>NW_026294540.1:32318-1489818 GCF_007827085.1 Peromyscus californicus insignis | reverse complement strand
CAGTGTAAGGCTGGATTAGGGAAAATCCTGAGACTGGGGAAAGCCTAGCTTTCTCAGCCTGCCCCAGGAGGCCTCACACACAGAGCCCTGTAGCCCAAACAAGCCCCCAAACAGGCCGCCCAGCCCAAGCTGCAGACCCCTTCTGGCCCTCCAGGAACTCCATTGGGGAAACAGGTCCCCTGGGGAACCAGGAAGAAAAGGGGACCCTTGTCCCAGAGCCACCGCTGTTGCCAGCCTTCCCCAAGGCCCGGGTTGTGGGGGGGGGGTGTCTAGAGCCACTCTGAAAGGCTGCTGGGGCTCATTCAGCTGCTTGCGGGTGGCTCCAATGAGTTCATTTTACCACAGTAGAATATTAAGCAGTTCCCAGGGAAACGTGCTGAGCTTGATTTCAGAGCAAGCGAGGAAGGAGGGAGGGAGGGAGGGAGGGAGAGAGGAAGAGAAACCACAGATGAGCCAGGGAAGAACTCGGTTCTGTTTCTGGTGCTCCAGATCCACCCAGGCTGAACAAGGCCAGAGACTGACTGCGTCCTGGGAGGGCACAGGCTGGCCTCTCACACGCCACACTTCACCCAGTCCTCCTAGCTTCCTGGGTAGGAAATCCATGGGGCCCACATCACAGGAGGGGAAATCGAGCCAGAAGGGAACAAGCGATTTGCGTGGCGCTTCATAGGAGAGTGACAGGATTCAAACCCAGGCTTGCAAATACCATTTTGGTCCTTCTGTTGACACACCTCTCTGCAGACCTTGAACTGCTAAATCTGGCGCCTCCTGCATACTCCCCCCCCCCCCCCCCCCCGCACTCTGTTATTTAAAGTTTAAGCCCTTTCATCCAGCTAGCCTACCTGAAGGTAGCAAGCATGTCTAGGTGTTTTACTGTGGCTTTTCCGTTGTAGATGGGGAAACTGAGGCCCAGCTTATAGGGTAGCTACTGCCCATAGTAAAGGGTGGAGACTCAAAGCAGACCCCTCCCCCCTCTACCACAAATTCACCACCAGTTCACCAAGGAAGCCAGCATTTCCTCCCCACGCTGAAAAATAGGGCAGTGAAGTGATTTACCCAGGGCTACACAGCCCCAGTTTAGAGACCAGCCCAAAGCCTGGACGAGGTAGGTCAGAGTTCCCTATCTCGGCTCTCGCTGGCTCCCACTGGGTCCCTTATGATTCTGGCTATCCACAGAGGGGCTAATCCCCACAGGACCTTCCTCCCTTGAGACCCAACACTGCTGTGTTCCCAGTGCTCAGATGGGAAAACTGAGGTCTGAGAAACAGCATCCATAATCACATAGAGGCTGCTGTACAGAGAGTGGCTCTACCAGATATTGGCCTAAGCCACTGGCAAAGCCCGCCCCAGATTCACCCTGGCAATGCCCCCCCCCCCAGGAACTCTCCCCTGAGCCACATTTCTTAGACCGCCCACTTCCAATTTCCCTTTGGTGCCATGTGCAGGCCAGAGCTTAGTACTGCCATAGGCTGGCCATAGTCCTCTCACTGGGTCAGCATCCTCATCTGTAAAATGGGTCTTGGTAGCGAGGACACTGTGGGCAACGCCATGCGTCCTGTAACCACACTGGCCGATTGCCCACTGAGTGGCTACAGAAGAGCTATGGCGTCCGTCTGCAAGTCATGCCCCCTCTTACGGGATTCGGGGGGTGGGGCAGTCCAAGAGAGGGTCTGCGGATCGAGACCCGGGGAAGCTTCACTCTGTCCCACTCTCACGCGACCTGCCGGGAGACTGAGCCCAGCACCACCCCGCCGAGACCTCAGTTTCCCTACCTGTAAGTCGAGACACAACACATCTTCCAGTGAGGGGTGAACTTCACCTGAGCCATGCATGTGGCCCGACAGGTTGAAGCATCGGATGTGACCATGCCTGCCCTGCACCGCTGCCACTGAGTCCGAGCGGTGGCCAACGGTGCCCAGCACATGTGGGGAACCTTCTGCTAAGGTGAGCCGCTGTGCCTGACACTCCCACTGCAAAACTGATTGACAGCTCAGACTCAGGTCAGTGCTGAAGGACAGAGACTAGGGAGGAGGACCCTGTGTTCCAGCAGGGCTGAGCTCTCTCCCGGCATACCCAAAACGGCCAACATAGACACAAGCATATTGGGGAGAAGGGAAGCGGAGCGTGGGGGTGGGGGGACAAAAGGAAGAGAGGCGACAGATTTCCTTCAGCAGAGCTCAATGACCTGCCCCAAGCAAACTTAAGGAATATCTGGTATCAGGTGTCCTCTGAGATCAGCCGGTGCTGGTGTGCTTTCGAAGAATTCACCCTGGCAGGGTCCTTTCCCCTGGATCTTCCAGGACAGGGAATACCCCTTTGCAAGCCAAGATGGCCCTTCTGATGGAGAAAGCTCGAGGTCCTAGGGTTGGGGGTGCTCACTCTGCTCGGGGCCATCTCCAGTTAGAACCAAAGACAATGAGGAAGTCATCAAAAGTGATTTCTGCAGGGGACCCAACCCCCCCCCCACACCCCGATTAAGCTACGGGTTTTGGTTTAATTGCCTTCAAATGCAGGCAGGCAGGCCCGGTCACATGGATTTCAACCTGACCCTGTTAGATAATAATAACCAATAAAACGCACAGGGAAGTCTAACATCCAGGAGGAGGCTGGCCAGCTCCAGGGCAGACAGGAAACAGGGCCTAGAGCAGTGGTTCTCAACCTTCCCGATGCTGTGACCCTTTGTAATACAGCTCTTCATGTTGTGGTGACCCCCATCCCTAAAATTATTTTTATTGCTACTTCATAATTGTAATTTTGCTACTGTTATGAATCACAATGTCAAGATCTGTGTTTTCCAATGATCTTAGGTGAGCCCTGTGAAAGGGTCATCCAACCCCAAAGGGGTCGTGACCCACATGTTGAGAACTACTGGCGTGGAAGAAAGCATGGCAGTACCCCGAGTCCTTGGGCTGCGCATCACTGGGCTCAGCCTCCTCTTTCTTGACACTGCATGGCTCCAGGCTCCTCAACAGCCCTGATCTCTTCCAAGCCATCATGACCGTCACAACGACACAGGCCTGGTCATCTGGAATACAGATCGGTTTTGGAGGAGCCCAGAAGAGCATGCTGGGATGGCTGCTGCAGGAGGGAGAGAAGGAGTCAGGGTGGGGATCTAGGGAGCATCAAAGACACCCAGTCGGCCGGCTCAGCCCCAGCCTTGAGAGTGTGAGCTTGAGGCTAGCCTGGGCTATGTCTCAATAGAGGGAAAGATCTGCAGGGTGCTTCTCCCATCCGGCCTCGGTGGCCAAAGCCGATGACAGAGCAGCAGGGAGGCCCTGTGACTAAGGGCTGACAGGCCTGTCTCATCACTGCCCACACCCAGGCAACACTATTCTGTGAGATGTTCTTAGCAGTCTCCCAGGGACTTTCTACAACAGTTTCCTCAAATTAGCAAGGGGCAGATTTTCCAGAGCCGTACACAAGCAGGCACTGAAGAAAGCAGCTACATGGAGCAGAGAGTTTTCAAACTCACGGATGTGGCCAGCAAGACGGCTCAGTGGGTAAAGCCACTTGCTGCTAAGCCCGGTGACCTGAGTTTGATGCCCAGATCAAACAGCAGAGGGACAGAACTGACTCCCAAAAGCTGTCCTCTGACTTCCAGGTACACCGCTGTAAAATATGTACACACAGACACACAAATAATACATGAACGACAAAAATAAAGCACCAATTTCCATGCCTCGGCAGATGCATCTTCTTACTGGCTTGCACTTGAAAACACACAGTAAACTTGGGGAGTCCCACAGCCCCAGCACCTGGGATCACCCCCAACCTGAAACCACAGACTGGTCTCCCCCTTGGTCCTGCCCAAGATCACTGGCTCCCTTCTTTCTGTGGCATCCCTGGGGTGCCCACAGGTTCCAGATTCTACACGTCAGTGACAGAAACCATGTTTCTGCCAAGGCCCTGGAACAGATGAGCCATGCCAGGCATTAGAACATCACCGTACTCCACGTAACCCAAAAGACGGTTGGGAAAACTGAGGCTTGGAGAGCTGAAGGATCCATCCAGTGGGATGCCACAGCCTTTGATTCTTTCACTGTCTTCCTCCCCCAGGTCTGGGTGGGACACACAAGCCAATGCCGATGACCAGCAGGCTCCAGGTAAGACAGGAAATCCCACCACAGTCAGCCAAGTCCCAAAGACGGTAAGAAGCTCAAAGTGGAAAATGGCCTATCACAGGAGGAGTCGTGAGGGGCAAGGTTGGGATAGAGAAGTGGATGGGCTGGGATGGAGAGTACCTCCCTGGCAGAGATGGATGACATTAGGCTCTGGCCCAGCTCTCTGGCTTCGGGGGGGTGGGGGGGGTCAAAGATGGCAGAGTGCTGGGGTCGTTGTGCTCAGTATTATCTGTGACCGACACTGGGCCCACCTGAAATCAACAGGAAGCAGCCCTGCCGGGATGGCCCTGTGCCCCTGGACACACAAAAAGCTCCCTGCTCATTAGGAGAGGCCAGGATCTGTGTCTTGGATACCAGAGGCCCAATGAGGAGATAAGACTGTCTTTGCCCCAGTCACACCCAATAATGACACTGATGCCCAGGGCTCTGAGCCCAGCTCTGTCACCTGGGGGGAATACTCAACAAAAACTGGACTAGCCCAGGGCAGGGAGTGTAGGAGAGCAGTGTTACCTCCAGTACATGCTAAAGAAGTACAGCCTCGCCGGGCGGTGGTGGCACATGCCGGGCGGTGGTGGCACACGCCTTTAATCCCAGCACTCGGGAGGCAGAGGCAGGCGGATCTCTATAAGTTCGAGGCCAGCCTGGTCTACAGAGCGAGATCCAGGAAAGGCACAAAGCTACACAGAGAAACCCTGCCTCAAAAAACCTAAATAAAAAAAAAAAAGAAGAAGTACAGCCTCCTCCTGTGCCCTTGCCTCAGCATGGCTCATAAAAGTGAGTGTGAGTCTGCACACCATCCCTCCAAGACACATGGACTTGGGCAGGTCACACTCAATCACTGAGCCTCATTTTCCTATCTGTAAACTGGGGTTTAGGCCAAGGGTGCCGCATTCCTTTGCCACACGGGGAGGAAGCGAAAGAAAAGTTTCCAGAAGGTAGAGGGCAGGGCAGTCACCTGGGTGGATGCTGTGCCGCCCTGCTGGTGACCTCTGTGGGCCTCAAGAACAATGGTTAAGGGACAGAGGAAACAGACACCCTGGACCAGCAGATCAACTCTAGCTTGCCCTGAGCAGAGGACCACAGACTCCCCAGGAGAGGCAAGCTGGGCCTCACCTTGGTGCCCCAGCTCCTCCTCCTAGGGGTGGCAAGGATATCCCCTGCCCTAACTGGTGGCCTGGCTTGGAACGAGGAGAACATTCTGGGTCATCTTGAATGCAAATAAACCCCGGTTAACTGAAAATCTATGGTGACATGGGCTCTCACCTTCCAGAGCCCCAAACCTCCCCAGCTCACAACGCTCACAGAATAACACGGCTGTACTGACCATGTCCACAAATCCTCTGGACACTGCCATCATACCCCTGAACCTGCACAATTAGACATGACTGACTTCAAGACACAGGAGTCCATGTTACAGATCCAGGAATTCTGTGGCTGAAACATCAGCTAAAGAGCATGTACATCCCAGGCATCAGCAGCTTCGATTTTACCCCCAGAATGCCACGGTTCACTCTTTCCCACCATCCAGAACTCAGCATTGTGTCTACATCTCCCGCAGACCTCCCTGCAGCCCAGACTAGATTTGTGCATGTCCCCTCCTCATTTCCAGGCTGGCCCACCCTGTGACACTGTCGTTATTGCTATCTGTGGTCTATCTCCTAGAATGCAGACTGCACCAGAGTGGGGCTTTGGTCCCTGCGGCTCCCCTCAGCCTGACATAACGGTGAGGGCTTGGGGTGGGTGTGCCTGTCGAATGATCTGAGGTTTTTCTAACCCAAGGCCACTTGCTGCTGTCCAGGAATTTGGTTTCCTGGGCACTACTGACGGGTGGAGCTGGATGGTTTTATTGTTGTGGGGAAGGGGCCACACCTCATGTTTCACAGCCTGCCAGTCCTCTGACCATTAGACTCCAAGAGAAGCCAGACTCGGTGTGACAACCAGAGCTGTATCTAGATGCTCTGAAAATCCCCCTGGGGGACATCACCCTGGGTGAGACCACCACTACAGCCCAGTCTGCAGCCACAAACACTGAAGATCAGAGAGAGGCATAACTGGGTTGGGGGTCAGAGAACCATCCCTCTAAATTCAGCACCCCAAGCTCTCCGCCACCTCTCTGCGACTCAGCCCACACCCTTGAGAGGACCACAGGAGTTATGCCTGTCTACAGGGGAAGGAACCAATGCTCAGAGGAGGCGCTGTTCCCACCCAAAGCCACACAGCACAGGGGAAATCCAACTCCTAACACCCTGATCCCAACAGGAGCAGAGACCTCACTGTCTGTCAGCACTCTGCCCCCAGGTCACTCTCTCTGCTCAGCCCCAGTTCTGCAGGTTGCGGAGGCCCCACCTGAGGTGCTAGACACCAGGGTTTTGCGGGTGTACTGTCAGCTCCCAGACTGTTTATGGCTGGCTCTGGCTCCTTGCCCAGAACTGGGAGGCTTAGGGTCGGGGTAGCTCATGAATTCCTCCAACAGGAAGGGTGACCGTTATGCACACCAGGGACGGCTTCCCAGCCGGGTATTGCTGTCAGAAGGAAGAAAAACACCTCCATGCTCCCAGCTGGCGGCGGCCAACAGTGCTTGACAGCCCCTGATAGCGGCCGCCAGCCCGCCGATGCCGGCATGGGGTCTGTCCAACAGCCTCGAACGAGAGGGTCTGTACAGGGCTTATCTCCCACTCTCCAGCCTGACGGTGAGGCTGAATTATTGCGGCCTCAGTTTCCCCAACCCTCAGATCGGACAAACAGTAAAAGCAACGCTTTGTGTATGCCTTACATCTCTGAAGGTCTTAAACGGGAAGCGGCGAGCCGAGCTGGACATCAGTAAAGGCTGGCGCTGTGTGGACGGCTCCTGATTGCCGCTCGTTGAGGGAGAACTATTATTAGCCTCTTCGCCAACGAGAGAATAGAAGCACAGAGAGGCTGAGCAACCTGCCCAAGGACACACGGACAGGAAGGAGGGTTGCTGGGTTTTGAACCCAGGAGGTCTGGCTTTGGAGCCTCTGCTTCGACATTATCCCAACACCTGTCCCCATCACACTAGATGGTTCCCACAGGATTTCTGGCGGGGGGGGGGGGGGATACCTCCTTTTCTCCTTTTTCTCTGTGTCAACGATGCCAGACAGGGAGCGAGGAACTGAATGTCTGAGATAACACGGCTCAGAAAAGCCAGAGATCCAGGCCTGAGGCACAGTCTCTCATCTGGGAGGATGAGGTATCCTACTGCTTCCCCAGGATCCACACCCATCTGCAAGGGCAGAAAATGCTGAATGCCTACCCTCCCCCATCCCAGGAGGGTGTCCTGGGGCAGTCTAGAAAGGTTTGGAAATTTCTAGTTCGAAACCTGGCTTTGGGCTGTACAACATTTAGCTGGATGAGAGAAAGCCTAGCTCCCCAGGGAAAAAGAAAAACCCACTGGGAGCTATGCTGTGTGACCTTGGCCGAGTTGCCTGCCCTCTCTGGGCAGTTCTCTCAGCCGGGGGGGGGGGGGGGAATGTCTCAGGACAGGGACATTAAAGACAGGAATAAGTTTCTCCCACATTAGAACTTTTGGTTTAACCCTGTTTCGCACATGGGAGCAGCACAGAGGTGTATTCTGAGGTGCTCTTCAGTAGCAGCAACACCTCCCAACAGGATCACCTCAACAAGACAAGCCCACGAACCAATCCTAGGGAAGCCTGTGACAAGCTCGCAACACTTGTCGCTGTGAGTTGCCTACCCTGTACCTGATCCCCTGCCCAGATCAGTCATTCAGGCAGGCGCTGCTGGACCTGGCCCCTAGAGCAGCCCCTTGCTGGGTACTCAGGACAAAACAGTCCCCTTCCCAGCTGTCACCTAGGAAGGAGCTGGCCTGCCTTGCAGGCAGGCAAACACAATCAAAAAGAATCATGGGAACTCCCCAAGCTGGGGGCGGGGCGGGCAGGGGGACTGGGGGGTGATGGGAGGGGGCCTTGGGCGGTGAGGCCACTCTCAAGGGCCAGGCCAGAGCTCAGCTTCCAGAACTCAGGCTTTAGGGCTGATTGCTTTATGCACAGGAACCACCGAACACCCCAGGCCTACAGCAGGAAAAAGGAAGGAAACAGATGAGCAGATGCAGTCTCTGCTACCTGTCTCAGCCTACACAGGCACAGTCATCCCCCGGGCTCCCCAGCAGGGATGGGCTGGGGTACCGAATCTGCCTGCTGCCGACGAACATGTCCGTTCTACCCCCAAGTTCAAAATGAAACTTGCTCCTGTTTGGGAAAAGAATTTCATTAGGGGGGAAAAATATAATATGAAAATACCCATTGAGAAGGAATGTGCTATTAATTCTTAGTACTCCATGCAGAAGGGAAAATTGCATTTTTATCTAAATGGTTTTTCTGCATAAGCCATTTACAATGTACTTCGCGTCTCTGTAATAGGCCTTGCTAACCATTAGTGCCGGGACACCCAGGCTGAGAGCTGAGATCGCCCTCAAACACATTTACTCTAACCCCTGAAATGCTATTCAGAGGGGTACTCGGCAAAACGGGCCCCAAATCCTTTTAAAGGAAGAAACAAAATACTGCTGAGCAGAGGAGAGGGTGCCGGGGAAGGGAGGAGATAGTTTAAGCCAAAAGCAAATGTCCTGGCTCCCTCTCACCAGGGGCCATGCCAAATCACCACCGCTTCTTGGTTGTGTGGTTCTAACCATGCAACCACTCCCTGTCTGTGCGCGATGCACCACAGTATGCACGCCTCCATCAAACAAGCAAATAAGGATAGGATGAAATTCAGAAGATCAAAACAAACTATTTTTAAACGCCGAGCAAACAGCAAGATGGTAACACTGCCGTCTCCCATTAAACCACGTTTCTCTAGATTTGGAAGGCCAGGGTGTGCAAACAGCACTACCTAATGCCTCACGGAGGTGCCGGGCTGCTCTGAACCACGGAGAACACTCCACTGAGAGAAGTGGGATCGGTGGGGCCATCCTGGGCCTCGTGGCACCGGCCTGTCCACACAGTCTCCACAGCATCTCATGTCAAGCCAATTCAAACTTCAAAAGCAACACTTTTTCTTTTCTTTTTCTCAAATACTACTTCTTCTCCTCCTTCTCCTTCTCCTTCTTTTTAATCTTCCAGCTCTTTCTCCCTTGGATTCCCAAAATAACTACTGAATACCAAGTGTGGGGAGCTAGATTAATTCATTAAAGAGACGTGAGGCTGGGGCAGGAGCTGGGCGTGGGGCTCCTGCGTGGCCGCGCCTCTGGCTGCTGTCTTCTGGCAAGACCTGGCCCATAAATTCTTACTACCAACCAGGAGCTTAAAATGTCATAATCACATTTGAGAAAGGTAACAGGTGTGCCCCCCCACCCTGACACAGCACCCCAAACAAGGGAGATAGGTACTGTAATCACAGGAAATGACTCTGGTTTTTAAGGGTTAGATAAAGACCCTCTCCAAATTTAAAGCCAGACACCAATGTCCATTAGATTTTAACAGACCCACATAAAAAAGAAATCGTGTCCTCATCATTCCAAACGCTCGCTTTCTCAGAGCCTCAAGTTCACTGAAGGTTGGCACAGTGCCAAGAACACTCAGGCTGGGCCTGGCTGTGCAAAGAGGGGCCTTGGAGGAAAAGGACGGTCGGTCGGTCGGGTGAGAGTTAATGCGAGCGGGGACCTGGCTGGGGCGGGGGGGGGGGGGCGCCCTCAGGAAGATGTTGGCTCGAGAATTGCCATCGCCTAACCTGGCTTCACAGTGGCAGCAGCTTTTAAAGTGTGAAGTTTTCAAACACCATCTTAGAGACAGGCAGGTCGTGGGGAGCCTGCGGACAAAGAGAGGGAGGGGCAGCAGGTGAACCACCCACCACCAGCATGACATGTGCGTCCTGTGGAGTCAGTGTTCAGAAGGGCTCTGGGTCAGTCTGCCATCTTCCTTCTCTTCCCGGCTTACGAGGCCTCTGGCATGGTTTTTCCCTTCCTTCTTTGGAAATCGACCCACACGTTTCTGAAGTTACACGCACGCACCGAGGCCCACACGCCACCATCCCCACTGCTTGGCACAGCAGCGGGGTGATACAGGGAGCCCCAAAGCACCGAGAGATGCCTCGGCTCAGGGTCACGTCTTCCGCTTCCCAGTCTTTTAGGAATGCATGCTCAGAAAACTTCCCAGGGTCCCAGGTTGGAAGCATCGGAAGAGGCCAGGTTCTATGGCTGCCTCTGTCTCCAAGGCCCTGGGTAGCAGAAACAACCGAATAGCTAACTACCTTCTCTCCAACAGGGTACAGCTGAGGGCCACTTGTCCCCTCTTCCCAGCTTGTGAAGGGATGGGGGGTATTCTTCTGTGACCAGTGACTGGTCTCCTCCATTAATGCATACATGCACACATGCACACACATACACACACACACACACACACAAACACTTCTAACCTCACACAAATGCTTCTCATAAATCAAACAAAATAAATGATTATTAACTAAACTGAGCCAAAAATAATGAAATACACAAGGAAATTCACCAGCCCTTTCCCAGAGGCCCAGCACATAGCCAATTCAGCAAAACCTGATCACAACAACATCGGTGAGCCTCTACCTCACACTGAATGGGGCCAAAACTTTGTCTGAGCTTCGAGGGGCAAAAATTATCTTTTCGTTTCCTTAGTAAGAGTTCTCAGGCCTGAGCTCAGAAGGACACAGACAGATACAACACACACACACACACACACACACACACACACACACACACACACACAACACATACACGTGCCCAAAACACAACCCGCAGAAGATGCCCAGAGCCTGGATCATTTAGAAATAGTCACAGCATAAGGATCATGCAATCGCTCTCCTTCAAAAAAAAAACCCGATGCCAGCCTCTCTTGCCTCAGCCACTAGCCAGCTAAGCAAGAGTGGCTGCGGAGATGAAAGGACACTTGTTCCAACCAGCCAGGCCTTTCACCAGGGCATGACGGTTCCTAGTCCCTGAAAGGCCGAGCATACGTCTCTCTGCCATGGCTCCTTCCTATGCCTGGCTTACCCCAAGTCAGGAAATGTCCCTTCTGCTAAATCTGTCACTAATTTGCGTTCCCTCTTGCCTTACCATTCAGAAAAAGGATGAAAATATCTACCGAGTGGGAAGCCAGTGAGGGTGTGCTGGTTCCTCAAACTGTGATGGACTTGCCATGGGGATTGGAAAGGCAAGACCAGCTCATTGGTCTCCAGGGGAAAAGGCACAACCCACCCCCATCCCATTGTCCCGGGGTTATGGAACGACCCCAGCACATCCTCAAATTTCACTGCATCTGTAGTCTTGGCTAGATAGACATTTCTGTGGCTCAACCCACCCAAGGCCTGTCTGCGGTTATCACCACCCTGTGCTGGTTTGGCTGCTCACTGCTAATAGACCTTCCAAGCAAGACCCTCTGTATCTATGTCCTCCTACATCTATGGCCCTGTGGGGAAAGTTCGGCTCTGTCATCTGTGATAGTTATGGCAGTCTCCAAGCAATCCCCACGTCCTTGCCTTGTCCAGGAGGCAGAAGTGACTCCCATTGTTAGAAATTCTTTTCCACATCTAAATCTTGAGATACAGTAAATAACACTGGACTCTTAGGGTACACTTCCCCCCTCCCCATCATCTCTACAGTAGCCACTCCTCCCACCTAAGAAAATAAGCTGTACCCCAGTTTTCCAAATTGGGAAAGGCTGTTTCTTTCTCTCTCTGCCTTCTGGCTCCTGAGACAGGGGGGCACCCACATCAGGTAAGCCTTAAAACAGTTAAGAGTTTTCAGGCAGGAAAGGACCCATCAACTTCTCAGCAGATTCTCAGCCTAGCCTAGCTTCCTCTGTAGGCTGCTTGGAGGTCTCTGCAGCCTCACCCACCTCCGCTGATCTAAGAGATTGTCAGAAGTATCTTATTCCTGGTGGTCACTGTCAATCATTTAACAATGCTGTGTTCCAAGATCCAAGGACGTCACAGTAACTAAGAAAGGTCCTATGCCCTGTGCCCTGAATGACTAAAGGAGCGTGTGTGCGTGTGTGTGTGTGTGTGTGTGTGTGTGTGTGTGTGTGTGTGTGTGTGTGTGTGTTGGGGGGGGTGACATGAGCATATGCATGGAGGAATTCATTAACTGTCACCTCACATTCCAAGAACTCCCAAATACAACCAGGAGAGCTAGACAAAGCATGCTGGGGTCCCCAACTTCAAGACAGACTCATGGCCCCAGTCACTCTACGTGAAGCCCAAGGCATCAGAAAAGCCAGAACATCCTGTCAGCCGGGGGGGAAAGAAAGCCTTTCCCATGCCTTAGGGTCAAAGAAAGCCTTTCTGCCCAAAGACTCTTTACATACATATCAGCACCACAGAGGAAAAAGTAATTTTAAATCTTGGAACTCAAACACAGGGATGGGCCACTGGGTTGTTGCAGGCCAGCTGTGGGATGAGGGGCCAGAGCGAGAGGCTCCTGAGTACCTCCAAAGTCAGTTCACAATTCCTCCAAAGGAATTTGAGATCTGGGGGGGCTTGGGAGAGGTTCTGAAACACAGTTCTTCTCTGAGTGTCTTGAAAGCATCGAGCTTTCCAAAGACCCTCAAAGGCAACATGTCCCCACCATGCTTTTCCAACTTACTTCAGCTTACTCAGAGCAAATGCCAGCCCAGGTAGAGGAGGCTACAAACCCTGAACCAGTGGCTGCCAGGGCCATCTGAACCCTAGCATAAGCGTTTTTTTGTGAAGAGCCCAGAACTCTCCGCAGAAAGGCCAAAAAAAAAAAAAAAAAAATGGGAAGAAAGACAGAGATTTCCAGTCACACAGCTGATCCCCAAGCTAGAGGGAACGTGGCATGCGGGCATGCAGAACCCCGACGCTGTAAGGGCAAGACTGTGAGAGTCCTACTTCTGCCGCCAAGGATGCGGGCTACGTTGGGCTAAACTGACCGGGTGTTTTTATCCTTTTTCAGAGCGGTTCATTTCATATAAGATGTCTCTTCCGGGACATTCAGAGAGAGCCAGCAAGCGAGTAGGAATGTGTGAAGACCTCCAAAACCGTTCAATTCAATCGCCTTCAGTTTAAAGGGCATTTGGGTCCCTCGGATGATGTATATAAAGCGTGGAAGGACTCGCAGACGATCACCCTAAAGGTCTCTCTCTGATCTAGCTCGGCAAGGGAACAGCGGTAATACAGACCACCCAGCTTTCTCAGCCCTGGATGCTGGAGTTGGGATGGAGCCCTGCTCAGTAGGTTCAAGGGTGTCTTCAATGAGACTGCTAGGTCGAAGCTGAAATGACCGGCGACTTGAAACAGTTGACAAGACTCGGGAGAACCTGTAGTGCCTCCTGGACCTGGTGCTCCAGGAGGGTACCACTGCCTATAGCAGGCACTCAGCTGGCCTCCCAAACCTCAACCCTGCTCATTTAAATGCAGATAAAAAAAAAAAAAATACAGCAGGCCTCAGCTCCTTCTGGTCACAAGAAAATGACAGTTTTTAAACCTGTTCCTCATCCAAAAAAATAAAACTCAACTCCACTCTTCACTTCTGGGCACATCCCTGTAGAGTTTGGGCCCTGGGAAGGCCACACCCACAAGGCGTCCTGACATTCATACCCAAAAGAACAACCAATTGTCCCCAAATGAGACTGGCAGGCCATTGTCCCAGAGGAGACTGGGTATTACATGCAGACCCTTGGAAGATGGCAGGAAATGCTGGCCACCTTGGGCTGGCAACCCCTCCAGACAGATGTGTCAGGATCCTAGCAGCTGCCTGTGCTTGAAGCCTCATCCTGGGCTTCACAGTCCCCAGAGCAGCTCAGTGTTGGGCATGTGAAGGGACTGCTGTGCCTTTGGACACAGAGGGTCCCTGCAGGCTGAACCATGGCTAATTTGAAAGCCAGGCATCGTCTCTGCCACATCATTGGTACCAAAAGATCACAATAAAGGAGAAGAATTCCCTTAAACAACCAGCAGTGTATAGTGCCCACAACTGGGGAAGTGGGGGGGGGAGGCATCACTGATTCAAAGATTCCTCCCCTCACAAGAAACCGGACGTGGCTGAACTTAGCTGGGAAGACTCTTCCCCACACCACATGCTCATACACAAGACCCAGGGAAGGGTGCAGGTGTCTAACGCTGAGACACACGGGTCTAAGGCCACCCACAGACCAGTGGCAGAGGGGTTTGTAATCAGGATCTTCGACACGATTGATTTTGAGATTTGTGCCCATGTAGTCCGTCCCTTCACGGAATCGGAACCTGTCAGCTGTGGCCACTGAGATGCAGATTAGCACACTTCTGGGAAAGTAGACTGGGGACAGCAGACAAGCTGCTACAGATCTGAGGGAAGCACACATAGACAAATGTGTGCCTATCAGGGTATGGGCAGACGCTGCACAGAGGACCCCCGCCCCCAAGACTGGACCACACACTGAACCCCACTCGGGCTAAACTCTCTCCAGCAAGCCCCCAGACTACTTCATCTGGTCTCCGTGTGTATGAGGAGGCCAGGAAAACTCCCCTCCATCACACGCTAAGGGATCTATCAGCATGTCTGCCACGCGCAATCAAATCCTACACTCAAATCTATCTCCCCAAGACACACCTAAAAATAGCTGCTCCCTAACAAACCTACCCTCACCAGACAGACGCCGACTTAAGTGAAGGTGAGGAAGGTGGACTCTTCCAGCTCTTCCTGGCCAAAGAACAAACAAGAGAATTAGTCAAACAGGCTGGAAAGCAGGCAGGCGTGCTGGTTACGGGATAACACGCTAGCTGAGGACCCTTGGGCAAGGGAGGAGTTGGCCGTTTCTCCTGTTGCCTGCGTGTCCCCACACACTCCCCAGACATTTGATCCCATTATACAAAGCTACAGGCTTTTCATCTCTAAAATTAGCCAAACAGAGGTAAATACAGTATTCCTAACTGACAGTATTTATCTCCTAAATGGTTTTGGCAAAGCAGATTGCTCCCTGGGCAAGGAACACAATCCAATGTTATTGTCACTCGAGTGGAGAGGAGCGGGCCACTAGCGATTCGCTGGATTCCACAGCGCTGAAGAGCCCCTGATCCCCTCCAGCCAGCCCTTCCGCCCAGAGGAGAATTTCCCTCCTCTCATTTCACCTGGTCCTCCAGCACGGTGTATTGAAGATGCATATTTTATATCAGGAGAGTGGATCAAGTAGCTTGTTGGTGAGGGCAGCTGTATTCTCAGGACCGATTAAGATTCTTTGTAGAAATTTAAATACCTCTGTCAGGCAAACCAAATCATATCAGGAATCATAGAATTTCATTGCTAGAAAGAGAAATGAGATTAAGCCACCCACGCTCCTTTCCTAGAGCCCTCAATAAAACAGGAGTGCATTTCAACAGCCTCTCACTTCCGGTCTGAAGGGGCCTCGCAAGAAATCTAAATGAATTTATGTGAGAGAAGGCTATCACGAGGAATGGCCTTTCCATCAGCACGAGTTGTGTGTAACTGTAAGTAAACGGTGCCTACTGGAATGCACTGGTGCTTAAAATAAAAAAATAAATTTGAAAAACAACAACAGAAAAACTCAGGAGCAGAGACCATGGCAAGCTCAACTCTACTGAGCTCCAGCGCCTTAAAAATCCGTTGTCCTTTATTAATATTTAGTAGAAATGTATAATTGCAGATGTGTGCTACTTGGGGTTTTATGTTGGGAGGCGGGCAAGGAAGACAGGTTTATTACGGCCATGAAATATTAAACAAGCGTGGAAGAACAGTAGTTATATGCCCTTCACTAGCCAAGGAGTGGGCAGCCAGAGCACGGGCCGCACAAAGGGGGCCCCTATCCGTTTACAGTACCCTTGATTAGCACCTGAGGAGCTTGGGGTCACATCTTCTGAAGGCACAGAAGTCACGTGAAGGCGTGCAAAGTGTGCTGGGTGATGTTGCAGAACGGCAACCGCCATGCCGGCTTACTTTCCCAGGGCAAGTCTAGATGAGACTTCAAAATTTTCTCTCTAGTGCAGGCATGATGGACCCAGGACTCCATCAGCCAGGGCTTAGCCAGGACGAGCCTTGCCTCAAGTCCACCCTACATCCAACAAAACCTAGCATCCCGTTCCCGCCTACCTAGTACTTTCTCAGCCCTGCCTGTGTTCCTACAGGAACACAGAGGAGCATGCAATTCCAAAGATTTCTCCCAAGTCTCTGTAAAACACACGACTTCCAAAGTTGGGGGGTGGGGGGCAAGGATGGGGTGGGAAGTGCAGGCAGGGGCAGCTCCACCTCACCGTGTGTGGAAGACCCTCTGGCCACTGGGTTTAATTTGCAGGGCTACCAGCATAAAGAAGGAAGTTTGGTGAGAACAGACTAAGATCATGGAAAATTCCCGTCCTGAAAACCGTGTGGGGCAAAGGACGAAAGAAAGCAAGTTTTTCCAAGTCGGTACCAACTAATTTTTCCTTCCTGTGTGCCTTGAAATTCCTACAGATCTACACTATGCCTATTACACACAGGTAGAGGTCTGGCCAACGATCTTAAAGCCATGTTATCCTTGCTGACATAACAGATGTCTGAACCACCTCAAACTCAGGTCGGCTCACCCTGCCCTGTTCTCCAACTTTGTGCAGGAAGAGAAGTGGAGTTTCCTTATGAAAAGGTATTTGTCTGGTTGGTTGAGAAGTTAGAGCCATGTCATCTGGAGAAGCAAGCTTCTTGCGCTCCTCATCACCATATGACCTTTGGCCTAGTTCCTTTTTAGGAACTGCCATGGTCCAGTCAACTTTCTCCCCCTCCCAGGGACCATCCACAGCCCAAATAACAAGCGAGACACATCCCTGCGGCTCCGTACTTGTGACGTCCCCGAGACTTCTCCTTCCAGCATGGATCACTTTGTAACACACTGACTAGTCGTCTGTCATCTGAGCAGGGAATTCCAGAAACGGAGTTAATATTTAATCACATTAGTACTGGCATGTTTTACAGCGAGACAAAATAAAATATCATTACAGAAATGGCCTTTGCCTGAGAGGGTGGTGGAGGGAAACACTTTCTGGGCTGGAAGTTCAAGGCCCATCAGCCTCACTGGATATCTCCACACCAGTTAATGGGACCTCGGGACTTTTAAGAAAACAGACTTTTTTTTTTTTACTTTTTTCTATTATCCCCCCCCCCCCATTTTTTTTTTCTGGCTTATTTCAAAGTGGCTCTTTCGCGGGTTGTCAGCCAGGGCTCTCAGAGACTGACAGAAAGCTGTGTGTATTTATTTGTACAACCTGTACAGATGGAACTGTGGGGTGTTATCATAATGAAAAGTTTAATCATCCTTGTTTACTGCCGGTAAGGGAGACCGGAGTGTCCCTATGAAGCCTCAGCTTGCAGCCAGAGCAGCACATTCACAAGCCTCATTTCCTCGAGCTATCTAGGGGACTGTCCTTCCCATATCAGAGTGCGGGACAAAGGGGGTCAAGTGGGTATCCCCCACCAGGCTCAGGAGAAAGCCAGCCCTTCGGGCCCCGAGGAAGTCTGTCTCCTCACAGACAGGAGAGCTTTCCTCCAGTTTACAGGGGGAATCAACCCAAAGACAACTGGCACATGTTTGATCTATGGATGGTACCCGGGACACTGAAACAAGCTAAAAAAAAGATTTCTGTAATGAAGATTCAGCATGCAGCCTGCACCTCTCACATTCAGGATGAGGTGGGAAGATATATTAAAAAAAATTCATTAAAACCCCAATATTTCTCCACCTAATAGGGTCCTTCTAGAAAGACTGGAAGGAGAAATACTGTTTTTCTTTATTATCTTTCTAATTTTTAAAGACTTTTCTCACCCCATTCTGACCAATACGTTTTTAATTACTGGGGGGGATGGAGGGTGGCCCGTGCTGGACCAAGAGAAGCGCTAGTACTGAGTTCTGTGCTGACGGACTATCGATTGGGCTAGATCGGGATGTTATATACAAGAAAATAAGGGGGTGGCAGGAAACTGTGTTCAACTTCATTTTAAAAGCCCTAGCCGGGGGGAGCTGAGGGTCCCAAACTAACCAATTTCTGGCCTTGCCCGGGAGGAGTCTGTAGAATGCTGATGCCGGCCTCGGTGTCTGCCGTGCATGCTAAACACCCGGCTTCAAATGAGAGCGTGCGTCTGGGCATCCCAGGCCGGGCAGTAACAAGGAACAAAGAGAAAAGCAGCCAGACCACACTCGTGAACCAGAAACCTAAGGAAGACTACCCAGACAGAGTTCCAGCACCCCCCACCACGACTCCCGCCTTCCTCCTTCCGAAGGGGGCCTGTCATATTTTCTGAAAACCTACCCTCCCGGATCCATACTTAAGATGCAGTAGGCTGTGAGAGGCTCAGCAGAGAACTGAGGAGGAGAGTAGCAACCAAGGGTTTATTTTTTTTTTTTTTAAAGACGGGCTTAAAATTGCCAGCCACGCCACGGGCACCATGGTAATATTCTGTTCAGCAAAACCTAGTGATGCCACCTCGGACTTAGAAGCACCATGGGGAAAGGAGGCAAAATGATGTTACCAATTTTCAAAAGCTACCAGCTATGTTTCTGTAAAGAAAAAGGGAGGGGGAAGCCCCATTGCTATAAAATGTAAACTTACTGTAGCCTGCTCATCCTTAGATTTAAGAGCCCTTGGACTTTTGACTGGCTCTGCCCCTCCCACCTTACAGGCCTCCAGGCCTGGTGGGGAAGGGGTGGGTGCTCAGAGTGTAAACGAGACAGACCTGAGACTGGACATCTGTCACCATCGCCAAGCGAGATATTGACAAACCAAGGTCCTTTGTGTGTTAGGAATACACCGTCATATCCCCAAACACAAATGATGTCCTGAAGGAATGATGCGGTCACTACTGCCAGGAGGAAGCCAGCCCCAGCCCTCCTGCCCGATGTCAAGCAGAGACACACCTGGGATTGTGGTGGTTGCCTCGAACCCTGGCACCCTGGCGGGTCCCCAGGTGAAAGCTATTCTCTCTAAAAACCAATGTCCAAGGAGGCCTGGCCTCTGAGTGACGCTGCCTATACCAGGGAGGGGACTTTGCGAAAGTATTGCCACCTAAGCCAACTCCGGCTGAAGGCTTCGGAGGGAAGGGTGGGGGCGGTGAAGCCAGGTGTCCTGCCGGAGAGGGGACCCAGAGCACCTAAGCAGTGGGGCTGAACGCAGGGGGGCAGCAGGAGTCTTAGAAACAGGGAGGACAGCTTCGCCAAGGCCCCTGAACCCTGAAAAACTCGGCTAAAATCGGGAGGTGAGAAGGTATAACTACAGGTGATCCTCCTCCAGAGGGGACATCTAAGATCCTGTCACCAGGAAAACCAAAATCTACCTGACAGCCCAGCAGGGTGCAGCCAGAGGGTGCCTGGGTCTGTGGAGATGGAGCAAGGCCGGCCCACACTAGGGCCGGCCCCAGAAAACAAGGAAGGCGGGTACATATACCTTCTTTGTTGTTGGGGTTCTGGGGCTTGGCCTTCTCCCAGGGCGCCAGCGTCGTCTTGTCCTCATCGCCACCGTCCACCAGGGCCTTGTCGGGAGGCATGTACCAGGTGGTGCTGTGCTCTGCCATCAGAGAGTCCAGGTCGATGGTGCTCATGGCGCTCTTGACGGCCTCGGAGCAGCAGCTGCCCAGTTGGCTGTCCCCATTCTGTGCTCCTGAGGCCCCGACGACGGCACACTCAGCCTTTTTGCCACCCTTGAGCCCCAGGGGGGGCTGGTCCTCCGAGATGCTGAACTGCTGTCTCTGCAGCTGGATCTGGGCCTGGAGGATCTCCAGGGGATGGATCTCGTCGGGGGGCGGCGCACCGCTGCTGCTGCTGCTGTTGCTGCTGTTGCTGCTGCTGCTCGTCGGGGTCCGGACCTGCTCCAGGCCTGGAGTGCCAGGGTGGCCGGTGCCCACGCCACCACCGTAGCTGTCAGGGGTCGAGGTAGAGGTAGACAGGATACCCAGGCCGAGGGCGGGAGCCTTCGGTGCGTGTTCCCCAGCACCCACCCCTCGAGGAGGGAGTTTGGGTGAGCTGGTGACCAGGGGGCTGCGGCTGGCTTTGGCCAGGGCGGCGGTGTTGTCGGAACTGGAGGACACTTCGTCCTCGTTGATGGCATAACTTGTGCTCACCTCATCGGAGGCGAACTCGCCCACGTGCGGGGAACTGCCGTCCGATTTGGCTGTGCTGTCCAGGGACGCCATGAGGTCCGGCTGGTCCCCAAGGAGCAGCTCGGCTCCCTTTCCCCACGACGGCGACGTGAGGGCCTTCTCGTGGGGCGTGGGCCCGCGGGCCTCGTTCACTGAGCTTCCCGCAGCAGCAGCAGCAGCAGCAGCCGCCGCCGCCGCCGCCGAGCTGGGAACCTGCTGCTGCCCGGGACTCACCCCTGGTGCTCCCCCACTGTCAGGAACTGCGGAGTACTTGTCGAAGAAGGTCCCGGGGCTCACGTGACCGCTGTCCCTTTTTCTGCGTCCCCTTCCCCGGCCACCGCCCCCTGGGACAGGCTTGCCATCGTTCCCCGATGTTGACTCCAAGGTATAATTGGGGGAGAGACTGGTGCCATCCCCCTGGATGGGTGGGTTGGGCGGTCCTGAGGATTTAGAGCCGCCACCACTGGCCCCGGAAGGGCCTCCGGGTCCAGGGGCCCCAGAAGTCCCACCAGGGAAGTAATCCGAGCCCGGGTTGCCGGCTGCGGCCACGCTGTCGGGCTCGTTCTGGCTCAGTTTCCTCTTCCCCTCGGGTGGGTTCTTCTTGTTGAAAGTCACGTTGAGGTTGGGAGCACCCAGGCTGGCGATCATATTCTGGCAAGCGGTGGAGAGCGCAGCCAGGCAGCTCTGGCCGAACAGGTTGTCCTTGGAGCTGGGCTTGTTGAAGGACCCCAACGACAGCGCGCCCAGTTTACTGGCCGAGTTGCGCTGGCTGGGCTGGAAATCCGGCTGCGGCGGGTAAGCTGCCCCGCCAGCGCCGGAGCTGCCGCTGCCCGCGCCCGCGCTCGGGGGCGAGTTCACGCCCGGAGCGCTGTGCGGCGTGGCCTGCCGGCTCCCTGAGCCAAATGGAAAGCCGGGCTGGCCCCCGAGAGCTGGCGCAGGGAAGTCCGGAGGCTGGGGCCGCCGCTCCGAAGGAGCGTTGGGCAGTCCCACACCGGCCCCAGGCGACTGCAGCTGGCCTAGGCTAGCCAAGCTGCCCCCAAACTGCAACCCGGGTGAAGCCAGCGCTGGCACGTGGCCTTCCCCCGGCATCCTCAGAGGCTCCTGCAGAGAGCCTCGAAAGAGCACCCCTGAGCCACCCGGAGCAGGGGGAGGTGCCAGGCCAGGGTCGTGCGGGCCGCAGTCTGCCGGCAACCCCGCGCCGCCCATCCTCCGGGGCAGCAGGTCTCCCGGCGGGTGTGGACCCGGGAACCACGCGCTCTCCTGCGCTAGGTGGGGCGCCTGCTGCTCGAAGCCCCCCAGGCGCCCCGCACCCGCGCTGCTGCCTTCGCGTTCAAAGTTTGTCTGAGCCAAGCCGCTCACCGAACCTCCGTGGACCAGGCCGCCCTGGCCCACGTCCCCAGGATGGCCTAGCTGGGCTAGGTTGGGCTGTCGCAACCGCTGCTGCTGGTTCCGAGACGCCATCTGTTTAATTATGAGGGCCGCATTCTGGCGTTGCTGTTGCTGCTGTTGCTGCTGCTGTTGCTGCTGCTGCTGTTGTTGCTGCTGCTGCTGCTGCTGCTGCTGCTGCTGCTGCTGCAGAGACTGGTGGTCGGGACCTGGGTGCTGCAAGGGCGGTCCCGAGGGGAAGCTGTCCGGCACAGGCGGTGTGAACTCGCCGGGAAGGCCTGGGTAGGCAGAGGGAGAGAGTTGGTTGTCCAGGGCGCCGTTGTGCATGCTGCCATTCCACGAGGCACAACGGTCCACGCCTGCGCTGCCCGGGAAGTCAAAGCGCGGCCTCTTGGCCACGTTCATGTAGGGGGGCGCGTCGAAATGCTGCAGCCTCTGGTTGGGCGCCTGCTGAGGAGGGGGATGCTGCATGCTGAAAACGGGCTCAGAATACGGGTGCATGCTCCGGTTCTCTAGCCGGTGGATGGGGTACTCGAACTGCGCGTGCTGGCTGGGCAGCATGGGGCCCCCGTCCTGCAGGCCGCCGCTGGGTGTGCCAGCTTCGCCCTGCTGGGGCCGCGGGAGAGCAGGAGGGCAGGAATTCTGTCGGACCAGAAGCCCCGGTGGTGGCGGCTGCTGCTGCTGCTGCTGCGGGGGCTGCTGCTGCTGCGGGGGTGGTGGGGCCTGCTGGGGAGGCTGCATTAACGGGTGCCGGGAGCCCACCGTAGGCTCCAGACCCACAGGGATCTTCCGGGCCCCGCCAAACCTCTCGAAGAATACTCCGTGCTGAGGTTGCTGCTGTTGTGGTGGAGGCTGCGGTGGCTGGCCGTGCATTTTGGACAAACCCACCATGCCAGCGGCCCTGGGCAAGGCTGAAGCACCCGGGAAGGCGCCCCCGGGAACCTGGCGACCCGCCGCATAATGTGGCAGCTGCCCTTCGGAGTCAGAGGGCGAAAACATGTCAAAATGTCCTGAGGGCGGCTCGCCCGGGTAATTGTATTCCAGCGAATCTACAGCTCCTTGGTTCGTCACCCTCCGGGGCTCCAGACTGTGAGAATCCGAGCCGCTGGAGGCGGGCAGGCCGTGGAAAGAGGCGGCCCGGTTAGGGCTTTGGTCCAGCGGCAGGCACGGGGCAGGCACGGCGTGGCCCGAGGTGCCCGAACTGTGGAAGTCCGGGAGGTTTCCTGGCCGCTGCGGGCCGAAGCCCTCCGGCCCCTGGCTTTCCGCCATGTGCTCATAACTCTCTGCGAAGGGCGGCTGGCTGCCCAGGCCGCCCGCTGCACCTCCGTAGCCAAGCAGCCGGCCCCCGTGCAGACACGAGGCACCTGGGTCCGGACCACCGAAGTTGCCCCCGAAGTGGGGGTGATGCTGGTGCGGGTGGTGGCCTCCGGGGTGGCTATGGTGAGGCTGCTGGCCACCGAAGAAGCCATGCACAGGCTGCGCCTGCAGCCCCCCTGCGTGCAGCTCGGAGTGGCCGCGCGCGTGGAAGCCGTAGGGCTCCATGTTCAAACCCAAGATCGGGGGTTCACCCAGAGCGCTTATGGCAGGGTCCACAGGGCCAGGAGGGGGGCCGGCGTGGAAAGCAGGAGCCTTAAAGTGGGCGTTCATGTTCAGTCCGGCTTCGTTAAAGTTCCCCTCGCCCTGGCCAGCGTGCCGGCTGTTGATCTGGGGCTCGAACTGGTCCAGCCCAAACATACTTGGCGGGGGGCGGGGGGATCAATAGGGCATGACAGCCTGCTCCGCCGCGCGCCTCGGGCCAGCTACTCGCTTCAGTCGCGGCTCCGGCGCTCCGGGACGTTCTGCACCGCGCGCGGGGCGCAGCGCTCACCGCCACCCGGCCAGGCGCGCGGGCGCTGGCTGGGAGCTCTCCGCTGCTCTCCGGAACCTCGGAATCTACCCAAGCGGGCCTCTCACGTCTTGTGAGGCCGCGGCGCCTCCTGGAGCCTGGTCGGGGGGCCCATGCCCCGGGCGGATGGCACGGCCGCGGGTGGGTATGCGGAAAGGAGACCTGGCGGCCGACGAGCTGAGACAAAAAGTTAAGTCGGGGGGAGGGAAAGGGGCGGGAGAGCGGAATGATCACCTTCTGGAGTCCGCGGCGCGGCGGCTGGGGCCGTAGGGGAGCCCTTTGGTCCCTCCCCTGCCCCGAGTCCCCGCGCCCGGGTCGCACGGGCTCCCGCACCTCCGGGCGATCGGCGGCGAATGCTTCAGCGGCTCGGAAGACAGGCGGCTCCGCTCCTCATCGCCGGTGCTGGCCCCGCAGCAGGAGATGCGGGCGCCGGAGCGGGAGCGCAGGCTGCGGGAGACGCGCGGCTCCGCGGCTCGGGCTCGTCCGCCAGTCGCCGCGCGAGTTCGCGGGCGTCTCGGGCCGCGCGCGGGCGGGCGGGGAGGCGTGCGGCCGGTGGTTCCGAGGCTGCGGTTCCCGCCTCCGCGCTCCGCGGGTCCCCTCGGACCCGGGAAGGGGCCGCGCGGGCGAGCTGGGCGCGCGGGGCGGGCGGGGCGTTGCGAGGTCCGGGCTCCCGCTCCGCGTCTGCCTCTAGCCGGCGCCGGGAGAAGCAGCAACAAGTTTTGCGTTTCAGCAATCCATTCCAGCCATTACCTCTGCACCAATCAGCGCCGCCCGAGCGGGCCCGGGGGCGGGGCTCGCTCTTAAGGTGGTCCCGGGTCCGGGCTGCGCAGGCCTGGCCACCGACCCGCGCTACACCGGGTCCAGCCTACGGCGATGGGGGTGCGCCCTGAGTGCCCCCGGCTGGGGAGGGCGCGAGCAGAGGGCTACGGCGGGAGCCGGGCTTTGTCCGCCCCTTCCCATTCACACTGTTCCCAACTCCCCACCCCCAACCGGAGCCAGCGCGACCTGCCGGGTGGGCAGGGGGCGGGGAGGTGGGCGGCGAGCTGTACGGGGCGCACAGACAATGGGGTCGCCTGGCAGAGCCCCGGGACTCGCCAGGGAAAGTCGCTAAGTGTCGCCTGTGCTGCAGCCCGGGGCGGCGCCCCGGGGAGCCGGCCCTGGGAAGTTCACGATGTGATCGCCGAGGGGGAAACACGAAGTAAGGTTGTCTCCGGGAGCCGGGACTGGTTTGCTCCTTCCCGAGTCTCCCACCGTCTGCGGCTTCCGGTTCTCTGCCTCTGGCTCCACCGGGAAGAAGCCACGCACATTCGGCCGCTTTCTGAGGACACTTTGGGTGAGCCCGGCGCGGGAGCAGCGAAGCGAAACAATGCGGAACCCCGAGAAGGAGCGACACGCAGAGCGCACACAGGGGGGGCCCGACACCTTGCGGCGGCCACAGGCCCAGGCCCTGGAGGGCGCGAAGTCGGACTCCTTAAGAGATCAATTAAACTGAAGAGGTCAAGGGACGGAATTGGATTGTGATACTAAAATCAATAGGAATAATTTAATATCTGCCCTGTTTCCTATGAAATATTTATCCCAATAATGTTAGTTAAAATGTTTAAGTCTTCCTGATCCTCACGGAGGCTGAAATCTGTCTTGCAATTAAAAGTTGGAAGTTGGAGGTGATGGGAGGTGGAGGTGTTTATTATGTGGACGCGCGCGCACCCTCGCGCCAGCACGCGTGTGCGTGTTTTCCTCTCAAAGCGTAAGTAGGGGAGGAGGGCAGAAAGGCCTTTAATTTTCCTTGCCATGAAATAAAGCGAGGCAATTTTGCTGGCAGGCCAGGATTCTTTTTTTTTTTTTTTTTTTTTTTTTTTTTTTTTTTTGGTTTTTCGAGACAGGGTTTCTCTGTGTAGCTTTGCGCCTTTCCTGGAACTCACTTGGTAGCCCAGGCTGGCCTCGAACTCACAGCGATCCGCCTGGCTCTGCCTCCCGAGTGCTGGGATTAAAGGCGTGCGCCACCACCGCCCGGCTGGCCAGGATTCTTAAAAGAGGAGGGGGAAAAGGAAAAAAAAAACTTTCGTTGAAGTGCCCTGATATCGCTATTAAATCTAAATAAAATTAAGCATGGTGTATAAAAATGCCTTTTCCCCCCACAAAAGAAAGTGTTTATCGCCCAAGTCTGTCTAGCGTTTGCTAAATTACGCATGAAATCTGAAATGAAATAAACGTTATAATAAAACCAACCCGGAGCCCTTTTTATTTAAAAACCTCAGATTAAGCACTCCACTGTCGCGGGCATGAGTTAAAAGTTACCGTGTCATTCGTGGCCGATTCATTACTCCCTGGAGCTTCTAGTTGGAAAATGGGCTCGGTTTAGGAAAGGGGGGAGCAGGAAGCCCCAAAGGACTCCTGAAGCAATCACCCCCTCCACACACACTCACCCCCCCCCCCCGTCTCCCACACACCCACCCCACCCCCAGTCCTTCACCCCCCCCATTCATCCCCCCATACACACACACACTCACTCACCCCACCCCCACACGCACTCGAAATAAAGCTCAGAAAGCTGTAACAAGCTCAGGCCTTTCCTGCAGTCTACAGATTTTTTTTTTCCCTTTTGAAATTAAAAATGAAAATTACCCCCACCAAAAAAAAAAAAAAAAAAAAAACGGGACCCATAAATAAGCATTGGGAAGAAGTATTTGTGCAGGGTGGTGGAGTTTTAAAAGGATTTTTCTGCAGGATCAGGTTGTTGGTCTGTGATTAAATATTGATTTTGTGTAATTAGTTTTCATGCGAACTATCCTCTTGCTGATAGCTTAGAGGTTTCAGAACTAGAAAAGAAATGGAATTGGACATGGAAATTATTACTTAGCAAAGTGACAGGGAAGGAGAGCCAGGGAGAAGACAGGGGCTTGGCCCGTGTAGGCACAAAGGAATAAGGACCCGGTTAGACACCCCCAAGTGACCCTCCAGGCCCACAGCGAGGGGCCCTTGGACCTTCCAGGCAGAAAGGGGAGAGCTCGGGGATAGATCTCAGGAGGATGCCCCAGGTAGCAGAGCTGTGACGGCTGACCTTGTGCCCATCTTGGGGACAGTGGCCTTCTCAAGAGGCAGGGATGGAATACCTTGTGCATCTTGTCAGGAAGGGACAGGGATGTGGGGGAAACTGTGTGGAGCACTAGGGAGGGACGGCAGGAGCTGGGAAGAAGTTCGCACGGGCCTGTTCTCTGAGGAGCACTGGTTTGAGGTGTTGGGGTGTTACTTGACGCTCCTTGGGTGGAGCCCCCAACATCTGACTGGATTTCCTGTTTGCACCCAAGGAAGGCGGCAGAGGCGTATTTTTCCCAGGCTCTTTTCCAGAGTCAGCACTTTGGGGGGTGTGAGTGTCTGAAGAGAGCGTTTGGAGGGGGACCCCTTCCTTAACACTGTAAATGAACTGTGCCTGCATTTGTCTTTGCCCTGGAAGGCTGGCTGGCATCTATGTGGTTTCTGTATACGGCAGGTGCATGCATCTTTGGAGGTCACTGTGGGGCGTGTGTGTGTGTGTGTGTGTGTGTGTGTGTGTGTGTGTGTGTGCACGCACTCACATGGGTGTTGTCTGCTCCCAGCCGCCACCACCACCACCCGCCCATCTCTCTGGGTGTGCAGCTATTTATCACCCCTTGAGTGTCCTCACCTCTGCCCTTGTGTGTCTTTCGTCCTGCTGGGTGAGGATGAGTTCTTCCGCCTGGGCCCTCTGTGCATCAGAGTGTGCACCTCTGTGGTGTGGGCACCCCTGTACGGACGACGTGCCTGTGTGTGCTCACACCTCTGGAGCCGGCTTCTGAGTTTCTTTCAAACAGACACATTGCCCCCTAGTGCTCAAACAAACTCAGAGTCCCTCCCGGCAGCAAGCCAGGAGCTGCAGAGCCTCGGGCATCCGTCAGGGCCTCCCCCTTCCTCTCCCCCTTCCTGTACCCCACCACCACCACCGAGCATGTTGGTACCAGCAGAGGAAGGAAGGGACATAGATAGACTGGGGCCCTTGGGCTGCTGAGGGTGCTCTGAGCGGGGGAACATGTGGAGGAGCTGCCTGGAATGTCCCCCCACCCCCAGCTGCTCCCAACAGCCTCCAGCTGGGGCTGAAGAGGGGCTTGTGCCGTCTACATACAACAAAAAACGCGCACACTCAAAACCCACGGCCCTGCAAGCGGGAGACACAGAGCTCACATTTGCCCATCAGGCCCATACAACACACACAAAGGGGACCTGTCAGCACACCCACAGTTGACAGGCACGTCAGAACCCTAGAGACGGGGCGGCGAGGTATCCTCTCAGCTGGCTGAGTACAAGCGGCTTCCCATCTAAGGTCCTAGTTCATCTCCATGGCAGCCCTTCAAGGTCCAGACCTGACCCATTCGGACAGATGCCTCTGATGGTCAAGGAATTTGCCCAGAACCAAATAACAGCAGATCCCAAATTCCAGTCCACAGACAGCCGGGCTACGGCTAGGCCTGTGTGCTACCATGGTCATAGCTGCCCGTGGCTGTGCTGGGAGCAGGGAGGGGGAGGGGAATGGGGGGGTGGGGGGCCGGGAGTAGCAGGGCTCTTCCCCGACAAATGCTCTTCCCCTTCCCCCAAGTCTCCCACGCACTCTGGAGCTTGGACACTTCGCGGAGTCCTCTGAAAGGCCTAGAGTAGCCAGCCCACTCCTCCAACATCTTGCCATGAAGTGGCCCCCAAATGACATTCTCCCGGGGCCCATGGATTTAAATTTTCTCTTCACCTTCATGGGCTGTGTTTCCTCGGGCAACATACTACCTTCTCTGAGCCTCTGTTTGCTTTGTTGGCAAAGGGGCATGACGGCCGGTTTGTGTAGAGCGCAAGGGTGATTGATTGTGTTTGCAGAACCAACAGACCTCACATGCAGCCCGTGATTAAGCGCTCGCTCCTCTCCCTGTCACTGCGGTCATCAACGTGTCTCCTGCATTTGAATGCAAGAAGACAGGGGAAACAGCGGTTGAACTCGGCCTTGCTCAGTAGCCCAGCTATCATGAGGGGTGCCTTACTCCGGTCTCCACGCTGGTGCCCGTGGAGCACCTAGATGGCACCCTAGGCAGAAACCTCCAGGGAGGCCTCGTGTGGCCAGGAGAGAAGACAGTGGAGCTAACTAGTGGGTGGAAGGGATGAGACTTTCCTGCAGCCACAGGCTGCTGGTTGCTAAGCAACAGCAATTCCCACCTCTCTACACGTGATGACTGATATCTTCTGAGGTGCCTCTTCTTCTAGATGTCCGCCGGATGCCTACTGGATGCCTACAAGGTTCCACCTGAAAACTCAGAAAAGGAAAAGTTGAAAACAGTTTCAACTGTCAAATCGGATCACAGGAGTCCCATTATTTGACGTGAAAAGGATTCTATCAATAAGGGCTTAAAGTTGCTGTGATGGGCGGGGGTGGGGGGGGCGGAGCGGGGAAGGAAATAGAAAAGGGTTCACAAAGGTGGGTTTTGAAGGTAGAAGAGGAGTATGAAAACCACATGAGGCCAAAGGACCTTTCCAGATGTAGGAACCAGGCTAGAAGGGTGTGGGAAGTTTCAGGTAGCAAGAAAAATGATCAGTACCTGAATCAGGAGGCCCTCCAGGGTAGGTGGACGTGTACAGGCCTTGTGACTACCATGAAAGATCAGAAGCAAATCCCTGAGACCTGAGAGTCATTCCTTTCTTTGTCTTTCAAGGTGGTCCCAGAAGTCATCCTCACCTGGTTTCCTTGGAAACCAGGCCTGGGAGAGAGGAAGTCCTGTGCTTGTCCCTAAGCAGCTAGCCCAGAGCATGCCATACTGTTTGTACAGACAAGAGTTCCCTCTTGCGGCACAAGATGCACTCCCTGGGGACCAGGTCTGCCCACCTGTCCCTCTTAAGAGCAGTTTGGGTGTGAGAGTCATAAATCTCAGGTTCAGAGCCACTGCCCCTGACTCGGCAGCAGTATCTGTCCACAAATGTGTCCAGGAGGGAGAAACGCGCAAAGAACCTGACTCACAGGGTGGACGGATGAATAGACAGATCATTGAGAAAGAAACAAAGACAGATTGGATGGATGGATAAGTGAATGGATGAAAGAAAGGAAGAAAGAAAGATGGTGAATAGATAAATGGATGATGGATGGATGATGATGATAGATAGATAGATAGATAGATAGATAGATAGATAGATAGATAGATGAATGTATGATGGATGGATCATGATAGATGGCTAGGTAGGTAGATAGATGGATGAATGGATGGAAGATAGATGATAGATAGATAGATAGATAGATAGATAGATAGATAGATAGATAGATAAACAGATAGATAAACAGATAGACAGATAGACAGACACATTATGATAAAAGGCTAAGCCATAGGTAGGATGGGTGGTTACTATAGGTAGGCAGGTGACTGACAGGAGACAGGTGTTCTATCTGTAGGTCACATTCTGTAGAACACACACAGGTGTTCTATCTGTTAACACACTCAAGAGTCTCCATTACATTCCTCCACGTTGTAAAGGAGGAAAAGCTGAGGCACAGACAGGTGAAGCAATGTGCCGAGCTCACAAAGCAAACGAACCAGAGCTAGCAGCTAAGCAGCTGGTTCCGGGGCCAAGGCTCTGCTCCACTCTGCTCCGCTCCTCTGGAACCCAAGCTGTGGTCTGCAGGGAACAGCCTGACATCCTGGGGACCCTCAGCCTAGAAAGAGACCCTCCACTCTCCTTCTGGGCAGCCTGACCTCAGTGTTTCCGCATGGGAACCCGCCGACGGTCCCCTCGGATGGCACTCGGGAGGACGTTTGTTGGGGCCCGGTGGACCCTGTGCTGCAGAAGCTCTCTTGTAGGCCATTCAATGGCACAGTTATGCAGCCACTAGGGGTGTGGTGTTCCACAGCTGCTTCAGGCCTCTGGTTGTGCCGCACAAGGGCAGCTCAGCACTGCCCACATCACAGCTGCCCAGCTGACTGACGGTTGGCACTGAAGCTCATGTTGCTGGCACCGGGGTAGAGCTGCCCTGGGCACACAGAGGCCCTGGGCGCCACACTCACAGAAGGAGAAAGCTGAGGAGGGGACTACTGTTCAGAGACGGGATCCCAATAGCAACCACAGCCAGTCACTTCTTTGGGGTTTTGGTTGTTTGTTTTATTTTTATTTTGTGTGGTTGTTGTTTGGTTTTCTGAAAGAGTCTTGCAAAATAGCCCTGACTTGGAACTCACTAGATAGACCCATCTGGCAATGAACTCCGATAAACCTCTTGCCTCTGCCTCCTGGTATACCAGGATCACAAGCTTGCACCACCACCTGGATAGGGCCCCTTTTCTGAGCATACAGATCTTCTGGATACTCCTGAATCTTGAAAGCACCCCCTCATCCTCAGCACCCTAGCTCTGGGAGGGGTGGTGACCTGCTCACAGTCATCACAGATGACCCAGGCCCTCGGGTCCTGAAGCTTTGCCTGTACGGATGCCTCTCTCTTCCCCAGACAGTTACCAGCCAGGAGCTTCCATTTTTCCATTCTGTAAGCCGAGTGTGATGAACCTGGCTCCTGTCCCAAAATAACTCACGCCAGCCCCACAGGCTGGAAATGAAGCCCAACAGCTCCGGGGCCCAGCCTAGCCTCCCTCAGAACTCCTAATCAGCAATAAAAAATAAAGCAGACCTTGTGCGCCAAGTGTCACATGACCCACGGTGAAGGCAAAGACAGCAAACCCAGCTAGCATGGTCACGGCCCCCTCACCTTCTATTCCCGCCCAGAGGCAATAGGGCTCCCTACGACTAGAACCCAGAGAGGCAAGCAGGCTTCTAAACAGCCTCCCCACGTCCTCTCGGATCCCTTGTCACTGACCCTCCTTTGCTTCCACCTCCGCAGCAGCCGCAGGCATGGAGGTTGTGGTGTCGTTCCCGTGCTGAGGTTAATTGTAGCTGCAGAGAGAAGTCCCCCACGGCCACAGGGAGGTCCCCCGTCTCATCTCCGTGGCTCCCCAGGCCACCTGTCCCCTGGTCCTCTCCAGACTCTGGGCGGTGGCAGCAGGTGGCAGTGGGGGCTGGGCAGGTAAGACCCCTCCCTGCTCTGCAACATCATTCGCCTCCTTCTACCAGGGAAGAAATGCTGCGTGGCTTAGAATAAATCCCCCCCCCATGGGGCCTCGGTTTCCCTTGTAAACCTGGTTTCCCTTGTAAACCTGGCTTCAACCGCGTCTACGGGAAGTGTTCTTTGGAGCATGGAATGAGATGGTAGGGTGTGGTGGTCCTGTGTCACCCCACGAGTGTGGAGAAACTAGTGGCTGCCTCTTTGGGATTCCTGAGGGTGTGGAAGTGATGGCAGTTTTGGGCATCCTCTTGGGAGAAAGCTGGAGGGAAGTGTGGTGTTCCTCTCTGTGAGGTCAGTCCTGAGTCCCACGCCAATCCCACCAGGGGATGTACATGCGCCCATTTCACAGAAGGGAACTTAGGGGACAGTATCCCACAGTGGGGAGTACCTCCCTCTACCTGGCCACAGGAGCTGGGCACAGCTCAATGGCAGTGTGCTGGCCTCACACATGTAAGACCCAGGACAAACCCAAGGGCCTCAGCAGGAAAGGAAGCCCCGCGGGGGAGGCTTGGAAACACTCCTTGCTTTGTCAGGCTGCCAGGATGGGACGGGGTGGGAAGGAGCCTGCTGGCTTTGAGAAGCAGCCCAGAAAGTCAGGGCCAGGCTCACTCCCTGGGTCCTCCAGGTATCTGGCGACATGACCACCCATCCTCTGAATGCGGTTTTGTGTCCAGCAAGAAGACAGTATAGAGGGGTAGTGGTGGCGCACACCTTTAATCCCAGCACTCGGGAGGCAGAGGCAGGTGGATCTCTGTGAGTTTGAGGCCAGCCTGGTCTATTGAGCGAGTTCCAGGACAGCCAGGGCTACACAGAGAAACCCTGTCTCAAAAACAAAACAACAACAACAAAGACGGTATGGCTTTCATATTTCATATAGCCACTCACAGTCACCACATTTCTCCTGGCCTCAGTTTCCCTATCTGTCAAATGGGAAGAGTGAGAGTTCTTAAAAACATCAGGAGGATGAATGGGGCCCAGGCACTTTGCACATAGTTAACACTCAATAAATGGCAGCTACTGCATTGGAGGGAGGCCCTGAGGCCCTGCAGAGTGGGTAGCTCCCTGGGGTAGCCCCAGGAAGGGCTGTAGCCAGGCTGCTCAGGATGGCTCCCCCCAGATGCTGGCTACGCTGCAGAGGCTCCTAGCCAGTGCCTCCTTAGCTCTGAGGAAGGGCCCTAAGCGAAGAACCCACCCGATTCAGGCAGACCCAGCTGTGCAGGGGCCCACCCTGTCTTGGCTGCCTTCTTCCCAGCTGAGGCCCAGCCGCCTCCACCATTTGCCACCGGGCCACCTGGGGAGCTCTGGGCGGGCTCCAGGCGCCAGCTGCCCCCACCTCTGGCTGCGATGAGCTCATCTGGGTCTGGTAACTTCTAAAGCAGCCAGGAATGTTTGCTCAAATGTTCCAGGCTCAGGGAGCAGAAAGCAACCAGCGGCCTCCGCCCCTTCCCCCGCACAGAAAGCAATCTGCTATAACTCAGACGGCCTCACCAAGCCGGAGATGGATGCTGCGTCTCAGAATCTATATCACCCTAAAGGAAAATGCCTCTTAAATCACAGGGAGCCAGAAGAAAGTGGGGGCAGGGTGCAGGGACACAGAGAGGCTCCAGAGGGGAGGACTGTGGAGGAGGGTGCTCCAGGCCCTGGGCTTCCTCCCACCACGGCTCCAGCCACCACCCCAACCCTAGGGGAGTCTCAGATGGAGGGAAAGAAACCTGGGACGCTTCTCCACTCTGACATTTGCAGGGTGTGCATTCACACGCACACATGTGTCTCAGCACACATGTGTCTCACGTGCCCAAACGTGCGTGCGAATACACACACACACACATACACACACACACAAATGCTACCCCCCCCATTCTCATGTCCTGAACCCTCTTCCCCAGTTCACACCTAGACAGAAGCAAGACATAAGTGTGTTCAAGTTAGGTCACACACACAAGCACTTGCACGTCCCGGTGACATCCCAGGAAACGACAATCAAGGTTCTTCAGTGTAGTCTACGAGGCCCCGGAGACCTCAGCTCAGCTCCTCCGTCTTTTCGAGGCTCCTGCCCAACACTGAAGGGCTTTTTCTAAAAAGCCTGGCTGAGACGCAGCCCCCTGTCCCATAGGTAACACATCCTCAGACATCCCTACGGTTGACCTCGGCTTTGAACTACCCCCCCCCGCCCCCCCCGCCCCGGACCTGAGTTCTGGACAGCCCACCATCACCAGACAGCTCTGGGAAGACCGGATGCAAACTGGGTCCTAGTTAGGTCCTGAGGAGGGAAAACTGAGGCCAAGGGGAGAGGCCTGCCGCAGAAGGCCAGTTGTTTTCACAGACTCTGAGCCCACCGGGACCGAGCACCAGAGACTCCCGGTGAGCCCTGGATTCCAGGATGATGGACAGACACATTGCTCTGACTCATCCCCCGTCACCCTGTGCCTGTCTCCTGGAGCCTCTGTTTCCCTCCTAAGGGCACCCTAGATTTAAGCCTCCCCCTCCCCGCCCTCTGCCCCGCACACATCTAATTCAAGGTTTTTCTTTTTAAGACAGGGCCTCATATTAGCCCAGGCTGGCCACAAAGTCAGGATGGCTGAGAACAACCTCGAACTTCTGGCCCCTACCGCTTCTACCTGCTCACAGGTGTACACCACCACGCCTGGCTTATGCGGTGCTGGGCCGTGGAACCCAGGGCTTCATGCACATTAAGAAGGCACTCTACACCGGGCAGTGGTGGTGCACGTCTTTAATCCCAGCACTCAGGAGGCAGAGGCAGGTGGATCTCTGTGAGTTCCAGGACAGCCAGGCTACACAGAGAAACCCTGTCTCGAAAAACCAAAAAAAAAAAAGAAGGTACTCACTCTACCCACTGAGGCACGCCTTCCACCTGTGGCCGAATTTTGGCATGACTCCATCTGCAAAGACCCATCTCCAAGTAATGCCATACTCACAGGTTCTCTGTGGACACCATTCAGTTCAGCACCTGCTGATTCTTTTAAACGCCCTAGAATGTTTCCCGGGGGAACCAGCTTCTCCAACAAACACTACATAAAATCTATGGCAAAAATGTCAGGTCATTTTGCTCAGGTTTGGTTTTTGCTATTCAGTTTGGTGTTCAAATGTATTTCTCTAATAACATCACAAAACACTTCATTCCTGTTACTGTGGGTCTGCCCTTCGGCTTGGACAATTTTTAATGCATATACCCCCCCACCTCACCCCACCCTCTAACCCCATCCCCAAAGCCCCCATCCCCCACCCCCACACCCCCACCTCCCAACCCCCTGTCAGTCAAAAAAGAGCTGGCTGATTGCTAACGGAAGGTCTCAACACCACACATGTTTGACTTCAGTTTAAACTTGATCATGGGCTCAGTTCATAACAGGATACATTTTTTTAATTTTTATTTTAGGTTTTTCAAGACAGGGTTTCTCTGTGTAGCCCTACGCTGTTCTGGATCTCGCTCTGTAGACCAGGCTGGCCCTGAACTCACAGAGATCCGCCTGCCTCTGCCTCCTTAGTCCTGGGATTAAAGGCATGCGCCACCACTGCCTGGCTCAGGATAACTTCTTTTGTTTGTTTGTTTTTCGAGACAGGGTTTCTCTGTGTAGTTTTGGTGCCTGTCTTAGATCTCACTCTGTAGACCAGGCTGGCCTCGAACTCACAGAGATCTGCCTGCCTCTGCCTCCTTAGTCCTGGGATTAAAGGCGTGTGCCACCACCGCCCGGCTCACATTTTTTTTTTTTAGCAACAATTATTATTAGAAGATAATTAGAATTGCCTTACTATAATCATATGGTATTCCTAATGACATCTTACAGTAACTGAATGCAAATGCAAAGGTAAGTTCTGCAGCCCAGTCCTGTGCCAGCACTGAGTGTTTATTCAGGTCGGAGTTCCACAGTCACAGACGGTGAGGCAAATGGAGTAGCTTAAAGAAAGTAAAGCGGGTCAGCAAGATGGCTCAGTGGGCAAGCGCGTCTGCTGCCAAGCCGAAGGACCTGAGTTCAATCCCTAGGACCCACATGGTGGAAGAAAAGTTCCAGCTTTTATGTGTTGTCCTTTGACCTCCACACAAAAATTGTAATAGATGCATGCCATGCCCGCAACATACATATACATAATAATTGTTATTGTTTTCCCCACAACATACATATACATAATAATAATTCTTGCCCCCCCCCCCCGCAACATACATATACATAATAATAATTCTTCTTATTAAAAATTTTAAATAATAAAAAAGAATAAAACTAGCTGGGTGGTGGTGGTACACACCTTTGATCCCAGCACTCAGGAGGCAGAGGCAAATGGATCTCTGTGAGTTCAAGGCCAGCCTGTTCTACAGAGTTAGTTTCAGGACAGCCAGGTCTACACAAGGAAACCCTGTCTTTGAGAGTAAGTGACAGCTGAGCACACAGCCCTAAACAGGATATTCAGGCCACACCCTCTCTAAGGAAATGACATGGGAAAAATGTAAAAGCTGGAAGCTGGGGAGATGCTGTGAAACACTGCTCTTCATTTTTAATTTAATATTTGGTTTTTATTAGATGTGATTTTTTTTTGACAACTTCTTATTTGTGTATAATGCATTCTGGTTATTCTCATTCCCTACTCCGTCAGCCCCACCCCCACCCCATGTCCCTACAGGTCCCTTTCCCACATTCATGCTGTTCTGTAACCTACTGAGGTTTAACCAAGGCTGTCTTTACAGTCTATGAGCCTCACTACTACTATTTTCTAGAAAATTCCCTTTTTCCCAACCTTTGGCTCAACAGTTGGAATGAACAACTGTGTAAATCGTCTTTGTCCTTGATGAGGAGGTGATACCTGCATGCATTCAGCAAGCCTTTGCAGAGTCATAAGTGCTGTGAGAGCACAGGTTCAAATACAAGTGCATGTGGGTTGGCCACGGCCACGTGGGTGACCCAGACCATGTTCCTCACCCACCGAGGAACTCCACTTCAGGAAATGGAGGGTGGGGCAGGAGTTGCTGGCTTGAGGACAGCTGTGTCATGGAGCTGGTGGCCTTTCCCTCCAAGACAAAGGGCCATTGCCACCACCACTGAGAGTGGGAGAGGTCTGTGGCCAGTGGCTGCTGATCAGGGTTAGGGTAAGATCCCCACCAGGCTGGTGGACAAGCTGGCGAAGGCCTTTTGGTTATGAATCTACTTTTTTAAAACCCTGTCAATATTAGCAGCGCGGACCACTCACCTGCAAAACCTTCAGAAAGTGAAGAAAGTTCTCACAGGAGGGAGTGGCCAGGCAACCCTGGCTGAGAACTCCTCAGGGTCTCTTCTGCTTGCCACAGAGGGGTGTCCAGGTACTGCTGCTGGCAGCTCCTTCCACCGCCCAGCGCCAGGTTCAGAGGAAGAGCCACCTCACAGGTGGAAAATGGCTCACGCACAGGCCTGTCTAACCCTCATGCTGATGGTCCTCCTCTTGACTTGATGGCCACAGGCAGGTATCCAACACCCACACACACCTATCCAAGGCCTCCATGTCTGTCCCATGTCTCTCCCATCTGCCGTCCTCTCCGCCATTGAACACTGGGTTGCAGAAATGACATGGGGTGCCTCCCTAAACCTCAGGACCAGAGTTGGAAAGGCCTACTCAATCTCGGTTTTGGAAAACTAATTCAGACTCCCCGGGAAGTAAAGCTTTAGCTTTCCACTCTTGCTGACCCTCTCCACAAAAGGAAAAGAGGTATTCCAAAAAAAACCCACACTCAACTGTCCCTACAACTCCCCCACAACAGCCCACGCTTCCACCCACAGGGGATGAGTAAGCAAAATGTGCTCCACCCATGCAACGGAATAGTATGTAGCCATGGAAAGGGATGGAGCTCTGATCCAGTGTGCCGACACTCCCAACACTCAATGCTGAGGCGCTGTGTGAGGAGAGATGTGCAGGTTGTTTCCTCTGTGGTTCTACGCAGAGGTGATGAGTAGAACAGACCAAGCCAGAGACACAGGAAGGCATGGAGCTCTTGCCAGCACAGGGAGCAAGCAGGGCAGAGAGATAGGAAACAATGTCCGTGAATGCCGATGGTGGCCGAGCAGCTGTACGCCAGTGACACAAAACCGTGCCATTGACAATGGTTAACGCGGCTTCACGTTCTGTTTATCATGGTTGAGAAAATAACTCAGCAGGGGGTCTGGGAAGGCCATCCTCAGGCACAGGCAGGCTCTAGCCAAGTCCCACTCCACATGCTGGTTCACCTCAGGGGCAAGGGGAACCTCTCTGGACTTTCCTGGACTGCCAGTGAGCTGGCAGTGAGCTCAGGACAAGACTTTGAAGACAGCAGGCAGCATGCTCTGACAGCTAATCTTCCTCCCTCTGTCAAGGGCCCTTCCTCTGGTGGTTTTTATGAATCCTCTGGAAAAAGGTACTCTTCACATCTCATGGGCCAGTGCCTCATCCTTGCCTGACCTTGCCCAGCACACTCCTGAAGTACCAGTCGGGAAGACAGGAGCTCTCCAAGCTGTTTTTGCCCCCGACCTGGGCTAGAAGGACAGGAGCAGTGACAGCATCACCCCTGTCAGCACACTAAGGCACAGCCAGGTCCTTTCTCATCCAGGGCCTTGGCAGGTGCTGGTTCACCACCTGGAGCTCCCTTCTGCAATAGTTGATACTCACGGCTGCTATGACGAACCCCCACAGACGTTTAACTTTAAACAATACAGATTGGCTTTTCTCTCTCTCTCTCTCTCTCTCTCTCTCTCTCTCTCTCTCTCTCTCTCTCTCTCACAGTGCTGGAGATCAAAAGTCTGACATTGGAACACTGGTCTCACTGGGCTAACATCCTTCCTGGAGACCAGAGAAGCTGCCTCCTGCCTCTTGCAGCTTCCAGAGGCTGCCATGTTCCTTGGCTGGGGTGGCTCCTGGTCTGCCCCTAACCTCTTGCCTTACAGAAGCATCCCTTCCTTCACACAGGAACGTTCTCTTGACTAGTCATTTCCTGATTTTTTTTTTTTTTTAAAGATAGGGTCCTACTCTGTAGCCCAGGCTGTCCTGATTTTTTTTTTTTTAAGATGGGGTCCTGCTCTGTAGCCCAGGCTGTCCTGATTTTTTTTTTTTTTTTTTTTTTTTTTTTTGGTTTTTCGAGACAGGGTTTCTCTGTGTAGCTTTGCGCCTTTCCTGGAACTCACTTGGTAGTCCAGGCTGGCCTCGAACTCACAGAGATCCGCCTGGCTCTGCCTCCCAAGTGCTGGGATTAAAGGTGTGTGCCACCACCGCCCGGCTTGTTTTTTTTTTTTTTTTTTTAAGATGGGGTTCTGCTCTGTAGCTCAGGCTATCCTGGAGTGTGTGACTCCCCTGCTTCAGCCTCTCCAGGGCTAGGATTACAAATTTGCCTCACTGACTGTGCTCTCCAAAGGCTTTCTGTTCATGTTAAGATCTCATCAGACTGGAGCTCCAGGCTAATGCAGGACAACCTCACCATCTCAGGTCTGTTAGCTAGCGCTCTCTCAGTCCACTGCAAAATGTCTCTGGCCGCAGACAGAAACATTCACAAGCTCTGTGGATAAAGGTGTGCCATTTGGGGGCCTTTGTCTTGTCCTCCCTAAGCTTGACTCAATCCACTCATTTGGTTATTCAAGAGACATGTTTTGGGGTCTACCAGGTCCCAAGCACCATGCTGGGGACTCTGTAGTGACCAGATCACACCCAGCCTCTGCTATCCTGGACCTTTCTGGTTGGTAGACTGCCAAGAAGCCCTCCTCAATGGCTCCCTGGACCGTGGACTGCCCTGTTGTGAAGTCATTGGTCTGGACCAGAGCTCCGGCTGAGCAAAGTGAATGGATGAGCCTGGGCTCCACCCAGCTCTGCCTCAGAAGCCACTTTGGAATCTATTCTAAGAGGGAAGACGAAGTCTCTCACATGCATAATAGGTGTTGACAGTCCTTTGGGGACTCTGGGCTGTTTGGTGGAGGCCAGTTCTGAATTATGCTACCCTTGGGAGTTGATCAAGGTCTTAAGGATCCCCAGTAAAGAGCTTGGTTCTAGGAACAGTTGTCAGAGGCCCAAACATCCAGACACTGTGTTACTGCAGTAACCTTTAGTGTTACTCCCGTCTTTAGACGGCTGGTGAGAAACTGCAAGCTGAGCCTTAGCTGGATGTCGGGCAAGATGAACCGTCAGCCTCACAGAGTAGGTGTTTGCACATGGCACCACGTGGTGATGGACACATGGACCTAGTTCAAGCCCTGTTCTCGCAGAACCGGCGAGGCCCCTCAGATATCATTGTTTTTTGGAACTTGATTTACCTCTTAATTTAATGGATTAATATAACAACACACTTGTGAGATGATGCCAAGATGGGGGAGAGGTGGCTTGGGCATGGAGTAGGAGTGCAGAGATCAGGGCCTGCTGTTCCTATGGTGGAGGATGTGGCCAGCACACACCCCTGGAGCTACACAAGGTCAGGCTCCAGTTTCCCGTAAGGGTGACTCTACTCACAGCCTGACTTCGGAAAATATTCCAGCGTTTGCCGTTCTTGATCTGGGCCCAATGCTGAAATTATTCCAGGCTTTTTCCCTTCTCTAAGTCTTCTTTTTGACATCTTGAGCAGAAGGAGTTGTTTTTTGTTTTTTGTTTTTTATTTCAGGAGAGAAACACACAGAGATACATACACAGACAGACACACACACACACACACAGATACACATAGACACACACACACAGACACACACAGAGATACACATAGACACACACACACAGACACACACAGATACACACAGACACATACACACAGATATACAGATACACATAGACACACACACACATAGATACACATAGACACACAGACACACACATACAGAGACACACACAAATGCACATAGACATACACACAGATACACAGAGACATACAGATACACACACAGACATAGAGACACACACACAGACACAAAGACACACACACACACACACACACACACACACACACACACACACACACCCCAGAACCGTTTCTACAGGACAGAATGTCCCCTGTGCTGGGAGTGCAAGGGGCCCACCTCTTAGCCAACCTTACTCACTCAGCATCACCATGGGTTACATAAGTGCGGTTTGGACTTGGAGGTTGAATACAGCCTTGGATTTTTGAAAGGAGGCAGAGGAGTTTGGGTGAGGAGCTGCTTGGCTCAAAATAAACCGAGAAACTCAATGCAGGAGGAAAAAAACCAACAACACGAGATTCTGATGGAGGGAATATTTAGATGTGCAGTCTAGAAGGTCTGGCCATCGCGTGCGGGGATGATAGGAATCGGGGGGTGGCACAGTGTGGCCCTTGAAGCGGTGAAGATTGACACCATTCTCGTTCCGTTGAAAGGGAACAGCCAATTCCTCATGTGTTGAAAGCCAACTTGTGCTTCTGTGCAAAACCTGCAGCCCTTGGGTCAGACTTTGGACATACTTGGCATTTTCCAAGTTCTGGTCTGGCAAGACATTTGTTGCAGAACCAATAATGCAGGAGATGGAGGCTACCAACTTATCCTGCTGGGCCTGGCAGCCCCAGTTTTGAGCCTGACCTTCAAGAAGACCTTTCAGTCCAGGGCAAATGGAGACAGTTAATCACCCCGTAGAGAGAACAATGTCTGTCACGGCAGCTAAGGAACAGTGTCCCTGATGATCACAAGGTCCCTGGCTGCCTCTCCAGCTAGGTTTCATATGCCCATTTTACACAGTGGGCAACTGAGGTTTGAAAATGTGTAGGGACTGGCCGGGCGGTGGTGACGCACGCCTTTAATCCCAGCACTCGGGAGGCAGAGGCAGGCGGATCTCTGTGAGTTCGAGGCCAGCCTGGGCTACCAAGTGAGTTCCAGGAAAAGGCGCAAAGCTACACAGAGAAACCCTGTCTCAAAAAACCAAAAAAAAAAAAAAAAAAAAAAAAAAAAAAAAAAAAAAAAAGAAAATGTGTAGGGACAAGAGGGAAGGAAGATATGTTGTCTTTTAATATATTTTTTTCTGTGTTTTAGACAGGTCTGTCTATGTAGCCCAGGCTAGCCTCGAACTCACGACCCTCCTGCTGCTGCCTTGTAAGTGCTGGAGTCATAGGTGTGCGCCTGGTAAAAATCTGAGCTCCCTCAGCCCCATCCGAGAGTGAGGCTTCTCCTTTGAGGTGCCTCCGTTTAGGACACATTCCCAAGGGTGCTCTCAGCAAGGGGCCTCAGTGTCACAACCCCAGACTTACATTGTTGGGGATGGTCTGTTTCAATGGGGACAGGCTTTTGAATGTAGGGTAGGCAGGAAGGACACTAAGACATAGCAGGAGCATGGTAGTGAAACAAAGCGCCCTTGTGGTCAGGCAAGAGCCTAAAGGGTTTGGAACTTCACCCTGAAGGAACAGGGGCGGAGCGGGGAGACACGTAAGTATCTACACAGCACTTACAGGGTCAGATTGGTAACTGAAGAGGTGACTCCAGCTGTTAGCCCAGCAGCCATGTTGTAAGGACAGCTGGAGGCAAAGGGACAGCTCGGAAGGAGCCAGAGACACGCACTTTCACTGCTGATAGGGAATAGAAACTGGGGCTGCAGAGGTGCCCAGTGGTTAAGAGCACAGGACCCAGGTTCAGTTCCCAGCACCCACACGGTAGCTCTCAACTATCATCCATGACTCCAGTTCCAGGTGATCACACACCCTCTTCTGATCTCCTCAGGCAGCAGGCAAGCTCGTGGTACGCACACATACAGGTTGGCAAGCGAGAGGTATACATACATACGTATTGACAGAACACTCATACACATAAAACACGGTCAAAACTTCACAAAAGGCAATGGTCTTGTAACAACAGCACATCCCTAGACTGGGAGCCAGGGAACCCCCATCACCCCATACTGGATAGAAACCCCTCTGAGGAAAGCAGACATGGCAGCCTTTCATGGGCAAGGCTGTTGTTACCTTCCTGACAGGTTTTGGGGTGCTGTCCTCACTGTTTTGCACAGGCTAGATAGCTCTGGGAACCATACAACTGAGGTAGGGCTGGACTGGGCACACGGACTCTCACCACACGTCCTGACCCCAGACAAGGCTGAAACAGTCTCAATCTATGCGCCAGAAGCCCCATCTAGAATTTGTTCAACAAACATCCATTGGGGATAGAGCTCTGACTGTGTGCCGAACTGTACGTGGCCAGGGAGAATGTCTTGGCCAAAACAGGGGTAGCCTCTGCCCTTGGAAAGGGAGAGGCAGTACCCACCTGCTGGAGTCCACAGTGGCATGATGGCCTTAGGCACGAGGCTGAGATGGGCCTCCCTGAAGGCTCACTGGTAGGGAAGGGGGTTGAGAAGAGAACAGCATTCCAGGCAGTCTGTGCAGAGGCACTACAGCAGGAAACAGTCCTCCAAGTGTCTCAGGAACAGAGTGTGCACTTAATCTCAGCCATCCTAGACAGCTGAGGTGGAGGAGGCCAGAGCCCAGATTCTGACTTCAGAACCTGTCTCTTTGGGGGGCTCCTATGGCTTGCAAGAAGGCCACTTGCACATTGAGGCCGAGTTCCTATACACGGGATCTTGTACACATGGGCTTTTGGGGAGGATATCTTCCCCATTTACAGTAAAAGGGGAATGTGAGCCTGCAGGGCCCCTGAAGGGGATGATTCTGGGCCCAGCTTCACATGACAAACTCGCTGTGTGTTACTTCCTGAGTGAGTCCCCTCTGTGACCTGTGGCACAGGGTTCATTTCAGAGGAGAAAGACAAGGCTCAGAAAAGCAATGTAACCCACAAACCAGGAGACCTGGAACAGGGCTTCTACAGACTTGACTCTGAGCCTAAAGTCTCGCTGCGTCCTGCGGCTTCTCTGAGCCCACACCCTGGCTCATGGCTGCCACACAATGTGTGGTTTCTTAGGCTTCATCATCAAGCTGATCCATGGCTCAGCAGATCCACCAGCCCCTAACTGCAGGATCTGAACCAGCATGGACGGGCAGCATTGTGGGTCCTTTGGAGTGAGACCACTCTCATCCTCCTGCTAACCTCTGTCACAACCCATTCCTTTGGCATAGTGGCCAATTTCACCACTGTATCAATCAGGCCTTCTGGCAGAGATTTGGGGCAGGATTGTTGTGCCAGAAAGGTTCCAAGAAGTTGAATCAGGGGCCAAGAAGTAATGGGAAAGCTGTGCAGAGAGGCTGCCTGGGACACTCCGGTGCAGGCGTGCTAGGGACCTTGGGAGATTGTATGGGTTACACTCCAGATACCCTAATGGGGACTAGGGAGCTGGGCCATTTATCTACCAACATCCATCTCTCTCCATCGGATGGTAGCTCCTGGAGTGGGATAGGGTGCGTGCTAGGCAGCCAGAGAGAATGAGAGTTGTGTATGGGTGGCTGCCAGGGTGGCGGGGATGTGGGTGGAGCAACGGTGCCTGGGTGTCTGTCTGCCCAATCACAGACTCCTTCTACCCACCTACCTTCCCACAGCCAAGGGGCACTCACTATGCTTCAGGTGCCAAACTGAAAGTGTAATCCCGCCTTCTCAAAGTCTGTGTGCCCATGTCAGAATGTGTCACCAGGAGTCCCCACCTGTGGGGCACAAGACTCCCTCTTGAAACTGGGTTTTCCATCCAAACGCACAGGGTTGTGGAGAGGATTCAACGGCAAGGTTGATGGAAGACAGCTGACATGTGTTGAGCCCTACATAAATGGTTGTCAGTCTACTATTTTTCTATGACCCTGAGAGCACACCACAGCCAGGACATTATCAGTTGCAAAAACCATATTGACTTTAGAGATACTAAAAGAGCACTTCTCTGAATAAATAGGTCGTGGTACTGTTCCTTGATTGGCTATGGCACTGTCCCAGGTTAAGACACTATTTTTTTTTTTTTTTTTAGTTTTTTGAGACAGGGTTTCTCTGTGTAGCTTTGCGCCTTTCCTGGAACTCACTTGGTAGCCCAGGCTGGCCTCGAACTCACAGAGATCCGCCTGCCTCTGCCTCCTGAGTGCTGGGATTAAAGGCGTGCGCCACCACCGCCCGGCCTAAGACACTATTTTTGTTATGTCCATGGCACTGGGGATGGAACCTGTGGCTCACGTGTGCCAGGCCAGTACTTACTACTGAGCTCCATTACTAGATCAAGGCATTCCTGAGGCCTGTGTTGTCTTTAGCAGGTCACCTTGGTGTCAAGACCAGGCACTTATGCCGTGAATGCCAGGTTGCAGGAGCCGGAGCCACAGAATGAACTCAGCCAGTGCTGGTCTGGAGCAATCACTACAGGGCCCACACCCACCCAACACCCTCCTGGGCCTCCACCAAGATGATTCAGCCCCAATTATCCCCTAATTGTCTCAGCCTGTGGACTCCCAGCTGGGGCCCTCCTCCCCCAGCCTTCTTGAATGGATCCTGCAGGGCTATGGACAGGCAGGGAGCCCCTCTGCAATGGAATGCCGCCTTCTAGGCTTTCTAGGCTCTTCCAAATCCCTCCTTCTGCAGGCCCTCCTCTGCATACAAATCTGTGGGTCCGAGATGTTTCTGAAGTTCGTGTTGCACTTCTTGCTTTGGGGGTCCCTGGGCCCCTACACTGGCTTTGCTTCCTACTTCATGACCTGTTTTGGTAGGGACAGCGATGACTCTTAGGCCTCTTAGGGGAACTACCTTACTCAATATCTCCATCTCCTGCAGCAGCGCTGGCAGAGGAATCAGGAAAGATGGAAAGGGGATGCCTATGATGGAAAAAGCCTCAGGGAGGGGTGCCAGGACTGGAGAACAGAAAAACCCAGCACAGGACGCTCCACACAAACTAGAGGATGTTCTAGAATCTCAGGAGAGGGGGAACTATGCTAGGATGCAGACTTTCATCTTTTCTTGGCTAAGTACCTTTACTTTGGAAACCCACTCTCTGAATACGCTTATGTCGATCCAAACTCTGCAAATACTTAGGTGTCCAGGAGACACAAACAACTGCTCTAGGTGGGAAGAGTTCTAGGTTCCTAGGATTTTGGACTTGACATTTCCAGATTAAAGGTGTGGCTGTGCAGACACCCCAACATTGAAAAATCTGAAACCAGAAGCACCTCTGGTCCCAGATATTATTTCCAGTACGGGACACTATACATACCTGTATGCTGGTTCAATGAGTGCAGAAATCCTGAGTATCTGAGTGGTTTTTTTTGTCTGTTTGTTTATTTTTGTCATTTGTGGTGTTTTTGAGATTTTATTTTTATATCTGTCTGTGCAAGTATATGTGGGTGCCCTTGGAGGCCAGCTGGAGTTTCAGCTGCTTGGTGTGGGAACTGAACTCAGGTCCTTTGGAACTTGGGTCCTCTGGAAGAGCAGTGCTATTAACCCCTGAGCCATCTCTCCAGCCGCCCCCTGCCGTGTTGTTTTTAGGACCTACTGGGGAGGCAGGTTATGGCTCATGGGACCCTCACTCTTTTTATCACCAGGGACCCGACTGAACCACTTTCCTCAAGGGCACTTGTCTATGGGTGGGCCAGTGTCGTCACTTCACAGCTCGATACTCTAGCCTGTTCCCTCCACTGCCACCTGCCATGCCCTGTGCACCCGTCCGTAGTCCAGGGTGACCGACACCCCTGGTGGTTGGCTCTCGAGAACACAGATGGCATCATCCCCTGAAGTTCACCGCTACCTTCTCTGTTCTGAGCTTCATCCTTTCAGGCAGTCACCGGCTTTTATTTGGGAAAGCCGGAGATCATGGCCATGGAGGAAGCGGGCCTGGAAGGACAAGTGAGGCCAGTGAGAGCTGCCTGGGAGGAGAGGGTGGTGAGGTGCACCCTAGATGACTCCATCACACTGCCTTGGTCCTCTCCAGCAGCCCAGGCTGGGCAGCTTCCTGCCCCAGCTGAGTGTGACGTGGCTCATAGTGGAACCTTCATTTATATTACGCAAAGTCCAAGAAACTGTCCCCGAGTATACGGCCCACTGTCTGGAGACTAAAATTCCTTTAGTGTGAGCCTTACTCCCCAGGATTCCCCTGCAGTCCAGACCACAGGGTCTGCCTTGGGAGGGGATCCAGATTTGTTGTTCTAGCAAAAAGAAACCGGAGCTCACGTCGAGTAAGCTCGGAATCAGATCTCGGCCCGGGGAAACACTGCCAGATGCTTAATTGTGCTCCAATTACACAGAATGCTCCAGAACGGCTGCTCTGGGCAGAGCAACAGGGACGGCCATTATTACATTTGGACAGCCCTGTTCAGCTGCATGTGATCTCTGCGCTCTGGGTCTCCTTGAGAGCTGCCAGCCCATCCTAAGACTGAAGACAGTGGCTGCTCATGCCATGTGTAACAGCCACGAGGGCAGGGGGCTCCTGAAACTTCTGGTCCAGTGGGAAATACCCCCCCCCCCTTCCTTTCTCTCCCTACCCTGTAGTAAGTGCTGAAAGAAAGCTATGACTGGCTGTAAGAGGGTTCAAATGTTGGTTCAGGAAGACATTTGAAGAGAGGCCATCAGACCCAGTGAGTCAACGGAGGGACCCTTGAGGGGATGTGGTGATCATTCCCGGGAATGGGGTCAGCCATGGCCGAAGGGACCTGCGTGGTGGGACACAGAGTAGCCAGTAGGAGGCAGTGTTGCTGGAAGAGAATGGGGGCAGGATGAGAGCAGAGGGGCCTGGAGAGACACCAAGGAATCTGCACGTGACCCTGTTTTGTGGGATAGCACTGAACACAGGGGTGTGGCCTCTGCTAGAGTCAGGAGGCTCCTCGGAGGGGGAGAGGAGCCTTGGCCAGGCAGCGAGAGAAGGCAGCTTCCTGAGTTTCCTGAAGGTGGGGACCACAGGATGCTGCACTGCTGCATCCAATGTGGGTGCAGGAGGCGTCTGACGCAGCAGCAGCAGCAGAAGCAGCCGCCGCAGCCGGGGAGCTGGACTGAGCCGTGGTCTGACTTGGCTCCGCCTTTCTCCCCCTCCACTGCAGCCTGCCCCCCCCCCCAGACCTTCAGTGAGCCCACCACCTGAACAAACACGCGGCCTGCCACTTGAGCCAGGGGCTCCAGCCAGAGGCTCTGATCCTGCTGGATGGACACGGGCTCCTTCGGACAGCTCCTCGCTGGTTCCCATTCTCTTGCCAACTCTGCATTTCGAGGGCCCAACTTTGAAGTCTTTCCATCTGCACAGTACAGGCAGCCCGAGCAGACATGGCAAGGGCTGCTGTGGGAGGCACAGCAGCCTGGAGTGACTGGGAACTGCACACAGCTTCGTGTGTGACGGGCAGAGGGGGCCCACGACTCCGCCAAGGATCTACGCTTTACTTGTTCCATCTGGAAACTTTCAAGTGTGTTTGTTTTTTTATTTTTTCACTTCTTTCGCTTATTTGAGAAAGGGCCGTCACTATTCGATCTGGCTGGCCTGGAACTCAGAGATCAGCCTGCCTCTGCCTCCCGAGTGCAGGGATTAAAGGTGTGCGCCACCACACTTGGCTCTCACCACGCTCTTTTAAGTCTACATCTAATTCCCATGTGACTAGAATCTCCGTGATCTAATTGCTAATCAAGTGTACCCAAGAACTTTGAAAATGAAGGTGGAGAGTAGGTGTAGGCCACAACCCTAACACCAGTACTTGCTTGTGTCCTGGCCTTCCTTCCGTCAGTCTTCTGAGTGGCAAAAGGTAGGCAGGCAGAGATGAGAACTGGGGCAGGAAGAAGTCAAGACTTCTGTGATGGCACTGTGGGTTAAATCCATGCAAAATGCCCTCTGCATCCGAAGGCTCATAGTTATGATGGTGGGCCGTGGAGGCACACGAGGTTCACTGATGTGGTCCCCAAATTCAAGGGCCCATCGGAACCACCCAGAGAACAAACCACAACACTGGACCTTGAGAATGAGTCCCAGAGGTCCTCTTTGCAGATCTAGGACAGACGGGCCCACAGGGCGGACAACTGTCTCTCTCAGTGTGCCCAGCTCTGAGTGGCGTACAGGAGGAGGGACTAAACCAGATTAGCCCTGGGCAAACTGAGTCGGAGGACCCGTCTGGTGTAGCCTCCCACCCCACCCCACCCCCCCGCCGCTTTAGCACTCCCAGGTGGTGAGATGCAGGCTTCAGCCCTTCCTCCACCACAAGCTGAGGTCCAGGAGGAGTTTGGGGGGCAGGGCAGTACATGCTGCCAAGCCCAGAGGCAGTCAATATTCCCCAGGAAGCCACTCCCTCCACCCCTAAGATCTACCTCTGCATCCTCCAGCATAGCAGGTGATCATGATCAGTAATAATTAAAAAGTGTTGATCAGCTTGTCTGGGTGGGGACAGCAGACTTGTTGGTATTTCGGGGCCAAGTTTCCCAGCAGCCCCCAACTGGGCACAGCTGAGCTTAGGCTTCTGTGAGCTGCAGGGTATTTGGAATAAAGGCTCAACCTTGGAGAAGTATTAATGAAAATGTCACAGGCACTAAAGTCAAAGCAGATGTGAAGCCAGCTACACGGGCAGACCTAGCTGATAAGAAGCAGCCCGGGAGAGAACAAAACCTCTTGAGATTAGGTCAAGGACAGACGGGGGGTGGGGGGGGCACCCAGGGGTCCCCCATGGCAACTCAGGGGAGGCTGTCGTTCCTGCGGAACAAGCTGACATTTCTGTGCTGCTGTGTTATATATTGACATCCTGACAGGGCAGCGTTTGGAGGCCTCCACATCAGCAAATAAATATTACGTCTCCATCTTCAGCTAAGCAGAGCTGTGGTGCATTCCTATTACTTCATGTGGATTAACCATCTGGAAGTTGAATCAAGCCACAGAGTAAAGAATGGGATCCAATTTTGCATTCACCAAAATAAGCCGTACTAGTCTCAATTTATGGCAGATGGTTATGCAGTCTCAGCGGGCCAAAGAATCTCTCTGCAAAAGAATAAAGTTCATGCCAATTACTGTAATAGGAACCGGTACAACAACTGTGTGGGGCTAAGATCGCATTGATTGCTGTACAGCTCATAAACTGCGGGGGACCGGGGAGCAACGGGCACCCAGTTAATTCATTAAGATAACAGGAGAGAAACGAGAGCACACGCAGTCATAAAGCAGAAATGTTTCCCTGCAAAATGGGAGAGAGCTGAGTGGCCGCTGCCGGGTCATGCCATAGGCAGGGGCAGGAAACGGTTAAAGGCAGGAGGCAGGCTAGCGTGGAATGGGTTGGAATGGGTTAAATTCCGAGCCTCTTCTGTTCCATTCATTCAAAACAGACCTATGGGCTCTCGGGTCTCAGAAACTGGAATGAGACCACTGTGGGTGGAGCCTAGGGGTGAGTGGCAGGAATGAAAGGGGAGGGGGTACGACAGGCGTCTGCCCAGGGGGCCCTGCACTCACTCCTTTGGGAAGGGTCCTTGGGCTGCTGGAAACCCAGGGAGCTAACTGTCCAGGGCAGCCTGGGGAGAACAGTGCACTGTGAGGATGAACCCTTTGGGCTCTCCCTGACCTAGCTAAGGGTTTTCAGAGACCTCCTGTGAGTCTGGCTTCACAGTCCCCAGCTCCTACTCCCAGCTCTGCCCTCTGTGTCCTGGTGGGCTGGAGGCAGTCTCAGGTTGTAGACACTGCTTGTCTTCTATAGAATGTTGGCTCGGTGTTTACATCTGCCTTTAAATAAAAGCTGCTGGATTCAAGAATGCTGGTGTTTGGGTCTTATAACAGGGTGACCAATGACCTCTGTTTGTCCAGGACTGTCCTGGTTTTAGCACTGAAGTCTGGCCTCCCAGGAATACTTGGTCCTGGGTAAAGTGGGATGGCTGGTGACTCTAGCTAAGAGCCCAACCAGGGCACAAAGGGTTGTTTTCATGTTCCCTGTCACAGAGCCATGTTCCATGTTGGTGCTGACTACTCAGACTTCCACTGGCAGGACACCAAGGCTCTGAGGGGCCAAGGCTTCATTCTGGGCCTATTGTTAAGTAGAGGGGCAGGCATGGGATGCATGTGCTAAATGCCAAAGCCTCTGACCCAGCATGATCTCTTGCAGTATGAGTGGCCAGGTCCAGTCTATGACTCCATGGTGTCAACCACACTTACAGGGTTCACTAACAGGACAGGGGCAGCAACAGTAATCCCACTGAGCAAACGTGGGGGTCACCTCCCAGCACCCTGGGACGGTGGCTGCCAGATACATCATGACAGTCTTGGGGGAGAGAGATCTAGTGTGGGATGTGAAATCCAGGGCAGTGGAGAAGTCCAGCCATGGGCAGCACTGATATGCACAGGTGCTGGCCTCAGTCTCACAAAAGGAGAGCCAGTCACTCAAGCAGGGCTAAGAGGAAGACTGAAATCCCATTAGATGTCTGGACCCTGTGGTGATATTGCGTTCCCCAAAATATTGTGCACCCTAATAAACTTATCTAGGGTCAGAGAACAGAACAGCCACTAGATATAGAGGCCAGAAAATGGTGGCACACACACCTTTAATCCTAGCATTCTGGAGGCAGAGATCCATTCGGATCTCTGTGAGTTCAAAGCTACACTGGAAACAGCCAGGCATGGTGACTCACGCCTTTAATCCCAGGAAGTGATGGCAGAAAGCAGAAAGGTATACATATAAGGCGTGAAAACCAGGAAGTAGAGCCTGGTTAAGCTTTTAGGCTTTTGAGCAGCAGTTCAGCTGAGTTCACCCTGGATGAGGACTCAGAGGCTTCCAGTCTGCGGAAACAGGACCAGCTGAGGAATTGGCAAGGTGAGGTGGCTGTGACTTGTTCTGCTTCTCTGATCTTCCAGCATTCACCCCAATACCCAGCTCTAGGTTTTTTGTTTTTTGTTTTTTTGAGCTGAGGATCGAACCCAGGGCCTTGTGCTTGCGAGGCAAGCACTCTACCACTGAGCTAAATCCCCAACCCCCCAGGTTTTTTGTGGTTTTTTTTGTTTTTGTTTTTGTTTTTATGGTTTTTCGAGACAGGGTTTCTCTGTGTAGCTTTGCGCCTCTCCTGGAACTCACTTGGTAGCCCAGGCTGGCCTCGAACTCACAGAGATCCGCCTGGCTCTGCCTCCCGAGTGCTGGGATTAAAGGCGTGCGCCACCACCGCCCAGCCAGGTTTGTTTTTATTAATAAAACCTTTTAAGATTCCTGCTACAGGACCCCACATAGCAGGACACTGAGTTCATGGCCCACTAGATGCCCGACCGACATTGTCCCCAGCCAGAGAAGGCAACGCTGGCCAGACATTTAGGGGAGGGTCTCCAGGCCTCGGGTGGTTACAGGTAAAGCTATAACACCTTGGTAAAGTGGGACAGCCCTGCCCACAGCCTCACTACTGCTCCCTCCAGGTGTTCACAGGCCAGTTGTTCCCCACCACACCCCCATCCCCTGACTGCTGTCAAACACACTTAGAGGGGACACATAACAGGTTCCTGGAGACTGCTCATGGCCCACAGCACCAACACAAAGCCAGTTGGGGGAGGGGGAGGGGAGGAGGGAGACAAGGTGATACTGGGCAGGGACCTCAGCAGGGGGAGAATGTTGCCCAACCTTTCCTGTGAGGCCTCTAAGTGTGGAATCTTAGAACAGATCTGGCTGCTCACACTTTGCTAAGAGGCCATGCTGGGTGAGGGGCTCTGGTGTCTAGCACATACCTCCCATACCTGCCCCTTCTACTTACAGAATATGCCTGAGGGTTTCTATGCCACCACGGGGAAGCTCAGCTCTGCCTCAGAGGACTTTAGGAGCAAATGCCTTTGTTTTTTTTTTTTTTTTTTCAAATGCTCTTAAGATGCTGGTGGCACACACCTTTAATCCCAGCACCCAGGGTGGGAGGCAGAGGCAGGAAGATCTCTGTGAGTTTGAGGCCAGCCTGGTCTACAGAGTGAGTTCCAGGACAGCCAAAGATATACAGAGAAACCAAACCAACCAACCAGACAACAAGACAAAACAACAACAACAAAAAAAGGCTGAGCATTGAGGCTGTTGCCACAGGCTTAGAATTCTGAACTGGGAACTGTGGTCTGGACAAGCAGATGATCTGCGGGACCCTTGCTCAGAAGGCAACCTGCTTCCATCTCCCCCTCTCCCGCCAGGACAGGGTTTCTCTTTGTAGCCCTGGCTGTCCTGGAACTCACTCTGCAGACCACGTTGGTTTGGAACTCACAGAGATTTACCTGCCTCTGCCTCCCAGGTACTGGGAGTACAGGCGTGCGCCACCACCACCCGGTTCTGCCTCCATTTTTAGTAGATGTAAAAACAGTGTCACCTGCCTTCCAGGCGACTGTCAAGCCGCAAAGCTGGCGAGGCCTACTTGGATGGCAGTGCTGGTGGACATTAGCATTGTTTTTGAAATCAGACGATGACAATTATTAACAAGGTGTCACCCGGCCCATGTGGAGCCACACCCCTCACCCTGTGATGCTCAAGGCTACCTGCCTGCTACAGGGGCAGCACAGGGCAGCTGCCCAAGACTATATAGCCCCCAAATTTCAACGAACACCTGGTCCTTTACCTTGCCAGCCCCAGTTCTAAACAAAGGAACAGCCGCTGTGGACTACAGCTGTCCTGGGGCCTTACACAGGTCCTCTCCTGCAAGGGCACATGGGAGTGGAGGCTAGCACACACCTTGGAGGGCAAGTGGGCACAGCACCTCTGGGTGGGTTAGAAAGTGAGAGTCTTGCTAAAACGATGCTATTGGCATTCAGGGATGCAGGGAGCCATCTTGCCATGGGCCACCCAGAGTGGAAGCTTGTTTTCACCGTGAGCTACTCCTGTAGAGCTCCTCCACGCCTCCCACGGCCTGAACTGTACTGCTATTTTGCTATCAACATACGACAAAGGATCAACACACGGGCAGCATGTCAGACACCTCACAGCTCCTCAGAAACTAAGGCAGACTCCACCAGAAGCCAGGGCACAAAGCCCAGGTTAACAAGTTGGGGGCACCACAGTAGAAGACAGTGCACCTCAAGAATTTAAGCAGCATGCTCTTCAACGCCTTCGGTGAACTCACTGTAGCGCCATCTTGCACCTGGGTTTGTGCTGGCTGGAAATGAAATGCGTTCAACTATTCCTCTGAGTATCTTGGCTAGGGAAGCCGACTGCCATTGGCTCTGCCAGTTGGCACCAGAATGAGGCACCTATTGGCGGCGACTGGCATTCTGGATCTCATGGAGTCAGGAACACAGCACCACCACAGGGGTTCTAGAGAGCTGCGTGTGGCAGAGCCCAAGACTATCCATACAGGGTGCTACACTTCTGACCACTGGTCAGACCTGCCTTCCCATGAAGGCTCTGGGGGTCACACTATATGAAGGCCACTGGCTGTTTCCGCATGAAGCAGAGACAGACATACAGTTGTCAGAGAAACTGTGACACAAGGTCTCACATACTGCGTAGCCCTTAAAACAAAGCAGTGTTTTAGTGTGCAGCTATGGTGGATACAGACGACAGAACTCCCTATGTGGCTCAAGACAGCCTTGACCTGACGAGGGACACGCCTGTCTCCCGAGTGCTAGGTTGAAAGGTGTGCACCACCACACCCAGTGAGCTTCTCTCTCATGTGGAGTTCGTGGTCCTCTTCCTGAGTTGAGGGCGTTCAGAACACAGCTTGGACTGAAAGACCAAGGGCAGCATGGGCTCATCCAGGAACACTCTTTGAGACTGGGGGACCAGCTAGGCTTCCTGACTAGGGAGGCCGTGAGTGATGCACCCACATTCTGGAGATGGACTCTGAAGCCTCTAGCTTGGGTAACTGAGGAGGAAGGAGAAAGGGTAGACTTAGTGCTCCCCGGACAGCTGCCAGAGCTGCTGCCCCTTCTGTTGCGGGTTGAGGGAAGAGATTAGATCTTGTTCCTCCTCTCCTAGACCCCAAGAGTAAGGTGTCTTGTCACTGGACTGGCAGACATCTGCTGTGGGAAAAATGACATTCATGATTGAAACTTCCATTACAAGAGGCGACTTTGAGGCACAGCATGACACCTGCCCCTGAGGAGTCCCCACACTAACTTAGTCTGTGAAATATGAGATTTAAGGGTGCCATCCGTCAGCCAATGGTGATGGCCAACCAGGAGTGAACTGTGGCAGAGAGGCCCCTCCACGATAAACAGCTTCCTGAAGGAGAGGACGTGGGTTTTCTGGGCCCTCTCCTGCTTTTCAAGTGAGAGTGCACCAAGACAGATGCATAGAAAGACGACGGACGGGAAAGTGGCATCTGAAAAGGTTTTCTTGTCTAGGGTGCATCTATTGTCAGGTTGGCCTCTAGCATGACGAAGCATTCACTCAGGATATGGAGTTGCAAAGGCTGGCTTTCGGACGGCCAGAGGACCGTGGTGGGAATGGAGACATTCTTAATCCAGTCACATCTGAACTCAGGATTTAACTCAGCAGAAGAGAAGAACACACAAGGTAGTCACTAAGGTTCCTTGTGTGAAATTTCAGTCTCTGAGAGGGGAAGCCTGTTAGAGTGCAGGAGGCTGGTTTTGTCAGAATGAGGCTGTTCCGAATGCCTCTCCAGCAAAGAAGCCCTGCACCATGGCAACACCAGACAGATGAATGGATGATCACCACAGGAAGGTTCAGGAACATCCACCTTTCCCACTTTTCTGATGTAACCTGCTCGAGGGGATGTGAAGTCAACTGCAGTTGCATATTGTTTTCATGCCAGGTAACATGACCAGAGTGTATGGGCGGGTCTGCCCAAGGCATCCCAGAGACAAGACGGGCTGGGGCTTGGTTTCCACTGCTCTTCTTCCTTCCCAGTCACACCAATCTAGGCTCTAGAATCCTGCAACTCCACAGACCCTCTGAGATTCACCTCCTGTGAATCTTCCGGTGGCTCTACTGATCTAAGAGCAAGGTCAGCAAGTTCTCCATTGGATGGCTGGGGAGCTCCAGTGTGTCCTCAAGACAGAGGCTGAATACCTCTTACCTCCTGAGACATGTCTGCAGGGACTGGGCTGGGACACCTGAAACACCATCAAGGTGAGGGGACAGGAGGTGTGAGCAGCCTTGGACACACGAGGAGGCAGCAGCATGGAAAGTGAATGGACAGAAGGCCAGGGAAGGGGGCTGCCATCTGTCACAAGGGTGCGAAGTCTCACCTGCCTGGGCCTGTGCTCTCCAGGGCAGAGCAGAAGACGTGAGGAGTTCTTAGGGCTCCTGGGGTCGCAGCTGCTGGGACTGCTTGCCCAGTGAGTCTGTAACATCTCTTCTCCAACACCACTCCTGAGGGCATCACACCAACTTGTGTTGTACCTGTTCCTATCTGTCTGTCTCCCACACTGGACTGCACATCTGCACCCCCACCCCCACCCCCCCAGAACTCCGCTGAGCGCCAGGGGCCTGTGTACAAACACTCAGGTGGATACACACAAGACACAAGGTCACCACGCATGCTGATGTTGTAGCTGAACAGAACACCAAGAAAGGAACCTCAAACACCCTGGAAACACGCTGCACACTAAGTTGCTCGGTCAGTAGGCCTTGTCTCAAAAACAGAGCACAGCAGAAATGACCAAGTTCTACAGGACAAGTATCTAGGAGCCACGATGTCGAGACAGTCAAGACGTAACAGCAAAGCCCGACAAAGCACTTAAAAACAAAGTTTTCTGTATTTTCTTTCCTTTAAAAATATTTTTTTACAAACTCTGAGGCTAACAGTACCCAGCTTCCAGTAAGGACAGGAAATCACCTCTGAAACTATGTGACAACCGGACGGCAAAGGCCCATGTCAAGAACAAGCCACCTCACAGGGCCAGCAAAACACCAAGACCCTCAGTGTCGTCTTCTCAGAGTGGGGCCGCTGGAAAGCCAGAGTCCAAGTGGCCTGCACTGCCCCAAGCAAGTGGTACCAGGGAAACAGCCATTCAAGCACACAAGGGCATTTTGTGATCAAATTTATTTTTGTTTCAATTTCACTTACTTTGTTTTACTGTAATTTACACAAGAGACTGCCAAGTCAACGGGTATTTTACATTCACCACACATCCCCTCAATCTCCACAGTTGTTACAAAAACATTAGAGTCCACACCAGGCTCTCACTTCCTTGTGTGCCCAAGCTCCCAATGAGACTGCAGATGTGCTTGAGTTAGTTTCATTGGGGGAGAGACTGGGTTCTCCAGTGCCTGGGGTTGGCGATGACCCTTCAGGTGACTGTTCCACTGATGTGACCAAGCCCATCTCCCAACAGTGCCCATGAAATGAACAGAGAGGGCACACAGGACCCAGGGCCTGTTGCGGAGGATGACAGGGAATTGTTGTAATGCAGTGGGAAGCTCTGTCATCGCTCCCACGGGAACACAGGACATGGGAGGAGGGGCATGGAGGGCAAGACTGTCAGCAAAGGGGTTACTAATGGGCTGACTGCAGGGGTGATGTGTTGGGGGGGGGGGATGGAGGACTGTGGGGTAGTGTGTTAAGAAGACAGTGTGTGACCTGAAGGCTTCAACAGTATGATTCTGGTCAGGCTTCTAGGACTGACAAGGGAAAAGACAGAAAAGTTGATAAAAAAAAAAAAAAATCTTACCTAGCTACAATTCTTTAAAAAAAAAAAAAAAAAAAAGAAGAGGAGGAAGAGAAGGGGAGGGAGAGAGGGAAGAGGAGGGGGGAGGAGGAGGAGGAGGAGGAGGAGGAGGAGGAGGAAGCAGTGTAGGCAGCAATGCTGAGGATCTAGCTGGGCCTCAGGACAGTGACAGCCCTGTACCACATGGAAACTGCCCCTAGCTCCATCAGCATTTCCCCCTGGCTTGGACTGCAACAGGAAAAGAGTTAAACGTCACTGCTCTCCCACCTGTGAGCTCAGAGCAACACAGACGGTCTGCACAGCCTCCACACAAGACCTGCACGGCCCGCAGGGCTCCTGGGGTCGCAGGGTCACTTCCTTTACCGTAGCCTTGTTTGCTTAGCCAGAGCCTGAATATCGTCTAGTGTTTATTAGAAATCACAAACCGTCATCACTGTGTTTTGCTAGATTTGATGTAGAAAAATACTTGAAATTCAAAATACAAAAATCCAATAAAAAGTGGCAATTTTAAAAAAAGGATTTCCCCACCCCTCGGGCAAACTAGTAAAGAGCTTTACTTTGACTCCTTACTTGTTGGGTATTGTTGGATTTGGCTGGAAGATAGTGGCCACCCAGAAATAAATAGTTATAAATACATCCAGAGCTGACTTTCTAGATTCACTGGAGTATCTAAAAATTTGAAGAAATCGTTCTGTAGGAGTCTGTTGCTGATGGGATGAAAATAAAAGTGTATGTGTGGTGACTCGAGAAAACAGAAACATAACCAAAGACTACACACACTGGTCCACACCTGGCATTCAGGAATCACGCCAGCCAGCACCACATGGCACCACATGGCAGTCCATTTATCCATCAAGGGCATCACATTGATGATTATTAAAATCTGTTCCAGGTATATATATTGAAAATATTTTCTTTAGTATTTTTGCTGAAGATCGGTACAGTACTTTGGAGAAATTGTACTGATCCCTTCAATGTTTTGCATGTACATATATACACTTTTGTGTATCTAGGCCTGTAGCCATATGTGTTTTTCATACAGCTACAGACATACACACATATACACACAAACCTGTGTGTGTGTATGTGTGTGTGTGCACACGTGCGCTTGAGTCATCACTGAGAGACACTGGTGGTGTCTTCACTCGTCACAGGCCGCACTTGTTCCCCTCACCTGGCCTTGACTCCGTAGCTGTAAAGAAAAGAAGCACACAGCAAGTTAGGTCCAGGCTCTCCTGAGACACTCAATATGGAAAAAATCAGATAGAAAATGTTCCCCAAACTACTGCACCCTAAAACTTTGTTTCTGTTTAAAGACTGGCCATGCTAAAGGCAAAACATTTTATTTCATCACAGAGAAAAGTAAATTCGAAGCAGGAACAAATCACAGAAAGTTAGTACTTAAAGTGGCAATAATTGAAAAAACCAAAAACAACAACAACAACAAAAAAAAACAAACCCAAAAACAAAAAAAAATCCGGTTTTTGTTTTATTTTGAATGAAATATAAATAACTTTGGGGCAATCTGAGAAGTGTTCCTCAATTCTTTTTGGCATAGCAGCTCCTCTTCATGACCGAACACCTCTACTTAGTCCATGGGGGAAGGCAGCGCCGTTAAAAGCGAGCAGCCAGGAGGCTCAGTGCAGGTCTGGGTACAGGGCCCTGCTCTGTCCTTACTCACATCTGCACACAAGAGGAGGTTCTGCTGCTCTTGTTCTCTGTCTACGCCTGTGGGGTGGAGGTGGACACTCTGTTCCATCTATGGAAATGTCATGTGGGCCCATAGGCTTTGGTAGGGAACACCACAGAAAAATGTTAGGCTTACAAAGTAAACCACAGAGTAACCAGGGAGACTATGGCACACAGAACACATTTTACCTACAGTGAGCTACTGAAGTTGGCCTGATAGTGGGGCAGCAGGGATCCTGGATTTCCTTGGGAACCGCAAAAGGTTCTACTGAGAAACGGTTCCACTAATCAGCTGGCTACCAAAAGGTCAACCAACTTCCAGGACAGTGACACTGACAGCGGGGCGAAGACTGTGACATTCAACCTGGCCCACAGAGTGATCCACAAAACATACATGCTCACAGTTTCTACAACAGGCACCTCTTCAATTCTAAAAGTAGAGTCTCGTCAACACAGGCAAGAGCCTATGGAGGGCTCAGCAGTTAACTCCCCATCACCAAAGGCACAGGCTTTTAGACATTCTTTTCCCAGGTCTTCACTTACACAGTTTGAAAATGTCTCTGACCTACAGGGGACTCATCTAGGCATCAGCAGCCGACGTGCCTCGGACGGAACCCTTCTTACGCATCTAAATGTAAAATAAAATCATGAGCTGCTAAAATGATTCTATGTAGGGGTTAGTAAGCAAGTGGAGAAAAAAGATCTAGCAATGATTACATAGAGACTGTCTACTTCTCATGGATCCCCAGAAGAGATGTGGTTCTGAGGCTTTCAACGGGTCCTGGCTTCAACAAACTTGTGTGGGGTTTTCCTTAAACAGCCTGGAAAGTTAACTAAGCATCTAAACCAAGGTCTCCAGTCTGGCAGCAAATTATCAGGGATACAATTGCAAGGAAATTGTCAATATGCTTTGAGAAAACGCTTCAGGGGAGGGAGGCGTAGTCCGTCTCCGACCAGACAGGAAGCTGTGAAGGTGCTGCTGCCGTTTCTCAGTGCTTCCAGGTTTAGTGAAAGGAGCAAGGGTCAAAGGAAGAGACACACAGAGGAACAGCACACAGCAAAAGGAACCAGCAGAAGAGCAGGCATGTCTAACAGCTACAGACAAAAACAAAAAACAAACAAACAAAAAGACCAAAAATACTTCAAAGGAGAAAACCAGAAATAGACAGAAAACAAACGATCCCTTCCCCCAATCCTCCCCAGGGTCTGGCCAGTTCTCTTCCACCACCTGGATGTGCATGTCTTTTCTATGCCCAATGTAAGGTGCCAGGCATTCTCAAGTCTAAAAGAGATTTGATAAAAAGAAAGCCAATTCTTAAAGTATCTGCGAATTAAGAACATTACAGTGTATGAGAGTCCTTGACTAGGCATGAGAAGAAATTCCTGCAGAACTGCAGTCTTCTTCACGGGGAAGGAGCTGCTTTCCTGGTGCTCCCAGCCACAGGCCCCATGCTGCATGATTCTGAGGATTGGCACAACCCAACCGATGGAACTACGAGCAGTACTACAGTACTCTGTGACCTCACAAGGAGAAGCTAGTATGAGGAACTAGTATGAGGATGGTCAGCATGAACGCTGAGACCTGCCTAAAACACTTCCCAAGTATTCACAGATCAAACGGCCATCTACACCCTGAACCCAGGACAGAGTGCAGCAAGTTCACGGGGACCTCGTTCACTCTGAGCCCCGAGCTGCTATAGTGCTACTTCCAAACAGCTGGCAGAGCAGCTGCTGATCATCCAGCCTACACCACAGGTGGGAGCAAGGGTTGGCATCTCCAGGCTAAGGGCTCTCATGGTGTGGACAGGGATCTGCAGGATGAGAACCTTGAAAGAACCAAGAGTGGGGAGCAGCAGACCTCAGCCACATTCTGCCCAAGGGGTCGGGATGCGGGGGCCCGAGTTCACCATCTGTCACCAGTGATCAGTCTTCCACAACTGACCATTTAGCTCAAAATGCATAGCCAGGGCAAGGGGGTCTTTGCTGAGGATGATTTTCTGGGCTTCTCCAGATTCTGGGAAACACTGGCTGGAAGCAGCTGTGCTACAGCTTGAGCAGCTGCTCCGGAGCTGATGGTAGGAGGGGTGAGTGTTTACTAGGAGGGAGGGTATGGCAAGGGAAGGGTCCATGCTGGGAGGGGTGGTGCCAGGGCTGCTTTTGGAGGAGCACCTAACTATTGAGAAGAAGTGAGCACAGGGAGTGAGAGGTGCAAAGGCCGGAGCAGCATGACCAGTGCTTGCCTGCTTAAATACCCAGGGCCAGCCTCAGAACAAAGGGGAGAGGGAGACCCTGCCAGTCCTGCGATTCCATCATCCCATCACCCTACTCCAAAGACCCAGAACTCAGAGCTTCAGTGAGAGAAAAACCTACCCCCTCATAATATTGTCTCTACGGGAAAGTACATTCCAAATTCAGTCAACCTAAAATAATCTGAAGCAAAACCCATTTATAAGGTGATGTCTGTCTATAGTTTACTTTAAATATAAGATAGGCTAAAACATTCTATTGCCCTATTAAGAACATACAGCATACTCCTTTCTGAAGATTGGTATAAGGTAATGAGAAGCAGGCCTGCCCTGATCACCCCAAGTAACTAGCTGCAGACAATCCTTCACTGTGCTACAGCAGAGACAGTACCCCTTCCCTGTCAAAGAGCCTGACTTCCTGCCACTCCCCATGACTACATGGGGCTCTAGCCTCACACAGGGCATCAGATACCACACCTGCAGGGCTTGCAGAGCCAGGACCTCTGCTGGGACTCAGGGTGACTATATGGAAGCCCTGAGGGTCCTGGATATGCCTTGGATTTACTTTCCACTTTGGGAATGAACTACCAACTGCAGAAAAGCATGGTTCAGGGAAAAATCAAAACCAAATCCTTGTGGGAGGCCTTGGAAGAGTGTAGACACCCACTGGCTATGGGCAGGAGCTAGGGCAAGTTTAGCCATGGAACTATCCCCTGACCCCTTGCCAAGGACCACTGGAATCTGCCTAGAGCTTTCCAAGGAAGAAGAGCTCACTGCTAGTTGGGAGAGGGGAGATGGCATCACTGGACTCAGAGGACTCATCAGCCTCACCTTGGCTATAGAGGGAACTGAGCTGACTGCTGAGCAGGCTGAGCCAAAGGCATGCTGATCAAAAGAACAAGACAGGTACTGTCGCAGAGATGCCCGAGACCCAGTACAAAGCACCGGGATATTATTTACAAGGAACACATTCTAGGTTAAGAAAGCTCTAGTCCACCTTCAGGAGGCTGAAGGGCATTAGTGTTCAAAATGTTCCATTTTGATGAAAATACACATGGTAAGTTAGAAATGGCTTCCAGCAGCACTCTCCCCAACTCCAAGTCTGTACTTGCTAAGCAAGTAATGTTTAGAGAAGGAAAACAGAACTGCTACAGCAAGTCTTACTGTTTCTAGTTCTTTCTGAGTCTCATCTTCCATTCTCCTAATGTCTTCCATCGTCAGGTCAATCCACTTGTCAATCCAACAAAAGAGCTGGCGATGTAAGTTTGTAAATATCCGTTTTTCTTGCTTTTCAAACAAAGTGGCAAAAACATACAATTAGTGATACATTAACTTTACATGTCCCAAGCAGCACATAAAATGAACTTGAACTTAGTTTGAAAAGACCACTTTATACAATAGCAGAAACTAGGCCAAGTGTGGTGGCACATGCCTTTAATCCCAGCACTCAGGCAGATCTCAAGAGTTCAAGGCCAGCTAGGTCTACATAAGGAGTTCCAGAACAGCCAGGGCTATGTAGAGACTTTGTGAATTCTTTATATTAATTCTACCCTATCATAATTTTATACAGGAGGAAAATAAATTCCCTGTGAAGGGGCGGCTCAGCAGGCTATGGTGCTCGCCTCCAAGCCTGATGACTTCAGTTCAATACCTGGATTCAAATGGTGGAAGGAGAGAACCAACTCCCACAAACTGTCCTCTGACCTCCACACCCATGCAGCTGATACACAACCATACACAACAAACAAACAAACATACATAATTCAAAACTTATTTTCAAAGGTCCCTGAGAAATGGGAAAGAATCTCCACTGGCAAAAGGATGACCGGTCTGGTGGAAGCCGAGAGCGCGCGGCATGCATAATTGAATTCCATATGCTCCTGCTGGGCCCCATATACTGACACCTGTTCTCAATGCCCAGGATCGAAGGTCAACTCGGTTCTTCTACGGTAAGACTAGACTCAGTCTTCACTGTGTATCATAGGGCACCCTGCACTGAAGGAAAGCCCCAGTGCTCAGAGACACAATGATGAAAGCACTAGGTAGTCTGCATTAATTCTTTTGTGCTCTACATTACTGCCCATGTGTATGCACAGACACAAACATATATATGAAAACCACGTATAGAAATACTGGCTTTAAATACCCAGATATTTAAGTTGTATTCAACTTTCCCAAAAAGAGAGCAAAGTACATACAACAACTGACACTTTGGGAACAATTCTCCACTTTTCCCCCATGAACAGAAAACTGCATGTTTACACATGCAACTAACTTCTCTTTATCGAAACTGGACTGTCGATCTATTTACTACAATGTCAAGGGGAGAAGGCCAGCACCTACAGAGTGTGTTCAAGGGCTGGCTGTGAATAGGCTAAGAACCACAGTGAGAACCCATAACAGGGACGTCTCTTATTCCCTAGGACTTCTTCTGTGTATGCATGCATGTCTGTGCACCTCATGCTTGCAGTTCCTGTAGAGGCTATGAAGTGGTGTGGATCCCCTGTAATGAGTGTTACAGATGGCTGTGAGCCATCATGTGGGTGCTGGGAATCAAACCCAGGTCCTCTGGAAAAGCAGCCAATGCTCTTCACCACTGAGATGTCTCTCCAGCCCCTAAAGACATCTTTATAATGATGATGATGGGGCGGGAGGGATCCTATAGGAAGAGTAAACATAGGGTATTCCCACATCTTCCTGTGTACTTATTTATTTTTTGGTTTTTCGAGACAGGGTTTCTCTGTTGTTTTGGTGCCTGTCCTGGATCTTGCTCTGTAGACCAGGCTGGCCTTGAACTCACAGAGATCGGCCTGCCTCTGCCTCCCGAGTGCTGGGATTAATTAAAGGCGTGTACCATCACTGCCTGGCCTTCCTGTGCATTTATAACCTGGTATTTTGTTGTTCTGTGTGGTGTTGGGCAACACTATGCATAAATGTGTTTACACCACTCTGACACCCCTTCTCTATCTAACTGCTCATGCTATCTCCATTTTTTTAAAAAGGAACTGGGATAGGGATCCTCAGATCATGTCACCATTTCAGGGTCTATCTACTCCTGGCAAGACCTCTACAGAAGACACTCCAGACAAGACTGCCAGAGAAGTGGCCAGGAAACCAGGTGTCTTCATGGACAGGCTGGTCATGGGAGGGGCTTTGTGCTCGAGTGCAGAAAAACCATCTGTGGAAAGCACACTGAACACATAAAGCACTGCATTTCTCCTAACGAAGTCCCCTAAGGGCTGGAGAGGTGGCTCAGTGAGGTAAGACCTGGTAGCTCCTCCAAAGGACCCAGGTTTAGTTTCCAACACCCACACGATGGCTCTCAACTGTTTGCAACTACAGTTCCAGGGTATCTGATGCCCTCTCCTGGCTGCCAAAGGCACCGCATGCATGTGATGCACAGATATACACGCAGACAAAACATCCATACACAAAAGGTAAAACCTTAAAAAAGAAAACAAAGAAAAAAGAAAGAAAAAGGTCTCTTAAAATCTCGTCGTTATTTAGATTTGGTGTTTGCAGGGAATCAGACAGACACATGGGGACAGTAACTTTCATATCATAGAGGGGAAAACGCTGGTCACAGAGACCATTTTCCAACAGCCACTTCTGTGAGCAGATTTACCTTCTGGATGAAGTTCTCGACTTTGCTCTGCAGCCCCCACCACTTGAACTTGATGGTCACCAGCTTATAGGCACACATCTTAGGACAGTCAGGGGTGTTCGCCAGCTCCTTCTAGACGAGAAAATTAGAACAACTGTGAGCTCGGTATTTAGGTTTTGATCGACTGACTGCTATATAACAACATCACAGACACACAAGGAAAATCAGTCTCATGTTTGGAATCATTTGAACAGAAGAGTAGTATTCCTCTCCTGCCACACACCAAGTCACTTCCCAGCTGTGAGGTCTCATAGAGGAGTTCGTTAGCTGGTGTGTCACTGTAGATTTTTTGGTTTTGGTTTTTCTGTGTGGCACTGGCTGTACTGGAACTCACTCTGTAGACCAGGTTGGCCTTGAACTCAGAGATATGCCTGACTCTGCTTCCTGAGTATGTGCTGGGATTAACAGTATATGACACCACCACCCGGATTTCCTACGTATGAAGTTCTTACCAAGAGCGAGCCTTAAACAAGGTCAAGTTCTCCTAACTCCCACCACAGAGTTTCACCATTTTCTGTATTTTCAAATATTTCCAAGTGGAGCAGAAGAGTTCATGAGAGCAGAAGGCCACAGCCAGCAATGCAAACGCTGTGCACGCAGCTTCAAACTGCACAGAGATCCACACACTAGTATTCGAGGGATGTAGATGGAAAATCAAGTCTTGCTTGGCTAGATGGGGGACATTGCCAGCAACTGTCCTCTGAGCCATGTAACTGCCACCTTGGGGACTTCAGGTGTACCCCTCTTGCAAAAGAATTACCCCCTGGCTGGGCTTGACTGTACATACATACATACACACACACACACACACACACACACACACACACACACACACACACACACGGAGGGTTGGGGTGATGAGACATTCACCTGAGTATCTAGCTACTAGATACCACCTATTGTATGCAACTCTGCTTTAACGACACACGGCCTTGGGTGTGTGTGTGTGTGTGTGTGTGTGTGTGTGTGTGTGTGTGTGTGTATACACCGGGTACCTCACTCTGAAAGCTAGCTTCAGCAATTATTAAGTGGAGACCATCACACTGTGTTAGGTGCTGTCGGGGGCACACAAAACTGACTCAGAGAATGTATGTGTATTTTCTTTTTAATTTTTTTTTTTTGGTTTTTCGAGCTTTTTAATTTTTTTTTAAAAAGACTTATTTTATGTATATGGTGCTCTATCTGCATGTTCGCCTGCACACCAGATGAGGGCATCATATCCCATTATAGATGGCTGTGAGCCACCATGTGGTTGTTGGGAATTGAACTCAGGACCTCTGGAAGAGCAGTCAATGCTCTTAATGGCTAAGCCATCTCTCCCAGCTCTCACATACGTCTATTTTCAATAATAAAACAATGCTGTTGCCCTTGGTGGGAACTGTTCATCCATCAAAAACTCTATAGCACACACAGATCTTCTTAGACATGGGGGTCACAAGTTATGTCAAGTCAGGTCTGGCCACCGTCTTCAATAAGCCAATAAAAAGCATCGATTTAATTGTGGGAAGCAGAAAGAGGAGGGCTACTCAATGTGGCCACCTGGGGACGAGGGACAAAGATATGCAGCAGAGCCCTCAAGTGCATCTTTGGGTCCTAGAGTGAAACTGAAGTTTAAACAGAGAGCCAAGGCTATGCACATGAGCCCTGTCAAGGTGCAGTCCTCCCGCCATGACCTGTGGTCCTCTCCAGTCTCATCTTGGAAGGTGGTGACAACTCTTAGAACTGCGTGGAATCTCTTTCTGGGAGACAAGTTCCCCCTCTGACAGGCACTTTTTCCTTCTCCTAGCATGAGATTCCTGGGGAAATCCCCACGGCTGAGTCCACTGTTTCAATAATCTCAAGTGACTGAGACAGATACAAGCGTCTCTCTAGAACATCTTCATTTTTACCAGGCCAGTTAAACTGACACGGGCCTCCCTCCCCGTGACTGCAAGCCTGGCTCTAAGCTGGACACCTGGTGTGGATGAGGTCAGCCAGCTTCTACTGGACACCCTGTCTCTGATGTTCTACAGAAAGGACGGTAAGGCGAGCCTTCCATGGACCATCTCTTCAATAAGAAATGAACCCCTGCTGGGGCCGCTGATCCAGTGAGTGCTGCTGAGTGAGAGAGGATGGCTCAAGGGTCGGGCAGGTCTAGCTGGCACCAGGTCAATCCAGCTGTGCAGAACCCTTACCTTCCCTGGCCTCACTCCTCTAGACTATCAGATCACTCCATGTTCCACTGAGGTGAACCAGGGCTGAGCAAGCTTAGCTCCAAGGCTGCAGATGGTGAACCAAGCACGCCCTTTACATCCAATGGCTTGTGAAGCTCCCTATACCTACACATGGCCCTGTCCACACACCCAGGCTAAAGTTTTTCTATAGCTCAACCCCCAAACCCCTGAACACTGATAGCCCTAAGCTTGGACAAGTTCTGGTAACCCCAAGCTACAAACAGCTTCACTGGAACTTAAGCTGCACACTTTATTCTCCACAAAATCTCACCCCATTAGAACAACAGCCCTTCAGAATTCTCCCACAATTTATAACAGCAAGGGGGAAACCCAGTTCTAATCAGAAGAGTGAGCTAAATGCAACCCAGGCGCCCCCCACAGGCCGGATCCAGGCACACAGCACACACTGACTCCATAATCAACCAGGCTGTTTCCCACATGCTTCCTAGGGATGCTGGCAAGCTACTTAGAGCCAATTAACACAGCAATTTATAGAGCCTGCACTGGGCCATAAAAATTATTTAAAAAAAAAATAAATGGAACAAAAAAAAAAATCCTAGTTCTTGAAGCTATCTTCCCATACCTCAGATGTGTATTTATTTTCAATCTTCTCATTTTCCATCCAACTTACAAGCAGTTATTAAAAACAAAATAAAAAAGGCCACCCATGAGGGAAGAATATGCAAACCCACTCAAATCTGTTCCAGTAGACAAAGGCCTGCTGCCTCGACTTCCTGCCTCAGTCTTCTCTGTAGACATCGGCCTCTCACTAAGTAACCAAGAACACATGAGCTAGACGTTTTCCCTCAGCAATTAACATATTGATGGTATTTAAGTGCCATTCCTGTTTAAAAGTGACTGATAGGGAGTTATCCTTTAATCCAGGCTTTAAGCTAGTGATTGAGAACAGGGCTTTACAGGTGGTGGTGGTGCACACCTTTAATCTCAACATTTGGGAGGCAGAGGCAGGGGGATCTGAGTTTGAGGCCAGCCTGGTCTACAGAGAGAGTTCCAGGACAGCCAGGGCTACACAGAGAAACCCTGTCTTGAAAAAACAAAGGAATAGGACTTTAAACATCTCCACACCACTGTTCTGGGGAACAGTCTGACATGGTGGGATGAAAAGCTATTAACATCTTACCATTTCCCTGTTATCAGAGAAACAAATACAAATGTGCTAACTTACTCAGAACAGACCCACTCAGTAGTCAAGACCCTCCACAGCACAGTACACATTTTAGGTCTCCTAACAACAGCTACTGTGTGCACAGCCACTAAGGACTGACACTGCCTCTTGCACTATAGCTGTGGGGAGACACCTTTCAAAGATCAACTACTATGGGAGAAAGGAAAAACCAGTGGCAACATGCATATGGGCAGCGACAGACACCTGTAGACGAACCAGGGCACACACCAAATAGTTAAATGAATGGCAGAAATGCAGCTTGTAATAACCAAGTCTTATTTCCTTTTAGGTACAACACTATTTTCAAAACTCACATGATTTTATCACTGGGAAAGTGGTAACCTCATTATTTAACAACAAAACCTGAGTCTTAAAATACTGTGGCTCTCAGTCACATATTTTAAGACAAAGGCTTCCTTTGCCTTAACTTTTATGGGCACTATTTCAAACTGTCCTCTTTTCTCTGCCTATGACAATCTAAATGTTTTGGGGCTCCCCCACACCCTTTTGATGTTTAATATATCAAACTGAAACAGATTGAGGTGAAAGTTCAGTTGGGGCATAAACTTTTTGAGATTTTACTTACTTATTTGTAAGTAAGTACGAGTGTCTACACTACCCAAAGAGGAAGGCACTGGATCCCCTGGGACTGGAGTTTCACATAGTTGTGAGACTCCACGTTGGTGCTGGGAATTAAACCTGTGTCCTCGGGAAGAGCCGCCAGTGCTCTTAACTGCTGAGCTGTCTCTCCAGGCCTTCAGTCAGGGCCTTTAATAGATAATGTGGGTCCAGCCCATGTTTAATTGTCCCTAAGAGTAAACAATGCAAAGTAAAGCACAAGCATTCGTGGGGCTACCAGAGCCGTCCTGTAAAGAGATTTGTAACCGGGGATGGCTTAGCAGGTAAAGGTGCCCGCTGCCAAGTCTGACTACCTGAGTTCCACTTCAACCTCTCGGTGCCAAGTGACAGGAGAGAATCAACTCCTGCAAGTTTTCCTTTGCCCCTGATGCATGCTGTGGCAGGGAAATACATGTGCATTCAAGTGCCTGCTCATGTACACACCCGCACACAAGTAAATATAACAAAAAATTTTCAAATTTTTATTTTACGTGCATGAGTGTTGTGTCTGCATGTATGTATAGGTACCACATGTATACCTGGTGCTTGCAGAGGTCAGAAGAAGGCATCAAATCCCCTGGAACTGGGGAATTGGTCATGAGCCAACATGTGGATACTGGGAACTAATCCCAGGTCCTCTGCAAAAACTAATGCTCTTAACTGATAAGCCATCTCTTCAGCCCGATTAAAAAAAAAATTAGGAAACAATTTTCAAAGGTGTGAAAATTCCCACTGTGACAGAAAGAAGCTCTGGCTTGTACAGGTCCCTAGGAGCTCAGCTGCTGTAGGCCACAGCTTCCTGGTTCTTTACAAACAATACGAATGTGTCAGAATTCTTTCCTCTTTATTGCTTCAAAAACAACTGCCTCTCAAAACAAAAGAAGGGTGGGAATCAAGTGAAGGTCTTTCACACATTGCTCCAATCCAGCTCAAACTAAAGATTTTTCATTACCTGCATCAAAGCAGCTAAGGATAACTCTGCTAGTTCACAATACCATTATTCTGTCAGTAAGTGAGTTCTATATAGATTAAAAATTTAAAAGGCAAATTTTTTTAAAAAGAGGAGGAACATTGGTTGGCTAACAAAAGAACAACCAGAAGTTCTGTAAGATGAGAGTCCTGAGTTAACAAAAGAACCCCACATTATGTTTTCCCCCCACATAATTTAAATTTCATCCATAATATAGCATCCACTAGTTAGCTGCAAAATGTTTTTAAAATTGCATTTAAATAGTTTGTATAGTCACAGAATTCCTTACATTTCATGTTACTAACTATAAATGAAGCTTCCCAAGTCAAATCATGTTTTCAATTTAAGAGCACATATTAGGTTACTTGGAGGCATGTGGCCGAGGCCTTCAGGGAAGCAGCAGACACGGCAACCACACATCGTGACTGAATGACTTGCAGCATGTGGAGCTGCGTGGTAAGCCATCAGCCAACATTAGCCTCAAGAACAAATTTCTTGAATCTGTAAGAGAATGAAAAGAGCATCTGAGGCATTCTTCTGACCTGGTCCTCTCAGCCTCACTAGCTTCACAGGCTCGTCCTGTGGGTGAGTGTGGGATGGGGGCACTGCATCTGAGTGGAGTCAACGCTCTGCAGCAGCAGCAGCAGAGCAGTCCTCGGTGCGGTTCACACTCCCCCAGCATTTTAGTTTTTCAGTGGTAGGCAATCAGAATGCTCAGTTTTGGCGGCCGAATTCGTAGTGTTAAGTTTCCAACCGAAATCTCACTAAGAAAGTTAAAAATAAATGTGCTGTGAGGGCTGCCAGTGTGTGCACCAGCAAATGTCAACACAGGATCACAAAACACATGCCAAGCATGTGCACCACAATCTCAGGCAAAACCTCATTCTCCAACATATACCGTCTTCTCTTCTCTAGACAGCTTTTACTCTGTGAGTCTTCTAGACAGGCCTGGGCTGGACGTGGTGTTTGTCTACATGTCAAGACCCTATTTCACTGAATTTCTTTTATGACAGTCAACTGACTGTACTAAGCACCCACTGAGGGCACATCTATGCCAGGCACTGCCACACACTTTGGTAGTTTCACACAAGACAGGAGGTGGAGCAAGGAGACCACTCTGACCGGAGGCTCCAACTGTACCATAGGGGCACCCACATGCCTCTGGTGGGGTGGGCGCTCCTGGTGGGAGACTCTTAACTTCAAAAAAGTCCCAAAGGGTGAACTACTCATAGGTAATTTCATAAAAATAGGGAAAACAAACTCAAACAGGAAGGCCCTTGCTCGTGAAGGGATCAACAGAGTCCATGCTCCCTTATAATCATGTGACACAGTCCATACCCTTCATCAGGATGGAAGTTAGTTACCATGTGCAAGTATGGCTGCAGTTCCCACCCCACTGGACTCAGGAAGAGCCTGGCCTGAGGCCTGCTCTGCCGAGTTACTCCCACACCAGGCAGCATACGTTCCAGAGGCCTGAGTCCTGCAGGTCTGCCTAGAGGCAGAGGCATTCTGCAGTCAAACCAAGTCAACGGCCAGCAAGCAGATCAGGGCACCCAGACTTTTGAAAACATGGGCCTGCTCATTTGGGAGAAGTTCTACCTGTATAGTACAAACTAAGCGCTAAATTCATTTTTTAAAAACTTCAAGCTAAAAGTGAAGTCACCAAACTGTGTAATCTCTGAAAACCTGTCATGTCTGTAGACTGCTTTATTGCACAGAATCCAAAATGTGGGCTAACCAGAAACCAGTTTGAGTTCTGCACGTTCCAGTTACAGGGTTTCAAACAGGAGACCTCAGGGAGGAAGCGTGCTTTTAGCTGCTCTGGGCCTCAGGCATGTCAAGGTCAGGATCTGAGAGTACAGCAGGTAGTATCTTCCTTTAGGAGAGCCATGAAAAGGACCTGATCTGAGCCACAGGAGGAAGCTCTAGGTCCCTTTCCCACTAGTCTCCACCTGGAAGGAGACTTTCATAGCTGGTTCTCTCATCCCTCACTTCCACTGTTCCTACATTTCATCTAACAGCCAAGGCTGGTGTCACATTTCACACACGTGGGGTAGAAAGAGAAAGCAATCATGAGGATAGGGAGGAGACAAACTGGCGTTTCTACCTACAACTGGCAGCACCTCCTCTATCCTGAGGACTCGGAATGGCCATGAGGGCTATTCTAGAGTGTGACTGAGTCTGAAAGGCCAAGTTCCAACTGCCAGCACTCTGAGGAAGAAAACACTTGCACACATCAAACCACCGTCATTTCTGGGCCAACTCCTTTACCTGACCCGATTACCACACGCTCCGATGACGGAGCACTGCAAAGCCAGGTGCTTTGGCACAGCCTCCGAGCTATTAATGATCATCCATTTGTAGATACAGAAGCTTTACTCTTCAAGAGTGTCTGGCTTAAATGAACAAAGAGATGAGGACTTTCAATGGGTTAGAATGACACCATAATCTTCAATCTGACACTCCCTGGACCACAAGCAGAGGACACACATGTAAAATACTACTGGTAGCCTTAAGAGAGGCGGCTGTGGTAATGCCACAGACACACCCTCGCCCCCCATAGAAACCAAAACCTACACATACATAAGCATGCGTGTGCATGCACACTGTGCCACAGAGAAATAAGATGTTCGTCAGCAGTTCTGCCTTGAAGCAAAATTCTTAATCAGGTTATAAATTGCTCTATTAGCATGCACAAAGTCACTTCATGTTGAACTCTAAGTAACAGTATAATTCACGTGCTCAGATCTTTTAATTTCCTTCTTCAGAGGGAAAACGAGCACACAAGTAAGGCTTGTGTCTCTAGGGCTGTGGTGTATTCCTGGTTTTGTGTGTTTGTTTGTTTAAGTAAAAATATGTATCATACCATAAGGGAAAAAATAAAAGCCTGTGCTCATGACAAGCTTGGGAAATGAGAATGTCTTTTGAGCAGCAACACCACCGGCTGGGGGAAGACCCTCTGATGGCTGACCCACACCAAACACTCATTAAACACTGTAGGACTGGTGACCCAGGACAAATGAATCCTAGCTACTAGTGTGCAGGGCTGCTTGGTACTAGAGGAGAACTCTGTGGTGTAAACAGTGCGACTTACCTACACCCACACACACCCGAGAGGGGAGGCTCAATAACTTGACCTTCTGACACGACTTCCTGTGCCCATCACTTACTCATGTCATTTAATCCTCCCAACAACTTTTGAGGTTGGTGCTAACAATCATCTCATTTTAGAGGTGTAGAAACTTGAGGCTCAAGGCTTACGCCATCTAAATCCTAACCCATGTACCTCACAGAATTTGAATGGTTCTCCTTTTGTACCTCTATCAATGGAGATGCCCTGACCTCTGTGCAGAACTGTCTAAGCAGAGTTCGACTGTTACAATGCAACACAACAACGAGGCAGGTTCACTGGGCTGAAGAAGGATCTGCCCATCACACCTTACACCTGTCAACAGCCCTGGACCCAGGCCTGTGACCCGGCAGGCACGGCACTCTCTCCTACAACTCTTCTCTGGGTTTCTCTGGCCACATTTCTCACTTATAAACAAAGCACCTGTGTCTGCCCCACAGTAAAGTTTGGACAGTTAAATGTGACCTTTTATAGTCCCCAGGACCACAAGGAACCCTCCCCACTCAGGTGAAAAGCAGTAAAGACAACAGGAAGTATCCCTGCATCAAGTAAAGGAAGCGTCAAGGCAATCCCTGGGGTGTAACTCAGTGACAGAGCACCTGCCTAACGTGTCAGGTCCTGGGTCTGACACTGAGCAACTAAAGACTCACAAGCACACAAACAAACCAACAGACCCTGAGGTTTTCACTTAGCCTTGGACACATTTTGGAATGTGGATCGGTAAGCAACAGCCTGCTGCTGAAGCAGCAGGTGGATGATGCAAGGAGGTTTCATTCGGAGAGGCTACCTCTCAGCCTGCACGGTATAGCACAGAGGCCACAGCAGCATGACAAGAGTCATGCCCACACACACTTCTGTCCTCAGCCTGCCACCAACACCACCTGACAGAGTAAGGACACATACCTGCTGATCAAGTCCATAGGTGTGCATTCCCATGTGTGCTCAGCTGTTGTCACAAATGTGACCTTCATGTCCTTGCACATCAGTTAATGGTGGTTTGGCTTGTTTTCTTCATTACCCCATTATTCCTAGGTCATGGCAGCTCAGTTAGCAGCTGCTGGCTTTTTAAGAATCCCTGCATCTACCACCGTGTGGATAGTGAATAAGTGATCAACAAGAAAGTGGACTGGAGGCGCTTTCTGCACGGGCAATATGATGTCACTGTTGGACTTCTTTGCTAGGCACAGCCCCCACGGCTCACACCTGTCATCTTAACATCGTGAGGCTGAGAAGGGGAACCACTAGGTGTTCAAGGACTGCACGGCTGTGTGGTGACCCCCAGGTAGCATGGGCCCCACCATGAACCCTGTCCCCAAACAAACTTAAGCTACTCCAGAATTTTAAATAAATCACCAACCAGAGCTAAAGGACCATGGGTAAACACACATCACAGCAGCAAAGCAAGAACAAGCAATGTTAGTAACACACATTCTAATTTCCAAAGAAGCAGAAAAGCCAACAAAAGTAAAAACATCAAGTAACTCTGTAGCAGGCTGGAAAACCTCCTAGGAGTTCCTTCCCATGAGGAAAGCTCTGCATTCAAGCAGAACAGGCCCATCAGGCAACAGGTGTGTAAAAATCTACATCCAAACACTGGTAACTGGGTGAGAGAACTCAGTATTTTGTCATAAGCCTTCTGTTTCTTCGTCCTCTGTAAAAGCACTGCGAGCCAGAGTCAGCCCCAGAGAGAGCAGTGCCACCTCAGCAGGGAGAGCCACCAGCCCGACCTAGGGGTGTCTCGAGGATATAGCTACAAACCTGGAAAACCCTTAGAGTAGATTCAGACAATGCTCGTGCTACATTTACCGCTTCCTGAGTATTAATCTCTAGTCATGGTAATTAGGCTGGAAGAGTTCTGAACTCTACCCTGGAAGCAAATGTGAAAATAAGACAAATTATGATCCTTTCTTGCCTTTCTAAGATAGGGTCTCACTGTGTAGTCTTGACTGTCCTGGAACTTGACATAGACTAGGCTGGCCTTGAACTCACAAGAGATCTGCCTGCCTCTGCTTGAGTCCTGGGATTAAAGCTGTGAACCACCACACCCTGCAATGACTCATTTTACATAAAACAAGTCAGATCCCTCCTTTAGCTGATGTGCAACAGTTTATAACAGAGTTTTAACAGTAGTTTAACAGGCTGTCCAGTGATCCTCTACAGCCAGCTCTGCACTGTTCCCTGAAGTTGTAACCACCCTGTTAGAGGTTGGCTGCTAAGAAAATCCTGCTCAGGTCAGGTTTGGGTTTTTAATGTGCCTCCTGGTCTGTCAAACTAATCAGAATAACCGGGATTGCTTAAGGGATTCATTTAGTGTAGCACATTATACCACACAACTATGTTGGAACCGCTTTTCCTACTCCATGAATGGAGTGAAGGTGTGCTCTAACTGCATACAAATACTTGCCATGAAGACTGCTCTGGTGTCCTGCTCTCCAGAACCATAACTATCACAAAGGTCAGGAAACCCTGGGTGGAGCGAACCTGTTTAGAGCTGATGCCGACTAGACCCCACTACAAACCTTCATCTAACACAGATTTCCATACTGTCCAGAGTCAGAAGATGTCACAGTCCCCAAAAGCAAACCATTTGCCTCTCACAGCATGGCTCTGTTCTGTTGCTAATGCAGCACACACAGGCCAACTGCAAGTGGTTCTAAGTCCTCACTGCAAATAAAACCCTCTGTGCAATTTTCATTTTTCATTTGAACACTACCGCCTCTTGTAAGACTTGGGACCTGTCAACTGTCATGTTGCCAAGACTCCACTTGTCAGCAAGGTCAGCAGCCAATACCTTCCAGTTAGGTCCCAGGGGGCCTCTCTTGGTCTTGACTGAGTGGAATAATGCAGGGTCTTCATCAGCTTTGTAGTCCTGTAAAGCAAAACAGAGTCGGAGATGAAGAAGAAAACCAGAAGCCATCTTTGAACCTTGCCAGACGGCTTTCTGCAGTGAGAGACCCTGTGCTTTGACACACAGAGGGTGCTGTCCCCACACGGCACCTGCAGCTCGCATCCCATTACTTTTTACACTTTTATCTCAACTATGTAATTAGGACTGTTGAGTGATAGCAGCCCACCAAGACTAGCTGCTGGGCTGTTAAGTGTTTCATGGTTTTAGCCGACAATATGCAGACATGCTGAAGAACTAAAACATGCCCACCTCACTGTCTACAATGCCTGCACGTGGTGACACTGGGCTGCTTTTGCCACTGTGAGCCACTACTGCACTGGAAACAGACCAGATGCCCAGCTTCTAGGCTTCCCTCCTCCTTTTCCAGCTGGATCTGTGTCCTCTAAGTCCCTCACTGTCATGAGAGGCAGGGACGGGTGACTGAGGATCTTCAGTGACAGCAAGCCACAGATGACCCCAAAATCTATGATTCATGCACGTAAGCCGTTTTCCTCAGTGCAGCCTGCCTGACAGATTGTACTTATCCAAAGTTCCTGTCCCTCTCCCCTCCTCCCTCCATCCTCCACTCTCTCAACAGAAGTAAAGTTATTTTTGGAGTATGCACAAATGATGGGAACTTCACTAGCTGTCACGATATAGGCCCAGGGTCAGTCTAAAGCCTGGAGACAGCGCTCCTTCCAGGCCAGCTTCTGAGGCCCCAAGGTGCCTCACAGCACTGGTGAAGGGCACAAACACTGCAGAAAAGTACCCAGACAAGGCCTAGAGGAAACCCTGGCTAGAAACCGCAGTCCCTAGGTTAAGAGCTGTTCAAACAAAGCATGCACAGAGCATGCTCCAAAGTACAATACAAACTTTTCCAAAGCAAAGAAAGCACACTGGCAAGTGGCTATTGGGAAGTGACCAGTTAGTAAATGCTAATAATTCCTAGGGAGGGCTATAAATAAGCCATGTGAAAAAGAAAAAGAGTGAGGATCAGGAAAAAACTAAACTTTTAAGAAGCATGCTTGGGTAAACATGACTGTGGACAGGAAGGCCATCTCAACACGGTCTCAGAAGCTAGAGAAAGGGCTGAAATTATTAAACACTTGAACCTGTCTCAATGATTTGGAATAGTTAATGTGGTATGGCCAGGACATGAGGCCAGTCAGCATTACGCAGGAAGGATGCACAGGGATGAGCTGCCCTGGAGGGGCAGGACAACCAGAACCAGAGTCACTCCATCTGTCTGGGCACAACAGCACTGACTTCAATCTCTGCCAGCCAGGATGAATTTGTAAATTCCAACCCACACCTGCATCATAAAAACTAGCATGCCAGACTCAGGAAAGAAGGAACTGAACAGGTGATCCCAAAACTTGCATTCACAGAAGTAAGCTACCTAAACAAACTCATATCTGTAAGTCTCCAGACCATTCTCTTCTAGCACAGAGGCTCAAAATTAAAGCCCATCTTTCTCCCAAATTAAAAAGCAACATTATATCAAACAACCACTTCCAGCACCATTTCCCTCCATCAAAGTCCCCATGGAACAGCTACCACAGGATGATAAGGGCCAGAACACAGGGCGGGTTCCTAGCATCAGTCTACTTGAAAGAGGCATACAAGACAAGACAAAACAAAACAAAACAGGTACCCAAACCCCAAGAAGTATGTATTAACTACCAAAAGAGAAGAGAGAACATTCAGTCAGAATCAAAACCAAACAAAACCAGTCGAGAACACACCCCTTCCTAAAGACAAGTGGCCTTCATATTTAAAAGTAGAAAAAAATCAGGTAGTGGTGGAGCACACTTTTAATCCCAGCACTCGGGAGGCAGAGGCAGGAGGATCTCTGCAAGTTCGAGGCCAGCCTGGTCTACAGAGCTAGTTCCAGGACAGCCAAAGCTACACAGAGAAACCTTGTCTCACAAAACAAAAACAAAAGTAGAAAGGCAGGCATACCATGTTTATAATATTTCAACAATTAAATTCTAATCATCAGTCTAATCCCCAAAAGGCTGGCCATGATTTGTCAGCCTATTCTCTGAGAAAGAACCCACCCCCACTTTCTCTTATGGACTGGGGTGTGATGTGGCTATGGCCATACCAGCCATGTTTTTCTTTTTACAAAACCTGAACTGTAAGGGAAATGAATAGTAAACACGACATTTCTGCACGTGGTTATAGGTTGTATCATTGTTTTATGTGCCATTAATAATAAAGGTGCAGAAGGCTAATACGTTATCACAGCAGGGAGACAAACCTCGATTCTGGACGTAGTCAACTGTGAAAGCGAAGAGGGGAGCAAGATTTCAGGACTGAGTATGGAGAATTGTGGAGGTGCTGTGAACGTTAAGCCTGCCCACACCCATGGGAAAAGTAAGTACATACACAATAAAGTGTACACAATCACCTCTAAGGTTGAAGGAATAAAACCAATGGCATTAAATAAAGGCAGTCCATACACCAGGGCCAAGCAACTCACGAAGAAGGGAGAACTCGGTTTAAACTCTGACCACATCAATCATTTCCAGGTCTGCCACAAGAGACCAGCAAAGGTGTCAGCTAGAGAAGGGTCAGAATAGAGAGATACCCCGCTCTCTTCTACCCCAGCTTCATGCCAGGCAGACACTTCACACATCTACAGAACCCATTTGCAGTAGATGCAGAAATGAAAGAGACTGAAAACCTTGTGAAAGTGCCACTCAAGATCTGACACTAATTCTGAAGGCACACCTGCGAGCCTTCGTCATCAATGTGAGGGAGCCATGGCTGCTTTTCTAAAACGCATCATCAAGCTTACCATCCACTGAGGAACTGACATGGCTCCCTATACCTGGACTTCAACCACTCTTTAAAAGATTTGTTCATTTTATGTGTATGGGTGTTTTGCTTGTACATATATCTGTGTACCCCACATGCAAACATTGCCCTCAGAGGCTAGAAGGTGGCACTGGATCCCCTGAAACTGGAATTACAGAAGGCTATGAACCACTATGTGGGTGATGGGAACTGAACCCTGGTCTTCTGGAAGAGCAGCCAGTGCTAATCAACTGAGCCATCTCTCCAGTCCCTACTGAACTCTTTGATCTCTGTCTGTCCTGACTCACATGACTGTATCACACAGGGCAGCTATAGGTGTCAGCCATCCAAGGAAGTAAACATTTAAAAGACCAAGAAGCCAGTCCCAACACCAGGGGTGTCCAAGTGGGTCTTCCTGAGGTGGAGACACAGAACGAAACCTTTTCCTCTTTGTTTTCTTCTCTGGAGTGCACAGCAGAAAACATTAAAGACATTACACTGAAAACGTAATATAACCCAATTATCAACACTAGCACCTTAACTCTGACAGGTGAGGACAACGTACCTTGTCAAATCTAGACATTCTGCGTTAGCTAGTTTGAATCTGTAAATGTTTAATCAGTTGAATTAAGTAGTATAATATGAAAAGCCAGGAAGCGGATGTAGTTTTCATAACCTCAATTTTGTATTTCTACAATAAACACTAATTTCTTTTTTGGATAGCATCTTCTTGCTGAGTTTTATTGTTGGGTATCTGATGTGGTCTCTGGATATGAAAACTGGTCGATTTATATCCATATCACAATGAACAAATATATTCCTTCATGTATGACAGTTTCAGCATACAGAATGCAACCTCAGCTACCAATTACAGCTGCAAATGAGCAATAGTGTGGAATGAGACAGCCTGCTGGCTTTGTTAGTATTCTGTCTCCTCTGGGATCCCAGGGGAAAGAGTGGCTCTGATGAAGAGAAGCCCCTGGCTCATGGTTTATTGTGCTTGCCACCAGCTGCAGACTTCTCATCTCATTAGTTCTTTTAGAATACTGTGGGTGAAGACAGCTGCAGTCTACTTGAGTCTTCAGCTCCTGGGTATTCTGAAGGCTGAATCTGCTATGCACTTTCTGTAATCCTTGGGAAAAAAGAGCAAATTCACTAGGCCAAGGAAACACACTTAAAAAAAAAAAAAAAGGTTTTAAAATCAGGTTTAAATGGAGTGAAATCTTATTATACTAAGGTGCATTTGTTTAACATTTTTTGTGATATAATTTTAATTATCCAGACAATGCCTAGAGGCCTGGTCAGGATAAGGGCCTAGTGAAAGCATCATTATCTAGCGAGGTGCACCTTCCAACAGTCCTTGCTCCTCCAGCAATAGTGCCCGAGTGACACAAAAGCACAGGACGTGAGACACACTTGCATTAGTGCTAACCAACACTGTGTCACCGAGACTCTTATTTAAGTAAAAATGAAGGCGAATGGAGTCATGATCCCCTTGGAGAACAAAATAAAGTATGATATGGTAAATAAGTGGATTAGTGTCTCCGCACTGGAGTCACAGAACACAGTCATTAAATTCGTATAAGGAGCTGTTCTGCCCTGAAACAGGAAGGCGGCACTACCTCTCGGGTACACAGCTGTTACTGACTGCCACTCTCAACAGAGACTCAACAGAAACCAGGTTCATTTTGAAGACAAAGAATATTAGTTTTATGAATCTTTTAGCATAGTGGCTGTCCCCCCAAATGTAAGCATAAAACCTTTGCTGAGCCAACCTAAATATGTCCTTGAGCCCAGATTTAACTCATGATTATGAATGGGGAAGGGAGTAGGAGGTGAGTTTCTTGACAGCTTGTGGAAAATCAAGATGAGCCCCAGACACCAGAAACTGCTTAAAAGTGTGCCTGGGTTAGCACAGGCGAGGGTAAGCAGAAACAGGAACAGCTACTCAAAAGCACCAGCCTTAGCAACCTCCCTCCCCACACACACCTGCTCATAAAGACCAGGCCCAGCCCAGCCCACATAACCCGCTGCCCACAGGGAGTTTCACAAAGTAAACATTAGGATCCTGCAGCCCGCTATCAAATGTTCTACTTTAGCATGCGATGATTAATTAGGTGTCTATTCCAACAGCTCAGAGATAATCACTAAGTTTAAAATGCATGGGTACTACTGCTCAACTTAGCAAAGCTTAGGGGGAGGCTACACGAAATGTGAAGACAAGCACCAAGTACTCAGTCTATCAGCACCACTCCATCCTTTTTTAAATATTATGGCCCTTAGAAAAAAGAAAAGAAAAGGTCTCTAATCCCAATGCTGACTGTATGCTGGAGTTGACAAAAATGCAAGCCATACTCCAGGTCGGCATGTTTAAAAAAGTGTTTGCATTGAATGTTACTATAGCAAATAACAGAGAAAGAAATAACATTTACTAACTTGTTTAAGAAACTGATTTCAACAGTTCTTTTCTGTTTTTAATTACATCTCCCCAGTGACTCCTCACCCTTGCAGGTTCCCACAGAGTACCATTAATACAGAATAAGTAAATCTCATTAATTCAGGTCCTACCACCTTGGAATTCATAATCACTGGCATAGGGGCCAGGCTGAAGTTTATCTTTGCATGATCTATGAAAAAAAGATTTGCTACACAAATTAATAGAGTAACAAGATCTCAGGAGGGCTGTTTAAACAGTTCAGAAGTGTTTTAGAGCAATTCAGAAGCCTTCATTTGCATATAATTATTATGCTAATTACAAATCATTCTTATCTATTCATTAAAGCAGAGTCCCAAAGGACCACTAATTGTCAATAACTTGTTGGCCTAGTTTCTGTTACTGAATGTACCTCAGAGGAACAAAAGTGCATTAAAAATATTCTATAATGCAGCCCCTCCATGAATCCTGCTTTCCAATGAATCCTAAAAACTGCATTTACAAACACCTGTATGGAGATCAAAGACATGCAAATCAGAACGTGGCTGAGAAATGTGGACAGACTGTGTCAGTCTTTCTAATTCTACAGAGACCCTCCCAACAGTTCTGGAGCGGCAAGATGACCCCAGATGGACTTCGGGTGTCCATCACAGCCTAGCCACCTATAGCCACTGGGGTGGGTCACCGCTGGCAGTGCTAGGCTCAAGAACCTCCAGGCCAGCGGCTTCTTCCTGCTTTCTAATGCTATCCTTTCCTTGCTGGAGGTCAATGCCGTGTTTACGAGGCCAGACCCCCAAGAAATATCAACGTCAGAATTTCAGCTCTGGGAAACAAGTTTACTACGAAATGTGGGACGTGACACATCTGACAAGAGAGGAAGGAAAACAAACGGTGCTCCAAAGGAATGTCAGTGAGGTGCACAGTGCAGATGCTTGGGCTGACAGTGCCTGAAAAGCTACCTGTGGTCCCCTCCAGTCCTTCCCCCAAGGGGGCTGAGTTTACAGTTTTGGGCATGTTTTATGTACAGAATTACCATGTTATTTATTATTATTATTATTATTATTTGAATTTCAAGACAAGGTTTCTCTGTGTAGTTTTGGTGCCTGTCCTGGATCTTGCTCTGTAGACCAGGCTGGCCTTGAACTCACAGTGGCTCTGCCTCCCAAGTGCTGGGATTAAAGGCGTGCACCACCACCACCCGGCTCTACTTATTATTGTAACATTGCCCTTACTATATGTTAATATATTTATTATACCCCTTAAAAATGAAGAGACTATGACCCTGGTGTCATGGCACACGCCTTTGACCTTCATACTTAGGAGGCAGAGACAGATGAATCTCTGAGTTGGATGCTAGCCTGGTCTTCACATTGAGATACTGTCTCCAAAAAAAAAGAAGAAGAAAAAAGAAAGAAACAGCTGGGTGATGGTGGTGGTGGTGGTGTACGCCTTTAATCCCAGCATTCCGGAGGGAGGCACAGTTAGAGGCCAGCCTTCAGAGTGAGTTCTAAGACAGCCAGGGCTACACACACAATGAAACCCTGCCCTGAAAATACCAATATATATATGTGTGTATATATATAAACAACTCCTGAAAACACACCCAACAAAAATGAAGGCATTTGGGCTGGCAAAATGGATCAGCAGACCAAGATGCTCGCCCTGTAAGCTGATGACCCAAGTGCAATCCCAGAACCTATGTAAAAGTAGAAGAGAGCTGGGCGGTGGTGGCGCACGCCTTTAATCCCAGCACTCAGGAGGCAGAGCCAGGCGGATCTCTGTGAGTTCGAGGCCAGCCTGGGCTACCAAGTGAGTCCCAGGAAAGGCACAAAGCTACACAGAGAAACCCTGTCTCGAAAAACCAAAAAAAAAAAAATAGAAGAGAAGAACTGACTCTGCAATGCTGTCCTGACATTCACATGTGCACCACGTGCCCCACCCCGACATCTCCATATATGTATGTATGTACTATATATATGTATGTAATAATTATTTTAACGCAGGCATTTAAGACTCTAGATACCAATGATATAAGTTTTAACACATTATCAACATGCCAACATCAGTAAAGGTGCTCCTCAAACACTGATTTTAAAACCAAACTGCACCTGAAATGTTTGGCAGTTCCTTAACACTTCTGTTCCCTTCTAACTGATGGCGTATCGCAGAAGACACCAAATTGAATGCCATCAACTAAATGGGGAATGCCCTTTGCTGGGCCGGGTGTGCTCTACCTGCCCCGCAGCTCCTCAATCCAGAGTCCTGTGTGGTCTGTTGGCACTAAAATTACTAAAAGCTATAAAGCCATTTCCTTTCTATAAAAGCAGACTCCAGCACACACCATCATTCGTGCTGGCGGTTTCACTTCTGGATGAGCGAGGCACCCCAGCACCTCAGCATCCCAGCAGTGTTCTCAGCCACGACCCTGGGAGGGAAAGGGTGTTCTGCCTAAACGTGGTACCCACGACCCCAGAGCAGGAATTAGGTTGCTGCCCTCAGTACTACACTCTAAAAACAGGACTGGAAGACCTCTGCTCCTGCTCAGCCTAGGGAACAGTCTCTAAGTATATCACAGTGCCGCCAGAATGACCACACCTTCAATCCCAGGACTGAGAGACAGGGACCAGCCTGGTCTACACAGCAAGTTCTGGGCCAGCCAGGGCTCCGGAGTAAGTCTCCTTAAACAAACAAACAAACAAACAAACAAACAAAAAATAAATAGAGTGACACTTCTCAAAAAGATTTTAACAGGGAATTGCTCAAAAACATTTTCTGGCTCTCAGAATTCTCCCCTCCCCAGCCCTCCCCACTATTTTTCTTCTAAGACCTAGTTAGTAGTGGGATCCAGTCAGAAAGTCACTTTGTGAAGATGTTTTCACACACTGGTTTTTAACAGAAATGTACACATGGAAAAAAGCACTATGTTATTTTCCCACAAGAGGGCACTGCTGCCAACCACGTCTCCTAACACACCAGGCGCTCTCTAAGTCCGTGCTGGAAGTACTTGACCATGTAAGGCAGCAGACTAAAGTGGGAAAATATTTTCACATTTATTTTTAATGGTAACCATGCTTACATTTATTTATATCCTCTTTGAAGATGGTGGGGCAGGGGGAGGGGGATCCTTTACTACTCAGCACAGAAAAAGATCCTGTCAAGGGCTTGCTTCACTGTGCAGCAAAGGCGAGTGGGATAAGTAAATCCAAAGTGTCTGTTTTTCATGAACAAGCAAGACCAGCCACCTCAGACTGGAAGCTACTATATACACCCTGCACCCATCACAGTGGGTCATAAGTCTCCCACCTTCATACGTGAATCATGAGCAGAGTTCCTCGAAGTCGCTCATACACATCAGTGATCAGCTACAAACTTTTAAAATGGAGCCAACTCCTGCAAGCTGTTCGTTCGTTCGTGTTCTCTCTCTCTCTCTCTCTCTCTCTCTCTCTCTCTCTCTCTCTCTCTCTCTCTCACACACACACACACACACACACACACACACACACACACACACACACGCAGAGCCAAATGCAGCTATGTGGACAGACTGATGGCTTATCCTGGCCATCAGGGTGCCACCCCCACTGGTTAACCTGGAACTTTGGGTAAACTAACCCAGAAGAAAATGTCAGCTCAAAAGCTGACAAATAATAATGATCCCACATGGTTTGAATTAATATTTATTAACCTTTTCCAGCCAGATTCTATACTATTATATATGTAATTTTTAAGAGGGGGGAAAACCCTATACAGACTGTTCAGGAAATATATTCTTCTATCTCTTCAAGATGATGCAGTTTTGTTTTTTTTTTTTCTCTCTCTCTAGAAGCAGTGCAGTAAAGCACATGCTACCAAGACTACCCATCAAATACATAATGTGTAGACATGGTCTAACGGAACTCAAAATCTAAAGAAAAGACAATGCCCAGGCCTTTCCAAAGAGCCTGCTTCTGAAAATCAGGGAAGATGGACTAATGAACCAGGAACTGCTCCTCTGCCCTAAGTAAATTAACAGTGCTCTCTCCACCAGCTCTAGAAAGGAAAGCGGCCAGCCTGCCTTGGGGTAAATAAAGACTGGGCCTTGGCCTCCAACTGAGACTCTTCTTGCTCCTGGATTCCTACTCACTGCAGTCTCTCACCTGTGTGTGAACAGGAGCTGTCCCTGGGAAAGCTGAGCATTCTATGCCTCATGGGACTCTCCACAAGACTGTGAGGAGCGGTGAGCTCTGCACTTCAAGGGAGGGGGGGTCTGTGTCCTCCTACGAAGGACATGGCACCACTAAGAGGACCCCCAGACTTGTTGCCAGACCCTGTGTGGAAAAATCTGCTTACAGGAAGTTTGTCTCCTGGAAAAACATGTATGTGTACAGTGAGCTAGAGTCCAGAATCAACGACCCCAGGATCCTGGTCCAGGCAGTGCTACCAGGGCACAGTAGCATTCCAGGACCACACTGAGAGCTTGCAGGGGGAAGGCAGAAAGGAAGAAGCTCTGACACACAGGCAGGTGAGGAGGAAGGGCTCAAACGAGCAAACAGCACTGAGTAAAGCCCAGCAAACTTCAGCAGCCCCACTTACTGAGTAACCACAAGGACAGCTGTTCCAAGCTCTGCAAAGGACCACTGTGGGAGGGCCCTGTGTGTACCCTTTCCTGTGACCCAGAAATAGGTTCCTCTTCCTGTCAAGGAATGCCATCTTCAGTGATCTATCACCATGTTCCTAAAACTGTGTCATTTTTGGTTTTGAAATGCCTCATGTTAAAAAAAAAAGCACTTTGACCACAAATAAAAATATCACAGTTATACTGAAACACGAGGGAAAAAAACGTTATCCTCTTTGAACCTGCTGCATTTTAAGATGGGGAAAAATATTGTGTATCACTATACTGAGCTACATTTTTATATTTTAAAATACGGTGTGTGAGTGTAAAAGCGTAGGTACTTGTATACCATACCACATGTGTGGGGAGCCAGAGAACAACTTGCAGGCGGTGGAAATTTCCTTACACCATGTGCATCCTGGGACTGAACTCAGGGTTGTCAGCAAGCTCCATTAGCTGCAAAGCCATCTCAATGCGCTACAACACTATTTCTAAACCTTATCTTTCCAGCAATCTAATACTTCTGAGTTACTAATACAGGCTTATTACTAACTTCTAGAAACCTATCCTGGAAGTCATAGTCACACAGCATGTGTTGAGCCAGAATGGCGGACGAACTTTCTCATTTCACATAAATATCTTTAAATGTGGTTCCAATTTCTCTTTTTTAAAACTCATTTCTTTCAAATGACTTTCAAACTGAAGGTCTCTGCTGTGAGTGGTGTGCACACTTCAAGCTCATGAGCCTTCCTCTCCCGGGAAGTGACTTTTGTATACAAATCATGGAAAGCTACTTAGACAGAGTGCTGGGCATGATTAAAAGGGCCACATTCAGATTTCATACCTTAGGAAGCAAAGCAGAAGCAGATGTCAAGTGCCGCCTTTGTGTACGTTCTGGACCCAAGCTGAGGCTATGCGTGAGCATCTCATCAGGGCCGTTAGAGAAGACCAAACAGTCCGCTGTGGTTATGCACCACCAACAACCTTAGAAGGGGCAATCTTTAAACTGACATTTGGATGTTTACGCTGCACACATGACTCTTTACAATCCAGTAAGACACTTTTTAACCTGAACAGAAACAGATCACAAAGAGCAGCTCAGAGTCTTTGCAGAGCAGGCAGCACCGTGTACTTCCCATGGTGCAGGATCTGGAAAGGGCTGCAGCAGCACTGTGTGCATTCCTGCGCGCACATTCCTGCCTGCACAGTAAGACCTAGCCTGTCTGAGTCTCTCTTCCTTCTTTCTTTGTAGCTTGTGCTTTTCTGAGATGGGGGGGTCTCAAACTCCTGAGCTCAAGCAGCCCTCGTCCCTCAATCTCCTGACTTCCTCCTTTAAAAATATCACCAGCAACAACAAAACCAGCAAACGACGACGACGACAGGAAAAAGAAAACCCAGCAAAGCACCACTGGAAAGTCCCCTCCACATCGGGACTCGCCTCCTTCTAGTGGCTGAAGTGCAAGTGAGCACAGTGCTGCCCAAGGGTGTGGGCAGGAACACAGGGGCTGCGGTGTGAGCGGACAGAGGTGTTCTGCAGGACAGTGTGCTCTGTGACTGCTGGACTCCAGGGACAAACCCTTACTGGCACTCCACTTCAATGCCTCTTTCTCTCAAAGAGGAAGTCAGTTTTGCAAGGTGGATACAATCTAATGAGCAAAAGAAACTGAGTGAGATACTTATATAGAAATATCAGACAGCCCACTGGTTTCTTTAAGAAATAATATCTCTAAACCAAGTCTTACCGAAGTTTCCCAAAAGGTGCCAACAAAACGCCCCTGATAACCCACACACCGACAGGCAGGTGGTTCCTACAGTGACTGTGCTGTGAGCCTAAGTCACACTGACGGACTTTCACAGCAAGTCTTCGCCTCTAGAGTTTTCAATTCTACGGACATGTTGAAGTACTCAGCCTAGCATGCAGGCACACCATGGGTCAAATCACAGTCCCTCCAATACATGGTAAAATACAGTTCCTGAGAATGAGCAAACACAGCAAGTCCACAAGAGTGAAATGTGAGCCACCTAGCAACCCAGCAGAAGGGGAGCCCTAAGGCAAGCAGGAGTCACTATGGACTGAATGAAATGTTTAGACCAAACCCATCTGCAGTGACAGAGAACTCCCACCAGATGGAGTGAAGAGATTCAAGCTTCCTTTCACATTCTTGTTCTTCTACTCTTAATTATTTTACATTTGCCCTGATTGACAGGCCGTGGCTACCTATTTTCTCAAAATCACAACTGGTTTGTTTCTTATAAAGCAAACAGCAGGAAGAAAATAAATGAAAATAAACCGTTTAGTTTTGTTGTTAGGAGCGTGCTCTGAGCTGAAGAGATGGGTCTATAGTGAAATCGCTTGCAGCACAACCAGGAAGCGTTCAGACCCTAACACCAGGCAGCTGTGTGTGTCTCCCATAGTAACACACAGGCCTAGACCCGTAACCCCAGCATTGAGGGGTGCAGAGAGGAGAATCTCTGAGGCTTGCACAGTTCAAAACAAAACAACAAAAGCAAACCCACCAAGTTCTGGGTTCAGATAGAGTTCTGGCCTCAAAAGGAATACGGTGGGGAATTAAAGAAGTCATCTGATGCCCTTTGCTCTCTGTGTGTGCCCAGAAACTGTACACAAAGAGTTGAAAAGCAGTTTCTAAGAAAGAGAGAAAGAGGGAAAGCAAGCAAGAAGCAAGCTGGTTCACTCAATGTAAAGCACAAACCCAGACTTAAAACTCTCACTGAGCTGGGGGTGGCGGTGGGGATGACCAACTTCTCCAGGAATCTCAACTTGGAGAATCCCACTGCCTTCAGAAGGGCGCCTGAATTTCCTTTTTCCAAGCCACCACCAATACATTTATTTGCGGTACAGAGTTAACTCCTTGGCCACGACTCCAAAGAGGTAGCCAGATCTGGCAGGGACTAAGGTGATAAAAATCTGTGAGTCATCTGACCCACATATAGCGCTGGGACCATGAAGGTAGTAGAAGAGTTTTATTTCAGAACCACGAAGGCAGAGCCTACAGCTATCCAAAAGTTCCACACAGGCCTAGACTCAAAGGTGCTTCCTTATAAAGCTGAGGATGAAGCCTGCTTCTAGGCTGCAAGGGCTGGCTGGGGCAGTGGTGACTCAACCCACTGGGGCAGGACCCCATCCCATCTCATAGTGTCTTAGTGGTTCTCAACTCTATCACCATTCCATCTCCAAAGAAGCACTAAGAACTGGTGGCTGGCGTGAAATGCACTCTAAGGACAGCCTTGTTTGTCCAGGGAGTCCTACTCTGCAGTTCCTCAGGGAACCCCTGACTCACTTCTAACTGATAAATGACCGCGAAGATGGAAAGTCACTGACGTTAACATTACCTGGTCACTGACTGGCCATATGTAAGACTGTAATACAACTTAGACAGCTAAAAAAGGGCATCTCCAAATCTATTTCACATGTCTTCCTGCCCTGAGTCTTACAGGCACTCAGTGTATCAAAACCCTGCTCTCCTTTTTCAGATATCAGGGAAGCCTATCAGACTGGCCCTTCCTCCTCACCCTGCTCGCCCCCCAGACTATTTAGGAAGGGCTCTCTATGGGACAGAGCACTCCTTCCATCTCTCTCATGTGTGCCTCAATGACTTTAGTCATCTCCTGACTGACAGTGAACACTTAAACTGCAGTCTCCAGTCCTAGGTTTCAAGACCTGTCACACTACAGAGAGAGTCAGGTCAAAGGGCATGCACAGTGGTGATTTCGATACATCAGTTCTACGGATTCTCGCACTTGGCCATAGGTCAAATACGAGAATGTTTCCTGACAAATCCCACTGTGGTCAAACTGATAACAGATGAATGTTTATTCCAGTTAAAAACTGTTGCTGGCACAGGCTCATCTTAATGGTACCTCCCCCTTTCTTTCCTGCTCTTCCCTACCATACAATCACCACAGGCATAGTGCAGACGCCTAAGGAACATGCTAACAGCAGGACTCCTCCTGAGGTCCAATTTCTATGCAGAAAAGACAGACACATGAACCAAGACTGACGTGAGAGAGCGATGCGGGCAGGAAACAGGTGTAATACACAGCCCCTTCAACCACGGCAACCCTACCCATCTTTGCCTTCCTGGGCCTGAGTCCTTGGTGACCCTTTGTCCCTGCAGCACTGTGGACCTCTACTATTTAGCGAGATCATGGTACTGGGCTGGTCGTATCCAACTGCAAGGCTCCCACTGACCTTGGGAAGCTACCCCACGGCGGAACTGGCAGATGGGAAGTGTGCAGTGACATGCTGCCTGTGACAACACTGCCCTTTTAAAACTGCAAATACCTTCTTTTAAAAGATACTTTTATGTATTTATGTGTATGTGTGAGTACTGTGTCAGTTTATGTGCATCAGCCACTCATGCAGGCCAAAGTGCATCCGACCCCCTGGAAATGGAGTCAGACAGTTGTGAGCCACCTGACGTGGCTGCTGGGAACTGAATCCATGTCCTCTCCAAGAGCAGCAGCTCTCCAGTCCCTCAAGCTGGGTTCTCATGTCAGGTCTGATATCCTACACGATATCAGTTGCACTTTCACTATCAGGGCTAAGAAAGCACACAGACCAAAAGACCCACAGAACCACCTGTGCAGCCTTTGCAGATGCAGGCTCTTCTCACCTGCAAGGCAGCAGAGCAGAAGGCTGCCTTGGCCACACTCTCAGACACTGTCTACTTTTGTCCCAGGACAAGAGCAAAAACTCTTCATGCTCCCAGCAAAGTTGGGCATGTTCTATGCTCTACTGAACCATGAATGTCCAGGTTTAGTTGATACCACCATTCTATTCTGCCTGACCAACACATCACTTCAAACACCAACATATTAATGCTGTTCCCAGGGCACCCAATCCTGGCTTGCCACACTGCTCTCCCACCTTGTCGATGACCAGCTAGCCTGCTGACCAACTCCTCTCACCCTAGACACTTCTCTTCCTTTCACCATTCTTCGACACACAGTAAACAATGGCTAAAAGACACCCCAACAAAAGAGCAGACGCCATCTGAACGATGCTCACTTGAACTGATTGAAACAGCCTCCTTTACATAATTTCAAAGGTGGAAACAGCCTTGAACTGAGGTTAACTTCAAATCGCAGTACAATTAAAAACAAACAAAGCAAACCCCAGGATCATCCCCACTATTCAGTGCCCACACATTCTGTCTAGCCTGGTCACTATCAATTTCAACCCCAGTGTTTCTGATAAAGGTCAGAGACCTGTTTTAGAAGGTTTAACTTTAAATTTCACAGTAAACCTGGACATTTTGTATTTATTTCTGTCCTGCTGAGCTGATAACACTGCTCACTTCAGAAACTACGCACTAAAAAGAGAAATGGTAGAGGACACTGAACACCCTACCCTGTCCATGGTTGGAGCTCACTAGGTTTCCTAGTGGCTGTACCCAGCAGGACTGCATGGGAGGTTGACAGGACCATGGGCCTGGGTACCAGGTGACTGTAACTAGCAAGGGCTGGAGGTCTTTTGTTCCACCCCTCGGCATTATTATAAACAGACCTCTAGAATAAAGTTCTGGGCCGGTGGATAAGGATCCAGGCCCACCCGAGTCTATCCTGTGTTTTCTCTCTGTTTCTCTCCTCTCTATTTCTAACTAAGTGTCTTATCCCTCATTCCTCAAGAGTTCCTGGGGTAAATAAGTGTGGGGGCTAGTCCCCCACAGTCCATGACAAACCAAACCAGGGAGGTACCACAAAGCAGGGGATGATTCTTGGCTATCCTAGCTATAAAATGTGTACAGCTGCACCTGCAGATCAAGAGCTACCTGCATACTCTGTTTTATGTAAAGGCCTGAGTTAGTTTTTACCAACCTTATGAAACCGAAACAAACGAGGGTCTTCACCTGATGTGGGGAGAGGACACTGAGTCACAAGAGGCAGGCACAGATACTTACAATGAGTAAAAATCAAAACAGCTAGCAAGATGGCTCAGTGGGTAAAGGGCCTTGTCACCCAAGTCTGATGACTGAGTTTGACCCCATAACAACCCATGTGTAGGTGGAAGGAGAGAACCAGCTCATGAAAGTTGTCCTCTGACCTCTGTGTGTGCTCTGCAATTGCATTAAACACACACACACAAAATTGAAAAAGCTTAGCAAACAAAATCATCAAAAAAGCATGCTAGCTGGTTAAACGATCATACACCACACGTTTCTAACAAGACTAGCCTTAACTAAGCTAATGAAAACTTATGTAAGGAGGATTTTTACTTTCTTACTCTTACATAGGAAGTATAACAGATCTGTGTGACTTTAAAGCAGCAAACAGAATACTTTTGGAAACATTTCTTGAGCAAACACTGTCCAACATATGCAAGGTACCCTTCCCCTTCTTAAAGGGCCTGCCTACAGCTCAGAAAAGGACCACTTTCTCTTCCTCCAGGGCCTCTGTTGCGTAGACCAGACCTGAGCGCCAGGACTATTTCAGTGTAGAAATGCAGACTATGTAAAGACAGAAAAGAACTTTGAGATGTGAAGGGGACACATCAAGATGCCATCAAATAGTACTCACTGCTGGTTCAACTTGACTTCGATCTGCAATGTCTATGTGGACAATTTCAACAGTTTTCCATGTGTTTGGATCTAAACCATGAACCTGTGAGAAACAGAAAACTTTAGTGTGTTCTTTTTCAGGAAAGCACTCCATTTCCATATGTCATCTTAGCTTGAGTCCCTCAGGGTACAGTATGGGGATGACATTACTATTTCAGTAAGCAGAAGCTGGCCATCTTGAGATCTGGACAGCTTTTACTCTTTGTATCACTCCCCCCAAGAGGGGTGGATTTATGCATGAGAAATCTGTCAGGGCTGTTTTATAGAAGTACTAAGAGGTGATTTTTGTAACAAAATGTATCTTGCCTGTTTAATGCAAATGATAGAAGCACAGTGCTTGGACCCTTAAATGCTATGCTAGCAAAGGTAACATGACAACCAGACTTCAACAAGCCGCACAGCCCCTCATGTTGTGGTGACCCCAACCACAAAATTATTTCACTGCCACTTCATAACTGTAATTTTGCTACTGTTATGAATTGTAATGTAAGTATCTGTGTTTTTAATGGTCTCAGCAGAACCCCGTGAAAGGGTCTTTTGACCTCAAGGTGGTCACAGGTTGAGAACCACTGGGCTAGAGAGACGGCTTAGTGGTTAGGAGCACAAACTGCTCTTGCATAGGGCCAGAGTTCAGGTCCCAGCACCCATGCTGGCTGACTCACAACTAACTTCCTGTAACTCCAGTTGCAAAGGCCTTGGAAGTTTGTGACCTCCTCTGGCACATGCACTCATGTGCACCCACCCCACCAAAAACAAAAAAACATAAAACAATTAAAAACAAGTCTTCTTTAAAAAAGAGAAGGTGCAGACTGCTCTACAGCCTGTTTCCAGTGTGTCAACTTCTTGACACTTGTTACTCGATCATTTCTCAAACCCTGGAACTGCTTTAAAATAATAGGTAAGCCCATTTGAAAGCTAGAAATGGCAGGATAAAGTCACACGGAGTATAAAACATAATTGTTACATATCACTTCATTAGGCCCTTTATTTGAGAGAACTTCTATGAAAAACAGGTGTGTCACATGATCAACTGACAAGCACACAAATTGAAATTTAAGTTCTATGAATGGGCACCAATAACGAAACAGCACAGTGACAGAACAGTGTGACTAAAATTTAGCCCTCCACTAACTCACACTCTAGGATGAGAGCAGGAACCCTGAATGTGGGTGTGCACTGGAAGGCAGCCTGCTGGAGGACTGAGCACACACACTCCTAATGACTTCTAGATGCTGTGTTCCAGAGCTACAGATGCTTCTGAGACCCATGGGGCCAAGGGTGTCAGGGCTTGCCAGATGCCGCCCCAGCTCCTGAGCAAACCTTTGTGGTTATTTCCAGAGTCCTGGCAGGTGTTCTTGAAGCTCAGGCATGAACGAACCTTAACATGCTTATCATAACGTAAGTCAGGAGCTTGGCAACAACATCTTTGCAACAAGTACCTTCTTCTCACTCCTGCCCTCTGCTCATCTCTCTGACATCAATCTGGGGCCCAGACAAGTGAAGTGGAAGCAGACATCAGAGTGATCGGTTCTGCTAAGGACTGCTCTGGTGAGCAGAGGAAAACCACCCCAAACCCCAGGTAAGAATGGGATCTAGCACCAACTGCGAGTGCTGTCACCCATGTCCTCCTTGTTGCAAGTAAGAGAGCTGCTGATAACAGCGATCTCACAAGAGTCCACTCAAGCATCGAGGCGGGACTGATAGAGGAAGCCAATCTGTGTCTAGCTGGCTCGTCTCACCCCAATGGCAGCCATGCTGCCAGGAGCTTGTTTAATCCAGGGTCATCAGGGCACTGAGAAGAGTGGACTGTTTCCAGTAATTCCTACTCCCACAGCCTTCTTCACTCAAGGGCAGAGCTGGTACCACCCTGACGGTGCTGCTAATCAAACCCGGAGCCTTGGACACATGGACCAAGCCCTCCATGAAGCAGCTATACCCGGCCTTCTTAGTGCAGGGTGGAAACTTACATTTTCTAACGTTCCTAAGTCAGGTTTGTGCCATGTTTCGATTTTGATGAAGAAGTCATCTTTCATATATTCATTCTGCAGAGAACACAACAAGAAAGTGATGCCCCCTTCACAGTTCTCTGGGGTCTTTCCCCCGCACAGCACCCCAGTGTGGATGGCTTTCCAAATCCAGAGCCATTGGCTTTCCATTTTGTTTTAGATTCATTTTTATCTTATGTGTATCAGTGTTTTGCCTACATCTATGTATGTGGTCACACATGTCTGGTACCTGCCAAAGTCAGAAGAGGGCATCAGATTCCCTGGAACTTGATTTATGGATGGTTGTGAGCCACCATGTGGGTGCTAGGAACCGAACGTGGGTCCTCTGGAAAAGCAGCCTGTGCTCTTAATAGCCAAGCTGAATCTCCAGCCCCAGCTCCCAGTTTTTAGAGGCTTGATGGGTACAGCAAATGATGTTTTTACATAATTCATGCACTCCCACTTGTGATGCAGCACAGGGGCAGAGAAAAGGCCGTGAGGTTTGCTGAGCAATTCCGTCATTCAAAGCAAGCCGCAAAAGCAAAGCAGAACCAACCAGGAGTGTGAGGCAAGCCTGGGACGCAGGAGGTGGGGACGGCAGGGGGAGGGTACGGGACAGGCCATGAAGCTATGGAGCTTAAGCAAAAAGCGAGCAGCAGTTGGGAATCAGTAGGATGCAAAAACAAAGTTTAGTGTGTGCTACTCACCGTTACAACTGAGGCAGAGAGAAGAGGCGGGCAGCAAAACAGGAAAAACTTCAATTAGATGGAGTCAAAACAGCCCATCCCCGTATTTCTATCTGGTGGACTAAGCTATCCCAAACACACAACACTTAGTAGCTTACGTCTTCAAAATGGTCTCTACACAAGCGACACCGAGAGAGCCTCAATTTAGATTATGGACTACAAAGACAATATGAAGAATAATCTACCTTAATTCAAAGTAATGCTAATAAGAATATCACAAAAGCATAACATCATTTATGAAGATGGTTTGGGAAATCCATCTGGGACATCCTCCTAGAGTGCCGCTGGAGCACACCAAAAGGCACCTCTGGGCACATATGACCTTTACGCTTTCTGTGTTTACTTGTTCACCCCAAAGCCAGCAGTTAGCAGGACTTCCTGAAGGCTGTCCTATCTGGGAATGAACCTGAGGGGTACACAGAGGTCTGAGGAGTAAACCAAGGACTATCTGAGACCCCATAGAAGGCTTTGCTCGGTCTAACCCTCAAGATGGGGGGGGGGGGGGGGGGGGGGGGGCGGGGCAGCAGGTGCAGTGCTGCTGGGGGCCAGCTTACTTGTTCTACAGTAGGGGTAAGCGTTCCAGGCCTTCTCGTGAAACACCAAGGAGCCCTCAGGAGCGATCATCCTTACAAATGCGGGAACTTTGCTGTGAGCAGAAAGACATTGGACACATTTTCAACTGTACAATCATTTTTGTTTCTATCAAAAATGTTATCACATTCTAAATTTGATGAGCTACAGAACACTAACAGTTTATTTCAATCCCAAAATAATCATGTACTAAATTAATGTTAAATTATTAAGAAAGTTTAGCTATATAAGGGGTTACTATTTGTTTTTGGGTTTTTTCTTTGTGTGTGTGTGTGTGTGTGTGTGTATGTTTTATATTTTGGTGGTACTGAGAATGGAACCCAGGGCTTTACGCATGGTAGGCAAGCACTGTACCACTAAGCTTCATCCCCACCCTTTCGTGTGTGTGTGTGTGTGTGTGTGTGTGTGTGTGTGTGTGTGTGTGTGTGTGTACACCACTGTCCATGTGGAGGTCAGCAGGCAAATCTGGTGTTGGTCCTCACCCTCTACCAAGTGTGAATCAACGTCCCCAGAATGAAACCCAGCCAAGCCTACAGACGGCTGCGACCTGGCACTCATGTAGTCAGGCTTCACCACCACAGAAGCACGCCATAAATGCGGGGCTGTGTCTCAACAGCAGTCACCTCAGTACTCAGGAGGCTCAGAAAGGAGTATCTCCATGAGCTTGAAGCTAGCATGGAGTAGAGTGAGACCCTGTCTCATCAAAAATAGCCAGATGTGGTGGCACACGTCTTTAATCCCAGCACTGGGAGACAGAGGCAGGCAGATCTCTGTGAGTTTGAGGCCAGCCCAGTCCACAGAGCAAGTTCCAGGACATCCAGGGCTATGTAGACAGACTCTGACTCAGGAAAAAAAAAAAAAAAAAAAAAAAAAAAAGGAAGGAATTCTGTAAGTTCAAGAAATGGCTGTTGCTAGCTCCCTCAAATATACTCGGAATAGAAAGGTTAAATACATGGCTGACATCTACAAGCTTGTGAAAACTACCCATCAAGAACCCCCCAAAGACAACTAACTGATCCACTCTTATAAAAAGAAAGCACTAGTTGTTAACAAGAAGGAAAACTGGTCTTTTTTTTTTTTTTTTTTTTTTTTTTTTTCCCAGCTTACACAGAAATACCAACAACTTGAACATGCTTATGAACAGAGACTTCTGTAAGGGACATCTCCAGCATACACTACCACAGACTGGATTCAACTCCCAAGCTCCACCTTCCAACCTGTCAACACTTGGCACATTGCTTGGATCTTCTAACTTGGAGTTAGTATTATCTGCCCTGAAGTCACAAAACTTGAAACACAATGTCTATGATGTATCTAGAACACTGAAAGCACCCCCCACCCTCACCCCAGCAGTCGCAAACTGTGGATGCTGATGTTAAACTTTAAACTGGTAGAAAGGGAGGTGCTTTCCACATGCTTTTCTTCATTTAAACATCCCAGGAGCACCATAAGGCAAGTACTGTTTCATCATCTCAGATAGCTAGTAATTAAAACATTAAATCACATAAGCCAAAACTACATCATGCCCCCAATTTCAAGCACTTTAGGTCATTAAATTTCAAACTTATTTATTTAGTAAGACAGAGAACAAACTTCAGTAAGCAAACATGGGAGCCAGGAAGGACTTCTGACTGAATTAAGGGTTAGCAGTGGGTAAGAGCTATTCCTAAACTCAATGCCAGAGGCTAAACAAGCAGATGGGAGAAGCCTCACACCAACCAGAAAGCTGTGCGCACGAAGAGGGAGAGCCCAAAACGCCAGGCCCAAAGGACACGACAGGTACACAGTTGGGGAGTTTCACTATTTGGACAAATTACACCACAGGAAAAAAATATACTTTGAGTACTGAGGCAAGCAACAATCCTAGAACAGATAAAAAGAGGTTCCCATGTGCCTTCATGTCCTGCAAAGAGAACAATGAAGGACGGCCCACTCTGAGCATTTCTTCTTTTCAAACGGCAGGATGACTCGCACCAACTTCAGAAAATAGCAAGTCAGAATAACTGAAAAAAGAAGCTGTCTTAAAGTCAAAGGCAGTTGGGGAGGTAACTCAGTCGGGAGATTCTAGCCATGTAAGTATGAGAACCCACGTTCCATCCCCAGAACCCATGTAAAAAGCCAAGCATGAGCCTGTATTCCCAGCTCAGGGAAGCTGGAGAATGAAGGGTCCCCAAGGCTTGCTGGTCAGCCAGTATAACCTAAAGGGCAAGCTCCAAGTGCATACCTCAGAAAACAGGGTGGGGACTGACAAGATGTCTCAGGGGGTAAAGGTACTTGCCACCAAGCCTGACAACCTTAGTTTGATCCTTAGGGAGAGATTGGATTTCCACAGCTGTCCTCTAACCTCCCATGTGTGCCAAGGCATACATGCACACTCATGAGCATGTGAACATCCATGTACAAGTTCACCTACACATACAATGCACACACCCAAAGAACATCCAGTGTAAACAACACACAGCTGCGAACTAGAACCAACAGTCCTTATGCAATGTGAGGTCCAACAGAGCATAACGCAATACCTATGCATAATTAGGGTATGCTTCATCTCAGAGTATGGGAAATACCTGTCAATGGTTCAGCAAGTCAACTTAGAAAAAAAGGCTGGCAACCCCACCTCCCCCCGTAGATTACATCAGAAACAGTTTATTCTACGTGGTCCAAGAGTGGAAAACTCTAACATCTATAAGCCAGTATGAAACGTGCTGACCCCACAGTGTGCACACTCAAGAAGGCCAGAGGATGCTAAGTGCCTGTCCTATGACCCTCAGCTCATTACTTTGAGCAAGTCTCCCACGAAACCTGGAGCTATACTGGATGCTGCAAGCCCCTGTAATCCTCCCACCTCTGTCCACCACAGTGCTGGGATTACAAGGTGCACACAGCCACATTCAGTTGTTATGCGGGTGCTGGGGATTTGAACTCAGATCCTCATTCTTGCTCAGCAAGCACTATGGCCCACTGAGTCATCATCCCACACCCACTTCCAAAAATTCCTCCATCCTAACCTCAACTGTCTCCTATCACAGTTCCAAAAGACTGCTTCTACCGTTTTAAGTTCCTTTTTTAAAAACTTAAGTTATAAAATTTCCATCTTTGAGCTGGTTGCTCCAAACTTACTATAGTTTTGCACCTAGCATGAGAACATTCACTGGTAATCTGTCTTCATGTGCCTAAGTAAATGACTAAACCTGGGGAAATGTGCACCTGGAAGAAACAAAATGTAATTTAAATTCAGCTTTTAAGAAGAGAAATCTTCATTAGTAGACATTTTCCACATTCTTAACAAGACAACTAGAAGCATGGCTATCATTTTTCCTCTATCTCTTATCTCATTTATCTTAAATAATCTATCTTTTAATTTTCCTCTATCACATTGATTAATAAAAATCACTTTTTCTCCTCTCTCCTCCCCTAAGCACTTAGAGATGGTGACACCTTCTGATGTTCTTAGCAGGCCTCACCTCAGGGTACCCTGTCTAGATCTGGGCTGGTTAAGATGAGAGTTCCCATAGCACAAAGCCTGAGAACGTGGAGGTCCTCTCAGAGGGCATGCCCTTGTCATGCACTTTAAGAATATTCACCTGGGGATCAAAGTCAACTGCAGTGTTTTAGTCTGTGTTGAAAGAAGGCTATACTAAGATCTGATCATAATGGAACAATGGTTATAAACCCATTTGTTCCCAGGCAGGGCAGCTGAAAAACAAAAATGTGACACGTGACTGCAGGTACTTTGGCGTATGCATGTGAATGGTGGCCATAAGATTCCCCAGAGCTGGAGCTGAAGTCACATGCCACTGTGAGCTGCCTGACATGGGTGCTGGGAACTGAACTCAAGTTCTCTGCAAGAACAGTACCTGTACTTACCACTGAGCAGTCTCTCTAGCCCGGGGTAGGCAACTCTGTCACAGAAGAGGAAAACCAAGAGACTTACATGGTTCAAATGACTGTAACTGCCTTGCTGGGGGGCCTGGACGATGAACCAACAGGCAATCCCAGCACAGCTTGCCCTTCCAGGAAGGAAGACAGAAACCAAGACCCATACTGCAGCCCAGCACAGGGCAAGGGCGGAGCACGCTACAGGAGAGAGGGGGCAGCAGGACAGGGAGGCCTGAGCCATGGCAGTTCCTAGCATGGCTAACTGCAGTGACCAAAGGAAGACTATGACAAGACAGGGCTGCCATCGAGGTGTGAGCAGCAGGAGACTAGGCAGGCTGCCCGCCGACAGGCTGGAGCATAAAGTTCATTTTCTGTGTCTATGGAAGCCACGGGAAGCTTTGAGAAGGAGAACAACACAGCCTGGGTCAAGTTTTAAGATTACTCTGGCTGTGTGTGGAAAATTAAACCAAGCCACAGAGTGGCAGAATGAATGGCAGCAAAACCAATCCCAAATGGACAAAGACCTAGTGGTACAGGGTGGCGTGTGCCAGTGACTTGGGTGAGCACAAACAAAACCAGTAACCTGGAAGTTCACTTAGAATAACAATAACAATAAACTGCTCAGACCTCAAAAGGCACTCCCTAGAAAATAGAAATTTAGCCTACAGAATAGGGGAAGACCTGCAAATCACCTCTCTGAAGGGTCCCAGCACACAGAAGTCCTGTACAATAAAGAAAGGCTAGGAATGGCAGTGCAGCTCACAGTTCTAACACTCAAGGAGGCTGAGGCAGGAGGATCACAAGTAAGAGTCTGAGCTACACAAGGAGACTGACAAAAAAGGGGCAAAATGTCTGAACAGTATTTCTTCTTCATACGCAAGTGGCTATATTCAAGAAGCCAAGGAGTCTAGACTTTGTTTACTGTGGGTAAAGTGAAACATCGAATTTCACAAATTTCGTAAAATAAGGTGTTGGTGGTCTCAGCCAAATCTTTAATTCTACTGATGTTAAGTGGGAGCAGGGTACACAGCTTGGCTTAACTAAAGAAGTAAATGCTCTGCATACAAACAAGGAGAGTGGATCACCGTCTAAAACGCTAACCCAACTCTGAAGGGCCTGTCCTGACATCAGCCTCTCCTGGAATCAAGGCCTCACTTGATGCTAAGTGATCTGTGTCCTTCTGTAATGTGGTGTAATGTGGTTATCCGGTGGCTTATCAGCAGTCAGTGTGTTAGTAATGAATCCGAGTCTTTCTTGCTCCCAGGCAGCAGTAGCAGTGGCCCGTTTGGTCTCTGGAGGTAGAGAGGTTTCTGGCATCTCTCATGAAGTTCCATCACTGCTGCCCTCTCTCCCGTCTCCTTTTATGCCTTCCTGTATTTCTACCCAGTTACCATTTCTGGACAGGAGTTGAAGGGCCTGATAAGAGTGGGCACAAAGTCAAGCAGCCCTCACCATCCCGTTAGTCCCCTTCTGCTCCTTTTCGGGGACCTGCACTCACTGGATTCTCAACTGTGTTCCTCAGGCCTGGGACTTCATACTCAGAGCAAGAGAGAAATTAAAAGTCAGAGTAACAAGTCTCTGTCACTTACTGACCACGGCAAGTGTGTATTCCCGTGTCTTCTTACGCAAAACTCATAACCTACGTCTCAGGACTGGTACACAGAAAAGACGTTGTGGGATGACTCTGAATGACCCCTTCAGTAGTAAAGATGCTGCTGTAGGAGACCAAGAACACAGGAAGGCTGCCTCCAGAGACCCGTACTACCAAGCCTGAAAGTTCTACATGCCCAAATAAGCTCTTGAGCAACAGTATCACTTGGAGTGACCGTATTTATAGCTCTCTTCAACTAAGAGTCATTATTTATGGCTGGAGAGTTACCTAAATCAGATGTTTCAAAAATGGTATTTAATAGCCTTCTTTCCAATAAAAGTGAAATCACCCCTATCTCAGCAGGAAGTGATAAACATTCCTAACATTTTAATGACTTTCTAGGCTTTTTATCTGATTAGGTTTTAACAACACAGAACACTATATGAATACCTAGTGGCCCAGTAATAGACCTTTTCTACACAACCAGGAGCTGTTTTTCTAGTATCTGAACCTTTAGATTTCTTTTCCTTTTCTTTTCTTTCTCTCTCTCTCTTTTTTTTTTTTTTGGTTTTTCGAGACAGGGTTTCTCTGTGTAGTTTTGGCATCTTTCCTGGAACTCACTCTGTAGCCCAGGCTGGACTCAAACTCACAGAGTTCTGCCTGCCTCTGCCTCCTGAGTGCTGGGATCAAAGGTGCGCGACCACTGCCCGGCACCTTTAGGTTTCAAACGAAAGGTATTACACATTTATTTCAAGAGGTATCCTGGTTGGTTTTCTGTCAACTAAGGCCTCCTCCAGATTGCCTGCAGGCAAGTCTGTAAGGACGTCTTCTTGATTAATGATTGATGAGGGAGGGCCTTCAGCCCACTAGGGGTAGATGCAACCCAAGTAGGTGGTCCTGGGTGCTACAGGAAAGAAGGCTGAGGAGGGGGGGGGAGACACACGGGACGGGAGGGACGGATGGACGGACGGACGGACGGACGGGGGGGGTGGGGGGGGGGGACGGACACACGACGGGACTGCTGAGTGGCATTCCTCCATGGTCTCTGCCTCAGTTCCTGCCTCCGCTTGCCTCAATGATACACTGTTCCTTGTAAACCAAATGAACCCTTCCTCGCCCAGTTGTTTTTGGTCATGGTGTTTTGTCACAGCAATGGAACAAGCTAATGTTTTCACACTGGAATAGTGATCTATAAAGGGATATCACAGACCAATATAAAACTTTACACATAAGCCCTCTGGCTTATTATAGCGCTCCCAGAAAAGCCCGGTGTTTTCAATAAGGAACTCTAGCTGTTTGTAGAACTGAACTAATGATCAAAAATTATAGTGAAAGAGAGGCTGCAGAAACGGCCCAGTGGGTGAGAGCACGTGCCAGAGTTCAGTTTCCAGCACACACGTCTGATGGATCACTATACCCTGCAACCCTCCTCTGGCCTCCAAAGGCAACTCTACTTTTGCGACACACAACACACACACACACACACACACACACACACACACACACACACACACACACGTACGTGAAAATATAACTTGATAAAAGAAAGTGATGAAAAAATTTAAGCTTAATCACCTAAACTCATCTACAATTTCAAGGTGCTTTAAGAATACAAGTAAGATTTACTTGAATGTACACAGAAGAAAACCGAGATGAGCAGAGATGCCCTCCCAACCTTAACAGACAGGGAGGTGGTCCACAAAATGACTCAGAGCCATCTCTACTCTTGGTATGCACTTCCTACTGAAAAATAGCTAAAGGAAAAGGCATGGATAAGACTCAAGCTCAAGAGGAACACACAAAGAACTTAATAAAACAAAAGAAAACCCACCAGTCAGTCACACAGACCTCCCCACCATCACACATCCAACCACACTCCTGAAAAATCACAAATGGAAACTGGCAAAAATTCAAAACAGAGGAATATGGAAGATTAGTATATGGAAGGACGATTTAAACCGCCGTGGCTTTCCAGCAGATCCTTCTTTGTCCTAAAAGGTACAGCATCTAAGACAACCAGAAAGTATGCTGTAACTACAAAAACCACACTAAACTATCAATTACCTAACACGTGTGAATCTTCATTCCCTACCCTGTAGAGAACAGGTAAATTAACTATGCTAGGCCCACATCAGGGAATTTCACTTGGCTTTACAAGAATCACACAGGGGTTGAGGGCTGCTCAGCTGGTGAAGTTATTATCCTGCAACCACGAGAACCTGACTTCAATCTCCAAAACCACGTCAGCGTGCTGGGGGCACAGTGACCCATACCCACACTCCCAGGGCCAGTCAGTCTAGTATAACTGGTGAGTTCCAGGTCAACACACACCCTACCTCAGAAGAGACCATCATCCTGAGCACAATACTGAGCTGTACTCTGGCCTCCCCCACAAACACTGGTACACACACTTGAGTAAGAACTTACACACCCACACACATTAAAAAAAAAGACTCCTATAGATATTACATAAAAACATGGATGAACTAGGATCTGGAAGGATAAACTCTCAAGTATTTCAAGTGTTTCTCTTCTTAAGGATATTGATGGCAAGGAGTGATATGAATTATGTATTTTTACTTTATGTGTATGAGTGGTTTGCCTGCATGTATGTATGTATGTGCCTGGTACCTATGGTGCTGGATCTCCTGGAACTAGAGTGGCGGACGGCTGTGAGCCACCATGTGAGTTCTGGGAACCAAAGCCAGGTCCTCTACAAGAGCAGCCAGTGCTCCTGACCGCTAACCATCTCTCTCCAGGTTGAGGATGAAGGTTTAATTTTATAGTCCTTCCTACTGTTTGAACTTCTGTTACAGGTAGATGTATCACCTTTATAATTTAGTATAAAACATGAGGGGGCCCACAATAAACTGAAGCACAACACATGGTCACTGTATATCATAGCTCAGCAGGCCTACTCATAAGGAGGCTGCCAGGTAGGTACTGCAGGTCACAGGTGCAAACCCCACTTGCCTCTTCAGGTGGTAAATTTTGTGTGTGTACTGCCCCTTCTCTCCATCCTTCTCATAGGGCTCATTCTTCAGGACTTCGATTCCTTCTCCGCCACCAGTTTCATTCTTACTGGCTTCTGCAACAGAGTAAAGCTGTCCAACCTGATACTGAAATTCCAGAGAGCAGAGTTTTACTAAGTCAATAAGAGCAGCAGAACTTTCCTACGCTAAAACTTTAATAAAGATGATACAGAAAAGTCCAAGCAAACCATTCAGCATGTACTCTCCATGAAAACAGAACTCAAGTGACAAATGCCAGATGATCGAATGATTTCCATTGTTCACAAATAAAAGTTACTAATATTTTACTTGTATAACAACATGTATCAAGAAAATGTCAGCACTTAGATCAACTTTTGAACCATGAACTTGTACCTTGTGAAACATTTTTACTTCTCTTACACCTTAGGAGTATAACCTTAAGGCTGAGCAACCAGCTAGCTCTCTGAGGAATGAAGAGTACATTGTGTGGTAGGAAAAGCCTCAGGACCTTATAGCACAGCTCTGGGATCTCTTCTGTGACTGATGAAGCAAGTGACAATTTGGCCCTTGCTCAGCTGAAAAGACACAGTATTGGGTACCCAAGATCAGGACTTTTCAACAAAATCCTCCAATAAGCACAAACGTTCTGGAAACGTAAGCATGTGAGGATTAGCATGAAAGGCTGGTGAGTGCGAGGTCATTCCTATCTCACGGTGAACCAGGGCTCTCAGGGCTAGGGCAGTTTCCAATGCGTCAGCAGTATTGGACTGTGCTAACAGTCACCATAAGGGGCAAAACTGAGGCTCTTAGGCTCTCAATTGTTCCAGGGACTAATGCCAATCTCTTCAAATTTGATTAAGACAGCTTGAAGCAGCATTTTTCTTCTTTATAAGCTCATTTTCAAAGAAAAGGCACAAAATTTTACCTCTAAGAACTCATAATTCAAAGCTAAAATTATATTTGAGAGAATAAAAGCATCATCAAAAGCTCAGGAAATACTCATGGAAACGCTCACAGGGATGCAACATTATGCTGGCTAACTTAATAGCCCTCACCCCTACCCTGCATGACTCAATTTGATTTGGAGGGGTCTGAAAGGCTGGAACTAAAAAAAGTGCTCCCGAGGAAGGATCTACTTAAGGCTTTGGACTGAGCAGGGCGTGCTGGGCCACACCTTTAATCCCAGCACTCAGGAGGCAGAGACAGGCCAGCCTGGTTTACAAAGACTTCCAGGACAGCCAGGGCCACTACACAGAGAAACCTTGTCTCAAAATCCAAAACAAACAAACAAACAAAAGAATCTGGATGGCCGGGGAGGCTGTTCCCTCTGTTTTCCAACATGTTTCTTGGGTTAGTCTAATGCTAATGTCATAGTCCTTAAAAGTCCTTCAAAATCTCCTTTCAACATGTCAGATTTCCAAACAGGATTAAAATGTCTTTAAAACAGAGGACAAATTTGGTTTCACAAAATCCATGAAGAAACTAAATGGCTAGACTCCCCAAAAGATTAATGAATTGGTAACTTGAAGCATGCTACTAGGTTGTCTCTTGGGTTTTATTTGAAAAACAACTCAGGGTCAGATGTAGTAAGTAGCCCACACCTTTAACCCCAGCACTCAGGAGACATAGACGATTGGATCTCTGCATTTGAGGCCAGCCTGGTCTACAGAGTGAGCTCCAGGACAGGCAGGGCTACACAGAGAAACCCTGTCTCGGAAAAACAAAAATGAGTAACTCAAGACTCAGGGAAGGGGGCATGCTTGTTAAATCTGAGAATAACAACAAGCTGAAAAGATCTGGGGTGACAATATCAAGACTCCAGATTTCAACAAGTTGTTTCAATCAGCTACCCCCCACCCCCCGAAAATAAACCCTACAAAAATAAATGTCAAGTCCCTCCTCTGAGCTCAATTAATCAATTGTACAAACATAGCTGGGCCTGGTGTGCCCAGTGTTCTGAGCACTGTGGTGAAAGCCCTGCCCTGCTCAGTGATGCAGCTGCACTCAAGTCCACACAGGAGAGAGCCACCACTTTTCCTCAGTTCTGCTTTTCCTGCCTTCTGTCATCTGTCACTTCTTAGCTTATCGGTTTGTTTTGTTCAACTTCCAACTCTCTGCTCAGGATCTACTGTCAGCTGGAGAACTACTGTGAGCACGTTCAGAAGGACCCTGGGGGTTACCCTGGCTACACAAGCCAACTTCTCAGACAGCCCCTCTGCTTTGTCTTCCCTGTCCGCCGTCTCCATCATAATCTCACCGTGAGCTGACGGTAAGATCACATCTGGAACACCATTTCAGTGCACAGCAACAGCTACAGCGCATGTAGTGACGAGGCCAGCTGTGTAAAGTCATGAGGTCACATCATATTAGCACAAATGGATGTGCTGGGAATGTTTAACTCTGTGACCTGCTAAAGTGGAACAGAAGGTCTTGGGGGTGGTGAGGCTGGCAGGCAGAGCTACCACCAGAAAAGCTCCAGTGTTACCACAGGCAAGACAGAGAAGGCTTAACTCACACATGTTACAGAAAAGCAAGTTCTGTGGATAGACAAATGTCAGTAGTAAAGGAGGCCACCTTGAGGCTGGAACCTCATTTTTCTGGGACAACGCTGAAACAATTTCTACACTGATTAAACTATTTTCTACAGATTCTTCCAAATGAGACAATATAACAGAAATTTATTTACAATTATCTGTAACACACAATTCATTTTGTCACAAGAACTGGATGGAAAGGCAAATGAAGGCAGACTGCTTGCCTAGCACGTGTGAGGCCCTGGGTCCAAATCCCAGGACTGTACCAAGAGAGAAGACAAAAGCAAATGCATATTACAAAAACAGCATAGATTAACATATCATAAATCATACCAATGAATGCGCAGAACAAAAAAAAAAAACAAAAAACAAAAACAAAAAAAAAACGAAACAAAAAACTTACCTCCTGAACAGAACACGGCAAAACCACACGACTAAAAAGAAAAAGAAAATAATACACATTACATATTGATATGGCTTTAGAACACAGATCTCTAGACTCAATGTAACTTTAATAATTTTTTTTCTTGGTTTTTTGTTTTGTTTTGTTTTTTTCTCGAGACAGGGTTTCTCTATGTAGTCCTGGCTGTCCTGGAACTCACTCTATAGACCAGGATGACCTCAAACAGAGATCCAACTGCCTCTGCCTCCGAGTGCTGGGATTAAAAGCATGCGCCGCCACCACCGCTTGTCTTGGAACTTTATATCTAGTGACACAGTAGACAAGAATGCTATTTACAGGAGAGGGTGTTTATAAGCCTAGGACCCTAAGGTCTCAGCTACAAGACTAAGACTGCCACTGTTGACGTTGGAGGGCTACCAGCCTCACTGCCACAGGACCGAAGATACAGAGGTGTGAGTCCTGTTAGGGTAAGCAAGCATTGACAAAGCTCATCCTCTGTAGAATCTCTGGTCAGGACAATCTCATGAAATTTTTAGTATAGCTGCATTCATCATTTATGTGCTATACATTTTAAAGGTTTACTTTTATGTGTACGAGAGAGCACCCACAAAAGCCAAAAGAGGGCATGGGATCACCTGGCACTACAGGTACAGGAGGTCACAAGCCACCCAACATAGGTCTTCTGAAAGAGCAGTCAGTGCTCTTAGCCATAGAGCTTTCGATAACCCTGTGCCTATTTTTTTTCTGATACTTCTCTCAGAATACAAACATGCCTTGAAGTCCATGAATAAATGTTTCCAGAAAAGTACCTCTACAACCTAATTATTCAAGTTTAGTGAGACAAAAGTAAGTACAGATGCCCATGGAGGCCAGAGTGTGAGTTAGGAGGATGTGAGTGGAGGTAAGGGAGGTCTGAAGGGATTGGGAGCTCCGAGAGGACCCTTGCCCCAAGTCTGATGTTTCTAGGGCCCTGGACAGTGGTTGTGCTTGGCAAACACATGCAAACAAACACACAACTTAAAATAATAAAAACAAATCTTAGAGGATTTGCAAAATGCATAGTGTATAAATTCCTACTCTGGACTAATCTGCCTGAAGACTACTCACCTAACGGTCAAATAGGGCTACTCAACAGTTAATTCTCATTTTGAAAACAAGTAACTAATATATTAAAAACAACTAAACAACTCATGTTTAATCCGGGCTGCAACTCTCTTGTTAGGTGGTCTGGGACAAGTCAATTTCTGTCTGTCTCAGAGTCTCCTTCTGTCTTAATATCTGCCATTAGAATAATAAATGAGGCAATGCTTGCAAGATACATTGAAATTACTTGGAAGAAAGTTTTCACACAGGCTCAAAGTTCAGTGCTATGAATTATGTTTTAAATGCAAATCTTTGCTCTGTGCAGAATGCAAAAGTATGCCTCTTTTCAGGTTCCCCATCACTAACAAGAAGTAGTGATTTTTTTCAGGCCAGACATGGCTCCACAGGCAAAGGCATTTGCCTCCAAGTATGACCTGAATTCCACTGCAGGACCCTAATGGGAGGACAGAACTGACCCCTTCAAGTTGTCCTCTGATCTCGAAAAGCATGCTATGGCACCTGCCTGTACGTGTACACACACACACACACACAAATTTAAATTTTTTCCAAAAAGTAATGTCATCAGTTCATTAGCAAATGTTTGCTGAGGGGCTGAGAGATGGCTCAATGACTAAGAGGACTTGCTGCTCTTTCAAAGTATCTGAGTTCAGTTGACAGACCCACGTAGTGGCTCATTACCCCCTCTCCATTCCCTCTTCTTACCTCCAAGAACACTGCGGAGTATCTTCTAAGTGCTAAAGACTGTTTCTAAGAGCTGGAGGTATCAGAGGGAGTACAGCGCAATGCAGAGAACATGGTCAAAGACAAACAATACAAACTCCTCGAGAAGGTGAGCTAGTGATTGGCGGAAAAAGTATACAGGGCAGCAGAAAGAAAAGGAAACAGACCTGCCCTAAGTTAAACCTGTTTGCAGATCAACAAGGGGTCTTGCGATGCTGTGATGGGCAAGAGAAAATTTAGATATAAGCAGAAAAAAGAATCTGGGCAGTGTTAAGTAGAGGTACTGTGTTAGTGATTTTTTTTTTTACACCGTTGAGATTAACACAAACAAGTTGTCTACACAGCTAAATTAGGGTCTGTCAAAAAAAAAAAAAAGAATCTGAAATGAAATTGGGGTGGGGGAGAAGAGCGACAACAAAATGGGTCATACTTGAAATCCCTAACTGCACAAGGACCACTGGTTCAGGTGTGACAGGCGGAACAGTCCCTGCCACCACAGTTTCCTGTCATGATGTTCACGGCTCTAAGGAGTGGGGAAGCACAACTTTCCAACAAAATAAGTCACGGGGCCAGTCCGATGCACCTGGGGATGTGTTCATTTGCCACGCCATGTGTTTAAGGCAGCATCGTACCCCGGGAAAGCAGGTGGGGCCGGTGTCGCCTCATCTGAAGATCGATGGCAGGGAGATGTTCTAGGGGTCAGGTCCACCGAGCCCGCAGGCGTTCTGGCATGAACTTCGGGCGACCCCTCGCCGGGCACTCCCGGCTCCCATGGGAGCTCCGGCCGCGCCGCCGAGCCTGGGGCGGGCTACGGAGGGCGGCGTCTCCGCACAGGGCCTCGGGGCTCCGGTAAGGGGCTCGCAGGGTCCCGGGAGCGCCCCCGACACTGAGCCAACCGACCCTCCCCAGCTCGCGTCCCCGAGCCTCCCACCAGCCCACCGACCCACTCACAATTCCTTAATCAGCACCATCTTCCGGGAACCCCCTCACAGCTGCCGCCGCCGCCGCCACCGCCGCCACCGCCGGGCCTCTCAGGACGCATGCGCAGCCCGGCCTCCCCAATGGTCTGAGCCCCGGCCGCGCAGGCGCGTCCGCACCCTTCCGCCGCGGGCCATTGCGTCAGCGCGCCTGGGGGCTAGCTCCGCCCAGTCCACGCCCCACCCTCGGCGCACGAGCCCTCCGCTGCGGCTGCGCGGCCCGTTGGCGCGCGCGTGAGGTTGGGTCGGCGCCTGCGCACACTCAGCGAGCGCTGAGGCTGCGTGCTGTCCGACGGCCTCCCACCAGCCTCCGTACCCCAAAGGCTGCTTTCGAGTGAGTTCTCGAGTCCGGGGCACTAGACGGCGTTGTGCTGTGGCTGGTGTTGCTTTCCCTCGCTGCTCGCAGAGGAAGTCCGCCGTCCTGAGAGGCCCCGCGCTTCCGTCGTGCACGTTAGAGACTTCACACAGGTGTGGAAGCCGACGACGCCAGGTTTTGGCGCCTCAGATTTTACAGGAGAGTGTTCCCAGAAACCCAGACCAGTGTTTTAACGCTGATGTGTTCGCCCCCCCCCCCCCGTACTGACTTTAAAAAAACTTTTTTAAAAATGTGTATGGCTGTTTTGCCTTACATGTCTGCTCCATGTGCGTGTCTGATGCCTGTTGAGCCCATAAGAGGGCACTGGATCACGTGGAACTGGAGTTGCAGACAGTTGTGAAATGCCACGCGGGTGCTGGGAACCAAACCCGGGTCCTCTGCCAGAGCAGCCAGTGTTTTTAATAGCTTAGCCCCTGTCCAAACATTTAATCCTCAACAAATGCAAATTTGCACAACAGAGACCCAGTTGGGTTAGACAAATTCTGCCAGCCTGAGGCGTTGGTTTCATCGTTAGGTACTTCCAGGGCACAGAGCTTGTTACAGTAAGAATGAAAGTTAGATTTTACCGTGGCTAATCCGAAGATTCCTGAACACACACACACTGTGTCCATCACGGGCTTTGTACACTAGTACAAATCTGATCAAACAATTTCGAACAATCGCTTGAATACTGCGTTTGTAGATAGCTTTTCCTTCTGACTACCTCCACTCGCTGAGATTCATAACTTGGGATCCAGGGGCCTTTTGGTGGGACTCCCAGGGAACTGGTGAACTGTAGACATGATAGGCATAATTTCATGTCACTTTGCTTACTCTGTACTCTGTCAAACCGTATTTTCCCCTTCCCGAATGATCTTGAGAATATTTTCATGAAAACTGGAAATAGCCCCAAGCATTCTTTAATTTTGTTAAGTATCAGAGCACAGGTCAGCTGTACCGATTTGAGAAACTGGATTGGTCTTGAGAGTAGAAGACCTGGGCCTGAGTCCTGGCTCTTTGACTTCAAGAGACCTTAGGTAAAGAATCTTGCAGCGACTCCATTTACACAACCAAAAATAGGTGATTACCATCTACAACTGACTTATTTTAGAGAATAAAAGAAACGAAAAGGACTAAGGTAGCTCAGATTACAGAGTACTTGCCTAACATGTGCCAGCAGTGAAGTGAGTTCAGTCTTCAACACTACAGCAAAAACAAAATTAGATGAAGCACCTATGTAACATATCACCTGGCTATTAATGTTTTTCAAATGGGAACCATATAAAAACTTCCAGGGACTGGCAACAGTAAATTAAAATATAAAGCCAGAAAGGGGACTGGAGAGATGTTAAGAGTGCTTACTGCTCATGCAGAAGACCCATACCCACATCAGGTGGCTCACAACCACCTGTAACTCCAGCCCCGGGCATCTGAAACCTCTGGTCTTTGAGGGCATGTGCATGAAGGTGTGCATATAAGCATGCACATAAAATTTTTTATTATTAAATAATGTTTTTGCTTATTCTTTGAGAACTTCATACAACTCTTAAGATATAATAACATGACTTTTTCCTACCCTTTTCTATCCCTCCCATATCTGACCACACTCTCCCCTCTCAAAGGCTTTCTCTTATTTAACCATTATTATTAAACATACATAAAAAATGAGCATATAAATACAACTTGTTTATCAATTCAATTTTGCCTGTATGTTTAAGTTTCTAGGACTGACCACTCAGTATTTAGATAGCTAGTCAGGGGACTCATCCCTAGGGAAGACTAATTCTCCCCTTGCTTTGTCTGGAGCCCAGTTGTTAATTGCCCATAGATCTTCAGCTAGGGGTGGGGGTGAGATTTTCCCCATAACCTTGGGATGTCAGATGTCATTGGAATTGTTCTAGTCTTTTTTAGGCAGCCATGTTGTTGAGATTTAGGTGAAGGGACTATCTCACCAGGCCGACTTCCTGGTCCTCTGGCTCTTACGATCTTTCCACCTCCTCTTCTATCATGCTCCCTGAGTATTAAGTGCAAGAATTGTGTTGTAGATGTATCAGCAGGGGCTTGGGCACCCATGGCCAGTGTTCTCTGCATTTTGACCACTTGTGGCTTTCTGTAATGGTCTCCTGCTGCTGCAGAAAAGATTTTTGATGAGGGGTGAGATAGGCATTTATATGCGGGTATAAGGATAAGTATTTAGAATGCAGTTAGGCATGGTGCTGGTTTAGTAAATTGGCAGTTGTAGGTTCTCCTCCAGTATCTATGGCTTCACTAGCCACATGTAATTGGCTGTGTTTCCAGTACCTGACATGATTTCCCTCCTGTTAATCAGGCCTTTCATCCAGTTAGACAGCTTTTGGCTACTGTGTTAGCTGGGATTTTCTAGAGGAACAGAACTGATAGAATATGAATATATATATATATATATATATATATATAATATATATATATATATAGGCTTTATTAGAATGACTTACCAGCTATGGTCTGGCTAGTCCAACAATGGCTGTCTCCCAGAGGAAAGTTCCCAGTAGTGGTTCAGAACATGGGACTGGATATCTCCGCTGGTCTTCAGTATATTTTGGATTCGCGAAGAAGCTCGCTCTAATGCCATTGAAGTGAGAGCCAGAGCAGACATGCAAAGAATGGTTAACTAAATGATCCAGTTAACTGAAATCCCTCACAGGTGTGCCCAGTGACTTGGGTTTTTAGTTAATTACAGGTGTAGTAAAGTTGATAACCAGGAATAGCCATCACAAGTTCACCCCTTATCAACTTGGCACACAATCACATGATTTATGCCATGCTTAATTTCCAAATGAAAATAACCAGGTCATGATTATACCTACCACAATGTAACTATCCACATACAACCACAAATGCATTATATATTTTATAATAGGTAGCAGTGTCCTTTGAGGGACATTTTTTAATATCTCAAAACTTAGTATGATAATCACTGATATTATCTCAATTGATGTTACATTACATGATAAGGAAATTAAGGAAAGAGAGCATAAATATCTCTACAAACACATTATTAACAAAATATGACAGAAACTCTCATGTCAATTGTAATCCTTGTTTCTGCAACTGGTCACATGGCCTTAGCTGGTATTTGTAACTACTTTCCTCTACTACCCATTTTGTATTTCTTCCACCCTTAGCAAGCACCTCACTAGGTCTTAGTTCTTTTCCTGGAGGAGGGACCCATACCTTCATTTCTGAAGGGTCTGTGCCTTTTGTCATCCTGCCTGGATTGAGTTGTAGTTTCCCATTGATTTTAATCAGAGGACATGGTAACACCAAGAGATGTCCTAAAGGATCTCATGCACTCCAGACATAATCTTTCTTACCTCCATTGTGGAGAAGCAATCCAATTTCTCCATGGTAATCGGCATCAATCACTCCTCCTAACACTGTTATTCCTTTCTTAGCCTCTTGGCTAAAGGGCAATTACAATGCCCTCCTTGGCATTGTAATTGTATCTTAAGAGGTCATCCTATTATTCTATAAAGCCAACTGCTTCGGGGTGGTGGGAAACATGGTAAGGCCAGTGGATTTCATGAGCATGGGCCCATTGTTAAAACTTCTCTAGCTGTGAAGTGAGTTCCTTGGTCAGAAGCAGTGCTGTGTGAAATACCATGATGGTGGGTAAGATGTAGGCGGAGTTTTCCTACATATATATGTCCTGACTGCTTGCTCCCAAATAACCAACTGGAGACTTTAGATTATTTATAAATGCTCAGCCAGTAGCTCAGGCTTATTACTAACTAGCTCTTACATTTTAAGTTAACCCATATTTCTTATTTACACTCTGCCACATGGCACATTCATCTCTACTCCCTTTGCATCTGGCTGGCAACTCCAGACTCTGCCCTTCTTCTTCCCATCATTCTCAGTTTGGCTCTTCTGCCTAACATTATCCTGTTTGCTATTGGCCAGTCAGCTTCTTTATTAAATCAATCACAGTGACAAATCTTCACAGTGCACAAAAGGATTATTCCACAGAGTAAGACTTTCTGTAATTCCATGGGTGGTAGTTTTTGGCAGAGGCATCACATGCAGAAAGGCAAACCCATAACCAGAATGAGTATCTACTCCAGTAAGGACAAAGTATTGTCCATTCCATGGAAGAAGTTGTCCAATGTAATAACCTGCTACCAGGTCACTGGGTGATCACCCTGGGAAATAGTGTTGGTCTCAGCTGTTGGCAGATTTGGCACTCAGCAATGGTTGTAGCCAGATCAGCTTTGGTGAGTGGAAGTCCATGATGTTGAGCCCATGCATAACCTTCATCACTGCTACCATGGTCGCTTTGTTTGTGGGCTCACTGGGCAGTGACAGGGAAGTCTAGGGAAAGACACTGACTGTCCACAGATGGGTCACTCCTCCTCTGCTGAAATCACCTTTTGATAATCATTTACACGGGATACAAGTATCTTCACATCCTTTGCCCATCCAAAGAGGTCTATCCACATACTTCTTCCCCAGATGTCTTTCCCACCAATTTTTCAATCATACTATTTCCAAATCCCTGACAATCCAGCCAATCCATTGACTATCTACAGACCATGAATCAGTAAACAATCACAGCTCTGGCCATTTCTCCTTCTAAGCAGAAATGTACAACCACATATACTGCCCACAGTTCTGCCCACTGTGAAGATTTTCCTTCACCAGCATCTCTGAGGGCTGTCCCAGGGGTTGTAATGCTGCAGCTGTGCACTTCTGGGTGGTGCCTGCATAGCGTGTAGAAGCATCAGTAAGCCAGGCCCTCACGTTCTCTTCCTCTGTCAGCCTGTCAGGGCATTCCCCTTGAGGCTGTAGCTGCATGCTTGGCAGCCGACAGCATTATAACAAGTAGAAACCATAGGCATTTTAGGCAACTTCTTCATGTAACTTGCTTTTTGCCTTCAGGATCTGCTCAGGCATGACCACATGTATATAGGAGGCAACCAAGGGCAATAGCAACAGGCTATAGTGTTTGGGGAGTCTCTTGGACTCCCTGACCAACAACTCAAAAGGTTTCTCATACCGTCTACTGGGGGTTTTATTAGACAGTCTATCGCTCCTGGGAGGGGGAGTATTATCGCCCTAACTGAGGTAATTTCATTTAAGCCACATATGTGTATTATATGTAATTTTAGATAAATAGAAAATAACAATTCTCTAGGTCTTTTTCAAACATCCTTAGTGGGTTTTTTTGCCCCTCCTCCTTCCCTTTGCTGTATGGTCCTCCCTCCCCAATTAAAGCCTTCTTCCTGTGTTTTCTATTTCCCCCTCCAATCACCTGTATTCTCCTGCTAGTCCCCTCTTTACAGCCCCCTCCCTTTCCTGTGGTCCCTTTACATCCCCCCCTCCCCCGTGGTTACTCCATGTTATTTACTTATCTGAAGAGATGAGTCTAGAAACCACAGGTGAGAGAGAACATGGGTCTGGGTTACTTCATGTATTTCCCAAGTTCATCCATTTACCTGCAAATTTCATGATTTTTCTTTTTCTTCACTTCTGAATACTATTCCACTATGTATTTTCATCATCTGTTTGTCAGTTGAAGGACATTTAGGTTGTTTCCGATTCCTGGCTATTGTGAATAGAGAGCAGCAGGGAACATGGTTCGCCAAGTGTCTCTGGACCAGGATGTTGAGTCCTTTTGACATAGGCCAAGAAGTGGTGCAGCTGAGTCATATAATACATGTAGTTTTAGTGTTTTGAGGATTCTCCACACTGGTTTCCAGAGTAGCTGTGCTAGTTTGCCTTCCCACCGACAGTGAGGGTCCCTTCCCCACCAACAGTGAGTGAGGGTCCCTTCCCCACTGACAGTGAGCGAGGGTCCCTTCCCCACCGACAGCGAGGGTCCCTTCCCACCGACAGTGAGGGTCCCTTCTCCACCGACAGTGAGGGTCCCTTCCCCACTGACAGTGAGTGAGTGTCCCTTCCCCACCGACAGTGAGTGAGAGTGTCTTCCCCATCGACAGTGAGTGAGGGTCCCTGCCCCACCAACAGTGAGTGAGAGTTCCCTGCCCCCCACAGTGATGAACACTTACTGAGATATTTCTTAACCATTTTTATTCTTTCTTTTGAGAACTCTAGTTTTTTTTCCCTTATTGGATTATTTGTTTTCTTGATTTTTTAAAAGCTCTTTATGTATCCTTTATATAATCCTCCATCAGATATATAACTAGCAAAGATTCTCTCCCGTTCTGTAGCTTTCCTCCTCACTCAGTTAAGTATTCAGCTATACAGAAGCTTTTTAGTGTGAAGTATCACTTGTTAATTGCTGGCTTTAATTGCTGGGCAAATGGAATCCTTTGCAGAAAGTCCTTTCCTACACCTATGACCTGTAGGGTACTGCCTACATTTTCTTCTAGCAGTTTCAGGGTTTTGGGTTTCTTTAACGATGTCTTTGATCCCTTTGGAGCTAATTTTTGCACAAGGTGATAGATAGAGGTCTATTTCATTCTTCAGTATGTGGACACCCAGTTTCCTCAGCAACATTTGTTGGAGATGCTGTCTTTTCACCAGTGTGTGTGTTTGACGTGCTTGTCAAGTATCAGATCGCTGTACTGGGGTATGCTCGTGTGTGGCTCTTCTGTTTTGTCCCGCCGGGCTGTTTTGTCCCATTGCTCTCCTGTCTGTTTTTGTGCCCATGCCACATGGCTCTGTGATATATCCTGAAGTCAGGAATGGTAATCCTTTAGGCTATCTGAGATCTATGTGTTTATAATAATTGTAGGATTTTTTTCTATTTCTGTGAAGACTGTTGTGGATGTTTTTATTGGGATGGCATTGAATATGTAAATTGCTTTTGTAGAATGGTCATTTTCACAGCATTAATTGTACTAATCCATGAGCATGGGATGTCTTTCCATTTTCTAGTATCTTCTGTGGTGATATTGTGTTCCCCAAAATATTGTGCACCCTAATAAACTTATCTGGGGTCAGAGAACAGAACAGCCACTAGATATAGAGGCCAGAAAATGGTAGCACACAACACCTTTAATCCTAGCATTCTAGAGGCAGAGATCCATTCAGATCTCTGTGAGTTCAAGGCCACACTGGAACCAGCCAGGCGTGGTAACAAGAGCCTTTAATCCCAGGAAGTGATGGCAGGAAGCAGAAAGATATAAAAGGCATGAAAACCAGGAATTAGTCTGGTTAAGCTTTTAGACTTTTGAGCAGCAATTCAGCTGAGACTCATTTTGGATGAGGACTCAGAGGCTTCCAATCTGAGGAAACAGGATCAGCTGAGGAACTGGCAAGGTGAGGTGGCTGTGGCTTGTTCTTCTTCTCTGATCTTCCAGCATTCACCCCAATACCTGGCTCTGGGTTTGTTTTTATTAATAAGACCATTTAAGATTCCTGCTACAATCTTCCTCAATCTCTTCAGAGATTTAAAGTTTTTATTATAGTATTATGTCATCTTGGTTATGTTTATTCTAAGATATTTTATTTTCTTTCTGTGTCCTTGATCTCTTTCCCAGTGTGTTTGTTGTTGGATGTGGGAGGCCAGCTCCCACCTTTTAAAAGAGTTCCTATGAGGAGGAGGAGAGAAGGATAAGAAACTTTTAGATGGAAAGATAGCAGAGAGGAGAAAGACAGAAACACAAGACAGCTTCAGGAGGACCTGGGTCAAAACCCACCAGCCCCTTCTGGCTCTTCAAAAGGACTTTTTATAACAATGCCAAGGGTCGGGCAAAAGACCTCCCCCTTGCTAGATCAAAGCACACTGCACAGCCAAGTGTAGATCCTTCCAAACAAACACCTGGTAACCACGCTCGCTCGTGGTCAAATCATCCCCTTATGCAGCCCTGCTGGGTTAGCTCAGATCCTTGGACCATGAGTAAGTTCTCACTAGGAAACCTCTATGGGTCTCTACAGTTGGTATATAGAAAGGATACTGATTTTTGCAAATTGGTGTTGTTGTTGTTTTTTTTTTTTTTTTTCTGAGACAGGGTTTCTCTGTGTAACAGTCCTGGAACTCACTCTGTAGACCAGGCTGGCCTCAAACTCACAGATACGCCTGCCTCTGCCTCCCAAGTACTGGGATTAAAGGCATGCACCACTATACCTGGCTTTATAAGTTGACTTTGTATCCTGACACTTTGCTGAAATTGTTGATTATTTCTAGAAGTTTTCTGATGATATTTTGGGGATCATTTATGTATAATATTATGTCATCTAGAAGTAAAGGTAATTTGACTTATTTTCCTATTTTGTCACTGTAGTTTCCTCCCCTTCCCTTACTGTCCCAGCTAGTGCTTAAAGCTCTATATTTAAGGAGTGGGGACAGTGGACAGCGCTGTCTCCTTCCTGATTTTAATGGGGTTGCTTTGAACTTTTCTCCACTTAGAATGATGTTGGCTGTGGGTTGTCACATATAGCCTTTATTATGAGGAGTTATGTCCCTCCCAGTCCTACACTCTCTCTAGGACCTTTAATCATGAAAGCATGTTGGAGTTTGTCAAAAGGCTTTTTCTGCATCTCTTGAGATAATCATGTGATTTTTGTCTTCAAGCATATTTATATGTTTTTTTATGTTTATTGACTAATATATGTTGAAGCATCCCTGTATCTCTGATAGGATTTCACTGTGAGTCCATCTGTGCCTGAGCATTCCTTTTAGTCAGAGGGTTTTATAACTGCCTCAGTCTCCCAGTTTCTTATGGATCTGTTGAGGTGGTTGTTCTCTTCTTAGTTTAACTTCTGTGGTTTGGATGAACCTAGAAATTCATCCACTTGTTTTAGATTTTCCAACTTAATGAAGTACAGAGATTTAAAGCATTGTCTTATAATATTCTAATTTTTTTTGGTGTCTATTGTAATGTTTCCTTGTTCATTCCTGATTCTGTTAATTTGGGTCCTTTTTTCTTGGCTACTTGGGCCAAGGGTCTGTTAATCTTGTTTATCTTCTCAAAGAACCAGTCTTTGGATTAATTTTTTGTTTCTATTTCATTAATTTCTGCCCTTTTTTTATTATTTCTTGCCATCTAGTGGATTTGAGTTTGATTTGTTCTTGTGTTCCCAAATACTGGATTTGCATCATTAAATCATTTATTTGTATTCTTTCTGATTTTTTTTAAAGATTTATTTATTTATTATGTATACAGTGTTCTGTTTGTATGTGTGTCTGCACACCAGCAGAGGGCACCAGATCTCATTATAGATGGTTGTGAGCCACCATGTGGTTGCTGGGAGTTGAACTCGGGACCTCTGGAAGAGCAGCAGTCAGTGCTCTTAACCTCTATGCCACCTCTCCAGCCCTCTTTCCGATGTTTTTTGTGTAGCACTTAAAGCTATAGGTCTCTCCTAAAGGACTGCGTTTAGTGTGTGATAGTTTTGTTTTCATCTTCGTTATAGTTCCAGGAATTTAAACTTTTTTTCCTTTTTCTGTTTTGTTGTTGTTGTTGTTTGTTTGTTTTTTGAGACAAGGTTTCTCTGTGTAGCCCTGGCTGTCCTGGAACTCACTATGTCGACCAGGCTGGCCCTGAACTTACAGAGATCCACCAGCCTCTGCCTCCCTAGTGCTGGGATCAAAGGTGTGCGCTGCCACCACCCGGCTAAACCATTTCTTTCTTGATTTCTTCATCACTCGTGTTTATGCCCCATGAGCTGTGCTCTTACTAGAGGCTTGTTTGCTTTTGATCTTAAGCATTATGGTCAGGTAGGATACATGGAAGTATTTCAAAATTTCTGAGCTTTTCAAGATTCGTTTTGTATCCCAGGCTATGGTATAGTTTAAAACAGCTGTCTGAGCCACTAGTAGGATGTGTATTCTTTGGTGTTTGGATGGAATGTTCTGAGGAGATAACTGTTAGGCTCATTTGATGTATGGTATCATTTAATTCTATTTTTTTGTTGTCGTCCTAATGACCTATCTATTGGAGAAAGTGGGGTATTGAAATCAATACCTGGGTTGGTGTTAATCTGTGTTTTGAATTCCACCTGTATGCTTTTTATGAAATTGGATGCACTGGAGTTTGGTGCATATATATTTAGTATTATAATGTCTTCTTGGTTAATTGTTCCCTTGATTGGAATGAAGTACTCTTCTTTATCTCTCCTGCTTACTTCGAAGACAGATATTAAGGAAAGGAATAACTGCTTGCTTCCTGGTCTCATCTGCTTGGAATAATTTTTTCCATCCTTTCACTTTAAGTTGGTACCTCTCTTTAAAGTGAGTTACTCGTAGACTAAGGGAAGATGGACTTTGTTTCATAATCCATTCTGCCAGCCTGTATCTTTCCATTGGCCAACTGGGGCCATTATTATTTAAAGTCATTATTGAAACGTGTGTGTTGGGTATAGTCATTTTGTTTTGTTTTCTGGCAGTTTGTGGTCTCAGTCCTTATTTTAAATTGTGCTGCCAGGTATTTGTCACAGCTGCAGAAATACCTCACCCCTTTCTGCTTGTGTTCTCACAGGCCTGCCTCCGTGTTAGCGGGAGTGTTGCCTGCTGTGTTTGGAATTCATCAGTTGATGGACATCTAGGCTGTTTCCATTTCCTGACTGTTGTGACTAGGACAGCAGTGACCATGGATGAGCAGGTGTCTCTATAGTAGGATGTAGAGTCCTAAGGGGTTAAATTGGAGTGAGGAATGGGAGGACAGGATGGAGAAGGGACTATGGAGAGGGGTAATGACACCAAAGCTGGCCTGGAACTCTCAGAGGTCTGCTTGTTTCTATCTCCCAAGTGCTGGGATGTGCCACCTCACCTGGCTTTAAATAGGTATTATGTATAAAGGAATTTTTCTTTCTTTTCGGGTTGGGAGGTGGAAAGTTGCATTTTACTATGTACTCCTGGCTGGCCTGGACTTACTCTTTAGATCAAGCTGGCCTTGAGTGTACAGAGATCCACCTGCCTCTGCCTCCTGAGTGCTAGGATTAAGGGCATGTGGCACCATGCCTTATAGAATTTCTTTTCTTTACATTTTTTGTTTGTTAACGTATTTTGGAGTGTGTGTGTGTGTGTGTGTGTGTGTGTGTGTGTGTGTGTGTGTGTGTGTATGTGTGCGCGCGCGTGCCAATATTATATAATGTGGTGGGCAGAGAACAACCCTTGAGAGTTAGTTCTCTTTTACATTTTGTGGGTTCTGGGGATCAACTCAAGTCTCCAAGCTTGTGAAGCAAGTGCTGAGCCATCTCACTGTCCTAAAACAGAATTTCCATGGCATAGAAATTATAGATCATAGAAGTATTAAAATAACTTTTATTTAAGTGCCTAATAATTCATGCTTATTTCTTTTTTGTTTTGTTTTATTTTTTGAGACAGGGTTTCTCCGCATAGCCCTGGCTGTCCTAGAACTTGCTCTATAGACCAGGCTGGCCTTGAACTCACAGATCCACCTGCCTCTGCCTCCCAAGTGCTGGGATTAAAGGTCTGTACCACCACTGCCTGGCTGCTAACTTCTTTTTTGTTTGTTTGTTTGTTTTTTGTTTTTTCGAGACAGGGTTTCTCTGTGTAGCTTTGCGCCTTTCCTGGAACTCACTTGGTAGCCCAGGCTGGCCCTGAACTCACAGAGATCCGCCTGGCTCTGCCTCCCAAGTGCTGGGATTAAAGGCGTGCGCCACCACCGCCCGGCTTTAACTTCTTTTTAAAAGAAAATTTTGGGGGAAGGCTAGAGAGATGGCTCAACAGTAGAGAGCATTGACTGCTCTTCCAGAGGACCCGGGTTCAAATCCCTGCACCCACATGGCAGCTCACATCTGTCTGTAACTCCAGTTCCAGGGGCTCTGATGCCAGTGCACATAAAATAAAGTTAGATAAATGAAAAAAAGATTTGTTATTAGTTGTATGGGTGTGTGTACCTAAGTGCAGGCTGTAGAGGACAGACACTTCAGGTCTTCTTGGAGTTGATTGGGAGCCACCTGACATGTGTACTGGCAACCAAACTCAGGTCCTCCACAAGCATGCACTCTTAACTGCTGGGCCAGCTCTCCACCCCCCAATTTACATTGTCCTCTAGCATAAATCCAAGACCATGTAGCTTCCACTGAACCTTGTCTAGGTCTGCATCCCTATCCCTAACACTCCTGATCTCACTGAAGAATTGTCTCGTGTATTTCTCCATCCCCATCCTGCTTACAGCTCCACAAAATTATGTAAAGTTTTAGCTTTGTTACTTTTTATTTGAGTGATTTTAGGGCTCTCAGACTATTTGCTACTAAATTGTTTTAATTGTGTATTTTGAAAAATACTAACTTAAAATCATACCAAATTGTCAGGCAAGATAGCTTGCACCTGTATTCCCAGTACTTGGAAGGTAACTGCAGAAGGATCCAGTAGTCCAAGCTCATCTTCTGCTAAATAAAGAGTTCTAGACCAGTCATAGCTTCATGAGACTCAAAAACAAAGCAAATCACACAATTTTAAGAGCCTTAAAGGGTGTAGGACATGCCTGCTTCAGTCCCCAGTTTAAAGGAGAGATGCTGTTTACAAAGACTGAGTACTGTCTTGAAGGAGAAGGGATTGGGTATCTTCTGTCCAACCCTCTTGTTCTCATTTTTCTATTCAAGATGCACCCTTGTGTTCATGATGGGTGATCACATTGGTAGACTGTGGTGGTATTGTGTTCCCCAAAATATTGTGCATCCTAATAAACTTACCTGGGGTCAGAGACAGAACAGCCACTAGATACAAAGGCTAGAAAATGGTGGCACTCACACCTTTAATCCTAGCATTCCAGAGGTAGAAATCCCTCTGGATCTCTGTGAGTTCAAGGCCACATTGGAAACAGCCAGGCATGGTGACACACGCCTTTAATCCCAAGAAGTGAGCCTTTAATCCCAGGGAGTGATGGCAAAAGCAGAAAGATATATAAGTTGTGAAGACCAGAAACTAGAAGCATTTGGCTGGTTAAGCTTTCAGGCTTTCATGCAGCAGTTCAGCTGAGACCCATTTTGGATGAGGACTCAGAGGCTTCCAGTCTGAGGAAACAGGATCAGCTGAGGAACTGGCAAGGTGAGGTAGCTGTGGCTTGTTCTGCTTCTCTGATCTTCCAGCATTCACCCCAATATCTGGCTCCAGGTTTGATTTTATTAATAAGAACTTTTAAGATTCGTGCTACAGTAGACGGCCATGGAGAAGAAGGGAGATTATGCTGTTTCACTGAAGGGAAATGTTATTGTTGGAGTGAACATCAGATTTTCTCCATTTCATTCTATGGCAGCATGTGGCATAAGCGCATATCTAGCAGGAAGGCAAGATGGCTCATGGAGTAAAACACTTGCCATGAAGCCGATGACCTGAGTTTAATCCTTGGACCCACGTAAAAGTGGACCCTCCACACAGTTGCTGTATCATGTGCACACGCCCACACACATAACAGGTAAAAACAATAATAGTAAGTTGATATTAAATTCCAACCAGTGGCTTGAGAACACTTGTGTGTGCTGTGCTTTGTTTTTATTTACAACAGATATGCAGCTTTGGGGATCCCCCCTCCACCCCAGGATGAGGCTAGTTTGGGTGAGGCTATTACCACTGCTACACTCACCTGGACTGTTTCTGCTGTGTGCAAATTTTTTTTTTTGGGACAAGGTCTCTCTACATAGCCCTGGCTGCCTTAGAACTCACTATGTAGACCAGGCTAGCCTGGAACTGAGAGATCTACCAGCCTCTGCCTCCCAATCAATGTTGGGATTAAAGGCATGTGCCACCACACCTCACCACAAATATCTTTTAAATCAAAACCTATTCCTCTAGTCTTTACACATACATATGTGCAGTGGTAGCCTCCCTTCTGAACAGCTTCTGTCACTCAGTGTTGCCTTTGAAGCCAGAGAAATTGGTTGCAGCATCTTTGGTATAGTAATAATATACACCTTTCAGGACATTTAAGAGATGAATGGAAGGTGGGTTTTGTGGTAAAATTTTATTTGTGCACCGCCAATAAAGCTTATTTGGTGATCAGAGAAAAAAGCCAGCCACAATATTAAACATAGAATTCAGACAGTGGTAGCATACACCTTTAATCCTTGCATTCAGGAGTTCAAGTCCACACTGGGAACAGAGCCAGGCATGATGGCACATGCCTTTAATCCCAGCACTAGTTAACCATAGAGGTCTGGAGGTCTGTACAGACAGACAGGAAGTGATAGAACTAGGTGGAAAGAGGAAGTGATAAAGCTGGGCCGAGAGAGGAAGTGTGAGATGGGTATACAGAAAGTAATGCTCTCTGGAAGCTGAGGAGTTGGTAAGGTGAGGTTGGCTATGGCTTGTTCTGTTCCTCTGATCTCTCAGTTTTCCTCTGATCTCTCAGTTTTCACCCCAATATCTGGCTCTGAGTTTTTTATTAATAAGACCATTTAGCAATTTGTCTTACAGGTTTTCTTTGTTTGAATTTTTTGATTCTTGGTAAAATTTTATCCAAAAAACAAGATATACATATATTTTAAAAACATGAATCATTAAAAAATGAAATATGAAATTGAGAGTGATTTTGGTTCTGGTGGCATATTTTCTGAGTCTTTTTGAGAATAAGTATAAAATAAGAAAGCCATATCCCCAAACTCCAGGACCCCATTCCCTTCACACCCAGGAGGAATGATTGAGTTAACAGTCCAGAGTTCATGTTCACCTCCTGTCTGCCTCACCAGTGTGAGTTTAGAGTCATCGTTGTTTTAACATTTAGGCTTTAGACACAAGCTCATATTAAATGGCAACTGATTTGTTAAAAGTACAGGAAAAGAAATAATTATTTTCAACTAAAACTATATTAGGTTTTTCTATATCATTGTTGAAGTTGCTACCCTTTGGCCAACAGCAAAGTTTCCAGAGAGTCCACCTCCATCCCATTGCCTTACAGCCGTGATCTCCCCTCATTTCACTGAAAATACGAGGATGGAGCAGCCAATCCAGCCAGTCATTTGGCTTTCATTAGGAGAGGGAGCGGGGTGGGCAAAGAGAAAAGACCACTAGACAAAATGGCAATATAAACACTTGAGCATACAGTGGTTTCCAGAGTGTGGACGCAGGGACGCATTTTTTGGTTTTTCCGAGACGGGGTTTCTCTGTGTAGCTTTGTGCCTTTCCTGGATCTCGCTCTGTAGACCAGGCTGGCCTCAAACTCACAAAGATCCGCCTGGCTCTGCCTCCCAAGTGCTGGGATTAAAGGCATGTGCCACCACCGCCCGGCTGGGACGCATTATTTTAGACAAATGAAGCAGCACTGAAAGCCCAGGCCATGAGTCCCTCTACAAAGGTACCTTTCTTAAACTCTCAGCCTCCCAAACAGCAGAGACTACTCACCTACTGTGTATGGTTAGGCTCCAGTTCTGCAGCAGCGTTCTTCATCACTCTGCTGTCTGCCTTGTGCATAGGATCCTAATGTTTTCATTGTATAATATCAGTCTCACTGTCATCATTTATCTCACAACTGCACTTCTACTGTGGTAATGTGTGATGGTGCATGGGCAGGGCTATCTGTGTCTCTGCCTCAGTATGAGGAGACAGAAGCAGTGTGAGACACATCTGTAGACCCACGCTCTGCGAAGTGAAGATGGACAGGTGGAGCTCATCTGTGGCTCTGCCCTCTCTTCTCTTAAGGGGCTCACCAGCCTGCCTTGTCACCGAAGGAGCTACCATTTCAAAAGTGATACACTTCTTCATCCTGAGTCTCAACATGATCTGTATTCTAAAGGGTTTAGCTGTCACATTTTAATTTATTTTTAATTAATTTTTTTTTGGGGGGGGTTGAGACAGAGTTTCTCTGTGTAGTTTTGGTGACTGTCCTGGATCTCACTCTGTAGACCAGGCCGGCCTCGAACTCACAGAGATCCGCCTGCCTCTGCCTCCCAAGTGCTGGGATTAAAGGCGTGCATCACCACCGCCTGGCTATATTTAAATTAATTTTAAGTTAGAATTTTTTGTTACTGATTTGTAAACAAGCAGTTTATAATTTTACTTTATTCGGTAGGCCATAGATGTTTGGCCTGGTGGTTGCTTTTATTTTTATTTTTAGATTTTTTTATGTTGTATGTATGAGTGTTTTGCCTGTGTATACGTATATGTACCACATGTGTGCACTGTGCCTATGGAGGTCAGAAGAAGACATTGGATCTTCTGGAACTGGAGTTACGGATGGTTGTAAGCCACCATGTGGGTTCTGGGAACTGAGCTCAGGTCGTCTGTAAGAACAAGTGCTCTTAATTACTGAGCCATCTCTACAGCCCCCTATAGTTGGAATTTCCTTTGGGCTCCCGACCAGCTCCCAAATAAAGACATGCAGACTTATTAATTATGAATGCTTGGCTCTTGCTTAGGTTTGTCCCACTAGCTATTTTAACTTAATTTAACCTGTTTCTGTTCACCTACGTTTTGCCTCAGGGCTTTTAACCTTTCTTTCATTGTGTATGTTCTACTTTCCTGCTTCCTCCAAGTCTGTCTGTCTGGCCCCTGGTGTCTCTTTCTCTTTCTTCTCCCAGCCTAAATCCCTGTTCCTACTTACTCTCCCTGCCCAGAAGTCCCACCTATACCTTCTTCCTCACTATTGGCCGTTCAACTTTTTATTAGACCAATTGCAAGGCAAGGTAAAACAGCAACATATCTTTACATAGTTAAACAAATATTCCACAGCAGCCCCCCAAGTGTCACATTTTACATTTGAATCATTCATCAACCTGGACTTAGTTTTTTGGATCACTTGTCCATGTCCGTGCGTGCGTGCGCGTTGTTCCCCCCTTGTGGATAACAAAATAACTTTGGCACTTTAAAAGAAAATAGGGTCTCAAGTAGCACAGGCTAACTAGGCTAACTATAAGCACAATATGTAGCTAAGGAAGACACTGAACTTCTTACACCTTCTGAGGGCTGAGATTACAGGCATGCCTACTACCTTCAGCAGTATGGTTTATTATTGAACATGTGTCCTCTGGTATATGTGCTGACTACAACATATGTAATTTCCCCCAGGTTCTCTACATTTGTGACTTTTTTTTTAGACACAAGTTTCACTATGTAGCCTTGGCTGGCCTGGAACTTACTATATAGACCAGTTTGGCCTTGTACTCATAGAAATCCATCACATGACTATATGTGACATTTTTGTAAGTTATACTAGTTGGAGTAGTCTAAAGGAACAAAACTGATAGAATACACACACACACACACACACACACACACACACACCCCTACCCTAAAAGGGGATTTATGGGGGCTAGGCGTGATGGCTCACACCTTTAATCCCAGCACTTGGCAGACAGAGGCAGGCAGCTCTCTGTGAGTCTGAGGCCAGCCTAGCCTACAAATCAAGTTCCAGGATAGCCAGGACTACACAAAGAAACTCTGTCTCAAAAAAAAAAACGGGGGGGGGGGGGGGGGGGGGAGGGAATAAAAGGAAAAAGAAAATCCCTTACAGGTATGCCTGGCAGCCTGAGTTTTAATTGATTGCAAATGTAATCAAGTTGACAACCAAGATTAGCCATCACATAAGTATATTAACCTGTCTTTTTTCAGTTTGGGTTTTAGTGCTCTACCTAAAAACATCAGGTCAGTTTATTGATTACCTGGTTCCTATCTCTGTCTCCTCAGTGACTTGGATCTATGTGTTTGCTACATAAAAACTTAAAGAAGCATGTCGTAACTCCCTGGTGTAGTGACAGCCCCTCACTGTTGACTTTTTGTCATGTACACTTGAGGCTGTGCTTTTAGGTGCAGAAAAAAAAATAGGATGTGTAGCACAAATCCTAATTGGTCATAATAAACACCTGGAGTCAGAAATAGGGGTAAATGCTGAAAGATCAGAAGGACAAAGGAGCCAGCCACTAGAAAGACTTCTTACCTCTGTAGAATCCTCAGGCTGAAGGGGCCCATCTCCTGTCTCCACCCGCCTTATCACTTCCTCTCTTTGCCCAGCTATATCACTTCCTGTTTCCTCCTCCTAAGTGGGATTAAAGGTGTGAGCCACCACTGCCTGGCCTCTAGTAGCTAGCTCCACGCTCTGATCTCCAGGCAAGATTTATTTGTTAGAGCACAAACAAAATATCTCCACATTTCCCCTTTTTTGTCTAAAATAAAAAGGTTATAACTAATATAAGAGAAACTATAAACAATAAGTGCAATAACTTTATACAATATATACAAGCAATAATTACATTAACGGTTATCCATTAACAATTGACAAATTCAGAGAAAATGCTCCATATCTATTCTATCTTGGTGAGACCAAAAGGTTGTACCTAATTCACTTTCTATTTTAAGTTGCATTACCAAAATTATCTTTCAATGTCTCGAAACCTTATGCACTTTACGCCTCTTTAGTGAATTTCTTTTCTGAATCTAATAATAAGGAAAACTATAACTATAAACTCTTCATCTCCATCAGAGACCTGAGAAAGAAATACTATTACCTGAGTAAACAGGAAGTTCAAGCAAGCAACTTTCACAAAACTGTGAGAAATGACAGAAATGGTTGGCTGCCAGGACAGTCACCCAAGGTTCCTCTGCAATGTTGGGGCATCCATCTTTGGTCTACAGGACTAGACTATCTGACAGACTTATCTGTGAAGCAGGATATTCTGAAGAGCTGTCCTACCTTGTCTAGGCAAAGTTCAGCAGTCCTTTCTTTTGTGTCCTGCTTGTCCAATTTGGACAGCATACTGTCAGCAGTCGAGGCAAGGGCACTTTCTTGTCCAGTGGCTAACTTTTGCTACAAAGAAAGTAAATTCCATATGGAGTTTCTTCAATGCCCATCATTTTCTCCAAAGTAGATTAAAGTTGCCAAGAGCAGACGTGTCTCATTGTCATAAAAAAAGAAGCTATGCATATTAAAACATCTTAAATGCCATATTCTGTAGATCTCTGAAGTGTTTGAAGACCACTTGTATACCTAAAATGTATCTGTTTGACCTTGAAAACATACATAACATGACAACAAGTTTAATTGTAATAGGTGACTAACTACTAACCTGCATTTCTTTATTTTCCTAAATAGTTTGTAATAATAACTTTCAAGGAATAGCAATTTTCATTACATTGTTAAATGAACTGTATAGGTACAATACCTTGAACAAGATTAGAAATGTATGTATAGTATATTCTAACAAAAATAATCTCAAATTTGTATCAATATACAAAGATCTGTATCAATGTAAAATATTTAAAACAAGTAGTTGCTTTTTAAAAGTAGATTCAATAATCTACATTTTACCCTATCATTTCTATATCCCTTTTTTTCTTTTCAAAACAAGAACCCTGAATCTAAACGCTTTTGTTCAGCTTTTTTCCTGACCATTACCAATAACAACTTGTAACCAATCCCCCTAAACAATGACAAATATCCATAATCGAAAGAAGACCAAAACCACCCACCCCACCTCTTGGGAATTTGGGAGTCATGTTCTTCAATTTACTTCCTGCTGTCTGGGGGGCAACAGCATCTTTAGGGGATCCTTAGAGGAAAAATTTGAATTAATTGTCAAGTCCTGTGAGAGGTAGCTATATCATTTTTTGTCCAGTCTCTGCATAATGGGAAAGTGCAGGGCTTGTCTCAAATCCTGGCTAGAGTAGTCTGTGAGGCTGGATCATCTCAGCTAGCTATCTGGAAATTGTCCTGAGCAGTGTGTAGTCAAAAGTCAATATTTAGGTGATGTTTGTCAGCTTAGTGGCATTATCATAGTCCTTGTGGAATCATTGTTGTGGGGCCCCATCATCCTTTTGGAGACTCCAAAGATTGCTGTTAGGCATGGTCTTGGTTCACTGCAGAAAACACTATTAGGTGTGGTCATAGTTCACTGCAGAAAATCTTCTCTGTGGGACATTTTTTTTTCTGTATGATTTGTCCTTTTTCTTCAGATGTCTCATTTGTGCAGTGTTCTTCAGATTCCTTAGCCTTCATTCTCCTGTAAGACAAAAACAAAACCCTTCCCCAACCCTGACTTTGGGGAGGTTCCCTTCCTAATCTTTATCAGTTTTGGTTTATGGTTTCTCCTGAAATTTTTTTGTTTATTTTCTGAAGCTATTCTATCATCCAGAGCAGTATGGTTTCTTACAATAGGTCTTAGGTTCTTTAATTGCTCTGGGGAGGAGTTTCTTCCACAATGAGAGGAAAGGACTGAATGGAATTTGACATGGGGGCCTTCAAGAGGCCTCTCAAGGTGTTTCCAAAAGTGAGGGCAAGGGATTACCTTGTCTGTCCCTTGTTGATCTACATTTGTTAATCCAGTGTCTGCCTTTGCCACACCTTCTGCTTAATCCAAAAGGGAGGGGCATTCTGTTGGATTATTACTTGGAAAAACATTGTTTCTAGGAATGCTCTGTTTACAATCCTCTTTTAGGTGACCTTGTTTACCACAATTGAAACATTTGATATTACTATTTTTCTTCAAACCTCTGGAAATCACTTCTCCTATCCAAGCATCATCATGGTCATGAGATTCAATACTAATTGTATTTTGTATCCATTCCTCCAAGGGTGCTGATCTTGCGTTTAATAGCCTAATTACCCTTTTGCATTGTGCATTAGCATTTTCAAAAGCCAGAGATTCAATTATTATTTGTCTAGCTTCTGAATTTGGTATCATTCTATTTACTTCTGACATAAATCTTTGTAAGACATCAGTGAAGGTTTCTTTTGAGCCTTGTATAACTTTAGTAAATGACTCAATTTTCTTTCCTACTACTTCAATTCTGTCTCAAGCATTCGAGGCTGCTGCACAACCTAAGGCCAGAGTGTGGTCATCATATAGAGACTGACTTTCTACATTAGCATAATCTCCCTCTCCAAGAAGTTAGTTTTGGGAGATTTCTATACCTCTAGCCCTACTTCGTTGTTCATTGGTCATAACCTCATCTTTCCACCAGGTCCACCATTGTAATTGAGGACCAGGCTCCAAGACTGCTGTAACCAAGTCTCTCCAGTCTTGAGAGACAAGTCCATTGCAAGTTGACCATGAGTTTAACATCTGCTTCACAAAAGGTGAATGCATTGCATATGAGACTATCACTTCCTTGAATCTCCTTAAATCTGACATTTCCAAAGGAGTCCATTCAATTTTATGAAGTCTGAGGGATATGTATCATTTGGCAGTTCCTGTAAGGTTACTAGATAAATTAAGGTTGGCTGTTTGAAAGTCTTAGGCTGTTTCTCTGTAACCTTATAATGCAATGCTGAGATTGGTTCTCCTTTAAATTCCTCTGTCTGGGTCTGAATATCTTTATGATCTGTTTTAATAAGTTTTTCTAAAACTGTTATCTTGGCACTCGTATTAACCAACTTTTTTAATGATAAAATAAAAATGATCAAATGTAATATTTATAATTGACATTACATAAATCCCATCTAAATTAATTATCCTCACATTCAATTGCTCCATTTTCAAACTGTCCCTTGTATTATCATACAGAGACCTAACTCTCCCCACTGTAATGATGTTTCCCGTTTTTTAATGTGTGTGTGGGAACTCTCTTTTAACTAATTCTTCCTCTTAAGAATTCCCAATTGTCTCACCAAATCTACTGACAATGATGATTCAGATGTGAGGCTAACTGCTTCTGCATAGAATAGTAGAAGCCCAAGCAGGTTTCAAGGCAGCTACCTAGTGTGGTAGCAGCCCAAGGAAGGGGTCTGGGGAGAGCCCACAACCCACCAGGAGAAAAGAAGCCAAAGAGCCAGTCGTCTGCATGGGGGAACATGTGAAAGCAGCCAACTCCTGCTGTTTTTGGAGCCCAGACGCCTATGGAGTTTGCTGAAGATAGGCTGCAGCAGAAATTTAAGCCAGCAGGGTAGTGACTCCTGCTGTATGCAGCTCCAGCCCTTGCCAGTGGCTGCAAAGCCAACAGGCAAGCAGCTTCTTCATGAATTCGTGCCCCAAAAGTTGGGTGCCAGAGGTAGCACGAATCGTAATTGGTCTTAATAAAAACCTGGAGTCAGATATAGGGGTAAATGCTGAAGAATCAGAGAGAGACAAAGGAGCCAGGCAGAGACTTCTTACCTCTATGGAATCCTCATACCAAAAGGGGCTGAGCTCCTGTCTCCACCCGGCCTTACCACTTCCTGTTTCCTCCTCCCAAGTGTTGGGATTAAAGGTATGTGCCACCACCGCCTGGCCTTTAGTGGCTGGCTTTACACTCTGATCTCTAGGCAAAATTTATTTGTTAAAAGCACAAACAAATTATCACCACAAAGATGTTTTAATATTTCAGGCCCATTGGCTCCCTCGTCATGTATGATGTCTTTCCCTGTAGTCCTACCTTACCTCATGTGCAGATAGCTGCACCAAGTTACTTCAAGTTAGAATTCTCCTGGAATAGTTTTTCTTTTAAAAGACAGTATCATCCAAATATTTGGTTAATATGTGTAATCTGGCAGGAATATTGCCAAAAATTCTAGGCTGGAGTGGGCTACAGAAAGAGAGAGAGAGAGAGAGAGAGAGAGAGAGAGAGAGAGAGAGAGAGAGAGAGAGAATTGACAGTGTCATATTTGGTGCTGGGCAAGCAGCACCTCCTCATATGTCATCATGATTGTCTATTGATTAGTCACTTAACATTCTCATTTATTCTCTTCCTCCAATTTGACTCTTGGGGAGATCTTTTAAAGCAAATGAAAGCACATCACAGCCCCACCCCAAGTGCTGTTTCCCTTCTCAGACTCTGAAAAGTCCGCCTTGTCTCCTTAGCAGATGTACCTGGGTAGTCTGTGTTCCACACCGACCGTCTCACATCTTCGTACTCAGTGACATTTATGTTCCGAGCAGCGTCTTTACCCTTGTCCTTCAGTGGTGAGCTCACTGCTGAAGCTCCAGTCTTCCTACTCCCTCCTTCCCTTCTCCCCCAGGACTGAGAATCATGGGCAGGTGGAGCTCTTCTGTGGACGTATCTGTGATGGGTTTTCTGGATGATTGAGTCTGAAAGCTCTGACTTGAAGGATGGATTGATACCATGATGGTGTTACTGGGAGGTGGTGAAAGGAGGTGGGGCCTGCCTGGAGGATGTGTGCTTGGGGCCTGTGTCTTCCTTTGCTTCTTGGTCACCAGGATATGACCTGCTCTGCCCTGACACATCTTCCTTGCTTGTGCCCATGGCACATCTGGACGCATGAGCCAAAGCAAACCTCTCTTCATTTTAAATTGTGCTGCCAGGTATTTGTCACAGCTGCAGAAATACCTCACCCCTTTCTGCTTGTGTTCTCACAGGCCTGCCTCCGTGTTAGCGGGAGTGTTGCCTGCTGTGTTTGGAATTCATCAGTTGATGGACATCTAGGCTGTTTCCATTTCCTGACTGTTGTGACTGGGACAGCAGTGACCATGGATGAGCAGGTGTCTCTATAGTAGGATGTAGAGTCCTAAGGGGTTAAATTGGAGTGAGGAATGGGAGGACAGGATGGAGAAGGGACTATGGAGAGGGACAGTGACACCAAAGACGTTTGAAAAAGTCATGGAAACCTACTATAGAAGCTTCCGTTATCTCTCGTTTGCTTCTGTTGCTGCAATAGACACCATAACTGAAAGCATTTGGATACAGGGCTTATTTTATCTTATACTTCCAGGTCATAGTCCATCATTGAGGGAAGTCAGGGTAGGAACTGTAGCAAGGACCATGGGAAGGATGCTTATTGGCTTGCTCTCAGGCTCACATCCATCTACTTTTCTTGTTCTTCCCAGGATCCCCTGCCCAGGGGTCACACCGCCCACAGTGGGCTGGGCCCTCACACATTGGTCATTAATTGAGAAAATGCTCCATAGATGTTGCTGCAGGCCACAACCATTATAAAGAAACCATTTAATTGGGGGCTTGCTTACAGTTTCAGAAGTTTAGTCCATTGTCATTGTATAGGAAGCATGGCAGAATGCAGGCAGATGCTGGAGCAGTAGCTGAGCGCTACATTCTGATGTGAAGGCAAAGAAAAAAACTGGGTTTGGCATGAGCTTTTGAATCCTCAAAGCCACCCCCAGTGACATACTTTCTGCTATACACACCTCTTCATCTTTCTGATCCATTCAAATAGTGCCACTCCCTGTTGACTAAGCATTCAAGTAGTGAGCTTGTTGGGGCCGTTGTTTTTCAAACCACCACAAGGTGTATGACCAGAAGAAACTGTTTTCTGACCACAAGGCAGCCGCACATAGGAACCCAAAGCAGCTCTGGCAGCATGTTCAAGGCCTGTACAAGCCAAGCTTGACCATATTCTAGCACGGAAAAGGGATTTGGGCACACAGTCCCACCCTGAGCCAATAAACTATTGCCAGTTGGTAGCCTGTGGTAGTCGACCATACTTCAGAGGAAGGCCATATATCCAAGACTATTTGGGCAGCAAAAATTGATCTTGAAGTTTTTGTTGTTGTTGTTGTTTGTTTTTTGAGACAGGTTTTTTCTGTGTAGCTTTGGCACCTTTCCTGGAACTCACTCTGTAGCCCAGGCTGGCCTTAAACTCACAGAGATCTGCCTGGCTCTGCCTCCCGAGTGCCGGGATTAAAGGCTTGTGCCACTACCACCCGGTGAAGTTTTTTTGTTGTTGTTTTTGTTTTTTTGACACAAAGTTGGGTAGATGTGGGAAGAGTGGGGGGGGGGGGCGCAGGGTTACAATGTTAAAAGCAAGTACAGAATTCTCAAAGGACTGATAAAGAATACGTATGTTTTAATAGTGAAGTTGGCAGAGCTGAAATTTCTTACCCCTGCACGGAGCCTTGCAATGAGTACATTGCATTTTTATAGAGCCAGGAGTTTCAGCAAATCTTTAAGTTTCCGTGTAGAACCTAACAAGGAAAAGGCCATGTCATGTGGTCAGTAAGTTTTAAATCTTTATGAAAAACAGCGTTAGCTGTTGTCAATGATTCCAAAAGAAGATATAATTGAGAATGGTGATGGATTTGGGTGTGCCCAAGGAAAAGAAAATTGCCTATAATATTAGGAAGTTCAAGATAACCATCTGTGGCTTGATGGAGAGGGTATAACATAAAGATATATGAAGCCATTTGTAAAACTAATTTCTCTTTCCATTTAATCTCTTGTTGCCTCAGAAAATGCGGCTAGTAATTAAGACACCATTTTGGTGTTGCTTGTAAATGCTGCCGCCTCCATTAAACTTCACACTTGTGAAAAGGAGCTATTAAAGGCAGCCTAAGGCAACACTTTTGAATAGCTAACTTTGTTAAAAATATGTTTTCCAAATTTCTTGCAATAAAATGTAATTGCATTTTCTGTGTTGACTTGCATAGACTCTTCTTGCACACTCCCCAGTCTGTGTGCTGGAGGGAGGGTCTGTCAGATTGGAGTAGCAGAGAGACTTGAATCCCCCCTTCCTTACCATTCATAATTTAAAAGTTTTCTGGTTTCTCTGCTAGATTTAAAAAAAATAGTTTACTTATAAAAAGTGACAGAAGAGAGATTTCAGAGTGAATGCTATTCAGTGTCAGCGTGTGAAAGTTATCCAAAGTTGCTGGGAAGATGGGTAAATCAGCTGCAGCTTCACTGGGCACCAGATTGCCCTCGGGAAATCTGTGAAGGCAGGAAATCCGGGAGCAGGTGGGAAGGGGTGGGAGACACAGGGGAGAGCTATCCTGTCTTTTATTTTTGGTGATGCACAATCATGGCTGTTTGACCCCAAAGTTTAGGGTCTCGAGTGGGCACCCCAAGAACCCAGACTCCGATCCAGTTGATGCAACAGCAAGAGGTGTTTATTGTTACGGCTGCACAGTCGGGCAAACTCAGCTCCAAAGAGCAAGAGTCACACCTATTGCAATCACATGGGTGCTTTTAAAGGAAAAACCCACAAAAGCCATAAGATTACAATTCCCATACAATTTCGTTTCACAAGATCACAGAGTGGTCTGATCACAGAGTGGGTACAGTCACGTCCGCATGCACATTCTTCCTGAAATCTCAAGGGGGGTATCAGGGCGGGAGTGGAGTTTACACAAAGGTCACAGTGGTCCTTCCTGGAACACTTGCAACTATCCCAGTCACAGTTGAGCGCATCTCTTAACAGAGATCTCTTTACATTGTTACATTGTTGCAGGGGTGATTGAGTAGTGGCTGAGTCAGGTTGCCCTTGGAACTAGTTTTCTTTTTAGTTCCTTATTCTCCTGGGGCTTGGGGGTGTAAGCCTAAAGGGTTAGGGTCTTTCAGTGGCCAATGGAAACATGCTCTGCTTTATAAAATCTGGCATAATCAAGTGTTGTTGTAGGTGTGAATCGCGAATTTATGAACTGTCTTAGTCAGAATTTTCCCTTTCAAATGTGAAGTGCTTGCTTCTGTGACTCTCTGTGATGACTAAAGCAGTGGGTTGTTTTAGACTAAACATTGTCACAACCTTTAAACATCATGGATCTGTCTATCTGAAGACCCACCTTAACTCATTCACATCTACGTCGTGATTTTAAAAAATGACAGGAGCCAGTGAGATGGCTCATTGGGTAAAGGCACTCGCCACCATGCCTGACTGCCAATCCCTGGGACTCACATGGTGGAGAGAGCGCCAGTTCCCACGGATTGTTCTCTGATTTCCACACACATGCAGTGGTATGTGCATTCACACTTACATGTACATCCACACACAAGTAAATAAATGAAATTTAAAACCAAAAGGATTGTTTGGCAGGGAGATGTCTCAGTTTGTAAAGTGTTTGCTATACAAGCATATGGGCCCAAATTCAATCCCCAGTACTGAATAAAAATCCAGTGTGGTGGTGGGAGCTGTAATCCCAGTGTTGAGGAGGCAGCAATAGGAGGATCCCTGGGGCTCAGTGGCTACCCAGCCTAGCTGAGTAAATGAACCCCAGACCAATGAGAGACCCTGGCTGTAAAAACAAGGTAGGTTGAATATGGTGGTACATAGTTAATCCCAGAGTACAGGAGGCAAAGGGTAGATCTCTGTGAGTTGGAGGCCAGCCAGACCCTGACTCACAAAAACCAAGGTGGATAGTTCCAGAGGTGCAACACCTGTGACTGTGTGCTGTCCTCCATTTGCTCGGGCATCCACACATGCATGCACAAAAGTGCCAATATCTGGCTGCTCACTTGGAGTTCTTTCTCCAGCTGCTGATAAATGTTATTGGGGTGGATGAGATGGCTCAGTGGGTAAAGGTGCTTGCCACCAAATCTGTCAGCCTGAGTTTGAGCCCCAAGAACCACATGTTGAACTGACTCTAAAAGTTGTCCTCTGACCTACACACACACACACACACACACACACACACACACACACACACACACACACACAGTGGTACTTGTGCATATGCACATTAACACAAAACATAATTTTTAAAAAAAAGTATTCTTGCTGAGCGGTGGTGGCACATGCCTTGAATTCTAGCATTCAGGAGGCAGAGGCAGGCGGATCTCTGTGAGTTCGAGGCTGGCCTGGTCTATAGAGCGAGTTTCAGGATAGGTTCCAAAAGCTACACAGAATAACCTGTCTTGAGAAAAAAAAATGTATTCTCTGCTTTGCACTAATTTTAACTTTAAAAGATCACCTTGAAGGACGTATATTTTTCTGCTTAGTTTGCCTGTTTGGTTATTCCTGGTATATTAGTCAGCGTTTTTTAGAGGAACAGAACTGATAGAATGAATGCCTGCCTCTATCTATATCTATCTATCGATCGATCGATCGATTGATCCATCCATCCATCCATCCATCCTCCTCCTCCTCCTCCTCATCATCATCCTCCTCGTCTGTCCAGGGGATTTATTAGAGTAGCTCCCAGGCTGTGGTCCAGCTGCTCCAACAATGACTGTCTACCAATGGAAAGTCCAAGAATCCAGGAGTTCAATCCATGAGGCTGTATGTCTCAGCTGGCCTTCAGTTTATGTCAGAATCCTGAGGACGCAGACTCCACTACCAGGAGTGAACTTACCAGTGAGAGCGAGGGCCATCAGGGAAGAAGTAGTGCTTCCTCCTTTCATCTCCTTTTATAGGCTTCCACCAGAAGGTGTGGCCCAAATTGAGGATGGATCTTTTCACCTCAAGTGATCTGGATTTAAGGTGGGTTTTCCTACATCAGATGAACCAATTAACTAAAAAAATAAATAAAATAAAAATCCCTTCAGGTAACCCAGTGACTTGAATTTTTAGTTAATTCAAGATGTAGTATAACAAACAACCCAGCCACATATTTGGGATTGTTAGCAGACTGTAAGTTGGTGTGGACAACTGTGCTATTTTAGATCTCATGTGTAAGTGAGGTTCTGCAGGGTGGTCACCACCCAGCTGAGTTCTACCTTCTATAGTTTCATTTGCCTGTGGCCAGCCAAAGTCCTTTTTTTTTTTTGGTTTTTCGAAACAGGGTCTCATTATGTAGCTCTGGCTGTCCTGGAACTCACTCTGTAGACCAGGGTGGCCTCAAACTCATAGAGATCTGCCTGCCTCTGCCTCCCAAGTGCTGGAATTAAAGGCATGTGCTACCACTTCCTGGCTCAAAGTCCAAAATATTAAATGGAAAATTCCACAAGTAAATAATTCCTAAGTTTTAGATTGAATGCTGTTATGTATAATGTAATGAGGTTCAACACCAAGGACATGCATGAGTCATCTCTTTATCCTGTATATTCATCATTAGTCAAACTGTCTTGATATTCTAGCCCTTGATGTGGTACCCCTCTCCCAGGATAGGGGAGAAGGTCTATATCTGTCTCTCTGCTGAGCTTGTTTTATTCAACATAACTGCAGGCTTACCTGTGTCATTGTGAGTGACAAAAATCTTTTCTTTTTAGAGGCCACATAAGATTTTATTGTATGTCATGAAGCATATTGTCTTTATCCATTCATTGGTTGACTGATGGACACTTAACATGATTCACTTAACATGATTCAGTGTCTTGTCCATTATACATAATGCTGCCCTGAACATGGAAGTATGCATACCAGCATACAATTCCCTTGTCTTTGGTTGTACTTAGAAATGGGGTAGGTCATAAAGTAGTTCTGTGTGGGAGCCCACTGAGGTTTCCTAGTGAAATCCGAGCTTGCTTTACCCAGCAGGGCTGCATAAGAGGATGTTTGGACCACGGGCCTGTGTACTAGGTGTTTGGAAGGGTCTACACTTGGTCGTATCTAGCAAGGGGGAGGTCTTTTGCCTCGCCCCTTGGCATTGTTATAAAAAACCCTTATGAATAAAATTCTGGGCCGGTGGATAAGGGTCTAAGCCCTCCCAAGGCTATCTTGTGTTTCTGTCTTTCTCTTTCCCCTCTATGTGGGGGCAGATCTCCCACAGTTCTGTCTTCATCTCTGCCTATGATGGTCACCCTGAGTTATATTCTGTGCAGCATGACGGCCCTCTTTCCTCCGTCTGGTCCCAATGGCTGTAGGCGCAAATTTGCCGAGCATCAGAGTGAAGCTGCCTTTTCCTGGCAAGACAGGCTGCTGAGTGTTCTTTCATGTTGCTGCTGGCCCTGTCTGCCTCTCTTCAGAGACGTCTATTCAGGTCCTTTGATGGCTTCTGACTGAGCTGTTTGAATCTGTTTTATGTCTTCTATATCAACCTCTTATCAGATGTGTGTGACGCAAGTGTCGTCTCCCATTGGGTGGGGAGATAACGTCTCTTCTCTCTACTGCCTGTTTCTCTGTGTAGAAGCCGGTAGTTTAATGCTACCTCATTTATCTTTTTCAGTCATGTGTTTAGAGTCATAAAAAAAACACCAGGTCAAATCAAAAGTTTTTCTAATTATATTTGGTTTGATGTATTGAAAACTGAGTGTGGTAGTACACACCTATATTCCCAGAATTTGGGAAGATAAGTCAGGAGGTGTCTTAAAATTGCTGTGAAGAAACACCATGACCGAGGCAACTCTTATAAAAGAAACCATTTAATTTGGAACTTGCTTACGCTTTTAGAGGGCTAGTCTATTATCAACAGACAGAGTGCTGGAACAGTAACTGAGAACCTTACATCCTCATCCAAAGGCTGCTGTTTTTGTCTAAATGTCAGCTGTTCCATTTTACCAATAAAGTCTTGGGAGCCAGATGCTGGGGCGAAAGCCTCCTAGCTCAGAGAGGCAGAGAAAACACCCAGCTGACCTTTCTGAAACAAAACTCCTCAAACTCAATGTCCCTCCCTTCTACTTCCTGTGTGTGTCTCTCTCTCCATCCTCCTGACTCCCTCTTACTCTCTATGGTTTTTCCTGTCAACTGGTCTCTTGACCTAAGGTTGACTTTATTTAATCCTGTTTACAATATTCAAGCAGAAAGCTCCTGGATTAAAGGTGTGTACTAGGGCTGAACCACACTACAACTAGAAACAGGTTTTTCCAGTAAATATTGCAGTCTCGGGGGGTTCACAGTGTGATCAAATATCCTGCAACAAAAGACAACAGGCAGAGAGAGAGGGAGAGAGACAGAGAGACAGATTGAGATTGAGATTGAGAGCCTGGTGTGGGCTTTTGAAACCTCGAAGCCCACCCCCAGCAACATACTTTCTCTAACAAGGCCAAACCTCCTAATCCTTCCCTAACAGTTTATCAACTAGGAAATAAGAATGCAAATATATGAGCCTGTGGGGGCCAATCTCATTCAAACCACCACAGGGGGATAGCAAATTTGGGACAAGACTGAGTTATGCAGAGTTCTCAGCTAGCCTGGGCTTCATAGTGAGGCCCTGTCTCAAACATTGAAAGAAAGACAGAAGAAGGAGGGGAGAAAAAAATATTGATAAATGTGACTATGTAAAAAATAAAGAACATTTAAATCCCCAAAATACTTCAGATCGGTAACTAGGAAAGCTATTTCTTAGTAACTTACTAACAGAAGAGGCTGATCTCGTTAATATACTACTAGGAGCTCTCAAAACAGACAAGGTGGGTCAGTGGTAAAGTTGCTGGTTGCCAAACCAACCTGATAACCTGAGTACAATCCCTAGGACCCACATTGTGGTAGGAGAGAACTGACCTCTGAAGGTTTTCCTCTGCCCTTTATACAAGTCATGGCACAGGCAACCCCCCCCCCCCCCACACACACACATAGGCACAGAGCAGGGTTGGGTGGGGGCAGGGACCTAATAAGACATTTGAATGCTCTGTTTATAGGAAAAGAAAGCCAAGTGGCATAAAAACATAGAAATGATGCATTTATAAAAACCCATTTATAAGCACGGGTCAAAGGGAAACCATACAACTGAGTGACAAGATGAACCGCTACTCAAGCAGTAAGAAGACACAGGCTGCCCGTGCAGAGGTCACGAACTGTTTGTCATAAGACACCTGGAGGAGAAAGCAGTCTCAGGAGTCACTGCTTGGTAGGGACTTGCAGAGGGCAGTAGTACGTACAGCAGATTGATACTTAGAATGCTGCGTACAATGTGGATAGTGTTCAGCATCCTGTCGGTGGTGCGGACACAGTATATGTGTGTCCAGTTACATTATACACTCAGAGAAGATGGATGGCTTTATCCCTCAGTAACCCCCAAATTAAAACCACCATATAAACGCTGCACTATGGGGCCATTTCTTACTTAACAGCTCATCAGGAGTCCAAAACTTTTGTAAATGTTGAAGATGCTGCAGGGAAATGGGCATTGGCACACCCCTGTGAAATGCGAGCTCCCAAGGCAACTGCCAGAGGCACGCATGCATTTATCCTCCGACCTGGCCCCTCCATTCCTAGGCACACACTCCATTTTAATCATTTCCCAGGTCCCACCTTGACCATAAGTTAAAATGATATATTTATTGTTTTGTCTGACATGAAGACTCTGTAGTTTTGATTGTTTTATTATTATTTTCTTTCTTTATTTTTGAGATTATAACATAATTACATAATCTCCCCCTTCCCTTTCTTCCCTCCAAACCCTTCTGATACCCCTTTTTCCTCTCTTTGAAATCATGCCCTCTTTTTTCATTAATTGTTACATAGCTATATGTGTGTGTGTACATTATATACATTTATATATATATATATATATATCCCTAAATACATAAATACAACCTGCTAAGTCTGTATAATGGTGCCTATATGTATATGTTACAGAGCTGGCCATTTGGTATTGGATAACTAACTGTAAGTTCAGAGAACCTACTAAACTAGACTGCTCAGTGGGTAGAAAGAAAGATTTATTGGGGATCAGACTGCTGAGGCCATCTGTGGGGGTGCCCCTTAGGAGATCTGCTTTTCTGTAAACAGAAACTGGCCTTATGCTTGTTTACCCACTAACAATTTTTCTGTTTTCTCGGCCAAAGTCCTTCTGTTTAGGATACTGTCACCAGCACTGCTATTTAGGGGGAAGGCATTGAACCTAAAATTCCAACCTTTTGTTGATGATAAGGGGAGAGGAGCCCTCTAGATATCTCCTGCTGATTGGGGGCTTTAAAATAGGGGAGTCTAGAATGCTGATCCAAAGCAGAGGCTCCAGTCAGCAGGCGATGGTAAGAGACATGAAGAAATTCCATCAGAAGCATCTGGTTTACTGACCGTCAGGTAATGTCACCCGAAAGAACCTGCAGAGACAGAGTAATCATGTTATTATGAGAAGGGTAGAGACCAGTGTGCTGAGGAGAGGAGAGCAAGGGCTCCTAGGGAGATCGCAGGAGAGTCTTGGAGTGGCCTCTGGAGTCCATAGTTTTCACTTGTCCAGACTGGTTCACAGTGGCTTTCAGCAAGTCCAGAGTTCACAGGTTCTGCAGGACCCCCTGGGGATAACAAGATAAGCCTGTTTTGAGCAGTTGCAGGATGCAGCTGATTCCAGAACAGACAAACAGACTAGGGACAGAAGGTAAAGTTAAAGAGCTTGGCGGGGGTGGGGGGGGTGGGGGTGGGAAGTGGGGGGGTGGGGGGGGTAAGAGGGTGGTGGTGGCTTTACTTGCTACTTCCAGGTCTGTCTCTTTGCTTGGGAGGTCTAGAAGACAAAAAGGACACACACCCAACAGGAAGGAGGGAAGGGGTCCCTTTGACTCATGACAGATGGATCCAAGTTGCAACTCTCTAAAGCTTTCATGAATCCTTTAAAGTTGACAGAAGAGATAAAAGTTTTTCAGGCAAGATCATTCACACCTTTAATCCCATAACTTGGAGTAGGAGGCAGAGGTAGGTGGAGCTCTGTGAGTTCAAGGCTAGCCTGGTCTACATAGCAAGCTCCAGGACAGCCAGGACTACAGAAGACAGACCTTGTCTCAAAAAAGAAAAGAAAAGAAAGAAAGAAAGAAAAGAAAGAAAGAAAGAAAGAAAGAAAGGGAAGGAAAGAAAGAAAGAAAGAAAGAAAGAAAGAAAGAAAGAAGAGAAAGAAGGAAAAAATAGATAACTTTTAAATATATTAGCATGACCACTTTCTGTAATCTACACTGAAATCATAGTAGAAAAAGCAGTTAATAATTAATAATTGTCTATAAGCGATTTGAGTAGACTCAATGCCTTTGAGCCATAGCAAAAACAAAGCCTGAAAAGTTATCATCATGATAGAAACATGAACATTCATCAGTAATAAGACCCTTTTTAAAAGTTACATTTATTTATTGAGTTTGTGTGTGTGTGCATGAATGTGTGCCACAGAGTCCAGGGAGAGCAGAGGACAGCTTATGAGTGTCCGCTCACCTTCCATTATGTGGGACCTGAGAGTTGGACTCAAGTGACCAGGCTTCCCTTCTGAGCCAGCTCCAGCCCATCAGTTGATTTTGCTGATAGTTTTCAGCAGTCAGTCTCCTCAGGCATGCAGGCAGTTCTTTAGAACATGCATTTGAGAGTTGAGTGGACACATGCCAGCACATAAATAAATCTCATGGCAGTTGTTGTCAAATTACTTTCCAAATGTTTTTTTCAGGATTTATTTTATTGTTTGTGTGTAAGTGTGTCAGTGTATGAGTATGTGTCGTGCATGCACTTAACCACTGAGTCATCTCTCTAGCTCCCCCAAGTGTTTTTTTTTATTGTTGACGGAACAGTGATGTCCCCTGGGCTGTGTCTGTTGCTTCCTTGTGGTTAGATGCAGGTTGTAGGTCTTTGGCAAGAATATCACAGCTGTGTGGCAGTGGCTCCTTTAGTGTGTCTGACAAGAGCTCATGATTCCGGTTCCTCTGATGTCTGCTGATGTTTATTTCATTCCTTCATTGAAATGCTGCCCTCTAGGCTTCTCTGTTAGGTTGTTCTTTTTTTTTTCTCCTTATATTCATAAATGCTTTGACAGTGTGGCAAGGCCACATTATTACTTTAAATCAATGTAAATACTTGTTTTCCATGCTCACCTCCAGTCAGGATGGATTGTATCCCAGATTCAGTACCATCTTAAGTAAATCACAACAGAAACTGATGAAAGTAGGTCAAGCAGAAGTACCCAGTCTGCACATCTTGCTTGAGAAAGGAACTGTAGCTGCAGTTTACATAGTGTGTCCAGGCCTGAGTGCAGGGATCTCCATAGAGCTGACCTCTGTAGTGAGGCCAAAGGCCTGGGGAAGCTGCAGCTGTGTGGCTGGAAGCTTGGCAGGATAGGTTGCCAGGGGAGGAGACAGGCTGCCATGAGCATGCAGAAAGGAACCGCAGAACAGCCCACAGGACTCATGGGTACAGGAAGGCTCATGTGCCCAGCAGCCAGGGTAGAGTTCCACAGAGGCCACCTGTGGAAGGATAGAGGATGTCTGCACTGAGGGCTGCTTTGGTACCACAAAACAGCTTGAAAAGAAGCCTGGAAAGGCCCAAACTGTAGCATAATCATGTCTCAAACAAAGCAGGAAACAGGTTTAAGGGATGTAAAAATGGACTGAAAAATTCTCTTCCAGCTGTGGATGGTAATTGGCAGGGGTGCAGGCGGGAGGGTGTGGGGAGGGGGGTAGAGAAATGTTTGAGGAGACATGGACACTTAAAGAGCTGTAGACTCCCATGCTCCAGAAAATTCCATGAGCATGAGAAAAGTGCATGGGAGACCTTTTTAGAAGTCCTGGAGCCGTTTTTCCATATGGATGCTGTCCTGCTGCCTGTCAGACCTGTAGTTCATCCATTTGTGTAATCAGTGCAGACTCAGCTTCTTATTTTATTCAGTGGGTTATAACTTGTAACTAGTATGCTTCTTGAAAAATCATCACATTTCATTATTTGTATGTGTGTGACATGTGAGTGTGCTCTTGCCATTTCTTTTGAACATAAAAACAGGTTATAATTCAAAAGTCCAGGGTTATTTGAAACTGGAAAGTATTTTCTCTGTAGAAAGTAGTAAAAATGATAACATTTCCCAATAAGCCCTTTTAAGCCAAATAATAGCTGAATTACACATATAAATATTGATTAGATTCTGGAATACAGAAGAGACCTATCTTCATCTGTTCAGAGAGCTATGTTTTACTTAAGTTGTGTAAGTGAGATTCCTATTCATCTTCCCCTTCACTGTTTGATTTACAGTGGACATTTTCCTATCGGCTAATCCATAATCTAAAAAGATTTTAGCCTCCCCTCCTGAAAGTATAGCCAGCATATTCTTTCATCAGCTTGATACAGTACATATTCTTATCCTAATAGTGAAATGTTTCACTAAAGCTTGCCCAGTGATTGGGCAAAACCAAAACTTATTATAAGTCACAGTCATCCTAGGGTCCTCCCTGTTAGGTAACCTCCCTAGATCTGTGGGTTGTAGTCTGGTTATCATTTGCTTTATATCTAGTATCCACTTATGAGTGAGTACATACCATGTTTTGTCCTTCTGAGTCTGGGTTACCTCACTCAGGATGATATTTTCTAGTTCCATCCATTTGCCTGCAAATTTCATGCTGTCATTGTTTTTCTTGGCTGAGTAGTACTCCATTGTGTATATGTACCACATTTTCTTAATCCATTCTTCAGTTGACAGGTATCTAGGTTGTTTCCAGGTTCTGGCTATTATGAATAATGCTGCTATGAACATAATTGAGCATGTATCTTTGTGGTATGATTGAGCATTCCTTGGGTATATGCCCAAGAGTGGTATGGCTGGGTCTTGAGGTAGATCAATTCCCAATTTTCTGAGAAACCACCATACTGATTTCTGCAGTGGTTGTACAAGTTTGCACTCCCACCAGCAGTGGAGGAGTGTTCCCCTTGCTTCGCATGCTCTTGTCATTTCTTACATGTGGAGATCAGAGGACAACTTGCAGAGGTCAGTTCTCTCCTATGTGGGTCCTAGGAATTGTACTCAGGTTGTCAGGCATGGGAGTAGGCACCTGCTGAGCTATCTCACCAGCCCACTAGCATGATTATTAACACTTGAATTCTGACTTTTTTTTTTATCCTGTAGGATCTTCTTGAAACAGTTGATGGTGTCCTTTGAAAGCCTCGGTGATCACTTTCGTGCATTCTGATGGGCCACACATTCTGGCTCTTCTTAGCCATCTTCCCAGGGTGCCCTGCTTCCTAGGGGTGCTAAATGGTCTTGGTGCAGGCTCTGGGGGTGTGCATGCTTTCACTGCTACTGTGGTATGAGTGCTGCCAGGCTCTCCCAGCCGTTCCTGTATTGATCCTTTTAGTGATTAAGTGAATTTACATCAATACCTCTGATTCCTTCCCACCTAGGGCTGTATAGGCCGAGTCCAACTTTTCTTGTTTAACTCCTCCTCCCTGGGCAAGAAGCCTAGTTCCCATGATCCTTAGCATATCTATGTGTTGGATCAGTCTTGCTTTGTGACATGTGCCCATTGTCATTGTCCCCACCATGGATGGATGCTTCTCTAGCCCACACAGGGCCACTGTCATCACCCTTCCTATGCATGGTGTCTTCCTTACTCTGCATCTGCCCTGGCACTCTGAACCTTGCCCTTCCCAAAGGACTCTGTTGTCTCTCCAAGGGCACTGTGGTTCTTGCCTCAGTTTATACACTTACCTTGCTCAGAATACTTCATGGGTACTTGTAAATCAGATCCAGTTGAGGGAACAGGCTACTGTATGGAATAGACTGCATGTGAAAGAGTGGAAGTCTCTGAAGGTGAACCATGAGAAGAGGACACATACACACACACACACACACACACACACACACACACACACACACACACACACGGGCCTTGCCACTCAGCAGGAACCCACAGAACATCTCTGAAAATAGTTGGCTCTCTAGAATGTAGACCAGTGATTTTCAGGAAAGCATCTGAAAGAATCTCCCCTCATGAACCTGCCTATCCTTGACAATATTGTTTTTTCCATCAGTTTTTAGGTGAGAGCTATTCAAGAATCTAGCCTGAGCCACTCAGCTGGAAATGTCCAGGGAGTGGTCCTGATCAAATTCCATCCTAGTCAGTATGTAAACTTTTAGAGAAGTTCATTTTTTTTGCCCCCCCCCACAATAAAAAATGGAGCCCAAGACCTGCTGTGAGGAGTCTGAGTGACTGTAGAACTTGAGAGATGGAGAAGAACAGTGGAGGATGGGAGCAGACCACAGAAATGTGAGTTCATGAGACATGAAACTTGACACATGCTAGCGACACCTCCCTGCCCTTCACCATAGCTCTGAGCAGCTGTGACATTGCATTGCCACCAGCATTTGACAGTGACCTTGTGTGTGTGACAAGACTTTTCCTGGGGAGATGCAACACACACATGTACTCACCCTAGATAGGAAGCCTGTGACAAACCAAAGTACAGATACCACCAAAGTCCAACTTGGTGAACCATGAGTTTTATTGGGATTACTTACAGGAATATGGGTGAGGGGTTATTTACAGGAGCAGAAATGACTCAAAGCCCACTGCATCGCCCAAGTCCACCCGGTGTGGGTGACAACTCACAAAGCTGGGAATTTGGGGTGCACTGCACAGCCTACAGGCAGTTCAACAGGCAGGAGAGTGCCTTCCCAGGTGCCTTCGTCTAAACCTCTTCCAAGCAGCTCTGCTGGGCATGTTTACTCTGCCAGGGAAGGACCTAGTGAATCTGGTCAGTTTCAGAGACTTCCTGAAGTTATTTTAAATTGTTTACTTACCTGCTTAAGGATTATTCCTTCAGGATAGAGTGTTTCAATTTCAGAGGAAACTGTTACATAATACTCTGTTAAAAGTCAGTAAATTCCGCGGTTTTTAATTAGGCCAACCTTCTTGGTGGATATAATGTATCTTCTTTGTCACACTTTCCAGTAAAGCCTTCTTGCTTTCTCTGTGAGGGTCTGGGGTCATCTTCATATTTAGCAATCCAGCCCTGCTCTGTGTGGTGGAGAAGGGATGGAAACAGAACAGCAGTGTGCATTGTGCTGGGCTAGTGTTGGTCATCTTGACACAGAGTAGTCTTTTGGGAAGAGGGAACCTCAGCTGAAAAAATACGCCTCCATAAGACTGGCCTATAAGCAAACCTGTGAGGCATTTTCTTGATTAGTGATTGATGTGGGAGGGCCCAGCCCACTATGAGTCCTGGGTTATACAAGAAAGCAGGCTGAGAAAGCGATGGTAAGCAAACCAGAAAGCCGTGCTCCTCCGTGGCCTCTGCTTCAGCTCCTGCCTCCAGGTTCCTGCTTTGACTTCCTCCAAGGATGGACTGTGGTGTGAAACTGTAAGCCAAAATCAACCTTTTCCTCCCCAAGTTGTTCTTGGGCATGGTGTTTATCACTGCAATAGAAACCTAACTAAGACACCATCTTAATGGGCTTCAGACAGCAAATTTTTCTAAATTGTATTTTATTTTTAAAATGTTTTATTCTTGAGAATTTAATATAATTTGATCATATTCTTTCCCCTCCCCAACTCCTCCCAGATCCTCCCTCATCTCCCTACCCACCTAATTTCATTTTCTTTCTCTCAAAAAACAAACCTGGGGTCTGATTTGTGTTGGCTAACTGTTCCTGAGCATGGGGACTGCCCTGGAATGTGGTTGATGTGTGGATTGCAGATGTCAGGTTATTGGTTACTGTTTTGCGATGCAGTTTCTTTGGTGAAGACACATAAAGCTGGACTGAAGACTCAAAATGCAGGGTGCTCTTTAAAAGGAGGATGGGAGGAGGTCACCTCTACAGTGGTGGAGAGCAGGAGTCTGCAGGCCTGCCCGGGAAAGCCCTGAGGCTCTGAGCTTGAAGGGCCACAGGTGTGAAGTGCACGAGGCAGGAGCCTGTTGGGCACAGCTGAGGACTGGGAGGAGGCTCCTTCGGGCAAGGCTGGATCACAGGGCCCACTGAGTAAATGGCTGGAGGGGGGGCTGTTCTGCTGCAAAACCAACTACAGCTGCTGTGTGGAGGAAAGACCAGGGAGGAGGTGGGGGAACACACAGGCCTGGGGGATTCCTGTGTGGTGAGACGGAAAGGAAGTGGGGTGCAGCTTTGCTGGGCTTTGTTCTCAAGAGTCGGCCCTGGTGTCTCTTGAGCTGTGGAAAACTTCAAAGGGGAGAGTGCTGGAAGGGAAATCAGGTGTGGGTTTTGTGGTGTTTTAAATGTTCTTTGCACTGCTGGGGATGGGACCCAGGGCCTTGAAAATGTCCAAAATGTCAGGTGAGCACTCACCACAGGCTGTGTCCCCAGGTGAGCACTCACCACAGGCTGTGTCCCCAGGTGAGCACTCACCACTGACTCTGTCCCCAGCCTTTTTTTTTTTTATATACTTTTAAGCTTTATACCTGGTGACATAGAATATTTTTTCAGAAAAGTACATAATTATAACCACATTGCATAGATTCTCACCAAAACCCACCCAGGGAGGCAAGTCCTCAGCCCCACCATAAGAGTGACTTCCAGATTGCCACTCTGTAGTGTGAGTAATGTGATGTGAGTGTTGTGTGTGTCATACGGCATTTGCTATCAGACACCCGCCCCCCCCCGTGTTGTTAGGGACACTTGCCTCGAGTATGCTGTCATCAGCCTCTCCACAGCTGACAGGTGTCACCCAACCCACGGATTATACCTTCTGTGTCCTGTTTGGAAAGTGTAAGGAGACAGTCACTTCTGTCTTGGAAGTACTATCCCTAGGTTTTCTGTCGTTAACATTGGCTTTCACGTTTATGTTTGTGGCCCATGGAGAACTGATTTCTGTGTATGGTATGAACTGAAGTAGAGGGCAAGGTTATTAATGTATGTGTGTGTGTGGTTGGTGTATGTGCATGTGGTATGCATGTTTGTGTGGAGCTTTGTGTGTGTTGTGCACATGGGTGTATGTGTTTGAATGTGTGTGTTTGTAGATGCATATGGATGTGCATATTTGGATATGTGGAGGTGCATGTGTGGGGGCAGTGGTTGCAGTTTCCCTATGGGTTTTGGGGATGGAACTATGGTCCTGTACTTGCCTGGCAGGTTCTTTACCCACTGAGTCCTCTCCCCAGCCTGTGACCTGCACCACTTCCCGTGCCCCGGTACTGTGTCCTCTAAATTAGGTGACCACAGACAAGTGGTTTTCTTCTGGACTGTGCACAGCTGTGGCAGCCTCGTGTCTGGGAGTGTGGCTGTCCTGCTGTGCTCTTCCAGCCTGCCTCAGTATTCTAGGTGTCTCTGCTGTCTCCACAGAGTTGGGACTCAGCTTGTTAATTTCTACCAAAGAAAACAAAACACTGCTGGGACTTTTAACATAATAAGAAGCGTAAATCCTAAGGATGTGGTTGATTGAGCCTCGCCAAATGTCTGCGTTCATGTAGCCTGTGCCAGCCAAGGCGGAGAGCTGTTCCGCCATGCTATGGTGTTCCCTCCCGCCAACCCAGCTAGTCTGCATGTCCCTCTGAGTCCAGCCATTTTCATTTCTCTCAGAGTGGGTGGGTGTGTGGAATCACAGAGTTTGAACTCTGACTTCCCTGGTTCCCACCATGTTTCTCATGGTTTCTCTTGGTTAGTGTGTCACTCTTTCTCACTGCTGGATGGTTCTACTGAGCCCTAGAACGCACCCATGTCCCTGCTAGTACATACTAGGGCTCATTCCTAGTTAGAGTTTGTGTAAATAAGGCAGCTAGGAACATTTCTGAGCAAATCTCTTTGTGGACAGGTTTGTTCATCTCTCTTGAGAAAGTGCTGAGGAAGCTGGTGGCTGGGTGATGGGGAACACAAACTGTTTTACTGGGAGCTGCCAAACAGTTCCAGAGTGGCTGTACCATTTTACACCCCACGGGAGTTCTAGTTGCTTTGCTTACTCACCAGCATCTGTCATGGTCTTTCCAATTTAGCTATGCTGACAGTATAAAGTTTTTTGTTTTTTAATTAGAGTAGCGGAATTGGCATTTTCATACATAGTCTTTGTTGTTTCTCCCTCATCAGCTCCCTCGCCCCATCTTTCACTGTGGTGTTCCCCCATTACCTGCCCTGCCCCTCTTCCTTAAAGCCTCCTTGGGCCCCACATAAATACACAAGCATAAAAACTGGAAGATAGGCCTTACACACACGAGTGTGTGCAATGTTTGTCTTCCAAGCCTGGGTACTTCCTGTAATGTTTTCTTCCTACCCATTTTCTCATGACTCTGTTTTTGTTCATGGCGAAATGCAACCTTCTTGTGTAGATGTCCCATGCGGTGGCCATGTGGGCTTGGCTGCCTCCTCGCAGAGTCTCCAGTGAGAGGTCAAGTCCTTTTATAACCAGGGGTGGAATGGCGGGGAGGACACCAGGTCTGTTTTCAGTTTTCCCACAGTGACTCCCCTCCCCTCACATCCTCAGCAGCATTTGCTGTTTGCTTTCCTGATGACTGCCAGTCTGACTAGGTGAGGTGGATCTCAGACTACTTCTCTCTGATACGCTTCCCTGAGAGCCAAGAGTGTGGACGCCTTGAAAGGACTTGTTGCCATTTGTCTTTCTTCTAGAGCCACGTTCAGTTCCTCAGTCCACCTTTCCGATTGTGTTATTTTCCTCATCTAGTTTTTAAGCTCTTTGTAGACTCTAGATATTAATCCTGTTCTGTAGGTTCTTTACTCAATTAACTGTTCCCACTGCTGTGCAGAAACATATTCACTTCATGAGGTCTCATTTGGCACCTGCCGCCTTATTTTGAGTCACTCAGTCCTGTGAGGAGGCTCTTACTTGTGTGCCTATTTCTGAGGCGTTTCTCCTATTCTCAGTTCTAGAAGTTTCAGAGTTTCAGGTCTCATGCTGACGTCTTTGATCCATTCAGAGGTGGGTTTTGTGCAGAGCAAAAGATAAGGATCTAGTTTCTCCTCTCTGTGGGCACCTAGTTTTCCCAGCACAGCTGTCTTTTCTCCAGGATGTTTTGGCATCTTTATGAAAGATGAAATAGCCATAGCTGTGTTTTGTCTGGATCTCCTGTTCTGTTCCGCTGGTCTGTGTGTGTGTCTGTGTGCCAGTACCATATTGTTTTTGTTACCGAAGCTCTGTGATTCAACTTAAAGTCAGCCATCCTTTTACCCTGAGCTGATGTCTGTCCTTGATGCTAAGGTGTGTTTCTTGGGTTCAGCAGAAGGATGGATCCTGTTTTTGTATCCTTAGTGTTAGTCTGTGGTTTTTTTATTGGGGAATTGAGACCACTGATGTTGAGATATCAAGGAGCAGTGTTTATTGATTCCTGTTATTTTGCGCTCTCTCTCTCTCTCTCTCTGTCTCTCTGTGTGTGTGTGTGTGTGTGTGTGTGTGTGTGTGTGTGTGTGTGTGTGTTCATGTGCAAGTCCTTCTTTTGATTTGTTGGACAGGGATTATTTATCCTTTGTGTTTTCTTGGATGTGGTTAATTAACCTCTTTTGGTTGGAGTTTTCCTTCTAGTACCTTCTGTAGGGCTGGATTTGTAGATAAAATTGTTTAAATTTGTTTTTTGTTTTTTGTGGTTTTGTTTTTGTTTTGTTTTGTTTTAATCATGGAATGTCTTATTTTCTTCATCTATTGTGATTGGAAGTTTTGCTGGGTATAGTAGTCTGGGGCTAACATCTGTGAGTGAAGCTACTCATACCCTTGACCAAAGACCAGACCTCCTTTATTCAGGGAAGGTCATCCTCTTTGAGCGCACAGCTTCAGGATGGCTGCACATGGAGCAGTGAGGGAGGAGGGGGCCCGCCTAGCCAGCCAGATCAGCCGAATCAGCTGATTAATGGGGTGACAGACATCACAACAGATCACCCTCACATCTGCCTCTGTGGTCTCTTAGAGTCTGTCAAACATCTGTCCAGGCCCTTCTGGCTTTTAGAGTCTCCATTGAGAAGTCAGGTGTTATTCTAATAGGTCTGCCTTTATATGTTACTTGGTCTTTGTCCCTTGTAGCTTTTGATATTCTCTTTCTTCTGTACATTTAGTATTTTTATTATTATACACCAAGGGGACTTTCTTTTAACTTCCACCACTTTCTGCCTACCTTTGTTTGCTAGATTTACTTATAACAACATCCTTTACCAGAAAATACCTTAATGATAGGTAAGAATTTCCTTTTTCCTGATTACATATCAGTTTTATTTTACAATTACATTGTTGATTCGAAAAGAAAATGGCGGTGTTTCAAAAAGCTCCATGCAGGGGCTGAAGAGATGCCTCAGTAATTAGGAGCAGAGGCTGTTCTCACAGAGGACCTGAATTCAATTCCCAGCACCCACATGGTGGCTCACAGCTGTTTATTACTCCAGTCCCAGGGGATCTGTTGCCCTCTTTTGACTTCTGTGGGTACTGCACATACATAAAGCAGAACACCCATACACATAAAATAAAGGAAAAAAAAAAAAGCCCTATGTATAAAAAAGGTCTGACTTTGGCATGATGCTGCCAGGCAGAATAGAACTCAAATTCATTCCCTCTCTGGTGACTCAAAGGGAAGACCATGAGCTCTGCTTCTGGGAATTGATTTAGAAGGGTTTTTTTTGTTTGTTTGTTTTTTAATATAACTGTATTGAGGATATTTAGTAAGTGTGCTGGCCTGGGTGATGGTCTCTGCGGAGTAAAACACTGTCTAGATGCTACCATGTCCCTTTAGTGTGTCTGGACCTAGATGTGTGACCTAGTTTTTGGAGCAGACACAGGGCTGCCGCTCCCCTGCTGGAGGCTGCATACCTGGGAAAGCCTGACAAGAGGGTGTTCACAGGATAAGATGTCACACTGTGGTGCTGTCAGAGCATAAGCACTTGGTTTTGAAGAGGAGCCCTAGCAAGCAGGAGGCTTCGAGCTCAAAGGGTGCCCCACCACTAGCCGTGAAGTCTGCCCTAGGCTTTGTGTGTGAGTCAGGGCACTCAATCCTACTGCAACCATGACGTCCAGTTACAGCTGTAGTGTCTTAAAATGTTAAGGACCTGTTCACCATCCCAGAACATGTGGACCAGCATTCTTCTCTGATGGACTGTGCTGTGCTATGACTGAATGGTAGGGATTGGTGTTCTTCTGTGATGAACTGTACTGTGCTGTGACTGAGTGGTAGGGATCAGTGTTCTTCTGTGATGAACTGTACTGTGCTGTGACTATGTGGTGGGGACCAGTGTCCTTCTGTGATAAACTGTGCTGTGCTATGATTGAGTGGTAGGGATCAGTTTTCTTCTGTGATGAAGTATACTGTGCTATGACTGTGTGGTAGGGACTGGTGTTCTTCTGTGATGAACTGTACTGTGCTGTGACTGTGTGGTAGGGACCAGTGTTCTCTGCTCTTTAGGAATAATTATGTGGTCTATATGCTGTTTTCATGAAACACCTTCCATGTGCATGTGAGAAATGTGGCTTCGATGTTCAAGGCAGGTTTCCTGTTTGCTGGATTGTCTAACCTACCATATACTCTGATCTTTCAGCTATCCAGGGTTATGGGTTGTAGTCTCCCTTTAGGACAGGACATTTTTCAGAACTGGACCATCTGCCACACTTTCCGCAGTGAGTTTTGAGGCTCTGTAGTCAGTGGCACCCAAATTTAGAGTTTTGCCTTCCGGCTAAGTTCATGGTAAAACAGCAGGCCTCTGATTTCTTGCTGTGTCTACTTTAGGATGGAGTTTTTCCCATTCTTTGTTATCAGCCATCTGAGGCTATGTGCTGTGGTGAGTTCTGCAAACAGCACACAGACTTCAGTGTGGGGCCTGCCATCTTCTGTCAGGCTGCACTTGCTTGGTTTACTTGACATTCCTGATGCTCATGTCACCAGAACTTTGTTCTCCGTTTCCTGTCCTATTATTATTGTATTTCTCCCACACTAATACAATCTTCTCCTATTTTGTGCTTCTGCATACTGAATGCATTTGAAAAACAATCTACTTCCTTCTGTTCTGACATGGCAGATCAGCATCAGTGTTTTCTATATTGTTGATTAGTATTGTTGCTGTTACCCAGTAGGACATCACTCCTTAAAGTACTTGTATCCTTGATTCTCACTGGCCTGCTCACTAGGCTCATGCCTCTCCATACAGAGGACTGCTTTCTTCTTCCTGAAGAGCCTCCTTGAAAGTTTTCTGAGATAGGCCATCAGGTGGCTAAAATCTGCTTTGTTTTTCCTTCCTATCTAAGTAACTGCTCAACAGTAGACATCTCTGGTACTCCACTATGATTCTAAAAGAGCCAAGTGTTGGCCATCTAAGACTCTGTAAGTGTCTAGAGTGCCTGGTGCAAGTGTCCCTTGCTCTCCTCCTGATGTCCCCTGGCAGGGTTACAGTTTAGTCACTCAGATGTGCACTCATTTGTAACAGCTGCTCAGAACTGTGGGAAATGCACAGAAAGACTCAGAGACAGCATTGTGTGCTCATTTGTAACACAGCCGCTCGGAACTGTGGGAAACGCACAGAAAGAGACTCAGAGACAGCATTTAAAACTGACAGGCTCATGCTTTAATAGACACTGAATCACAAAGGAAGGGCCAAGCGCCCGCAGCCTCAATAAAAATAGGAAGTTCTTTTTACATGGCAAATTTCATAATATAAAAAGTTTAATGCTGTTTGGAAACTGTGTAATTTACAAAAAAAGTCCATGTAGGCCAAAGGTGGCTAACAATGCATATAAGGAGCGTGAATGCCAAGTGGGGAGGTGCCCAGGATGGGGGTGGGTGGGTGCTGGCGTGGACATCTCTGAAGGATCCGCTACAGACAGGCCCAGTTCACAAGCCACATATACAGTCAATTCAGATCAAACAAAATGTGTGAGGAAAAGCTGCCCTGTTGCTGTTTGCCACCTTGTGAGGTATACAGCAAGGACCACTGAAGCTTCTGTGTGTGCTGGGGGCAGTTGGATCCTGTGGGCAGCACCTCACCACCTATCAGTGTGGACTGATTTTTTTCTCTAAAAGGGAGGAAGGTGAGACCTGCTCATTGCTGCAGGGACAGTTGTGGGTCAAGATGTAAGTTTTGTAGGTGATTCTTGTGTTAGTTTGCAGTTAGCAGTCATTACTGGTAAGAACTGGGGCAGCCTATGGCCTTGCTCTCTGGTCCCACCAAGCTCCCAGAGGAGGCTGTTGCTTGTCTGGGGCATGTCTTTGTCTGGTAGAGCGGGGTAGAATATTTAAGAAAAAAATTATTAAAAATTTTCATTTCCTGAGCTTAAGGGAACATCTGTCTACTACCAGCAAAGGGGAAACAGAGACGACTTTTGTAACTTTGACCCACATCTGTTGGCTCCTCCCACACAGGATGAAGAGCCAAGGGCTAGGTAGGCGCCACCTACACCAAATGTGAGCCCTCAAGGCTCCAGGCCCAGTGGGCCCACTGCTTCCTTGAGAACTTCCTGGCCGTGGAACAAAATTTCAATTGCATTTTCTGCTGTATGCACCAGGAGCCAACCTTTCTTTTAAAAGGCAGACTTGTCTTCAGGCTTTGTGAACCAAGAGGCAAAACCAAGACTTGTCTTGTACTTATTAACCATTTTAAAAGGTAAACCCATCACTGGCTTATGGCCAAAACAAACAAACAAAACTTCCAACTCATTCACCAGCTTTAGTCTGTGGATCATGTTTGCCAACCCCTGACCCATACAGAATGCTGAGTCACACAGTCTCTCATGATGTGAAGATTCTTCTTTACGGTGTAGCTGGAAGCTTCAACTGACTTTGTTTCACGTGCGTGAAATCACCAAGACTGACATAAACGATGACTCGGATCTGCACATTGGTCCCATTACTTTGTCAACTTTGTTTTCCTTCATTGAAACTTATATCTAAGATAAATAAAAAGCATTCCAGGTACTGTTTGGCTCTTCAATGTGAGCCAGAAAACAACAATGTACCTAGGAGTACACCAGAGCAGCCTTGGAGTCCTCCATGACTTGACAACATGGTCATACATGGTTGAGGGGTGGAGGTATCTGCTGATGGTGGGCTGCACCCTGGACAGAGCAAAGACAGCCAGGCTCCTGGGCACTTGGGGGATGAGGCTGAGGTGGTGGCTGAGAAGGACAGGCCCAGCCACCTGCATTTGTGCTGAGGTTGATTCTCGGTTGCCGAGGACCTGACTTTGCAAGTGGAATGCACAGTGCTGGGTTTGGTTTTCATTTGCTACATGGCAAGTTAGCTCCCTGCTAACATAAGCTAGTACATGCTGCTTTCATGAAGAAGTTCTCTCCCGGGGGTGGGGCAGGTTGAATGTGATAGTCTTATTATTGTTTGTCTACAAGGTGGTTTGGATGCAGAATCCTCTCTGACAAAACTCACCAGAACAACATGGAGCCAGGGGACAGTGTCAGTTTTTAAAAGAGCACATTGAGGAGGAAGTAGCAGTCAGTGGCTACAGAGTGAGGTCATAGCATAGTGTAGGGGTGCAGGCCTCAAGGCTGAGGCAGGAGGATTGCTGCAAATCTGAGAGGCTAGTTTGGGCTAGAGACCCTGCTTTAAAAAGCCACAATGAGAAACAAAACCAAAGTCAGATCCTGTTCAAGGTGAGAAGTGCCCTTGGGGGTCATGATGCCAGCACCCCCACTCCTGTGTGTGTGTGTGTGTGGGGGGGTGTTGGCCATGATGACTGCTCTTACTGAGGAGTACCTGAATCTAGTTTCCCCTGACCTGGTGGAGCTGTGACTCGCACTGTCACAGTGCGTGGAAAGACTGACCTGGTTGATAATGACGCAGAGGTGGTAGCAGTGGGGACTGGTGATGGAGAGAGGAGAGGTTTGTGGCCTGAGCTGGGAGAGGAGGAGAAATGCAGCAAGGCAGCAGAAGTGGCTGGGGTCCTGGTCTAGCTAGCCAGGGGACATTTTTTTTTCCTTTCTATCTTTTTTTTTTTAAATAATTGAATAATTTCAACCATACCCCCAAGAAAACTTGATTACTACTTATGGATGAATATTCAAAATTTGACATTTAAAATTTCTTGAGCTTTTAAAAATAATAGCTATAAATGCAAAGTACTATTGATAATAAAACCAAGTGTTTATCCATGTACAAAAAAGGTCAGTTATGTTTTAAAAGCACAACGTTGTGTTTTAAACCACAATTGCATAGTTCTAAAATGCCTGGACAAGAGTACAGAATTTTTTTTTTTTTTTAAGAAAATTCAAGTTTGGCCAACAGTGGGGTCCAGAGGCCCCAGCCGAGCTCATGGGGAGCAGCTGGGAATGCAAGCGCTTTCAACATTAATTATTGCATTGTGGCTGTGACTTCCGGTATCCACCAAAATGGCTACAATTTAATCACAAAGAATTGGCATTTTAAAAACCACAGTTCTCCTTTTGGATAATGTAATGCATCAGTGCAGAACTTAGAATGTTCTATATCCCATCAGCACCCGGGAGCCCAACAGGAGCTGTTTGCGCTCCTGTAGGAAAGATATGCATAGAGACTTGGTAGCAAAACCAGTGCTGCCTTCCTCCCACAGGTCCTGTGGCAGGAGTAGGAGCAGAGAGGCAGAGAAGACACGGCCATTCCCACCCTGTGCAAGACCTGCTTTTGGTGAATCTGGCCCAGGGGAGCTACCCGTGAGTACAGTGGTATTTGGCATGACTGTGACCTTGCCTGGGGAGCCCACCTGTCTGAGGAGAGATGGTTTCAGTGGCTGTGTGGGTGACTGCACTAGATGAGGGACTCCAAGACTCTGGCTGTAATGTGCACGGAGTCAGGGCCAAGATGCTTTAACATTTGGAGGAAGGGAAAAGCCTTCCTGGGGACAGGAACTTGTACCCATTGGCCAAGGGCAGTCTCAGAGGGCGGGTGGCAGCTGTGGTGCCGAGGCCACCAGATGTGGTCAGCGCTGCCGTCTCTGGGCACCAGTGGCCGTTGGTGGGGACTTTGGGGGGCACCTCCTCACGCCGCTGCACAGGCAGCTCCTTCAGCTCCAGTCTGTCCGCCCCGCCCTCGTCTTTGCTGTGCCGAGGGGACAAGTTCAGCAGGCTGAGGACATCTCTTTTAGATGTCAAGGCTCCTGGTGCACCTCGGCATATTTTCCGGGGACCCCTTGGGGGCTGGGGTGCGCTCTGCCAGAGCATCTTGAGGCTGTGCACTGCCTGCACCTTCTCATCCGGGGCATCAGCTGGACTGGAGCGAGCAGAGCCAGCTGAAGAGTAGGAGAGAGCAGGAGATGGCGCACTACACGCAGGGGATTGGTGGCCTGAGCCAGGGGATGTGTTCCGGGGGGACTTGGAAATGTGAGCACTGTAAGGAGAGCTGGGGTACTTGAGTCTAAAGAGTGGTGGGTCTGCCGGGGAGGCTGGGGTGTCACGGCCAGGTGATGGGCGGCTGCTGCTAGGAGAGCTCAGGCTATCCTTGCCTGATAACTCTGATGTGGCAGGGCTGCTCACCTTGGGGAGCGATGAGCTCCTGGCTGGGGGCTGTGGTTTGATAGTGAGTGGTGATAGCTGACTCCTCTGATGGGAGAGTACAGGCTTGCTGAAGGCGCTGGTTTCTGAAGCTCTGAAGACTGTGGTGTTGTTGGGTGCTGCTACCATGCCATCTTCTCGGTCAGAGCCCTTGCCTGCTGGGCCACCACTCCTCTGAAGGCGCTCTACTGCAAGGAGGTGGCTTTTAGTCTCCTCTAGGATCCTCTGGGCCAGCTCCTGGGGGTCGAGCTTTGGGGTGCTCTCCTCCTGGGACTTCACGGTGCTGTCGGTCTCTGTGCTGGACTGGTCTGACTCACCTGTGTCTGAGCTTGCCAGTTTCCCCACTTTCTGGAAGGGTGAGTTTGGGCTGGGGATCAGGGTCATCTTCACAGGGGAATTGGGAGTGCTAACACTTCCCTTGGAGCTGACTGAAAGCCTCACACCACCTGGTGCCCTGACACAGGGCTGCTTGGGGTCTGGGGAGAAGTGTGCCTTCCCATCACCTTGGTAGGTTGCCAGAGGTTCCATGCTGATGATGGAGAACCCCTCATATTCTTCTTCTTCCTTGCTGCTCCCACGTCTGGCCTGTGGGGACAGCTGGCGCCGTGGCAGGGTGGCTCGTTGTGCGTGGGTGCTCTTGGGCCTATCATAGTCCTGTCGTCCTCGGGGGCCCCCACCTTCCAAACCCCCCTCGGGCTTGGAGACAAAACTCATGGAGGAGGCAATGGAGCTGAGACTGTACACAGAGATGGCATCGGAGGCAATGCTGTCTGCCCCAGTCGGGGAGAAAGGAGGGTGCTGGTAGCCCAGTGGCAGAGCATTGGACACAGACTGTGCTGATGCCAGTGACTCCAGGGAGGATGAGCTGTCCAGGCTGAGGCGTTTGGGGAGCTCTGTGGAATCTAGGCACAGAACATCCAGGCCAAAGGACAGTTAGGATTTTACAGACTGACATTTCCTTTACGAGACATCCTTAATGTTAGAAACTAGTAAAGACTTACACACTGCATAAGCACAACTCCAATTAACCCCCAGTCCTCATGAACAAGAAGTGGAACACCCTAGGACATGCCCAGCCATGAGCCACAGGCCTCAGCAGCCCTGTCTTTCGGCCCCTGTCACCTTCCACTCAAGCCTTAGTTCTTACTGTTCTTGTGACTGTCACTAGTGAGCCCACACACCAAGTCCAGTGCTTAAGGGCTGGTTTGCAGTGGACCCATACCCTCTGCTAGTGCCCTTTGACCCTGCAGCACCCCTGGGGCACAGAGCTCCTCCCCTTGCCTGCACTGGCCTCCTCCTAGAAGGCATCTCACAGATGCTCTAGAGCACGATGTACCCAGGACAGCACTCCAGCCCACGCCTGTTGCTGCCTTCCTGATGTTATACAATGTCGTCTCACTCTGGCACCTGTTCTGAAAGCCTTCCTATCACAGTACACATTCTTTAGCAGGCCCTGTTGGTTTGGCTACCTTCAAACCATGGCTGTGATCCAGTTGCCAACTTATCCCTAGAACAGCAGCACTCAGGCCAGGCATGCCCTCCGGTCCCAAGGAGCTCCTCTTACGCTCACCTGGAGTAGGACAGGCATGTCCTGATACCATGCCATGTCCCATCCGCTCCACTTTCCCCCAGTCTTGTCCCCACTGTGGTGTTTCTTAGGTTGGCCTTAGGCAAGCTAATGAGCTTGCTGCCTCTATCCCCCAAGAATGAAGCTCTCCAGAGCAAGGAGCTCCGGGCCCCTCCCCAGAAGATTCTAACACAAACTAAACATGCATCACTCACTATCCTTTAGAGGGAAAGGGGAGGTGCTTACCAAAGAGTGACAGCAGGGACTGGAGTGCAAAGTGGGTAGTGCGTCGACTAGCCTGTTTCCCAGTTTTCAGGATCACTTCCTCTTGGCCCACCTCACATAGGTCAAAACCTAGAGGAAGATGCCACATGCTGTGCATGGCTCTCACCAAGGGCAGCATGGCAGGGGTGCCAGTGAGTATCTAGCTGTTAGGATTTCCCAATTGATAGTGTTCAGGTCAGGCTGCCTCTCCCAGAACAGCTGCTGGGCACAGCCTTACCTGCTTCTGCAGGGTTTTGCCTGACTCTTCTGCCATGTTCCTGGAGTCAGGCTCCATGAGACTAGACATACAGCCACAGAACAACCCACTCGTTCTCCAGGCAAATGTGCACAGGAGGTCTAGGTTAGCTGAGCATCACACAGACAGCCAGCAAGCACTCTCCCAGGCACTGTGGCCAAAGACTGTCCCCAGAAGAGACCAGCCAGACTTTCTACTTGAGACATCATAGCCTGCTGGAGACTGTGGGGTGGAGAAAGAAAGGGAGCTTGTATGGGGGCTCCTGTGTGAGATGATAGGGACTGGAGGGCACATTGCTCCAGACTGAACCACTGGCCATTCACCAAAGGGGGCGCTTGTTCCCTTTCTACTCCTGATTGGGATCTGACATACATTCCATTCAGAATAAGGTTCCCTGAAAGACCCACAGGGCATTCTGGTTGTTGTGGGAAACTTAACTCTCTGGACTAAAGAATAAACAGGGATGCCTCATGGAAGTCATCATGTAAATGAAAGGCTTCTGATAGAATCCTCCGCTTCTGCAGAGACTGGAGTCAGCCGCCCCACCACCAACAGCCCTGTGCTGGGTTGGCAGAGGAACTCAGACGAGGATGGAAGGACTCTTGAGACCAAACCTGCCACCTACTGCTCTCCTCCCACTCTGCTTCCAGGAAGAACCAGGTGTGTGTGTGTGTGTGTGTGTGTGTGTGTGTGTGTGTGTGTGTGTGTGTGTGTGTCCCCTTCTGAGCACTGGCTTAGAGGCGCACAGGACACAAGTGGAACCAGCCTCGGGAGGAGCCAGGGCTGGGATTATTTCCCTTCTGGACTGGTCTCCATGACACAACTGGTAAGGGGTTGGAAATGGAGTGTTCACAGACGTGGAGGGCTGACCGTGCCATACCACACTACTTGGTTTTTGCCCTGCTGAGAGAAAAAGATAGAGCCACCTTCCAGTGATACACTGGTGTCACTGCCACAGAGGTGGCTGATAGAAGTGAAGACAACCTCTCCTGCCTCTGGTGGCATTTGTGTAGATTCCAACTCACCAGATTTGCCTTAACTCTGGACAAGAAACAAGTAGCCCAGATCATAGAGAGCACCGAGTGTGGATTGCCTTCTACCTTAGAAATACATTATACGACTGAAAACACAGGCGGCCAGCCCCCAGCAGTGAGTAGATGCCCAGGACAGAGCATAAGGATGTACAGTCCTGCAGTATCTGATGGTCCCTATGGTAGTGACATCATATTGACATCGCTCAGAGACCCCCTCATCTGGCATAGAGGCTCTGCCTGTCCTCGGCCTGGTGGGCCCCCATCCCTACCCTGACCTCATGCTGCTCTTGGCCCTCCTGCCCTCAATGCTAGTCTCTGAGGTCTGGTTTGGCCACTGTCCTTCCTCCAGCCAGCAGCCCCTGGAAATGTGGTAAAGCTTGGTCTGTCCTGGGAGGTAAGGACAGACTAGAGGGGACACTGTGATGGAGGGAAGCGGGCTGAAGCATTAGCATCTTTGGTTGATGTATTTCTATGTCCCTAGGCTTTACCCAACAGAAAACGGGGGAAAACAGTAAAGGAAACTGAAATGAAGTAGCTTATTAAGTCAAGGTGCTTGGTCCTACCGAGAGCTGCCAGGAACTCATGACACCCTGGGAGCCGCCACAGCTGGACACTGAGGGAGACTGGAATGGGAGCTGAGGCAAAGTCTTGTTCCTTCTCGCAGGCTTGCAGCTGGACCAGCACCTGATGGAGCTGAGGGAGGGAGGGACAGATGTAAGTGTAGGTCTGCCAGGCTTTGGACTACCCTGCCTAAGCTCATGTCACCTGCCATGGATTGCTGGCCTCTCATAACACCTGCAGCCTCTGGAGGTCCTTATTCAGTGTAGTCATACCTACTGCCCTCTCTGGGGCAAGGACCTGGAGGGGCAAAGGAGCCTTCCAGGGTCCCAGCTCTGCTTTGACCTCTGCCTTCCCTAAAGTACAGGAGCGGCTGTGGAAGTGGGGAAGAGGAGTTGGGGTTGGCGCCCTCTGTCTTCAATTATGGACGTAGTTGAGACCATCTTTAGAGTTTTTCACAAGACAAGGAAGATTTGAACACATCTTGTAACTTGGAACACATCAAGTTCATGGATGAGCTCATGTGACCCACTCAGGTGCCACTGTGAACTCTGTTTGTCACTGGTTCTGCCCCTGCTGCTCTAGTGGAACCTGAGAGGTCAGACCAAGGACAGAGTGGAACAGGAAAGGGGCAGCAAGAGCAGAGGAGGGACAAGCCCCAGCCCAGAGCTCTGTGTCAGCGCGCATGTGCACAGCCAGCGAGCTCAGAGCCGCAGTCCTGGGGTGGGTGGGCAAGGTGCTCACCTGACAGCATTTGCTGCTTAAAGTCGTACTCACCATTCCCACCATATTTTTAACAGCCTTCAGCCAGCACAGTATAAGAAAAAGAAAGAGAGAGAGAGAGAAGAGAGTTTAGATTCAAGCATAGCAGTTATGCACACAAGCTGATTGCTGCCACAGGAAGCACTGCACCAGCCTGGTTCTGACCAGGGAGAGGAGCAAGAGGCAGCAGGGGACACAAGGTGACAGCCATGCCTCGGCCAGTGTCCAGTTATCCTGGGGCCCACAGTGAGCAGACCTAAAGTCCCTTGGTTCCATGAAAGCAAGAGGCATAAGGAGCTGGTACACTTGAAGGCTCTCAGCCTCAAGTTCTGCGTTCTTTTATGGAGGACACAGACCAGCATTCTAGATGCTTTAACATGCAACATTCTAGAAGTATCCAACATTCTAGCAGATGAGGCATGCTAATTATAAACCAGCAGGAACTCAAGTCAGGTCCCTGGCTGCCAATAGCTCCAGAGCAGAGGAGTCTCCAGGAGCCATTGAGAGTGTCTACCCTGGTGAAGCTCAGATAGGGTACCCGTACTGGCACATGGCCGAGACTGGCTTATATACCTCAGAACAACATGCACTACTGTATTAAGTTATAGCCTCCAGAATGACCAGGAAAACCACTATGCACCCTTGAAGAATGCCATCCAGAGGTCCTCCCATACATACTGCACCTGGGGTGGACTCTAACTCTCAGTGGCCAGAGGAAAGTCAGGGAGACAGAGAAGCCACAGGATCGTGCTGCTCAGAGCTCAGAAAAGAAATTCTCATAACCCCTGAATTCTACCCACATTTCCCCAAAGTAGCCTCTTCTTTAAAAACTGCCATGCAGCTGGCTTTGTGCTCAGTGCTGTGCCTCAGGGGCTGGCCCAATGCCTGCTGGCTCAGGACAGTCACTATGATACTGGTCAGTTAGCTGAGAAAGCTGGGTGAGGTGGCAGGGTGCAAGAAGATAGTGAATGGCGGGTTCTGGAGACACCTGGACCACAGGCAGGGCGTATGAGCCCTAAGAACCTGTCTGTAGACTCTGCCTATTTGGAGATGCCATTCCCTAAGGCAGGGAAACCACACTCTATTCCTGACAGGCCTGTCTGGGTCTGTCCAGCCTAGCTTTACTTACCCGGCTGATAAGCTGCTCTCCAGTCTCTGAGGCCGTGATGAGCTTGCACAGTGCTTGGAGGGCTGGGTTGGGCAGACCTGAGCCAGTACAGAGGAGCAGATGTTACTCAGAGGGTCTTGGCACCTCCAGGGGAAAGAGTTCCAGATGTTCAGTGCTGAGGGAAGTTTGCTGCAGGTTGGCCCAGCCAGAGACATGTCCCTGTGTGGCTTACGACAGAAGCATGTAGCCTCCAGGGAAGAGGGATCCTGACCTTATGCTTGACTCTCTCTGTGATGTTTCCAGGATACCCTAGTTCCCAGTGGTGTGCCTGTGTCACCCTAGTTGGTCTGTGGTTTTGCCCAGGACCACTGAACACCCCCAGGAAGGGACGAAGATCGGGTGAGGTGGGCATCAGCCATGCATCAGTGGCTGTGGGATTCTGCCATGTCCGGTGATACTTCTGGCTACAAGGCCCAGCATTCTTGAGACTCATGGTCCCTCTGTGCTAGCACCCCACCCCCACCCCATCGCAGCTTACCCAGCAGGGCCTGCAGGGTGCTGCTGCACTGCTGCAGCCTCTCGCCCGGGTCTGAGGTTGGAAAGAAGACAGCTGCTGGCAGGCCACTGGCCGCAGGGTCCAGCCGGAAGCCCACAGCAGTGAGGAGGGCCTGCCATCCGGGAATGCCACCCACTTTGTTCTCTACACTCTGCTGGGATGTGTACATGGCATTGCGCTGCCCGTTCTGGATGCGCTGCAGGGACTTCTCCACCTAGTGGGGAACAGGACAGGTAGAGATCCAGATCAGACCTGTTCCTCCTCCTGGTGCTCTGGGGGAAGTCAGTGCAGTGCTGACTACTGCCACCTAGAAAGCCATTTGACCAGGCCTAAGGACACGACGCAGAGCTCCCTGAGCCTTAGGCATAGGAGGGTATGATGGTAAGGATCTGATCATCAGACAAAGAAGTCTGCTCCTCTCTACTCCAGACACTGTAGCAAATCACAGAGAATGACCTCAGGTCAGAGCCTGTCCAGCCCTACCAGTGCCTGCCAGATCCTCATTTTCTACAGAATGTGTCAACAGCACTCCTCCCTGGTGGGCCTGAGTTGTCACAGGCCCCGAGGCACAGAGGATTGCAGACTGTCCCCATGTCACCTGAGGCTTCTCTTAGAACAAAACAGCACAGATCAGATGTCTGGGGAAGAGAAGTGTCCACTTAAAACAGAAGTGGCTGTCCCTGGGACAGAGAGTCTTGGAGACACCTTGCATCCTGAAGGGGAAACAGGCATTGTAACAAGGAAGTGTGGCAGGGGAGCCTGATGTGTGGCTCTGGTGATTACCATTGATGGAGGGAAGCAGTAAATATTCCTGCAGCCTGGGGCCTCGGGCCCCTGAGAAGCCTGGCTGGACAGAGGAGTGTGGGGCCAGGGTTCTCTGCTGCCTAAGAGAAGTCTGCAGTGGTACAGACGGAGTGCTCTAGATGTGGTGGGGAACTTGAAAGGGCCCAATATTGTAGCTTCAAGATACATGGTGACAGAGGAAGCCAGTCTCAGCATCCTCAGGGCCTAGAGTGTGGCTTCTCACAGCAGGACTAGGCACCCCTAGGTACAGTGCATGCTGACTGTGTGGCCCAGGGTGTGGGGTCTGAAGGGCCCGACTTGAGTCTTCCCTATGGGATAAGAGGTTTACATAGCCAAGGTGGCCTGTCCACCTGGACCACAATCTACTTCCAGCTCCTGGAGTGGGTCTTCTGCAGGAGCTTCTGCTATGGTGCTTGCTCTAGGCCTGTGGGTAACCACAGATAGTGTGTCCATGCTACATGGATCCCAGCCTGGGCCAGAGCTGGGTTGGGAATGACTGGAAACTGCTCTCCATGCTTTCAGCAAAGGGTTGAAAGATGGGACAAATGTTGTATGACTTTTATTTTGGGAGTGACATGATCTTCCGTATTCTGAGTCAGCCTTTAACCCCTGATCCTTCTAGCTGTCTCTTCTGAGTGACTATCTTAACTGACAACTTCTGCTGTGCAGATGCCTACAGCCTCATGAACCCTGGGCTAGCCAAGGGTACAATCAGTCCTTTCTCAAATCAGGGAAAGACTCTGGTAATGAAGTAAGGCCTGTCAGCTGCTGGGTCTTCCTGCACTCCTGGGACTCCTTCCCAAGAATCCTCTGAGACTGTGAAGTATCAGCACCTTGCCTTCCTCCAGGGGAAACTGAGCAGCTGGATCTGGTCACCATGCCTTGTACTGGGTCCCCCATCTTGTGCTGTCCCAGCTGGTTCTCACTGGCACCTTGCCCGGGTTCCCCACAGGGTCCCATCAGCCCTTACCAGGTGTAGCAGCACTCGTAGGGCATCCCGTGCCCGCTCTGGGTGCTGCAGGATCTCCGTGAGAGCCTGGCCGATGAGTGAGGAGGGGCTATTCAGCTTTACATCACTCCCAATAAGCGTGAAACCTGAGGACAGCACAGAGGGACCTTAGGGAACAGTACTGCTGCCCTGACCATTTCCTCCCACGTGCTCAGCTAGAGAGCTGGGCAATGATGGGTGTGGTCTCAGTCCCTGGCCTCTTGGGCACCCATACCACCTGGCTGTCTCAATGAGTGGCAGGAAGATACCCAAGAGCAGCCACTAGCCTGGGCACCCTGAAGCTTCCTTGTCAAAAGGCCTTGTGGAAGAGAACTTGGGGCAGGAACCAGCAACCAGAGGGGTAAAGAGAAGTTCCTCCAGTTCAGAAGGAGCAGCCTGAGCTAGCAAGAAAGACCAGACCAGCTAAGCAACAGGAGTTTATCCATCTCCTTCCTGAACCCTTAGCTCCTTTGCCTGCCTAGGTTGTCCATAAAGAAAAACAAATGAATGCCACTTTCAAACAAGTGCACTACACCCAGGAAGCCACACAGGGCAGGGAGCCCCTGTAGGAATGAAGGGCCAGGCAGAGGGCCTGGCTTCCTACATAGATGCTGTGGGGTATGAACAGGACAGGTGTGGGCTCCAGGGACCATGAGTCACCAGGACACTTGCCCAAGGCCTTGTGCTGCCTTGGTGGGTGATAAGGGCTGCCCTGAAGGAGCCACAATACCTGCCAGGGACACTGAACTGCAGAGGGGCTGGTGACCTCCACACGGTACACAGCCCTATCTACATCTTCAGAGGCCACATCAAGGGTCTTGTTTACTAACACAGGGTTTTAAATTAGGTGCCACTGTGACAGACACCCATTGTCCACTGACACTGAGAACCATGCCTTCACTCTGAGGGTGAACTCCTTAGTCCAGAAGGTGATGAACTCCTTAGTCCAGAAGGAAGATACCCAAGAGCAGCCTTGGGCTGAGTATGAGGGCGTTGGCACCCATAGCCAACTTCCTGCCCTTCCCCAGCTGCAGAATGAGACCGGGAGGACCACCCAGGGCCCATGGCAGGCTTCGGCTGCCTACCTGCCCAGTTGGAGGGGTGTGAGAAGGCCTTGCTGCTTTGCACTGCTTTCATGGCCTCACCAAGAGAGGCGCTGGCCTTGAGGCCATTCAGCAGGGATGAGTAGAAGGCATGGATAAACATCTTGGAAGCTGCCACTGGCACCGGCCACAGAGCCACCAGTACACACTGTGCACCAGCAGCTAGGAAGGCCCGCGTCAGCGCCACCAAGCCGTCTGCTGTGACGCGGCTGTTGGCCTCCTGGGAAGAGCTGAGTACCACCAGCTTCACAGACAGCCGCAGGTCCAGGAGGTCAGCAGCAGTGAGGAGCAGCTCCCGCAGCGGGGGGCAGTCTGAGATGCTTTCTCCATCACTTGCGTCATCCTGCACCCGCAGCGACTCAGGGATTGTGTAGGGGTGGCCGAAGGAGCTCTTGCTGCCAGCAGGGTTGCCCTCCATGTTGGGTGTGAGGACTAAGGCTGACAGTTTCCAAGAGACGTGGGTAGCAAAGTGGACACACTCTGCCTGGGTCAGGGCGCTCATGACCCTCTCCTTGGTGGCCATACTGCCCACAAGGGGCTGACAGCCCAGAAGCTCTGATACCATGTATGCCTCCTCCTCTGCAGAAGGCATTGGTCCCCACAGCCACCTGTCCATTACTGCTGATGGGAGCTTGGGGTTGCCTATGACAGCTGCCATGGCAGTGGAGCTGGAGTATGTGGGTGGCGTCTTCCTCAGGTGACACTGCAGGGGAGGGAACAGCAGGGTTAGCAGGGCATCTGGTGTCCCTGACATCATTCACCCTACGTTTTCAGCATCTTCACAACCCAGTGCAGCCTGCCCTCTCAGACACCAGGACAGTTCCCTGCAGAGTAGAGGCTTCTGGAAGCTGGCATCACCCAGTTCCCTAGAGTGCCAGGCAATGTTGGGGATACCAGCTCACTTCCCATCTGGAACCTGGAGTCAGCCCTGGAAACTTATAACAACAAACTAAAAGTTAAGATCTTCAACACCACTGAGGCAGAAACTACCCCATATGAATTGTGTCCTAGGTCTGGGGCCTGGTTGCTAATCCCACCCTTTCTTCAGGCTACGGGCTGTGGGGATTGACCCCAGAGCCAGGCAGTACGTTACCTTAGAGTGTGGACCCAGCGAGCGGAGGGCAGGCACGGCAATGAGGGTAAAGCGCTCGTACAGGTACTCATTGGAGGCACTGCCCTTCAGGAGAGCGAAGGGGACAAGGTAGAGCTCCCCTTCCAGAACCAGGACAAGCTGCCGGTGCCGGCCCACAGGGCCACTTGAGTGCATCAGGCCCTGCAGAGTAAGCACAGGGCTGACTCAGGGTGGGCAGCCCATGATCCAGGGTCACCGTGGTCAACGTCAGGGCAGGTTTATAGGTTGTGGGGACCAGAATGCTGCCCTGGAGCAGTGTTCACAGGTGTGCCTGCCTCAGAGGCTGGGGCTTCTGTGTGTCTGGGAGGTAGAAGGTTAGGGAGCAGTCTGTCAAGGTCTGCAGGTGACCTGAGGTGAAAGATGAGAGTCACCAGCCTGAAGGGGAATGACATCCAAAGACAGAGCAACTGCTAGATCCAGGTGTTTGCCCTGGAGGCTGAGAATGAGTGAGAGGGAGCTGTCCCAGAGGCACCCCAAGAACAGAGTGGAGAGGCTGTGCTGGCACCAGGACTGAAGAGTACATGCAATGACCCTCCTTGGCATCAGGGACTCCATGAGCCTGGTGATCTCCCATTTGATGAGTACAAGGCTAGACACTCAGAGCCAGGATGAAAGATTTGGGGTCAGGGTTCCTGTAGTCCGGGAAATTTTGTGATACTTGGGTCTCAGTTCAGCTCCCCAGGGCTGGCTCTGAAGGTGCTGTCTGCATTTATGGCCTCTGGAGATGAGAAGGGGTCAGAGAGGCAGCATCTCTCCTGACAGAGCTTGGGGTGAGGACCTGGGGAGGTCTGTGTGCGAGCCACAGCATGAAGACACCTGCCCATTCTCCCCAGATGTGGCCTTTCCAAATGGGCCCTGATGAAAAGTGAGGAAGCCAACTGTGAAGATGGCCAAGCACCCAGGTGTGGTGGTGCACTCTCATATTCCCAATACTCTACAAGGATGAGGGAGAAGGACTGTCATGAATTCAAGGTAAGCCTGCGCTATAGAGCAAGACTACTTAAGCCTGGAGGAAGTGGGGAAGAAGATGGAGTGGAAGCCGCTGCAGCAGTGTGACCTCAGGCAGGTCACCTGCAGACGCCTGCATCCTGGGTCCAGCACTCTGCTGCCTCAGTCTGACTGGATGAGGTTGACAGGCTGTACCCTCAGGAAATGAATGTGCTCATCTGACCCAGCTGCCTGCTGCCAGGGGCACCTGGCTGAGGGTGGCAGAAGTGCTTGCTAACCCAAAGTGACATGTGCTAGTGGGGAGTTCAGGCTCTATAAACCCAGGGTTTGTTTCCTTTTATAATTTGGCTAAACTGAGAGAAAGAGAATTGAAATCACTGGGGTTACTTGTTTGCTTTACAAGCCATTTCCCAAGAAGAGCTAAGTGAGCTGCTGTGTGCTCACAGGGAGTAGAGAGTATGGCACTGCTGTGCCGGAGCTGCCCAGGAGATTGTGTGTGCTCACAGGGAGGCAGTAGGGCTGTAGGCATCTAGGTCTCATACACACTGAGTCCTGGTCTAGACCTCAGTGGCAGGGCTGACAGGACCCTGACCTCAGTGAGGTTATCAGCTAGGATAGTATGATGGTCAATAAGAGCGTTGCTTTCCAAAATACAGGAAACATGGGGATTCGGGTGACCTGCTGCATGCAAAATTGATCCAAGCTTTGGGTTCCAGAGTCATAGGACTCATTTCATCAGATGCCAGCTTGTGAGGTCCTCTTGAGCCTCCAATCCCCAGTCAGGCTGGGTCAAATGTCATCCTATAGGCCACCCATGCCCTTGGGACATTTTTCTTGTTATGGTAGCATCTATGGGTATGATCCAGTGGGGACACAGGAGCATGAGCAGGCTGGAAGCTCTGCAAATGACCCTGGCTGTGGGGGTCACAGGGGCTCTGCTAACTCCACCCATGCCATGGGACCTGGGCCAGAAGCACAGAGACAACAGTCATGTTTCCTGGACAGTGGTGTGTCCACTCACATGGCTCTGCTGTTGGGAGTTCCCCTCCCTAGAAGCCTCAGCTTTCTGATGTACCACTGAGCAGTGCCCATCCTGTGCCCACTCTACACCATGAGAGGTCAGGTAATATAGGACACAGGCCTGCCCATGTACTTAAAGTATGTGTGCAGAAAACCTGTGTGTATAAGAAGCTGTTGCCAAGTAAGACTCAGCAGTGTTAGCTTGAACCACAACAGAGGTATAAAATGCCAGCCTCAGAAGGTAGCCATGCCAGTGTGGGTACCAGGCTGGGCCCTGCACTGGAAGCTAGAAAGGACCAGAAAGGCCTGGTTCAGGCAAATTAACCCATTAAGGTGAGAGCATGTGAATGCCTGTGAGCAGGAGCCAGACAGCAGAGGGCCCTGACCTGGACTACAATGGCCTATTGTGCATTATATGACTGAGGAGGACTTGGGAATAGCCTGCCATGAGTCAAGCCCACCCAGAGACAGACCCAACAACACATTCAGAGGAATGGGGGGGAAAATCTGGCCAGCACATTGTAGCCAGTGACCTCAGGTGAGCCATGGGGTTGGGGATACTCTTGAGCCTCACATCCTAATATTGTTGAGTCTCCTAGGACGTTGCCCCATTGGACGGCACCAAGTCTGGCATAGGCGTACAGTCCTGGGCATATGCAACCTTGCTCTGGTTGTGTGAAAGAAGACAGGTGGGAGATGGGTTGGCCAACCAATGAATGCCAGCTCCAAAAGGAGGTGTGGGGAGCTGGGGGGCCAGGTGGAAAAGATGCCCTGTGGGTACTCCCCTCCCCTTACCTGCAGCCCCAGCTGTATCCAGGGTGGAAGGGAAAAGAGAGGTTGTGGTCTACCTCATGGACCACATGTGGGTGGTCCACACAGGTCCTGATTGGGGAAGGGCTCTGGCTTCTACAGTCTTCTCTTTGAGAGACAGAATGACTGGGACACCAGTCTTCACCTAAAACTCAAGAACCCAAACAAGCCCACCAGAGATGGACTTTCTAACCCTTGATGTTTTCATAACAAGGCAGGAGGCAAGTGTCCTGGAATCTGCCTGCTCCCATGGTGCAGCCTTCTGTGGGCCTGAGTAGCCCAGGAAGCAAAGGGAACTGCAGTTGCATGGGTCAAGTGTGAATATACAGCTATCCATAGTGACTCAGATGTGTTGGAACAGCCTGTGGTTTGTGCCACACCTGACTCCTGACCACAAGTCATTTTTCCATTGTGAATTTTCCCTCTGGCTGTTGCAGACAGCTGCATGGCTAAACCATGTAAATGACCTCTGTGGAGCAGCCAGAGTCAAATTTTACCCCAAGTAGAGTTGAAGCAAAGGGGTAAAAGATGAGGGTGACAGGTTAAACTAGAGCAAGTCCTTGAGTCCGGGCCTCCACAGAGTGAGTGACTGCCAGCCTGGCGACTGCCCTGCTACAAGCCTGCCTCAATGTCACACATGCTGCTGGTAAGTCCAGGGCCAGACTCCAAGTCAGCCCTGAAAACACTGGTTACAGGTAGTCTGGTCACATGGGCTTAGAGATGAGAGGTTCTCTTGTCCTCTTACAACCAGATAGGCAGACCAAGTCACTGGCTGTTGCTGTCCTTAACACCATTAATTAAACATGCTGTAGGCACCCCAACCCCACCTCCTGCCAGCCTTTCACTCCAAACACTTCTTTCTACATTAGACAGGATCTGACTGAGCATTTGCTGACAGCTCCTGGGTGACAGTGACACAGTTCCCATCCTGACAGGACATGCATTCAATCACGGGGGGGGGGGGGGGGGGGGGGGGGGGGGGGGGGGGGGGGGGACATAGGAGACTATTCTCTCCCACTTTCCATACTGTTGGGCCTAAGCCCCAGCAATAGGACCACAGCTGAACCAAGGCAATTGTTCAAATAATTACATGCTCCACATGAAGAGGCCAGTGGTTAGGCTGGAAGCGTCCGTGATTCCCACACCAGGCTCCAGTCCTGATCTATGGTTTCTGTGCAAATGTGGGGGTGGGCTGTTTCTGGAAGCTGGCAGTGTCATGTTGCCCTCTGGTGGTCTCTAGAGAGGTGTGCCATGTTTACAGGAGGACATAGGGTCCTTCTGGGCCTCCTGCTATAGGGCAGCCAGGAAGGAGGAGGGGAGCTTCTGGAATTGATGGGTCACTCCAGCTGACATGCCACTTTTGGCCTGGCTGCTAGGTTGTCTCCAGACTCAGGGCAGCGAGTGCCTGGTGTGTCTAAGTGTGTGCTAAATGAGTAGCTGTAACTGTGCACAAAATTAGATCCCAGCTTCTCAGAAGTGCTTTTCCTAAAACACAGTGGGTTCTTTTAAAATATACTTTGATCAGGGTCTTGCCATGTTGCTCAGAGTAGGTGAGAACCCCTGGCTCACACTGTCCTGCTATCCTGAGTGCTAAAACTGCAGGCTAGGCCCCAGCCAAGAGCAGCTCTGGTTAGCAGGGGTCACCCAGCTCTCACCGTTTATTTCAGAGCTTTACACAGCTTTCACCAGATGCCTTTTTTGAAGCAGCTGAGCTCATCCATTGTGTTAAACCCCTGACCTACAAAGGGATCTTTTTAGAGTCAGAGATGCATTGATTTATGGCATGTGGGCACAGGCATTGGTTGGTCTTTCATCTGCAGCGGACACAGCCTTGGCAGGTGTCAGGTGGCCAGCACCGTGAAGGTGCTCGCTGATGGCTGTTCTGCCTGTCTAAAGCTGAGACCACCCTTCCTTGCACCTCTGCAGGGACATGGGGGTATACAGACATGACTTAGCACACTCTTACTCTGAGGGTCACAGAGGAAAGTCTGAGAGGGGGACTGTCTGAAGCACACCCTGGGGCTCCATGTAGTGGTATTTGCTCTGCCCATGACCTTGGGCTATAGGACCCAAAGGAGGCGGTGCTTCCTGCCATTGTATGTGACCTCTTATAAGGAGTTGGAGAAGGGTCACAGGCCCCTTCTCCCCTACTCCTGCCTGTAAGGTGGATTTGCTCTCGGTCAGATCAGAGGACAACTTCAGCTGTCTGTTCTGTATTCGTGAGTATATTTCCTTAATTTATATCTTAATAAATTCTGTTACCCATTTAATAGACTCACGTGGATTGATCATAATAAGTGGCATCTAACTGGAAAACTTACGTTAAAGTTAAAACCTTCCTTTTTGATTAGACAGAAAAGGGGAAGTGCTGTGGGATGTCTTTCTGTATGCTGTGACTATGTGTTGCTCTGATTGGTTGATAAATAAAGCTGCATTGGCCTATGGCAGGGCAGCTTAGAGGCAGGTGGGAAATCCAAGGAGAGAGACAGGAAAGAGAAAGGCAGAGGGAGAAAGATGCCAGCTGCCGCCAAAGGAACAACAAGATGCCAGCAGACCGGTAACGCCATGGCCACATGGCGACTTAACGATTAATAGAAATGGGTTAAGTTATAAGAGCTAGCTAGCAAGAAGCCTGCCATAGGCCATACAATTGGTAATTAAGATAAGCCTCTGAGTGATTATTTTATAAGCAGCTGTGGGACTGAGAGTGAGAGAGATTTGCCCCGACCATGGGCCAGGCAGGACACAGGAAATTTGACTACAGCTCCAGGCACTTGGAGAGTACCCTCTGGCATCCATGGTGCCTCTTGCTCTCAGCTTCCTCTGCTGATTCCATAGTGCCTGGCTCTGCTTGGACTCATCAGCAAGTGGTGGTTTTCTTAGGGTGAGCAGTACCTCCACCGGGGGCTCCTCAGCCATGGCCCAACTGTGGGTTCTGGCAGGCATGTGCATAAGAAACCTGGCCTGTGTAACTGTAGTGCTGGGGGGCTATCTGCTTCTAGCACTTAGGAAGCCCCCAGTTTGCCCCAGGTGGCCATGAAAGCCATTACCTAGTTTCTCCCTGGGTCTTCTGCTTTCTGTGTTGTGCTGTATCAGACCAAATGCAAATGTGCTTCTGACCTAAGACAGCTCAATAAACTCTATTGAGTGCCCATATGCACCAGACCTCATGCCAGCTGCTAAGGGATAGTCCTAGCCTTGACTGGGGAATGTGAATTGAGTCACAAGGGAGAAGTAGGCAAGAGCCAAGTCCTGAGACTCCCACGTTGCTGTGTAGAGGACAAGGGACAGGGCTTCGGGATGGAGGCCTTGCCGAGCTGGGCAGGGTGCCAGTCAAACCACATCACAGTCATCTCCCCTTGTTCTCTGTCTTGCCCCTGCTTCCCAACCAGCAACTCAGCATTGACGGAGCACAGGTGGAGGAGGCTCGAGCAGGTGAGCAGAGTGAGTGGGGAGCACTTCCCGGAGTATAGAGGGAGCACTTCCTGGAGTTATAGAGGACTTCTGGTGGCGGTGGGAGGCAAGAGAAACACACGTCTTCCTCAGTCAGCAAAGCCAGAGCCTTATCACGGCATTGTGGAGAGGGTAAAGGTAAGAAGGGACAGGAAGAGCATGGAGGATGAGAGTGGCCCCGCCTTTCCAGGAGGAACCATCTCCAGAAGGTTGCAGCTGGGAAAAGCTGAAGAGACCTTGAGGGAGGGGCTTGGACACAGCAGTTCCCCCAGCCAGGTGACAGTCCTGCCTGCAGCCCCAATGCTTTAGTGTCCTTCCCTTTCATCCCTGTGCTAATCAGACATGTCCTGCAGATGTCCTCACTTCCTACAGAGAAAAGACAAGTGTTTTGGCCAGGGTCACTTATCAGGAAAGGGCAGAGACCACAGGGTACCAGCAAGCAGAACAGCCACCCCACAACTGTTAGGCCATTCTGGGGATGGAGGAATCATATACAAACCGTGGTCTCCAGATACACAGTGCTTCTGCAGATACTGATGCATAGAGAGCTTCCGAGAGGTGCTCCTGCCACTGTAGACAGATCACCGGCTGTGATGGCCCTGCCTGCAATGGGCCCCTTAAATGTTCAGGTCCACCAAGGTCCCTGTACCATCAAAGAGCACTGTCTGAATTAAGAAGGGATATGCCAGCCAGAGAGCAAGGTGGTCTGTGTGGTGTCTTTATCGCTGGGCACTGGGTCTGTTTGAGACCCAGGGAAAGAGCACTAGACTGGCTTGGGTCATCAGGATGAGCATCAGGATTAAACAGGGGTGGGAGGCATTCAGTCCTAGTGATAACATGGCAGTGCTCTGAGTCTCATGACCTGTAGACAAGGCAAGGAGCATATGAGGGCACTGAGGCCGAATGCATTCAGCCTGCATAGAACAGAGCTAAGTACAAACCCAGACCTGCCAACTTGATGCTCAGGACCTTGGCGATAAGCAGCCAGCCAAGACCATGTGTCCATTGAGTGCTCTAGGGGGATGTGCATGGGCACTGACCAGTAAATGATGTATTCTGATACCAAGGAGCCTCATGCCCCAGGAGGCACTTACCCCTTCCATGGGCGCAATGAGCAGATCATACAGGGCACGGAGTGGGGGCTTGGCCAGTGAGTTCTGCCTCCTGGGGAGAGAGGAAGTCCCATCCTTGCTGGGCGACACGGTGCCACTGAACAAGCTTGTCATGCTCTGGCAGCTCCTGGGGAGACAGGACAAGGGTAGGAATCAGGCTCACCCTCCATCACTCTGGTTGCCTGCAGGGCCTCGCGACATGCCTGCCAATTCCAGCTCATGCTTGTCCCTTGCAGGTTATTGTCATACAACCCTGAGTTCTGTACACAACAGCATGCATCTCTGTGGTGTCATTTATTTAATTGAGCATCCCAGAGTGCTGGTTCTGTACAGAGCAATTGTGCTGTCAAGCACAAGGCCTGGGAAGGGTCAGTGTAGCCGACAAGGAAAACAACATCCAGTACCAATGAACTTGCAACCCAAGGCAAGGATCCGCTGGCCAGACCCAGCCAGACTCTGGCAGGGCCCCTCTGCCTCACAGGGGTGCCCTGAGCGCTGCTGATTGGAAACTGCCTGTAGAGGGAGCATCTTATGCAGCTATTGGGGGTCATTTCACTAACAGAGAGGCACCTTTAACCCCCAGGACCCCATGAGTCACACTCTCAAAGGATGATGAGGCCAATTGCTGTCTGATTCATTCAGAAAATGAATGGCACAGCCATGGTCTCCAGGGCCCTGAAGAGCACTGAACATACAGGTAAATGGAGAGGAGGTCACAGAATCTGCCAGTCCACCTAACTCATGTGACCTCAACATGGCCTGCTGGTAACTATCACTGTATAACTGCTGAGCTCTGTAGTGTATGATTTCCATTGTTTGTTGCAGGGCCTGCCCTGGCAGGGACTGTGCCAGATGCTACACATAGCAGCAGGCGGTAGAAAGCATTCTGTCTGCTAGTTGTGACAGCTATTCAATTGTTGCCTGAGAGCAAGCCAGGAGGGCTCTCCTCCAGGGCCAGTTGGAAGGGGCACCTGCAAAAAAAGACATAAAGGGCCCCTGTGTGCCCTCCCTCAGGTCTTCAGTGTCCAACTTCACCTATCTCCAGGAACACAGCAGCACTGCTCCTGGAGGTGCAGAGGCCTGGGTAACCACTACCCTCTACTCACTCAAGAAATGAAATTAAAAGCGACAGGGTGTGCTGTGGCTTTGCTGTCAGAGTCAGTGACATGCAGATGACCCTGGAGTGACACTCCATATCCAGGGACACATGGAAGAGCAGCTCTCCCCTGAAAGTGATATGTGCAAATTGTTCTCTAAAGAGACGCTTCAGCGGAGTGGTGCATGGCAATCTTCTGGCTGTACAAGGGAGCCTGGCCCAGGGCTGGGGCAGGACAGATAGATACCTTCCCTCTTCATACTGGCTCAGGAGCAGGCATGGTCTCTAGGGTAGCCCTCAGGGGCCCGGTAACCTTCTCTCATCTTTGCAGGTTCTATAGCCTAGGCAGCTGCTCTGGGCATGTGGGGCTGCTTCCTCTTTCTTTGTAGGTGAGGCACAGAATTTCATAGGCAGGGCAGGGGTCAAACTTTGTATGCTGTGGCACCAGATTTGTATGGTCATGGGTCTCCAGAAGGTGGCGCTGGATCACTGTCTTGTCATCCATTCCTTCCAGCTCCGCTTGGGCTAAGTGACAGCTCAGCTCTAGGCAGAGGGCTTTCTCAGGCTGTACAGTCTTTATTAGCCGGCTTCTCAGATGATGTCTATTCATCTACTTCTAGAGGAATGCACAGCACAGCAGTCGGCCTTGTACAAGGAGGAGATGGGGCAGACTCAGTCCAGGGCGTATTGTTCATAAGCACTGCTGTGGAACAATGGGGAAGGGGCCACAGGCTGCTTGGTGTGACTCTCCCTCTGGAGAGGGAGTGGTAAGTGATTGCCAGAGCTGGGACTGTGCTGTTAGCTCTAGGCCTTCCTCCATGCTGGGCTCACGGAAATGATCTCCACCTCAGCATGAGTTGCTTCCTCAGGCCTTTCCACCATGGATAGAGCTCTTTCAGGCACACGGAATGGCCTTCCTTGTAAGAGGGCTCTGCCTCCACCTCTCCCCTCTCCAGACTTTCACTTTCTAGTGTACCTCTGCAGCAGCCCTGTCCCATCTGGTATACACGGCTACCCCACAGAGCCTACTACCTTCCGTAGAAAGCTCAGAATGGCTATGGACCTGGCCTCTGTCCCTCCATCTACTCTCTGTACTATGCCTGAAGCTTGGCTGGTTCTTCCTGCAGACACTTCAAGGGACAGTGCAGGGGCCCATCAAGTTTACTGGTGCTTGGGCATAGAGAGTCCAGACTAGAGGCCTGTGCAGCAGCCTTCTTGCCTATTCCTGACAGCCCATGGGGTGCTGTTCCAAGTGGGTTCACAAGGACCCCTCAGAGATGTGTTGGGAGGAGCTGTCCTGCTTTGTCCCTGGAGGAGCCTAAGCAAAAGTAGGTAAATGCTTGCTAGAGCTGTAGGAGAAGCCCAAGGCTGATGCTCTGAGGAAGGTGAGTAGGGTCTGGGAGGCTGGATACTGACTTTGCACCTGACAGGTCAGATTTTGTGCTGGCTCTTCACAGTCTAGCTATGAGGCTCTGGGCTGCCTTCCTTGTAAGCCTGCTAGTTGTCAGAGTAAGCCAGAAGGGCTTTCCACCAGGGTCCGTTGGAGAGGGTACGGCCAGCCTCCCATGTTTCCTTTTAACAGTGCCCTTCACAGCTATGGGAAGGGTCAACAGAGATCAGGGAAGCGCTACATGCTGTTGGTACTTGGTGGCATTAGCTGAGGTTCATAGATGCCTTCTTTTTGCTGGGGTGGTGGTGGGGATCTAATTTTTGCTTTAATCCTGACCAAAGAACCCTCTATACCTCCCCCTTGCTAGCTCATCTCTTCCTCCACCCATCAGTTGAGTGAGTCAGACACTCAACAGTAGCAAGGTAACCAGTGCCTCGGGGATAGAGAAAGAAATCCTAGACCAGACCCAGGCTTTAGTGAGTGTGTAGCCTGGGGGAGGGGAGAGCAAATGCAAGGGGACAGAAAGCACCAGGGATCTGGGAGGAAGAGAACTCAGCTAGGGTAGCCTAGGGACAAAGGCTGTGTGCATGGGATGACATGTCCCAGTGCCAGGCAAAGGCCTCCAGGGAAGGCAGTTAAGACAGGCCCAGGAATCCTCTGGGTCATGCAGAGCAGACAGACAATGGAGAAAGTGGGGCAGATGGCAGGGTGATTCAGGACCATCTGACTCCCCTAGCATCCTGAGAGAGGGTAAGGTGCTTGAGTGAAGGTCAGGTGACCACCCACTTGCCTCAGGGTGGGCGTGAGGGACAAACCCCATCCTGTGACCAATCTGTTGGGAGACCCAGCCACCTCCCAAGGCCCCCTTCCAGGATTACATCATACCACCATTTGCTTTGAACAGTGAGTGCTGCGGCATGGAGTGGGGGCATTCAGAGTGAGGACCAGAAGGGTGTGGGTCACAGCCTGCAGTCTCTCTAGCACAGTGGTTCTCGACCCTCCTAATGCTGCGACCCTTTAGTATAGTTCATGTTGTGATGTCCCCTAACCATAAAATTATTTTCATTCCTCCTTCATAATTGTAATTTTGCTGCTGTTATGATGTGTCATGTAAATATCTGATAGGCAGGATGTCTGATATGTGGCCCCTGTGAAAGGGTCCTTCAGTCCCAGAGAGGTTGAGAACCACTGCACTAGCACAGCCATATGGGACTGGGGTTACTAAGAACGGGAATTGGAGAGCAGGAGCTAGGCTCCCGAAGCCTCTCCAGCTCTCCCTGTCTTCCACTGCAGTCTGGGTATTGTCATCCCAGGCTCAGGCCTGGGAGGTCAAGGTGGGGCCAGGGCACCAGACAGGAAGCTTGAGGGGCTGCTGGCTGGCCTGCCTCCTCAGCCTGTTCTCATCTCCCAATTTTGGGGATTAGTATATTTTGGACAAGAAAGTGAATTAAGTAGTGAAGAAAATACTGCTTATTAGAGAGATTCTGCCTTAAAAATAACCAGCAGGGTTAGAACTTAGAGGTAGCCTGTGGGTCTCCTGTTGTTCTGAATAAGCTCGTCATCACTTGGTGGGTCTTTTGGCAGGTGCCTTCCGACAGCTATTTCTTAATTTCCCGCCTGTATCTTATGTTCCTACACTGCCTGGAGGGAAGCCAGGAACCCAGAGAAAGTCACCTCTCCTGCTTTGCCCAGGTGCATGTGCAGTGAGTGGAGGCCTGCCACCCTAGCACTGTCAGGACCGGTGTGGGTGCTGAGCGGTCACTGCTATGCTACCTATGGGCCAGCAGCTGCTGAGAACAGCCACAGGGAGGGGGCAGAGGGAAGGGAAGGTTGGCAAACCTATGGACTCCCCTTGAAGTGGGCTGTCTGATCCTGATGGGACCTTGCCAAGGGATCCTGTGCAGAAAGACATAACCAAGGCTCCAGTGCCTCCTGCCTTCTACTGTGTCACTAGGGACACACCTGCCTTTGGGGAGCACCATGTTGTCTGAATGAATCAGCAGACACAGACACAGACACACACACACACACACACACACACACACACACACACACACACACACACACACACACACACACTCGAGGACCTGTCCCAGAGCCATTCCAGACATAAACCTTCTTTGCAAAATTGATGGTTGTAGGCACATTCCGGTCCCTTGTTTTCTCAGGTATCCCGGCCCCTAAGTGCATCAGCTCCTGAATATAGGAGTGCTGGGATCCAATGGTCTCCCTTAATGGCTCTCACTTGAGAGATGTGGTGTGATGGGGAAAAAAGGGAAAGAGCTGTACTCTGCAGTGGCTTGCACCTCAACACAGGGGCACCGCACAGAGTGCAAGCCACTTCCAACCCTTCCAGAGTCGTCCCCACATTCTCTTAGAGCCACTCAGCCTCACTCATGCCTGGCAAGAAAACCTCTCTCTGCCATGCTGCCCATGTGTCAGAGAGCTAGCTACTTCAGTATTTGCAAACTGGGTCCTTAATTGCCACACGGAAGGGAGAGGGGAGTCTACCCCCATGTTAGGATTGGGGAAACCTGTCTTCTCAGTGTCACACAACTACAACCCAGCAAGGCCTGAGTCAAGTTGTGGGCTCTTTGTACTGGATCACAAGCCTAGCCCCATCCCACACCTCCTTGCATATGGCTGTGTCCTTGCATGTCAGAGGGCTAGGAGGGATACCTGCAAGGGCAGGAAGAGGCAACAACAACTTGGCCCTCCAAAGCTGCTGGGCCCTGGGAAGGCAAGCATACTCTTTTCACCCTGATAACACAATGACAGAAAACCAGGTGACAGTGGCCACACAGTAGGGCTGCCAAGCAGTGCCACCCACCCAACCCAGTCCCCTGTATCCCAAGGCAGCCAGCAGCCCTTGAGACAGAACTATAAATTCTGATAAAATATGGCTAACCTAAGCCCGCAGGTGTGGCAGTTTCACCCATTTGTGAAGTGACAGGGAACTGGGGTCAGGATGACCTGACGTGGACAAGCTCATTTCTGGGCCCTTGCTCACTCCTACCCCACTGGCTGCTTGGTTCTTTTCAACCTCCTGAGTTGCAGGCCTGTGAGAAGCTGGAGAGAGGTGAGAGCCACTCAGCTTCTTCCAGAGGCTGGAGAGTCGGGTCAGGGCTGGCATGGCAGCAGAACATCCCTAGGCTCCATCATATCAAAAAAGGATGGTGGGAAGCCTGCCCCCACCTCTGTCTGAACTGTTGGTGCCAAGACGAAGCACCAGGCTTGCCTCTGCGGCTCTCTGACATAACCAGAGCTCCATGCCCTGTGACACGTGAAACATGGGAGCACCCCGTGTTTAAGGGCCAGTGCCATACCTGTGCAGGAGGTTATTGTGCCGCAGCATCCTCAGGAAGCCCGTGGGGTCGGTGACCGAGTTAAGCTGTTTGTTCATCTCCTCCAACTGCTGCTCCATGATGTCTCCAGCCTCACTTTCTGTCTCACTGCTGGCACAGGCCCTGTGGGCAAACACCAGAGAGCCATCAGGAAAAGGACACACTGCCGTGGGGCTGGCTCATGCCTTCCACAGTGTGGCTCACGTGTGCCTGTAGCCTCCACACAGCTGTGAACTGTACAGATGGAGCAATGTATCAACAGTGTGTGCCCCAGCATTAGCACGTGCCCAGAGGAGCAGGCACTCTTCTCAGGCTGTGTGGCAGTGGGACAACCTCCAGCACAGGTTGTATTGTCATCCATTCCAGAAACATTTGCTAATCACCTACACTGTACCAGACATGGTACTAGGCCCAGAGCACAGCCCAGAAGGACATTTCCAAATGAGGAGACAGACTCATGGGTGGTTTTGAGCAATAGTACAGGCTCCTTGGGCCCCTCCCCCAGGTGGGGCATGAGGATGTGACTAGTGTGAATTTATTTGTATCGCCCCTGTGGACACCTCATGACACATTCTACATGAACAGAAATACCCATCAGAGCCCTGACTTATGAATAAATGGCTAGAGGCTTGTTTAATGCACATGCTGCACACTGTTCAGGGAGACAGAGATGGCACAGTGGCGCCCACACATCACCATACCCACCCTCCTCCATTATCTCAGCATCAGGCCCAGGTCCCATTCATATGTGGAAATGTCAGAGTGAGACCTCAGGGCTCATGGGCTGAGTTTCCTGAGTGACTTATAGTGTTCAGAGCTTACTTCTTCCTGGCCAATCCCTGTGCTGTGATCTCTGTGACTATCATCCGTGTTCAAATGACAGTTTCTTCTATTCCTGACCCCAGCAAACATCCTGCTATTGCCCAATACTGACTGAGACTAGGAAAGTAAGTTATACTAAGTATGTTGGTTCATTGGCACTGGGCCCATCCTGAACCAGATGTGGTGGGGCATGCCTGTAATCTCAGTATTTGAGATGTGAAAGTAGGAAAAAAATCATAGGTTCAAGGCCTGCTTCAACCTGCTAAGACCCTAAGTAAAAGCTGGCAAGTAGATCTCTGAGTTGGAGGCCAGCTGTTCTACAAAGTGGGTTCCAGAATGGCCAGGGCTACACAGAGAGACCCTGTTTTAAAAAAAAAAAACAAAAAACAAAAAACCCTATGGAAATTTTTTTTTCCTGTTGTATAACCAGTGTGTACCAGATCCTTAACTGGGGCTGATGTGACTGAATACAGACAGCCTCTGCCCTGGAGAAGCACAGAGAAGGTGCTAGATGGTTGTGGTAACCTGTGTACATGGATAGTAAATTATAACAGTGAATACTCGGTAGGAAGCCCTAGGGTGGGCGTGAGAAGTCTTCCACAGACGCAGTGCAGAAGGCTTTCAACACTGACTAGGCCTGGTTTTGGTCACTTTTTTTTGGCTGTAATGGGAGGCAGCAGGACCATCGAGAAGAGCTGGTACTGCAGGAAGAACTAGTTACAGCTTAGGAGGGAAGTTATCAAGGCCTCAGGCGCTGGCAGGAGCAGTGGAAGGGAGGCACCCTGGCCAACTGTGTCCTGGGCACCAAGACCAGCCTCTCTTTCCCCTGGAGTGCTTACTCTCTGGTCTAACAAGCTCTGGTCCTACTTATCAGTGCCCTTGAGCACCACACTTTTTCCGTTGTGAATCTCTTTGCCTAAGGAGTCTCGCTTGAATTTCTTGCTCTGGCCTTCTCTACTCCTGGGCTCCCAAGGGATGGTAAGGGCCCTGTTCTTGCTGCCTATCGTGGGGCTAGCAGAGGTTGACATTTAGATCACCAAGCTATGGAGGACAAAAGGCAAAGGTCACGGTATAAACTGGCACCCTGGTGAGAACTAGAAGGGTGGGAGAGAGAATGCAGAGTCAACAGTAGCCTCTCCAAGGTACCCACCTATTCTGCTTGTACCTAGTCCAGCCCTGCCAGAGCCCAGCCCGCTACTCTGGCAAAGATAAATCATACTGGCTAGGGGTGGGCTCCAAGATGCTCACTGTGGTGACCCCCAAGAGACAGCCATGAATCAGTACTATGGAGCTGTGCCAGGGCTCATCCTGCTCTAGGGACACATGAGGGATTGGCAAGAGGCTCCGGAAAGGACTTCCACTTGCAAACATGGCCTCCCGGTCCATCAGCTGGGCTGGAGTTGTACACAGGCACGCCATTGTTTATGTCAGAGCATTCCTTGCTAACTCATTCTGATTCCCTGCCTCAAAGCTTCCCTTGTACCAATGAGCAGTCACTTGCTGAAAACTGACTTACAGTCCTGAGCTGAAGAGGAGAGCAGGAAGCCGGCCTTCAGCCCCTCAATGCAGGGCGGACACCCACATGTTGAGCCCCGTGGTCATGGAAGGACAGTTCCTTCAAAGAAAAGATCTTCCCACTGAGTGACCACTGCACATGTTCAGTACCTCTGATACCACTGCCTGCCCTCAGGGCCAAGTGCCTTGCACATTTCCTGGGATGCTCACAGCCCTGCCAACATCTGAGAAACCATGTCCCCAGAAGCCACTCAGAACAGAAGAGTGCAAGAAATGGAAGAAGCTGGGCATCAGGAGTGCTCTCCTGGGCAACAGGCCAGCCCCTCTGCTCTTTCACCTAAGCTTAGTAGACCTTTAAGATGGGAGGAGCCTGGCCTCCATGGACTGTCTCCTGCAGCACATCATGCTGGAGAGGATAAGGGGTGGTGCAGTTGACACCTGATCATAACGACATTCCTTTTAGCATCCACCTTCAGGGAAATCTGGTTGTGGCTTCCTGAGCCTGGCTCTAGGCGATATGTAAGCACAGAGCCACAGAAGGTGGCCATCTTTCTGCTCTGGAGCTGTGAACTACAGTAGCCAAAGGAAACACCTGAGCAGTGATGGATGACCCTGCCCACGTAACCCCCACTTTCCTCTTACATTGCAAGACTGAGCTGCAGTTCATTGAGTCCTGCCCCTTAACCTTACTAGAAAATTCCTCTTCTGGTGTGGTGGGGGAGTGTCCCCAGAGACCTGTGTGGCTTTGGTGCACCAAGCTGAAAACACCACACCCAGTAGTTATGATACCATTGAGACCAAAGACACTCAAGAAAGAAAGTACCAGTGTACACAGAAACAGTTGCAGGACTCACTGGACACAGGCTGCTCTCCTCAGCAAACATCACATCCCAGACCTTACAGCCATACATGGCACAGTAGGGATAGACTGATGTCAAATCTGCTGGTTCAAACCCTCTTTGTTCACAGCCTAGCCCTCTGAAATGCAGTCACTGACACACACCCTCTCCAGATATCCTGGGAAAGGCTTTTGCTTCATGTCACTCTAGAGATGGCTGCTCTCTGTATCCTCTCAAGGCCAAAACCCAGTTACCTCCGTGTCTTCTCTAGAACAAGTCTAGTTGTGTGAGAGTAAATAAATGATTACATCTCCCCGCCTTCTCTCTCTCTCTCTCTCTCTCTCTCTCTCTCTCTCTCTCTCTCTCTCTCTCTCTCTCTCTCTCTCTCTCTCCTCTCACTCACACACACACACACACACACACACACACACACACACACGATCAATACATTCTTGCTTGTGCTTAAACTGATAAAAGTATAAAAATTAACTTCCAAAATGCTTTTTAAAGAAAATCACTTGAACCCTGGAGCTTTGTGAGTCTCTCTCTCAGCCGGGAATGATCTAGTCTGTACTCAGGTGCTGAGAGGAGGCGCTTCACAGTGCTGTCCGAGCTTTTCTGCTTTCAGTAAAGACAGTGATCACAGCCAGCTGGCAGGGTCACAGGAAGCTGTGATTGGGCCGAAGCCTCATTTCTTGGTGTCTTATTTTTTTAAGTCTTTGCTGGGAGTGTGTTGGCAATGGCATTCTCCCTGATACATAGCTTTTGTATCCTCCGAATTGATGTGTGACGTGGACAGAGCCCAGTGCAATCCCTGTGAATGCTGTTGGAATGGAAAGACCTGAAGTCTGGGATGTGGGATAATCCCTTCCAGATACTTCCCTGGGACATAAGACCAGCGGACCCTCTTCCTTGCAGGTGAGCCAGGTTAATCACGAGGGATGGAGAGTGTGGGCACAGCAATGGGCGGGTGGAAAGCGCCCTGCAGGGACCCTTTTTTTCCCCACTCTGGTTGTTCTGCAGGGCTGTGGAGGAATCAGATGCGCGTGACTCTGTGCACATCTGCTGCTCCACCCGGGGACTATTTGAGTGTCACACAGGCGCGTATGTGAGTCTGCAACAGAAGGCACACTGTGAACATGACAGTTGTCCTGTGTTGTCACTGAGAATCCCTCCTGGAGTTTTCATCTCTTCCAGTAGTGCATGCATCCCTCGGTGAAGATGCTGAGAGTCAGAAAAACAGAACAGTCACCTAATCTCCTAGGTGGTGATCATTTAGGACTGACTGCACATGTGGGAAGACACCGAAGGCCCTCCCCTACTCTCACAGAGTAAGCAAGCTTGGATATCCTCGGCGAGTCACAGCTCATACAAGAGGGGTGTGTGTGCTGCGCGTGCATGTATGCACGCATGACTTACACAGAAAATGGACTGCCAGCATGGAAAGACATGGTGCTGGGTGTCTTCTCCCCTATGAGTGATACAGGAAAAGGCTTTGGGTGCTGTCCTAGACTTCTGGTCCCTGTTAGGGGAGTCAGAGAGTGACCAGAGAGGAAGGGCAAAGACACAGAAGAAACTGCTTTGAGGAGTGCTACCACAGCCTGCCACTGCCCCCGGGAGGTCGGGGGGGGGGTCTCGGTCCACCCACCTCTGCTCACGAGGGACCAGGCCAGTGAGGGACCCACCCAGCTGTGTGGTGGCACGTGCAGTGCGAGTGTGTGTTCTCAGAGCCAAATCGGCAGTGAAGTCACATGATGCAACACAGGTAGGTGAGCTCTGGCAGAGCTCAGATTTGCTATGTATTTGATTTTGAATTAATTTCTGTTGCTGCTCACTGAGAAACCCTTTCCTGTTGCCAGTCCCTCCCAACCAAGCCTTCGCTTCAGTCACATGACCCCTCCTTACTGTAGTGCTAACCTATTTCCAGATATCATCTCCACTGTTGCCTGGGAGGAGCCTGTTCTGCCTAAGCCACGAACTCGCCACACCACAGACACATCTAGATTTGCTCTAGAGCACTGCCCATTAGCTCTGGTCCTGCTGCTCACACAGAGATCCTGAATGAGCCAGTGAGTTCTGGAGAGGAGTCTGCAGAGCCTTCATACCCAGGAGACTGTTCACATTGGCACTGGAAAACAAAATTCTACTGGTTTCACAGCAATCCCAGAATCCCTTTCTTCCAGCCTCTCAGTAGAACCTGGAAGACGCTTCCTGTGAGGTGACTTGCTTTTACAGGGTTGGCCTGGGGTCAGGTTTCTGGAATCATAGACAACGCTGCACTCTTGGATGCTGCTGTGCATGCCTCAAGTCCATGGCACTGGCTTTTCCTTTCTCTGCTTTGGATGGAGGTTGTAAGAGTTTGTGACAGTCTCACATCACATCACAATGGAAAGGAAAGGCGGGTGTACATGTGTGAGCATGGGGACCATCAGGCACCCCTCCAGGTCAGCCGCTCTGGGGCTCATAGACCATATGCTCCAACTCCCAGCTCAAAGGAGTTGTGAGCAGTTAGTAATAACAGCTGATCTCTGTTGCTGATTGTCAGGGCCCTCCTTGCATGTTGTCATTAAGCCTTGTGGAAAAGCCAAGGAGAGCACCTTCCCCTCCTTACCATGGGTAGCCTGCTCCACTGGAAGTAGTGGCAAAGCAGTCAAAGCATGGCAAGCTTCTAGACCTGTACCTTCCTGTCCCGCCCTACACCCTCAGAGGCACAGATGCTGGCTGACCTGGGATCACTCAGACTAGAAGCTCCAAGCTCACCAGGCACCTGCCCCATCCCCCTCAGCTCTCAGCAGCACCAGATCCCTCACTATTCACTATGTATGGATTCATCTTCATTTGATTCTGCCCACAGAAGAACCACTGTAACTGGAATGGTCTCTCGAGCCCCCGTGAGGCCCGGCGCCCTGTTCACTAAGCATCTAGCATGCCTCCAAAGGCACAGATATGCAGGATGCTTCCAGGTGCTGCTTAGGGGCTTTAACCTGGTGTGGTGCTGGAGTCTGCCCAAGGCCTTCCATCCCTGGAAAGTTACAGTAAAATGCTGAATGGCTTCTGAAAAGTGAGAAAGATGCGTGGGTAAGGAGGGAGTCACGGTGAAGCACATACTGTGGCCACATAGAACGGGAGCCCCACAGCTCAGCACAGCAGCACACTGGGCAGGACTCTCGGAACTGCTCTAGACACTACCTTGTCCAGTCAGATGCCACTCTAACACACCAGATATAGCTGCAAGAGGACTGAGCCGTGTGTGCACTTTGTTTACAATCCTCTAAATCTAGGTAAACAGCCCACCTTTAAAACTTCTGTTCAAGATAATGCCACCAAGAGCCACCAGACCAAGTCTACTTAACAGAGGTGCCCCAATTCTGGGCAACCACTGGGAAAGGGGCATTTGTATAGATGATGCAGTCTCTAAAGAAGACAAGGTGACCTCAAGAGTCATTGCCCATTCCGTAGGTCTTCCTTGGAATACTTAGTAGGATTCCCAGACTGAGAAATAGGAGTCTGGGGACAGTGTGGCTTGTACTCCTCCTTGGGAGGGATCTGGAAAGGTGGTCACACCCTTGTGCCCAGAATGGAGGCTTCTGTCTCTGCTGAGCTTTGGATAGGGCCAGTTTCCTGTCTGCACTGCCTACTTCCTGAAGGCTGAAGCAGTCAGGGCAATGCAGAGTTTGCTTGGGTCTGGGGGAGGGGTGCTCCCCTCTCCCTCTAATTGGATTTTCTGAAAGGACCTGCTTTCCTTCCCTCCTCCAGATGCTGGAGAGGAGTGCTGTACAAAAGATGCTGGCTGGTGCCCTTCTTGTCTTTTTCTGTCACATTAACCCAGTAGGGGGTTTAATAGCCCAAGATTTTGAGAAGCTGTTGTCAAGTCATGAAAGCCCCCAAATGCAGCTTAAATGGTTATTAGCTGGCAGGAAACATCCCCTGCATTCTAACACTGCCATTTAAATAACAATAATAAAGAAAATAATAACAATAAGCGTAAATGCCTTGCCTACACAGCCATGATTACACCTGCCACCCACAGTCCACAGGGCCCTGTGGATTTAGGATTTACTTAGGGCCTGGAGCAAGGGCATGGCTTTTGGTTTGGGGAACACGCCTGATTCTATCACCAGCCAGCAGATGTCGCCCAAGTCATCTATGAGGTGCGCTGGGAACTTCCATGGATAATTCCTTTAAACAATACACACACACACACACACACACACACACACACAGAGAAAAAACCAACAACAATCCACTTACAGACAAAAGAGCCAAGGTGCTCCTTGCTCTATTAAGAGCCACAAAACATACATACTTGCCAAATGGAAAGGTGCAGAATTAATTGGGAAAGAAATGGAGTTTGTATTCCTCAGCTCCCTTGGGGGTTTTTATAATTAATAAATATTTGTGAAGCCTTTGATAAGTATTGAGGTACCATAGATGTGCTAAACAAAGCAAGCTTCTGCGGGCATTAAGACACTCACAGAGCTCCTGCATGGGATTGAAGGAGGGACATAAATGGGGGCAGTGCTGACAGCCAGTGCCACTGCTCCTGTGGGCTGGGCCCTTCCCCTACATTACTGCTCTTCCCAGGGACCAGGAAGGCACATCTTTCCATTATATTCCACAGGGAGTGGAAGAGCCCCCATTAAACTGGCATCGCCCCTCCCTTCTCAATGGCCACACTGTTTTCTTCACTATTGTACAGCCAACAATTGTACAGTTGTACAGCAAATGTATATTTGTCTTATGCCAGGGACTCCCTAAAGGAAGTGCTCCCACACAAACAAGAGCACTGTCCTCAGGATAATTAATGAAGTATGAATTGTGTAGGTAATACAAGAAAACGATGATTTGTCTTGAGTGTCTAAAATAACAGAGTAGATTTTACCTCCTTACGTCTATTGGATACTTTGTTAATGTCCACAAATGTGGACACTAGTAAATGCTGCCCGCAGCAGCAGCAGCAGCGCCCGCCCTGTAGCTTTATTCATCTTTCTGGAGGGAAGCATGATTGCAACATCTTCCCCAATACAACAGGTTTCTATGGTTACACAAGACATAAATATATTATATGTCCTGTGTCACGTGAAAGGCCCAGCCAGGCGCTGCATGCCGAAGACCCCCAGGGGGACAGCACTCATGTGGATGGTTCTCTGCAGCCAGCTAAATATTTGTTTCTGGGTTTGCAGCAGGAGAGGCAAGGGACCTGCTTGAGAGGCTGTCTACAGTGCTCACAGATGCATCAGAATGACAGCCATACTGCGAGCCAGCTTCTGCTTTGTGGGGCTTGAAAAGTGAACTCTGGTGAGCCCCAAGGGGCAGAAGCCACTGTGCCATCCCTACTAGAAACGGGGTGGCCTGGATTCTCTTGTTGATTCTATCTTCGTGAATTCCTGTGGATCCAAATTATTCTACCAGGGCTCTGCAATTTTTTTTTTTTTTTTTTTTTGATGCTTAAAGAAGCATAATTGGGTAGTGGCTGTTAAGAAACCAAATAAGAAAAGTAGTTTCCATTTGGGGTGGGACAGGGTTGGGGACTTTGCATCCAGGAGTTACTATTGCATTGATAGAGACAAGTCTCTATCATTCCACTGGGGGCAGGATGTTGGAAAATTAATGCAAAGAGCAAGGGCAGGAACAGCTTTGATTTCTACAGTTATTTTTGTTGTACAAATTGCAAAGCAATGCTAGATGAACAATTGCAGCTGCCTGTGCAATCCATCCTCTCCCACTCACCCCTGGCTCATGAATTGCTGTCCCACCACCAATATTTCTGGATCCGTGGGTGCAGGGCAGTGGTTGGTCACAGGGCAGTTGAGATCTTATTTCTCTTCACCCACTTTTCTTTTGTTCTCCTCCACCCCCAAGATGGGCTCTTTGTAACTCAGGCTAGCATCGAACTCCTGGTCCTCCTGAAGCCCTGCCTCATCATCTGTCTTTTAATGATTAGAAGAAAGGGAAGATCAGCAGTGCCCAGGAAAGAAAGGAGCAAAATGCTCTGGAAAGACATGTTTGCTCTGAGGAGCTGCACACTGGTGTTCATCAGAGCAGAGGGTCTAGCCTGCTGCAGGACACATGCTCTCATGCTTGAGGAGCTCATTAAGGACCCCTCTCTTAAGTGAACACTCTCTGATGTGCAGTGGTCAAAGGCTGGCTGGAGCAATCTCTGATACCAGTGAACTAAAGATCTGAGCTAGTATAGATTGCTCACTGAGATGAGGCCTCCCAGTGAGCCTGGAATGACTTGAAGACATGCAAATATCAGGCTGAGGCTGTGCCTAAGGCTCCCCCTGGTCTGAGGCCATCTCAGCTGGCTGCTATGTATGCCACACGCACGATGCAAAGCCAACATTTCTGGGCTGCAGTGGAGAGCACCAAGCGTGGCATTTGGATTTGATTTTAGCATTTGAGTCACAGCCCAGATGAAAGAACGGAGGGGTGAGGATCAGATCAAGGGTAAGCCAGGGTTTGACAAAGGGTGGGACGGGGGATGGGAATGGCTTCCATCCTGCCATTTTGTCCCTTTATGCCATGTGATAACCCTGATGTGCAGCCAGCATCTTGGTGGGCTCCCCGCCAGCACCGCCACCCCAGTCACTGGTTATGTCATTCTATACCACTGGATTGTTCTGCCCTCTCTTTAGACAACCCACATCTTTCCCCACCAATAACAGTTCTCTGGGTACCTCCTCCACAGAGGGAGGTTCCCTTGCTAATCCCAAGCAGCTTTGAACATTCAGTCTCCTACTGAATGGCCAACACTTCAGGGTTTAATTGATTAAAATCTTAGATCCCTTCCAGCTCTCAAATGGAATCCACAGTATAAAAAAATAGCTGAAAGAGAGCCCATAGTACAGAGAGCTTCCCTATCTTTGAATCCAATGTGCTTCTGTGGATGCATCTTGTGGCAGAGCTGGGCCAAGCTCCTGCTGTGCATGTCTGTGGAGATGAGCACACTGCTGAGCAGAACCAAAGCAGGCGGTGGAGCAACAATTCAGCCACATGCTTCACAGAGTCAGGGAATGAAAAGGCAGGAAGAGCTGGTGATGCCCACCCACTGGCCCCTTCATCACAGACAGACACAAAACAGTCACACAGCCGCTGCTCCAGGGCCAACGTCTAGAGAGATAGTGGGAGGCAGCAAGGGAGGGATTCTTAGTGGAGTGGTTAGAAGAGGAAGGTGGACATGATTAAGAACAAGAACACCTCTAAAGGAAGGTCATGGACATGCAGACAGGGGCCACCAGTGCTGGAGGTCCTTGGAAGGGCAACAGAAGGCAAGCTTTGCAGGATCGCAAGGATCAGGTGAGTAGAAAGGGCAGGAAGGTCAACCTCTGATGAGCACATACTATAGATAAGGGCCTGGAGGGTCAAGCTGTGCCAGGCTTATGATTCCTGACCACACTACGAGGTGAGGATGATAGTCTTCACTGGTGAAAGAGAATGGGGGAATTGATGGACAACTTGCTCCAAGCAACACAGATAGAAACTAGTGGTACTAAGATGTGACTTTACATTTCATACTCTTTCCATAGCCCACTTCCCTCTCATTGTCATGAGTAGTTTGTGCGAGGCCCATGGTCTGTCTCACCAGGTCCTACTGACATTACTTTTGCCTCTTGCAGCTACTCCCAGTGTTCACTATATGTCACTTGCTTGATGCTCTCCCCTGAAATATATGCATATATGCAACAGCATCTTAATCATTCACTTTTCTTGCTTTCTACTACATGATATACATGCTCAACCATTTATATGCAGTCACTGCACAACCTGATGGCCTCCATTGCATTTGTATACATGAACTTCACATCTCCCTCTGTAGCCCAGGCTGGCCTTGAACTGAGGTCTCTCTCAGCCTCCCAAGTGCTGTTCTAGTTGCATTTCTGCTGTTGTATAAATACCAGGTCTAAAAGCAATTTGGTGAGGAAGGGATTCATTTGGCTTACACTTCCAAGTCACAATCTACCATTGAGGGAATGCAGGGCAGGAACTGGAGAGGAGAGCCGCTCACTGGCTCGTGCTAAGTCAGCTTTCTCCTACAGTCCAGGCCACCTTTGTAGGGACGGTGCTGCCAGCATTGGGTGGGCATTCCCACACCAAGCACGACTATCCCTCACAGAAATAGCCAAGGCCAGTCTGATCCAGACAGTTCTTCAGTTGGGGGTTCCCTCTTATCATGTGACTCTAGGTTGTCTCCACTAACCTCCCTTCCTCTTCCCAGTCTGTCTTCTATTTTCATGTCAGATACAAAATCTAGACTCTGCATATAAGAGAAAACATCATTTGCCTTTCTATTTCTGGCTTATTTACTTAACACGATCATCTCCAGTTCCATTCATTTTCCTTAAAATGGCATAATTTCATTCTTTATGGCTTAATAAAAAACACTGTATGCATATACTATATATCCTTTATCTATTTGTCTGCTAATGGACACCTAGGCTGGTTCTGCATCTTGGTTATTGTGAACAGGGCCACAGTGAACACAGCTATGCACGGATCTTTATGGAAGACTCATTTAGATTTCTTTAAGATGAACCCAGGAGTGTACACTCTGCATTTGTAAGATCATCATCCATCTACACTTGGTATATTTTCCAAAGATTTTTATAATGAAAAATTAAACAAAAGCTTAAAGATTCTTACAGTGAATATTGATATGCCTCCTAGCTTGATCCTGACATTCCCAATGCTGCTGCCCATCTACCCTGCTCTCTTTGCTCTTCTAATCATCTGCTTAATTTCCTATCTGGGTGCAGTTTAAATGACAGTGAATCACAGTAAAGTGCTTTCAAATACTTCACAAGGCACATTACTAGCTGGAAAACAATACTTACGCATTTTAGTATAAAATATGTATACAAAAACTACACAAAATGAACTTTACAAATCTTAACATAAACACTGAGTTGGACAGGGACATTGTACTAAAAACCCTGTAGAGAAATAGAAAGTCGAAAAAAAAAGACACTCCCCGCCATTGGTTTTGGCCTCCATGTTGGGGGCAGCCTTTGCTGTGCCTTCTCCCTACAGAGATGACTGAAGCTTTCTAGAAGGTACTTGATCACAGTTGCATGGTGCCTGCCTTTCGTGTGGTTTGCTCTCCCTCACCACAGGCTTTCTGGGCTTCCTGTGTGGTTTGCGTTTAGTTCACACCTGATACTGCAGAGGGCCACGGCATGCAGAGAGCACTGGGCTGATGGCTCACTGCAGCATTAGGAATGATACTGTTGTCCTTGTAGACGTCCCCTATCACCAGATGCTTTCCTTTTTCCCGGGCACATGGGTCACAGTAGAATGATGTATCCACAGTGGGGGTCACAGTGGAATGACATGTCCACAGTAGGAGTCACAATGGAATGACATGTCCACAGTGGGGGGTCACAGTGGGGGAATTACATGCCCACAGTGAGGGTCCTGGCTTCACTGCAACTGCTAGAGGCTTCCCAGGGTGATCACAGGGATACGGTCACCAGCAGTACACAAACCATCTTCACCCTCTACTTCCCCTCAGCATCCGTGAGATCAGTTTTTACCATCTTATCCCTCCTAGTAGTTCCTTATGGTTTAATTCACACTTCCTAAATGACTAGTGATATGAAATATTTCTGATGTGTCTATCATTGAATAAATTCTGTTTACATTTCACCACATTTTTAAATTGAACTATTCATATTGTTTGAGTCAGGGTCTTTGAATATTCTGAACCCCTTCTCAGCCATGTGAGGTGAGCCTCACCTGCTCATCGCCTTCGTGTCTTCTGACGAGTGGGGGTGTGAAATTGAGAAGCCTAATGGGGTTTTGTTCATTCTGTGACTGTTGTTTTCTGTCACCTGCTGTCCTAACTTAGGAAGACACTCTGTGCTCCTCTTACTGGCGCACAGCCTCCACTGCCATTTCTTGGGTTTGGCACTGGAGTTGAGAGTAATTTTCCCCAGATGCAGCTCAGTGCATCAGCTCCATTTGCTGGAGAGACTGTCTTTCCCCAGTATATGGTGGGATGTCTCTGCCAGAGTCAATAACAGCATAAGCAGGACCTGTCTTTTGGCTCCCACTCTGCTCCAGCATTCCCCATTTGTTCCCAGAGGCCAGAGCTCTCTGTGCAGCCCAGGCAGGCCTGGGACTCCTGGTCCCCCTGTCCTAACCTCCCAAGTGCTGGGATTCCAAGCAATTAGCCATGATTATTATGGCTTTAATGAGGCCTGGAGACAGGTTTTGTGTGTTTGTCAATGGGGTTTTTCTTTACTAAGACCGCTTTACATATTCTGGGTTAAGGGTCAGCATTATTATTATTGTTGTTATTATTATATTGTGTATGGGTGTTTTGCCCACATGTATATCTGTATCACATACATTCTTGTTGCACATGGAATTCAAAAGAGGGCATCAGATCCTCTGTAACTGGAGTTACAGATTGTTGTGACACATGGGTGCTGAGAATTGAACCCTGGTCCTCTGGAAGAGAAGCCAGTGCTCTTAACCACTAAGCCATCTCTCTAGTGCCAGTGCTCTCATTTTAAAGGACAGACAGTACTTTAGGGTTGTGGCCACAGGGCATCTGTCACAGCCATTCATGCTGCTGTGCATGAGGCAGACAGAGGCCTCAGGCTACCCGTGGAAAGGGCCTGCTCTGCTCTTTTCTGGAAGACTTCGTACAAATTGTTCAACTTTTTTTTTCTTGTGCTGGAGACTGAACCCAGGGCTTTTGCACACCAGCTAAGCTCAGTCCTGCGGGCTTTTTTCTGAAATACTCCACAGAATTCATTAGGAAAATCACCTAGGCCTTCAGTGAATTTACTCTACGAGTTAGTTATAGTGCGTGATAAGGACTTTAGTTTCTGTATCTGATCCAGGGCCATTCATATTCTGTTTGATGTAGTGTTGGCTTTGGTAGAATGAGATTTTAAGGACTCTCTGCATTTCATCTTAGTTGCACATTTGGTTCAAAGTTCATAACGTTCTCCTACCCTCATAAGGCCACAAGATTGACTGACGCTTCTCCAGCCCCATGGTCTTAAAATGTATTTCTCTCTCTCCTTTTCCTGGTCTTATGAAGCTTTCATTGTAAATACCACAGAGAAATCTGACTTTTGTTTTATATATAAATGTGTGTGTGTGTGTGTGTGTGTGTGTGTGTGTGTGTAATTTCATATACTTAAAAAAATAAGAAAATTACTCTTAGCAACATTCTGCTACACCCACAGATCAGTGCTTACTCAGCCATCACCAGAAAAGCTTCCTCCTACAATTATTGGGAACTAATAACAGAGACCCACAACTGGATAGCGTGCAGAGAATGAGAGACTTTGGAGCACTCAGTCCTAAATGGGGTGTTTCCATCAGACCCCACCCCTCAGGGCTCTGGGAGCTGTGTGGAAGAGAGGGAAAGACTGTAAGAGCCAGAGGGGATGGCGGGCACCAAGGAAACGAGGCCCTCTAAATCAATGCGATCGATGGACATATGAACACACACGGACTGCGGCAGCATGCACAGGTCTAAGCCAGATGGGGTTCGAGAACTGAGAGGAGAAGTGGACATGTCTGGGTCAGGGAAGTTCCTATCCCTGACCCAGAAACGGGAAAATTCCGTTTCTCCACTGGCATCTCGCTGCTATACAAACCACACTTAAGGACGGCCCCGCACCCAGCAGTAGATGGACAACACAACAAACTCAACGGCGTATCTGTAGGCTTTTTGTCTCATATTGCTTTGCTGGGCTTTTTTTTTTTTTTTTAAACTGGTCTTTTGCTTGTATATCATGGTTTCTGATTTTGTGTTCTGATACGGGTTTTTTTTTATGTGTATGGGTTTTTTTATTTCTTTTTTTTTTTTTTTTTTTTTTTGTCTGCTTTGTTTTGTAAAGAGAAGGAAAGAAGGTGTGGGGTCGGGAGGTGGGGAGGCTCTGGGAGGAGATGGGGAAGGAAAACATGATCAGAATATATTGTCTATAAAACACATTTTCAATAGAAAAAGGAAAAGAAAGACCTAGCTTTAGCCTTCTCCTTTTATGTTCCTTTTCTGAAAACTTGCTCTCCTGGTTCGCATTTACCTCTGGCCTGAAGAGTGGGTGCTGCTGATCCCAGCTTCCTCAGGCTAAGAGCAGCTCTATTTTGCTTTTATTCTTGGAGGTTTTGTTCTCAACACTTCTCTTTCCAGCCTGTTGCGGACGGGCCTCCACCGCATCTTCCTGATGACAGCTGCTGTGGGCCTTCTCCTCTGCTGCATTTGGGGTCCTCACAGCCTCGTTTACAGGAGTCTGCTGCCGCTCTCCTCTTACTGGTTCTTGCGGTTCTCTGGCATCTTGGGTTCTTCTCTCAGCTCTGAAGGTCGGTGCTCCCATCCACCTGCCTCCCAACCTGCTTGTTCCCCATTATTTTTCTACATGTGTTAAACACCCATTCACTGGACTCTTCACCTCAGAGGCCATACTGTCAGACATAGAGCCTTTATTGTTATTTTTAGAAGTTTCTGGTTCTATGATGAAACCTTTGACATTTTTTGTTCACTTATGAATACAGTTCCTTGTGTATGGTGATAACTGCTGGAAAACCCTTGCCTGTGATTTTCAACTTCTGAGTCATCTCAGGAATGGTAATAGTTGGCTGCCTTTCTTTTAAAACATGAGTTATATTTTCCCAAATTTTTTGTATTGCAAAGACTTTTATAATTGCAGGCATATGGTGTTATTATCATATGAATTCTGTCATATTAGTCTAAAAAGTACCATTTTCTTTCCAAAGCAAGCACTGACCCTGAATGGGCTCTAGTGTGAGCTGCTCTGCTGGGCTCCAGTGTGAGCCCTCTGCAGGGCTGTAGTGTAAATGCTCTGCTGGGCTCCAGTGTGAGCACTCTGCTGGGCTCCAGTGTGAGCTGCTCTGCTGGGCTCCAGTGTGAGCTGCTCTGCTGGGTTCCAGTGTGAGCTGCTCTGCTGGGTTCCAGTGTGAGGTGCTCTGCTGGGCTCCAGTGTGAGGTGCTCTGCTGGGCTCCCGTGTGAGGTGCTCTGCTGGGCTCCAGTGTGAGGTGCTCTGCTGGGCTCCAGTGTGAGGTGCTCTGCTGGGCTCCAGTGTGAGGTGCTCTGCTGGGCTCCAGTGTGAGGTGCTCTGCTGGGCTCCAGTGTGAGGTGCTCTGCTGGGCTCCAGTGTGAGGTGCTCTGCTGGGCTCCAGTGGGAAGCAGCTTATTCTCAGTCTAGTTCATATATACTTGGCTAAGATTTCTCCCTTGTCAATGACTCTGGGCTCAGCATGGTAGCTCACAGCCACACAAGTGGCTGCCCCTCACTGGCATTTACCCCCTGTCTGCTGCCTGCTTGGATGCCAATTGTCTTGTTTCTGGGATCAAATGTCTGACAAAAGCAACTGAATTAAGAGAGGGAGGATCTATTCTGGTACAATCCATGGTGGGACTCAGGTGACAGGAACATGCGACCACCAGTCACGTGGCATCTGCAGTCAGGAGACAGGGTGGACAGGAAGTGGGGACAGACTGCCAAACCTCAAAGCCCACTTCCCAGTTACCACTTCCTCCAGTGAGGCTCCACCTCCTAAAAGTTCCCACTGCCTTCTAAGACAGCAGCACCAGTTTGGGGACTAGGTGTTCAGACACATGAGCCTATGGGACACAGAGTTCCTATTCAGACCACGATGGCTTCAGGTTTACTCTCACTGTATAGGAGCTGAGGAAGACAGTGTTCCAGAGTGTCATGGAAGCTCCTAGTCCATCTCTGTTAATACTGCTGCCAGCCTCAGGCAACATCCGAAAGGTCTCAAACGCAGGAAAACTATCAGGGCTCTGAAGAGCTTGGTAGATCATCCTACAGGCCTACACCCACAGCCAGTGCTCCATCAGAAGACTGGGGGCCGCTCAGACTTGAGCTCGGGGCCTGACTCTGACCTCAGATTACTGCAGTGATTAAAACAGCCTCTCCAGCACCGTGACAGGGACCCTGTCCTGCTCAGTGTCCATAGCCAAGCCTGGTTCAAGGCTGAGCAAAAATCGACATTATGCAGGGCAGCCCAGGGAGCTGTGTATAAGACGACAGGTCCTGTCTGTGTCTGAATGGGAACAGGTGATACTGAAGGAATGCTGGGGCTTTTCTATGATGCTAGGGTTTCACAGGAAATCTTTTTATTTCAAGAAATATCTAGGGCAATACATTTGCATTTTGAAAATGATTCTTCACACTAAAGAACTTTTGTTTCTCAATGAGAAGCCATTCTCCTGTTCTCAGATTCACTGTCCTGAGATATTGTAATTGATGGATGTGTCTGACTGCTGAGGAACAGAATATTTCTCTATTCCCATCTTCACATTTTTCTTTCTTCTGCTGTACTCCTAAGGTCAGTGAGACAGAAGAATAAATACCTAGTAGGCCAAATGGAAGTTGTAGAAGAGGAAATAAAAGTCTACCTCAGTTTCCAAAGGGATAGCAGCATTTGGGAGGATAGTAATGGAGGCTTTGTGCTTGGCTTCCTTTTTACCCTCAACAGTGTGTGAGTACGCGACTTCCTAGCCCTAGACGGCCTTCCAGCATCTGACTTTGAGAGCCTTTTTCCAAAGCCACATTTAAATTCTATGTCCATGGTTCAGGCAGCTGGGGGCCCTGGGCAACTCAGCAAACCATACTGAGCCTCAGCTGGATGCTTGGGCGCAAGAGCAACACTACCTTGGGGTGCAGCCACACTAAGCAGGTTCAGGCACCTTAGTCTAGAGAGAAGAAGGCTTCAAAGGGGCCGTTTATCTCTTCTTTAGCCAGAAAGAGGAGAAGAGCATTAGCTGGTCACAGCAGGCACCGCCCAGCCAGCGACTCCTGAGTTGCCGGTCACTGCGGCTGCTCACCAGAGCCCAGGGAGATCAGTGTCGAGTGTTACCACTCCAGGCCAAGCAAGAGGACGAGCCCCACACTTCTCTCCCTCTTTACAACACTTCCAACTATAATTCTATGTCTTTTAAAGGCAGCCACTCTACATCCAAGACCACTGTAGTTCAAAGTCCCTATTCACTGTAAACCTTTTTATCTCTAGGGCTCAAAACTCAACATTGAACCAAAGCAAGAGGAATCAGGCAGGAAGAAGAATACAAAAATATGAAAAAAAAAATTACACAGTAGCCATGCTGGATTGAAACTCAGCACTCTGAGCACACACATACACCCCTTGCTGTGCTCAGTGTCTCCCACCTGTAGCCTCCTTTGGAAATGGTGATCTTTCTTACCAGCAGTCAGGCTCGTTCAAGCATGGCCCAGAACCTTCCCCAGCCACAGCTACTCATTGTGAATATACAGTACTGCTGTGGGGTAGGGGGAGGACAGTGCAGGTCAGTGAATATTCTGAGTGACCGTTCCAGGAACTGTACTGGGGAAAGTGGACAAGCCAGTCCTCATCTCAGTGGGCTTCCCGGTCCCACAGGAGACAGATATTGCTAATCAAACCCTTAGAGTAACCAGCACAACACTGTGAGTGGGGATGGTTGAAAGGGCAGACGCAGGTCTGAGAGAAGAAGACAGGGAGGAAATCCACACAGAAAAAGTACTCACATCTAATGCAATCTTCTCTGTAACAACCCCTTAGATTTCCGGAGTTCTCTACCAGGCTGTGGTATTGGGAGCATCGCCACAGAAGAAAAGATGGCATCTAGTGGAGAGTGTCACCTGGTCTCTCCTCCTCAGCCCCGTGGAGGAAGGTGACCTCCAACCTTGAAAGGAGAATCAGCAGCAAAGGCCGCAGTTCAGCCTCCCTAGTCTAGACCATGGGCCAGGCCCCAGTGGCAGGATGTGTCTGCCTGCATCTGGCTTGGGCAGAGGCACCACTGTTGCTTGGTCTACCTGTGAGGCAGGAGGTGGGGGAAGCCGGGATGCCAGGCCTGACAGTGCTGGTGCCGTACACCGGAGCCAGCAGAAGTGGGGGGCTTTGCCCATCTCTAAAAGCAGTCCTCTTCCTTAGGTCTGCCTGGAAATGGAGTCTGACCTCACAGTGTTCCTAAGTTAGCAGGGAGTACATAAATTAAGAAAGGACCAGCTGTGATTCAAACGTCGTCTTCACTGTCCAGCAGTTTTTAACGAAGTGACAGGACCCTAAATCAGTTCTGCCTGGCACTGCTTATTAGCTGCAAATTGTCCTGCATCTGTCTGTCAGAAGCAGGAAGGACATCTCATTGCTTCTAACGCCTCAAGTCCTAATATGTAGTGGGCATCAAAGGGTTTCCCATGCTCGCCTTAGAGTGGAGCTCACAGTGTGGCTGTTCACTCAGGTCCCATCACTGCCTGTCTGCTCTGCTCTGTCCACCCTGGCGAGTGTCCAGGAGATCACTGTACTTTCATGGCATTCACAAGGGGACAAGTAGGTAGGAAGAGGCTGGAGAAACACATGAAGTAGCTATGAAGAATGTGCTACCACTGTGTCATGCTAACTGCGCACTCAGGAGAAGGTGTGGTTCTCAGTCCCAGCCTCCAGTGGATGGTGCTTTCTCCCTCACTTGTCTATTTGCTCGGCCTCTCTCCAGGGCCTTCCTGCCCACTTGCATTACTGACTTCTGGCTCCCTGTGCTGTGTACTGCTGACCCTGGCTGAGATGGAGGGGAGGGGCAGGCATCCTCTGCTTCAGCAAGCTTAACCCACGTGTGGGTTCCTGCCTTCATCACATGCAAAAGACTTCTAGAAAAGGCCATGCCATGTAGGGTGGAGTGTAGGGGACCCTGTGACAGCAGCAGCAGAAATCAAACAGCAAACTCAGGCTCCCTGGAATACCTTCCCCCTGCCTCAGCGGCTGCTCCAGTCAGCAGCTCACACAGCCTCAAGTACTCACTTTCTTCTCCGGTTCTCTGAAAACCCAGATTGGAGAGTCAGGAACCTAAAAGCAGTTTCTGGTACATTCCACTCATTCCTGCAGCTGGATTTACTCAGGGCTCTGGTTCCTAGTATGGCATCTCCTTTGAAGAGACCTTCAGATCGGAACCAGCCTGGACAGGTCAGCTCCTAGATGTGGCCACAAGCCAGTTCCCACAGACACTATGCGAGCAACACCTCCACCCCACATACCTGGGAGCTCCTCTTTGATTTTTGTTTATGTTGTTGAGACAGGGCTTCACTTAGCCTAGACTGGCCTTGAATTCCTCATGCTCTGCTTCAGTCTCCAGGTGTTTAGACTGTAAGCATGGACCACCACACCTGGCCTTGGTGCTGACAAGAAGGGGTCTCAGAAGGTTGAGTGAGGTTATGACCCCCACAACAGCCTCTTCCTCCCTGCCAGGCACCAGGGAGGACCTGCCTATGCTGCCCCCTTTCCCCTTGGCCTTCAGGGCCCAGCTCACATGTCTGCTGAAGTCCCTCTAACCGTTACCTTGGCCTTGATTAGACAAAGGGAACATGGCCTTGTTCAGCCTCACACAGCAAGCCCCAGGTGATGGCAACTCCTGTGTCCATCTCATGCCACACACTGAGTGCTGAGCCATTGCAAGACAGGAACCGGGGCCCTCCAGCCTCAGCCCTAGCACAGGCCACAAGCTCACAGAACATTTCCAAAGCAGCATGACCGATAGTCAGGTACAAATGCCAAAAGGTACCAACCCATGTGTTCTCAATGGTGTTCTGGCAAGGATTTTGGTGAAAAGAAACACTGGTCTCACAAAGTAACCCTTACCAGTGCAAATTGATTGGGGTGCTATGGTTACCCTTGGGCAGTTGTGCCCAAAATACCTGTGAGAAAATCTTAAGAGGAAACTGATCCTGGCTCATAGCTTCCAAAGGTTCAGTCTGTGACTGCTTTCCCACACACTTGGGACACAGTTGGAGAAAGTTTCTTTGACTCTTAAAGACAGGAAGTGGAGAGTAAGGGGGACCTGGTGATCACCTACAGCCTTCAAGTTTCCTCCAGTGACACCCACCTCCTAAAGCTTCCAAAGTTTCATGAAACAATGGAACAAGTGTTCACCACATGAGCCTGTTGTGGGCAGTGCATAGTCAAACCACGGGAAGGTAACAAAACGCCAGATACAGATATCTAGAAAGAGCTCTATAAACCCCTAAAGACCCATAATAACTTGGATGGGGCTCAAGACCTAGCAAGGACACAGTAGCCTAGCCTTGGTACCTGCTGAATAGGTACCAGCAGTCATGTGACTTGGCCTGTCAATTTATCAGCAGGTCTCACCTGTAATCTGAACATGGGTAATGACACTAATCATGGCACCTTTCCCTCATTCCTTGCTTTATTCAGTAATTTTTAAACAACGTAATAAGCAACCCTTGATACACAACTACTAGGCTCTTGGGAACAGCATGCACTATTAGTCCCTCTGGCTGAGCCCATCCCCTGCCCGTACAGCCTAAAGTAGGGACCTGGACTAACTTCAGAATCCTCACTTCCAGGCTGTACTTTCTATACAGGGTCATGGTATCTGTCTGCATTTCGAAAGGTATCTATCTACTTTTGTGTATGTCTCTACTAAAAGATGCAGTTGACCTGGGGCACTTCATTTTCACATCTTTTGAAAGCTGTCTGCTGCTCTGCTTTGGTTAAAAGTGTTTCCAGCACCTGGGACATTGTTTATAGATCTGCTCTGTAGCCTTTGAACACACCTAGGAAATGCCTTCTAAGCAGTTATCTGTCCTCCTACAGCTCAAGGATTCAGCAATGAACCTGCATCACCTCCCATGCTTGGTATCATCAGCTGTTAATGCCCATCTCCTTCTAGGAGTGTTGCAGCCATGCGGCATGTGTGAACCAGCACAGCTCAGTCAGTGCCTGAGATAAAATGTGCTTGATTACAAAAGAACTCATACTACAGGAACCCAGAAAATCAGGAAGAGGGGAGCCTGACAGCAGTCACCTCCCAAGGCCTGGCATTTCTTTACAATGGAGGAATACATTCCCCTTAGCTGGGCAGTCTACACCTGTTTAGTCACAGTCTGTGGGAGCCCTCCTTCCACCCAGCCACGGTTATACCCAGCCACCAGTGTTCCCAGAGTCCCCAGACTGCCACAGCTCTAGTCCAGGTGCCCAGAGAGCAACTTCTACATAACAAGCCTGGCTCCTTTTCAGAGTTACAGTGAAGATGTCTAGAAGTCTGGGCATCTCCCTCTAGGGAAGCCGGCCTCTTCTGATCTAGGGTAGGAGTTCCCACCAAGCACTGAACAAAGCCATTCTTTTACTTTAAAACCTATGTTAGGAATCTTCAGTTCAGCAGCAGAGTGCCATCAAGGACAGAGGTGGGCACCAGGGCTGCCCGTGCAGAACTGCACCAAGGCATATAGATGTAGTTTCCAGGGGCCACCATGAGAGAGAAAAAACCATGACTATATGCCAGTGTGGACAGTCCTGCATGCAGCATTTTCTTGTTGGAGAATATCATTTTAAGGTGTTACTTTTGTTTATGTTGCATTTGTTTAACTCTGTGAAGCTGTGTTACTGTGCCTGTCTAAAACACCTGATGGTCTAATAAAGAACTGGACAGCCAATAGTGAGGTAAGAGAAAGGATAGGTGGGGCTGGCAGGCAGAGAGAATGTATAGAAGGAGAAATCTGAGAGGAGAGGAAATCTAGGAGCCAGAGAAGGAATGAGAGAGAAGGAGGAGGACATCAGGAGCCAGCCACCCAGCTACACAGCAAGCCACAGAGTAAGAGTAAGATTTACAGAAGTAAGAGAATGGGAAAAGCCCAGAGGCAAAACTTAGATGGGATAATTTAAAGTTAAGGAAAGCTGGCAAGAAACAAGCCAAGCTAAGGCTGGACATTTATGATTAAGAATAAGCCTTTGTGTGTGATTTATTTGGGAGCTGGGTGGCGGGGCCCTCCAAAAGAGTAAAAAAAAAAATTTTCTGGTGATCTAATTTCAAATTCTTGCCACCTTTCTATGGGTCAAGTTCTACCCAGTTAAGAAAAGGAAAGCTGTCTTGGGCATCACCATCCTCTGGAGAGATGCACACATGCCGTTTATAAAGCAAAATCAGTGCCATCATTAGGCACCATGGAGGGTGTGAGTGCTGCTGTGGACTCCACAGATCAGCTCACCCCGTGGAAGCCATGGAGATTTTCACTCTGAAGTTTGCTAGACCATCACAGGGTAGAAAGAAGGATGAGTAGACAGGACGGCATCTCCCTCACACTTAGTCCTTCACATACTGAAGAAGCACGGGCCCTGAGGAGAGGACACTGGGCAGAGCTTCAGAAAGCCTCACTGGAGAGCATCTCTGAGGGCTCTGAAGGTGGAGACTGTGTGCCCAGCATGACTAGGACATCAGGGTGGACAAGGATGCCATGACAGGGCAGAAGAGCTGCCCAAGTGGCAGGCTGGGTCCCACTACACAGGGGTGGGAAGGCAGACAGGAACCCAGAGTCCATCAGAACCCGGGCAGCAGTTAGCTGTGTGGGAGAGCAGGGAAACTGTGACAAATATAGCCCTGACAGGCCGCCCTGACAGGAGGGTGGCAAAAGCACATGGGAGAGGGACTGGACAGGGAATCAGGAGATGACCTGGGCTGGGATACAGATGACAGTGGAGTGACCTGCACTGGATGGATTGAAAGTGCATCTGAAGTGTGCTTTCACTGAAGGCTAGTGCAAATCTACCACATACTACACCACACATATGCACGCACACACATACCACACATACAACCACATACACACAGGACTCACACATACACACCACACATACACAAACACACACACACACAGAGGACTCACACAGAGGACTCACACACACACAGGACTCACACATACACACCACACATACACAAACACACACAGAGGACTCACACACCACACATACACACACAGGACTCACACCACACACACACACACACACACACACACACATACAGAGGACTCACACACACACATACAACCCCACACACAGGACACACACACACACCACACATACACACACACATTCAGAGGACTCACACACACACATACAACCCCACACACAGGACACACACACACACCACACATACACACAGAGGACTCACACACACATACAGAGAACTCACACACACAGAGGACTCATACACATACACCACACACACACACACACACACACACACACACACACAGAGGACTCACTACCCAAACTAGCACACTGCAGCAGCACTGCAGGTAACCGAGTATCACAGGCAGCAGCACCGCAGGGTAACCGAGTATCACAGGCAGCAGCACCGCAGGGTAACTGAGTATCACAGGCAGCAGCACTGCAGATAACCGAGTATCACAGGCAGCAGCACCGCAGGTAACTGAGTATCACAAGCAGCAGCACCGCAGGGTAACTGAGTATCACAGGCAGCAGCACTGCAGGGTAACCGAGTATCTCAGGCAGCTGCACCGCAGGGTAACCAAGTATCACAGGCAGCAGCACCGCAGGTAACCGAGTATCACAGGCAGCAGCACCACAGGTAACCAAGTATCACAGGCAGCTGTACCGCAGGGTAACCGAGTATCACAGGCAGCAGCACCGCAGGGTAACCGAGTATCACAGGCAGCAGCACCGCAGGGTAACCAAGTATCACAGGCAGCAGCACCGCAGGGTAACTGAGTATCACAGGCAGCAGCAATGTGTCATGACTCTGGGTGCTGCTGTGTTCTGGGTCTTAGAGGCGGTTGCTCGTGGAACTGAAGCTGTAAATGCACCCCTCTCCTCTTCCACCCCGCCCCCGTCTAACCTGAAGTCTATTCCACCTGGGGTTCTGGTTTCAGCCTAACAGTCTGGCTTTTTTCATGGGCAGAATGTGGTATATGACAGGATCTCTTTATTTTTTAAGGGTGGATATTATTTCACTGAATGTACATACCACATTTTCTTACATCTTCACCCCTAGAAGGACCCTTAGGTACCTCCCACCTCTTGGGTATGGGAACAGTGCTACAATGAACATGGTGCGCACATGTTTCTTTCAGGGGTGTCTCCAATTCTTACAATGTAACACCTAGAAGTAGGATTGTTGTGTTCCATGTTATTGTATGTTTAGTCTTCCGAGGGACCCCTGCACTGTTTCCCTTGGTAGTTACACTGTTTCACTCTCCAGTAAACACCACATAGGGCTCTAGCTTCTCATCCAGGTCCTCACCATTTGTTACTTTTGCATGTTTCCAATGTGTAAGGTGGCTTCCCACAGACACTTGATTTATGTCGCTCTAGCAGTGCCGGGCATCTTTTAATGTTTGCTGACTGTTTGTGTTTCTCGGGAGAAATGTGATTCAAACTTCTGCCCATTTTACACTGGATTGTAGCTTTCTGGTTTATTCTGCATCTTCTGCCCTTTTCCCTGCAGCTATTCCAAGTCCTACATGTCCTCTCTAGATTTTGTTTCTATTCTTTGTTTTCTTGTAATTTTATGACTTTGGGTCTTAAGTCAGGTCCCTAACCGTCTGGAGTGAGTTTCTCTAAGGTACCAGGAAGGGCTCAATGCATTCTTTTGCAAGTGATACTTGGGGTTCTATGTCTTTCCATTTACTCGTGGCTTCCTTAATTCCTTTCAATAATGTTTGCAGTGCGTGATGTGTGGATCTTTTCTCAGTTCCATTCAGCCTAGCTGCTTTGATGTGACTGTAACTAGATGGTCATGATCTCCCCTCAGACAGTTTGTCAAGAGCATACAGAAACTGGACCCTGGGGTGACAGCTCAGAACCCTGCAACCTGGTTGAATCCGTGTTATATCTGCGTTACCTGGGACTTTAGGGGATCAATCTTTCAAGTTTCCCTTCCTGCTTTCATGTCCTCCCTGGCCTGACTGTCCTGATGGGAACAGTGGCAGGAGACGGCATCCCCTTCTGCTGACTCCAGCAGGCGTGCTGGAGGGTGATGTTAGCTGAGGATGTAACAATGGTGAGGGCCTCTCTGTTCTTCTTTCATACTTTCATCACTGAGGGTGTCACAAAGCATCTTTTCCACATCAGCTGGGCTGAGAGTGTGTCTCTGCCCTCCTGTTAATGTGCATTATATAAATTTTCGGGTTCTGAACCATTCTTGCCTTCTGAAAACCAGCCCCATGATTTGGTCAGGGCATGGCATCCTTTCCATGGATGTTGAATTGGTTCTGGTGTTTTCTGAGGCACCTGTAGTCACAGTAAGGACATCTGTGTTGTTTTGGTGTCAGGATAAGTCTGACCATGTAAATGTATCTGAACTGACTCTTTCCTTACAGTTGCTGAGAGCTGCTTTTGCTCCTCTGTATGAGGTGGCGATGACCAACAATGAAATTGTCTGGCCTTGGACTTGCCCCTTCATGAAGAGTTAGGTACCGATTCGGTCTCCTAACTATAGATCTGCCCAGATGTTTTATTTCTACCAAAATTCCATGGCAGCTTGTTCAAACTTGAACTTTATAGGGAGATCCCACATTTACTTATGGGTCAGAAAGCAGGAAGGGAATAATCGCAGGTGACTGTGGGTCATACCTGGGCTGCAAAGAGGGTGCCCAAAGAAACTCAAATAGAGCTTAAGCTTTAATCTGTTTGTGCAGAGAGTGCATACAAATGGTACCAGAGGAAGTTAGTTTACGCTGTTTGTGCAGAGAATAGATACAAAGGATGGCTGAGAGGAAGTTAGCTCGGATTGTTTGTATGGAGATTAGAGACGAATGGTGAGGAAGTAAGTTAGCTCAAGTTATTTATGCTAAAATAAGATGCTAAACACAGGAAATGATGTCAGGGTATAGACAACTTGTAAACAGGGTGACCTTTAAAATGATTGGATGGTTCCTTCATCCCCTCCCAGGGTTCTGAGGTTTTCTGGTATAAAAGAGGCTTACTGCCTATCAATAAAGGAGTTCTTGCTTGACTTGACTCCCCGCTGCGTCTGATTGTCTCCGGGTAAGAGGGAGGCTGGGGAACCTGCGAGCAGGCGTGCACTTGCCTTTCCTCAGTTCCAGGCCACCTCTTCACAGATGACCTAAGTTCCCGGTGGGGCAGGTCCCCACAGGTGATGATCATTTTGTCTTCAGCCACCGTTTTGTGACAGTACAGGAACTAAGATAAGGCCCGGAGCAGACTGGGGACTCTGCATATTTCAGACTGGGGATCCGTAGACGGCAGCGTGTTCTGTGTCTGCCCTCTAGACAGGACATGGCCCCACCATGTTGAAATCAGAGCAGCTGTGACTGTCTGCAGACAACCTTCACAAGAAACCTTCCCTCCTGAGGGAAGAGGGTGTCATCTGCCCCTCACCTGAGATTCCTGCCACCACTCCAACTGGTCCCCAAATGCATATGGTCTGGGATGCTAGTATATACAGGAGGTAGAAGGTCAGCTGGAGTGGGGACACCAGGGATGCAGCTTTCATGAGCTGTCATCCATGTTGGGATGGATCCTTGGTGATGTAGCTGTCAGAGAGACACCTGTGCCCCTTAGGTGACCCAAAAGAATCACTAGTTCCCACATGTACTTGCATGTTCTGTTGTATCCTGTCGGCATGTAGAGATAGACATGTTAACATGGCACTAGGAAGTCTCCGCAGCATGCCCAGACAGAGGTGTTCATAGCTCTGGTGAGATGGAGGAGCTGAGGTGCAGTGGTGGAGGCAGGGGGCAGGGTGGGACAGAGAGGAGGACATGGCAGCTGAGGCATGCATCTTGTTGGACAGGGGCACTGGGGCAAGAATGGAAAATAAAAGCACAGCATCTGCTAGGACCAGATATGGTGCTGGGCTCCCAAACCTGTGCTTTATTCTTTGTGCAGTGAAATTGCAGGAAGGTTTCTGTATTTTCTTTTGGATGGTGAAAGTTTTTTGTGGTTATTTATTTCTAACTTAAAAAGTAACATATGGCCACTGTAAAAAACACATACAAACATGCACAATAACCTCGAACTGATGAAAAGAGTAATAAACACAGGAAACATTCCAGTCCTACTCTCCAGGTACAGGACGGCCCATCTTCTTGTGTGTGTATTGCACATGCACACTTCATTCATTATAATTCTGTACTCTACTTCCTGTCTAGTATTCTCTTCTCCAGCTGCACAACTTTGCAAATTAGAACTGATTTTGCAGAGGGAAAGTCGCATGCTTCAACCCTTCTTACTGTCTTCATGAAACTGCAGGAACGTCTCACCAGGACTCCCTGCAGGACTCCTGAGCATCTCACATACACACTACTAACAGGATCACTCATGCCTGAGGAAGCCTGACAGGGGATCTAAGCTACTGAGGGCAGCCCAACAACTGAGCAAGGAGCTACAGTGTGCTGGAGACACAGGGCTCCATTGTTCACTGACACAGGAACGCAGGAACTGCCACCCCCGCCCATTCCCTGCCCTGAATGGAGTGCTGAGTTTAAACTCAAAAGACATTATTTAGTTGAAAATGTGGGGGAAGCAGCATGCTTCAGCCTTTAGCCTCACATAGTGCCCCTCGGGCAAGGTGGGGCCTGGTGGGGAGACACTTGTGAGGGTCAAAGGTGGGTTTCTTACTTTGTCGTTTTAGCCAGGCACCTGAAGTGACATGGATGTTTTCACATGGGCTAAGCTTCACTGATGTCTGGTTTGGTTTGAGATGACCACACCTGGTCACTATAAAGAAAAGGGCACACTGAATTGTACCTCCCCATGCCTGTGTGGAAGATTCAAGCAGCAGATGCCTGTCCAGGCACCTCTATGCATTTATTTTAGCTCCAGGCTGTGGCCTTAGTTTGAAATTTAGACTGACATTCTGAATTTGCCCAAGAAAGGCTTTACCTCCTGAGTGAACTTCCTCAGCTCTGGAGGCTGTCCCAGACAAAACACTGCCACTGTGGACAGTTCCTATTCGAGAGACCAATTGTCACAAAGACTGACAAGAAGCCCAGGACCTGAGGAAGGGGAGGGTGGCTTGAGGGGTCTCCAAAATCATTATATGTTCAGGATGCCTCAGAAGCATAGTTCTCACTAGGGTCCTCTGGAGCTCCCAGTGCAGGCTACTCCCTGCTCATACATTCTTGCCATACCTGTGCTGTGGGATGTCTTTCTGTGTACTGTGAATATGTGTGGCTCCCATTGGATAATAAATAAAGCTGTTTTGGCCTACAGCAAGAAAGCTTACAGCCAGGTGGGAAATCCAAGCAGATACAGAGGGAAGAAAGTCAGAAGCGGCAGAGATGCCAGCAGCCACCAAAGGAGCAACAAGATGCCAGCAGACCAGTAATGCCACGGCCACGTGGCAACATATAGATTAATAGGAATGGGTTAACTTAAGATGAAAGAGCTAGCTAATATATGCTAAAGCCATAGGCCATACAGTTGGTAATTAATATAAGCCTCTGAGTGATTATTTTGTAAGCGGCTGCGGGATCTCAGGGCTGGGCAGGACACAGGAAAACTTCCAGCTACACACCTGTATTTTCATTTGTACACTCACTGGAATTTTAGTCTCTTTTTTATCACTCTGCTGCTGCCCATAGTGCAGGTCGGTCAGTAGGCTGCCTGCCCTGGTCACCACTGCCCCAGTATCTGGCAAAAATTAGAGACTTGTACAGAGCAGTTGCTCCAGTCCTGGGGTGGGGGAATAAAGATTAGAGCACAATGGCTTCACGTTCACAGGGGACCAGCCTTGTGATGGACTCGGACCTCTGAGTCCTCTGACACTGTTAGAAGTGGGTCCTGCCTGGTCTGGCGTGCTTACTGCCCCTTCTCATTTCCTCTGCTGGTCAGCTCTTCCCTTTACTTCTCACTTCAAGCATGAAATCCCGAGGGCCAGGGAGCAGCCCAGTCACCCTGCACGCGTGCTGTGCTGTCTGCAGATGTGGCTTTGTCTCTCTTTCGTCTGACCTAGCTTCCAGGCATTTATGATTTAAACCTCAGAGGGCATCCATACTTGCATATCTTTGTGGTTCACTACAGGGTCGACCCCTATGACCCCCACAGCATGACCCAAGGCCAGGCCAGCCTGGGACACACAGTGACCACAGTGTGCATATGGGTGATGCCTGTTCATCCTTCATAGAAACAGAAGCTAGAAAATGACATTTGGCTATTTTCTCAAAATATGATATTAATTTGAAGAATATAATAATGAAGAACAGAATAGGCCTGGCCTCAAAGTCTATCTGGGTGAAGGCTGGATTGATTGATCCTGGCTCTGACACCAGCAAGTCCCATTTCACTAATGTCACGGATTTCGGTTGGAAAGGAGATCTAAACCAGGTGGCCATTCTGTCCCCTAATAGCTCTGGTGTGACACTGTCCTGTGGTTATACTGTTTCTCATGTAAGATCCCCTCTGTAAGTGTATAGGCACCCCAACAAGCACCCACACTTGGAGCCAGGCAGAGTGCCCAGGAGAGCACAGAGACACCCTGGCCTCTGTGGTGCCAGGCCATTTAGACCAAAGCAGAGGTTCTGCCCAGACCCAACGCTGACTGCCATGGATAAGTCCTTGCCACTGAGTCTCTGGACAGCTGGTGCTGGGTGCACTGCCCAGGACTGTCTTCATCAGAGAAGCTGGGGCGACCCAGTAGACTGTCAAAGGATGAGGCCTGCTGATGCTCCCTCATGGAGAGGAGGCCAGTGGTCCCTCTCCAGAAACTCCAGCCATTCACCCTCTCCTCAGTCAGCTGTAAGAAATCCTGCCCCCACTGCACATGGCCTTGGGAGGCACCAGCAATCTGACAGTCACTGGGAGTATCTGTCACTTTCCTGGGATACATGTGGTGTATGGACCACAGGTTTTACATGCCCATCTGGAGTGGCTAGGATGCGGAAGACAGCTGAAGTGGGATGTTTTGGTAATGCAGGTGTTCAGGGATCAGTCATGCTTTTGTAAGTAGCCCCTTGCCCATGTTCTGTAGGGCAGCCCTGTAAACTCCTTTAATTACCAATTTGGACTTGGGTGGAATACATCTGTTGGTGATGCCCTATCTAGACTGAGTAGATTTTTTTTCACGAGAAATGAAACATTTGGCCATCACTGCCTGAGGACCTGGGTGATTACAAATATACTTTGGTAGTTTCTTTTTGAAGGAAGTGTTTGGAGGAAACCATTTTCCACACAGCATCGTAGTAAAACACCACCAGAAGCACATTCCCCTCACCCTGTTTGTAGAGAGCTGCCTCTGTCCCCAGCCCTGATATCTGGGAGGCCAACTCTCTCCACTTCAGCCCTCCAGCGTGCAGATCTGTACACTTCTGTTGGTCAGCGACACATAGAGCCTCTGTTCAGTCAGCTGTCATGTTACCTTCACAGACAGCCATGCTTACAGTCAGTGCCACATCCTGCTTGGGATTTTAATGAAAGAGCAGAGACTGCCCTCCAGGGGGCGTGCGTGCTGGACACGTGACTGTCTGCTGCAGTGATTGTGCTGATCAAACATGCATGGGATTCCCACAAGGTCTCTTTCACTAGTCCCTGCCCTCAGGACCCAAACTGGAACAAAGATGGACTAGGCACAGCCTCCTACCTGGAGTAGTAAGACTCCACCCCCAGGGCCTCCCGGACGCTGGCAATGTGCTGCTCCAGTGCAGAGCTGGTTGCTATGGGCAGAGTCGCACTGCTGCTGGCTTGGAAGTCACTGGAACCTTCCACTGAGTTATCACCCAGGTAATGTTCGTGAAACTTCAGGATTCCTGCAACAAGGTAATTATGGTAACGTCATGGATGGTTGGGTAGCAGGAGAGATCGGGAGAAGGTAGGAGAGGGGAACTCGGGTGCTGTGGGACTTCTTTACCAAGCATGCTGGGGTCCCGTGGTTTTAGGCTTTCTAAACTGGGGCAGTGTTTGCTCACAGCCCACACTATGAAGACACAGGCTAGCTTCTGCTGATGCATGCAGAAGCCCTGAGTTCGGACAGCTTTCTATGCACTTCCAGAATGATGCTCTGGAGAATCTTGCTTCGTGATGGGTATGCGAGATCAAGCCCCAGCAGAGGCTGAAATCCTGAACAAATCCAGAACTAGCCAAGTGGAAACTCATAAAAGACCTTTCATTTCACAAAAGCAAGCCATAATAAGCATATAGACATTTTAAAACAAAACCAACTGGTCAATGGCCACTAATGGTTTAAGGGAGGGTAAAGGCAGTTCTGTGAAACAGAGGCAGCCCACAATGGCTTCCTGGCAATAAGCATAGGCCTTGTCCTCATATGGTAATGAGGTACACTGGTCCTCCGATTGGATCAGAGCCCTGGCAAAAGTTTCAGTCTCATTAGCAGCACAGAGAACAAAAAAGGACACACCAGGCACCTCGTTACACATGGCTCGCTGTCACATGGATCTGGCATGCCACCTGTCAAACATGTCCCCAACAATGCAGGCTCTACAGAGAAGGCACTTGACATTTGCCGACCGTCAACTCTGTGCTCATGAGTGTGAGCCCCGCTTAGGGGGCAGGGATGCAGACGTCGTTCATTAGGTCACCAGAAAAAAAAAAAAAAAAAAAAAAAAACTTAAAACACAGCATTAAAAGGTTAGGGGTAAGAGTGAGTATGGTGTTTGTGGGAAACCCAGGTGAGCATGGCTGTGAAGACGGTCCTGCTGATGCAGGGCAGGCACACATGCTCAGAAGCCGTCTCCCCAACACCGTGGCCTTTACTGTAGATGGAGAGAAAGCCTGTCACTTCTCCCTGGCAGCTGAACTTTTTACAGATATTCAAGAAGGCCATTCTTCAGGATTCCCAATTATAAGACCCACTTCTCCAGTCAATAAACTCTAATTGGATCTGGTGTGTCTCCAACATGGTGAAGCCATCAACATTTTATTATGCAAAAAATATGGCCCCACAGCCAATTAGTAGTTTTGCATTCAGTGAAACTGTTACATCCTGCGTGTTCAGTGCTGGTTTAATAAAGAGGATCTTTACTTCTAAAACAGATTTTCAACAGAACTAGTAAAAAACAAATTGATTCTGTTAAACTCAGAAATTCAAGCTTACAGCTTTACTTATAAACTACAAGAGTCATCATCACTTTGGTGTCTAACTTTACCAGGGGTCACAATGATCGAATCACATGGAGAAAGAACTCATTCGTATGTGATCTTGACTCAGTAGCTGATTAACAGCTGTCTATAAATAGGCTGCCCCATTAGCCATTCTCGTAGCTCTCCCAGTCGAGCATGTCCTCATCCGATGGCAAAGGGCGGTTTGATTAGGATGCCCCACCGAGGGATAACCACGGCAGCTAAGCTTTTCCTTCATCTGACCTAGGAGATGGCACCTTCTCCCCCAGCCCCTTCCCTGGCCTTCTCACTTCCTGTGCTTCACAGACAGAGACCTCACCTGCCCCGGGAGCGAGCAGCCAGCTGTAGAGGTAGCCTGCAGCCAGGGAATAGTACAGCACCAGTCCCCGCTGTGCGTTAACCATCTCTAAGATCTGATCGATGGTGATGGGCGAGTAGGGGTCGGAGTCCTGTTGTCCCGTCTGTCTTTCCACCAGCAGGTCAGCAAATGCCCTTGTCCGACCTCTTTCCGCTACGGCCAGGGCTTCATCATGGTGGCCTAGGAGACAAAGGGACAGGTGTGCTCACTCAGGGGGTAGTTGAGTACGCTTCTGACCTGGGGAAGGAAACCCGCTGCCTCTGTGCCAGCTGTGGTGGAATCACAGGCACACTGCTTCAGGCCCACTCCCAGAAAGGGATTATGATAGTCGCCCACCTAGCTCAGTGGATTCGGTGAGGTCCTGAGTGTGGAGATGCTGGGGAGGTGTTGGTTATCACCGGCTGCATGGGAGGTGGCATTGCCGCTGTTACAGCTGAGAGCCTATTCAACCCTGTCTGTGTCCTATCATCCCATGGGCAAGGGCTGAAGCCTCTGAGATCCTTTTTTAGCCACTTCTCTTCCAAGCTTTCCTTCAGCCTTTCAGTAAACATTCTAGCCCGTCTCCTCTAAGACACTGCACACGACACTGCTGCTTGAAAGCTGAAGCATCAGTGTGAAAGCACGACATGAAGCCACAGGCCCCCAGGGAAGAGTCCACTGCAGAGGGCCGACTTGAGGATAAACACCAATGTGGAATTGTTGCCAGAGCAAGGGCCAAGGAGACAGAACACCAAGGCAGGGAGCTCAAGGTACAGCTGCCATGGCTCTTCAGGGAGGCTTCACCCCTGCTGTTCAGGCAGCCGGAGAAAGAGGGTTTATGTGAGAGCATGCAGATAGCCTCTTTTACTCTATTAACTTATTAACTGGAACAGCAGGACAATTTCGGTGCACACTAGAAAATCAGCCCCAAAGTCCTGGAAGATTTAATACTGTGATCATAATGGTCAATAAATTACAATCCCAGGCAAGAGCCATTTCATTTTTTAAGGGGAAACTTGAGCACTACATGTGTGGGAAGGACAGGTGGGTAGAAAGGCTTCACATGCTCAAAGCACTGACCATGAAGTCCATCTTCACTGCCACCTTGACTGGTCTGGGGACCACCTAGGCACCTCTCGGTGTGTCTAGAAGGGTCCTTTAACAGACAAAGGGAGACCCACCCTTGAGCAGCAAAGCCCATGAGCTGGGGTCTCAGACTGAATACAAAGACAACAGAGGAAGCGGCTGAGCACCAGCATCCATCTCTCCGCGTTATGACTCATGTGACCAATCGCCTCCTGCTGTCATCGCCACGCCTCAGCACCCCCATGCTGGACTGCACCCCACACAAGCCTTCTCTAAGTCAGGTGTTCTGTCATAGCCGAGTAACTCACACAAACATCTTCCGGGAAGTGGCAGGCAATGGAAGGACCGAGAAGGGGACACTGGCCACCCAAGCCCAGGGAAGGGTGGCTGTGGACTGCTCTGGTGCCTTGCAATACACGGCTGGGGTGGGTGGGAAGAACCCCGACTGGGTAACACAGCCCGGGGCACAGGTTCTCAGAGGACAAGCAGTAGGTAGCAAGAATGCATGGCTGAGAAAACAGAAGAGGCCACTGTCATCTCAGCACAGGACCTGAGCGGGACTTGAAGCAAGTATTGGTAAAAGGGACACCTGGTGCAGGAGTCTCTGGCAGAGGGACACTTGCTCTGCTCTCTCAGCATCTCAACTGCTCTCCTGTCATTGAGTTGTGTCTGTCACACTGGACTCATCCACCAGTGTCCACGATGGCCCATGACACAAGCTGAGTGTGCACTCTCTGAACTCACCAGTTCCCTGGCACTTGCATCCACTGCTCTGCCCGTCTTTGCTGAATAAACAAATGACTGCCCAATAGCTGGGTGTGGCTTCACAGTCTGTGCTGAGGGCCAACCGTTACTTTCACTACTGAACAGTGTGGACGCAGGGCTTTGTGTACACAAACACGCACACACACACAAAACACTAGCTGCTCTCACCTAGGCTGACAAGCACCCGCTGCAAGGCCTGGTACGATGATGTCTGCAGGTCGAAGAGGGAGAGCTTGTAGTCCGTGCTCAGCTGTGCCTCATGCCGGATTGTTTCAAACAAGGCCGATGCCCTATAAAGCTGCAAGGGATAGAGACTGTCACCCATGCTTCATAACCCAGCCATTTACAGGTTTGAGATGGCTCTTGCTCATACCTGGGTGCACAACCTAAAAACACCTTTTAAAGGGGTTGAAAGGATGACTGCCAGGCAGGTCCTTGTGCATCTGAAGAACTGTCTCCTCAGCCCCAGTTAACTATAGTTTACATGACCAATGTTGGACATATGAAGGGATATGAAAGATTAGGACTCAAGGTCTGCAATTTAAAAATAAATTTTAGGCCGGGCGGTGATGGCGCACGCCTTTAATCCCAGCACTCGGGAGGCAGAGCCAGGCGGATCTCTGTGAGTTCGAGGCCAGCCTGGGCTACCAAGTGAGTTCCAGGAAAAGGCGCAAAGCTACACAGAGAAACCCTGTGTCGAAAAAACCAAAAAAAAAAAAAAAAAAAAAAATTTAATCAGTTATCAACACAAACAAGAGCTGATTTGATTAAAACAATGAAGAAAACTTTACTTCTGTCACCAGACAAGTAGGACCCTCCCGCTCAGGCCTGGGGTACACTGGAGGCAGACCAGGCTGGGCAGTGAGACTGTAGGTGGCCCAGTGGCCCAGAGCCCAAACATGGCTCTCCTAAGACCAGGCTTTGCTTGTCTCCACCGAGCTAATCTCACTCACATGGGCACCTTGAGGACCAGACAGCTGACATTTCCTTGAAGACCCTGTCCCCACTGCTCCACATTTATACAAACTTGGCATGGAGCCAGGAGAAGAAGAGCAGAGAGGGGCGTGTGTGCTCGAAGCCCTGCTACCCAGCCGCTGCCAGCTGCTGTCAGCCGCTGCCAGGCCTGGGCCAGGACACGGAGTCTTACTTTATTCCATGGATGAAGCTGTCCTCCGTCTTCCCAGAGGATTTTCAGGAATAACTCGGGAAGTAGAAGTACTTTCAAAACTGTAAGTTGCTGCTGTATTAATATAAACTTTTATTCTTGTATGTAGGAAATGACAATTAATCGTTTAAATTCCCTTTAATACTTTTTAAAAAAAGATTTTTAATTTTTATTGGTGTGCGTGAGCACCCACTTGCCCCCATCTCCAGGTGTTTGTGGAGGTCAGAAGAGGGTATTGGGTCCCCTGGAACTGGAGTTACAGGCAGTTATGAGCTGCCATGTGGGTGCTGGGAACTGAACTCAAATCTTCTGCAAAAGCAAATGCTCTTACCTGCTGAGCTGTTTGTTCAGCTCGGATCTCTAACACTTCTAAGCACACAGCTCAGCACCCTAGCATCCCGGCATGTGCTCAGGCTGCTCCTCTGGATAGAAGCCTCACTCTGCTCCTGGAGGGATCCCCTTTGCCTGGCACATGGTTCATAGCATTCACTCAAACGTCGAGGGATGAGTTTAAAGCAGGTATCTCTGCAACACCCACAGCCAGCATGACAACAGAGTGTCTTCAGCCACCTCCACACATGTGGCAATGGGGACTTACTACCCTCTGCCCTAACTGGAGACCTGCAAGGACATTAAACCAGGAGCCATGCATCCTGACTCTACTTCTCTACGGAAGAATGCGGTTTTGTATTAAACACTAACCGTGGGAAACAGTGCCCAACACCAGAATCCGAGAAACCATTGAGAAGTCTGTCCCATGGGTGGCTGGGTCTTGGCCACTGCAGGGACTCAGCTCTCAGGCTGGGAGCCTTATATATCAGCAGGAGAGGCCCGCAGCCACGGCGGATACTCTGGGCTCTCCAGGCCGGAGTTCTGCTTACCTGGTGCTGAGCTTCCTCCAGGTTCCCACTTGCCCAAAGGGAGAGACCAAGACCATGGCGAATTTTTGCCTCATCTTCTCTTCGACCCAATTGCTCAGCTAACCTTAAACCTGAAAACAGACAAGGGAATATAAGGAGAGGGAAGAGGGACGGAATGGTGCCTTTGCTTCAGCTGCATGTAAGGAATGTTAACAGTGTGGCTGTAGGGAATGCAGGACTAGGGCCAAACCAGCCTGGGGAGAGGACCCTTCCAAGGTTACAGGAAGTGAGATGCCGCAGCAGGAGCCCAGGTGATGGCTGTTGGCAGCAGGTAGGTTGGTGGGGCAGGCAGAAACAGGAACCAATGGACCCTAACCTGGCTGCCCTCACAGACACAAAACACTGAACTTAGCAAATGAAAACTCCTGGCTGACAGGATCCTCTGCCTGGGAAAAGCTTTTCCTGATAGGTACAGAGGCTAAGATCACACACCTGCCTCTCTCACCCCACAGCATCCTGAGAGCGAGGATGAAGAGACTCATGAGGGTCTCTTGAAAGCGGGATGGTGCACAGCTGGACCCTGCTCCTGCAGCTGCTGACATGCTCCATGTCCTATCCACTCGTCCCTTAAGCCCGAGACTGTGATGTGCCTCAGTGGGGTTGCAGAGCAAGCATGATTATGAGCCGGAAGGCTTAAATGACCGTCCTCATTTTAACCGTCTTCACATAGGCACCTGCAGTGTGGGTCACTCACAGCAAGCTTGGAAGTTCCATGACACCAGCCACCTCCAGGGCTTTGTGGGGGCAAAGTCTGACGGTAACCGTTTATTGTATTGGTCACTATGCGGGTCTCAGGGTCACTGTACCTGCATTCCAGTGTTCTCTGCACAGAGCAGGAGCCTCTGCAGAAGACACCGTATGGCTCTCACAGCTCAACTGTACACATAACCCAGGGCTTCCTTCTCATCTAAGTCAGGGCAGAAAGCCAGCGCCAAGCACTCTGGGCCTGTGTGATTCCTTTTAGAGGTCCTGAGTCAGCTGATGGCTGCTGTGAACAGTGGTGCTCAGGGCCAGCCTCCTAACTCAGGATGCATTTCAAAACACATGACTCAGAGAGCCCAGAGGCAGCATTCTGAGTTTAAGTCATGCCGGTGGGCAACAGAAGAATCTGTAAATCATCCACACGATGGACAGCAGTTCTGGGGAGGGCAGGACGGCTTTGGTTGTTCTGACCTCCAGGGGCCTGCCACACTGACCCTTCAGTGTCCCCAGCAAGGATGGTGCCCACAGGCCACTGGGCACATGCACTGGAGCTGCCTCCTGGGAGCCTGACCATTTCATTCTTGAGGGCCTGCTCACCTGCACTGTAACAAAGCCCCAGGTGGTCACTGGGTTGAGCCCACTTCCTTTTCTAGTTTCCAGACAGAGAAAGAGCTGAATGAAAGTGGTGGTGTTAGCCTGTGTCAGCCATATCACCTGGGGTCTGTCTGGACTCAGACCCACACAGGGTTCCATTGCACAGAGCAGGCAGGGGATGTTGGGCCACATCCCCACTGAAAGCTGGGGTGACTTCCCGCTGAACTGCCCTCTGCTGCAGGAGGCTGCAGGACCTCCTGCTCAGTACTTGGAGAGAGCCTTGGGTGCTCTGCACCCTGAGTCTGCTCAGAGCATACTAGAGACACCTGGTTAGGCCCACGTGGAACTCTTGGTCACAGGCCCCCTCCACCAAACATCCACTGTGGGGAGTTTTTAGATCTCTGTAAGACTTATCACAAGAGACAATAAAAACGAGTTGCAGAGTTTTCCATAAATACAGAATTACGTGACAAATGCCCAGTCATACAGCTGCTGCATGGAAGCAGTATTTCAGAAGGGAATAAACAATAAAGCACTTATTGCAAATGCTGGATGCTGGGTCTCACAAATTCAACTGAAAACCACCCCTAGGTGGCTGGACTGTTACAACACTAGAATTTAAGCAAAGTTAGGGGCTCATTTTTTACAGGTACAGGGCCCCACCTCGCAGCGGGAGCCACACGGGGGTAGGACAGTGGCTGCAGCTTCTCCACTGCAGGGCTGTACAGAGCACCAGTGCCAGCTCCAGCAGCTTCCCACTCTCAGGACTTCCCCCGGGGCAGGGGAACAACAGGGTCCAGCTGCCCCACCCTGCAGTTTCTGTGAGGTCAGAAACAACTCCAGCCAGGCTGAGCCCACTCTGCAATGAGCCAACTTAATAGCATCAAATCACTGTATTTCTCCAAGCCTTGGTGTTGTAGCTGCGAAAATGGAGATGAACGAAGGGTTCTTGGGCTTGGGGTACAGCTCACTGGAAGCAAATCTGCCTGGTGTGTGAAATGAGCTAACACTGTCAAAGAAAGAATAAAAAAGAAAAAAGGTGGTAAAAAGGGCAGCCTGAGTATTGCTGTGAGAACTAAAATCTGGCCAAAGGGACTGCAGGTGGAAGCCCTTACAAAGATATTTCTGCTTGAAACCTGGAGCCAAGTCCTTCACTGGTGAGTGGCAAGCCACACCCACCCCCCCACAGCACACCCACCCCCACTCAGAGAGACCCTGTGTGCCTCTGAGGGCTACAAGAGCAGGACCATCCCAGTATGGAGGAGAAAGGCAACCCCTTTGCTGAGACTTTGGCTCATGTAGGAAGGACATGTGAGGCCCCACTGGCCTCGGGTAACTGACAGAATCTGGTCGCAGTGGAGGAGCAAAGGGCCCAATTTCCAATCCTGCTCCTTGACATCAGTCTGTGCAAACGCTCAGAAGGAGCCTGGCCAGGCCCCAGGTAGACACTTTGGGCTAGCAGCCACTGTGCCTGAGCTGAGAACTGTAAGCCGTGGGGGCTTGGGGCAGTTGGACATGTTTCTGAAGTAGACCCTCATGATTTTGTACCCCCAGGTCTTAAGGATCATTCAATTGGTGAGGATGTGCTGTGTGCCCAGTTGCTGCTCTTACAAGCAAAGGGTATCAGCTATTTTGGGCAGCAGGTGAGGGGCAGGTACCAAAACAGAGAGAGGAAGGCAGCTGGAGTCCAGAGAGCTGGGGCAGGGCAAGGAGACACCTTGAAACTATCAAGGAACACCAGGTGGGGATGGCATGGCCTGTGAGACCCTCACTCAGTAGAGGTGACTGAGTTTCCCCTGGTAGAGCCTTTTGCCTACCTTCCTGTAAGTACATGACTGCCTGGGAATAGTTCTGCAAGGCATGATGTGTCCTTCCCAGGCTGCTGTAAGACACGGTCTTGGCCACCAGGTCGTTCATCTGTGCCGCAATGCTCAGGTGCTGTTCTTGGTAGACCACAGCCCTCTCAAACGTGCCCAGGGACTCGTAGGTCAGACCCAGGTTCCCATAGGCCCGGCCCTGGCACGTGGGGTTGTCGGTCTCCTCGGCAATCTGCAGATCGAGCTGGTGATACTGCAGGGCCGTGTCGTACTCCCCCATCTGCTGGTAGACACCCCCCAGGCCGCAGGCCGCATCACTCTCCAAGGCTCGGTCCTTCATGTCTCTGGCAATGTTCAGCTGGCGTTCAAGGCAGGAAATGGCTTGTTCATAATTCCCCAATTGGCTGTGGAGACTTCCCAGCTCTCCATAGGCCTGAGCTTTATTGGAGGCCTCCCCGAGCTCATGGGCCACCACAAGCCTCTTCTCAAAGCACACGAGGGCCTGCTGCAAGCTCCCTGTAGCCCTGTGGGGATGCAGACAGAGAAGCAATGAGATCATTCCGTGCAGGTGCAGACATGCTAAAGCCCCCGAGAAAATGAAAAGCATTCGTCACTGTCACTTACTCCAGAAGCTCTTAACTCCTTCTCTAGCTAAAATCTATCATGTGCCCTTAGAGTGAGATGCAGAGGAATTTCATAATCTGGAAAGCAATTCAAAAGTCATCCCTTAGTGACCTTCCCAAGAGCCTGCAATTCAGTGGGATGTGCACCCCCAAGGAAACATAAAATATATTAATAGGCACGATGATAGCAAGGTCTGGGACTCGGGCCTCCCAGCCTCCACTACTGCTTAGAAGGGTGCTTTTGAAATCACTTTACAGGAGCTGTAAATCGCTCAGCCTGACTTTGTTGGAGCAGTCCATGGGTGATGATTAGTCTGACCTCTTCCTCCACTCCAGGAGCCCTGATCCCCACTCCTCAAGGAGGCCCTGTCTGTACACATAGGCACCGTCTTGGGTTTCCCCTCTTGGAAGGAAGCCTCTCTTGGCCAACAGAGCCTTTTTTGTGCTGCTCAAAGACAATATGATCAAGAGCAGGAAGAGAATGCCTTCTGGTGGCAAATGGAGCCAGTTGTCTGGGTGTGTGGATTTCACTGACTGAGCCTCAGTTTCCCCTGTTCCACAGAAGATGGACGTGTGTTTAGTACAGCATTGGGATACTGTTAGGACAGCTATGCAAGTGCCCAGCATGGGTGAGGCTTGATGCTCTGGACCAGTCTCCTGTCCCTCTGTTACCAGGTAGGGCTGAGTGAGTGGCGGCTACCGATGCTGTACTAATAAACACAGTCATAAAGTGTGGAGGCCCTCACAAAGGTCAGCTAAGCAGGTCCATCCATCTTCCCGTCCATACGAACACTTGCATCGTGATCACTGTGTAATAAATGTGAAGTCTGGGCCCTGGGTTTGACTCTCAACTGGTCTTTGGAGGCTGAGTAACCTCAGGTAATAACCCACCCTGTCTGGGCTTTGGAGTTTTTTCATACGTGACAGCAATATTATCACCCACTTAACTCAACGAATTGTTGAAAAGCCAAATGAGAGGTGTGGGAGGGAACAACCTGCCCTGTAGCTGGCAGCTGCCCTTCCTGCCATGGCTCCTCTCCTCGCAACTGTATCTAGCCCCATTCCCTGTCTGTGTTACCTGTGTCCATTTCCGAGACCCCGGTAGGCCTTGGCTTGGTCTTGCATGCGGTTCAGACTCTGGGCAACAGACAGATACTGTTCATAGTACTTGATGGCTTCCTCATAGTCCCCCAGGGCCTCGTAGCAGTCCCCCAGGTTGCCATAAGCCCGACCCCTGTCCAGCACAGACTCGTTCCCGCTGAGCTGCTGCAGCATGGCCAGCTGCTGTTCGAAGTAGCCAATGGCATCCTCCATCACGTTCATGTTCATCTTCGTGATGCCCATGTTGCCGTACACCTGGGCTTCCAGACTTGGCTCTTTCAGCTTCCGCCCCAGCTCCAGCTGTTCCTGGTAACACTTGAACGCCATTGTGTATTTTCCAAGGGCCATGTAGACAGCTGCCAGGTGCCCGTGAGACCGGCACTCCCCTGGTAAGTCGCTCAGTTCCTGATAGACCTCCAGCTCCTGTGTGTGATAACCCAAGGCCTTGTCATACTTCTGGACCATCCGGTATGCGGTACCCAGGGCTGCATAGGCACTGGCCTCCAGCCTTCTGTCTTTCACGTGGTGAGCTAAGCCCAACTGCTGCTCGTAGAACTTTATTGCACCGTTTACATCCTTTTTACAGACAAATATATCTCCCAGGTTCCCTAGGGCTCGGAACTTAGCCTGGGAATTATCCAGGGACTGGGCTAGGGACAGAAGGTATTTCTGACACTCCTCGGCTTTAGCAAAGTTCAGCAGAGCCTTGAAGGCCAGGCCCAGGTTGCAATAGGCTTTTGCTTGGCTCAGTTTGTCATGAAGGTCTTTGGCCAGGGCCAGGTCCTGCTCATAGTACTTCACAGCCTCCTGGTAGTTCCCAAGGCAGTAGTGGGCATAGCCGAGGTTGTGGCAGACCTTTCCTTCTCCCTCCATGTCCTGGAGGTCAGGAGCAAGGCGGAGGTACTGCTCATAGTAGGGTGCAGCCTGGACATACTCTCCTCTCGAGCAGTGGAAATTCCCCAGGTTGCTGAGTGCCCGGGCCTCACTCTGGATGTCTCGAAGCTCCCGGGCAATGTTCAAGTGGTTCTGGTAATGCTGCAGGGCCCGGTCGTGGGCTCCCAGGGCCTGGTAGGCAACCGCCAGGTTTCCATGAGTTGAAGCCTGAGAGGCTCGGTCGTTCACCTCCATGGAGATCTGCAGCTCCTGACGGTGGTACTTGACAGCCTGGTCGTACATGCCCAGGGCATTGTAAGCATTGCCCATATTCCCATAGGCGCGGCCTTGGGCTGCGTAGTCGCTCAGCTCTTGGGCGATGCACAGGTGGGTCTTGTGGAGCTTCAGGGCCGTGTCGTAATCGCCTTTCATCTGGTGGATGATTCCTGGGATAAAGGGGAAGAGAAGGTAGGAGAAAGTGTGATTTACAGCTCAATCTAAGGTGAATGCAGTCCTGAGCCAAAGGCTTGAGACCGACTAAGGCGGAGGCTGAACTCGTCAATACCGCAAAGGGGGTGGCTTCCCACGTTTCAAACCACCAGGAAAACCTAACAGATTTGATGACAAAAATGAGAATATTTTACAAATAAACACGCAAAATTAAAGGGCAAACAGAACACACTAGAAAATATGTGAGACATATACAAAAAATTGTAACAGCTGCTGTGAAAAAATTGTTGTAAAATTCAGTTTAGCTTAAAAGGAAAAAATATCAAGATCCCTGTTTACTAGGGTAGGCAAAGAATAGTGAATGTCAACAGACAACCAAAAGAACCAGAGAGGAAGGTGGGCACTAACATCCTTTAATAATCAGAGAAATGCAAAAACAAACCAATCCCATAGAACCATTTTACCTACACTAAATTAGCAAATAAAAACTTTAGCACCCCCATTACAGATGCGGTTGCCCTGAACCTGAACACACCAACTGTTGGGCGTAAATGAGGACAATGACCATAAAAGCATGGTGACATGCAGGTGGGTGGGACTCTGTTCTGCAGTCCTGTGCTGGACAGGCAAAGCGGCTGTGTGTGCATGGGAGGAGTCTGAGCTCTGATCCCATAAGACAAGTGACATTTCTGGGGTTGTGTCCAGTCATGGAGCAGGAGATGTCACCAGCTTGCTCTCTGGAAGGGGCACAGCTTTCAGACCCTGGCAAGGTTGGAGACACCAAGCTTCCCAGGAAGAAATGCCCATTCGACGTGGTGGGCCCTTTAATAGTGGGAACTTGGAGACACTGCAGTTAAAGACCCACTTTTAGCCTGTCCTCCTAAGCTGCCTTCAGGCTTCATGGTTTCAAGCATCCTTGGACAAAATGAATCATTTACCACCTTCTTTCTACAAATGATCTGCCCATCCAGGCATCACTGTGTGTGAGTGCAAGCCCTGTCTGGCCCTGCTCTCCCCCTTCCTCCCAGGGCCACCTTTGCACTCAGCAACCCCTGCACAGCCTTTGGATTCTACTGCGGCGACTGTTTAGAAGTCCGTATGATCGCTTGCTGGTTGGGAAACACGGGGAAGAAAGAGAGAAAGGCCTTCAGAGAAGGCTGCCGAGGGCAGTGTGACTTCATGTAGCTTTCTCCATCCGCCAAAGACTAGGACTTGTTGCTACCCCTGCCATCCTACACGGCCGGTTGTACCCCGTTCTCCAGTAACCTGGCCACACGTCAGGAAAGCATCCTGTTATAGAAAATGCACACAAGTTTAGACAAAATCAAAAGTCCCGTTTTATGAGGACACCCATTCAGATGAGGGTCCAGGAGGCAGACAGACATATAATGTATCTGAGCCTTTACTTTGTTTTTGTTTTAAAAACAAAAGTATTTGCCCCCTTCCTTTTAAGAAATAATTAAGTCAGATTATAGTCATCTTAGAGATGCAGAATGAGAACTAGCCATAGTGGCACACTCCTGGAATCCCAGTCCCCAAGAGGCATAGTTAAGGGTTGTGAGTTCAAGGCCAGCCTGAACAACATAAGACTGTCTCAAAAACAGACAAAGAAAGAAAGGAACATAATTAGCAACACATGTGTATCATGCTTTGTGAATAACACCTAAGATAGCTTGGCCAATGAACAAGGCACCAGAAGGGGAGCCTCTTTCTCTTACTCTGGCCTAAGGGTCTGGGTAGTGAGCAGGGAGCAGTTGAGATGATAATGGCTGCCCAGGGCTGCAATGATTTGTGAAGGAAGCTGCCTGCTGGTCATGGCAAACCGATCTGGTCTCCAGCCAGCTGCTGCTGCTTCCTTATCTTCCACAGGCCCACAAAGAACCAGAGGAGGGCTTTCAAAATTACAGCTTCCACACACAGACAAGGGCGGAGAGGCTGACCAAGCCAAGCGAGCCTCTCCCTCTGCTGTGTCCCCCGTGGCAGGTTCCGGCTGCTGCCAGTCTGGGGCATTCTGTAGGGACAGTGTGCTCTCCTGGCAGCTGTTCTCTTTGTTGAAGCAACATAAAAGCAGCCCGGGAGCTGCCAGCAAATGACTGCACACGCTGAGGGGTAATCTGCTGCTCCTCCTGCCCTTTCCAGGGTGTCACTCAGATGAAGACTTACAGAGGGCCTGTCAGTGGGGTGCCCTAGGTGACAATGGGCTGCAGGGAGGGAATTAAATGAAGATTAGTGGGGCAGAAGAGCCTCACAAAGCTGAATCCTCACCGGGTATGTGGGGAGAAGACATGGGTTAGTTATAAATGTATACGTGGCCATGTTGGGTCTCCACCTATGGATTGCCTGTGTGGGAATAATAACATCTACCTCAGAAGTTGAGGTGAGGACCATGATGACATGCTCAACACACTCTGGAGGCCCAGATGGTGTGACTAGGATAGACCAGGCAGAAAATATTTCCACTAAAATGATACCGATTACAGCTGAGCAGCGCATCCTGGCAGCTTCTCGTTTGAGCTCTCTGGAAGCAGAGCCTGGGTTCTTACACACACAGTGGGCCCCACTTCTTATTGCTTGTTATTAGTGCCCACACTGGGCTGTTGGAACCAACCTGCTCTTTCTTCTGCTTTCAAGCAGAAGGCCCAGCTGTCCTCGTAGGAAACATGGGGTCTGGGAAACAGAAAAGACACCTCCCCACTCCAGGCTTTGTGAATGCTGTGAGCAAGTCTCAGGGAGAAGGAGTTACCAGCAGAATTCATGGACCCCTGTCCTATTGGCTGTACAGGTCCATGTGCCTCCTTCCAGGGAAAGCGTGGCACAGCAGAGCAGCCAGGCTGGGTAGGTTCTCAGTGGGATGCACATGCAACTATTTACAGGTGAAGCAGCTCAGAGTCCCAGCTGTGTTTTCACTTATCCTAGGAGTTGGGGGTCATGGGGTATTTATGCAAATAGAGGGAACAAGACGAGGAAAATCAGGCTATCAGCATGCAGGGTTGTTACACTATTCTCCTAACAGCTACATAATAAAGCTAGGCAGACAAGTTGGCACTGTGTGCTCTGTGCAGCCCCCTTTGGATCAGGAGACTTCCGTGTAGCCAAGGCCTGATTCAGTAGAGGAAGTTATCAACTGGTCACTGGACCCCCCAGTTACCAGGTCTCATCCCTACCTGAGGTGCAAGGATATCTTGTGCAGATTGGGGTAACAGTACTGTGTCCTGTGTTAGCTCATGGTCATGACCTGCACACTGTCTAGGGTGGGAGGGGACATGGTGTGTTGCACTTGCTCTTTCTGATCCAGAGACCCTTCCTATCAACTTGAGATTCCTGGATCTTCCTTGCAGGTTTTCACATACATTTGTTCTACATGATTTTGAAACTATCTCAAAGCTTGGGGACAGGCCCAGTAAACAGCTAAAATCAAAGGCACAAGAACAGAGTGTTAGAACTAGCCATGTCTCTGTGAATAAGTCTCCATTATTTTCGCCAAAGTTGGACAGCAAAGTACATTTTCAAGTGGGGGATGACTCCAAAATTCACTCACCATCTGACTTTATCAGCTGCAGGTGTCTTACTGGGAGGCAGGCTTTTTCAGGGGCTGCCTGTGCCTGATTCATAAATGCCTCAAAACAACCTGAGGCCCATGTGCAGAGGGGTTGGGTCGCAGCTGGTGGTGCTGCTGAGTGAGACTGGATCACTAGTGTGCTAGCCTCAACAGTGGATTAACACACCACCAAGTTCATACCTGAAGGAGGACACTGGAGACAGGTCTGTGAAGCAGCTACCTTGTCCTGGATCCTTCCTGTCTGTGCGGGAGGCCACCGAGAGGTGAGCAGCCCTGCCCCAGCATGCACCCCTGATGCTGTGGCATTCTGTCCTTACCACAAGCCCCCCGTGATGGAGTCAGCTGGCCCTGGACTGTCAGCAGTCAGGTGGGGAAACCCTGCACACCCCCACTGCCTTCCCACAAGCACACTCTGTTGGAAGCACCTATCTTTTTACATAAGCTTAAGAAAATAGATCATCGTGCTCCGTGGTCCCCTCCTGACACTGTCCCTATGTCTAGGGCTGTGTAAACAGCGACAAGAAGCCACTCTGAAGCCCATATATATTCCATGGGCTTTGTACACAGCCCCACTTCCTACTTCCCTTTGGGTAATCAGAGACCCAGGCTGTAGGTGAATTGCTCAAAAAATCCCCTGGGCCTCTGTGGTTGTAAATCTCAGCTAGAGGGAAAGATTAATTGTATTATGAAGTAGGAGAAATAGTAATTAAAGCTATGACAAGGGGGCGGCTGGGAAAGGATGCTCCACAATGATGATGAAGTAGGAGGAATGAGGCCCTGTCATCCCTAACAGTCTGGGCCGGATGCTGTGAGGGCATCTGATGGGAAGCAAGCCCACTGTTAGTCACTGTTGGAGAAGACAAAGCATGCTTGGGTGCCATTTGGGATCACAGTAAAAGACAGTAAAAAAGGTGGATGCCTCAGAGCAGTGCAGGGAGTTGGTCTCATGGCTTAGGATGGAATGACTGTGACACTGTGAGGTAGCTCCTCTGCCGGCTGAGCCCCAACGGCTGGACCAGTCGACCTCTCTGAGCTATTTCAGACCTGCAAAGAGTGAGCCACTTAAAGTGTCATTTACCACCTCCAGGCCAGATGTCCCTGCTGGTGCTCCGGGGCTGTGCCAGCCTGCAGGCACCCCGCATGCCTTTCCAGTCTGTCCTGTTCATCTTTTCTGCACGACATGCTCTTGTCTTTCTTCCCTTGCTAAGGCTGTAGTGGACATTTCTAGTGATAGCCCTTCCCCCTCTCTCCCTCCCCCTTACCCCACCCAATCTGACCCTTTTCTTCACCCAGGTATGATCTTCTCTATCCAGGAAAAGTGGAGCACAGTCAAGGGACTTGGGTTGCCAGTGTGGAGAAGAGCTGAATTCCCTTGAGGTCAGGAGCATCAGGAGCTAGAATGCAGCATTCCAGAGTCCCCTTGTGCAACCTCGCTGACACTTCCTTCCATGGTACAGCTGCAGGAAGAGGGGCCACCAGCTGGCTGGGACCAATGAACTGCCTGAGGGCTACATGACCACCCTGCTGGCCACTAAGCTTCATCACAGTACCAGAACCAACACAGCCTGATGGATGGGCCACCAAGATAAGCTGCCCAAGCCTAGCAATTTACACTATATCCAACAAAGTTTGTGGGGAAGGAGAGACATCCAGTAAGAGTGTTCCCAAGAAGCTTTTGGGCACCTGTGCCTCTGGATGCTCTAATCCCCACCCTTGGCCCAGTGAGACCATGGAAGTCTGCACTTGACCCAGATAAACAAGCTTCAGTGGCGGGAATGTGGTCGCATGCCCTCAGGCCTGATGGGAAAGGTTTTGACCCAAATTTGCTGTTAGAAAAGGGAAGGAGTGGAGCTTATAACCCTGGCACTTGGGAGGCAGAGCTAGGAGGGTCAATACAAGCTCGATGCCAGCCTGAACTGTAGAGTGAGACTCTTCTCAGCATTAGGCCCATGACTCTGCATAATACATCTTTCCAGGTACACTTCAAAAACTCTGCCACCCAATAGTCTATAAATACCTGCTAAATTGTGGACTGGATCACATCTAAGTCTTAGAGTACTGTCCATTTCCCAAGACCTTGGCCACCTCAACATCTCATTTCACTGTAGGACAAAGAGAGCATGGCTGGCTACCACTGAAACCACTCACAGAAATGATAGCCATTAAGTGATAGATTCTAGGCTTGCCCCACTACCCCACACTCTGCCCTGGGTCACTGTGCGCTCTCAGTCTGTGGCAGTAGCAGCTGCAGAATCCAGTCATACTATCTGGGTGAGAAGCAGCATTGTTCCTTTAGCAGAGACCAGATGAGGATGGCAGGGTCTGCGCAGACCAGAGGGAACCCTGGGAATGGACAGGAAGGAGGAACGGAAGGACAGGCCAAGAGGACACTACTTCAAAATGACTTCACTCTGTAATTCAATTGCCAAGATGAATGAGTTTCCTAGCAAGGCTGAGAGCGAATTATGGAATCTGCTTTCCTGAAGCCCTCGGATCTGAAAAGCTTCTTTTTAAAATTCAAATTGGATTGAAAATTCAAACTCGGAGTCAGTGGAGCTCTAGCCAGTCTGTTGTAATGTTATCAAAACAAGTGACCCCTGCATTCTGCTCATTTGCTCTATTAGTACACGGGCTTCTCGTCAGGGCAGCATCAAAAACATGGAAAGGACTCAAGGGGACTGAACTGTCAGTCTCCCCTTTGTTGTTTGACTGAGGGGTTTACTGGGGATGGGGAGGCCCCTAGATGGGCTCTCGTGCCCATTGCAAAGGTGCTATTTCCTCAAGAACTCATGTTTGGGTTGAAAACTCAGCGCTCATGCTGACACTGGACTGTTCCAAACATTTGCTAGGTCTCAACATATCACAGCCTAGTGTATTGGGAGGGGATGGATTCCTCTGTCTGCCCGTCTGTCCTGCCTGGTATAGAGAACTACAGTCTGTGCATGGAAGTCAAGGTGCCAGCCAATCTGTCTGACTGAGACAGCAGCCATGGACAGCACCGAGGCCATTCATCTCAAGCCCCCTCTCAGCTGCTGTGGCTTTCTTTCGCTCTGTTTTTCACATTTATTGAGACAGTATAGTCGGCTCAAAGATGACCACAATAGTGTGTTTACAATTACAAAAGTATTACTTTTTAAATGCTTATGGTAGGTAGCAAAGGCTTTTAGCCAACACTTATTTTCTTCATCATCACCACCATCACCATCATCATCGCCATCATCATCATCACCCCCAACAGTCATTGTCGTCAGCAGCATAGAACACAAGGCCTTGTTCACACTAGACCCTTGAGTCATATCCCAAGGCTCTAACACTCAGTTTTACTTCCACCCTCTTCCTATCTGCCTTTGCCAGTGATGCTAGAGAGCTAAGCATCAGTTTCCCAGTCTCCCTTACAGCCAAGGCTTGTTAAATGGCACTACTGTCACCAGTAAAACAAAAACAGAAGTCTTCTGGGGTCTTGGAAAGGCTTTTGCTTCTGACACAATGCAACAAAAGCAGTTTCCTTCCACCGATCTGAATGTTACACTATATGGAGCATCACAAGCACCCTAGGGTACATGGTCCAGGTGAGCAGGTGGGGACAAAAGGAAGCACACCTTTATTTAGGCTGTTGTACACGAGGACTAGATCATCTAGTCATCATCAGCTGAAAGATTTCCTGGTGCATGTCTGTAAACCCAATGCTTGGGAGGCAGAGGCAGGGAGCCTGTCAGCTGTCTGTCTGTCTGTCTATCTATCTATCTATCTAAAAGAGAGGTTACATATGTATGTTACATGTTTGTGTGTGTGCAGGAAGCACATGTGTGTACATATGTGCACAGAGGCCAGAGGTGCAAGGAGCTACAGGACCCTCCTGTCTGACCGGCCACCCCTAAATTACTGGGATTACAGACACATGCTGCCACACCTGATTTTCACATGGGTGCTGGGATCCGAACTCAGGTCCTCATGCTTTCACAGCAGGCCCTTTACTGAAGGAGCCATCTCCCTAGACCTCATACAGTCCATGTTGGTGACTGAGATGATCACTGCCGACGTTTAGTTCCTGATAGCATGGGCCTGTTTGGCTTTTTGTTGTTTGTTTTACTTTGACGTGGACTGTTTTATTTATTTATTTGAAACATGTTCTATGTGTGGAATTTAAAATGCGGCCAGGTATTTTGGCTCAATAGCTCTGCTAGTCTTTCTTCTTTCGCCACGTAACCATAACTGAGCCATTCCCAGAAGGGCTGGGATGGGATCACATGGTCCTAACAAGCAGGACAAGAGGGTCCATTTGAAATGGGGGAAGGGTGATGATGGACAGCCACCTTGTTTTGGGGCAGCTGATGCAGGACCAGACGTGCCTTGGTGGCACAAGTCCCCAATGCACAGCAGCTCGGCATGAGGGCACGGGGAGAGAAGAGGTCAACTCTGCCTCAGCCACCCTTGCTCACCCTTTTCATCTGCCTTCTGTGGCTCTATCCAGCAGTCCCCTGCATCAGCTCTGCCCATTCTGCCTTCACTGCAGCCTTCACTTACGTGTTTCTCACCTTTCTTCCCATGACTCATCTTGGCCACCCACACAAAATTTACCTTTTCCTTCTAGAATTTCCACCTCTATTCTATGTCTTTTAAAATTGTTTTGAGATTATAATATAACATTTCCCCTTTCCCTTTCTTCTCTACAAGCCCTCCCACAGCTTCCCCTCCACCCTCCTCCAAATTCATGGCCTCTTTTTTTCATTGACTGTTATGACATGCCTGTGTGTGAATACATACATATTCCTAAATATGAGCTGCTCAGTCTGTATTATGTTACTTGTAAGTATGTTTCAGGACTGAGTATTTGGTATTGGATAACAAATTGGTGTGCTCTTCCCTGGGGAAGACTGTTTCTCTCTCTCAGCATCCCTTAGTTGACTACAGTTCTTGGGTAGGGCAGCAGCCACATGCTCCTTCCCCTTCTACTCTGAGATGTCTGTTGTCCTGGTTCAGCTCATGCTTGGGCAGCCATGTTGGTGAGACTTATGAGTGTAGCTTCTGATGTTAATGGGAGACACAACCTCACAGCAAACTCCCTGGTCCTCTGGCTCTTACAATCTTCCCATCCCCTGTTCCTGAATGCTCGGACATCCATTTTAACAGCTCCAAGGACTGAGGCCTTACTCTGTGCCAGGACTCAGCTACAGAAAGATAAGAATCATCCCTGTAGCCTTCCCCTGAGCCAGGCTTCAGGTGTCAAGCTGTCACTCTGCCCTTGGGGCGGGAATAAATGAGACAGATCTGCGACTCTTGGGGAAAAGCCCTGAAGTCCCCAATACTGAAAGAATGAATTATAAGCTACTTGGCCCCACCCACCAGACCTTCCCAGGAGAACCCACAGCGTCAGCAGCTCTCTACATCACCAGGGAAGGAGCCGCTGAACACTGCACACCTTGGAGGTAGCACAGTGGCAGTTATGGTGCCGGGCTGTTACACAGATCTTTCTTCCAAGGACCCCACCAGCCTCGTACCTCACTTTCTTTATCTCTACGTCACCACTTGCAGGGACACACAGTCATTAATCATTCATTTTCCAGATGGAGAAAGTGAAGTACAAAGGCCAGTGACTCAGCTCAAGTCCAACAGCTGGTTACTGTTACTATGGACCTGTTTCCCATCACACCGCCTTGGAGTCAGGCTCTGCCAGGCCTCGAGAGTGAGAACACCTGGACTTATTGGGCTCCGTTAGCTCTGCCATAAAGTGCTAAGCAACCTTTAATGCTTTATCAGTGAACACTCACCGTATTACCGTAGCGCACACCAGGAGTAAGAGTGAGCTCAAGACTGCTGCCCCCAACCTGGAGAGGGCACAGTGGCAGCCCTGGGTGGCAGGTGCAGGCATGGTGCCCACCCCCCCCCCCCAGCTGTGGGTGCTCACTCATAACACCAAAGCTGCCCAGGGTTTTTCTGAGTCAAAGAAAAAAGGAATAAAGAATGCTTTTCCACCTTGTGCTTTGGTAACAGAGAACACACAGCTGGCTGTGGGGCAGGCTTGCATCAGGAGATACGTATTTCTTTGATGATGGGCCTCTTATCTGCAGTCGATTTTACAGGGCTGCTTTTGAGAGAGGATTATCACCAGTCATTAATAAGACACATCAACTGGCTTAGCGGTGATTTAAAAAAATCATTAATGAAATTTATTCAGTATAAAAATATGTTAGTCACTAATTCAGAAATGCCTCATCCATTAAACAAAAAAAAAATATTGTTGCACAGCTCATTACAAGAGGCTGGGGGAAGAGACAAAGAGTGGGTTTTCTCTTACAAGGCATTTGCATAAATTAAGTGGGAAAAAACTACTCCACTGAGGGCTTTGTGCTGCACGTCCCCGTGTACAATCCTGAGAGGATCCAGGAGGTAGAAATTAGAAAGCAGCAAAGTGGCTGTGTGCATTGTTACTGAAAGACTCAACATCCACAAGGCACAAACCAGCATGAAACAGCCTGCGCTGGTGCAGGGGAGCCTGGAGAGTGAGGAGAAGTGGTGCAGTGGCTGACTGCGGCTGCAGCCTGCGCTGGTGCAGGGGAGCCTGGAGAGTGAGGAGAAGCGGCGCAGTGGCTGACTGCAGCGCTGAGTGGCTTCTAATTAGCTAGAGTTCCCCAGTTCCTAGAAACAGCCTCCAACTCTGATGACAGTGCCAAGCTGCATGTACCATGGGGAGCTAGTGAAGAGCCAGTGTGTCCTCCAAGCAGCAGGTAGCATCTCAAGAAAACAGTCACAGGACCTGCCATTCTGATGGACCAATGTCACAAGTATAACTTTTCAGGGGCTGACTACAGGGGAACTGACAGGGTCCCACGGTGCCTGAGCTGACATCCCCTGCTCTCAATGGCTCACTAAGGGTACAGTAGAAAAAGACACTGGATTTCAGAAACTCAGTATGATACTAAGAATGTAAAATATCATCAACTGTCATATTGATTACATGTTAAATACTATTTTTATATACCTAGCTAATAAAATTTTATCAATTTCACTCCTTTTTACCTTTAAAATTTCAATCACTAACAAATGTAAGTGACCTACAAGGCTCATCTGCTCATTGTTTCCCTCAGTATTGTGAACTGGGAAGAGGCCACACCCTCCTCCTCCTCCAGCCCTGCAACTAGCCCACATCAGAGCCTGTGCCAGCCTTTGTGACACCCATTTGAATTCCCAGGGTTTGGCTCTCTCGGGCTAGTTCCTTTGCCTACTCAAAAGTATAGTAAAGAAATGGGTTGTTGGGGATCACTTCAGTCGCCCTGCCATTCTGGCAAACTGCTTGATCCCAGCAAACCTCAATCTGCTCAGCTTGGCAGCTAAGGGGACGACTCAGAGCCAACTTTTGTCACCAAGTGATGCTGGAGCAGGATGGCATTGTGTTACCTGTTCCAGTCATGGAGAAGAGGATGAGAGCTCTGCACAGACCTGTGAAGGAACCAGGGTAAGTATTTCTTAATGACAAGGACTGAGCTGTGTGTGAAGAGGGTAGACGGATGGTAGCCACAGAGATTACAAAGCAATGGCCATCTGCCTTGACAGCCAGATGTGCAGGCAGATGTGAGACCCAAGTCTCTCCCTGTATGGTGACTGTTGCATGCACCAGTGCAGCAGATTCAGCAATCACAGGGACATCAACAGGATCAAATGGTGACAGAGTCAAAGCCGGACACTGTTGACCTGGGGTACAGAGCAGAATCACTGGGGAACAGTTACATTTTTCTTACATTTATATATCTATTGTATGGGTTCCAAGGCTGCATGGCAAGCTCCTTTATCCACTGAGCCATCTCACCAACCCCACAAAACCAGAATCTGTGGGTTGGTATTGATGATCCAAGCATGCACCAGGCAATTCCAAAATACAGTGAAGGCTAAGAGTCTTCTCTGCATCCCTTTCTCATTCCAGCATGGTCTCTGACACTTTGAAAGCACAGCGACCCGATGGGCAGAGAGTTCTCCCGGCTCTAGCCTTTCTTGGCTGTATGATCCCAGGAAAGCTGTTGAATCTCAAGCTTTATTTTCCTTGTTTGTAAACTGAGGCTATCAAGGTCCCTGTAAGGCAGTGGAAAGATGAGGTGAATGTGGGTCCCCTTGGGGGCACAGGCACAGCAGTGGCTGTTGTCATCATCGCCCCCCTCACTTCCATGGAGAGGATTCCTGCACATGGAGATGTTAGCACTTCCTCCAGTGGCGGGCTATGCTGGTCCCAGTGATGGCGGTGATGCCTGTGAAGGATAAAGACTGAGGTTCCTTTTAGCTTAATATCTGTGAGGATCTCGGGGGAACTTGTTAGCACATCAAGGCTGACTGTGCCTGAGGTGGGGCTTTCTGAGAGGCCAAATCTCTAACAAGCTCTTGGGGGATGAGACCCAGGACATGGTGTGGGGACCAGGACTAAATGGAAATGTTTTGCATGGAGGAACAGCTCTCTGAGTATTCCCTCGAGTGACTTTGGGATGTGCAAAGGGCCAGGTCTGACCAGAGACCCTGGCTGAGAACCCCATGTTTACATAAATTCAACACTTACCCAGCCTACTGATATCTGAGCTTCCCTAACCCTGAATTTAGATGCATCTGCCGTTATCTGCACCCCAGGAAGAGCAGAAGACACATGGTCATGCCCAGGGAGCCTCAGGGAAGCAGAAGCTCACTACCTCCTTGGTGCTTCAGAAACTTCTTAGTTTCATCTTGATAATGCTGACAGCATTTCTCAGCAACAACCATAGTCATCTCCATCCTTTGGAGGGATGGTTGTTGAGTTTTGCCTGAGCACAAGCATCCAGCCTTACATACCAATGCATCTCTAAGTCAGGCATGAGGAGTTTCTGGAGTACACATGGAGAGAATGGTGGATGCGGAAATATCACTGCCTATTTAGGGTTTCTTTTTTTTTTTTTTTTTTGGTTTTTCGAGACAGGGTTTCTCTGTGTAGTTTTGGTGCCTGTCCTGGATCTCACTCTGTAGACCAGGCTGGCCTTGAACTCACAGAGATCTGCCTAGCTCTGCCTCCCGAGTGCTGGGATTAAAGGCATGCGCCGCCGCCGCCGCCGCCGCCGCCGCCGCCGCCGCCGCCGCCGCCACCACCACCCAGCCTATTTAGGGTTTCTGATGAATGATAATGTTGAAAACAGCCAGCCTTGTCTTTCAGAAAATATGGATGTTTGTTTTTTGTTTTTGTTTTTGTTTTTTTACCCTGAGAGGATTGGATCGATCATCTCCGTCTCCCCACAGAAGCTCTGGCCAGCCCCATAGACTGATTTTTACATTCTTCTTTGCTTTATTTCTTTGGGGGAACACAACCTTTCTCACAGAGGACAGCAGATTAACAGAAAAATGAGTTTAAAGATTTTCATCCAAATTAAAATACATAATCCTAAAACAGGTGTGATTCTGCCAAAGGAACAGAGTTGTTTCTTACTGTCCTTGAGGAAGCCACTTAACTGTCACCCTTACCAAGCCTTCCAAGCCTGTGACTTTGGATAGGAATGGTAACGCTGACAGTGCCTGTTTGGTAAGCAGTTAATCCTTGGTATCCAGCAGGATCTCGTACCTCCAAGACCCCTGCAGAGAAGTCCCTGTGTAGACTGTGTGGCCAATGTGGAGAAAGCACTGTGTTGTTTAGGGAATAAAGACCAGAGGGGAAAGTCCAGACATGTAAACAAACGCATTTCCTACTTGTTTTTTTTTTTTGGTTTTTTGGTTTTGGTTTTGGTTTTTCGAGACAGGGTTTCTCTGTAGCTTTGCGCCTTTCCTGGAACTCACAGAGATCTGCCTGCCTCTGCCTCCCGAGTGCTGGGACTAAAGGCGTGCACCACCACCGCCTGGCTCCTACTTGTTTTCATTTCAAGGTTGACTGAATCTGTGAATTCAGAATCTGAGTGTCAGTCAGATCCACTGAAGTCCACTGTGTGTAACTCTGCACTTGGTGCTGGCTGTGGGCAGAGAGCTCCTACCCCATACCTTGTAAGAAAGGTTTATCTAGTAATTATGTTTACAAGCTTGGGTGTTTCAAAACGTAAAAACTTTTCCCAGGAAAATATTTTACCTGAGATTAGTTTCCTGGTGAATGTTATGAAACACGGAGAGCCACTGTGCACTGACTGTGGGTATAGTGGACCATTTCTAAGCCTTAATTTCATCATTCAGAAACCTACTACCAAGGGTTGTCCTGCAGAGGAAGGCTTTAGCACAGTGCCCAGAGACGGAAATGCAATTGGCTTCTCTCTTTTCTTCTGTCCCTGGGCTAATCCCTAAGGTTGGAAGAAGCCACATCCTTCACTCAAAAGACTCAGAAAGTTTGATTTCTTGTCTTTTATGCTGAGATAGATTGTTGGTGTTGTAACTTCTAGGTGACCATAGTTTCTAAGAGTTTACACTCCAGGGAAAAGGCAAAATGCTCAGCTCTCGCCATCCACAGAGACAGCGAGGAATGTGCACGCTGTGACCTGAGAGGCCAGTGTGGTAGTGGCCAGAGATGCACATCCCTGGGAGTGGCCTGGAGACAGCATGCAGTGTTAGGCCTGTAGTTTCACAACACTTCACATTTAATCAGCTGACACATTTTAGTCACCCGAACCTGCCCTTAAATTATCATGGTCTTCAGCCTGGCAACTCCAGGACCCTTGAGCTTTTTACCATAACTCCGACACTGTTGGGAAGTCGGTCACAGGCGAACTGGATTCAAGGGCAGGGGGTGTGTCCAGCCCTTCAGTAAACAACTACAGTGAGATAGATACAGGATCTGCTCAGGAGACCTCACCGCTCTGGCATCTAGGTTAGGCATTTCCGAAGTAGCAAAGGGAAAGGGAAGTTGCTTGATGTGTCAATACAGCAACTAAGCTTTGGATAAAGGCTGGAAGACCCTGTTTTCAATTCTGCACTGACCTTTGCAACCATGGCCTTCCCCTTTCTTTTTACTTTTAAATAATTGGTTTCATAAGGAGCTGCAAAGGCAGTATGGGGACCTTTTAGTTTTCCTAGGATAGACACCTGTGAGGGGACTGCTGTGCCTCCTGTGCGTGCCGAATCTTGTCGGCATGTGAGGACTCCAGCTGCTGGTAGTCCTCACCAGCACGTGGTATGGCCAGGTTTGTCTGAGTCTCAGACACATCATGTGCTTATTAATAAAGTGTCTTACACTGTTTGCTTTCCTGATGTTGCAGCTGCCCTTGCTCGCTCATGGTATATAATCCTTTCAGCATGTAGTTGAAGCCTAGTCACTAATAGACTGTTCAGAATCTAGCCAGCAAGATAGCTCAGTAGGTAAAGGAACCTGCCCCATAAGACTGGAGTCTGATCTTTGGAACCACATAAACGGAAGAGTGACCAACCCCACAGAGTTGTCTTCTCTCTGCTGTGAGCTGCACAGATTTGGCTGTGGCACACCTACCCACAGCCATCATGCTTACACACTATAGTAAATTTTAAAAAGAATTTACACTCATAGGTTTTACATATGTATATATAAAATACTATATAATAAATACATTTGGTATGTATAAAGCCTTTGCCTGTTAAGGGAAGATGACATGGGCTTTGTAGAAGAAGTTGGGAATTTCTCCTTTAGTTTTCTAAGAAAGACTGAACCACTTGTGTGGACTCTTTAAGCATTCAGTACATTTATCCTGTGGAACTATCAAGCCCTGACTGAGATTTCTTTTAGGGAAGATTTAACTATAAACTTGGTTTTCTTACTAAGTTTATCACTACTCAGATTACTGCATTTCAAAGAATTGGTCCACATTATTTCAGTTATCACATGTCTGTGTACAGCATCGTCCTGGGCACAGGATGTAGGCAGCATCGTCCCATACTTCCCTCTAAATGTCTGCAGGTCAACAGTGATGCCCTCTGCTTCATTCTCAATGTTCATAACTTGTGCTCACTGCAGATTTGTGAACTGTATCGATCTTTTCAAAGAACCAGCTTTTATTTTTATTGACTACTGTTTTCTGTTCCCCTATTGCTTGTGGGCTTTGGTTCACTGATTTCTGCTTTTACTTTATAATGTCCTTTCTCCTGGGCGGTTGTTTGCTTTGCTGGTTCGGGGTGGGGGCACCAGATGATGGATTTGAGTCTTTTTCTGTCACAGTGCTATGAATCACCCTGTTAATGCCGCTTCAGTTGAGTCCTACACACTCTGATACCTTGTTCAGTGTATTCTTCCTTTCCCTCCAGATGTTCTGACCAATGGATGATGTAAGAATGCTCTTTAGTTTCTCAGTGTTTTGGATACTTTTCCAGCTCTCCGGTTTGGTCCCATTGAGTTTGGACAGCATACTCTGTATGGTCTCAATTCTTTCGGATCAAATTTTCTTGAATTTGTGCGTCAAGATGCAGGTAGGAAAGTCTGTTTAATTTGCCTGTATTTCTGCTCTGACCATACTCTTCCTCCCTTCTTGATGCTTCAAAATTCTCCCCCATCACCTCCCTTCTGTATAATGTGCCTTCTTGCTGTTGTTTTGGGATGGGTCTGCTGCTTGCTTTTCATTCCATTTGGACACAGGATTCCAGGCTACGTGGTCCATTTCTTCCAGCACTTGGGAAACATTCTCCTTCCAGTCTTCTGAGAACTGTGCTCTTGTCCTCTGCTCCTCTCTTCTGGTTTCTTCCTGGGGTCTAGCTCCAGTTCCCCAAGCCTGGCAACCATGTGTCCTTGTGTAGCTCTGTGGGGCCAGAGCTGCCTCTAATGAGGCAGTGTCCCAAAGACTCCTTGTCTTGCCAGATTGTCCATTCCCTGACCAGAGCAAACTTTTCCTAAGATCGTGTCTTTCTGGGAAAAGGGACCAGCTGCTTCCAAGTATGGGTGTGAGCCACATCTTGCTTTGTGTGGCAGTCACATTTCTAGCATTACACTCATTCACAAGATAATGACTGAAAGTTTCTGAGGCTGGCAAGGTTGCTCAGTGGGTAACGTGCTTGCTGCCAAGCCTGATGACCTGAGCTCAGTCCCCAGGATCCACATAGCATAAGGGAGAGAAACAATCCCTGCCAATTGTTCTCTGACAACATGTATGTACCCACGCATTGAGAGCACACACACTAACTCAGGTCTTTATAAGAGCAGCATATGCTCTTAACCGCTGAGCTAGTGAGTTCTAGCTCTGTGAGTGTATTTTAAAACTGCAGCTCTCCTTCAACGCTTTCTGATGAGTTTAATTCATTCTGTGGAATAGACTGTAATATCAGCTAGCTAGTCAGAAGTAAACAAATGTCTCACACAAAAGTCATTATGATCTCAAGACACCATCAAAAGTTGTTAGAACTCGTTTTTTATGAATGTTTAATAATGCAAAGAGGTATGCTGCTAGACTAGGGAGAGAGCTCCAAAACCCTTCAAACGTTTCAACAGACTTCTCGCTGCCATAAATTAAACAACAACAATGCCAAGCAAATGTTTAAAAGTCCTTGTACAAGGGGAACTGAGTAGCTAATAAGCAAGAGCACTAGAAGAGGGGCCTGATTGTCCCACGTCCCCAGTATTGAGTCACGGTCAAGATGCCTGCTCTGCTCACGGACTCTAGACCAACAGCTAGTGAGCCTGCATGGGACCAACCTAAGCCCTCTGCATGTGAGTGACAGTTGTGTAACCTGGCCTGTTTGTGGCCCCTAGCAGTGGGACCAAGATCTGTCCGTGGTGTATGAGCTGGCTTTTTGGAACCCATTCCCTATGGTGGGATGCTTTGCTCATCCTTGATGCAGCGGGGAGGAGCTTGGTCCTGCCTCAACTTGGTATGCCATGCTTTGTTGACTCCCATGGGAGGCCTAACCCTTTCTGAGGAGTGGATGGGGGTGGGGTAGAAAGAAGGTGGGGGGATGGAAGGGGATGAGAGGAGGGAGGGAAACTGTGGTTGACATGTGAAATAAATTAAAAAAATTAATAATAATAATAATAATAATAATAATAAGAAGAAGAAGAAGAAGAAGAAGAAGAAGAAGAAGAAGAAGAAGATGCCTGTTCTGCCAAAGCCTGTGCCTCCTCCTGCAGGGATGGCTGGAGCTGAAGGTAAGCAGAGGAGCTGCTGTTTACACGTAGTCAGTGACACTTTGGCTGTAATAATTTGGGAAAATCCTGTTCCTTACTGAAGCCAAACAATTCGACTGCAAGTAACTCCCCCCCCCCCCCCCCCGGCAGAATGTGAGGTCCTGTGTCCACTGCCACGGCATCTTGAGTCATTGTCACTAGGCGGCGTTGCCTCTCCAGACGGCACACAACTCAGTATGCATTCAAGGTCTGATGGGGCTCGTATTCCATTAGAAGGAAATCGATACTGCTGAACTGAACTCAAAGGTACGGGCAAAGAATAAAGGGCAGTTCAGATACATGGAGGATAACAATGGCCATCAGTTCCCAAAATACAGAACTCATGGCCACACAGAAAGAAACGTGAATCATGAGACTTCTCGGTCTCCTGTGTTACCAGCCAGGAACAGGATGCTGCCTCTTCCTGAGTTTTGGGGAGAAATAAGATAGATTTGAAGGGATTAAAAGGGTACTGAGTATCAAGATGCTACCAAAACAATCTGGTTAATAGCGGCCTTTTGTGAACTACACCTTGTCCTAAGGGATACATGGGTCCCACAGGCTGGGGCTGGGTATGGGGATGAGATAGGATGGGAAATGGGCCTCCAAGCAACTCACGGGCTTGGTTGGAGGGGGTGTGTGGAAGGTGGGCTGCAGAAGGAAACGTGAGTACCACGGCATGGAGCCTGCTAGTGAGTGGCAAGCAGCTACTCCTAGTGCCCATGTCTGAGGCCCATCCACAGCTCAGGGAGACCTCAGAAGGCGGACAGGCCTGTGAAACAAAGACCGGATGCCCCACCACAGTCTCTCCTTGAGTGAGCGGTGTAGGTGGAGCTGGCTGTCATGGCTGTCAGAGTCGTGAGCGATAAACAAATGCTTTTAAAGTCTAAAACTTGAGTTAGACGGCTCCCTCTGAAGGAGGGGGAAGCTCACATGCCTGGAGCCCCACCCCACCAGCTGTGAGCCAGATCTGTGGTTCAAATCCCTCATCCGAGCTGAGGTCTAGGTCGCAGTGCTGCCAGCTCTAACATGCACAATCCCCCATGTTCTCAGGAAGGTCCCTTTCTCCTCTGGGGCACCTCCCTGACTCTTCAGCTTTTTGGCCCTGAGCTCACCCATCTTCCTCTGATCTCTGGTTTTACTTACAGAGGCTAGGATCCCACAGCCAACTACATCCACCCAGGTGGTCTTTGTAGAAAGACCCACCCACCACATGCCAGCCATGCCCCAGGGAAAGGGACAGTTAAGGAAGGTGGCCAAGGAAGAATTCTTGTTCTGGAAGAGCTGAGTGCTGCCCCAGCTACCTGGGATACCCTGAATAGCATGTAACCGCCCCACCCATCAGGTGCACAGCGGCTGTAGGGTCAAGGTGAAGCTGCCGCCTCTGAGGTCCCACCAGCTCAGAACCACTGCTCTTAGGGGAAACTTGTAAAGTAGACCTAGCCTGGGGGCTGATATGCCTCTGCATGTCTCCAGAGCTGAAGAGGCTGCACATGAGTCCGTCTATAGCTGCATTTAATGTTGCTGTGAACTGACAGTGCCCACATCAATCCACCAGACTGCAGCCTCGGGAACATCTGCTTCCAGACTTTATCACTTCCTGTTAGGGCTTAGGTCAACCCAAGTGCCACTCAGTGTCCCAGTAAGAGCTCCAAGGTTCAGTTCCAACTGTTTTAATATTGTCTTCTAGGTTCCCTGAAGAGTTTCACAGGCTATGGACGCACAGCACAGCCATGCTGTCCATGGCCCAGATGCTCTAGAAATAGCTGTAATCTTCTCAATAAAGGCAGGTTAATTAAGTGCATAACTACATATGTGTAGCTTTATCACCCTCTTATTTATTCATTTAAACAAACTTATAACTCAGAAATATGTATTTTTTTTTCAGGCTAGATTCCTAAGACTTGACTTTTTAAATCAGAGAAAACAGTTACTGTAAATATTTTCAGTTACGGGTTCATTAGCGTGGCCCAAAAATCTAAGGCTGAAATTAATTTTTTTTTTTTTTTGGTTTTTCGAGACAGGGTTTCTCTGTGTAGCTTTGCGCCTCTCCTGGAACTCACTTGGTAGCTCAGGCTGGCCTCGAACTCACAGAGATCCGCCTGGCTCTGCCTCCCGAGTGCTGGGATTAAAGGCGTGTGCCACCACCGCCCGGCTGAAATTAATTTTTTAAATGCAGAAGAGAAGGAAGAGGCATCCAATCAGTAAATAACCTGAAACCTTCCTGCCATCAGGTTTCCAGACTGCGGTTCCGTGGATGGGCAAGGAGTGAAGAGCAGTGTTAGAATTTGAACCCAAGACTAGCTCATTCTGGACCTCACTCCTTCTCTGTATAAAAACACCTCCTTGCAGAGGGCTTTCTCTACCACGCCCCTACAATCACTCTTTCGTGTGTGTCAACGTGCATGCGCAGCTCTTTGCTACCCCCTCGCTCAGCCTTGTCTTCTTTCCGATTGTGTCTTTGTTTAAAAACAAGAGCAAGGATTTTCCTTTATTCACCCTGCTTTCTCTATATCTTAAACACAGTTGATACAAAATAAACCAGTGAAGGAAGGGCCCCCAGGAGATGCAGGAATGTTTGTGTCTCATGAAAGGCTTCTGGCCGGAGAGCAGAAACAAAGCCAGCTACATGCGCATCCACTTTGTAATCCTTCCCGTGATCCCTATGGTGGTGTGGTCACCAGTGAAGGTTCGAACTGGTTGCGGCGGGGGAGATGTGTCGGTGGTTTGGGTAAGAGAAAGAACAGCTGTCTGCTAGACTAGAACTCTGCCCACTGTAGTTGTCCACCTCTGCACGCCCACAGCTCCACAGCTGTTGCTTCCTGTCAGCTCCAGCCTCAGGCGGAGCCCAGGAATTTGATCAGATGGTTTTGCCTCATTTTTGCCATAGGAAGGACAATTCAATACCAAAACAAACCTCCCAGTGCCTTCAGACATTCAGTTCCACAGCCACCAAGCCTCTGTGACTAACAACCGAGCCACATCAACAGGGTGAGGATTCATTTGTTAAACAGTCTCTTCAGCACTGTGACTTTTTTTTTTCCATTTAAGTGATTTTTGCATTTAAAGTAGATCCTGCTTCCAGATGTTTCTGACATCGCTGGGCAATGTCCTAATAAAGACGGGTCAAGGGACAGCAATTAAACACTATGCTACTGTCCCATCATTATGCCTTTGGTGCTCGGGAGTTTCCCTGAGGCTTCACATGCACTGCCCGCTGGACGCTTTCCCTGGGGTGCCTCTTGGGGCTCACTGAGAGGGCAGGTGCCTGCTTTATTCAGGCAGGAAAGTGCCCAGTGGTCCTGACCAGCATATCAGGCTGGACTTGAAATCACAAATCTAGTACAGCTATTCTGCCTGGCTGGAGGGTGCCGTGCATCTGTTGGGGGAGAGGGCAGGAGGAGACTGCTCTCTCTCCTGATGCACATGAGCACAGTGCTGCTGACGGACCCGTTCTGTGCTTTTATAATCGCCCAAATTCTCTTCCTTTGTCAGAATCCATCCTGGGGAACAGCTTGAGCGATGCAGCAATCATGCTATGAAATGACTTGCAAACCACAGACACAAATATTTGGGCCAAGAATGTGGAATCCATTGCTGTCACATTCCATTATTTCTGGTGGAGCAATTCACTAACATTTTGGAATCTAGATCATAAATTATGCAGAGCCTCAGCAAAAGAGCTGAGAACACAAACTGCTGTAATAAACTCCTGTTACTGGAGTCGTAAAAAGAGAACAAAGAAAAGGCAAAGAAGAAAACCACTGTAGGACTTCCCTGACACGCCGTCCACCTTCCACAGAACAAGCGTCAGACAGGCACACTGTCATCCAAACACCATCCCTCTACACGCCGTCCACCTTCCACAGAACAAGCGTCAGACAGGCACACTGTCATCCAAACACCATCCCTCTAGAGTCCCCAGAACACAGTGAGCTTTCTGAAGAATGTCTGAATGCCTCATCGTGCACACAACTGAGCCCTCTGCACATTCCCAGTGACTCTCTGGGGTGAAATGTCCTTGGCCACAGTCTTTGGGTTCATTTCTGTTGGGAGGTGTGACCACGCTCTCAGAAAAGGGCTCTTCATCACAAGTGGCCTGTGGAATCGCTTCAGCTCGCTGTGAAGACAGGCAATGGCAGAGCCAGGTCTCCTGACTCCCATCCTACTGGGTTTGGTCTCCCAGCATAACGCCTCTAAGAGTGGCATGTGTCCAAGGATTATCTGAAGGACTGACAGGAGGTAAAATAGGTAGAGAGTAGATAGACGAATGGACAAAAGAGGACCAATAACAGACACCCACCCCTGTGGGTCAGTGTATATAGTCACAAAGGTCAGAGTGGCCATTTCACCAAAATACTTTCTAGCTAATGAGCCAGGCTAACAACTGTTCCTAAAGCCACCCTGGCAGCCTGGGCTTCCTTGTCAGCTACAAGGCTGCTGGGAAGCAGGGCTTGTTCCTATCCCCGTAGGAAATCTATCACTTGGCAACCATTTAGAATGGCTTCCCTCCATAAGGTACAGAGCAGGTAATAGCGGCTGAGCTGTGGGGGGTCTCCTAGGACTTGAAGCAGGGAATGCCAGCAGACACTCTGTGAGCACTCGGCTGCTTCGCGATTATTACAAACATGTTTAAAGGAAACAAAACAAGATCACACAGAAGGTCCAGAATGTTAAGACAAGAAAAAAGGACTCACAGTTTAAGCCATATAAGGAAAGAAAGTTATTTTTTCACAGCCTAGAAAGAAACAAATCCATGATACAAAAGGAGCTGGCTTCTCTCATCTGTCTAGGTCAAAATCTTCAAGGTTTTTTTTGTTTTGTTTGTTTGTTTGTTTTACACAGAATTACTTTAAATTCCGCAGAGCCTTGGCATCCCCTGGGAACCAAGTGAAGGGATAGATAAGGGAGGACCTTAGCAGCTCAAGCTCACTCCAGGATGGGAGGGAGGCCTCAGTCCCTGCCGCCGCCTTCACTGGGCCTGTACTGTGGGCCCACCCTCACGCCCACCCAGAGGTCCTTAGCCCTGTTTCACATCTAACATAACTCTCTCCAGACCTCACAGCTCAGTGCTACAATTCAAACAAAGGGCAGGTCTGGAACCAAGACCCTGGTTTTTCTGTCTCTGGCTACCTCCCACCCCTACCCCACCCCCACCCCACTCAGGCCCCCCACCCCCGCCCCGGCCTAATAGTAGAAGGCTCTTCAGATTCTTTCAAGATGGCACTCTGAAGTCATCGGTCACAGTTTCAGACAGCTGGGTCTGTAGTGCAAACAACTAGTTGTTGTCATCCTTCTTTGGTGGGAATCTTCTAGAAAGCAAAAAAGATGCCCTGCAATGGCTGCTTCTTCCTCAAGTCTGCTAATTGAGATGAGTGGAGACATCTGCAGCTTATTTTAAAAGAGACAAATCTATGGGCGTATAATAACAGCAGTACCATTCACTGACTGCCTGCGATCCTGCTAAGCACTCCTCATCAATTCACAGAGCATCAAAGATTAACACACTGAGAGCGAGCACTGGGAAGACATAGGCATCTGAAGGGCTCACACCCTGCAGGGACTAGCAAGCAGACCCCTGCAGAGGGGTAGGCAGGGTGTCCCCAGTGGGCGGGCACAGGAGAGAGCTGATGTGGATCTGAGGACCCTCACAGAGGCCATGGTGTCTCCAACAACAAAATTGGGAAGGAGTCTAATGCCTTGCTATGAACTTGGTAACCTAAGTTTACCTACTTTTGAAGGCCATGCTGTCTGCTCCTTGCTGTGGCCTCTTAGGAAAGTGTCGTAACAAGGAAACCACACTAAGGTATGGGTGTTGCGTTTGGTCACACTGATGTCACTCTTTATTCACCTAGCATTCCTACTCTTGTGTGGACTCAATGACAATCTTGTGAAGAACGACAAATATCTAATCCAGCGAGCAGTTCTCAACCTTCGTGACGCTGCCACTCTTGAATACAGTTCCTCATGTGGTGACCCCCAACCGTAAAATTAGTTTCGTTGCTACTTCAGAACTGTAATTTTGCTACTGTTATGAATTGTAATGTAAATATCTGATATGCAATAATATATCTGGCATTTGACCCCTGTGAAAGGTTCATTCAACCCCTAAAGGGTTTGCAACCCATAAGTTAGATTCTAATTATTGCCCCCCCCTTTTAAAACAGAGCCTGTAAGTGAAGGGACTTAACCAAGGTCCCACAGAGGAGAGGCCTGGCACTTAACTCAGGCCCCAGACATCTAACACCCACTCAGATAGCTCCGTGTTATGGGACACTGGACACTGCCTCGGCTTGTGCCTGCCTTGCACGGTACCCAGGATGGACAGCCTTCCTCCAAAGGTCCCTAATGGATGTGGAACCAGCAGTGGAACCACGTCCCCATCCATGCTTTGATTTTAAATTAATTTACCAGGGTTTTTCGTTTGAAATGTTTCCAACCAGGAAGATGCTAGCCAGTGATACTGGAGTGTGAGCAAAAGAAGAGGTCCAACAGCAGCCTGTACTACTGCCCTGGGACATCTTCACCTCTGCGGAACACAATATTAGAATGGGCAGACGTTTTGTATTGAGTAGCAGTTCACCATGTTTTTAGCATTTTAGTTTTGTGTGAACAAATGACGTTTTCTCACCACACATGACACAATCTAGTGGTGGTGATTTCTGTGGGTCCTTTTTTTTTTTTTTTGTTTTTCGAGACAGGGTTTCTCTGTGTAGCTTTGCGCCTCTCCTGGAACTCACTTGGTAGCCCAGGCTGGCCTCGAACTCACAGAGATCCGCCTGGCTCTGCCTCCCGAGAGCTGGGATTAAAAGCGTGCGCCACCACCGCCCGGCTTCTGTGGGTCCTTTTGTGCCTGGCATCCATTCTGATGAGGGCTTGCTTTACAGGCCCGCTGGACCCATGGGGCAGATCACCCACTTCACCTTTTAGATGTTCTTGGAGACATCTTCCTTCCCAGGGAAGCCGAACTCTTCACCAGGGTGAAAGTTTGTACATATTGACACGTTCAGTCCCGGCCATCCTCGGGGATGGGTGCTATAATTATCCCCGTATCACAAGTTCCTGCCACCACGGCTTTCTCTGAATTCTGAGTTCTATGGTGACCCCAGCCACAAGACACTACACGAGCCCCATACATCGCTTTCAAAGTGAGTCCTTTGTCAATGGTAGCAATCAAAGCAAGAGAAACCGATACACGATTCAAGTAGTTCCTCTTTCTACAAGAAGACAAAGAGCAGCCAGCTCAACAGGAGCAAATACAGAGCTCCAAAGCCCCGGGGAGGAAGGCCAGAGAAGGATTTAGCACAGAGTTCAGGGTCATATCACGGGCCTTTTATCACAGTCAGAGTTTTGTAGGTTCTCCATGGACACAAAGACAATGTGGATGTCTTTCTCTATCAGGCATGTGAGAAGTACCGGGCCTGTGAAGGCAGACATGCCAGCTTGCCTGATGGAGCCACGACCTGGGGGCCACCATCTGTTTTGTTAAGGCGACAGTCTGGAATTCCTGGTTGGACTCCAGGTCTCCTTATTGTGAAGCTCCACCAGTTTTACCGAGTCACGGATCAGATTATAGGTCCCCCCAGAGCACCCCCAGCAGCTGGGCCACGCTATAAGCTGTCTTTGTCTTATTCAGTATTCCATAATGGATTTGCTAGAACATACCATCTGAATCAGGGAAATGCAATTACCGACTGCTGTTGCTTCCAGTAAGTGGCCAACTCTGCCAATCTGGCTTAAAAATGTTGCCCGTTAAGCTCTACCACAGGGACCGTTCTGAGGAGGGCTTGCTTCACAGGCGCTGGGCACATGGCAGAGCACTCATCCCATTTTTAACTGCTCTTGGAGACATTCTGAATGGCACCAATGAAATTTTCCTTGGAAAATGAAAGTGCTCCTTCCCAGAGCAACCAGCTCGCCAGCAGCATGGACAGGAGAGGAGCGCTGCATAGCCAGCCACTGCGAGCTCCCACTCAGCAGCCCAGGCTGCCTGGAAGTCAAGTGGGGACAGGCTGAGTCAGCAGCAGTGACTGAAAGTTGCCTCCTGGCTTTCCTCCAGTTCCAGGGATGCATGCTCTGCCCTGGAGGGCCGCCTCTGGAAAGCCACTCTTTGAAGTCACCATGAAATTGCTCATTATGCTGCAGAGAGTCTTAAACATGGGGTCTCCGTGACTTCCACTCTAGAGGAGGGGCAGTGGCTGCCACGGGAGGGCCAGCAGCACCTCGTGGTGCGTAGGCACACCCTGAGTGAGGTGGGGATGAGAGTGGGTGCCCCAGGAAGCTGTGCCAGAGAAAGATGCTCGCTTCCTGGGTTTTCTAGCTGCCATATCACACTGTCCTTGTTCCTTAGATGTGCCAGAGCCTTGAGTTTTCTTAAGAACTTAGCCATTTCTTCAGGGAGGCATAGGACAGCACAAAGCACACCAACCCTGGCTTTAGACAGCCATGGCTCCAGCCCCAGCTCTTCCCCACGTGTGTTATAGGACCCTGACAACTTCACCTTCCTGTCCTTTGTGGCTCCTTCCTAGCGGTGACAAGCCTGCGCTTTAAATGACATAATGGGCACTGCATACGGAGGTGCACCAAGCACACCACAGCACTCACTAAGTGTCATTTCTTCATTCTAAGCCACTTCAAAGGTGTGTGGAGCTTCCACACAGGCCTTTTCATGTTTCCTTTGTGGAACCTGTTATTTGAATACCTCAAAGAGCAGAGCCAGCACCGGTTTCCTAAGGCTGGATGTTAAACACAGGAGAGAACAGACCATTAAGTTCATGTACTTGAAACAGTGCACCATCCTAGTGATTTTCCTGTCCAGAAGTCATAAATATTAGCGCTCTTCAAACTTGCACAAAGGCCCCATTGTAGTATGCTTGAGAACTCCTTGGATCAAGATCCAGAAGGTTAATATATTATTTAGTTAGCCTGCTAATCAGACTGTCTTATACAGCTGTAGGGCAAGGGATTGTGTAAGGGGAGGAGAAAAATCTGCTTAATTTAGTACTACTAACTGAAAGAAATAAAATTAAAATGGTACGATAAAAACCCAATTGCTGCTTGATGGTTTAACTGTTTCTCAAGCTCATCATATTCCTGGTTCATTTCAGAAGTCTTAGGTTGAGTAGATGCTCAGCAGGTAAAAACACTTCTTGTGCGAGCATGAGGGCCTGAGTTCAAATCCCCAGCACCCATATGAAAAAAAAAATCATCCAGGAGATGGCGGCGCATGCCTTTAATCCCAACCTCAGGAGGCAGAGGCAGACAGATCTCTGTGAGTTCAAGGCCAACCTGGTCTATAGAGCAAGTTCTAGGACAGCCAGGGCTACACAGAGAAACCCTGTCTTGAAAAAACATTCAGCATGGCTGCATACATCTGGCCACCAACCTCAATCCAGGCTCAGTGACACCCCATCTTGAGGAGATAACAGGGCATCTGGCACCCTCCGCTGGCCTCTGTGTGGATCTGGACATGAACATGTATATGCCCATGTACACCATACAGTATACCACACATACGCAACACATAATATATTACATATTCATAATATATTACATGCACCACATACACTCAGCGCAACAAGCATACACACAAATAAAAGTCTGAAATAAATAAAAAGTTGGGCTGGAGAGATGGTTCCAATGTTAAGAATGTGTTCAGCTCTTGAAGAAGACCCAAGTTTGGTTCCTAGCACCTACAACAGTCTGTTAACTCCAGCTCCAGGGGACCTGATACCTCCGACCTTAGGAGGTACCTGTACTCACCCGCACCCACATGTACACACACACACACACACACACACACACACACACACACACACACACACACACACACTTTAACAAAACCTTAGGAATCATGTTCAGCTTCATATACATTTTCTCTCCATGGAAAGAATCATGGAATTTGAACGTTTCGCCGCTGGAGAGGATGTGGGAGGTATTTACACCAATGGCGGGTCGAGGCGTACAACCAAGTGTCTGAATTGCTGCTGTTGCCCAGAATGAGGCTCTCAGGCTCTGGGACCCACAACAGGAAAGACAGGATGCTGAACTGGAGAATAAGGCACAGGGTTGAGTGCCGTGAACAAGAAAGAGGAAAGGAAGTGTTGTGCTTGGGACTGGTTAATGCCTGGCATTTCCCAGCATGCTTGGCTCTCATTACCTCTCCCCATTAAGACAAATAGACACTGCCATGTCTTCGCTGTCCTCTAAACACACATTGACATTTATCTGCCACTGTGAGGGCCTTAGGGACGAGATCTTCGAACAGATTAGCTCATGGGTGTGTTAGGAAGTGGGGTGCAATGTGCTCTTCTCTTGACTGGTCCTCCCATACTCTGTCTCGACACCTTAGGACACAGCCAAGGAGGTCCTCATCACATTTAGCCCTTGATTTTAGACTCCCAGCCTCCACAAGGGTGAGCCAAGTAAATGTCTATGGTTTATAATTTACATCATCTGTGGTATTCTGTGATGGGAACAGCAGGCAAACTATCATCCATACTCACTTGGGACCAAGCATTAGCCACTAGGTGAAAAAGACACCAACAAGCTTAAGACACATAGTGCCAGCCTTAGAATGCATGATCTAGCTGGTAAAGAAGTGAATACCACGTGCAGAATGTCCGGGAACTGGAGATGAACACTGAGACTTCTAAACCAGCCTTTTACGGCTGCAGAGTAACACACAAAGAATAAGGAAGGGCTGAAGCTCCACAAGGAAGAATGGCATCTGGGGAGGAAGAGGCGGTGTGAGGACCTGAGTGTGGATGAGTGGCAGAGAATGAGGTCAGTGAGGCAACTGAGGCCGGCCCCTTAGAGGAGAGGTCAGTGTGCGTCCCTCTGTACGTGAAGGGCACTCTGTGAAATGCTTGCTGAATTTAGACGCCTGTTTTTCCCACACGTGGAAGACACTTGAGGGGTACTCTGGGATGATGGGGGCTGCTGAAAAAATGAAAATGGTAGGTGAGGGACTAGGGCTTTCCTCCTTAGGGCAGCAGGGACCCGGAGCAGGGTTCTGCGCATACATACAGTATGATGAGATTGAGCAGCTGGGAGTTTCTATAGAGCTGCCATGGAAACCATGTGGCACATGAATTAAAAGAGAAGCTGAGGGACTAGTGAGGAGAAGCTGTTGCAAGTGACCCAGGTGGGCAGCACTGAGCCACAGCTGTGAGCACACATTCAACCTGGCTTTGGGAGGGGAAGTCTCGGGACTTATGAACTGCTTGATCTGGGATGTGAGGGAAAGGGGTGAGCACCCCAAGATGACTTCTGTGATCTCTAGGCTGTCCCCTGATGAGATCTGATCCCATTCTCAGGACAGGCTAGATAGAGGTATGTAAGACACAGGGGCTGATAGGTAATAATCACAAGTCAGATCTGGGTAACAAAACCCAAGTGGGATAGGTGTGTCAAAGACGCCCCTTTTGTACTTTTCAGCATTATGTGTGATAGCTAATATATGCAAGCACCCATGAGCATCAATGGATGGTTAAAGACAATCAGAATAGAGACACATTGGGATACAACACAGCCTCACAGAAGAAGGAATCCTGTCATCGGAGACCATATAGACAAACCTAGAAGACACTGTAGTTGGTACAACTGCCCAGGCCCAGGAGATGAATACTATGTACTGCACTTAGATGTAGGAGCTGGTAAAGTTGGACTCCCAGAAGCTGAGAGAAGAAAGGTGAGTCAGGGGCTGGAGGTGGGAAAGAAGAGATGTTGGTCAAAGTGCAACAAGCTTCATTAGGTAAGAGTAAGTTCTGATATTTATTTATTTTTTTTTTTTTTGGTTTTTTCGAGACAGGGTTTCTCTGTGTAGCTTTGCGCCTTTCCTGGAACTCACTTGGTAGTCCAGGCTGGCCTCGAACTCACAGAGATCCGCCTGGCTCTGCCTCCCGAGTGCTGGGATTAAAGGCGTGCGCCACCACCGCCCGGCAAGTTCTGATATTTTATTACATGGCATAGTCACCATAGTTAATAATTATGTTTATATATGTCAAATTTTGACCATTCTCACTGCAAAAGTGAGTTGTTATTAATCTACAATATACACACAGCTCAAGTGTCACACTGTTCCACATACATATATATAGCTGGTATTTATAGATAAAAAAAATAAAGAAAAGTATTAAATACAGTCAGAAAGACATAAAATCCTACACATACAGCTCAAAACATTTTACATCAGGACAGCTCCGATGGGACAAGTGGGCCAGGCAGCTCAGCAGGCAAAGGCCCGCGGGTCCCAAGCTTGACGACTGAGCTCACTCAATCACTGCAACCCACACAGGAAGGAAAGAAAAGAGTCCCATGAGCGTCCTCTGACCGCCACATGTGGGTCATGGCCCACCCTCACACATGCAAAACAAACAAGTAAATACACGAAAATAATCTTTAAAAAGGAACATTGTTGGGGTTCTCAGTGTGTGTTTTATTTACACGAAGGGTATTGCCACAATCGCATCAGTGGCTGAGAACCGTGAGATCTCTCTCTAACCTTAGCAGTTTGCACAGTGTTGCACCAAAGGGCCCTGAGAGGCAGTCCAGGCAATCGCTCACTACATCATCTCCAAACGTCACCTTGTCGTATGGAAAAGACACAATCTTATACGCTTTTGCTGTTACTTCAGTTTTCTCAAAGAGAAAAAACAAAGCAACGAGCCAAAAGCAACTCCTCCAAAGTCACCCCAAGCCACCGGGTCCTAAAAAATGTACCCGAGATACAAAAACAGAACCCCAAGATTCTGGAAGAAAGCCCTCCACCCTTGCCTCCTGAGCTCCGGCAGTCACATGGCATGGGTCCAGCAGGTAGAACCCAGAACAGATGGCAGGTCCCACGGCCACATCTGCCTTTGCCATTGTTGGCCAAGCCAGGGCTGGCTATGAGGGTGTTGCTGCAGACACTCAGACTGCCAGATGTGGGAGGCGCAGGTGCCAGCTGAGGGCGGCAGGAGCCTACGCTAACACCACCACAGAACTCCAGCTCAGTGCTCTGCCAGGCAGCAGATGCTCAGAAAAGGGACACACAGGAGGGGCTGAAGGAAGGGCCAGCGCCAACGGGGCAGACCTGCTCACCCGAGTCTGAGAAACAAACTCAGAAATCAATGCCCTCTGTAGTCCCTTCGGGGCTCCTTTCTCAAGTCCCAGATGAAGAGTTCTCAGTCTCGGGACAGGGCCACCTAATGGGAAATGCCCCCATGGGGGCTTCTGACTCACAGACTTATTCAACCTCACATGTTCATAATCATTTGTGTAAAGAAGAGGAAAACCTCCAAGCACTAATTAGAAAGATAGAGCTGTTGTGTTTTCCTCCCGATCACCTTATCTTCTTTATTCAGTTCTTGAAGACTCAGCTATTAAAAGAAATTAAGTAATTCATCAAGCCCATTTCAATTACCTGCTGCTGATAACATCAGATTACAATTAGCATCTACAAATGAACCAAGTGCCAACTGCCAGGCTGAAACGTAAGCTAATTTACTGCTAGGCTCTGCCTGCTGGAGACACAACTCCGGGACCTGGCAGCAGGCACCTATTCATTATTCCAACAGCAGTTGTGCAGTGTCCTGCAGGTCCAGAGCACACTCTACGGGACACACGCTGCCCCACCCACCTCTGCTGGGGTTGCAGACACCATATCTGCCAGAAAAGCACTGTGCCTTTCAAGCAGCAACATCTGGACAAGCAGGGGACAGATGTTGACCCAAAGGTACAAGTGAATATTACTATTTATCAGACACTGATAGGCTTGAGGTACAGAGCACGGTGTGTGTTTTGGACTTGGGTCATCCTCCACAAGTCCTCTGGTGCACCATCCAAAAACTCTGCTTTGGAGATCTCTCTGGTTCTCATTTCTTCTTTTAACTGGGAAGAGGAAGTCTTGTTCCTTCTCTTAGATGTCTAGAAAAAAATCTGTCTTAAGGCTTAGGGGCTATTTATTCTTTTATATTTACATTTTTTCTTTCCATCTTCAGGTGAGAACCAGAGGTATATATGGTGGCCTCCTACATCAGGGCCATCATCAGGCTTGGATAACCTGCCCAGTCTTGTCTCTTCTCACACATCTGGATCCACACAGAAGGTCGTGGTGGCTGCATCACAGTGCAGAGCCCTCTGCAGGTCCTGGCTCTGGAGCCTGATTCTGGACGGCTCACTGGCACCTTCTCCTCTCTGCTCCTATGGCTGTGTAGTGAGGACTGACGGATTCTCTGAAAGGCCTGGCCCAGCACAAGGCGTCCTGAGCCCCTCCTCTAGGGCAGGAGACATTTACCACGGCTTCGGTTCTGTGGCAACGCTTGCTGCCTTGGACTTGGGCAGAGCAGAGCCATCGCTCCAGGCTGGTCTATAGCCTAACGCACTCATCTGTAGGCTGGTAGGGGTAGCAGGTCTGTGGCTGCAGTCTGCAACCAATGGGGCTCCTGCTGGGGTGGAAAGTCTGATGGATGTAAGACCTAAAGTCTTAAGCAATTCTGACCTTTGCCCTGTAACCTTAGCAGAGTCACAAATGCCCCTTACTCCTGGGATACTGATAAGTTTATCTCACAAGGACATTGGTGTGACAAAAGGTACTAGAAAACATAAATGCTGCCATGTGAAGAACTTCCAGTGAGGTCTCACAAACTGTGACAGGAGAGAAGTTGCTTTGAATATGGCCCCATCAATCATTCTGAGGATTTCTAGAGAAAAACACTTAACTGTCTAGATTCATTACTGTCTATGATCATTCCTATAAAGTCAGGCCCCTTTCCTCTTGAAGAGAACCCAACATACAAATTGAAATGTAAAAAGAATGAAAGAGAATAATTATTAGCAACATTTTTTCCTTTTTGTTTGTTTTTTGAGACAGGGTTTCTCTGTGTAGCCCTGACTGGAACTCACTCTGTAGACCAGGCTGGCCTTGAACTCAGAGATCTGCCTGCCTCTGCCTCCCAAGTGCTGGGATTAAAGGTGTGCGTCACCACTGCTGGGTGGAACATTTTTTTCCTACAAAATAATTTATAAGATTCTTAGAATACCAAGTTGCACATGTTCATAGTAATTATTTACTTCATGGATCTATTCAGAAATCGCAGACAGCTAAGTGTATGCATAGTATAGTATACCGTAGTATAGTGTACATGTGTGTTATGTAGATAATACCTAACAGTATCCCAAGAGATCTTGGGAATTCAGAATTTTCTGGTTCAGATTGCCAGGATTAATTTTTCAAATGTGATCTTTTAAGCGCCGTTTAGGTGACTTTGCTTGGACTCCAGAACTAGCGTGGCAGACAGCCACAGCTTTGGTTGCCCTCCTTTGTTGTTGCTGAGGAACAGTGCACACCCCTCCCCCATGTGCACACTTGCTAACAGGACTCCCAGAAAAGATTACCAACCCCAGGGGAGGGGCACTGGCTTCTGAGACCTTATGAGCCCTGTATGTTACAAGTCTCTGAGAATCAAGGAATTAAGTGTCACATTTTACACCAGTTTATATTCTCAATGTCCTGTTTGCAGGAAAGACAGACTATGACAATGAACATGGGCACGTGGCCCAGAGCAGCTTTGTACACGCACCTTGGGGAGGAACCATGCTGTTTTTACTCACTTTACAGAGTGCAGGACCCACCCTGTAACTAATGCTCAACAGAACTTGTGTGGCAAAGCATGCTTTACTAAGGAGCAAACGAATTAGTGAACACTAATCTTAGTGCCTTTCATTCCCCAAATAAACTCCTTCCCAGACAAAAGATGTCTTTAAATAAGAAAGAACAGTTATTTTCTAGACAGATTTCTGGATGGTTGGCAGACCTCCGGCCTTGTTGGAACACACTTTCCATCTCTCATTTTAGACCCAACACTGGTGACAGCTAGGCTGAGACTGACATGTGTGGTCAGCGGCTTCCAAAATGGTCCAACTTTGCATCTGTGTCAGGGGTGTGTAGCAAATTAAGTTGTCGCCTTCATGACAGAGATGGCAATGGATGGATCAGAGGATAGGGCTGGGGCTGGAGGTGGGGTGGGGTAGAGTGCAGGTGTGGATGGGGGCAGGGCTGTGGGGGTAGAATGGGAGTGGGATGGGGGCGGGCAGGGGATGGGAGAGAGAGAGTCATTGTTTCCCTTAGTACTTTCCTAATTACACTTTATCCCAACTGAGAGGAGGCAACTCTGCCTGGTTTCCCAGTCAGTGAGAAGATCTGTGACAGCTGGAGCCGGAGAACATTAATTGGAACATCAGTCTAGCAACCTATTCCACAGACCATCAGAGGTTTGACTTCCAAGTGCCTAAATTAGAGCCACCAAAACCCTCACGGTGACAGAAACAATGTCCTGTATGTACAAGTATTTGGAGCATAAAGCCTGAAGAGGTGCCCATTCCCAAGGCCGTTTGCATCAGCACCGATTCACAGGAGGAAGTTACTCAGACAGCTCCAGGCTGCTCTGCTGTTTACAAGAATCCCAAGAGTTACTACATCAGCTCCATCAAGTAGGTGATCGGTATCAGGGCAACCTCACCTTCTCTGCAGCGCTCCACAAGCTTTACTACATCCCTCACAGACACAGGAAGCATCTGCGATGGAAGGGCTCCGTGAGCTCACTTTCCTTGGCGTCTTTGATATAAAGATTATACCCACCACATCCTGAAGCTTTCTTCTCTCTGAAGAAGAGCTCCACCTGCTCCCCACTCCTGTGTCATGACTCGGTCTCCCTGGCTGCCTTTCCTTCCTGACCTCTAAGATGTCACCTTGATACCCCCTTGCAGTTCTATTCACCAATTAAAGTGGGAGAGGTCACTACTGGGAGTGTAGAACACTGAACTCATGTGAGTTTCCCCCAACCCCTTCCCTCCTCCGGTTTCTTTCCAAAGGCATCTGCTAGTCACCCTGGCACACCACTTTGTGACTGAACTTTTTTTTTTTTTTTTTTTTAGTTTTTCGAGACAGGGTCTCTCTGTGTAGCTTTGCGCCTCTCCTGGAACTCACTTGGTAGCCCAGGCTGGTCTCGAACTCACAGAGATCCGCCTGGCTCTGCCTCCCGAGTGCTGGGATTAAAGGCGTGCGCCACCACCACCCGGCCGTGACTGAACTCTTAATTGCTTGTTCTTAGCTGTGGTGGTTTAAAAGAAAATGGCCCCAAGGGAGTGGCACTATTAGGAGGTGTGGCCTAGTTGGAATAGGTGTGGTCTTGTTGGAGGAAGTGTGTCACTGTGGAGGCGGGCTCTGAGGTCTCAGCTATGCTCAAGCCACACCCAGTGAGACAGATCACTTCCTGTTGCCTGTGCAAGATGTGGAACTCTCAGCTACCTCTCCAGCACCATGTCTGCCTGAATGTTGCCATGTCTCATCGTGATGATAATGGACTGAACCTCTGACCTGTAAGCAAGCCACCCCAATTAAATATTTTCCTTTATAAGAGTTGCCGTGGTCAAGGTAGAAACCCTAACTGAGACATTAGCCAAATGCACAGTGAATCCACTCTGTGGATATTGAAGAGACGACAAAGCAAGAGGCGTGGACTCCAGTGCCTCAGAGGTGACTATCCCTATACAAGTGCACACACAACAGTGATTACATCTGAATAGAACAGAGAAAGAGACACATTTTGCGATACTATAAAGAGAGGCTACAAGTGGTGAATGGAATTTCAGGTAATGCTGAAGTGGTGGGTAACTGTAGACAAGGAGGAGGAGACAGCTGCAGGAAGAACATAAAAGCAGGAAAGCATGGCCAAGGTGGAAAATGGTGAGGCCAGAAACCGCACAGTAGGTGCAGAGTGCTCAGGAGAAGTGGCAGGAATACAGACAGAAGACGGGATGTGTCCATCGTCAGGACAGCTTTGATGCACAGTAATGACTGACTGTAGCAGAAGGTTTTCCTGTGTCCCGCCCAGTCCGTAGCCACTCAGACCCAAGTAAACACACACAGGCTCATATTATTTTTAAACTATGGCTGTGGCAGACTTCTTGCTAGCTAGCTCTTATATCTTAAATTAACCCATTTCTATAAATCTATGCTTTGTCACGTGGCTTGTGGCTTACCATATCTTTACATCTTGCTTCTCCTGGTGGCTGCTGGCAGCGTCTCCTCTGTTCTCTTTCTCCTTCCTCTCTCTCCAGTTCAAATGTACCACCTAACCTTATTCTGCCTCACCATTGGCCAAACAGCTTTATTTATCAACCAATCACAGGAACACATATTCACAGCATAAAGACATTACCCATCAACTGACTATTGTTGGGACACAGGACACTGCAGCCAACAAGTGGAGCTTTAAGATGATAAGCCTAGGGGTTGGAGAGATGGCTCAGTGGTTAAGAACACTGGCTGCCCTTCCAGAGGACCTGGGTTCAAATCTCAGCACCCATGTGGCAGTTCACAACTGTCTGTGACTCCAGTTCTAGGGGATCTGACACCCTCACACCAATGTGCATAAAATAATAAAATAAAATAAGCCTAACACTGCTGTAGAGGTGGAGGGACATGGATGACGCAGACGGAGGAGCTTGGCTGGTGGGTTCTTGTAACACACTGGGCAGCTTAGAGTGGCAGTCAGCTGAAGCAAAGTAAAGGGGGAGAAACTGATATCCGTGTGCTATCAGGATAGCGTGGTAGGCTGAGCAGTGTCCCCATGACCCTTCCCTGGAAACCTTCCTTCGGGGTGGTAATGCTTACTCTGATCTGCTAGGCAGGCCTGACAAAGGCCCAGCTGTCCCTACTAGAGGAAGATGGTGGCCTGGGGCAGGAAGTGGCCCATAGAAGGAGGGAAAGGCAAAGAAACAGATTTCCCCAGGCCACCTACAAAGGACTTGGCTTTAGCCAGTGAAGCTTATTTTAGGCTCTTAGCAACAATGGGGCTGTGAGAGAATACATCTGCATTGTTGAAGCTCCAAGTTTACAGCATTCAGTGACATCAGCCTCAGGTACACGGCCACAAGACAGGGCTGTCCTCAACAGTTCAGCAAAGCCCGATGGCCAGTGTTGGGAAGCCAAATTTCATGTTTGGATTCAGTAATACTGAACACCAGTGTGAGACGGACTCACTAGGCACCCGGACACAGGAAACAGGAGGGAGGTGAGAAAGAGTAGAGTTGAAAACAGTGTGCAGGAAGCAGGGGTCAAAGGCTGGGGGTGACAGACAAAGATCAGAAGCAACAAAACACAAGAACTCCCGCTTGGAGGTTAGGGCGCCTCCAAGACTGAGATGGAGGCTGGGAAGAGAGGCAGGCTCTGGGGAGTGTATCATGACTCCACTCCACACACGGAACAGGCTGCAGCCACCGAGCCTGCATCCACAGATATGAGTCTGTGCATACGGTAAAGGGTCTGGAAGGTTCTACCAAACCACTAACTGTAGCTAACTCTGGGTGTGGGGCAGAGAAGTTACATGAGGAGGCAGGTGTCCTTTTCCAATTCATTCACTTTGTAAGAACTGTTTGCACAAAAGCATACACCACAGTTGTAACTTAAAAAAAAAAAAAACATCAATCTGCACAAAGAACAGCCAGGAAGAAAGGACAGTGGTAGGGGACATCAGTGGCTGTGGTGTGACGCAAATCTGGAACATCAAAAGGCCTCTCAGTACCCCCTGAGGGGATGCCTGCTGATCTCTGGGGAGGGGCAAAAGTCGAATTGCTGAGGTTAAAAGTAAGTGGGGGCTTCAGCAGTGGGGCAGCAGCTTTTCGCTGAACCCAAACTGCTGTAGATGACCACACAGGAGTGGGGAGGGAGCACACCAGAAGGTGCTGGTGAGCAGGAGCAAGCCAGTGAGCCGCACTCCTCCATGGCCTCTGCTTCAGTTCCTGCCTCCAGGTTCCTGCCTTGACTTCCCTGGTTGATGGATCACAGGCTGTAAGATGAGATAAACCCCTTCCTCCCCAAGCTGCATTTGGTCATGGTGTTTACCACAGCATGAATCTCTAACTAAGACAGCCTCTAAATTAAAAGTTGCAAAGAAAGGGTTCCTCTGCCACCCACCAAGAGGCTGAATTCAGTCAAGTCAATTGCCTGGGAAAGCAGCAGCAGCACCCGGATGTTATCAAGACAGAGGCACCAGAAGGCAGTGTCTGCACATCTCTCACAATGTGAGACAGACTCCCATGTTACCGCACAGAGTGTAGTGATAAGAAAAACAACAATCAACCAGCAAACAACCCTGACCACACTAAAGCCAGTGAATGACACACTTTAAATCTCACAGCATGAGGATATCCGCCCAACTGAAAAACCACAAAAGGGTCTAACCCCTAGATGGCTCACATGGATTTAGCTGTCAAGGTTTTAAAAGCACACGCCATATCTAGACTAGGCTACATAAAGGGAAAAATATTACCACAAACACATAAAATCTTAGTGCTAAAAACCGAAAGGTTAATGAAAAGAACCAAATGAAAATTCTAAAGCTAAAAATTGCAATATATGTCTTGAAGTTCACTTCTGCAGAAAACAATTGGGTTTGCCCGAAAGAGGGCCCAGGTTTCCGGGCACAGTTGGATTGATTGCCCATGGGGGCATGATGCTCACCTGTCATCTGGGGAGGCATCAGGTGGTTCTGCTGTCAGAGCGCTTCATCTTGGGGACTTTGGGTCGTGTGGTCAACTGCATCTACATGAGCAAGGTTCAGTAACAAGTGGATACCACGGCTGATGAGCCTTTCTAACTGGTGCCATTTGCCACTGCTCAGGAGAGTTGGTTCTGTCCACAGACCCAGTGAGGAAAAAAACCTAACAGTTCCATGCTGGGAACTCAGCCGGCCTCTGTCCTGTGAGCAGAGCTTAATTGGAACCCTTCACCATAATCATTATGAGTATGGCTGTCACCAGTCAGACATGGGATGTCAGGTTCTAGACTCAGTGAGAGACCCTGTCTTAAGGGAACTACACCAGTGTCCTCTGGTTTCACATGGGCACATACAGGCAAGCACCCCACACAGGAGTGTTTGCAGACACATAACAATTCATAACTTGAGGAGTTCCTGAGACACTGTACTGTCATTAAATTTAGGTTTCACTAATATCCTGTGGTCAGAGACTACAGGGCTTCCAAAGGAATGACACTCAGACTGTCCCCAGCCCAAGCAGCTGGCACTATGTTCAGCTCATCTGTGTCTTCTGAAAAAAAATTTTTTTAAATATACACGTTTATCAACTGTTAAGAATGCCCATTTACACTTGGGAGGCAGAGGCAGGTGGATCTTAGTTCGAGGCCAGCCTAGTTTCCAGAGCTAGTTCTAGGACAGCCAGGACTACACAGAGAAACCCTGTCTTGGGGGGAAAAATAGGGAAACAGAGAAAATGCCCATTTAGAAGAAACCTCTGCCTATCGCTGGGGGTGGGTGTGTTTCTTCCTTTAACTCTATGAGCCACTGTATTCCGAGCCTCTCTCACAGGCTAATGCTCACTGACAAATCATTTGTCTATTCTCTCCTATGCCTCCCCCACCCCGCCCCCCGGGCCCCACCCCCGCCCCCGCAAATCAGTTTAATTCTAAAATGAAATAATCTGCACTCTCCTGAACATAAACCATCCCTTCCTCTTCTCTTGAGTTGCCTTTACTTGTTTTGATATAATGAGTACAAACTGGCCACAGTCATGTGAGCGGCGGCGCCCGGAACGCTTGTGCGGCTGTGATCTGTAGTGTGCGCAATTTCCCTGTGAGCTGACAGGACACAAACTGCGGGGATTTTTAGATACTATTTTTTTTTTTAAATCATTGGTGATATACCTTTCTTTTAAAGTCTACATTATCGGATACTGGTATGCTCACCCCACCTTCCTATAGTGTTTCTGTGGTTCATATTTAATTATTTACGTATGTTTGTTAAGAACAGACAACATGGGGTTGGGGATTTAGCTCAGTGGTAGAGCGCTTGCCTAGCAAGCACAAGGCCCTGGGTTCAGTCCTCAGCTCTGGGGGGCGGGGGGGAGAGAACAGACAACCCAGAGTTTTCTGTGACCTGTTTTATTTTTTATAAGTTTTATTTAATATGTATGAGTGTTTTGTCTGTATGCATGTGTGTGCACTGTGTGTGTGCCTGGTACCCATAAAGCCCGAAGAGGGTGTCAGATCCCCTGGAACTGGAGTTTCAGATCGTTGTGAGCCACCCTGTGGGTGCTAGGAATTGAACCCAGGTCCTCTGCAGGAGCAGAGGGTCTCCTAACCATGGATCCAGCTCTCCAGCCCCCTTCTGTGGTCTTTTCTTTAACATTTAATGGAATCAGTCCTCATCGATTTGGGGTTGCCACCTTACAGTGTCCTCTTGTTCTCCTCCTCCGCTTGCTTGTTTGGTAGCTGTACCTTTTTGTTTCTCTTGGAAGTTGCTCTGAAGATTTCAGGTGTTCTTCACAGTTTGGAGTCTACTTTGAGCTAACACCGGAGTGTTTCCTGGGAGATCTAAGAACCTGGCAGCCTTGCAAATGCATCTGCTGTACCTGCTGCACCTGCTGCACCTGCTGCAATGATGCTGCAGCTGCCACAAGCTTTACTTTACCTGCCTTATTTTAAATACAGTATTCTATTTTTGTTTTAAACAGTCATTTTAATTACTTAAGAGGAAAACAATGTCTTGTTTATCCATGTATTTACCATTTCTGGTACCCTTTTCCTCTCCTAAATACCTGAGTCTCCATATGGTATCATTTTCCGTCTGTCCAAAGGACTTCATTCAACATTTCTCACGGTTCTCTGCCAGTAATGAGCTCCTCGTGTGGCCCACCTAAAAGACACTACATGTGCCTTCATTCCTTTTAATTTGTTTGTTTCTCTCCCTCTGTCTTTTTGTCTGTTTGGCTTACTTTGAGAAAAGGACTTGCCCGAAGTCCCGGGTGAGCCGTGGCCTCCTGGGATTACAGGCACACATTTTGCCTTCATTCTTGAAGAATAGTTTTTCTGGATACAGCATTCTAGGTTTGATGGAACATTTTAATCTTTCTTTTAGCACACTTTTAAGCCCGGCATTTGAGAAGCAGAGACAGCGGCAGGTGGATCTCTATGAGTTTGCGGCCAGTCTGGTCCACATAGTGAGTTTCAAACCAGCCTAGGCTACATAGTAAGACCTCTTTTTCAAGTCCCCACCCTTACCAATGTCTCCCCAGTGTTTCTGACCCCATTTGTTTCTGGTAAAGATGCAGCATATATGCCTTTTTTATTTTCCTTGATTGCTTCTGAGATTTCCTATGTCAGTTGAAGCATTTGGATTATAACATGCTCAGATATGACTTACATTTGAATTTTCTTCCTTTCATTTTTTTTGAATCTTCATCATATTATCTCTCTCTCTATGTGTGTGTGTCTATCATCTATCTTCTATGTATACCTTTATGTGTCATTTTATCTAACTTCCATCAAATGTAAGCAATTTTTACCCATTACTTTTTCAAATATTTCTCTTGACCCATTTATTCTGCCTTGTACTTAGGAGGCTTGGACCATGGTTCTCTTCCTGTTTTTGATTTTCTTTCTCTTCATAGGTTTGAAAAATCTAGTCCCTGAATATATTACAATTCACTAAGTCAGGGTTGGAAGAGCTCAGTGGGCAGTGTTTACAGCACAAGTGTGAGGACTTGCATTTGGATCCCCAGTGCCCAGGTTAACTCTAGGTACTCGTGGCAGCCTGCCTATAATCCCCGTGCTTGGGAGGCAGAGACAGGGAAGCCCTAGGGCAAGGGGGCTAGCTAGAGGAGCCAAATCAGATCAGTGAACTCTGGGTTCAGTGAGAGACCCTTCACCAACCTATAAATGATAGACAGCAATTTAGGACACCAATGTCAGCTTCTGGCCTCTGTACACATGTACATCCACACATACACATACACACACACACACACACACACACACACACACACACATCATGTATACACAAAAATGCACAAAGTCTCCTGTCATCTCTTATTGCCCTTCAGAGGCCAATCCAGGTGTCTATCAGACATGCCCCGCCCCCAGTTCAGTCATTCATGAGTAGGACTCTGAGTCCATCCAGCCCCCAGACCTGCCTATCTTCCCATACCCTTCCTCCTAGCTCTAGTGTTACAGGCTTGCATGACAATGTCAAAACCCAAGTCCTCAGGCTTGGCAGCAAACACTCATCCACAGAGCCATCTCCCCAGCCCAGTGTTTTGATTATTGATTTTTTTTTCTGTATAGTGTTAGAAATTGAACCATGGGCAAATATTCTACCACTAAGCCCTACCCCAGACTCCAAGTAGCTTAAAATTAAGCAAATGGACCAGATAAAAATAATAAATGATCTTATAAAATGATTTAAGTTCAATGAAGGTGAAAACATAATACAGAAATTATGTGGTGGGTGAAGCACTGTTCAGAGGAAATGTAATTCCTTTACACAGCTGTACTGAAAAGAAGGGGTACAATCAGTGGGCTAAGGTTTGACATTTGGCAGCTAAAACAAGGACTCAGAGGAGAGGAGATAAAATTACACAAGACACCAGCAGAAACAAATGGAATAGCAAACATACACAGCCAAAGCACTAACAGAGCAAAGATTGGGTCTTCTTAAAAACGAATCAAGAAAATTGATAAATTTCTGAATGATCTAGAAAAATATCTACCTATGAGGAAGGGGTACAGCATATGCTCCCCATTCACTAACGAGGAGAATGCATGATGTACTCTCTAGAGGAACTACTGAAAATACGAGAAGAGGCAGAGCTAAAACAGCAAGCAGATAAACCCCTGTTGTTCTCTGTGTGTGATGTTTTCCCAACTTATTATATTATTAGCTCTTCAAAGGCACAAGGCTTTTGAGGTGTTGACATCCCTTAAATAAATGACACAGGATTAATCACAGAGTAAGGAGCCAATAAACACCAGTAATTGATAGAATGAATACAGACAGCCGGGAACTTATTACTTTGGTTCTTCCAGACATGGTGAACCTGGGCCCCACAGACCACATGCAGCCAAGGACAACTATGATGAACCGAGACCCACGGGTCACATGCAGCCAAGGACAACCATGAATGCAGTCCCAACTAAAATACAGGACTGGAGTGTGTGCGACTCAATGGTACAGTTCTCAAGTGTAGATTTAGTAGATGACATCATGTCCTCAAGTCAAACGGCTGAAGAGTCCTGCAAGTCTAGACTCCCATTCTGGCCTCAAGGTCATCTTCAGAGCCACCTAAGGACCCGCAGGCCTTTATACCAAAGGCCACAGTGTGGGTTTTACAAAGACTGTGGTTAAAGCAGCAGAGGTGGAGGGAAGGGAAGTGCTAATATGGCGCCAGTGGGATATGGAGTCAGCTGTGTGGCAGTTCACGTAAGAAAAGGACTCACTACAGTCGCTGCCAGTGATATCTGAAGCCCAGGCCAACACCAGTGAGGTCGCTTTCAATCCTCTCCCCATCCAATCCTCCAGAGCTCACAAATGGCCAGAAGTTTCTGGCTCAGCAATGAAGCCTACTTACACTTCCAAACCCCCCTGTGTCTTCTGTCACTGTGTGGCTGCCGTGTTTGGACACAGAGTCCAGAGACGTTGCCAAAGTGCCTGCTATCCAGTTACTCACAGGTTTCTACCAGTCACATTGAATTGTCCTGACTGTCACCAAACACCAAACCAACTGCAAATACATCTTCCTTACGGGTCTTCCACAAAATGATGTTGCATTTACATGAAAGCTATCAATATTATTCTTCAATATACATAATTTTGAGGGAGAAGGTGCACTGTGGGCTAATTCACCAAGTCAAGCTATCCCTGTTGTATTTTCCTCAGGCTCTTAAATCACACACAGCTCCCTACCACCTCCATGCTCCTCTCTCTGTTAGAGAGGTACTTGCTCTTCTCTCTGCATGGGCTGAAAGGTGGGGTGTTTGTTTCCCAGCACTGAGAGGTTTAATTCTCAGAGCACAAAAGAGATGGTGTGATTTACAGTAGGCAGACTCAGGGGGTATGGCTGAAGGAAAGATACAAAAGGAATTCTTTTTAACCAAAACACACAAGCTCTCGAAAAAGACAGTGGCTACTCCAGCCATTTCCAGCTTAGCCCAGGGTTGCAAAGGCAGGCCCTTACCCAGATTGGAGGATGCGCGGCCCTCTGCAGCCCGGTCCTTGAGGTCCTCAGCAATGCCCAGCTGCTGCTCATGGTACTGTTTTGCCCTCTCCAAGTCCTGCATGCACCTGGCGGCATGGCCCAGGCCAGCGTAGGCCCGCATCTCAATGGACTTCTCCATCAGCTCCTGCGCCAGCTCCAGCACGCAGTTGTGGTAGGACATGGCCTTGTCAAAGTCCCTCCGGTAGTGGTAGGCACTGCCCAGGTTGCTGTAGGCACGGGCCTCCTCCCGCTTGCTCCCCAGGCCCTTGGCTATCTGCAGGTGCTGCTCGTGGCACTGCACGGCATTCTCAAAGTCGCCCATGGCGATGTACACAGCCCCCATGTTGCCGAGTTCTCGGGCTTCAGAAAGTTCATCTTTGGACTGCTTGGCAAGAAGAACGCACTGTTTGTGACTGGCCAGAGCATTGGGATAGTCTCCGATGGCTGTGTACACATGACCCAGACTGCTCAGGGCTGACGAAGCTGCCTGGAGAGGAAGGACAAGGCAGGAAATGAGGACACAGCAGATAAAACAGCAGGTAAAACTTGAGAGTTCTCTGGAATTATCAACCCGGCTTCCAGTGGTGTTTCTGTCAGGAGACCACAGGCCCATTCAGAACCAACAAAGAGCACATCCCACAGCAAATCACTAACAGAAGACAATGGCCATGTAAGCAGTGGGGTGTTTCATGTAGTTTTCATCCGGAAGACTTACTGAAATTCCTAACAGTCACTGTTATTACAGCTCTGTTAGTACCCACTAGCTTCTGTGACGGAAGAGGTTGTCAGAGGGTGCGTGAATCCCATGACAGACACGGGGTACTGAGGACCCCTGTGTGGCTCTATTCCCTGAGCACAGGATGCTAGGGGACACGCGAGTGGCTCTGTCCCCGGAGCAGCTCTGTGACCCTCTGCATCTCTCTCCCAAAGCCAATGGCACATGTTGAGGGGGATACTTTCCACCATGGCCAGGACTCTGTTCTCTTATCCTGCTCCCTAAAGTGATTTCTGGCTTAGCTCTGGATCAGAATCAAAGGAGAACTGTGGGTGGGGCCCAGCTAACACCTCAGAACCTGGCAGCCCTCACTTGGCTGGCCATGCTCCTCTTGCTCATGTGGAGCCCCAGCTTCCCTTTACCTTCGTGAGTCTCTGAGCAGCAGCCTCTCAGCACAGAGAAGGGCACCTGCCAGGACCCCACACACTGCACACCAGTCATCTGTATCAAATCCTGTCTGCCTTCAAGGTCTTAATGGGACTGGTGGTATAGCTCAGCAGTAGAGCACTTGCCAATAGCATGCAAGGTCCTGAGTTCAATCCCCAGCATGGAAAAGAAATAAAGATTAAAACTTAGAGGTCTTAGTGAAAATGACTGTATGCCGCTGCAGTACTACACAGAGTACAAAACAAACAGAGAACTAAAGCATCAAAGAGGAGGCCATACGCTTCCCAGCCCCTACCAAGTGCAGACAGTCTTAGAGTCTAGTGTTGGGTTCTCAAGTCCTTTGTGTAGAGATATAAAAGGGAAGTGGCGCTAGGCTTTCCCTTCCCTTTATTCTGAAACTTGGAAGCTCGCCTCCCTTCCTCTCCTTCATTACATGTCTGCAGCCACTTGGCTTGTGGCCCCTTTCTTCACGCTGCTTCCGCCTCTGTAACATAAACATGTGACCCTGGAAGAACAAAGGGTGCGCTTGGTCACAGGGGCCTCCAGCCAGAGAGCAACAATGAGGCAGTGCTGTCCCTGTAGAGGAGGGCTGTTCTGTCTCAGATGTGCTCTTTCGTGCCCTTCTGAAGGCTTTATTAATATTTCATAGATATGAGTGATGTGCTTTCCCTGTTTGCTTTGTGAAGTGGCAGGTCTTGCTAACAGGGGCTAAGACCATTTGCACAGTGCTTCTGAGTGGTGTGTTTGCAAAGTGAACTACATTAAGTTGCTTTTATCAACACACACGTGTTCCCACAAAAAGATTTAGAAATCAGAAAGGAAATAAATACTTATAAGTTTGCTTTTTTGTTCTTGTCCGAGCAGTGAGAATAGATAAAATTCTAGGGATGTTATGATGCTGTACCAGCTGGACCCTGGCCAGGACAGCAATGACGTCACAAGGCAACATGCCACTAAATCAGTGTTGGCCTCAGGTCTCCACTCTGAGCCGCTGGGGAACAGAGGGTGGGGTACCATGTCAGCCCACTGTACCATGGCTCTCTGCTGCTCCAACCCTACTAGCACTGACCCTCACAATCTTTTCTTCGTTTGCTGTAGGCCTGGCCTCAGTGTCTTTCAATCTCCATGTGGTGCTTTTCCATCCCTTCCTCTGCTCAGCTTCTTTTCCATCAAAACCTCTCTAGGGAGGCCACAGTACAGACTACAGCCTGCTGCCCTCTTGGCAGGATGCACAGGCCCTTCTCTGGGAAGCCAGGCAGCGAAGGACCAGACACACTGAGCTCAGCTACTCGGGTACCCTACCTCTGGGACTTGCAGCAACTCCACAGCTCTGAGCCTTGGTTTCCAGAAAGACATTTCTACCTTCCACAGCAACAAGCCAGGAGCTGAGTGTTTTCAAATGTAGCCCCGAGCCCCTGTCAAATGTGTAAGCCATAAATAATTCACTAGCTAGCTCCACAGAGCATATCTGGTTGGAGGCAATGAGGCTTCGAACAGTGTAGCAGACAGATTTATAAGACTCAGGCAGGCACAGCACCCCAGGTGTCACTGTGCTTGGAAACTTCTGGTTTATGGCAAGTCTAAATGAAGGTTCGGGGATCTTGTGCTTCTGAGTCTTCATTTCTCTAAATGTCAGGAAGACACAGGAGCTGCCTCACTGAAGCTCTGTGAGCATGAGGAGAGGAACTACCATGCACCTCCCTCCCAGGGTATCTGGAGAAGACTGGGGCATCAGCCCTTTCCTGCCATCCTCCCCTTAGCTCTGTAGAGCTGTCAGGCAGGACTCTTCAAGGCAGCGTCCTACCCCTCACATCTCTGGGAATGACTGTGTAATGATAGAGCATGCATGATAGCTTCTGAAGCCAGGGGCAGGCTCAGCACAGGACAAGATGGAACAGGGTTGAGCATCAGAGTCATTTCACTTCTTCAATATTTATAAAATGGTGCTAATAACAGCATTGTACACACTTGGAAGGGCTGGGCTGGCATCCAACAGGACCATTCCTGATAGCATCATAGTAATGGTGCAGTGCTCCATAAACTCACAGCCAAGGTGCGTGGGTACTGATGACCCCGAGCCACGTGAGCTGGGCTCTTACCAGGCAGCCACTAGAAGCAGCCACTAAAAACATCAGTACTCGTGACTGAACATCTATATTCCTATCAGTTTCACAGGAAATAAAATCTAGTGTCTATAGCCCCTGGGCAAATAACATGTGATAGTATTTATCAGCTAAGTCTGTTTGAAATTAATCACTTGTCTTTGTTCCTGCTCCTGAAGAATAAGGGTAAACCTGAAACAGTTCAGGTTATTAAGGGGATATGAAGGCTCCTGTCAATGGGGAATCCCAGGCCCAATGCACACAGACGCTGTGTTTGCACTGAGGCTCACACTACCTTCCTATATTGATCTCGCTGAGGCTTCTGTGCCAGAAAAGCAGCAGCTGCTTCCCACAGAGGACACATCTGAGAACATCTGTATTGAACACTAAAATGCACACAGAAAGCATCACTAGCAAACTGTCTGGGCAGAAGAACACAATGGCTTTCTCTTTCTACAGGATAGAAATGAGTCCAGTTCTTGCCAAAGCACAGCTCCCAGGCCTGAGCTAGAGCTGGAAATTTCTTCACACTTCAACCTATCTTTAAGGGTTTTGAGTCTGAGAAATAAAATAAGATTTAAACTACCCAAACCAGAACCACACTGATGACATGACCGTTAAACATGGTTCTGAGGATGTACACATTTGCCTCCCATCCGGCATGTGTTTCCCTTCCTGCCTATGTATTTTTCATAGTGGTTATATTTTGCACTGTTACCTAAGGAATATTCGGTGTGATTGCCAATTGATTAATTGCATGTACTTGGGGAAATGGGGATTGTATTTGCAGCTAGTAGCAGAAATATTGATTTTCCCTTTTACTACCCAAATCCACGTGTATGATGTATTCCCTGCCAGCTCAGTGCTCATAAACCCTGGGTCCTACATTAAATACCCAAGGCCCAGCCAAAGAACACAGAAACATGGAGAGGGTCTGGATTCAGACATACAGAGATTCACATGTCAGAGGCAATGTGCACTACAGAGCACTGCTGAGCCTAGGTTCCTCCCCCGTGAGAGCTTGGACAGCCCAGGTAAGGGCTTGGGCAGCCCAGGTAAGGGCTTGGCACTAGAGGACTTTTAGGCTTGTAGATCTTAGTTTCTCTTCCTGCTCCAACATACTCTGTTTAGTCGTTTCAGAGAGATGTTAAAATGGCCAGGAAACAACACAGAATTCTGTCACCACAACTGAAAAGACAACAGAAGCAGTTGGACCCCATGGCAGGCAGCACCATTACCTTGCAGTTGGACCCCATGCAGAAGGCAGCACAGTGCTCAGGTTACTGCTCTGCAGACATCTGCCCAACCTGCCCTTTATTTAGGGGTGGACTCGGTCACTGTCCCCTTGCTGTGACCAAAGAAACCTGACACATGCGGTGAAGGCAGGAAGGGTTTGTTTTGGCTTCAGGTTCAAGGAGATAGGCGTGAGGGAAACCACCACAGTGAGGGCACATTGGATCTGGAGTCAAGCAGCAGAGAGCAAACAGGAAGTGGAATCAGGCTGTCATACCTGAAGGCCCACCCCCAGGGACCTACTTCTTCCAGTCAGGCTCCATTTTCTCAAGGTCCACAACCTCCAAAATCACATCCCAATGATTCTAGCACTTAGATGGCTGGCACAGGAGAATTAAAAGCTTGGGTTCAGCCCAATCCACACAGCGAGACCTTACCTCCAAACCAAAACAACACAGCCAAGGACTTTCAGTTAATGGTTAAACTGTGGCATTTATGAGGCAGTATGAGGCTAAACTGTTTGTCTATCAAGCCACAATAAGCCACAGATGAAACCGGAGATGTACGTGTTGGTGAAAGAGGCCAGACTGAAATGGCTCCTTTCTGCATTCATTCAGGACCAGGCAAGCTTCGGGGTGAAGAGGTTCCAGAGGACTGTGAGTAGGGGTGTTATCAGGTAGAAGACAGGGAGTTTAGGACATTGAACACGATCTGCATGATATAATAGCAGATATATGTGACATTTATGTTTATAACACAGAATGAACCCTACTGTAAATGTCAACTTTAGTAAATAATATATCAGCATTGGCTCATTGTTGGTGAGATACACACCCTACAGAAGACGTCAGATGGGAGGTCACTGTGTGAGAACTCTATTTCCTCAATTTTCTACTCTAAAATAAGGCCATTAGTTGAAAAATTATTTATACATAAATTAGAACTTCCCCCCTTGGAGGAAGGGGTGGGTGGGTGATTCCAGGAAAAAAACAGCCCACACAAGGCATGATGCAAACGTGTGTGCTGAGCCTAGGAAAGCAGGTTGGATGAGTCTGTACCCAAGGTAGACAATCCCAGGCTTTTCCCAAGCATGGCTTCATCTGATCATCATGTCAGACCTGGCATGTCAGACAAAGCTGCATGCACAGAGGTGTAGTGACACCCTAAAGGTACCAAGTAATAATGCTGCAGGGAAAGGCCACACCCCGCATCTCCAGCCCTGGCACTGGATACACTCAAGCTCTACATGGAATGGCCAGCAGGGACTGCAGGGGCATTCATACTGCCACACACAGAGGGAGAGCCATAAAGATAAAGAGAATACTGCTAACTAACACAGCACCTGCTTGCGGTTTGGTACAGTGTAAGTACTGAGAGAGGGCAGTCTTCAGAGCTATGCACCCAGCCTCAGCTAATCAAGGTGATTGTTCCTTGAGAAAAGCAGGCATCTGTAAAGCAGGACACGTATCACCACATCCTTTCCTCTGTGGCTATAGATGGTTCCATCTAAACAGATCTGCGCGTGTTACTGTACAAGAGCCCTGGCTGATCTGTAATGAACACAGAGTGGGCACGAGATACTGGGATTGGTTGTTATTGCTGCAGAACCCACCAATCCTGACTAATATTCCACTGAGCATCAACTTCACTCTCCAGGAGAGTCAGCTATGAGAGCCAACTATCCGGTGGCCCAGTTACACGAGCTTCGGCAATGAAACTTCAGTCCATTCTATAATAAAACCATGTTGGAGAAGAACTGACACCTAAATCAGTGTTAGCTAATCTTGATAGCCTTGGGTGTATCTAGGTGCAAAGGTCAGCTGGCTTCTCCAAGTCACAGAGAATCAATACTTAGGAAGAATCAATAGCTACCCAGATACGAGCCCAGAAAAACTGCGGAGTGAATCTCGTTCTTCTGGGGTGTGTCTTAGATAACATGCACATCTTATTTAAGGAGCATATTATAGCTTGAGCACCTGAGCTGATAAAGTAATTCTCATGAAGAGCAGATGACGGTCAAGGGCTCCTGGAATATTCACTCGGTGCTCACATGAGACACTTGGACAAAAACTACAGGCATCTTCCCTCTCTGTCGGTACCCATGACAACACCCAACAATAACTCCATGGCAAAAAAAACCTGTTCAGAATTCAGTGCTTCTGTGTACAGCTGCTGTGGCATCATTCTAAAGAAAGTGTCACTCTAGCAACACCACGTTTACCTCTTTGCTTGTGCCACTGGGAAGCTGATGGTCACCATCAGCTTCCCTGTTAATAGCCAGGTGGAATATGAGAGTATGTACACACTGCCCTGGCTTCAGCCTGGGAGCTGACCCTAATCCCCTCATTAAGCATCATGGCTCCTTTCACATCCTGTTCCTGCTTCTACACATGCTTCTTGGATGAACGTAGACAAATCAATGAAACAAACAAAAGCAGTTAAAATCTGAGGCTCTAGGTAGGGAAACACTTCCTCCATGGGGTCTAGGGAACTGCCAGAGAGAGAGGAAACTTAGCTGTACCACATATACAGGGAGGCATGTAAAGATCAGAAGTCATTTCCACGCTGCCCATGTTCCATGACTGGTGTCAGGTTTATTCATAGTCAAGCCAGCCAGAATGTCCCAAACTCTAAACCTCAGCTTGAAAGAATATTATGCAATTATTGTATAAACAGTATGCAGAGCTGAATGTCTTTCTAGTGTGATACAATAGTTGGTTTGAGTCTATATTCTGGGCTTACAGAGTCATTAGTAACAGTTACGGGTTCTCCATGGTAACCCAGCAGCCAGAGGACTTTCATAAAAATTATTTTTATCCAAATTATATTAGGGTTGGAAGAATAATATAATGTCACAAAGATCTATTACCTAGGCGTAAGAGCTTCTATCACAGGTGATGAATTATTTATAATGGCCGGCATTATACGGCAATGTTTTCAAACGGAGGATTTGTAAATGTCCTTTGCAGATGCAAATGAACAGATTAATAAGGAAACAAGCTTTCTGGTGTGAGAAGCTGGGATGACAGATTAGCTATTAAGAGCAATTTATAGGTCATAAGATACGAAAGCTGGCAAGAAACACTGCCACTGTCAGCTCTAGAAATAGTAAAACCGCATCTGGTTTCCCAGGGGTTTCCTGTTAGACATTTTAATTACACTAGAAAACTGCCAGAATTTATAATGATTTCACTTCTAGAAAACTTGATGCCCTGTGTAAACTTGATGTAATATCAATTGTTGCCATCAGTGCCACGCCACAATGCAGCCGCTGAGAGCCAACAACTTCTGAATGGCAGAGAGGAACTTCTAGTGTCTCTTCTAGTGGCCAGGCTACACCAGAGGAGGACCTCACAGTCACCATGGTCCCCAAAGTAGACAGCTGGAGCTGCAGCGGCTGCTGGAGAAGAGTTGGACGGGTAAAGCACCAGGAGATAGCCTCGTCTCAGAGGAGCTTCCCACGACAGAGTTCACTCTAGCATGATGTTGTTTTAGTTCCATGCCATCACTGCCAGACACCCTGCATTTACGGTCATTTCAGTGACTATGAAACACTGTTCAACAGGGGTAGGAATGTAACAGATCACCTCAGAAGTTGTATTTACACTGAATCATAAAACCTGGGTTTGGCAGGATGGGATATAAGGAGGAATGTGGAGGAAGACAGATGGGTAACACACATGTACATGAGTGTCCCAGAAAGGGACATCTTGTGTGCAGATGCTAGAAGATACCGGGAGACCTTTAAATTGGGTGTAAAAATGACCCTCAAGGATCCGGAGAGAAGTTTTGGAATTAAACAACTGAGACCTTCTGCGTCCATCCGTGAAGGAATGTTACCACACCCTCTCACTAGAAAGGCCAGGTCGTAATGGTTGCTGAGGCGCTCTGAAACACACAGCTTCCGGATGTTCAGGAACAAGGACAGGCAACCTCTGCTCTCCGTGTGCTCACCCACTCTAGCAGATTCCTCCTCTTCTCCTACGGGGAATGATGATTCTAAATCCAGATTTCAGCACAAGAGCAAGAGTGTTTTAGAGTTTCATATTTATACATCACCCAGGCTATTGGTTCCAAGTATCAGCTAACCAGCTAACCCTACTAGCTTGAACATGGGATTTGAATGAATGAAGGTACAGCCATTGAACTATACCTCTGTGGTCCCAGCTATTTGGGAGGCTGAGGTAGGGTTGCTTGAATACAGGAGCAATCATCTCAAAATAAACCAAAGTGAAGTACCACTGCTCAGATGAACTGGGCATCCACAGGACTCTTTACAGAACTTTGAAAAACACTTGCCAAGAGAATCTTTTAATGTCCTTAGATATGGGTAGTGGTCCACTATCTTGGGTGAGAGTCAATCGTAGTAACTAGGGAAGGGCCAGGACCAGTGCCAGGTCCCCAGTCCCAGCAGGTGCCTCCTCCCAGCCACTCACCCCAAGTCTCCATGGCCTTCACTGACTCTGCTGTTGACAGGCACAAGAAGCAAATCTGTACACATTCCTCCAGCAACCGGTCACAAGCTCATTCCTCCCACTTTCTCATCACTTGGCCCCTGCATTCAGCAGCCTGCCGTGTTTAGCCACCCCTACATGTTCAGCATCTGAAACCAACCCCTGAAATTAGAACTATACTAGTTTTTATTTAGTAATTTTTATTTCATTGCCAATTATTTATATACTAAGTCCATCTAGAGTTAACTTCTGACCATTTTATTCTTAATGATAAATTTAAATATTTTTAAAATAATGTGGCAATATTAACAAATGAGGTTAAATATTAATATTTAAAACGCATTGTTTCAGTCTCTGAAATCCTCAGTGCTATTCAGTGTCAAATGCAAAGGTAAACTTTGACAATTTTTTTTTTTTTTTTTTTGGTTTTTCGAGACAGGGTTTCTCTGTGTAGCTTTGCGCCTTTCCTGGAACTCGCTTTGGAGACCAGGCTGGCCTCGAACTCACAGAGATCCGCCTGGCTCTGCCTCCCGAGTGCTGGGATTAAAGGCGTGCGCCACCACTGCCCGGCAACTTTGACAATTTTAATCGGACTTTTTTTTTTTTTTTTGAGACAGGGTTTCTCTGTAGCTTTGCGTCTTTCCTGGATCTCGCGCTGTAGACCAGGCTGGCCTCGAACTCACAGAGATCCGCCTGGCTCTGCCTCCTTAGTCCTGGGATTAAAGGCATGCGCCACCACTGCCCGGCTTAATCAGACTTTTTAAACAACTGCTAATTCTGTCAGCTAAGCCACCTAGGATGGATAGCCATCAGTGTGCTTCCTGGTCCAGTCTTGTCCCCGCAGGACACATTCCCCTATGAAGCTCACTCTGTTTCCTTACAGACAAGATTGGGAAATGACAGCCACTTCATGGGACAATGATAACCACACATTTAAAGAGCTTGGAATTGTGCCTGGCACACAAGGTGTATTCAATTACTGTGAACTGTTGTTATACACACTGAACGCCAATGAAACTGAGTAAATTAACAAATGCTATTGTCAAGTATTTATATTAATTTAATCTGCTTTGAACATTTATTTAAAGTGTAAATGTATCAAATCAATGTCATCCTTCCCTCTCTCATTATGTCAACTGAAAATTCTGAAAACATCAGGTCCTTGATGTGACACTGGTTAACATCCTTTTGGCACATGAATTATTTGGAATACAAGCACATATATTCATTTTCTGAAATCTCCAAAGAAATAAGACACCGTACAAAGGTCTGAAAGTTGAATATTTATATGCTCAATAAGGAAAAATTAAAATTCTAATTTTAATTAACTTGTCTAAACTTGTTTTATTTTAGCTTATCATAAAATATGTACAATGGCATTAAACAGGTTATATTTGTTAGATAAATTTTCACCATAAAAAAGTGTCTAGCTTTTTTTTTTTTTCTCTCTCTTTCTGAGACAGGGTCTCACTCTGTAGACCCAGCTGGCCTAAAAATGACCAGTATTTTTAATTTAACATAGTGAAAAATGGGATATGGCAAAGGAAGGAGTCTCCCATAAGACAGAGTGGAACGAGGCATCTAAGCCATGGAGTTTAGATCTGCATGAGGGTGTACCAAGACACCGCCCTATCCTCCGTGGTAAGACTGCCATGATCAGTTCACTGCACCACCACCTCCAGCCCCAGCTCTCAAGCATAACTCGCTCATGTGTGAGTCCCTGTGGCTAGAAGCAGCTGCTCAGTCTGCTCAGGACTCCTGGTTTCTCGTTACCCTTCATGCTCGTCTACCTGCCACTCGTCACCCATCGGTCGCACTCCCGTTAGATCTTAGAAATCTTCTCCCTGTGGCTTTTATCTGGGCACATGAGCATGAAATGGTCAGAGAGTGCGTCACAACAGCAGCACTGTTGGTGTTAATGCAGTGACAGGCACTACCCCTTTTCTTGTACTAGCACCCAAGCAGCAGAGCTGGAGAATAGGAGAGCGCGGATTTCCGGGTCTGCTGTGAACCTATGCAGACTACGCTTCACAAATCAGGGATGTCATAAATCACAAGAGCTTTGCAATGTGCAGCAGGAAAGGGGAGAGGTGCAGTCAAACAGCACAGTGTTTAACAGTAAGGAGGCCCATCTTGACTCAGACAGGAAAACATGAAAAGCATGCACCTCAGAGCCACTGAGTGACAGAATTCCAAGCATCCCATTTCCATCATCTCAAATCTCCACAGGGCCTATCACAGGGTAAAAATGTTTACCCCCACTTTAAAAAAAAAAAAAAGCACTAATTAACTGGTCCAAAGTGAAATAACTGAGAAAAGGCAATGCTAGGCTGTAAGTCAAGATCTGATAGCAAACAACCCCACATAAGGGGCAGGCAAGGGACAGACAGGTCACTACACTGCTCACGGTGTAGGCCTGGCTGTACTGGAACTCAGTCTTTAGACCACACTGGCCTTGAACACAAGAGATCTGCCTGCTTCTGCCCCCCAAATGCTGGGATTAACTGCCAGGATGAGATGAACCATTAATTAATGTTCTCTACAGTGTCATCTACAGATGTGGGACGTGTCTAGTCCAGACCTGGCCCACACACCTAATGTGATTGACAGCTCCCAGACAGCTGCCCCGTCACTGAATTTCAGCCACAGCTGTAAGTAACTCTATGGAGGGACATCCATAGATGGTTTCCAACTATCATACCAGGCTATGAATTCAAGGGTGCTTAAATGCACCTTGACAAGGGTGTGCTCTTAGAACGCCACAGAAAAGAAGAACTGGGTCAACTCCTACAATGGCAGGAACCATTTCCAGAAGGTTCCACTCAATGTAGCACAGTATTAAACAGGCTCTGTAAGAAGTCACAGTTTTATGGAAGCCTCAGGGGTCTCTTTCTGAAACACTCTTAAAGGGAGTGCAGTATCTCGCTCTGGGTCAGTGGTGGGAAAGGGGGAGGCAATGGCTGGACCACAGAGAGAGGGGGGAGCAAGGTGAGGTGGGAGGGAGGTGACTGATAGCTTCCATCGGGTGGGTAGTTGCAGCCCTGTTCCACTCCAGCTCCCACGAGAGGAACACATCCCCTGTGAGAAGCCTATACTGGGTCATCCTGATCACACCCAGGGTGCACTTTGTCTCATTTTATAGCTCAGAAGATTGGAAGGGAGGGAGAAAGAGAGGGAGGGGGAGGGAAGGAGGAAGAGGGATGGAGTGAAGAGAGGGGGAGGGGGAATGAAGGGAAAACAGGAGGGTAATAAGCTCACCTGGCAGCAGGGATGTGGTCAGACTAAGAGAAGTGAGTAGGAGTACTCAATGGAGGAAGGCAGCGAGCAGGGCATAGTCAAATAACCACCATGTCTCGGAGGAACACAGTCAAGGCCGGAAGGTCCATCGGGAAGACCGCCGGCAAATGTGAAAACTGCAATTTCATGTAAGGAAGCACAAAGCCTTGATTGTATTTAGAGGGTTCTCTGAAGGAATATTCTTTATATTTATTTATTTTTATGTACATGAGTGTTTTGCCTGCGTGTATGCATGTATACTTGTGCATGTCTGGTGTCCACAGAGGTCAGAATACATTAAATCCCCTGGAACCAGAGTTATGGATAGTTGTAAGCCACCGGGAACTGAACCCGGGTCTTTCGTAAGAACCATCCATGCTCTTAACTGCTGAGCCATCTTTCCAGTCCTTAAAAAATTCTCTAAAAAAAACAACAAAACAAAACAAAGAAAACCCTTTGATTATTTTTAAACCTAATTTTTAGTGTGATGAACTTAAATTTGTGGAACTGATAACTAAAGGGAAGAACACCCATGTCCAACCTGGATGCCAGCTTCTTGCTTTAAAAAAATTTATTTTTAATTTTTATTATTTATTTACTTATTTACTTATTTACTTATTTACTTATTTACTTATTTATTTATTTATTTATTATTTATTTATTTATTTATTTATTTATTTATTTATTTATTTATTTATTTTGTGTGTGTGTGTGTGTGTGTGTGTGTGTGTGTGTGTGTGTGTGTGTGTGTCCGGGGTATGTTCATGTGTGAATACAGTGCCCATGGATTCTAGAAGAGGGCACTGGATCTGTGAGAAGTGAAGTTACAGGCCGTTGTGAGTCACTCAACACAGATGCTTGGGCGCTGGGTACTGAACTTGGGTCCTCTGCTGAGCAGTATGTACTCTTAAACACCATCTCTCCAGGCCCAAAGTCTCCCTCACAGAATGGCCAAGTGGGCTACAATTCCCCTGGTATGCTTCATCTAATGTTGTCTGCCTCACAAGATGAACAGTGGTCCTCAAACTTCTCACAAGTGCCATCAGAGACAGAACCAGAGTTAATGGGACATTTAACACATGTTGGGTACTTGAGAGAAATGCATTGATTAAGTCAGCTGAGGTATGTCAAGGACGTACTTCAGAGGCTTGGCAATAAGAGTGTGGGAGATGTAGTCATCATTGGGTTCTTAATTCTTTGCATAACAATGTCCATTGCGCTCTAAAACTAGCCCATGCGGTGAATGCCAGCTGCATTCAGAAATCAGCCATGCTGCCGTGGCAGTCTAGGCTGGTGACTTTGGTGAGGACTTCCCACATCAGCCTGCTGCTGTGGCAGAGTCTAGGCTGGCATTTTGCATTAAAGAACACCCAGATGGCCAAGCATGGTGGTTGAACTGCTTCACATGGTGGTTCTATTTTTATTTTATTAAGGACCCCTCCCCCCATTTCCATAATGACTGTTAGAAGTTTACGCTCCTCCCATGAAATAGGACAAGTTCTTCTCTTCCATATCCTCATCAGCATTCTGCCTAAGATGAGGCGGATTTTCAAAGTAGTTTTGATTTGCTCTCCCTGATGACAAGGATGTTGAACACTTTTTAAAAATATTCACTATTTGTGTTTCTTTTGAGACGTGTTCAGCTCTTTAGTCCATTTACTGATTGGCAGTTTGAGGTTGTGTTCTGTTTTGGGTTTTTGATGTACAGTTTTTGCAGCTGTTATTGTTCTTACATTACACTCTGAATATCAGGCTTCTGTCTGCAGTACAGCTGGCAAAGGTGTCTCCCTACTCTCCAGCTGCCTGTTCACTCTGCTGCTGGCCTCCCTTGCTGTGCAGACATTTTAAGTCCATGGAGCCCTGGGGACTCTGGGGACTGCTTCCTGTACTGGTCCTGTCCAGGAGGCCCTGGCCTGCCTCTCTGTCTTGAAATACATCCCCTACGCTTTCCTCTGCAGTTTCAGTTTTTAAATTAAGACCTTTGGTCCATTTTGAATTGATTTTTGTTCAGGGTGAGAGATGTGGATGGAAACACAGCTGGCAAAGAAGGACTTCCCAGCAGGGCCCGCTGCCCAGCTGGGCTTCCCACCTCCTTACAAGCCAGGTCCGCAGGCTTGCTCCCTGAACACACACTTCATTCCTCCTCACCCTTTGGTTATACTTTAAAAATAACATTGACTTTATACTTTAAAAGATAACGTTTATTTACTTAGTGTGTGCGCACCTGTATGCCCCGGTGTGTGGAAAGTAGAGGGTAACTTCCTGGGCTCTGTTCCCTCCTATCATGTGGGTTCTAGGAATCAAACGCAGGGCATCACGTTTGTGGTATGAGCCTTTACCTGCTGAGCCATATCATTAGCCCAGGGCTAGAATCAGGTTTAAGTAACTGTTTATTTGTTTCAAATAATACCGAAGGTGTCTTTAAAAGCACTGGCTATAAGAATTAAAGAAATAAAGCACTGCTCATTAAATGGAAAAAAAACTTGGTTAAAAATCATACAGCTGTTAAAATAATGTCAGATAGACAAAAAAAGATTAAATAAAAAAATTAAAATAGAAGCAAATGTAAGTGACTATTTAATATCTGAATTGAGAGGGGCTTCCTATGCCTGAAAACAACAGAAGCTACAAAGAAAAAAGCAAACGATATGTCTATAAAATTTTTAATTTACTTATGTCAAAACATGGAAAAAATACTACAAAGAAAAATCAGATGGCAAAACATTTTCCTGGAGAAAAAAAAAAGCTGCCATGTGTAAAGGGCCCATAACAAGCACATACAATTGACCAAAAATGTTTTTTAAAACCCCCAAATGTGAAAAAATTCAGAAAAATAAGATAAATAAAATACTTCACCTTTCAAATAACAAAGTGTAAAGAATAATTTTGAGCAGAGCTCAGCAACCCCGGTGAGTGGTCTCACCACCTGTAGGATGTCCTGTAAATGTCCTTGTGATGATTTATTTTCTCTCTAGAGTTGAATCCAGTCGTTTTCAGCTTTGGCTCTATTGGTATTTGGGGCAGGGAATTCTTGGCTACAGGGCCCTCTCCCCTGTCTCCCCTTATACCACCAAAGCTCCTCAAGTCACCTTATCAGAAACATTTCCCAGGAAAAAGCAGTGTTTCCCAGGTGACAGACAGCTGCTGCTCTATGCAAACAAAATAATGCAAAAACCGAAAGGAAGATTGTTATAGGAAACAGTCATGACATTTTCTCTCTCTCTTTAAAAAAAAAAGTATTCTTTCTCATACAATACATCCTGACTGCAGCCTCCCCTCCCTCCACTCCTCCCAGACCTGCCCAATTCTCTCCCCCAGATCCACTGCTCCTCCATTTCCCTTTAGAAAAGATATTGCAGACTTTCCAGCAATATCCATCAAATAAGGCATAACAAGATGCAATAAGACTAGCCACAAACCCTCATATCCAGGCTGGACGAGGCAACCCAGCAGGACGAAAAGGGTCCAAACCACAAAATCTTCAACCCGCATCTGTCCTGCCTGCAAGATGTGCTGGGGCAGTGGCGACTCAGAACTTGTGAGAGTGGCCAACCAGTGACTGTCATGACACTTATGGGGAGATGACGAAGCTGTGAAATGACTGACTGGACAGCCCTATTGTGAGACCCCCACACAGTCACTAAGATACTGCATTCAACACGTTTGTTCTAGTGACTGGGATCGTGCTAGCTGATACGAGCACCAAAATCTCACTTGCAGTAGATTTCAGATCTTGCTCATGAAACCGTCCAAGAGGGTGTGAGACACAAGGCTGAGTGGAGGGAAGGTGGACCCGACTCCACATCAGCAGCTGACCCTCACTGTCAGCACTGACCAGCAGGACGAGCAAACACACAGGCCATCACAACTGGGGGCTGTTCACAGCCAGGCCTAGAAGCAGAAGAAAACATCTCCACTCACTCTCTGTTGTGTGGAACTGGGTCACAGCCACAGCCAGCTGCAAAATGGGCAGAGCAGTGCATGTAGTGATGTTCAGATAGAAAAGAAATCGTCTTGGTAAACTAATACTTCATTCTTTATTGGAGACATGACAAAACGTTAAATAAAAAAGCATAGTTTAGTACACATTAACACATACACCCTGCACTTGCAATCTACATGTGTGTGTATGTGTACATGTGTCTGTGTATGTGGTCTCACCTGCACTGGTGTGTGTATGTAGGTCAGAGGTCAACATTGGCTGTCTTTTTTAATTACTTTCCACCTTGTTTTTAGACAGGGCTTCTCACTGAACCTGTGCTCACCAATCAGCTGGACTAGCTGGCCAGCAATCCCCAAGCATCTCTGTCTACCAGGCACTAAAATTACAGGTGAGTGTTGCCATGCCTGGCCGTTTATCTGGGTGCTGGGGATCCAAACTCGGTCCTCATGCCTGCACGGCCATGTCCCCCACCTCCCCTAATCTTTTTATTTAAAAAAACACAATCTCAGGATCATTTCTATGAAAGTAATACCTTGCAACCCAGCAATTCTAACTGCAAATATGCCCACTAGAGAAATGCACAGGAAAATGCACTAAGCTATCAGAGTGTCAGAAGTCACAGGACCACACAGGGGGCTGGTCAGATAGCATATGGGAAGTCAACAGTCTAGCATGACTATGTAGATATGTGTGTACACATGTTTACATGTATGCACATCTTTTTTTTTTTGGTTTTTCGAGACAGGGTTTCTCTGTGTAGCTTTGTGCCTTTCCTGGGACTCACTTGGTAGCCCAGGCTGGCCTCGAACTCACAGAGATCCGCCTGGCTCTGCCTCCCGAGTGCTGGGATTAAAGGCGTGCGCCACCACCGCCCGGCTGTATGCACATCTTTAAAGGCTGCCACTAAGAGGCAGTCAAGACTTAAATAAGGATGCTGTTACATGTAAAGAACACAAAACTAAATTATTTGTGCACACATGGGTGTTCCTGTAACAAGATCTGTAGGAGGTTATGCAACAGAGGGGCTAGCAACATCCTGGGTCAGGTGGTTCTTGTTTGGAAGCAGGGGGTTCCCGTGTCTCGTGGGGCATCTCCCAACATCACTGGCCTCTGTACCAGAAGCCACAAATGACTCCCATCCTCTCTAGGAGGTGAATAATTCCCTCTAATGACGGTCACTAAAGGGAAGAATGTGGGCAGAGCAGAGGGTGCATTTGTCTTACCTGTAATGTTTAGAAAACCTGCCATGAAAATCTACCCGTATTATTTATATAATTTTTATTTTTAAAATGACAGAAATAAAGCACATTAAAATAGTCACAGTAATTATTTTCAGTGGTGAAAACTGGCTGATGTATATTAAAATTCTTCATTTTTAAAGAAAAGGTCAAAAGATTTTTTCAAGACCTAGTATTTTTGCTTATGAATTAAAAAGAACAGTTTCAAAAGAATAAATCAGTAACAAATGGTAACAGAATGGGAGTCATAGCTGGAGGGCTCTTTGGAGAACTTAGGGTAACAAATCAGGAGCACTGGGGATCAACCCAGGGTCTTGCACAGGTCAGACAAAGGCTGAACCACTGAGGAGAGAGACAGGCCTGACCTATAAACTCGGCCATCGCGCACTGCTATCCAGACATACGATGTGAGCACTGGACTGGGAAAGCCAATGCAGACTGCTCAAAAAATCTCTGTCGCTCTGGCTTACCCACCTCTTTAGCATCTGCTCTGTAAGAGAATGCTCACTCCCTGGCTCACTGCGTCAGACAGTGACATCTCACCGTGGAGAGTGATACTAGCCAGGAGCACACAGTGAATGGCACACAAAGCAGTTGTGTTAGACCCAGACTCACCACTACAAGGACCAATTTGATACTTACTGGGCATCTACTATCTGCCGCTAGGCACTGATGAACAGTGGCTGCTTTGATTTTATCAAGTGCAAGGCTAGAGCAGAGAAGACAGGAGGTAAGTGAGGACAGAGGAAGGACCAGGGGCAGAGGGAGGAGAAGTCAGAAAGACTGAGAACTTTCCAGGCACTGAGAAAACTCAGTGCAAAGGAAGCAAGAGATACGAACTTCTCTGCAGTGCCACAGGGGATAGGAGCTAGGGGGAGAGGCGTGGTCAGATGCTCACCTCCTGTAGGCAACAGGAGTGTGGCCTGACCAGAAACTCCTGGGTCTGGAGTACAGGAAATGAACACATAATGAGAAATGTTCAGGACATAGACCTGCATAGCACCACCCATGTTATATGAAACACCACACCCGTCAACACCTACTATGTGCAGCACCACCCATGTTATATGAAACACCACACCCGTCAACACCTACTATGTGCAGCACCACCCATGTTATATGAAACACCACACCTGTCAACACCTACTATGTGCAGCACCACCCATGTTATATGAAACACTACACCTGTCAACACCTACTATGTGCAGCACCACCCATGTTATATGAAACACCACACCTGTCAACACCTACTATGTGCAGCACCACCTGTGTCGTATGAAACACCACAGCAACCATGTGAAAAGATGTATCTTCATTTCACAGAACGAGCTGAGCCCAGGGAGGCTGAGTGCTCTGTCCTCAGTGGTGTGGAGCATCAGCCTGGGTTGGTTTCAGAGCTTTAAAAGTGTCACACAGCCTCTGAGTGAATCAGTCACTGCAATCCCGCTCATATGGCTGTAGCTCAACAGGAGAATGGAGGGATTCTCCTGCATCCTAGATTTACAAAGCTACGATGACATCAGACTTGCAGAGGCCCTGGGGGCCGGAGGCCGGGCAGCTTCATCGCTGGTGCAGAGGGACTTCAGCAAGGCCAAGTGCTCTGGTTCTTTCCCTCCATGCAAGCGCCGCTTGAGCGTTCTGCTCAGCAATTTAGGTCTGGTTTTCTTTCTGCTTTTCACCTTTTTTAAGCACTTCAAATGCAGAAAACTAAAATAACAATTACCTGTGACCTATTTTAACACATTTTAACATTCTCGAATTTTTGCCTTGGAATGCCCCCGCCCCTCACCCCAACCTCTAGCAATAACGGTCACAGATACAGTCCCCCCCTCTTTCCCTCTGCAGTCACTGCTGTGAGAATCTGATGTCTCCCACTCTCCTGAACATTTGGTATCATCTCTGTATATTATGGATCTGTAAAATCTGTCGTGTTCCTGTATGTTTTCAGTTTCTGTGGATGGTGACAAACGGCATACACATTCCGCCGGTTTAATTTTCTGGTTATGCACATATTTGCATTTGTGAGCGCAAGACAACAAGATGAGCAGGGCGAGCATGGACTTCAGTGAGCTGGGCTTATGCTTTTCTCTTATACCTTCCAGCAAGTCAGTGAACCTTCCAGAACCCTTTAAAAAAAAAAAAAAAGAAGGGGATACCTTTAATCCTAGCACTCACGAGGCAGAGGCAGGCAGAACTCTATGAGTTCAAAGCCAGCCTGATCTACAAAGTGAGTTCCAGGATAGCCACAGCTGTTACACAGAGAAACCTTGTCTTGGAAAAAATAAAAATAAAAAAAGGATAAAGATGTGCCTTGCAAGACTGTTGTGAGATATAAGCAACACCTACCTCCGGCCTGGCACAAAGCAAATATCTGTCACAGTAAGATAGCACATGAGCAATAGATGGTAGCTATTTCATGAGAACCTACAACAGATCATATTTGTTTAGGAAACCTAAGTCTTAGAATGGCCTTAAGGTCCCTAGTGCCAGATTGTGCTCATGAAAAGGAGCCGTGGTTACTTCCAGGTCAAGTCATCATGCACTGCTATGAACTCTCCTACCCAGAAAGGCTTTACCTTATTTATTTTAATGGCAGAATTAAACTCCTCATCCTTTGGTCACCATTGAATGACATTCTATAAGCCTGTGACCACTGCTCTAATTTGCCAAAATCTTTGAACGCCTAACCCTGTGCCTAGCCTGTGCTCTCCCCACCGTGTCTGTGGCCTGACACAACACTCCTACAGTTCTACATCCACAAGCACAATAAGGCAAGGTGCTCACCTGTAATCCCATCACTCAGAATGCTGAGCCAAGAAGACTCTAAGTTCCAAGCCAGCATGGTTTCTGGGGCAAGACCCTGCCTCAAGATAATATTAAAAATAATAAATAGAAAAGGGTGCATCACAGGTAAGTGATAAGAACCAGCCCTGCTTAGGCTCAGGACCACAGCACTGTGCTTATATTGCTCCTGCCTTGCTCATGAGGACAGATGCTGTGCCTCAGAGCACCCCGGCCACGTTTCTGTGTGTTTAAGACAGAAAGAACTACATATACTCACTGCCATATTTTTTAATGCCTAGGCAACTCCCCCAGACTAGCCTTGTTCATCAAAATTTCAACCATTCTCCATGATTCCTCTCAATGGCCAATTCTTTGATAAAATCCATGCTGACCTTTCCTCCCACCATGACCCTGCCCCTCCTGGACAACAGAGCATGTGCTGCTGAGCAGAGACAGCACTATGCAAACCCTCTGTGCATAGTGCGGGAAGAAACGTGTACACTGTTGGGGGTACCAGCCACTGGGCTAATTCTAGGGGATCCAGTCTGTCTGTGGAACGGGGATCAGAACAGCTGTCTTTACCAGCAGCCTCTGCTGTCCCTGGCCCTTTACATGCAACACTTCTGGGCTGACATTGACCCTGAAGGAAAAGACAAACTGTCCCCATTTTCCAGATGGTCAAGGCATCTATCTAGATCATCATCCAGCTCCATCCAGTTGAGGGCCATGCTCATCCTGCTCATGTGTCTAAGACAATAAATGGTGGCCTGGCTCAACACTCCGTGACAGTGGACCCTCCCAAGCAGAACGGGGCTCATGGCACTGAACACAAGCCAGTAAATCAAGATGCCCTCAGGCGCAGGGAAATAGAAACTCATAAAACAATACTTTATCATTCCACAGATTCCTGAGTCTCGGTTCTACCATCCCCCAGAGGAAACCCCAATCCATTTGGGATATTAATTATGATAAAAATTTATTAAGGACTCATAAATGCTAGGCGCTACAGGGACCACTTGAAAACACAGCCACGCATCTGTGCTCATTCGGAGAAGATTAAGTGTCTACTGACGAGGGCTCCTGGGAGCAGGAAGTGCTGTGCTCTGACTTGCATTTTCCCTGTCCCCCTCTTACAACTGTTTATTATTTATTTAGTCTCTTGGATTTCACACCAGACGCCAAAAACTAATATGTGTTCCAGGTAAAATACGTCCTCAGCAGAGGTGCACAGTAGCTCCTGCCGGCCTCATCCCCACGGAGAGCCTGTGAAATTCTGCCCACAGTGCTTCACATTCCCCTCTTCAAGTGAAGACGCTGACAGACAGGGGCTCTTTTGTTGTAACTTGGAAGGAGGACTCAGTTCATTTTCATTTACTTTTCCATTTGGACATTTTTTTCCTTGTAAATGTCCTCAAATCTCTAAGTCCTACCCTGCCCAGGGCCTGAGGTCAAGGTGGGACGGCAGAGTAATTAACACATGTGACAAAACTACAAAAAGAACGGCATGCGCCTGAAATCCCACATGATTTACACCTGACAATTTGGCCTCGCTGCCCATACTCCAGGTCAAGCTATTACATTTTAATAAAGTGACACTTCCACTGAGTGGTGTCCAAAGAACCAGGAGGAAGGGATTAACAGGAAAATGGCAGGCCAGTGAGTGGCTGGTGAACCGTATGAATTAAACTGGAATTATCAACGATAATGTTAAATGAACAACAGAAACATGTACAGGTAAATACATACAAATTAGCCTCTGGAAGGCAATGCTAAGTCTGAAATTAAGGTCTGGTTTTCTAAGATGGGGAAGGAACCCACACAGCCCAAATCCTTTGGTCCCCCCCCACACCCATACATGCATTTCTTTTACAGACCACAGAATCATTTATTTCACTTCAGAGCAAGCTTACATGAAAATAATCCCCCAGAAGAAGTAGTGCATTGATTTTCATGCTATGACGTCGATTTCCTTCCCACTGATTCATGGGATGGTTTAAATATCTGAAGAGCAGATGAGGCCTAATACAGATCCGGCTGCACAAACCCCTGAGCAGCTGTGGGGAGGGGTGTGTGTATTATATTCTGGAATCTACAACAAGCAAAGCTTTGCTTTAAGAATCTCCCCAAAGCCCTGGAAACTGAACTGCAGACCCTAATCTCACAATAGTCTAACTGCACCAGCTCGGCTGAGATACTCTGTAATAACCGCTAAGTAAAAGACAACGTGGATCACAGACTGGAGGGTGATATTAAACACAGCAAGAGAAGAAGGAAGGAACATCAGAATTAGGTTAACAAAGGTCTGAGCCCCTTGGATTTCCTTTATAAAAGGAAATTTTAATTTCTTTTACTTGTTCACTGGAGTCTAAGCAGGTTATAGCCTCATGGGACCTCCAGACCTTTCACTGTTTAATTCTGGGGAGAAGTAAAGATATACATCCACTTTCTAATCACCTTTCAACTTTAATAAACTTCAATGATAGTTACAGAATTTGTGCTAGGCCAGCAGCAGCTGAGTTCCAAACCCAGTGTAAGAGCCCAGTTCATCATGCTGTTCAGACCTCAGGCCATAAAGGGAAATTTAGTCCAATGCACAAATCTGCTTAATGTGCCCCTGGTAGTAGATGGATTCTGTTTAGAGCTTTCTCTGTTAAATCATTTAAGACCCGAGAGCTGCATTTTGCCTTAAGTGGCACTGGAGTTTCATAGGCAGAAGGGATGGGTCATTTCACAAGGGATTTGAAGTCACTGAATTCTGGCTATGAGGAAGCCAGACAAAGACATTCCTGATGAGAGGCAGCCAACCATTCAATAATGTCAGTTAAACCCTTACTATACAGCAGATCCTGAGGTGAGGCATCAGGGCACACCTGCCTGAGTTCCAAGGGCAGCACTTTGGGTCACTGCTTCCTCAGCACCCAGAACAACAGTAAGACAGAGAAGCGCCAACATGTGCAGAATGACTACAGGAGACACAGGCCCTGAGAGGCAGAGCTAAGTCTGGAGACCCTGACTACTGCAGCTGATGAGAAAGAGGCCTGTGGGGTGAAGGAGGAGTGACAGGTCACACTCTGACTGGGGTCAATGAGTAGAGGTAACGGACAGCGAGGAAATGCCTTCAAAGAAAAGCATTTACACTGAACATCTGCTGTATGAATTCACCACGTCCAGCATCCTTCTCTGTGAGGTGCTGGAGTTGAGCTGTCTGGAGGTAGCAAAGGAGTTCATTAAGGAGTGACCTGTGTTTGCTTCACCTCTGCATACGTAACCCCACTGGACTGAAAGTAGGGTTAGGTGAACCACTGAACTAGTTTAGTGTGTGTTCCCCAAAGGTCCAGAGGTAAAGGTTTGGTCCTCAGAGTGGCATTGTGGGGAGCTAATGGAGACCTTTAGGGGGCAGAGCCTCATGGGAGGTCATCAGGTCACTGGGGTTCCAAAGATGTTGCCACCATGGTGTGTGGCCCTTGCAAGAGGAGCAAGCCATGGGGCCACCTACCTTGTACCTTCAGAACCTCAAACTGCAGGTTCGCTCGCTCAGGGTTCCTTAGAGAATCCATAAGCTTGACTGGGAAAATTTGAAAACCAAAGCGTGAGGCAATCAGTAAGGAAGGAACATTGGCAGCTTCCACAAAGGCCCAGGAGATTCACAGCCATTATCAGTCCTGAGGTCCACTAGTGATGTGGAGGGAAGTTTAGCTTAAATATGGAGAAAACATATAAACCATTCTCAAATATAGGAAACAGGCTGGTTTTTCTGTGGTTGGTGGCAGCACATTATCACACCAGAGAACACAGTGAATGCTGTGGCCCCCAAACCACTCTGCTGCACGAGAAAGCTGCACTGAGAAATCCAGAAAGTCAACGCTGCCTCCAAAACTGCAAAACTAGGGGACAATTCCAGGGGCAAATTTCATCACCTAAACTGATCAGCAAAATAAATCTTGTGCCATTAAAATTGAGCATTAACATACTGAGAAAAAAAAATCTACAACTGACCAAATGATAAATTCAGACAGGAAGTTAGCCATCTCACCAGGTACTGATGAAATCAGCTCTGCAAAGTTATGTCTAACTCATGGATTCCATTTAGTGAGAAAGAGTTAAAGTGATGGAGAGAAATGAGATCAACAGTATTAGACATGTGATCCCACCACTTGGCAGGTAGAGGCAGGGGTTCAAGGCCATCATTGACTACACAGTGAACTAGAGTCCACCACGGCCTCCATGACAGTCTATCTCAAAACCAAAACTCAACAACAAAAGAATAGACAAAAAAATCAGGCAATACAGTTGAAACAATGAATGACTACTAATGGGCAAAGTGTGTCCTTCATCAGCTTAACACGCTCCTGACTTCCACCCCCACGCCCTGCCAACAGCTCTTCCCCAGACAGACACGCCCCATTATGCAATCACTCTACCCCCACCCACCACCATCTCATTCAGAAAAAAATCTTTTAAGTACTGGAAAGTAGTCAAGCACAGTCATACTAGCAGGTAAAAATTTCTCCCATATTCCAACTTTTCCTTAGAACCTTGAATTGATAACAAATGTCATTTTCTTTAAAATGATAGGCTCACTGCTTCAATTTTTGATAAAAAAAAAAAATCTTCTAATATCCAAGTCAAGAAAACCATTTTTCTGCCATTCTTTCATAGAAATACATGTCCATGACTTGCTACTCACCTCCCAACTCAAACAGGCACAGGGAGGCTTTGTATCTGAGACGGGGTACAGATATTTGTATTTAGCTGGGGTACAGAAGAGGTGAAGTGAGCCTCACAACTCAACTGGTCACAGAGAAAATTAAAAAGACACACTCATCACTCAAGAGTTGAGACCAGCAATGCCTGTGTTTTTATTGCTTCACAGAGTGAGGGACCTAGGAGTTAGATCCCTGAGAGAGAGAGAGACAGGTCGGAAGAGTGGACACAGCCAGAAAACAAAGATGTCAACAAAGACAGCAAGCGTCCACCCTCCTGACCAGAGACAAAGGCCTGGAGGCCTGGCAGGCTTTTTCTCTGACCAATGGGGTCTCTCCACCTGTGGGCGGTCTGAAAAGTTCAGGGCCAGAACATGTTTACTCCTAAGTAGGAGGCCGGTCAGTCTCCCTGTCTTTGTTCAAACTGACCAATCCTAAATTAGGGGAAGAAGACTCCCAAAGAATCTCCAAATCTCCTGCCTCAGGGGCGACTGGACTTCAGCTTCACAAGCCCCCACCGTGCCGTGTGTGTGTGTGTGTGTGTGTGTGTGTGTGTGTGTGTGTGTGTGTGTGTGTGTATGTGTGTGTGTGTGTGTGTGTGTGTGTGTGTGTGTGTGTGTATGCGTGTGTGTGTGCCCCAAATGTGTGCCCTGTGTATGTATGTATGTGAACTGTGTGTGTGCGCTCTGTGTATGCGTGCCCCGTGTATGTGTATATGTGTATACGTATGCCACGAGTGTGTGCGTGTGTGCTGTGCGTGTGTGTGTGTGTGTGTGTGTGTGTGTGTGTGTTCCAAATGTGTACACTGTGTATGTGAGTATGTATGTGAACTGTGTGTGCGCGCTCTGTGTATGCGTGCCCTGTGTATGTGTATATGTGTATATGTATGCCACGAGTGTGTGCGTGTGTGCTGTACGCGTGTGCGTGTGTGCTGTACGCGTGTGTGTGTGTGCCGTGTGTGTGTGTGCCCTGTGTGTGAGCTGTGCATGTGTGTGTGTGCATGTGTATGTGTGTGTGCCCCGTGTGTGTTTCCTCGTCCTTTTTCACCAGCTGATCCTGTCCGCTGTGTGTGAGATTTTCATCCCCACTGCCACTTGTTGTATGAAACATTTAAATTTTTTATTATTTTTTATTGTCTTTTAATTCTTTAGCTGGCAGGGAAAATGAACCTGACCCAGTAAGGGAGTACATTCTCGGGAGAAAACCCCACCCCCATTGCAAGTTCATGGTGAAGACAGAGAGCTTCAGCATAGGTCTGCAGCCACCTGGGTGCACACTCGGACCTTCACGTGTGTCCCATCTTGACTTCTGTGCCAATGTCAACATAGCTTTGCTTTGCATTTTTAAACATGCAAATAGCCTCTTTTTATTCCCTCTTTATTTATTAACTGAGCACAGTTCCAGGGTCAGTAGATTTGAGCACTGTCCCCAGGACCCCTTGTCATGTACTCTTGGGCATGTAGTTGGGGTGCTTGAGCCTTCGATTGCTCACTTAGCCCAGTGACAGGAAAAGCACAGACAGAGCCCTGCTGTGCAGAGGGTGAGAGCACTCAGTAGGTGTTTCCTGAATTATTTCTTGTCTTCTTCCTTGGTGTAACACGTAACGTGTTCCATTCCACATCTACTCAGAGGTCAGGGAAGATAACAGCTCAAAAGACTGATAACAAACAGGAGCCCCGCCCCCATCTGTTAGGCTGGTGCACAAATAACAGATCAAGCCACACCATTATGGAGACAGGGGATTCGAAAATGCTCTAGATGTATTCCGCCAGTAACCATGCCAACCGTCTCTGTCTACAGGAAGGTGGAGGTGCCTCCTGAACCCTCATTACCATGCTGCGATGCTCCTCCCCCACACTACCCCTAGAAAACACGCCTTTCCTTTTTCCTTTGTTCTCTGCTGCACAGAGTTGCCCTCAACATCAACATCTTTGTGATTTGAAACTTCCCTGCTCCAGCTGTTGCCTCACATCTGGTGTCCTCTATCTGGGACACTTGCTTCAGAAGTTAGACAATCAAGGTGATGAATCAGTTCTTTTCAGAAAATAAAACTTTCTCATTTCCTCAGGAATGTTAGGAGAGAGAAAAATGTTTAATAAAGCACAATTACACCATTACACATCTAATTGCCAGACGCCAAGCACTCGAATTGTGGTCTCTTCTGTTCCAGTGAGACACTGTATTAGCTACCTACTGCTGCGTAACAACACTTCCACATCATAGTCACTTAAAACAACACACGTTTATTACTTCCATCTGGTGAGTCAGGAGTCCAGGCACAGCCTCGATGGGTCCTCTGGGATGCAGAAGGCTTTGTATAGGCTTGGGCTCTCCTTCAGAGACTGGGCCCAGAGGAGACCTGCTCCCACCATGCAGCTTTCAGTTCCTGTGACTATAACCCTGAGAACTTCAATCTTTTGATGGCCATCAGTAGAGACTTCCCTCAGCAGCAGACACTTGCAGTTCTCTGCCATCTGGAAATCCTACACATGGCCACCATGGCTACTGTTCCTCTGTATCCAGGGGGATCCTAGACATGGCCACCGTGGCTACTGTTCCTCTGTATCCAGGGGGAATCCTAGACATGACTACCATGGGTGGCTAGTGTTCCTCTGTATCCAGGGAGATACTAGACATGGCTATCATGGCTACTGTTCCTCTGTATCCAAGAAGAATCCTAGACATGGCTACTGTGGCTACTGTTTATCCAGGGGGAGAGAGAGATTCCAGCAGAACAGGAGTTACAACCTTACACAGATCACACACAAAAAAATCATGGCACTTTTGATGTGCATCCTTGTGTGTGTGCCTGTGTGTGTGTGAAATGTGTACTGCATAAGCATATGCATGTGTGTGTGTGTGAAATGTGTACTGCATAAGCATATGCATGTGTGTGTGTGTGAAATGTGTACTGTGTGTGTGTACACACCTGGCTGTGCATGTACAGAAGCCAGAAGAGGATGTCAGGTGACCTGCTCTATTGATTCTGCTTTATTCCCTTGAGACAGGATCTCTCAATGAATCTGGAACTAGGGTGGTAGACAGCCAGCCCCAGCAATCCTCCTGTCCCTGATCCCAGCACTGGGATTACAGGTGCATGGCCACACCCTGCTTTTTACACAGATATTTGGATCTGAACTCAGCAATCATTCCTATCCATCAAGTCATCTCTACAGCACAATTTTTGGCATATTCTGTTGGTTAGAGAAAGTCAAAGGTCCCGCACACTCCAGGAGGGGGTAACCCACTGTGACAGTTGATCTTGACTGGCAACATGGTTTGGGTGAGAAGTACTGAGGTTCACAGAGCACACCTTTGGGGGGCTGTGAGAGGCCATTTGCAGTGAGGATTAAGTCCAGGGAGAGGTCCGCCCTCAGTACAGGCAGTGCCGTCCGATAGGCTGGGTGCCCAGGCAGAGTAAAAGGAGAAAACACGCCAGCAGAACAGTGTCTCTGCATCCTGACCGTCGCGGCTGGAGCTGTTTAGAGTGGCCACAACCTCTCTGCCATGATGAAGTGAATCCATGAGCCAAAGTAAGTCCCTCCTCCCTTGATGAACCTTTCTCAGGCATCTGTCACCACCGCAGTGGTCTGACTAACACAGGTGCAAACGGCAGAGCTCAGGAACTGTGCCATCTCCTTAAGAGCATGGTTGGCAGGCTATGCTGAAGCAGGCTGCATGGCAAGTGGCAAGTCTGCAAGGCTGGGAAGAGCCAAGGTTTAATGAAACTAGTTCTGGGGCCTACTGTTAATCTGAACCTCTATTCAGAGACACAGCACATCCAGATGGAGCTGAGATAGTGTTGACATGCAAGAAGGTTGATGTGGTGGACTGAACGTCATGTAAGAGTTATCAGGCATGCACTGAACAGATGCCAATGGTGTGACTCCAGGAAAACTTGATTGCAGCAGGATCATGGCCAGCTGCTAGAATTCAGGTGCAAGGATGTGGACTGTGTGTCCAGTCTCCTGTGCTTCCTGGGATTCCCGAATACTTTTGAGGGCCTGGTTCAAATGCTGCCCACTCGGTGAAAAGTGCCCAGTCTCCAGCATCTACCACAGTACCTCTCTGCTCTGGTTGGCTAGCCTCTGTGTCTACACCCAGTGGACTATGGGTACAAGAGAGAAAGGACCATATCTCATTCTACTCTGACTCCTTCACAGCTGGAAGAGCAGCTGGCATCCAGTGGTTACTGAATGATGACTGAAGCTGAAAACGCACAACAATGAGCAAGTCCGGCTGGATCACTCCTGTCCTTCAAGCCACCATCACCAGCATCCCTGTGTCTCCCTATGGCACACCCACTGATGGCAGCTGTGTGTGTGCAGCGTACACGGTCACTCGTCAGTGCAGATCAGTACAGCTGAAGCTTGACACAGAGGGCTGAAATAGCACTACATCTTTTGTGCAAAGGCTGAAAGTCTGCATGACACCCAGACGTCCCCTGCTGGCCGAAAGCTCTGATGAGCAGGTGCACACCACCATGTGCTTTTAGCAGAGAATCCTAAGTGGAGCCCTGGGGTGCTATAGAGCAACAGAAGCTGATCTTCAGACCCACCCTCTGCTCACAAAAAAAAAAAAAAAAGAAAAAGAAAAACAACAACAACAACAACAAAAAGCCATGTCAATCCTCAGTGACAGAAGAGACAGTCGTCACAATGTACCTGTGTGTGAAACTTTCCAGGGCCTGCAGACCCAGCAGTAACCACTTCTGAGGCTGTCACTGTGTGTTCGGCTGTAAGGAATGTTCTGGACCTGTCTACTTTCTATTAGGCTCATCATCCTCAGACATGCACAGTATGGCATCTGTCGATTCTCTTCTAGAATGAAAGAAGTCTCTCAAACTGGCTGCCAGCGTTCAAGATTGACCCCAACAGGGACCGGTAGAAACAAGGCCTGAGCTAATCAGCCCAAGCCCTGTTCAGCCTCTTAACATGAATATTAAACCTAGGAAATGGGAATAAATTATGCACACATATTTGCATTTGATTTTAAAATATGCATAGATACATGTTTTAAAATGGACCTTTGGCCTAAGACAATGAAAGAATTCCATTCATAATGAAGGGCAGGCATTAGCTTTCCTGACAAAATTAAATAAATAAATACATTTGCCTAATACACCCATAGAGTCTGACTGGAGGAGGAAATGCATCTAAGACCGGGGTCTTTCTGTCAGATGTTCTCGACGTGATGGGGAACACAGCGGGTGCGTCCCACGGGGGCAGGGCTGGCACCGGTGCAGCTCCCTGGCACACCTGCCTGCTCTTCTGTCCTTCCTTCTTTCCACACATTGCTTGAGCGCCTACTCATGCTATTCCCACCGTAGAGTTCTTCCTCTAAGAAGGGGTTTCATACAGCGTCTAAGTGGGAAATGCTTCGCTGCAGTGGGTGAAGCTAACAGAGCCCCAGGAAAGCCTTGCTTCTCAAAAGAAAAAGAAAAGAAATTGAGAAGGCATTTCCTCCCACTCTCGCTGTTAGATGGCTAGACGAACATCCACAGCGATGAGCTTCAAGCATCTGCATTAGAACCACATCCTGAGCTCGGGCCTTGATTTGTCGTCGTAACCCCAAAGTTGGCCACAGCAGTGGAACTTCCTGAGCAATCAGAGCCTGAACATCCCCAAAGGATTTCTCTGGCAAGGTCTTAGTGCTCAATGACAAGAGATATTTTACAGAGAAGAAGTGGGACTGCACAGTGGCCAAGTTCAAGATTTAATGTAGAGTTGACACCTACGTAAGTGCCTCACTCTAGACTCCAAATGGAAACTGGAACGAAATAGCTTTCTAAATGAATACAGTTAGGTTTGTAAGAATCTTATAAAACCTGATGTGATGAAGAAATAAAAGCTTACCCAAAGCCTGACAGTAAACCTGCCTTTAACACATGGGTAAATCCTGTTGGACTGACTAACATTTCTACACGAATAGTGCACAGAACATCCTATGTGTTATTTCTTTTAGACTGGGGTAATGTCTCCACATAGACAGCTGTTATGTCTGTAGCCAGCCATGTTTTTGTCACACTTGGGAGGACTTGCTATGGACAGTGGGCAGAGGCCATGGTGCTGCTGAATACCTGCCATGCCACAGACCACAGCCCATAGCCGCTTTTTGCAGGGTGCGCAGCCACTCTGTGTTCCTTCTTGGCTGTAGTGTGTGTGCACATACATGAGGCCTGAGACTGCACACTCTCAAGAGGAAGCTGAGCTCACTGGTCTGTGGAACACACAAGTTCTATACAGGGTTCTATGAGACTGTCTTAGCAATCCCTTCTGGAGGATCCACTCACTAACCTAGAGAGTAGCTTACATGATGTCTTAGTTAGGGTTTCTAGTGCTGTAAAGACACCATGACCAGGTAAAAAGAACATTTAATTGAGGTGGCTTACAGCTTCAGAGGTTCAGTCCATTATCATCACGGCAGGAAATGGGGGCTTGTACGCAGACATGGTGCTGAAGAAGGAGCTGAGAGTGGAGAGGGAGCTACATCTTGATCCCACAGGCAACAGGAAGTGACCTGTCCCACTGGGCATGAATTGAGCATATATGAGACCCCAAAGCCTGCCTCCACAGTGACACACTTCCTCCAACAAGGCCACACCTACTCCAATAAGGCCACACCTCCTTACAGCGCCACTCTCGTTGGGGGCCATTTTCTTTCAAATCGCTACACATGACTCCACTCCACCAGTCATGGCTTAATATCCTCAGGGGACCTCAGAACCCCCTGAGCCAATCAGATGCCTTCTCTTTAGAATGTTTTGAAGCTGCTGGGATTTTAGAATTTCCCTGACACCAAAGAACTAAAAGGGTTTTTTTTTTTTTGGTTTTTCGAGACAGGGTTTCTCTGTGTAGCTTTGGAGCCTGTCCTGGAACTCACTCTGTAGCCCAGGCTGGCTTTGAACTCACAGAGATCCACCTGCCTCTGTCTCCCGATTGCTGGGATTAAAGGCATGTGCCACCACTGCCCAGCCTAAAAGTATTTTAAAATGCACATTTAAAAGTTAAATAAGCCCTGGCTGCTAAGAGGCTGACTTGGGGTTAGGACCAGAAGGGGTGCATGTCCACCCTGGGCAGTCAACTGAAAGCCCTGTTCTATGAACTCACTGGTACCTCTATACCCTAGGATCACATCTTCTTTGTTGCTCAAACTAATCTAAAGAGTTTTCTTCACTTAAAACTACTATTTTCTAAGCTGGGGGGGGGGTCACTGTGTCCCATCCCCAGCATGTACCTCCCCCCATAAAAAAAGGCCCTGATTCTTAACCAAAATGTGCTTAAAAAAAATGTCTTCTAGCTGGATGGTAGTGGTGCACACCTTTAACCCTAACACAGGAGTCAGAGGCAGATGGACTCTGAGTTCAAGGCCAGCCTGGTCTCTAGAGCAAGTTCCAGGATAGCCAGGGCTACACAGAGAAACTGTCTCAAAAAAAAAAATGTCCTTAACCCTGAGGTATGCAAGCTGGCTCCAAGGAAGCGGCCTGCCCAACACTAGTAAAACCAAGACATAGCAAAGCACAAACTCTTTGCCTTCAAAGCCCATGTGCCCTAAGCACATGCCGGATGACACACCAAAGCTGCCAATGCTACATCTCATGGAAGGGCAAGGTGCTGAAGTTTTCCCAAGTTACCCATGGGACAGAAGAGGAGCCCAGGAAGAGACTGGCTCCCCCACACAATAGAAAAGAATAAACCTTCCACATAATCTGTGATGGTAATTTTCATTATAATTTAACTAGATTTAGAGTCACCCTAGAAGCATGAAGGAGGACGGGGAACACCCCCACCTATGGCCATCACCAGCGTTCTACAACAACAGCTTCTGATCACATAACTTCTGTTCTTTCTTCCCGCTAGGGTCACATCAGAGTGACCCGCAGTGTGATGTCCAAGACAAACAGTGAAGTGTGTGAGCACATCTCCCAGCCACAGAAAGACGGTGCTCAAGGGCAAGCCTGCATCTCTGGGAAGATGTGACCCTGTCAGTATTCTCCATTAACTCCAGAGATTCAGACAGTACTACGACTCCTTCACAGGTGGCCAGAGTACAGACTGCACCTTTGAGTGGCACAGTTGAGTGGGGTGCTTTGTCTCCTTATTGCTCAGCAAGAAATGCCCCTTTAACTGCCCCCCTCCACTGAGGCAGGCACTTGGCTACTGAGCAACAACAGTAACTGAGGTACAAGTGTGTAGCCAGCCTGAAAGCATACCTTCTGTTCCTGAGTGACACCAGACGATTATAGGAGAGTCCCAGGCCTCACCTTCACATGCCAAGACAGACCCACGCAGGGACTGTTCCCATACCACACTAATGTTTGGGGACATAGAGGAAGCCTGGGTGGGGTTTAGCAGAAGTGGGATATTTTGCCTTGGAAGTATCCCCTGAATTGCCAGATGGGAAGGACCTGAACATTAGTCAAATGCGAGCCGTAGCAAAGGCAAGGGAGAGCTTCCCACACTATAAACTATTGCATTCTAATCATTCCAATCCCAGGATTTTAATCTTCCTCAGCCAAGAGAAATGACCTAATGCAAAGTCTAAGCTCATTATTCAATTCAGTGCATGAGGTTTTTTTTTTACCAAAAAGAAAAAAAAAGTATAAGGAAGAGAGATGTGTATGCCTATGTGGGACACTTACATGGTGAAAAATGCACCAAGCATTTTGTGCATGAGCATTATAATAAACACTAATCTATAACCCCAATGAGCTGTCTGTCTGTACATAGTTAGACAGCTCTAATGCTAACATCTCCAGATTTTCTTTCAACATTCTTTTCATACCATAACTACTGACTGGCAGAGAGAGAGACATAAGTAAATGACAATGTAAAATGTTAAGTGCTTTAAGGAGACCAGAACATCCCAGCCTGTGGTTTTTGTTATTGTTGTTGTTAGTTTTGAAATGAAGGCAGGGAATGCATCCAGAGTTCTAAATTTTAGGTCTAAATCTCTGCAGAGGTCAAATGCACAGCTTGCATCTGTAAGTCCTCCTGGAGTCACAAGACAAGCCTCTGTAAGAGTGGCTGATGTCTGAGGTCACAGCTGGGAACAGCTCTGCTCAGTTCAGCTTATGAGTCCTACGGGACACTGTGGAATGTGAGTTGCTTACACACGGCTGATGGGGAGCCGTCAAGAGCTCTAACGGGCCAAGTACAGCCATTAGGAAGACCCATGAAACCAACGTCTAGAAGGAAGACATTTATTTGTTGTAAAGAATCAAAGTTAAACATCAGGTCATTTATACATCTAACCATACAGTTACTGCAACTTTGATAAGGGTGAAGAATGAATGAGAAATGGTTGCTTTATGTGAAACAAAGAGCAGACATGTGGCTGATGTAACATTTACTGCTGACCTGACACCAAGCTTCAATATTTACTCTTGACTTAGTACAGAAGGGTGCTACAGTGGGTTAGCATTGCTGAAAAAGGATCTAAGGGATCTAAGAATATAATAATCGTCTTCAAATACCGACTACATCCAGCAGGCACTGGTCTTCTTGTGTCACACAGAGCAATGGCAAAGAATGCCTGGCCACAGTTCCTTTTCAGAAAATCTGCTCCTTCACATCACCCCTGACCAGAGCCACAGCTAGCTCTGTGAGTACCACAGGGGGTTCCCTGACAATCACAGCTGTGGGAACCAGGCTGGACACTCACCTGCAGGGCAGCTCACCTACTGAGTAACTAGTTTTCTGCTTTTGGAATGAAGAAAGGTTTTCAACCAAGAAGATTAACCTGTTTTAAGGAATTTAAACTGGTAAACAGAATGAAAAACAGGAGGGGCATATTGCAGAAGAGCTAACCCTAAGAGAATGTATTCAAAGAGAGGGCGGGCAGCCACTGGGATAGGGGTGGTTAACAACGTCCCTCAGCAGCAGAGGCCCAGGGATGTTGGAGCATCTGCCCAAGGTGCCTGAGCCTCCTGTACAAAGCCCTCCTCTCTTGACAAGCACCTCACACAAGTCTGTTTCTTGAAATCAAAAGAACCGCAGCACAGCCAGAACTGGAGGGACCTGAGTTTTCAGTGAGAAGGCTGGGGCTCAACACAGGACTGCAGGGTGAACACAAGAAATAGCCAGTTATTCTTTAGTTAGAGTTTCTTAATCGGATTAGTTGGTTATGCTTTTTATTTTTAAAGTTTAATTCTGAATTATATTGCCATTATTTATTTATAATTATTAATGCCACATTTAATTTGAGCATTAATGCTGTCAGTGTGTACACTGTGTGAGCATGAGGAAGCCAGAGAGAGAGAGAGAGAGAGAGAGAGAGAGAGAGACTCGGTGTCTACTATCATTCTCAACCTTATGTTTTGAGACAGGGTCTCTCACTGAACCTAGGTTCATCGTTTTGGCCAGACCGACTTGCCAGCAAGCCCCGGGAACCTGCTTGTCTCTGCCCCAAGCACTGGTGCCGGGGCATGTGCCAATGCAGCCTGGCTCTTTAGTGGGCACTAGGACTTCCCTTCCTCACGTTAGCACAGTGAACAGTTTTCACACTGAGCCACGCCCCAGACCCCACTTCACTGCTTTTATGTGGAGCCCTGTGTTAAAACTTAATTTTGTTTATATTTTGTTTTTTATATTTTAATTATTTTCATTGTTATTCATTGTTATTCACTATAGGGACACATCTCTACATCTAACAAAATACAGACATTTTTATTATTGAGCTATTTATATACTCTTCTAGAATACTGCCATATTGTTTAATAAAGTTGTTAATATCTGTCCATTACATGGCTAGTCAAATAGTGAAAAATAATATTAAATGGTGATTTTTAAAAAAAAGATAACTTGGGTTGGTTTCCCAGCTGAACATATATCTCCCAAACATCACCCAGACATTATAAATTCATTCCCAATAACATCAGAGTCATGAGTTGTATTTGCTACAAGAAAACAAAGGACCATAACTAACATACATTCTACAGCCCAATACATCACTGGCTAAACGACAGTGGAGGATCCACTGAGACTGCCAGGCGGCAAGAGCCATCAAAGTCGGTTCCCTCCACACAGAGCTGGCTTCCCCTTGGGACTGAAGCCTGCACAGTCATGAAGAGCTGAGGTGCTATCCACAGGCAGTGAACAAAGTCTCCAGACTCAGAGATACAAACAGAATTTAGTTCTGAACTGGAATCACAACCCGCTGAGTCCCTCCAGTGGACTGGGAACTTACAGTTGTGAACTTCCAACCTGAGCTGTGATCCCACACATGGTCTCTGAGGAGCAGGCTAGCTTTTGTGAGAGACAAAATTAGGAGGGTTAATCTCACTCAGAGAAGAGCAGCCCACAGAGAGGAGCCCAGAGCTAACATCAGTCCTGTGTTGTTTTTCTTAGTCTGGCAGGGACTGAATTTCCAGTTAATCTCATATTATTCTCACTTTTTCCTCTATCTCTATCGCCCTCTCTTGCCCTCTCTCTCACCTCTAAAAGATCAAGAGGTCAAGGAAGGAATGAGGGAGTGACATTCATCTTGGCATCGATGCCTGGTCTACTGCCTTCACTCAGCCCTGCACCGGAAGACCCATGTCCTCCTCAGCAGCTCAACAGTAACAAAGGCTCTAAATCTTGACCGTCGTCTCTAGACTGGCTTTATGATCAAGGCGAAGCATTGCTGTAAGTGAGACCTTTAGCTGTCGTGAGGCAAGAGTGGAGTTTAAATGTAGACATTCACAGCCAGGTTGGTGGTGTGCTTGCAACCCCAGTACTCAGGGGAGTAAGCAGGAGGATGGCAAGACTAAGGCTAGGCTTGGCACAGAGTGACACACCGTCAAGGAAGGAGTGAAGGAGGCTTTGAAGCTGTTAAGGAAACAGTTCATCATTATGCCTGAACAATGGGACAGAGTGTGAGACCCAGACAGAATAAATGCACATGCACAGCATCTCAGCAGAGATGGGCAAGTCATTAAATGTAAATGGAGAAAACCTGATCAACCTTTCAGGGAAGATGCAATTAGATCCATCCCTGGGACTGTCCATAAGAATGAACTCACAACAGATGTCTCTCTTGCTCTCCCATATCCCACTGAGCAGTAGCAGCCTCGGGTCATCACCAGATGCCTGACAGCACTTACAGGGAGGCAACATCCTCTCCTCAGACCTACCCTACAAACTCCACTCTGAGTTCTGTGCCTGCATACAGGCTCTTAGGCAAGCTTCAGGATGTGAACCTTGGGATGGCAAGTTAGGATCCTTGGCCAATCCCACATTTGCACAAGATCTGATTCCTGTGTTAGATCCCTTACCTCTGACATTCATGGTGAATGTGCCTGCATGCTGGGCATGAGCACTCCCCTGTCACTCATGGTCCACCTGCCTGCATGCTGGGCATGAGCACTCCCCTGTCACTCATGGTCCACCTGCCTGCATGCTGGGCCTAACTACCCTCCTGTCACTCACGGTCCACCTGCCTGCATGCTGGGCATGAGCACTAGTCTTAGAACGGGGCTTCAGGGGCAGAGTAACTAGGACAGGAATCTGCAATGACGTCAGGAGACTGGATACACCTTGTTTGCTGATGAATGGGATGTAGGAAGGATGAGATATAGCGTCATCTGCAGTCACCCAAAGGGCCAATAAAAAGCAGATTTTGGGTGACCAAGAAGCTACCATAGATATTGAGGACATGTTAGTGGAAGCTCTAAGGATGGGGGCTTTGGTGGCCGATTCTAAGCACACTAGCGAACCTGAAGGAAGAACATGCTTAGCTCTTTAAATTGTCAGCCCCAGGTCAGGGTAGGGAACAAGAAAGCTTCTAGAACCATCTTGAAAGATGCCAACGGTTCAAGGCCTCTGAAAATTAAGTGGGTGTCCATCAGGAAGGGATGGAAGGAACCCCAATGAGGTGATGAGCTGAGGACCAGGCAGCCCACGAGAACCTAGAAACAGCTCCCCCACAACACTGTACTTTAAGTGCTTCCTGGTATCTCTTCTCCCAGCTTTTAGCTGCCCCCTCCCACCCTGTCTCTGCCATGCTGACGCTGCACCTATGCCTCTCCAATCACCACCGTACAGCACTGGCACTGTCTCCTCACCGAGTCGCAGCAGCCACCATGAGAGCCATGGTCTGTGTCTGTGGTTGAGGTGGAGACACCCACAGTTGCTCCGTTACTACAATCGCCCTTAAATAACCTCCTGCTACCTGGCGTACACCATCGGAACTTCACAACATACCCTTTCCTTTTCCTTTGAGACCTCATTGTAACACATCCTTTGTCAACCCATAAGCCTCACAAAACGTAATTGCTCTACGCAGTTGAGTAGGCAAAGCCATGTACATCTACCCACATATGTACGTTCTGAAGGCCTTCCATTCCTCTGCAGAGATACAAGTTTCTCTCTACTACCCTTTTCCTCACACCTGAAAAAGTTCCTCTAACACTTCTTCAGAGCAATTCTGCAAGCAACAATTTTTCTTATCCTTTGTTTGAAAATGTCTTTATCATTTTAAAAGCATATTTTATATCTTTTTGCTAGATATTGAATTTGCTAGATATTTTTACTAGATATTGAATGTGAGGTTGACAGTTTTTCCTCTTAACACTTCAAAGGTGCCATCCACTGCCTCTGGCTTGCACAGGCTTTGAAGAAGAGTCTGCTGTCTTTCTCATCCTTGTTCCTCTCAGGCTGTTCATCAGAGATTCTCTTTATTGTGTGTTTTCATCAGTTTGATTAGGACTGGCCTTGGCATAGTTACTCTACTTACCATGTCTGGATGTGTAAGCAGGGAGTCATGTGAAACGACCAGGGAAACTGTAGTTACACCTTGGTAACTTTGTTTCCTGATACATTGCCTTTGTGGTTTAGCATCCTTGAAGCTGCGTTTAGGTTCTTCCTATCATACCAGAAATTAAGGTACCAGAACACTGTCCCAAGTACCATATATGCCCACTGACGAACATCCTAAGAGGCAGGGAAGGAAAAAACACACAGGCATCTTGACCATAGAAAGTGCACAACAGCCTGGCGGTGGTGGTGCACGCCTTTAATCCCAGCACTCGGGAGGCAGAGCCAGGCAGATCTCTGTGAGTTCGAGGCCAGCCTGGGCTACCAAGTGAGTTCCAGGAAAGGCGCAAAGCTACACAGAGGAACCCTGTCTCGAAAAACCAAAAAAAAAAAAAAGAAAGTGCACAACAGGTGTGGAATTGGATGAATTCAACAGTGACTTCATGAGATGCAGAAATCATAGAAATGTCAAAATCTGCAACACAAAACTTTGCAAGCTATTACTCCCCTTTCAGGCCTACCCACTGCAGCTGCTCTCTGCAGGATGCTTCACTTTGCTAAATAAGTGCCTACTTAGTCTTATCTCTTGGCTGAATTCTTTGCTTCAAGAGGCAAGAACCAAGGAGAAACATTCCCCTAGTGACAGAGCTCACTGGCATTCCTAGTTTGTTTTCCTCATAACTAGGAAATGTCTTAATTATTGCTGCTTCAAACGTCTCTGTATCTGTTAGAACACCTGGCCATGTCCAGTAGACTGCCCGATTTCTCTTCTGTCTCCTTGGCCTCTTCACCCTTGTTTCAATTTGGATGGCTTCCACCACTGTGTCTTTAGGGTCCTTGATTTCTCTGTGTCTAATCTGTGATTATGCCCATCTGGAAAATTTTCCATTTCTCAAACTATGTTTTTTTTTTTCTAATCTAAAAGTTAATTTGGCTCTTTCTCATGGCTTCTATTTCTTTCTTCTTCATATTAAGAAAAATATTTAAACAGCTATTCTAAAGGGTTTGTATATGGAGTTTATTTTCTGAACTTTTGTACAGACCCGAGTGTTGATTTCAAGCCCTGCTTTGAGTTTGTTAGGACTGGTCTTTCCCAGAGAAGAGACACATTGCTCCTGAAGCACAGCCCTCTAGGCTCTCCCCTAGACACCGTGGACCTTTCGGGCTAGCCCCTCCTAGTTCTGGTGCTTGCTCCTCTGTCAGGCCATCATCCTTTACCATGGTAATGGTTCTTTGCCTAGATTCATGAGAACCATTGTAACACGACTCCAGTTTAACATTCCTTAAAGCCTAAAGGAACATAGATTACTGGAGGCCATTTTCTTTGTTGCCCTTTCCTGTCTCTGACCCACAAATTCTAAATACTTCCATTTCCCCCAGCTATGACCTATGTTTTCTTAGTTCAGTGGGGCTCTGCCAACACTGTGAGGCAGAGTGCCTCTAGAGGGAGCCAGTGCCCCCATCTCAGGACTCATCACCTGAAAAGCATTGCTTCGTAGAGGCTGGCCAGCACAGCAGCTGTTTGAGATGGAGAACCAGGGGTGCTCATTCCACCGTGACTGAACTGTACTCTACTTTTCTTTCTCTTTGGTCTCCCCGTTTGCTTCCTGCCTGGCACAGGGTTGTGCAGTACAACAAGGACAATGACAGTTATGCTATGACTCTGTCCAGTACAGAATCTGGAAACCACATGTGGCTATTAGGAACTTAAGATATAAATAGTGATTTGAAAGCTAGAAAGGTATATAAAACCAAAATCATTCCATTATATCAGAAAAAAAAAAGATAAAATACAGATTGGAGATCATTCCTCCACAGACCAGACAACTGAAATTGGAGCTGACACTAACCTAACATCTAGGGAAAGGTGGGGTTAAGGTCCCAATGTGAAGTGTCCCCACAGGCTCATGTGTTTGAACACTTGGTCCCCAGCTGGTGGTGCTGTCTGGGAGGATGTGGAACAGCTGGCTGACACAGCTAACTAGGGCTGGGCCTTGAGGGTAATGGCCTGGTTCCACTTCTAGCCCCAGCTTCTCTGTGAGAAGCCACGCACCAAGCAGGCTCCTGTTATTCCTGCTATCATGCTTTCTTTGCCATGATGGACTGACACCCTGTTAAGCCGTGGCCAGAATAAATCTGTCCTGTAGAGTATTCTGTCACAACTATGAGAAAAGTAATCAACACAGACAGGAACTGGCCAGGAGAAGAGGACCTAATTCCTGTTACAGACACTGCTGAACACCATAAAGGCCAGGATAAGATAAAACCAAAACAGCCACAGTGCTCTGAATGACAATGGCTCCAGTAGGCTCAGTTCCACAGGCATAGCTGTATAGATGTTTGGGTAGCTTTGTGAGAAAAGGTGTGGTCACTGGGGTGGGCTTTGAGGTTCGGAAAGTCCACACCATTCCCAATTAGTTCTGGTTCTCTCTCTCTCTCTCCCGCCCCCCCTCCCCCGTCTCTGTAATTTGCTTGTGGATCAGATGTAAGTTCTCAGCTCCTTCTCCAGCACCATGTCTGCCTGCCTGCTGCCTTGCTTCCCACCATGATGGGCATGGACTCACCCTCGGAAACTGTAAGCAAGCCCCAATCAAATGCTTTCTTTTGTAAGCTACCTTTGCTGTGGTGTCTCTTCACAGCAATAGAACAGTGACTAAGAAAACAACATTGACTGACTGCTAATGCCTCGGTATGGACTAGCAGGAGGATAGGGGGACAGGAGAATGAAGACAGAGAGGGTTGCTCACTGCAGGTTTCTCCTCCAGAAACTCCAGCAGGCTGTCACTGGAAAGTTGGAGGATCAGGCAATGGAAGCTAAGACACAAGGTTGCAAAGATAGGGCAATGCCAATGACACCGATTGACCAGCTTGGGCCCCAGAGCCTGAGAACCTGGAGAGGCCTCAAGAAAGAGGTTTCCCTTCCCAAGTCTCTGCTTTCCCAGGCACTACTGACTTCAAGGGCACACAACTGCCTGTCACAGTGCCCGGTGCAGTACCGTAGGCTGCTTGGCAGGATCCCTGGCCTCTGGTCCCTAGAAGACAGAAAAATGAGTCTGCCTGCACTTTGAATGAGTAGCACAATCATACCAGAAAATGGGAGCTGAGCCACAAAGCTCTGGAACGTAGTATTTTGATGACTTGTTCTCAGACAAACACGAAAACAACCCTAAACAACACTGAACTCCAGCTGGGGAGTTTGTTTTTATAGTCTTCTAAATTAGTACTTCTCAAGCTACTTTGTGTATATTATAGGACTGAGAAAGTACATGGAGACAACAGAAAGGCAGGTTCTCACTGTTGGAGCAGAGAAGGGAGCTGGAAGGGAACTCGGTTTAGAGGCACGTGGAGGGACTGAAGTCTTCATGCCTAGTTTAAATGTAATTAACTACAGAAAAGGCCAGCAGGGGCTACATAGTGAGACCCTGTCTCAAAAAGGGGAGGGGGGCAAGCCATAGACACACATATTAAGTGTGTATATCTGGGTGTGTATACATAGTAACAGGCATCTCTTTGCATGTATCTGTACATGTCTATACCATACACACATGTATACCTATGGATCTGACTGGCTTAGCTTCCAGAGGGGATTCCCATACACTGACATCTCCTTAGCAAAAAGCACACCTAATTTCTTCATTTCTGAACTCTGTTTCACCCAGAAGGACTAAGGGAAGACACAGGAAACAGCTCATTTGGAGTTCTGAATAGGGGACCAGCCCATGAACCTGGAACATCTTTTTGCATCAGGAAGTAAAGAATTATTTGAAGAGCAATGGGGACTTGTTCACAGGGACACAGGAGCCAATGGTAAGGATCCATTCCAAAATCAAAATAATCAAGTCAGCAACATCAGAGAATAAAATCCGGGTGCAGGCAGTATAAACAGACTAAACGGCAAGAGGGGGAAGTTTGATGTTATAAATATCAACTAACAAATGTAAACTCATTGTTAAGGAAATATTCACATCTATTCTCAAAGGATCTCCCTGCAAGTTATTTATAAATCACCAAGGTTTCTCACATGGCAAAGCGTAAAAGCAGAGAGTCGAGCCCAGAACTGAGGGCCAGCCCTAGCTGCTTCCACAACCTCCCCCAACAGTGCCACCAGCTTGAGACCACGTGTTCACACACACACGAGCCTGTGGGGACAGTTCACATTCAAACCCCAACACTGCCTTCTCCTTCATGTCAGCAGGTTAGCATCAGCTCTGCCAAGTCAGCAGACCCAATCTGACCATGGATGGGTTCACCTCACTGATGACGACGGAGCCTCCAGCTCTGATGTGATGCACTAAGACCCAACAACACTTCCTCTGTGGTATTCCTGCAATGTATCCCAGAAGAAACTCAGACAAATGAACCCAAATGGAAACATAGTCTATGAAAATGTGTAAGGTCAAGGAAGGCTGAAGAACTGTTTAGTTCAAGGATAGCAGCTGAGACATGAAAATTTAATGCAAAATACGATCTTAGATTGGACTTTGTGCTGCAAAAAAAGTTACTGGGGCAATTGATAAAATAAAATGTTAGTGACAGTTATGACTACACTTAAGAGCACTTACTCGATGTAACATTCCTGAATTTGACTGGAGTGTAGCTCAGTAGTGGAGTACCTGCCCAGCATACACCAGGCCCTGAATTTTTTCTAAAGGCAAAAACAACAACAAAAGCCCCCTTTTTTTGGTCACCACAAATGTCACCAGACATCACCAGTGTTAGATATATATTTGAGAGAATGTGACATCTTTCTGTATTTTAGCTTCTTGCTTTAAAAAACATTTTTTATTATTCGAAAATTTCACATATATATACAATAAATTTGATTATATCCACCCCTACCCCACCCTTTCAATTCCCCTAACACACCTCCCCTCCCAACTTCATGTTCCTTTAAAAAATTCATAAACTGCTGAGTCTAACTGGTGTTGCCCACATGTGCGGGACCCTCCGCCAGGGCACGGGCAATCTGCTAGTGACTGCATCTCTAAACAGAAGTGGCTCTCATTTCCCAGCAGTCATAGTGGGCAACAGCTCCTCCTCAGCCAGGAGTATGGCCTGGAGAGCTCCTCCCCAGGCCACGCTGGAATTTTTAACTGGCTTGATCTTGAGCAAGTGACCACAGCTGCCATGGATTCACGTGTGCCGTAACCATGTAATGCCCAGGTTATGGATGCATGTGTGCCATAACCATGTAATGCCCAGGTTATGGATGCATGTGTGCCATAACCATGTAATGCCCAGGTTATGGATGCATGTGTGCCGTAACCATGTAATGCCCAGGTTATGGATTCACGTGTGCCGTAACCATGTAATGCCCAGGTTATGGAATTCACGTGTGCCGTAACCATGTAATGCCCAGGTTATGGATGCATGTGTGCCGTAACCATGTAATGCCCGGGTTATGGATTCACGTGTGCCGTAACTGATAGGAATTCCAGCCACGCCCCCATGGTTGCGCATGCCCTGGCGGGACACTTAAGTCATTTCTACCTAGTCATTTCTGGGTCATACATCCTACACAACACATGCAGGGCGTGACCATGTGATATATGCACATGCGTGGAATAGCCACTGGGCCTGTGTGCAGGTTGGCCCTTAAAAAGGCAGGCCCCATGTCCCCCGCCCCTTCCCCCACAGGTGTCCTTTCAGCAGTCCTGATCACATCTATCCCTTTCTCCTTGTCTGAATAAAACTCTTGTTAGTGGATTCTGTCGTGTTTCATGACTTTTCCTCGAAGGGTAAGAGCGCCGCTAAAAACCATCAACAACCATGTAATGTCCAGGCTATGGATTCATGTGTGCTGTAACCATGTAACATCCAGGAGTCAGCATTCCACAGTGCTCCCGTTAGCCTCTGGCTCTAACATTCTTTTCTGCTCCTTATTCCATGATGCTCCTGAGCTTTGGAGAGGGAGAGGCCAATACAGCCGCACTCACAGCCACTTATTCTCAGCACTTGAACCATCATGAGGCTCTGAATTAATCATTAGTCCTTGAATTTGTTCTCCAGTCAAGCATCTTAAAGTCCTGAATTTGATAACTGTACTATGGTAAGAGACTATCCTACTCTTAGTAAAAACAAACCGAAGTTTTTAGGGGTAAAGTGTTTACTCTCAAAAGCAAAGTCAAAAATATATGGAGAGTGACTATACGACCAAGCAGGTGGGGCAGGGTGATGGTTGAATGTGGGGGTGGGGAGCGGCACCCTGCAACAGTCTTGCTAGTTCACAACTGTAGAATAGTAAGAAATCTCACAAACGGGCTGCCTGTTGCCTGCCTCCCTGCATGTTTTAGACACAAGGGTTACATTAGTTTAGTAATGGTAAGTAGTAACAATGAAACTAAAGGCAGGCAGAGCCATGGAACTAAAACTATCAAAAGAACTTGGGTGTGTCATGAGGTTATATACAAAGAAGATAAGGCTTCCGGGGCTAGAGAATGGAGCGTGGCTAGTAGAGTGCTTGCCTACCAAGCATGGAGTCCTGGGTTCCATCTCCAGCGCTGTGCACACCTGGCATAATGATGCACACCTGGGATCCTGGGCCTGGGTGGTGAGGGAGGAACGGGAGGTGAGGCAGGTCAGGAGGTGAGGCACGGACAGGAAGTTCACGGTCATCTTTGGTGATGATATAGTTGACCATGAGTGAAAATGCTAGGTGAAATATGAGTGGTACACTTAAAATCAGCCACAAGACAGAGAAGAAAGAACCCTCAAATGTGACCTAGAGTCTCCCAGAAGCTACAAACTTGTCCTTAGGAGATAAGAGTCACTGACTGACAGGAAGGCAGCAGAGGAACCGTCTTCAGGGGTCTGAACAGAAACTCAGATTACTGCCTGCTTTCTAACCCCAGGGAAACATATGCTGGTTTCACAGGACATGCGCTATCTGGAACCACAGAGCCCCCTCCTGCTCCAGTGCTGGCCCCGCATACCTCTCAGTGGACTGAGGGGTTGCATACCTCTCAGTGGACTGAGGGGTTGCATACCTCTCAGTGGACTGAGGGGTTTACTTGCCAAGAATCTGCCTGTGTTGAGCCCAAACAAGCTCAGATCCCCCATTGGCTGTTATGGTAACTACATAATGCAGCGTAAGCTGATAAACATGAGCACAGACAGAAGCCCTGGATCTAAAGGCTTTAGGAAGACAGTGAGATCAAAATGAATTTGATATACATGTGACAACTATAAAATACTGAGGAGGAAAAACAATCTCATGAAAAATTTCAAGAATCCAACCCTGAGATTCTTTGAAAACATGTACTCAATCCTTGCACCTCTCTGAGGAAAATGAGATGTAAGCAGGTTCAGTTAATATGAGGATGAGTATGCAAATCCTATGGGCTGGGGTCAGCCGAAGGCAGTGACCCGGTACCTTAAGGTCACAGCACCAGCTGTTCATGCTTGTTCTAGCTGAGATAATACATACGAACATGTGTGTATCTTTGCTATGATTCCTACTCCAGATGATGTTCCCTTTAGCCAACCAGTTACTGGTGCCAATTAAATGGGACGAATTTCAATTCTACTTAACCTCTGTGACCAATAACACAGCAACAGTCTGGGAGTGGTGATGACAGGGTAGAGCCGACATCACACTTTACACACGGGACCTTGTACACCACTTCATCTTTTACAGTGAAACAGTATTTCATATATCAGAGATATAACTATATCAAAAAGTGAAGAGTAGCAACCTCAAAAAAATGCATCTGGACAGTAATTTTATAACTAATATATAACACTAAAGAGGGCTTATATATTTGACTCTTTTTTTCTATATTTTTCTTTCATTTGCATTTTATAAAAATGACAATTTGCAACAGATTGGAAATTAAGATGGATCCTTAACTGTGGAGAGCACAGCTAGTCCCTCCCTGATATTGTGTCAGTCTGGATGCTCCTATCAGGCGCTAACCGCCAGAGAGGCAGCCCAGGGAAAGGGAATGTTAACTCACAGCTGCCCAGGTGGGATGGGGCCAGGACACAGGACAGCAGGATGAGATGGAGTGATGAGGAGCTGGGTCCAAAGGATCGGCAAAGAGAGAGAGCACAGGCATGTGCATCCCTTCAACTGCTCATTCAACAAATGTTTATTGAACATCTATTGTGTGGCAGTCACTAGAGACACAGAACATATAATGGGAAAAAAAGGCTCTGCCATGTGGGACTCATGTTTTAGACGTGAGAAAAAAAAAAACAGTTAACAATTATATGTACTTAGATACGCAGCTTAGATGTCAATTATTGGCAGGTACACTCTCATTTCAGATGGTAAGATAAGAAACAAAAATAGGCCAAGAATCACAGCAAGAAGCTAGAAGGCTTCAGCAGGGAAGAAGGACAGGTGGGAATGGGGTGCCTGCTCAGAACGCCTGGAGGGGCGGACAAGGGACCCAGTTCACACGGCTTCATACACAGGACTCTTGTCCAGGAGGCTCACTCTACCCAGTCACATCTTCTTGGTCACCTCTTCTCAAACGATTGGGGTGGGGGCTTTTTAATTTTCTAATCAGAAAGAAGGCGATGTGTTATTTAACTATAGAGAGACAGCACAGCACGGAAACACACCTGAGCTTCTGGAGGACTTCATCTGACTGTCCCCTTGCTAGCAAGCCACAGGGAAGGCAACTGAAACTGGGAGAGGTGTTAACAGAGAAACAGAAAGCTGCCTTCTTCCTCAAGCATCGGCTGCCTGCTCGGAATGGATACACCTCCGCTCGCAGGGTTCTTATACATTATTCAGTATTTTTAATTCATTACAAATTACATCTAAATTTTCTTGCTCATGTTCATTTATGGGACATTTTTATCTTGTCATCTTTTTTCATGTACCGTGCAAGCAAGAAGAGACCATCCAGTGTAACACACTCCCCAGAAACAAGCTAACGGCACAATTTGGTGTCAATTTCACAGCTCAGTGAAGTGAAAGGATCTAGCAGGCCATCCACACAAACCTAGAAGGAGGTCTACTGCAGGGGCCTAGTCTTGATGGGGCCTGTGCTATGCCTACAAGCAAAATAAGCTCTAGTGGCAACATTATGTATTAGGAGAGAAAGCGGTTATCATTCAAACGCCCTTAGAGCTCGCTAAACAGAATGCAGAAAAAGCCAGACCAGGTTTCATTTTCACAGTGTGCAAAGTTGCTCCTCAAAAATAATGCTTGTATTCATAAGAGCTTCCCTTTAGGGTCTGGATAATGTTTAGAAATATTCTTCTTTTAAGATGCATAAAACTGAATTATTAACAGTTTTGATGGGGGTAAAAAATCACAGGCTTGCAGGGCATGGTGGCCCGTGACTGTAACCCGAGGGTTTGGGAAGTGGAGGTTGAAGGATAAGGAAGGAGTTCAAGGTGGTCCTTGGCTGCACAGTCAGTTTGAAGCCAGTATGAAATGCACAAAACAAAAAAACAAAACCCGCCAAAAATTCAACCCTAGCCCATAACCAAATCCAAAACACACCCAAGACAGAAAAAAAAAAATCCTCAGACTGGCAACTACATTTAACACAAAACCAAAGCCAGTTCAAAGATTATATAGCGCTCTTATTAAAAATTACAGCAATATCTATTCTTACTATTTATGTGTGCAGATTCACACGTGTATGTGTGGGTGCATATGCACGTGTGTGTGAATGTACATGGAGGTTATAAGACCATCTCAGCTGTCAATGCTCAAGAGCTATCACCTTGCTGGTCTCTCATTGGCCAATCAGGCTAAGCAGGCTGTCCAGGGAGCCTCAACTCTTCCCTTTCTATTTCCCCACCACTGGGCTTTTAAGTACCTGGCACCATGCCATGCCTAGCTTTTAAAAAGAGGCTTGATTTCTCTCTCTCTCTCTCTCTCTCTCTCTCTCTCTCTCTCTCTCTCTCTCTCTCTCTGTGTGTGTGTGTGTGTGTGTGTGTGTGTGTGTGTGTGTGTGTGTGTGTGTGTGTGTGTGTGTGTGTTGGTATGAGGATGTAGGTGTAGGTGCCCACAGAGGTCAGAAAAGGGTGTTGATCCCCTAGAGCTAGAGTTACAGGAAACAGTGAGCTGCCCAATATGGGGGCTGGGAACTGAACTAAGGTCCTCTTTACTACTGAGCCATTTCTCCATCCCAATCCTGGCTTTTTTATGTGGGTTCTGGGGATAAAACTCAGGTCCTTGTTTACTGTCTACACTATCTCCTCTGCCCCCTAAATTATTACTTATTAGAATACATTAATGATTTCATTTTATCCTTAGCCCAATTCCATAAAGAGGCAACATATTAAGGATTTCTTAGTTCTTAAAAAACAGGTATGATAGACACAGTGGTGCACACCTTTAATCCCAGCACTCGGGAGGCAGAGGCTGGTGGGTCTCTGTGAGTCTGAGGTCAGCCTGATGTACAGAGTAAGTTCCAGGACAGCCAGAGCTACATAGAGACCCTGTCTTAAAAAAAGGAAGGAAGGAAGGAAGGAAGGAAGGAAGGAAGGAAGGAAGGAAGGAAGGGAGGAAGGGGAAAGAAACAAGTATATTTTCATTGACACACAACTGTGCATGTTTATGGTACAGCATGATATTTGAATACATGAATACAATGTGCAAGAGTCAGACCAGTGTGACTGGCATGTCTGTCACACATTCATCAGGTCTTTGTGCTGGGAGTACCTAAAACCTTCTCTATTGGCTATTGTGAAATGAACAGCTATCTGTTGCCAACCACAGCTACCTGAGGGTGCCATGGAGTATCAGAGAGATTACGCCTAACCAGCTGTACCCCTGAACCAAGAACATGCCCTTAGGCTCTGGTGACCACACTTCTCGTACTTCCATGGAATCAACTTCTTAGTTTTCACCTATAAATAAGAACAGGCAGAACTGTGTGTCTCTAACTCCTCTTAATGTCCTCCATCCAGTTCCATTCATGTTACCATAAATGACAGAATCTCATTCATTTTTTAATGCCTGATAATACTCCATGTGTATATATGACACATTTCTTTAATCATTCTGATGATTGATTACTGAAGTTGAACCATTATCCTGGCTACTATGAACACTGCTATGATTTTCCCAGTTTTATGGATGGAGAGGCTGAATCTGAGTCTATTCATATGCTAATAGATGGTAGAGCCAAAACTTAAAGCTGTTTTATAGAAGACTCCAAACATCACCAAGGAAACAAACATCTCACTACACTGCAAACTTATTTTATTAGTCAAAATTAGAGTTTTCTAAGCCATGGTACACTGCATGTGCTGAATGCTTTCCTGTGATGCATTTTAAAAAGAAAAGCAACTGGAAAATACATGGTAAGCACCTGGCACCTCTGCCTTGAGTGTTGGGAAGTGTTAGAGAGGTGCCTTTGCTTTCCACCAGGCTAAAGAGTCACCACTAGGATGAAGTTCAAGGTCTGCTTTCACAGCCAGGCTGCTTTTCAATCTCAGCCCCTGTATTAGTAACTTCCTCTTCACATCAACACGGCAGCAAATATACGTGAACATACCTTTTCTCCACATTCTCATTCATACCCTCAAAGGGTCTCATGTGTACCAGACTGGCCTTCAACTTGCTATGCAGCCAAGGATGACCCTGAATTTCTAATCTTCTAATCTACCTTCTGCATCACGGAGATTACAGGCATGTGCCACCACATGATTATATGATGCTGTGGGTGGAACTCAGGCATTCATGCTGTGCAAGCATTCGACCAACATGCCTATTTCTCAACATGCTATTACCCCATCTGAAATGCTTCCTATAGTCTTCTTTTATCAAACTGTCACTACAGCATTGAGCTTTTATTTGTAATGTGTGTGTGTATGCGTACACTTGTGCACATGAGTGCAGTGCCCTGGGAGGTCAGGAAGAAACCACTGGATCCACTGGGGCTGGAGTTACAGGCTATTGTGAGACACCTTAGATGAGTGTTAGGGACTGACCTCTGGTCTTCTGCAAGGGTGGTTTGTACTCTTAACTAAAGAGTCATCCTCCAGCTCCAGCCCCAGCTCCTCATACTTGGAAGAGCAGTTTAAATCCACCTCTTCCATGAAGCTAAAAGTAAATACTGTTCCTACTCTATTTTGCTAGCTTTAATGGCAGGAAATCTTCATCTCCAAGAGCCTACATTGTGCCTTAGATACACTACCTGTACCTACCTCTGCAAAACAGAGCAGTTCAATGCAACAGAAAAATGACAGTGCCTGCATACAAGAGATGTGGTTTGAATCTCACTTGTCACTCAGTGAGTAAGCTGTTTGACCTTTGGGTAAAACAGAAAATACGATTTTCTACCTAAGTGTAGTTTTTTGTTTGTTTTGCTTTGTCGAGACAGGGTTTCTCTGTAGCTTTGGCTGTCATGAACTCAATATGTAGACCAGACTGGACTTGAACTCACAGAGATCCACCTGCCTTTGCCTCCTGAGTGCTGGGATTAAAGGGGTGTGCCACCACCACCCAGCTCTAAGTGCAGTTTTGAAGACTGAGCAAGTTATAAAGTGTGGGTATTCCAGCCAAGGGCCTGGTGTGGTATGTGGCATTCAGCAGGCATGCTCTAAGGTCTGTGCTGGGGAGGCTCATCGCATCACCTTCTACAGAGTGCCTTATGCTGCTTGCTTCTGTGTTTGTGTGCTGCGCTCCACAGGATTCCAGCAGACTGATGTGGTCATGACTCAAGTGCCTAGCACCTCCCGTCAATAAGTCATCTCACGGAACCCTCCCAGCACCTAAGGCACAGGAACTGTCCCTGTGTTCAGATGAGAAAAAACAAGGATCAGCAGAGATAAACAACAGGCAAAATGACAGTCTCGTAACCAGCTGGGGGGCTCAGCTTTCGTCCTGCTGACTTCAGAGCTCCTGTGTTACTGGCCTCGCGACAAAATGACAAGAAGAAGAAAGACTAAGGATCACAGATGAGAATAATCAGACAGAATGGCAGGCTGTGCTGTGCCAGACCTCAGTGGAAATGATTCTTTAAAAGGAAGAAGACTGCACAGCCCGGCACCTGGCCAGGAAGGAGATGTAGCCCTTGGACACGTACAGCACAGTGTGGGAAGCAGTGGGCAATGCCACAAGCACCACACCAAGCATAGGACACCCGCTAAGCAAACAGTGTCAAGGTGAAGAGTGTGTGGCATGGCTCCTGGGTGTCTGCTAGGCTCTCAGGGTCAACAGTCAGCAAGAGACACATCTGGTGAGAGCTCCTGAAGGAGGACAGATGGGGCAGTCTGTCTACTGGCCAGCTTTCTCAAGGCAAGGGTATACGAGGCCCTGGCACAAGGACACTAATGAGAGGCATCTGGGGCTGGCCTGAGGGCTCTCAGGGATACCTCCCAGGCTGTCCTGCTTAGGTCAGGAGACACCAAGGCTGGCTGTTCATTCTGAGGCCCTGGACTCACTAGAGAGTAGGACAGAGGACAGCAAAGTGCAGCCTTCAGGATACACACAGAGACAGAGCACAGTGTGAGGAGAGCTTCCTGGGACTGAGCACACACAGAGGACCCCAAATCCAGACTGTAGGAGGAGAAATGGGAAGGACTGCTGAAAGTTGGGGTGATGCGGGTCCTCAGTCTTATAAAAACAATGCTTTACTTGACAAAGAAGTAGCGGGGGGAGACCTTTTCAACATAGGAAACAAACAGATCACAAGAACGCCAAAAACAACTTGTATGTAGGACTAAAGACAGTTTAGCCTTCTAGAGGCAACAGAAGTGGGTGAGGCACCCCCATAATTAGTTCGTTAGACTGTCACTAGTCACTGGAAAGCCTAAGCAGAGTGGACACATGGTCAGGTCTGCGGGACCCTGTAGAAGTAACTTATAAGTAGCTTCTCTGCAAATAAATTTGTGGAGTGTTGGGAAACACAGTCATTGTACGACGGCCTTCTGGAAGCGCCAGGACACACTGTTTACTGCTTACTTGTATGAGGGCCTGAAGCCCAGTCAGTATCAGTAAGTGGCTTGTGATAAATGACCCCTTCAATTCCACAGGAAGGCTGGGGACAGAAGGGTCTGGAGTGTCCCTAATGGAAACAGCATGTGTTCTTGTATTTGTATTCACTAAACACAGCACATGTGGTGCCCACACATGGCTGAAAACTCCAGGAAACCTTAGCGCCCCCATTTATCTCCCTGACAGTCCTCACTGTAGCCAGCCTTGAGATCAGGGGCCAGGCTGGGGGCTGAATTTACTTTAATCTGCACAACTTTCTCAGGCTCTTATTCGACATGGAAAAATGAGTTAGTTCCAGAGGTGTTCCTGAATTAAGGGAGACATTAAAATTCAAAATGGGATGCCTGCAACGCTCAGTGCTGCCAGACCCAACAGTCAAAAGATGAGCCATATTTAACCGCCGTCATGACCAGTGACATAAGCAGGTCAGAACATGACCCTGGTGCTGGCTACAGCTCTGTCCTCCATAAAATACTGAAGCTACAGCATTGGCTTTCTCCTGACACTCACACAGGGAGGGAGAAACAGTTCTTGTACCTGAAGCTGCAGGATCTCTATTCTCAGAGCAAAGGACCACTCTTAATTCAAACCAGAGTTCGCTGGCAGGTCTGTTTCCTAATGCTTTCATGCTTCCCTGCTTTCCCACATGGTAAGGACAGGCTCAGTGTAAAGAAGCAGGGTGTGTTAGCAAAGGGGGAAGGGCACAGCGATGCCACTGGCCATTTTTGTGCCAGCTTTACAGTGTGAACGCTTCCAATTAGGAAGACTGAACATGTTAATTCACGATAGACAAGACTAGGGGAATTGTTTTAATTCCATAAGCCTCCAGATCTGTCTGTAATTCTTTATGTTATCCTAATAACTGATCCCCCAAAGAGAAGCAGAAGGGTAAGAGAAGGAAGGAGGCAGAACTACAGAGATCGTGAGCACCGTGTTCAGAGAGAGACAGCCAGGTTTCAAATCCCAACCCTGTTATTTGGAGGATTTGACCCTGCATTCCCTCATTTGCAAAAAATGAGGACAAGAACAGGATCTGCCCCACCGGGCAGCTCTGAGGAGTAAGTAAGTGGATGTACAAAGCCCCCATTTCCATATCTGGCACAGCGAACACTCACTACATGTAAGCTCTAATTACCCATATCACCATTACTTCTCACAGTGCCAAGCCACTCACCAGCCCTGAAGATCTCAGGAACAGGTAACACTAAATCCCCCATAGGTAATTAAAAAAAATTAAACTAATTTTTAATCATGCAAGTTGAACATGAAGACAGTCTCCTCTGCAGTGATAACTTAAGTGAATTCCTACTTGGAGCCAGAGTGCTGAGTGAGATAATGTCTTACAGTCTCTGGTAGTTCTAGGAGCTGATGAATTTCTCAAGGTCAGGAGCAGGAGGTCAGTGTCTCTAGCTAGACTGTGCCCTAACTGGCTGCGCCAACCCTGCTTCCCCTCGAGGCAGACTGTGTGCCCTCACAGCTGCCTCGAGCACTCATAGAGATGGGCATCCCTTGACAGCGAATAGTCCAGCCAGCAGAACAGGCTCGAGAGACTGAATAAAGACACTTTATCAATTTTACTGAAAACTCAGTGCTGAGACATTACCTCAGGGGTCAGGCCTCAAGACTCACCATTCACTCTAACTTTTTGAGACCGATGCACTATTTCTCAGAGTGACACCTTTGAGGATTTTGCTTCTCTTGTGATTAAATCAAGGACTCTGAGCTATTTAGATAAATTTTTAATTAGTGCACAGCTAAGGAATTCATTCTGTATATAAAAGAAAGGCGCCTGATGTAATCGAGTGGCAAAGCTTTGTTCTCAAACTCTTCTCTCTCTGGAACTGTAAAAACCTGTGGTCTAAAACACCATACTACTCTACCATATCTAGAATTCAACCAGACAGGCATGGCCCTGGTAACTCACATGCTAACTTCAGTGCAAGTTTTTTCTTTGTAATGCTCTAGAGAACACATGTAAAAAGACTATCTTGTTATCCTTAATTATTTTTGGTTTTTTATTTCAAAATTCAAAATTTTACATTTAGTTTCCTCTAGCCGGGCGGTGGTGGCGCACGCCTTTAATCCCAGCACTCGGGAGGCAGAGCCAGGCAGATCTCTGTGAGTTCGAGGCCAGTCTGGGCTACCAAGTGAGTTCCAGGAAAGGCGCAAAGCTACACAGAGAAACCCTGTCTCGAAAAACCAAAAAAAAAAAAAAAAAAAAAAAACATTTAGTTTCCTCATTCTCTTTGTATTTTCATTCTGTGTGTTTGTGTGATGTACGCATGTGCATGCATTCACATGTGTGTGCACATGTTTTGTGAGTGTATGTCAATGTTAACATTATTAACAAAGTTAAGGATTTAACTCTAATTCACAAAGTGTAAACACTCAGTCATGTATGTTAAGAATCAATCAGAAGTTGACCTTAACTGAAATGTACAAACTATCTTAAACATTGAAAGCCCATGCTCCCTAACACAAACACATCCTCCCAGGCTGGATGGAGTCACTTATACATTCCAGGACATAATTCCAAGGAGACACTTGCCACTACAAGTGCCACTTTGCCACCCGAACCATATGGAGAATTTCTTGGGCCAGCAGGGTTGGAGCTTGTCTTGACTGGCTTCCTATTGTTGTGATAAAGACCAAGACCATGAGCAACTTGGGGAGGAAGAGTTTATTTGGCTTACATATCTGAGTCACAAGCCATTGAAGGAAGTGAAGCAGGAACCTGGAGGCAGGAACTGAAGCAGAGGCCACAGAAGACACTGCTCACTGCCTTGTTCAGTTTGTTTTCTTATACACTCCAGGATCACCGGCCCGAGGATGATCAACAGTGGGTTGAGCCTTTCTCCATTACTCACTCATATATCAGAAAACTGTCCCCACAGACTTGCCTACAGGCCAGTGTGATGGAGGGCATTTTCTTTACTGAAGTCCTCCTTCCCAGCTGACCCCGGCTCATGTCAAGTTGACATAAAATTAAACAGCACAGAGGTAGAATGTTTTGGTGGCAAAGTGACTGGAGACAGTGACTTGGGTGCAAGTGTCAAGGTGTAGAGAGCAGAGCATGGCTGAGTGGCCTGATGGTGCAGTTACCTCCTGTACAGCCAGCAGGTAATAGATCACAGAGGCTAATAAAGAGACACCCAAGGGCCATGGCCCAGGTCTGAGTTATTCCACTGTCTGAATTCCCAGGTGTCAGCTGTGTGGTCATCAATTGATAAAAAACTGGACTGGGTACACCACAAGGCTACTTAGATCAATGGTCCTAGAATTTAGGCAGCATGCTATAACAGATTTTCATTATTCATTTGTCCCTCCAATTAATCAAAAATGGAACATGAACCTATTATTCAATTTTGAGTTTGTCTGGATATCTAGCTCTCTCTCTCTCTCTCTCTCTCTCTCTGTCTCTCTCTCTCTCTCTGTCTCTCTCTCTCTCTCTGTCTCTCTCTCTCTCTCTCTCTCTCAACAGGTTTTCTCTATCCTGGAACTCACTTTGTAAACCAGGCCGGTCTGAGACTCAGAGATCTGCCTGCCTCTGCCTTCCAAGTGCTGGGAAGTGGGTATGGATTTAACACATACCACCACTGCCTGGCATGGAAATCTAACTTTTAAAACATAGGAAAACAGAAGGAATCTCACACAGTAGTAGAAAATTATGTGTCAGGAAGTTTGAAAGCTGCTATATAGATCACAGGTGGTCAAACCCTACTCACTAGATGCTATTGTAAATAAGATTGTACTGGAACACAGCCACCTCATCCACACATTAACCACAGCACAGACACCCACATCCACCCATCATCTACAGCACAGACACCCCCATCCACCCATCATCCACAGCACAGACACCCCATCCATCCATCACCCACAGCACAGACACCCCATCCACCCATCATCCACAGCACAGCTGCCCCATCCACCCATCTACAGCACAGACACCCCATCCATCCATCACCCACAGCACAGATACCCCATCCACCCATCATCCACAGCACAGACACCCCATCCATCCATCACCCACAGCACAGACACCCCATCCACCCATCATCTACAGCACAGACACCCCATCCACTCATCATGTACAGCACAGACACCCCCATCCACTCATCATGTACAGCACAGACACCCCCATCCACCCATCATCTACAGCTGCGTCCCTGCTACAAAGGCAAAGTGGATGAGTTATGATCGCAGGTCCTAAAAGCCCTCATGGGCTTGCCATCTGTCCTTTCACACAGAAAGTGTGCTGCCTCTAGGTTCAGAGAATGGGTATAGTCTGAAAACGAGAGTGCTGGACTCTGTATGTGCCCAACAGTGCTGGAAGAAATAAAAGAGTAAAAGAAGTATGAGTTAATAACTAAATTCATAGCGATTCGCAGTAATTAACTTGTGATCTGATAAAAGTAATTTAAAGTTTATGAAGCACATTCCATGGTCTAGTATATAGAATATCAATGCTATGATATGAAAACATGAGAAAATGACACCCCAGAGAAGGACCTGCGTATCTCAGGTTAGTCTTGAAGTTTCTGTAAGGTCGAGGGTGACCTGAAACTTCTGAGCCAAGGTGTGTGTCATCACATTTGGTTTTACATAGAACTGGGGATCAAACCAAGGGCTTCACGTAGGCTAGGCAAGTGCTCTATCAAACGAGCCAGATCCTCGCCCACTGTATCTGAAATGTTACAAGTGCTATGAAATGAACATTAAAACAAATCTTGAATCAGAATCAACCAGCCTGTCTCCCACATTCCATCTGACTAAGAGCAAAGCATATGGAAGACTACAGGCATTCATTGTAGAGTTCTGGAATACCAAATAGCCACAAGATAGTCTCTGTTTAGAAGAGAAAGTTAAGTTGTATTATCTACAGTGGGCACACAGCTCAAAAACCACCATACAATCACTCAGCCTCATAACTTGTGCACACAAAACGGCAATGTGGTAACATGCTACAACCACCTTTCCAGAGCAGCCCCAGGATAACATACAGTCATTTCATTTCTATCTTATGCTCTGACTCATTTGATCGAGTCATTCCAGCAGGTTTTTGACAGCACTCTGTCCGTGTCCAGAAGTAGCTATAGCTACCGGGGCCTGTGAACTGTAACAAAACCAGAAGCCAGCACATCCCCAAGAAGATGAGGTCTCCAGTTGCCACTTTTAGTCCACCACACCTGGAAGTCTCTAACCCAACCCTGAAATGTGCTAGTTCAGAATGGTTATAAGACTAGGGAAGGAAAAGGGATAATTCTACAGTACTGGGCATTTCTACAAGCAGTCGACTGAAAGTTAAGCTGTAACTGTTATGATGAAACCCATAAATGCCTGTGGTACCACATCATCTCCCCAATAACACACACAGCTGAAAACCAGAGAGGAGCTGTTCACTTGCACTGAGTCAGGTGATGGGATCTCACTTCAAGTCTAGATAAGTTTACTAAGGAACAGCTCAATGTTGTGTCTAACAGGCTACTAGGTACAATAGGAAAGGAAAATGTGAAGCTAGAACTCTGGTCTGGGTAAGTTTTCATCCTGAAAATAAGATGGATCACACAAAGAAAGGATATATTGGGGCAATAATGTTGAAGAATTTTTGAACTAACATTCAATAATTACCAAATTACAAGCATTTGGTAAGCAAGTATTTGAAAGAGCCTCAGAAGGGAAGAAGTTGCTGGAAAGTGAGATCAGTCATTCAGGAGGCTCCCACCTCAGGGTGGGAGGACAGGTAGATCCCAGGAGTCAGAGACCAGCACGGCAACCCAGTGAGGTCCTGTCTTGAGAAACAAACCACAGTATAGAAAGTCATGGAAGAAATCCATCTGCAGGAGGATACAGTGGTGCAGAAAGGGTGTGGTCAGATAAGAAGCTGAAAGTATCCTTGGGGATTGAAGAACTGGAAATAGATGAAAAATGGTTGAAGAAGGGGTCCACTCTAGAAGAGCAAAGACCTGCTGTTGAAGCTGAAGAATGACTGAAGCGTACATGGGATCCTCCCTCCAAACACAATCAGAAACAACCGCACATTCATCCACCCTAGTTCTGGAAACCAGTGTGGAAGGCACTCAGAACCAAAGCATGGCATACAGCCGCAGGTGGGGCTGTGGCTTGATACAAACACCGGGGTAGGAGAGCAAGAAAGTGAGGTCCAGAGAAGGGATGAGAAAAACAAGACACCTCACTCACTCACATGTGCAAACTCTGTATCCAAAGCCTGTGACAAAAGCTATGTGGTCTGAAGTTTTTTTTTCTCTTTTAAAATTTAGTTTTTGACAGTTGCAGGTATGTGATGTATTTTAATCATGTTCACCTTCCTTGCCCCCTCTCATGAGTCTGAATTTTTAACTCCCAAAGTATATGGGTGCTCAAATCAAGAAATAAACATTAAGTTCTTGACTGGTTTAAAAAAGAGAAAAGGTTCCTATCCAGAGCAAATGTAAGGCCACTTGGGAGGGGCTCGTTGTCAACCCCTCCCCTTAAAGGCAGAGATCTCAGTGAAGAACGCACATGCACATGCAGAGGCATCCCCACGAGCAAATGAAAAGACAATGCATGGAGAATGAGCACCCCTCTACTATCAAACTCAACAGAACTATGGTTTTTTTTTTTTTTTACCAGTGCTGACTCTTAAGTATTCCACCCAGCTGCCTTCTGGGCACCTAAGCTCTACCTGTTGGCCTACTGCAGGAAGGTCTTACGGGGTAAACCCTCCTTTCCCTTTGTATAGCAGCTGGTGACGTTCAATATGGCGGTAATTTTCAGGCTGAGCGTCCATGAGAACCATGAACAGAGCTGCTCTAATGACCCACAGACAACAATCAGCGCAGCTCAAACACGCTTTTGCTGAGTTATTACTGCAGCTGTAACCTCATCTGTTCTGTCTGATATGTGAGCAATTTAGAAGTGCTTGTGAATATGCTTAACGTGACCAAAGAGATTTTAATAGAGGACTAACTAGAAGTGTGAGTGCTGAATGTAGGTCATATTTTCAAGAGCTGTGGCTCACTTTGTTGGTAAAGGGGACCTGAGTAGTGTTTGCTGAAGAGGAAAGCGTTCCCACAAAGGATAAAGGCAGAAAAGAGAAGAGACTTCATGCAGCGTATCAACCTTACCTCGCTACACAAGCTGATCTCAGGGGCAAGAGTCAGCGTTTACACAGTCTGCAGGTTTTACACACTGTCTGACACTTTTGTGAAAAAACTATTCAGTAGAAGTCTCCAAAGTTTTCCCCAAAGAACAGTCCTCTGTGCTCTCTGTACATCCTGTCAGAAACCAATACTGCATGTACAAATGATGCTTGTCCTAAGTAATAAATGTTGCTTATCAGCATCTTGGCCCTGTACACAGAGCTCTGCTAGAGCTAGGGTGCAAACTTTGTTACTGAAAATGTGAACAAGGTTGATGTACACAGGTCAAACCATGGAGTTCGTGTTAGAAGGACGAGAGGGCCCTCAAAGGTCAGGAATTAGTCTTGTCCTTTTCCTCATTGCCAGTGGAAGTCAAAGAACCATTCAAATTGAGGATAAAAATGTACAATTTGGGACAGAGACAGGGTCATTAATTTTCTATCTTTTTCTCAATTGTATTAGAATATAAGGCTTACTACTATTGGTGTTTTTATATGTAAAAATATTAGTACTTGCTCTCTCTTCCTTCCTCTCTCCCTCTCTCTCCTTCCATAGGGCTGCATACACCTCTGCTTCTCTCTCTCTCCCCCCCCCCCCCCGTCCTCCCTACCCTCTCCTCCCTTTAATAATAAAACATTCCACATGGGAAAAATATTAGTACTTTTACATTTATTTTTCCATTTGTTTTTATAAATTAAACACAATGAGATAAAACAAGTAACTTCACAAACTCACAACAAAGATTGCAATAAGAGAGGAAGCTTGCAATATATCAAGTAGCATGTGACCTGAAGCCTAGCAGATGCCAGAGATGCTGCATACCAGTGGGACAGTGCCAGAAACCAACAATTTACAGACACTTAACAAATCAGGGCAATGTACTTACAACTTTTAAGATGCAAGAGAAAACAGTACATGCAAAAGTGTAGACAGTTTTCACTTCTCCATAAAAGGACAATTTGACAGTAGCTACAATAATGGTATCAATTTAACACTTTGCTATTTTTAACTTGGACTTGGAATACTGGAGACAACAGAGTAATTGATGTTAGTTCAGGAACTACTTAAGTATGGTGTAAAACTATGAGAAATGGCCATGTCTCTAAAATATAATGTAAATGCTCTAAAAAGTTAACACAGACTGTTATAGATATCCTTAAAGCAAAGCAAATCACATGTCTAAGAAAACCATGTGCTGTGTGTTCAATGGATAAAGCATCAGATACAGAAAGACAGCTTAGTGGTTCTGCATCATGACTTTTCTGGGGGAAAAAACAACTAGCCAGTCACATTTATGTGTGATGTCTAGAATTCACTAAGCAGAGCAGTAATGGAAATGCCAGACGAAACCACTTCACTATTTGCCTTTAAAAGTGTTGTGCTGCATTTTGAAGACACTTAGATACTTGGCATTCAAAACTGTGGTGACATGATCACATGACTTCTCTCAGAGGAAACTGTAAGAGGAAAAGGGCAGAGGAGACACTGGGAGTGAGACAGAAACTGCTGAGCCCCGACCTTCCACCCCCGAGGCTTTCCACCACTCACATCAGATCAACTGTCTCCAAATTTATTGGGAAAATGTCTTCCCAGTGCTGCTGTCTCGGCAAAGGCTGTGTTCTCTTGCATGGCCACTTCAGAGAAAATGCAGGAGCAAACACAGGAGACACAACATGCATTAGGAACTCATGGAGTGTGCGCTTTGTCTGGACCCAACATGAGGCTAAACAAACTGGCTTTCCCAGAGCAGAAACAGAAGTGGAGAAAGAAGGCCAGCCTCTGTGGTGCTAGAGACAGGGCTGCGTCTCAGGGGACACAGTTTGCAGTAATTCTCTGGCCATTATTGTGCCTGCTCCATTGCTAATGGGACAGGAGTGTGTCTTTCCCACTGAGAGAAGAGCTGGGCAAATGTCTTTTTTCATTCTTCTTGATCAGTTTATGACAGAGAGGAAGCCTGAAAGCTGGGAGGAGAAAAAAAATCAATTTCTCTGTGGAAAGAACTGAACCATCGTGACAGTACAGTGTCTTCAACCTGGCTTTTCATTATTTCTAAAAGACAAAGGAGGAATTCGTTTTTAATATGATGAACCTAGAAAATAAAAGGGAAAGTCTCCAAAATCCACAGACTAAACAAACATAATAAAAACATCCCAAAGTCTCTTACTGGAAAACAGTGCCCTGCGCCAAACTTGTTCACCGTGACTCAGAGCCCAGTCCAGGGGTCACTGTCAGGCCAAGCCAGAGGGCTGCCCTGCCGACTCATGTCACCCTGGCTACAACTCCAGGAGGTTGTAACATGGTCAGACAAGCAGTATAACCTGCTCCTGTTTCTGGAGCCTTGTTTTCTAATTCACCTCCTCCTTGCTCAGGGTCCTGAAAAAGATAGTGCACCACATTTATTGTGCAAGATCACCATGGCTCTTCTCTTCTCACAAGGGGCCCCCCTGAGCCCCTCCTGCCTCTTAGGGAATGATGAGAATGCTCCTGTCTTCCTAGCCTAGGCTTATTTAGACTATTTGTTTTTTACAATGACAATCAACTCACTCAAGACATAGTTCTTGAGTGTCTACTGTGTGCAAAGCTATGTCCTAGATGCTAAGAATATGGTATAGGCCTAAGACTACAAAAGTTCTGTCTGATAGAATAGCACTGAAGTAGGACACGGACCACTTGAAAACAGTAACTGGGCAACAATGTAGTGAGCACTGGAGGTAGCAAGTGCTGTGAGAAACCACAGTGAAGTAGACAGCCATCTACCCTGGCCTCACTGGGAAGGCTCAGCTCCTCTGGATGGCACCAGGTCCTGCAGTCCCACAGGTCTCCAGTATGGATATTTTTCTTCAAGTAGTGGGAAAATATTTCTTTTCTTTCTTTTTTAGTTTTCAGGTTCTCAAGACAGGGTTTCTCTGTGTAGCCCTGGCTGTCCTAGAACTCGCTCTGTAGACCAGGTTGGCCTCAAACTTACAGAAGTCTGCCTGCCTCTGCCTCCCGAGTGCTGGACTTAAAGGTGTGCACCACCACCACCTGGCTGTGAGAAAATATTTAAATGGATTGTTTACTTGTCTGTTTGTGACAAGATCTTGCTATGTAGATCAGGCTGGCCTGGAATTCTCTATGTAGCGCAAGCTATTGCCAAACTTCTGATTCTCCTGCCTTAGCCTCCAGAGTACTAGGATTATAGGCATGGCCATCGTGTCCAGCTACTTCAGTAGTTTTGAACAGCATACTCTTTCTGACTTGCTAAAGAAAGTAGATTTTTCTGGCTAATGTGAGGGAGACCAGCTCCCTTTTATTCCCCAGGGTACTCCTGAGTAGGGAGAAATGAGGAATTTGTAGATAGAAGGAGGGAGAGACAGAGAGAGAGAGAGACAGAGAAAGAGCGAGAGACAGAGAGAGAGAGAGAGACAGAGAGACAGAGACAGAGAGACAGAGAGAGAGAACACAGGATAGCTCAGGAGGGCCTGGATCATTATCCACTGGCCCCTTCTGTCTCTACTAAAGGGCTTTTTAAAGGAATGCCAAGGGGTGGAGCAAAAGACCTCCCCCAGCGCAGCCAAGTGTAGACCATCCCAGACACCTGGTGACCATGCACATGGTCAAGCCATCCCCTAATGCAGCCCTGCTGTGTAAAGCAAGCTCAGATCTAATTAGGAAACCTTTGTAGGCTCTCACACTAATGTTAATACATGGTCCACATAAAAATAATTCAAATATTTGAGCAGCCCTTGGTTCATCTCTCCCTTTATGATCAATAAAGTGCCTTAATTCACTTAACACTCCAAGAACACCTACGGAAAGAAGCCTAGTAAGCTGAGTATTGAACCTTGGATATGGCACATGCTAGGCCCACAGAATCCTCTCATCATGAAGGGCCAGGACCTGGGTTGCATCCCTACCTAACGAACACCCCACACAAGAGGAGGGAGGAAAGGAGAGTGGAGAGAAGAGAGAGGAATTGATAGAAACTTTTCATCATTGGAATGCGTCTAACAGCTCACAGAACCCAGGCCAGGAGACCCTGGATCAACTGATCCTTAAGGTCCTTTACGAACTAATGCTTAAAGATTTCGTTTCAGGAACATCTGACAGGGAGCTGGAGGGATGGCATGGTGGTTAAAAGTTCCTGCTGCTCTTGCAGAGGACCTAGATTTGGCTCCTAGCATCTACTTTGGATAGCTCACAACCGCCTTCAGCTCCAGTGATCCCAAGCCTTTTCTAGTCACACACCCACATCCATGCACACACACACGCACACACACACGCACACACGCACACACGCACATACACACACACGTATATACATGCACACATGTACGGACATGCACACATATACACATGTACATATACATAGATAGACACACACATGCACACATATACAAATATATACGCACATACACACATGCACACACACATACATATGCATACAATAATAAAAAAATGTTTTTTTAAGAAACATTTTGATAAGTGACTCCCATCTGAACTGCCAGGATACAGGGTAAACATAGACGTTGTGAAAAGCAGATGTAATAAGTTGGAGCTTTAGATTGACACACACACACACACACACACACACACACACACACTGCCACCCTCACCCCACTCTCTTTAAAGCAGTAACAAGGACAGGGAAACCAGGAAGACTTGGAAACAAGGTCTGGGCTAATGTCCAGCCAACTGCTGTGCTACTAGGCAGGTCAAAACCAGGGTCAATACTCCGCCGAGAAGCCCCACAGCGTCAACAGCTACACCATTTGTACCTGACACAAACGCTTATTTCCGCTGAGTTTGCAAATTAGACTTTATGCAAATGACAGTTCTGGGATAGTAAACTAGACCGAGTTTTCTGCATGTTAAGAAGGCAAAATTAAAGTTACAGCTTTAAAAGCAACATATTCATTCATGACACAACTTGTTCCTTGATTTCCTGTTATTCACACCAAAGTATCTCAAATAAGCTCTGTGTGTCCATAATACCTCAACAGCTTGGTCCCTGACACAATCAAGCATGAGACTTCCTCCCTCAAGTTAAAAAGTACATGTGAAATACAGCGGGTGCTGATGAGGAGACTTCCAGGACAGATCCAGGGATGACTGCTACCTGCTGAGAGCCCATGAAGGAACAGTCGCCTCTCTCTTGCATAACAGATGTGTCAGCCCACAAACCCCAAGCGGCAGTCGGCAACCAAGGTTTCCCCTACAGGAGAATGACTTAGAACCGGACAGTTGTGAGGTGAGCTGAAGGCCAGGCTGGCAGACTAGGTGCAGAGTGGAAACCACGCTACAGAGTCCAGTTAAAGAGTGGAAAGTCAGTGTGGATCATGAGTTAGAAGGTAAGGGTAAGGACAGAGTGAGGTCTGGAAGAATCCAGATTCAGTGTTGAGATTTTCAAAATAGTTTCCTCAGAATTGTCAGTGGGCTGGAGAGAGGGATGGGATGGGCATTAGCTGGTGAGCACAAGAAGGGAAGAACCAGATCCGAAAGGGAAAAAAAACAAAAACCTGAGATAAACTTTCATGGTCAAGTTTATGGTGTGTGTTGACTGAGTAAGATAACGAGTCAGTTTCAGGCATCAAAAGATCACTAACCAAGATGCTGATCTCTGCCAAAACACCCATCAAAGCTTCACTATGTGTTGTGCACCATGGTCAAGTGTTGAACTGAAGGCACCTGTGACATCTAATAGTCCTTTGAAATACGTTTTGGTTTTTATTCCCACTTAACAAAAATCTAGAGAGCTAAACAGCTAACTCAACTTTTTTTTTTTAACAACAAAACCATTCTACTGTGATGCGCATATTATATACCATAGGCCAGAAAAGATCAGCCGTCAGGGGACAAAAGTCAGCAAGCCTTGAGCATGATGTACACTACTTTTTCCTTTAAAAACAAAAATTCAAATTTGAGCTAAGATAAGTTCAACACACAGACAGGGTCTGACTTTGCTTTCTCTAGACTAGTCTCTAGATTCCTGTGTCAACTCCTATGTAAATATGCAATGAAAGAGTGCTTTGTGTTATCAGTCAGATAATACTGACAGATCTGTTTACCAAGAGAGCATGCCATGCCATGCCGCGCGTGTGTGTGTGTGTGTGTGTGTGTGTGTGTGTGTGTGTGTGTGTGTGTGCGCACCCGTGTGCCTGTCTGCCTGCCTGCCTGTCTGTCTGTCTGTGTAGATGGGGCTTTACCTAATATTGACCTCAAGACAAAAGAAATAGGAGACTGTGTAGGGTAGAGGGCGGGATCCACAAACATTGTTGCAAGGATAGTGGAAAGATAATTCAGTACAGGTCAGGGAGGGCTGTGGTTAATGAGCTCAGACTGAGCTGTGGGCTTCAGTGAGTCACCAGAGGATCTGATACAGGAGACACCATGTTGAAATGTTCAGTTGAAATTCTGCTCTCAGGTCTGAGAGATCAAGAATAGAGTAAAGAGGGAGAAAAACCAGCTCAGACGTTGTCTCTTCTCATGCTTGGGAAATAACATGGGCATAAATGGGAACGTGTAGTGCAGTGGTTCTCAACCTTCCTAAGGCTGCGACCCTTTTACACAGCTCCTTGTGTTGTCGTGACCCCCAGCCATAAAATTATTTTTGTTGCTAGTTCACACTGTAATTTTGTTACTGTTATGAATCATCATGTCAAAATCTGATGTGCAGGATGTCTAGTGTGTGACCCTGTGGGAGGGTTGTTCAACACCCCCAAGGGGTCATGACCCACAGGTTGAGACCTGCTGGTTTAGTGTTCAGGGGATGAGGAGGAGGATGACCACACAACTTCTGGGAAGGAAAAAGAATGGTATTTAAAAGAGATAGGTAGACAGACAGACAGACAGTTAACTGATAGATATTTCATACATGATGACATGCAAATACATGTGTTTGTGTGTGAAAGAAACAGAGAGAGCTCAAACAGACCTTTCATGGCATTACTGTGGAGAATGGAGAAGCTTCACACCTGCTGACAAGGACCAGAGATGAAAACCTGAGAATCAGACTTCCTGAACTGAAGGTGCTCATTACATATATTAAGTCATATGCCAAAAAAGTCTGAAATGTGGCTTAAAATTCAAGAGCTAAATCCAGAGTGACCTATATCTGATTCCTCACTTTCTGCATGGGTAACAGCATTGAACATTCCATTGAACATTTGAAATGATCAATATTCTATTTACCTATAAGATGTTTGTTTCAAAACAATAACATATATTTATCAATGAGCTCCTAGAGAATAACTAATATATGAATACATAAATATTTCTAATAGAGTCCACGGCAGATATCTTTAGAGAGCCAAGAAGAACAAAGTGACTAAGACATGAGTGCACCATGTGCTCATTGTTTTGTTGAGGGTTTTGTGAACTGTTACTATGAGAATTTGCGACATATGCAGTTAATCGAACTGTAAGACTCGGGCACTGCTCCATGCTGATTGCGGCGCTGTCTCACAGACCATCCGTGCCGTAGCCTGTGACCTGCTGTCTAGGTGAAGGACTGCTGGGTTTTTCATCATCACTGCTTATGATGTAGTCCCTTCAATCATTCTTTGTTGGGAGAGAAATGAGAGGATGCCTGATGAAATGTGTCTTCTAAGAGGCACCTCATACCCCAGGTCCACAAGGCAGAGGTAGTGTCACCACTTTCTGTGATAACTCAGGCATCAGAGGAGACAGGGCCATGTGCCCAAGGCACAGAGAGGAGCTTTGTGAATAGGCCTTTCATTATTACTTCAGATCTGCCAAATAACCAGCAGCTACTACTCAAAAGTCCCATTATAGCCAGGCTGTGGGTGACTGGCTTATGCATACACTTAAAATTCTTGGGACAAGACAAATATCAGGAAGAGTAATGTTAAACCAAAGCCCAAGTTACCCATAGTGAACGAGACACACCCAGAAAACCTGTGGTGATCACGAAACCATGGAGAACCTGGGACAGAAAATATCCTTAGCAACATTCCTTTAATAGCACCCAGAGTTATGGAAGCCTAAATGGCTCAGGAATAGCAATTCTAGTCACCACTTACTCTCCCTTTGTTACTTTCTCAAAGGGAATCAGACTAAGAACAGCACAATGAAAGTGTCTGCCACCTGGGTGCATCATTTTCCATCACACCCACTTATCAGATGATGAAGCCACCACACTCTGGAGTCGGGTGGCAATGACAGTCTTCCTTCCTCCCACTGGGAACGTGGTGACAATGCTGGGCTTGATCAAATCCATTTCTTAGGGAGACAAAATGTTACTCAGTGGAAAGGGAGCAGGTTAGTAAGTACTTGTTCTTCTGCCTTGCTCAAAAGAGCATGCCCAGGGAGACATGCTGCTGGACAGACCTGATGGGCATGGGTGTCCCAGGGGAGGCCTTAATAGGGAGGCTAGGCAGGATCAGGGAAGCCTCTAGCTGCCGACACACTGATGGCAGCTGGCTACAGTTACTTAATAAACGCACAGAGCCCAGCATGCATCAAAGCTGTTAAATGGATGTGTGCTGTTTCGGGCAAATGAGGTTTTATAGTTGCTATGGCAACGGAAAACAGATGCACATGACTATTAAGCATTGGAAAAGTGTTTACTCACTAGCCCTACAAAAGCCCAGGTACTGCAGGAATGGCCCCACGACAGCAGCTCCAAGATATAAATTTGTGTGCATGAAGGTTTGGGAAGCCACCATTCTTCAGGTACAGAGCTGACCAAATACAGGACCTTTCTTATGGCACTATGTTTAAACACAAAATTAAAAGGCATCCAGGACATCAAATTTTGAGGATGACACATATTTGAGAAAACTGTAGCATTTAGCTTGGTGCATGTGGGGACTGGCAGGGACTATGCGAAATACCGAATCACGTGACCTACAACAGGCTTCCTAATTCTAATTTCTGTTGTCTCTAGCTACCTAACTAGACAGAAGCATAGGTTTCCAGCAAGAAGAAAAAGCAGTTCAATTGTACTCCTATTTCCTGCAAGGCTTCTCCAGCAGGCATATCAATAGCTTTGGCATATCAGTAGCCTTGGCATATTAGCAACCTTGACATATCAATGGAGAAGACACACAATCAGCTGCGGAAATCCATTCCATTTAATAAACAATCACCCAGGACACTAAGGCAGGGCGCTGCCAATGTAAACCACACTGTGAAATCTGAGAGGAGGGCCTAAGTCATTACCTTATTATGACCCTTACCAGTGTCTAATTCCTTTTTGTGAATAAAATAAAACTGAAGAAAAGGTAAACGCAACTTCTGGATGTCAACAGGCTGAGTATTCAGGTTAATAACCTAGGCTTAGTTCTTCAGAGGACCGTAGCATACATGAAACCTGGACTAAGCCCTATCATTCAGTCACAATGCAGAAACTAAACCTGAGGTACCGCCACAGAAGTGGGCATTCCTGAGCATACTAGTGCCAACAACATCAGTTAGAGTACTTCTGAACTCAAGCATCTTTGCTCAAGGTTTCAGTCACTGCTTTTGCAATGTCTCTGAAATGACTTAGCTCCCATGTTCCATGGTAATGATAACGAACAGAGACCACGTCCTCAGGGGCCTGTGCTGGTCAGCTGCACTGAAATCCTTCCACTGACATTTTCACAGTTTAATATCAAGTATTTATCTTATTCAATGGGCATGCTGAAGCCTGGCATGCCATCAAGAAGTGTTCTTTCCTTCCACTGGCATCAGAGATGCCCACTCAGCATACTGCAAAGGGAAAGCAAGGAAGAGCACAGGCATCAAGGTCCAGGAGTGAGTGCGCAGGTGTGCTGAGGTCAAGGCATGAGTGCACAGGTGTGCAGAGGTCGGAAAGGGCACCAGTGTATTGAGGCCTGGCCCCAGCCTTTGGGGCAGGGGGTGGAACTCAGAGAAATGAAAGCTTTAGATTTAACCAATGTTCTCACTTGTGAGGTTTTCACAAGAACAGAAGGACTGACATCATCTAGCTCATACTTTTCCAACATTTGTAGAAACAAGAACACTGTAGAGAAATACAATACAAACTGCTACCTGTGGTGGCACAGGAGAAGACCCCACAAACGCAGCTGCAGAGATACATGGATCCGCCACCATGCATCATTTTCAGGACTGATTCATGAGGCTAGGTAGAATGTTTTTCAGCCAGGTCACTGAGAAGACAGACTGACTGTGAAGCTCATCTGTGTTAATGATGTATGTGGGGAGGAGAGCCAATTGCCATGGTGATGCATACTTCACAGTGAGACCACTAAACCACAGCAGGCTCTGTGACACACTAGTTTGAAAATATTTGATTCTGAAAGAGAATCAGCTTTCCTTTCAAGTAGTAATGAGAATTCCAGATCTTCCACCAGCACATTTAATTGGAAGTAAAAGGATCCTTGCCAGACCTCACATCTAATTCCTGCTCTTCCCCTTTACAGATTAACAGGGAGTGGGTGTTATGCTGCTGTTGCTCATTTAGACTTGAGTTCCGCTATTCCTTAGGCCCTAGTTTATCATGGTCTGTCTGAGATGTGCACTATTCCTTCTCAGGCGCAGTTACACAATTCTAACTTCTACTTAGGTGGGGAAAGTCACATGTTTACTTGTGGCAATCTTTTCTCTGACCTACTTTTTATTACTAAAAAACAACACTTTGCACTCATGAGCATGACGAAAAGCTGCTACACCTTTAATAAAATGCCTCATTCAAGTCTTGGCATGCTGGCCAGTAAAGTTTTGGTGACTGCCAACACCCAGCGGCCTTCTGGCAGCACCTGGCCTTCTAAAAGCTGTTCCCTGGCAATAGCCTTTCACGCAAGCACTAATTTTATTATAGCCAGTTTATGATTTTCCCTTATTTCCTTGCTATTTTTAAATTCAAGGCTGTAACCCGAGGATTCCGGAGGGCCAAGAGATGAAGGAGCCTTTGCAGGCTGTGGGATCTCAGTGGCATCAGTGGCCTTTGGAGGCTGAGATTCAAATGCATGTTAAAGAGACTTTGAATTTAAGGTCCCTCAGGGAACCCAGCCCAACCAGAAACAAGTTGCCTTGCTGTCTTTATTCTTTATTCTACTTTTAATTTCTCCTTTCAAGTGTTCTTTGGTCTCTCAGCACTCTCCCCAGCCTTGTTCATTAAAGTTATTTTTGTACATTGGCTATCCTCACCAGACCTATTTAACTACATTTAATAACAGTGTCTGGGGATGAGCTTTGACTTTTAGCATAGTGTCCCAATACTGACTTCTATAACACAATACAACAGCTTAGCGGGCCTTGCATTTTAAAATGCCAAATTTACTTGAAGTCCTTTCACATAGAATTCTGGGATGTGGGTTTTTTGAAGCACTAGTTAATCGGGGTTTGGGAAAGCAGAGTGATCCAAAGATGGTTTATTGGGATGAAGAAAGGCATGCATGAAAAGCGTCCTAGAAAGCCATCCTTCTTCTCAAACAAGGCTCACTTCTACCAGCCAGGATGAGCAGGGCTAGTACATGAGAGAGTGACAAGTCAATCCTGTGGACTCCCTGAGCAGAAAGAGTGCAGCCTGGGCTCAGCACGGGGGCCAAGCCCTGAGGAGCACAGGCCTGGGCTTGGGTGGAAAGCCTGTCTGGGGATGGAGGGAAGTCAGCAGGCTGGCTTAAATCTAGCTCTAACTAATCACCCTGATGTCCTGCAAGGTGAGGAACTCTGTGGATATCCCCAAGTCCCTCCTGCATCTGAAATGTGGGATCAGGGCTCTTACTACTTTATTACAGTTGAGATAGTCTAGACTAAATACCTAAGAACTATTGAATTATTTATTTACTAACTTTCTTCACCTGATATCTCTTTAACTCTTGGGGGCTAGGCAACAAACAGAAAAAGACACACACTGAGAAACATTTGAGTTCTAAAACTTCATTTTAAAAAACGAGCAAGCACTTCGAATGTGACCCTTGGGGGTTACTTTCTGAAAAGTCATAGCACAGGAAATTACAGCTCTGGCAATGTTGTTACACAGCAGCCTCGGGATGAGACATCGCCTGACACCTGTGGTGTGTCTGGAGAGGCTGGGGACATTGCGGTTTTTGCCGACTGTTGCTAAGTGCAGGTTACACTCACCATTAAAAAAAAAAAAAATTCACCCATAAATTTTAAAGTAGATTTTGGAGTACAGAGGTCAAGCATTAAGTAACATTTACTCTTCATTAATGTCATTGTCTATTCATCTGTTTCCATCATCTGTTTTAAAGGGCAAATAGATATACTACTCAGGTGCAGCTTCACACACACCTTTGCCACAGGAGACACTCTCAGTCAAAAGGCATTCCAGCAAAGCCACTGCCAACATCTCCTCTAAGGAGCTGTGAGCCAGAGTCAGGTTTACTTTCTAAACATCACTTAAAAGCAGATTTAAAGCTGTTGATTTACTGATAGGAAATAGGGGTAAATACTCTCAAAGAAAACTGCAAGAGAAGTGCAAGACCATCTTCACTGTCACGGCTGTCACGGTGGTGAGCTGACTCATCGTCAGTGGGTGGAGATGCAGATGATGAGCAATCATCCTACAGCCTCACAGACAGGGGCAAGGTGTAGTGCGGTTATGAACCACAGCCTCACAGACAGGAGTAAGGTATAGTGCGGTTATGAATCACAGCCTCACAGACAGGAGTAAGGTGTAGTACACTATGAACCACAGCCTCACAGACAGGGGCAAGGTGTAGTACACTATGAACCACAGCCTCACAGACAGGGGCAAGGTGTAGTGCGGTTATGAATCACAGCCTCACAGACAGGGGCAAGGTGTAGTACACTATGAACCACAGCCTCACAGACAGGGGCAAGGTGTAGTGCGGTTATGAATCACAGCCTCACAGACAGGGGCAAGGTGTAGTGTGGTTATGAACCACAGCCTCACAGACAGGGGCAAGGTGTAGTGTGGTTATGAATCACAGCCTCACAGACAGGGGCAAGGTGTAGTGCGGTTATGAATCACAGCCTCACAGACAGGGGCAAGGTGTAGTGCGGTTATGAACCACAGTCTCACAGACAGGGGCAAGGTGTAGTACACTATGAACCACAGCCTCACAGACAGGGGCAAGGTGTAGTGCACTATGAACCACAGCCTCACAGACAGGGGCAAGGTGTAGTGCGGTTATGAATCACAGCCTCACAGACAGGGGCAAGGTGTAGTGCGGTTATGAACCACAGCCTCACAGACAGGGGCAAGGTGTAGTACACTATGAACCACAGCCTCACAGACAGGGGCAAGGTGTAGTGCGGTTATGAACCACAGCCTCACAGACAGGGGCAAGGTGTAGTACACTATGAACCACAGCCTCACAGACAGGGGCAAGGTGTAGTGCGGTTATGAATCACAGCCTCACAGACAGGAGTAAGGTGTAGTGCGGTTATGAATCACAGCCTCACAGACAGGGGCAAGGTGTAGTGTGCTACGAGTCACCATCTCCAGACTGACAATCCTTGCTCACAATGGGCTAAAGACGACTTCAGAGTTTCTCATGCACACACACTGCTCAGCAGGAATGGGGTTTCCAGCTCTGCTGAGACTTCCTAGGATGAAATCCACCAGAGCCACTCAAATGAAGTCAAGGCAAGGTTGAGATTTTAGAGGATGCTAGTTTGGTAAGGCTGATAACTTCGGGAAACAAGGAAAAGCCAAATATACTACATTATCAGTGAAGCAATGTTAAGGCTATGGACTAGAAATCGGAACCTCTAACTCAACAGCCACTGGCTGTCTGTGTATCCTGTGGTGGGTCTCTCAGGGCCTTGGCTGTTTCTATGTTAAAAAGAGGGCTGAGTATTCTCTAAGATCTTCATCTGGTCCAAAGGATGTGATTCTAAATAAATAGCATCAGGAATCAAAACATTAATAAAACACACACAATAAACTACTTCTGGTTAGGCAGAGGAAACCATTTCCCAGGAACAAATAGAACAGAACTGAATAATTAAACAGCCACCTAAATACCAGCATGCTCTGTAGGAATTTGGACTGGGTGGGCAGAGATTCTGGACAGAAGGAAACACCCAGGTGTTTGGTTATCCAGTTAAAAAGGGTAACAGGAATAAGACTCGAAGGTGAGCATGAAGTGGCTGCCACGAAGCACAGACACTTACCAGAGTGCTCAACAACCCGCACGCCTGGCAGATAAGGCAGTTCAGAGTTACTAAGGAAGCCGTGATTTGGGGGCAGCACTTTGTAAAACGCACCCTGTGTTGAGCCACCTTCACTGTGCGACACACCTTTCCTGATGACGCACTTCCCCGCGCTGTGTGACGTCATAGGCAGCACCCACCTAGATGACAACTACACAACATAACAAATTGTGCTCTGGCATTTTTCTGACCACACAGATAATAATCAAAGTCTCAAGCTCCCAACGGCAGCACCGCAGATTTAGGACTAACCTCAGAGACAGGTCTGGCCAACAGGTATTAGGATTACCGCAGGTTCTATTTTTCTAGGATAAGATGACCATACTCTAAGTGCCTATGGATATCAAAGAAGATGCTCCCAGAGAAAGATCATTCCACTGAGGTGTGCCGAATATTTTAGATACAATAGTCAATAGTTAGTATGAGAGGAACCAGGCACAACAGAACCAAGAGAAACAAGAAGAAAACAGAGACAAACCCATGGATCATTGGAGATAGAATGTAAAATAATTGATATTAAAATAAGTCAACTAAAAACTCATAAGACAGGGCTACAGAGAAGACTCAGTGGCCAAGAGCATTGGCTGCTCTTCAAGAGAACCTGGGTTCGATCCCAGCACCCACCTGGTAGATAATAGCCACCTGGGGCTCCAGTTCCAGGGGATCTGGTGCCCTCTTCTGTCCTCTGCAGGGACCAGGCATGCATATGGTGCACAGACAGGCATGAAGGTAAACACTCATGCATATAAAATAAACATTAAATAAAATAAAATAAGACAAATTTCCTCTGAGAACTAAAATGTACTTAAAAATAATCGATTTCAGGGCTGGAGAGACGGCTTATCAACTAAGAATGTGTAACTGTTCTTGCAGAGGACTTGAGTTTGGTTTCAAGCACCCAAGTCAAGAATTTCACAAATGCTTGTGACTCCAGCTGCAGAGATCATATCACCTCTGGGCTTCAAGTCACCTGTACCCATGTGCATCTATCCACAGACATACATATGCACACATGTTTACACATAAGTAAAAGTAAAATAAATAGGTGCTAGAGAAATGGCTAAGTGTTTAAGAGCACTATCTGCTCTTCATGAAGACTCTGATTTGATGTCTAGTGGTGGTACACACATACACACACACACACACACACACACACACACACACACACACACACGTGCACACAGGTAAAACATACAAAAGCCAGACATAACAAAAGAGAGAAAGTGTGTGATCTGGGGGGTGGAAGAAGACAAGAAATAACAAGGACACAAAACAGCCTGAATTCTAGAGATGTGGGATGTCGGTCAAACTGCAGACTGAGAGGACAAAAACCATGGGTAGAAAAGGACTTAAGAGGTGATGTTTGAGCAAGTTGCAGTAGCATAAAAACATGAAACCACAAATTCAGGAGCCTCAATGAATCTCACAGCAGCAATCACAAAGCAAACCACTCCCAGGCAAGTGTGTGAGAAGTGCTTATAAGGCAAAAGAAACAGCAGAAAGAAGGAAAAAGAATTTTCTCCAAGAACAATGACACAGAGACAGAATTTTCAGTATATAATAAATAAAAAAAGGAAACATCCTAAAAGAATCCACGAATATTGGAGATGTTGATGTAACAGAAAAGCTAAACCACAGAAATCAAAAGGAATCTAACAGAGATGATGTTAAGAATAAAGCCAGGAATAAGAGGAACGTAAAACCAATAAAAATTAGCCCAGTCACAGTTCATTGGAATAGTGGTTATCCTGGGTGTGGCTAACACTGGAGGATACCAGACTCCTGAGTGGCAGAAACAATGGATTGGGAGGAGCTTAGAAAGGTGTGTTTACCTTGCAAAATTCACAGAAAATCCATTTTTAAAATTATTTCTGCACTCTCCTTATGTGTAGTACATGTCAATAAAAGTTAATTTAAAACACACGTGTACTAATAAGCCTGAGTTTAAAGTACAAATGTGCTTCATGGTGATCTACACATAGTTCTTCCTCCTCCTGCTCACTCGTTATAGGTCCACCAATGACTCCCTCTTTGTATGTGAAAGACATTAAGGAATGAGATAGCCTTAGAGATAGTAGCTTACATTCCTAGTTCATCTATAGAATATTATCCAGATCTAATTTAAGATATTTCTATATTTTAAAGATAAGCAAATATAAAAACAAAAAGATCTCTGAAGGAGTTTTTATTTAAGAGTACCCACAAGAATAAGACAGAATGAAGCCTGGGTGGTTGCAGTGCATGGAAAACACCAGTCACCTGACAGCACAGAGCAGTGAGTATGTGGGGGATGGGCATGCGGTGGTGAAGGGCTCAGGCTGCTTTTACAGAGGATTGACTTCTAATGCTTAGAGCACAGTAGGGTAGCTAAGGCTTGTAACAGTTAATAGTGTGTTTCAGAAGACCTGCTAGAGAGCATTTTGAATGATACCAGGAAATGATGGCAAAGCATTTGACTAGCACTAGCACCATGAAAAGAGAAGGGTGAAAAACATCAGAAAAGATGAACACACTGATATTTGGTCTGATCAAATGCACACCATACCCTATAAATTTGTATGATTATTATCCCAATTAAAATGTATGTTTGATATTTGAAACAGGGAGGCCTCAAACTCATCACAAAGTCAAGGAGAACTGAACACCTGATCTTCCAGTGTCTGCCTCTCAAGTGCTGGGACCACTAGTGTGCACCACCAGGCCTAGTTTTATACAACACCAGAGATCAAACCCAGGACTATGTGTGCCAGAAAAGCACTCTGCAAACTGAGCTATATTCCCAGCCATAATTAAACTTTTTTTATTAAAGAGGAGAAAGAATCATGAATTCTATTTACAGGGTTCTTAAAGTCCACTGAGGCAAAGTAAACATTTAATAATCATGGGACTTGAAAGTATATGGACTCCACAGGCTGCATCATGCTCGGTTCTGTAAACACCCTTTCCTAAAGCAGCTTTCAGGACAACTCTTGGTCTTGTCTAAGAGCTTTGAAGACCTTTCCAACAGCTTGTGTATTTCACTTCCAACAAGGAGAAAGTGTCCTGAAGTCGTGATTCGCTTCAAACAATAAAACTGGTAGTTTGTGGTACAGACTGCTAAAGCAATCTTACTGCTTTGTTCTTCCTCACCATTTTCTTACAGGATCTCTCACAGGCAGAGAAGGAACCAGAAACCTATGCCAGGCTTACCAGTGTGGAATATTTTTCACTCTAGCAATGTGGCCATGTGGCCTACTCCGCTGAGCTTCAACAGATCCTGACAAACATGCACACTTACACTCATTGCTCCTCTAATAAGAAATTCACTTTCCTCTCATGTGAGGCAAGACACTTGAGCAGTTTTGCTGGAGGGAGTAAAAGTATTCTGTGGTGAGGGGACGGTTGTTTGTAAACCCATAGAGAGAGGAGGAAAGGGGAGAAAGATCATAAACCATGCTGCCAGCCCTTCTGCCCACCGACTATGCAATGCAGATGGCATCAGTGGGCAGGGTGTGGGGCCAGAGTTGGGAGGTATGGCTTAGAAAGGGTAAGTGACTCTGACTTGTAAACTGGACAGCCCTCCCCAAATGACCCTCTCCTCGCCAAGGATTAGAGCAAGCAAAGTAACTGAACTACAGCAAGCTCTACACTTTAGAAGATGGTTTTCATAAACACTCAAGAGAATAACACAATAGGCACCCTCAGCGACTGCGGTCCAGGGGATTCACTTCCTTACACCAACAGTCAACTCTTGGCTAGTCTAGGCAACTGGGAGAATAACATTGAACACAAAAGGAAAATAAGTCCCTCAACTGCTTTGCCTGCAGGACAAAGACGGCCCTGAATTTGAAATGAGATCTGCCTAGACAAGAAGGCGGAGTTATGCCACTGCCCAGCATACTAGTAGATGGAATTCTAACAATCTTTGGTGCAGGGATCAAAAGCATGTGCCACCCCTGCCAGGTCACCCTATCTTCTTAATCGATCAGGAAACTGAAGCTTAGAGAGCTGGGTCCTAATGAGCTCAGTGTGAGTGAGAACTCAAGTACTCTCTGCTTGTAAGTTGGGAAGACATGGTGATTCCTCCTAGCATTTCCAGAGAGTCTGAGAAGTATTCACGTATATTTTAATCATGCTTAATCTCTTGGTTTGACTAGTAAAACTTCCCAAAAGGTAGTAACAGAGTAAAACATACGCTCTCCAGGAGTGTAGGCCCTGAGTGAGTGAAGTCCTGAGTGAATGTGTACTGTTGACATGGGCACAGCCAAGTCAAGGACCCCCAAGCCTCAGACCCAGAAGGAAATGACCAAGCCTTCCCTCTGGTCCATATGCAGATGTTGACAGTGTGTGCAGAAATATCCATTATAGCTTTCTCCCTGGATGCTTTCAGCCTGAAGACTGCTCCTTGTTCAGCTATATGTCATAAACTCCCCTCCTTATTCATCTGAATGCAATAGTCCTGCCTCCCTGCTCAACTCTACATAATAAACATGCTGAGTTTCGAGAGTGCTGTGGTTTCCCCATCCCAGCTTTTCTGTGTGCTCCTGTGTCTCTTCTTTACTAATTTACCACCCCAGACAGGTCCACTTCCCGGAGCCATGCAAGGATAAGGCAATGCTCTGCAACCGTCACAAATTCTGAGTAAAATCAATATAATGAATGAGCCAAATAATTAGTGTGGTGTAATCAGCTACTGAACTGGTAAGCGACTTATAAGACTGGGCAAGCTCCACTTCCACCTTTCGGGAAAGGCAGAAAGATATGCTCCATCATCCAGAGACCAGTGGACACCTGGACTGATCAGTGGACACTTGAACAGTGGGAACCTGGACAGTGGGCATCTTATCAGTGAGCACCTGGACCGTGGGCCTGCAGAACCTTGAAGAATTAAATTTAAAAAGCAGTTCAGCGGGGCAGTTTCAGGGTATCCTCTGAGAAAAGCAGAACTTTGGGGTCCCTTTCTGTTTAATGGAAATTAGACAGGGGTGCTTTATTTTGGAAAAATAGAAGATTCTTGATGATTGCTTCAAAACAGACTGTTTTAGAGAAATAAAACTGAAATTAAGAAAGGATTCTGGCCGGGCGGTGGTGGCGCACGCCTTTAATCCCAGCACTCGGGAGGCAGAACCAGGCGGATCTCTGTGAGTTCGAGGCCAGCCTGGGCTACCAAGTGAGTTCCAGGAAAGGCACAAAGCTACACAGAGAAACCCTGTTTCGAAAAACCAAAAAAAAAAAAAAAAAAAAAAAAAAAAAAAAAAAAAAAAAAAAAGAAAGGATTCTGAGCCAGCTCATGAGTGGCAAGACAGTTTTATCAACTATTCTAATCAGATTTTAATTGTTCTAACCCACAACAACAGGAAATTGAACAATTTTAGTGATGTCCCTAAAAAAATTAAATGGACTTCAGGAATTATCTGTTGTTACTTTTGTTTTGCCCTTTCCAGCCTCTGCCCCGGGCCTGTGGCCACCTCGATGTTGATGCTCAAGAACAGGCTTGCACCATGAACTCCTTTTTAAAGAGGGGGTGATGGTGTCCAAGAAGGATGTCCACTTGCCCAAACACCTGGAACCAGCAGACAAAAAACGCACCTAACCTTCATGCCATGAAGGCCATACAGTCTCTCCAGTCTCAAAGCTACATGAAGGAGCAGTTTGCCTGGAAACATTTCTACTGGTACTTTACCAAGGAAGGCATCCAGTATCTCCATGATGACCTCCACCTGCCTCCAGAGATTGTGTCTGCCCCTTGCATGCAGCCAGGGGGTGAGTGAACTGAAAGATTCGCAAGTGAGGAGGTTAACAGAGACACTTACAGAGGAATACCACAGTTGCTGAGTCTGGGGGTGCAACAACCAAATCTGACTTCACAGACAGCTTTGGTCTAGATGTGGTCAGCTACCTCAGTGAAGTGGAGGGGATTGTTCTGTTCTGAATAAACTTAAGAGTTGGAAACACATACAACTGGGCACAGTCAGAATTACTATTTATAATGGTAAATACCAATCATCACACACAAATACTAATTCATTATCAATAACAGTCATTTTAAGTAACTAGTATCTAGTTAATATTATACAGATTATATCATAATAGATTAAAAAGTATGACTAATGCTGGGTGTGATGGTGCACTTCTTTAATCCCAGCACTTGGGAGATAGAGGCAGGTACATCTCTGTGAGTTTGAGGCCAGCTTGAGCTACATAGCAAGTTACAGGACAGCCAGAGCCACATAGTAAGACCATGCCTCAATAAATACATAAGGAACCTTTAGGATCTTTAGAAATACGATATTTTCTTTTGAGGCCAAGACTCACATAGCCCAGGCTAGCCTTGAACTTTCTAGGTAGCTGAGGATGGCCTTGAACTCATAGTGTTCGCTCTACTTAGTCAATAGCTTTTCTATAGGCTCTACCGTGGGAAGCCATCCATAGGTAAAGACCACTGGCTGAGCGAGTGAGCCCTCTATCAACTAAAACATGCAAAGTGGGTATCTCACACTCTCCATCCTCTCACACACACAACCTGTGTTCATGGCTATTGTGCACCTCAGTGTTTTGGGGCATTTAGTTGACCTTCAGTCATCTATGACCATTTTCTGGATTGTCCTAAGGTATGCTGTGTATATATCCAGGACAGAGACAGAGCTGTGGAGTGTAGGAATTGGGGTACCCTGTGAAACTACACCATGGGGATCGAGCTCCACAATAGATCTAGTCACCAGAACTGCTCATCACTCTTCCACCACCAAGTTCTCTATCCTTTCTTTTCTATGATACAAAAAAAATTATGAACATAAAAGTCAAGAGAGCAGAATGCTGAATACCTACATGTTCTATTAAGAGTCTGGATCCATAATGTTTTTCCATGTCTTCTGCTACACATGCTTTATTGGATCACTTTTCATCAGTCCACCTGCCTTCCATACAGTTTAAAGTATACACTATTCCTAAATATTCCAGCATGTATAACTGGAGTCTAATGTGTTTTACACATGTGATGCGATACACACATTTTAATTACACCATCAGTGAGCTGACAGACCTAGGTAGCTTCCAAATCAGTCCCTGTCCCCAGTGACAGTTCTGACCACAGACCAGTGTTGCTCTCTCTCGACTTCCTGCTGCTGAGTGCATAAACCATGTTTGCTTTTGTGCCTGAACGTTCCCCCCCAGTCTAACGGTTCTGAGATTTATTTCTACTGCATTTATTATATCGGCACACAACAGCTAATGTGTCTATCCTGCTACTGAGAAACCCTTGGCTATTTCCAGATTTTGCTGTTATGAGTAAAACTGCTATGAACATTCTCACACAGTCATGGTGTAGAGATATGTTCTCAGTTCCACAAGACAGGTGCCCAGGAGCTATCTTGCTGCCCACTATGTGTTGAGACATAATAAAATTGTCAGACATGTTTTAAAAAGTGGTTGTACCACTTCCAGCTCTCAAAAGCAACACATGAAAATAAAATATATTTGATGGCCAGGCATGGAGTACATGCCTTTAATCCCTCACATGGGAGGCAGAGGCAGATAGAGCTCTGTAAGTCTGAGGACAGCTGGTCTACATAGTGAGTTCCAGGACAGCAAAAGCTACACACTGAGACCCTGTCTCAAACAAACAAACAAACAAACAAATATAATTCATCCCTGTTAGCTATAAACATTACAATCAGAGCTATAATTTTTGTCTTAAATGAGCATTTAATTTTTATTTTAATTTTTTAAGTTTTTTTTATGTGTTTAGGTATTTTGCCTGCATGTATTTCTGTACAGCAGTGCCATTGGAGTCCAGAAGAGGATGTCAGATCACAGAACTGGTGTTATGGGTGGTCATGAGCCGCCACGTGGGTTCTGGGAACAGAACATGGGTCCACTGGAAGAGCAACCAATGCTCTTAACTGGGGAACCATCTCTCCAGCTCCAAGCATATGTTTTTTAGAGAAAATAAAGTGCATGCAGTCTTTTATTTTCAGCAACACAGTGACAAGCTCTGGTCTCTTCTGTGTCCCTGAATATCCCACTTAATGTTATTTTCTTTCACCCTGAAAAATCTTTCCCCAAGCACTTACACAGGGCAGGACTCTCAATAACCTCCTTGGTCACCGCTTCTCTTAAGATGTATTTATTTTGCTTTCACTCAAAATTAGTTTTGGTTATTGAATTCTGGGTTGACAGAATTTTCTCGGAACTAAAAACGTTTGCCCCAGCCTTCATTACTTCTGTGAAAGTCAGACGCAGTCTACACTGTCCCTTCTCTGTGTCATGAGTCACTGTGCCCTCGAAGCGCTCAGGATTTTCTCTTGTAATTGGTTTACAGCATGTGGTTTTTATTTGCATTTATCTCGCTTGAGGTCACCTAAGCTTTTAGAATCTGTACATTTATTTCCTTCTAATTAAATCTGGAGAAAATGTTATCTACTATTTCCATAAATAGTACTTTTGCCTGATTTTCTGTCCTTTCTTCACCACACATACAATCTGCACTGACCCTCCCCACAGAGCACTGGCTCCGTTTCATGCCCTCTGACGGTCACCTAGAATGTTCCAGTAAACCAGCCCAAAGGGTGAGTTTTGTCAGGTGCTCTGCTCTGTTCTTCGGCCCAAATGTTTCTACTTTATTTGTCTATGGTTTCTATTTTGCTGTTGAGATTTCCTATTTTTCATAAATTATGAGCATATATTATTTTATATATTTAACACACTTAAAATCTTTACAAAAAGAGACCCCATCATGTTTGCAAGGCTGACCTTAAGCCCCTGGACCTCTCCAGTGTCTAGGAGGACAGGCCACCATCACAGTTGGCTGACTAGTTCTACAACCCTTTTCAATTAATCACCCTGACTTCTTGGGGCTGGTCTTATGCAGCACCTTTTATCTTGGGTTTGAGTCCTATTTTCTAGTTTCTTCTGCTTGTCACAAGAAGGACCACAAAACACTATGGCCAGAAGAGGACAGGCGAAAACATGACAATGAAGCAGAATGTCAGAAAACCCAGCAGGGAAAACGGAGTGGCTGCATAGCATGTCTTACACCAGCCTCAAGCATACTTGCTGGATGTGCTGGGTTTTTTTGAGGTCATCGCTATTTTATCAGCAGGTTGAAAAGAAGTTTTTATAACTCGCCTCAGGCCTGAAAGGCCTGACTCAGCTGATTCATTATGCAAAGATCTCACCCTCAGAATTGGGTCCAATCGCCTCTCTCGGCAAGTCCTGCCATCTGGGGGTGACCTAGGTTACTGTGTAACTGTCCTGCTCATTTCTCAAAGGCCTTTGAGACTCAGAGAGAAGGTTGCTAAGCCTTCCTCATGAACTCAGTACTCCCTGAGAGGGTATAGTTCTCGGCTAAAATGGAATGTTTTTTACATTTTAATCTACTCCCTGTACTACTAGGAGTAAAATAATTACCTTAACTACATTCTTTCTTTCTTACACATGCATACACGCACACACACCACAAACCTTTCAATGGATTTCACATTACCACTAGTGCAGATTATATAATACACACTGCGTAGAAGGTGGCTGCAAAAACCTCCAAGGAAATAGCATTGTATTGGAGACAGTGCTGTGGTGAAGATGACGTCATTGGAAGACCTCTGGGTAATTTCCTGCAGCCCCATCCTAGAGGAGACCCAGAAGTTCAGTTTTCTCCTGGTCTGATAAACCCACTTGTGTCATGAGCTGGTGATTATAGTTCACCTTTATTTTCATAATCATAAAGAATTATCTTTCACTCTACAAGATCTTTTGAGAGTGGCATGAGACAGTCAAAGGAATCCTCATTGAATGCAAATTTTAGAATTTAGTCACTAACAACAAAGATAACTGTAAAAAAGACAGGAAATCAAAATGTAGTTCTGCTTTCTAGTTTCTAAAACTTGCTCTCCAGCTCTGAAGTTGCAAGAACAAGCCAAGGAAGCTTCTACGGTAACCATCACCTGGACACTTCTCCAGGCGACAAGCATCACCACCGGCCTGGAACAGGAGGGGCTCCAGAGGTTCTTAGCCGGTAATGACAAGAGCAACAGCAGCCTCCTGATCCTCACAGCAAAAGCTCAGCACCTGGGTGTGGTGAACCACTGGATATGGCTGTTAGAGTAAGTTAGAGTTAGTAAACCAGTCAGAACCCTTTCCTTCAGTGTACCAGGGTGGAGGGTGGGGTGTGTGGCCACCAAGAACAAGCGACCAGGAGTTCCAGGCCTGGAGTTTCACTCAGGACCAATGTGCCTTTTGGTTTGAAAACAGCTGCAAAATATTAATATTAAGTGTTGATATGTCTATAACCACCACCCTTGTAACTAATTTGGGGAAATATTTTAATTTTGAATGGATATGATACAAACACAGGTAGTAAAAATAAGTCGAATTCCATCAAACTGAAAAGCTTCTATATAGTAAAGAAAACCATTGACAAAGTAAAGGAGCAATCTATGGAATAAGAGACATCTCCAAACTGTGTATTAAATCCAAGACATATAGAGAATACAGACAACACAACAGAGAAAGAGAGAGGATGAGGAAGGAAGAAGGGAAGCAAAGAACCTGAATGTGTGTATTTATTTTTTTAAATATAATGTTTATTAATTCTTTGAGAATTTCATACATGCATGCAATATACTTTGATACTACCTACCCCTATTCCTAACACAGATCCACTTCATCTCTTCAAACTTTATGTGTCTAATACCCCACCAATTCCAGTTTGTGCTCCCTCTACAGTCACCGGTGTGGGGCCATGTACTGGAGTATGGTCAACCTAACAGTGGTCATACCCTTAAAGAAAACTGACTCCTGGGCATGGAGCGATAGCTCAGTGATTTAAGAGTACTTCTTGTTCTTCCAGAGGACCTGAGTTCAGTTTCTAGGAATAGCCAGAGCTATCCAAGTAGCTCATAATTACCTGTAACTCCAGTTCCATGGCATCTAATGCCCTCTTCTGACCTCTGTGGGTACCTGTTTACACACACACATACACATAAATGAAAAGAAAACTGACTCTCAAGCCAGGTGATGGTGGCACACTCCTTTAATACTAGCACTTGGGAGGCAGAAGAAGGTAGATCTCTGTGAGCTCGTGGCCAGCCTTGTCTACAGAGCTAGTTACAGGACAGCCAGGGCTACAAAGAAACTCTGTCTCAAAAAAAAACCAAAAAGAAAAGAAAAAAGAAAAAAGGAAAAAGAAAAAGAAAGAAACCAAGCAAGCAAGCTGACTCTTCCTCCCCAGAAACCATCAACAACTCCTCAGCTAGTGTAGGAACTCATGAGTCCCTCTCCCTCCATCCCTAAATATGTATGTTTTTAAGGTTTATGTTTTTATCTAACATTTATGTGTTTATATCCGAGTATGTATATGTACACCACACGCATGCAGAAGAGAAACATCAGGATCACCTGGGCAGGAGGTCCAGGTGGTTGTAAGCCACCACGTGGGTGCTAGGAACTGAACTAGGGTCTTCTACAAGAACAGAAAGTGCTGGTGACTGCTGCGTCATATTAAAAAGAAGACATAAACAGTTTACAGGCATATGAAAAGATGTTGAGACTCAATAACCATAAAGAGTATGAAACAAAATGACTATGGGTTGTCACCATATACCTGCTAGAGACGATGTGGTGGTTTAAATAAGAATAGTCCCCATAGGTTCATATATTTGAATGCTTAGGGAGTGGCGCTATTAGGAGGTGTGGCCTTGCTGGAGGAATTGTGTCATTGGGGTGGGCTTTAGGGGTCTCAAAGGCTCAGGCCAGGCCCAGCGCCTCTCTCTTCTTGCTGCCTCTGGATCCAGATGTACAACTTTCAACTTCTCCAACATCACCCGCCCTGTGTGCCACCATGCTACCCACCATGACAACAGCACACTAAACCTCTGAACTGTAAGCAATCCCCAATTTAATGCTTTCTTTTAATAAGAGTTGCCATAGTCATGGTGTCTCTTCACAGCAATACACATGTGACTAAGACAGATGCCTATTATCAAAGAGGTGAGAATGTAGAGGAAAAAGGAGCCTGGCACAGTGCTGGTGAGAATTTAAATCATACCAAAATTGTGCAAAGCAGGTAAGATGCCTTGAAAAATTAAAATTCACTTTCTGGTTTATATGAAAGGAAATGACATCGACACATCAAAGAGATGCCTGACATCTGTGTCTTCAACGCTGTTCACTACAGTTACAACCTGGAAGAAACCAGATACAAACTGTCAATGAATCCGTTTTTTTAATGGTAATGTAGACACAGCCGTAAAATGAGAAACTCCATCATCTGCAGCAACATGGATGGAACTGAAGGACTTTTGGTTAGATGGAATATAACAGACAAGGGAAGACAGAAATTGCAGGTCCTCCACCACACCAAAGCAGTGTAGAATCATGGTCCCTGAACAGACAGAAAAGGAAAGAGACAGAGAAAGGCCCCATACCACCAAGATCAGAGGGATCAGTCCCAATGCTACGCGCTGCAGGGCAAGCACATTCTACCCAATGTGTTATGAATTTTAAAATAGGCAGAGGAAAAGAAGTTGAAGGTTCTCAATACATAGAAACAACATTGCATGGGGCTGGAGAGATGGTTCAGTGGTTAAGAACATATGTTGCTCTTGCAGAGGACCCAAGTTTGATTCCCAGCAACCATGCCAAGCAGCTCACAACTGCATGTAATCCTAGTTCTAGAATATCTGACATCTTCATCCTCAAAGATATTGTACTCACGTGCACAAACTCCCATGCAGACGCATGTACATAATTAAAAATAAGAACTGAAAATAGAACAATATGCAAGATCACAGAATTACTGACGACTCTAACTTGATCATATACTTTATGTACATGAATCAAGCTATCCCATCATACCCTGTAAATGCACATAAACACATACAAATAAAAATTGCAACTATAAGTACAAAACTATTTCCTTGGCATTAAAAATAAAAAAGGAGCCGGGCGGTGGTGGCGCACGCCTTTAATCCCAGCACTCGGGAGGCAGAGCCAGGCGGATCTCTGTGAGTTCAAGGCCAGCCTGGGCTACCAAGTGAGTCCCAGGAAAGGCGCAAAGCTACACAGAGAAACCCTGTCTCGAAAAACCAAAAAAAAAAAAAAAAAAAAAAAAAAAAAAAAAAAAAAAAAAAAAAAGGAAACTACATAACTACATATTTTATATACACACCTATATTTAAATGCACAGAAAATGGGCCATGACCCCACTGTCTAATAAATATATAAGCCACACTCTATTCTAATCATAGTTGCAACTGGATGTCTAGAGAAAGAAGGACTGACAAGCTGGTTTGGAAATATGTCACATCCACATGTGGGAGAGAAAAGGCTGGGACGCCAGCACAATCTCGACCTACAACAAAGCTACAAGAATGACAGTGTCAGAGATGGAGACTCGCTAGTGAGCTAAAGAGGTGAAGCAACCAACATGCTGTCTGCATAAAGACACACGGTCGGGTGGGATCAGCACTGCTTTAGTGCTCTGCAGCTTCTTGACTGTTGGGCCAGCTGGACCCATGGGAAGAACCCTGACTTTGTTCTCTTCCCCAAACCACGCATGGCCAAATGCAGATGCTGAAACAATAAAGCCTGGGGATACACAAACATTTCCCTAAGCAGGCCACAAAAAGACAACAGATCTCATCTGCAGACTACCGTCTGGTGTCAAGTGGAGATGATAAGAAAGAGAGCTTTGGTGAGCAAGAGATGGTCAGGCAAACTTAACACCCAGGGGAGCCAAAAGGAGCTAATATGCAGAAGGACAAAACTATGGTGCACAAAGCTGCAGGACTACACACAGAACTGCTGGAAAGTCACAGGGACGTTTATGAAGGCATTTAGACTCCCCCGGAGGCAACTGGAGCCGGCAAAGCTTTTTGAACAGGTAATTTCACGGTCTGAACTAAATTTCAGGAGGGCAACTGAAAGAACTCTACAAGAGACAGCTGGAGAGAGAAGAAACTAGAATTGGGGTGAACTTAAAACAGGGCTTCAGAAATTAGAACATTTACACGCTGCAGCGTGACAGAGGTACATATGCAAAGGCACCTAACAAAAGAAAACCCTCCAGCAAAGCCCAGTTCACGTGAATATTTGGGACAAAGCCCCTTTATGCTAAAACAAGCGCTGATACTCTGCAGTTATATGTGATGTACAAACGGCTGATACAGTGAAGAGGAAAACAATAACTCCAGAGACAGTGTAGCATCCTCTCAGAATCCTAAAGTTGCAGGCTCTGTCCTCTGAAAGCTGCTTCTATGAAATAACATTTACTTTTCACGACAGCATGTGAACTACCTGTAACAGCACTCAAAGTTACTCACTCAAATGCTTGTGTCCCCTTTTTACTTTTTAACTATTTTTGTTGGAGTTAAGATTTCCTTATATTGCTGATGATATATCTCAGTACAAGTGTTGTATTTTAAAGATGGCAGGAAGGAACACCATACAATAGAGCCCACGTGGAAGGTTTATTGAGAGGAGGGCAGAGAAGGGGCAGAGAAGGGGGCAGAGACTGGCCCTAGGGATGAGAGCCAAGGAAGAGAAAGAGACAGGAGGTGGGCAAGGCCCGCCTTTAAAAGGAAAGGTAGCACATGCGCACAGGGGGTGCTCTTAGTGACTGCAGCTGAGGATATATCCTGTCTGGATCCTAAGGGCAGGCCAGTACAGATACCTAAATGCTAACAACAACCACTTTAGATTGCTGGCAAAAATCTATCATTCTAAACATATGCATCAGCAAACACCTAAGAAACAAGTGCTGATGTTCATCAAAAGATACAAAGAAAGCTGTGATGCAGCCCAAAAACGAAGCAACTCATATGTTGGTCCATCCATTTAAAAGAGACAGTTTCAGGGCCACACAGCAATTACCAATAGAGGCAAAATTCAAATTCAAGGTTGTGTGATACCTAAACTCATAATCATTTCACTATCTTGGGCTATGCTCAGTCTCAGGAGTGAACACCCTGTTCTCCTCAACTTGTAGAATTTCTGTTAAAAAGAATGAAGGTGCAGAGAGTAAGCTACTGAATGGTTCAGACTAAAAGAAGTATGGCAGGAGAGGGGATGGGGAGAGAGACAAGAAACACATTTCTACTACAGAAGAAATAAGAGAATTCAGTCACCAAACTGACATGAGCATGTAGGGAGAGGTGGCCTGGGCAAAAAGCCAAGAATGGTACAGCAGCAGGCAAGGGCTGAAGGCTGAAGCAGGTGGAGTAAGCCAAAGTGGGGTCCTGGGGGGCACATGGGTAGAGAAACATGATGCTCAGGAGAGAAATGGGGGTGATAAGACCTTTGGAGGCATCGGTGCATTTGCATATCAGATTTCCTGACGAGAGAACATTTAATACAATGTAATTTATGGACCCTCCTGACAATTAATATTCACTCACAGGAAGGTCTCTGTGGGTACCTGAAATTAATTTTGAAGTCATTAAAGGAGACAGAAGGTTACTCTCAATGAAAAATCCTGTGGCGAAGGTATCACCTCCCCTATTAAGTATCTGAGAGTAATTGCATAAAAGAAAACCCCATTGCTGCTAAAGGTGAGCAGATTAATGGGTTTCAGGTTGCTATCTTACTGTTTGGTAAAATCCTAGAATGCACTGGAATTCAGATGCACGAGGTGAAGGATGCAGTTTGTTACCTCCATGTGCCCAGTGTTTATAGTGGTTAACTTTGCTGCAGAGGGCATTTTATTTCAATATAAAAATAACTCAACAGAACATGTATGGTGCAATTAAAGGTCACAGAGACGATGTCAGATTAAAAACTATACTTTATAACAGCCAAGATATGAACCAATGTAGGTGTCCATCAACAGAGGGCTAAATAAAAATGTAACATTGGCAAAAGTGGAGATGTCCCTATTAAGTGACTTAAGTCAGTCTCAGAAAAGCAAAATCCCATGTTTTCTCTCAGGTGGTTCTTAGGTTTTATACAGATACATGATATGTGTATCTGGCAATGGAAAGAGAAACCAAGAAGACCAACTGGGAGAAGTGTCTAAAGAGAGGAGGGTGCCTCCGAGCACAAGTAACCTTGTGCGCAAGCCCTGTGCAACCCAATCACACACAGTAGGCATGCACGACAAAAATTGTCAAACAGAAAGTAAATCTTGGGTTGAACTGGATGCTGGTGGTTGTGGCTGCCACGCAGAGCACTTTCAATTCTAATCAGTGCAACAATTAAGAGGAAAAAGTTGCCTAAGCCATACGCACAAACTACCATCTCCACAACTGGAGAACCCAGAGACAACAAAATCATAACCTGATAAAATTACTATGAGAAAATTTCGCATGGCAGATTATGAGTCTGGAGTTAACCTTCTGTGCTGGTGTGCAGGAGAGACCATGCAGGAAACTTGACCTCAGTGTGTGCTAGTGAGAAGCATAAAGAATGAATGGAGAACAGAGCCGACTCCTGGTGGGCGATCCCTACAATGAAGGGGTCACTTTCCCACAGTAGTGTCTACACGGAATAGAACTCAAACGGAAACCCAAAAGGATGATTCTCTAGAATGTAACAAACAATCTTGGCAGGTAGCGGGGAAGACATCTTCCACAGCAGCAACAGTAGAGGCACACAGTGGGGTGTGGGGTGTCCCATCACAGCGGGTGTGGGGGTGTCCCATCACAGCGGGTGTGGGGTGTCCCATCACAGGGGGTGTGGGATGTCCCATCACAGCGGTTGTGGGGTGTCACGCCACAGGGGGTATGGGGTGTCCTGTCACAGGGGGCGTGGGGTGTCACGCCACAGGGGGTATGGGGTGTCCTGTCACAGGGGGCGTGGGGTGTCACATCACAGGGGGTGTGGGGTGTCACGTCACAGGGGGTGTGGGGTGTCCCGTCACAGGGGGTGTGGGGTGTCACACCACAGGGGGTGTGGGGTGTCACACCACAGTGGGGTGTGGGGGTGTTACGTGGTAAGATACTTAAAACTGCGTTAGCACAGTTTCCATATGCAGTGGGGTGATAGAGAATCCAACCCACACAAAATATCCAAAACCACTACAGAAAATTCAGACTAAGATATGAACCTGATCCGGTGACATACACCTGTAATCCCAGCATGTGGGAGACTAAGGCAGGAAGGTCACAAGTTCCGGGCCAGCCTACACTGCAAAGTGAGACCTCGTTGTCTCCAGACAGACAGTGAAGTAAAAATAAAGCTGTAAATGGAAGAATCAAAACCAATTCACCCAATTGATCAAAGCAATACAAACAAAACTGCATGCCCTTAACCAGCACTCAAGGCAGAAGCAGCAAAGTTCTGTGGGTTCAAGGCCAGCCTGGTCTACATAGCGAGCTCCAGGTCAGCTAGGACTGCATAGTGAGACCCTGTCTCAAAAACAGAACAAGCAAGCAAACACCTATAGGCACCACTTTCTTGTTTTAACTTTCCAAGCTGAGTTTTGCATTCTAATATTAATGCCTCATATTGGTGCACATAAGAAAGAAAAACCTAGACCCTGTTGTTAGTGGGACTAACGGACTCATGTCTCATAATGTAGGCAAAGGAACAAATAAAATATATTAAAACTTTCAAAGGCTTAGCTGCTGTGGTGCTGTCTCAGATTGTATAATGCCAAATCATTTGAAACAACCTGAAATATATAACTGTGGGAGGGGCAGGAGGGCGAAATAATTATGAAGACGACTTTAAATTCAGTAGAAAAAGTTAAGTGAAAAAGTTATAAAACAATCTTACAAAAAAGGTTTCACTTTTGATTTGAATTGAAACAAACAGATAAAACTGTGCATGTGGCTAACAGAGTGTGTCCAAAATGGTAACCGTACGGTAGACAAAACTTGGTTACTTCCACACATTCCTTACATAACTGTACAAACTAACAACTATCATCTTTAAAAAGAGCCTCATCATGTCAGCAGAACACGACAGATAATGCTAGTGTTTCAGGTATTTCCTGAAGACCCTTGAGTCTATAACCAGTCCCTGTCTTCACTCACATACAGCATCCTGGTATCGATTAAGACAGTGTTCACTGTAGTTACTAAGCAGCGTTTTCACATTTCAGTGTACTAAACACCTCAGGGAAGAAACTGCAGTGCACATGCTCACTCTGAGTCCTGCCTGTGACAAGAGCTCTTGGAGGAGATTGCACGTCTAAGAATCCCAGAAGACTGGACTGTAGAGGTATTTGCCCCGCCCATGACCTTGGGCTATATGGCCCAAAGAAGGCGGTGTTCCTGCCATTGTACAGAAGAAGGGTCACATTCCCTTGCTCCCTGCTCCTGTCTGTAGGGTGGATTCGCTCCAGGTCAGATCAGAGGACAACTTCTGCTGTCTACTCCATTCTTTTGTAATCATTAGTGTATTTCCTCAGTTTATATCTTAATAAATTCTGTTACCCATTTAATAGACTCATGTGGATTGATCGTAATACTGGACTATTAGAACTTTAAACCTAAACAAAACATACACTGGTTCCCTTGAGACACTTTGCCTATTCCTCTAAGTTCTGACCATAGTTAACTCCAGGCTTATCACTTGGCAGTTTTCAATTACATAGAAATAAAGATTTTTAGTTTATCACAATAAGGTAAACAGCAGTACTAAGAAAAAGAATCTTAGAGATTTAGAGTGAGCTGGGAAGATGGCTGAGCATTAGAATGCTTGTCTAGCACGCACAAGGCACGAGGTTCCCTCCCCAGCATCATGAAAAGAGGAGCAGACACCAAGTGCTCATGGGGCATGGTTCACAGCAGCCACGATACGGGAACACGTAAGTGTCAAAACATTAACATCGGGGCACAACAGCATGTGTGAATGCAAAGGACATTATGTTAAGTGAAATAAACAACACAGAAAAACACTACATGATCTCACTCAGACATGGAACCTAGAAGTCAAACTCACAGAGATGATGGTTCTCCCTGTAAACTCAACAGGTTTCTCTCTCAGAAGTAAAAAACCCACTGAAGAAACAAAATGAATGAGCGACCATCATAACACTAGATCACAAGTAAAGCTTGTGTGAGCTAGTGTGTCACAGATACAACTCTTTGCCATTTTGCCTGTGTGTGTGTTTCATAGCATACTTGAAGGGAATCAGAACAGTGCCCCTGAGCATGCTGTTTGCTCCTGAGGTCAGGGACACTATGCAATAGACATTTAATACCTAATCATGCATGAGAGGGCCAGTGATTATCAACTTCTGAAGTAGGATGTTAAAGCCTCCCAAACACTTCCTGCACAGATCAAGCAAGGGGCTCTATGTTTCTGAAAATGTAGTTTGGTTTACCTCCCGATCCTTGAGCTTCATGGCAAGGACCAACTGATGCCTGTGGTTCGTGAGAGCCTCTCGATAATTTCCTTTGGAGAAGAACGCAGAGCCTAGATTTCCGTGAGCTCGGCATTCTCCTGTGTGGTCACCTGATTTGGATAAGGAGGGAAATTCTCTAAGTTACAGCATTATTTATAACATACATGGTTCTCTTCAAAGCCACACATTTTCTAGCCAGGACTTGCTACTTTCCTACTTTCTTTTAGACCCTATATGGGGAGATGAGATTCTAGAACTCAACTCTCTAGACACTGTTATTCTTGTAACACACACGTGGGGTGGGGGCGGTACAGACCTTGACACAAACCAGCTGCTGCTGCTGCTGCTGCTGCTGCTGCTGCTGCTGCTGGAGTCTACTCCTCACTCTACAGATGACCTTTGGTTCTGAGCAATTACCAGCTTGCTGGTTCAGCCATTTGATTCCAGGCCTCCTATCATACATCACTTCTCTATGAGTATCTGATGGCAGACCCCCACGGCCCTCCTTCCTGCAACCTGAGAGTCCCTGAAAAATCACTACAGTGATGGCCACAATTACAGGTCATTCCTCTCCTTCTTCCTTGCATGGAGAGGCAGGAGGCTCACAAGATAAAGGCTGGCCTGGGCTCCACAATGAGACCCTGTCTCTAAAACAGCAAGAAACAAAGCCCCAAAGTCCCCCCAGTTAGTAAGTGTCAGAGCCATCGCAGTCATATGGCTCCACAACGCAAGTGCTTAACCTCTGTGACTGGCCTGGGACTCACTGAGATCTACCTGCTTCAGCCTCTCAGTGTGGTCCACCCCACCCAGGCTGTACTGTGCCCTTTGACAAACCTTGGTACATTCTCAGGGAGGACAAAATTAAAATGAAGATGAGTCATCTGGAGAACCAGCCCTTGGGGCATTAAAACTGAACATGAAAACCCTGAGGAAGGATATGAATGTGCTAATCACCCTGCTAGGTCTTCTGGGAGCCTCGGACCCTTGTTGTAGGAAAATCCTCAAGACCTGAGGACTCTAAAACCAAGTGTCCTGTCAGAATCAGGGCAGGCAGCTGACATGCAGAGGAGACGCATACCTAAGGTCTTGGCCACATCCAAGTCTTGCTGCATGTACCCAGTGCTCTTCTCTGTGTTCCCAAGAGACCAGTGCGCACTGCTCAAGGCAGAGAAGACAGAGCCTCTCAGTTTGAGGCTGCAAGTGCCAATCTTCAGAGCAGCCTCTAAGACAACCACAGAGGCCCCGTGGTGGCCAGCTGTCAGGAGTTCCTGCCCCACCACAGACACGACCACAAAGGGACTCTTGTCCAGTTTCATTTTCTGAAGCTGCTGGTAAGTGGGCTCCAGGGTGTCTGCAGAAAAAGAAAACACGAGAATGAAGATTGATAGACACAGCAGTCTCTTCACTGTGCTCTAGAAACGTGTCTGTGGCCTGGTTCAGGCCCAAACTCTTCAACTTGAACCTAGCACCACCCAACGGCCCACACATCCTGCAGCTAGTCTCACCCCCCAGCAGTTCCCTTCCCCTGCAGGTATGGCCACATTCACCCTCTTCTCTGGCTTTCACTGCTCAGGATACAATACATTCCCTGAATGTGTCTATGAGAACATGACAAGCCCATCCTTCCAGCCGCCCTCCACTGGGTACCATCCTCAGCCCACCAGTCCTCACTGACTCTTCCTTCTAAATTCTCTTTATTTTTATGGCTTGTATTACACAGTTTAGCTAACAGTTATTTTCAAGTTGTGTGGGGCGTTTACCCACCAACCCCACAGCTCCCCAGAGTTTTCTTGAGTGCGAGCAGCAGGAAATATTAGATAGAAGGATTTATTGCAGAGAATATTGCGGAAAATAAAGGATAGCCTCGAGAGGGCCTGAAACCTATTCCAACAGGCCCCGGGCCCCGACTGTCTCTGCCCCAGGGTATTTATAGAGACGCCAAGGGGTGGAGCAAAAGACCTCCTCCCCCAGCACAGCCAAGTGCAGACCATCTCAGACACCTGTACTCAGGCCCGTGGTCCTAATCATCCTCTATGTGGACATGCTGGGTAAAGCCACGAGGAACCCGAAAATGGGCTCCCACAAAGTTGTTCCACATTTGCCCAGTAAAAATATTTTTCTGGATAAACTGTTGTATACTGTGAATGAGAATTCCTTGAAAGAAGTTGCATCTGCTAATTGATTGATTAAAACTGTGGTGGTGTAGAGAGGTTCAGAGCCTCATTGCAATTTATCCTGGACAATCTTTAGCCTACTAAACTTCCATTCCCTACCCCGCCCCCTTTGTGTCAGAACAAACACCCTGTTACTAACAGATAAAGCTGGACTTAACATTTTGATAAACAGATTTTAAAACAACAACAACAACAACAAAAGAAACCTCTTGGAATGTATTAACAAAACTGTAGATTTTTCACCAACCAAAGATCTAAGGACAGTGTCAGGCAACATCTAAGGCCTATGACAGAGTTATCCAAACCCTGTTCACTGCAATGACCTGCCTGCCTGGCACAGCACCAGTGAATTTCAAATGTGCTGTGATTTATGATTTTCTTTGTTCCATCACCCTAAGAAGTTTATGACAATGCTACCTTGTCGGAATGCAGGATTTGGGGTAATCTAAATCTGTGTTCCTAAGGCCAGGGTCACTAATATTTGGCTCCAGAATAAACTCTCTCTTATCCTCTTGGTGGTGAGAGATGTGTTTTTGCATCAACAATGCTTTATTCTAAGTAGTCAAGTGGCACAGTGCAGGCTCATGATAAAATCCCTTCCACTGTCTCACTGGTGAGTCCCTAACACAGCTATCATCAAAAGCAAATGAGTGGACGGATTAGTAAAGCCTGTTCATAGCTTCTGCTAGGAGATGCAATGAAGGAAATGGGATCCACGGAACGCCAACCATTCTCAAGGGCTACGTCTTACACTAGTTCACAAACACACAACACACTGGCAAACAAAGCCATAAGGAAACCATCTCCTGCACCCGGGTGAGCTATCAAGTGGTAAACGAATGTCGGCCTCATTTTATGTTCAAATGGCAACAGTCAGGTTAGAGGTCAGTGAGCCACGTGGGATTAGTTCCATGGGGGGGGGGGGGGATGCAGATGACAAGCTCCTGTCCCTGCCTTCTCTCTTTTCTCTAAAGATAGTAAGAGTTATAACCATGTGTTCCTGAAACCTCCTTCACATCAGTGGTTCCGATAATCCACACATCAAGCCTGTAGCAAGGCTGGTCTCTTTAAATCTCTAGCCTCCTGGCCAATGCGCTGTATTAACACGAAATCTCTGCAATTTATGACTTTTCAGTTCTCGGCTAAGGAGCTCTTGCCTCAGTCAACATCACCAGGGAAACCTCGGAGCTGGCTGGTGCCTAAAGCATTTTCCCCTTCAATCAGATCACTAAACAGAGAACAAAGAACATTTTTACTCCTGTCAAGATCAAGCAGCAGAATACTCGTAAGCACTGGCTAGCCAACAGGGCTAAACATAGTCAGGAAAGAGCAGGAACTGCGAGCACAGAAGAGGGGCCACCACAGAATGCTGGGAGCAGGGTTCTGGTGCCCCTGCGGTGGCTGGCAACCGTGGCCTTCAGAAGCAGCACCCCATCTCCAATTAGCAAAACTAGAAATAACAGACACCATCATTCTAGGAACAAAGAATCTGGGCATTTATCTATTCATCTAAGGTCAGTCAGACAGGGTTAGAGGCAATGCAAGGGGCCACGCAGGGCTCCAGGCCACCGGGTCACTACAGCAGGAAGTCTTAGTGGCAAGCTACAGAGCCCTTACCCAGTTATGCCGTGGAAAGAGGAGATGCAGCTTCTAGCCCAAAGCAGAGCCCTGCCACTGAGCACAGCCCTCAAAAAAGGAATGTTGCCACCCACCACAGTGACAAAGTCTATGCACCCCTCTCTTCATTGAACCTGTAGTTTCACATGCCAAGGATGGTGGGAAAATTGGGATTGGATGTTTCAGCTTTTATAGTGGGAGGCAGGAAGCAGGTATGCAGAATGGGAATTCCTGACATACAAGGAAAGTGTTCTGTTGCTTGTCCTGAAATGACTGATGCAGACACAGGCCCATGCTTTAGAATGAGACAGTCTTTCCCATAGCAACTGTAGAGCCCCTGAAACAGCCACAGAAAGAGGAGACAGCACTGTAACAGAAGACTAAGGTGAGGTACTGCCTAGAAACTCCCAAAAAGGGGGGGGGGACTTCATTTCAGCAAGTTTTTTGGTAGAGGAGAATGAAATTAAGAAAACTGTAAGTAAAAAAAAAGAAAGAAAATTCCCACTCAAAGTGTATAGAAAGAGAATATGAGTACATTAAAACCCAAATGGCACTGCAAAGATAAATATAAAGCGGATGTGAAAGTGATGTTTCAGGGTGGTCAAAAGCTTCATGGGAGGAACTTGACTCTTAAACAAAGGACAGTATTTAAACCAGTCACTGCTTTTATTCTGAGTGGGAGGCATTTTAGGGGGAAGGACTGACTTACATAGGGAGCCAGCAAGAGACAGACAAATCTCTGCAAGAAAGACAGATTTCCAACACGCCAGTTTGAGCTGATCAGGCAGTATATGAAACAGCAGAAGCTGATGTGGTGTAATGGGAAAAACAGTGGGCGATGGCTGAAAGAACATGCCTGTCCTTCAAAACTACTAACCCCAGGCTCCCCCCACTGCCAAGTGCATAGGCTATGCACATATGTGTACATGAACACCTATGTATATGTGAACATCTCTGCCTATGGATACAGCAATATACACAGTGAATCCATTTCACTGTATGTGATTTCCTTTTTTTATGTTATGTTTCTCTGCTTGAGCTGAGATTCCATCTCAGAGGTCACTAATCAGAACCTCTAGTCAGCAGTTAGGATTGGGAGCGTGAGTTGGGGTTTTGATCTGCTGCCCAAGCTGGTCTCAAACTCCTGGCCTTAAGCCGTCCTCTCATCTTAGCCTCCCAAGTAGCCAGGACCACAGGACCAGTCACTGTACCTAGCCAACTGTGTTTGCTTTTGATGAAAAGGATGCTAAGACACTTTTAAAAATCTATAGATAACCTCTAAGACTCTTCCAACCCTACTGCAGTTTCCTGTTCTAAGACAGACTTGTGCTATCATCAGAGGGACTAATTTTGTGATTTTTAGCAGATTAGACAGAACAGAATGTTGGCAGCCTATAGCTATTCAGATGTTTTCCTTTCTAGAATGTATGCATAATACATGAAATACCTGGCGTCAAACCAATTCCATAGGAACAGAAAGGCCCCTTGCAACACTCACTGAGCCTCTGTTGCAGGTTTTTGAAATGTAAAGTCTTTACTGTGGTGATATTTTATTTGTGCTCTAACAAATAAAGCTTGTCTGGGGATCAGAGGATAAAGCCAGCCACTATAATAAACATAGAGGTCAGGCAGTGGTAGCACATGTCTTTAATCCTAGCATTCGGGAGGCAGAGATTCATCCAGATCTCTGTGAGTTCAAGGCCACACCAGGAACAGAGCCAGACATGGTGGCACATGCCTTTAATCCCAGCACTAGTTAACCATAGAGATCTGGAGGTCTGTACAGACAGACATGAAGTGATAGAGCTGGGCAGAAAGAGGAAGTGATGTAGCTGGGTGGAGGGAGGAAGTAAGATGGCAGGGCACAGAAAGGTATATAGGCGTGAGCACACAGGAAGTAGCTCTCACTTGGGCTAAGGATTTCCTAGCAGTAAGGACTTGTGGCTGTGGCTTGTTCTATCCCTCTGATCTTTCAGCTTTCACCCCAATGTCTGGCTCCAGGGTTTTTTTAATTAATAAGACCATTTAGCAATTCGTGTTACACTTTAGGAATTCAAGAACAAGGTCACATTTCCTGACACTTCTGGAGCTTGTGAGGACACAGTAGAGGCTGAAAATAAACAGTCGCCCTCGGCGAAGGGGCACGCGGCATTTGCCAGCTCTGAGACGCACACCTCTCCACACGTGAACAGTTCTGAACTAGACTCCACACCTTGAACTCTGGTACCTCACAATGTCCAGCCACTTTATCTAAACAGCCTAATCTACACAAATAAGAAGTGAGTAGCAAGGAGAGACTGTGTAAGCATCTAGAAGCAGATGGTGCAGCTCCCAGCCAGAGTTCTGAGAACTGTTAGCTGAACTGAGGGACCCTAAGGGGTCCTAAGGAGGGCACTTCACAGAGGAAGGGGCATGGAATACAAACTGAAATACTGGAAGTCACGCTGTTGTGTAGGGAAGGTCGGAAGTACTCCAGACAAGAATGAAAGAGAAGCCAGTTTTCTGACACTAAGACCTGAGAGACTTCCAGTCTTTCTTCACATGACTGCACATGAAGGGACCTTGGGTACCGTGAAGGCTTGTTTTGCCATGAGCACCCTGAAAGGAAATGTCCCACCTGCAGAGGAGAAGGCTCTGCAGGGCCAGCCTGGCTCCCAGAACATCATGGGACAGGCATCATCATGTCCCCCTCACAGAAAGCTAGGCACAGAGGAAACAAAGTCTTCTCACTGTCAATGACTTAGCAAATGGCCACGCTAGGATCAGAATCCTTCCTTGTCGGGAGAAAACCCATCTTCCTCACATAGCATTTCCAAAGCAGGGCTCTTGTGAAGAGTGACTGGGCCTAAAAGAGCCCCGGAGGGAGGATGTTCACAGAGGGCAGACACAGATAAATGCAGGTGAGGCCTGCAAACTGAGAGACAAAAACCTAATCATCTGCCAGCCATTTTCCATGGGCACATGGTAAAGCGGTCTCCAGGGTCCTTCCAGGGCTGACAGCTCAAAAGGCGACCGTCCTTAGATGAATCAACTCTTAGAAGAGAAGAGAGAACTACATGGGAGTCCTCAGCACTGTCCCGTCCGGCATCCTGAGAGAAGAGCTGGAGGCAACCTTAGCCTCATTCTACAACTGTTACTAAGCCACAGCAGGCACAGCCCTGCGACATCCAAATCCCTTAGCATTTTCACAGCCCTGAACTGAAATCACTGATGTACAAAACAGCACAGATAACAAAAGATTGAGAAATTATCAATTTATGTTTATCTTTATTTCTATATTTCTGTTAATGATTTAAGAGAGAATACATGTATAGTAATGTCACCATATCCACAAGAAAGCTTACTCACATCTGGTTTTTATACATGCGTTAAATTTCAAAGCATAAAATAAATCGGACAATTTGGTTAGGAGCATAGAATAATAATAAAAATCAAATTAATTTTAATATGGATAGGCATAGTATATTTATATAGAAAAAAGTATATTAGTATAGGCTGGACCCTCCTTAGAAAATGCATTCTTTCTCTCTGCAGTACCGGGATTGAACTCAGGACTCAGTACACATTAGGCAAGTATGTTCCAGTGCTGAGCCATATTCCCAGCTCTAAGATAAAATCTTGCCTTTAAAAAAAAGAACAAACTGGGGCTGGAGGGCTCAGTGGTTAAGAGCACTGGTTGCTCTTCCAGAAGACACATGTTCACTTCCCAACATCCACATGGCAGCTTATAATCACCTGTAACTCCAGTTCCAGAGGACCCAACAACCTCTTCTGGCCTCTGTGGGCAGTGCGTGCATATGGTACACAGACATACAAGAATGGAAACAAAACACCCATAAAATTAAAAACATAAATTAATAAAAAATAAGCACCAAATTGTAGGCATTCTTTCAAATCATGAGAGTTTTGTTTACAAAAGCACCTGTGCTAAGTAGTTTTTTCCCTGTTGCATTTAAGAATTATGAAACAGCCGAGGTGGTGGCATATGCCTTTAAGCCCAGCACTTGGGAGGCAGGGGCAGGTGGATCTTTGTGAGTTCAAGGCCAGTCTGGTCTACAGAGCTATTTCCAGAACAGCCAGGGCTACACAGAGAAACCCTGTCTCGAAAACAAACAAACAAACAAACAAACAAGAAAAATTACAAAATAAGCCAGGTATCTTGGCACATGCCTGTAACCCAGCTTTGGGAGACAGAGGCAAGAGGACTAGGAGTTTAGGGCCAGCCTTAGCTACAGTGTGAGTTAGAGACCAGGCTTGGCTGCATGACACCCTAACTCAACAAACAAACAAAATAATTAAAACAACAACAAAAGGACACAACGGGTCAAATCTATTTGTGAAGAGTCCAAACCACAGGGTTGGGCCTCAATGACAGAAACTTAGAAAAAATGCAGGAGGATAACACAGTCTGTAAACCATGAGCAGCAAAAAGTGATGGTCCCAGAGCAAGGCTAGGATGCAGGATGGTGCAAAGAACTACGCTGTGCACAGCCACGGGCTCTAGAAAGCATGCTCAGAAGAGGCCCACTCGGAGCAGACCGAGTGGAGAAGACAATGCCACAGCTTTAGCGGGCCAGATTTATTATGTTTGAGGGAAGAAGAGAACACGGAAGTGCCCCAGGCACCTGTAAGAAGCAGTTTTCTCCAGGGTCAGCCTCAGGACACTCACTGAAAGACGGGAAGGAACCCTAAGGGTGACAGCTGCTCTGAGCTGCTCTTCACACTACAGGGAAGATGTTTTTACATTTTTCTCAACAAATTGCTTCAAAGTCAAACTGGTGTCATTCTGCTGGAATCAACACATTCGGTGCAACATCCTAGGGCAGAAGCAGGGATGCCTCAGAATGAACAGGTGTTATCTTCACGGACTAAACTAAAATGCTGCATGTATGTTCTTTAAAAGAGGTTCCCAGTTCTTGGAGAAGTTCCATGCACATCCTTCATGGAGAAGATAGAGGGAAAAAATGCAGAAAAAAAAGTAGAAAATGGTAAAGAAGACAGATTGGCTTTTTTATTGTCTGTTTCTCCCAAAGTCCTGGAGCCCCAAGTGATCAGCTCTGGATCACAGCTTATTGACAGCAAGGCCTACCTTGGGGAAAGCCTTTGGTCCCTGAAGCAAAGACATGGCTTTGTGCGATTTATGAAACAGCTAGAAGAGAGGTTTCTTACCGATTTCCCCTGAAGATATGAAATGTCCAACTTCCAGGAAAATATCTCTTATATAAAGCTATGAATTGCCTAGAGACGTGAGTACTATCTATTTCATCAGACTTTTATTTAGCACATACTTTGAGCCAAGTACAATAACAGGCAACAATTTAAAGCCACCTAATGCCGTAAATGTTTCAAAACTAGACAAAATGTTCATTCTCTCATATAAACAATTAAAAGATAGACCATTTCTGCAGCAAAGACAGAGTCCTGCTTGACATAGCTAAGGGTATGAAGATAGCAGTGGCCTTGTCTATATGCTACAAATTCGCTGTCATGACTCTGTCACTACCCCAAGAAGACAGTTGGTGTATGGGTTTAATCAAAACTTCCCAAGTGCTCATTCTTCGAAACTCAGCATTCTCAGAGCTCAGTGAGTGGAGAATGTTTGCCCAGTACTCTTCAGATCCTAGAACCTGAACTAGATTCAGGACCAGAGACCAAAAGAAAATAAAACCACTGCTCTGCAAAATGAAGACAATCTCCTCAGGGCCTTAGAATTCCTCCACCCTTGCACAGTACCATCTCCATGTGTTCTGTTTTTTCAGAAGATCAATTGAAATAAAGCAACGGAGAAAATAAACAGTCTCTGTCTGTCTTACTTTTCATCTCTTTTGAGTGCAAAACATAGCCTCTTGATGCTCCTCTAAAGATGTGGGGTGCCTCCCATGGCTATGCACACACTTGCTTAAGAAATGCTAGAACAAGCCAGGCATGGTAGCTCAAGCCTATAATCCCACCAGTCAAGAAGCTGAGATAGGAGGAGTGCTGTAAGGTCCAGGCCAGCCTGGACTACACAGTCAGTTCAAGCCAGCCTGGGCTACTGAGTGAGATTCTGTCAGGAAGAAAGAAGGAAAGTATGACTGAGAATTCCTGAAAAAAGCTGTGTCTACAAAGGCTGGGGAATTTGGAACGTTGCAGGGTTGGGAGCCTAGTTACTTCTCTTAGGCTATATTTAGCCCCTTGCCTACCTCTGTGTCAGATCTGACATCCTGATGACAAACATAAACACCTTTGAATGTGCTAACTTAACAAAACCCTATCCTCCACCAAAGGGAGGGCTAAGGATGTTAGCAGCTGACATCTGAAGCCCATAGTTGAGAATCCTCCATCCGGGTGTAACCCACCTCTCTGATAGTTCTACCAAGTAATGCCTTGATTTATAATGTTCTTTGTTCTCTTGCTACAAAACTCCATAAAACTACATCCATATTGGAAAATATGGAAGTAGAGAAATCTAAACTGTGCTCCCATGGCCACGGTCACTCACATTTGGCTCCAGAATAAACTATCTCTTAATCTTTTTGAATTGACTGCTGTGTTTTGGAGGGAAGAAAGGAAAGAAAGAGAAGGAGAGGAGAGAAGGGAGGAGAGGAGGGAGGGGGAGGGAGGGAAGGAGGGAAGGAGGGTTGGCTTAATGTCTTCTTTTATTTTATTACTTCTAAAAGCTGTATGTGTCCATTCAAGAAAATCAACTTATTGTTAGAGGTATTGTGGTTTAAAATATTAAATCTAATTTCACAGTGGAAATTATTTAAATACTCCTAAAACACAAAGAAGTGAGCTCATGTGCCCATGTCAAGGGTTCATCACCAGCCCACAGACCCCAGTAGCTCTCATGCATCATCAACGGCAGCTACGGAAAGGAATTCTGATCTCACCTGTCTAAAGCAGAAGCTCTTGACCTCTGAACCCTCCGAGCTGACCTTAACGTCCTGGAAGGCTGTGTGTCTTGTTTTTCATTAATACCTGAAGAACTTCATCCTACCTACCTCTCATGGGAGACTTCATGGCAGCTTCCACCATCCCCACCAGGAGCTGGAGACTTTTGGGGTCTTGAGCCAGCCCAGATGCAAAGGCTGCCAGGGCATCTGCGTGACGTCCAAGGTACTGGAGGGCAACACCCTGTCGGAAGTATGCCTGGAAATACAGGAAAAGTAACATAGATTTTTATTTATCACATTGCTGTTTGGAGTGCCCACAGGGACTCTTTATCAGGTCTCTAAATAAGATGCCTGTGGCTAAAAACAGAATAAAGGGTTCATAATCAACTCATTTCTTCTAAACATCACAAACTATATTTCTTCTATGAACTTACATTTAAAATTTTCTTTCATTTCTCAGACATACTGATTGTATTCTATTCCTTGGTATTTATTCTCATATTGTTTCTAAATAATTTAAAACACAGTTCTTAGGCTGCAGCTATACCTCAGTTGGTATAGTGTTCACCTACCAAGCACAAAGCCCTGGGTTCCACCCCCAGCACCACATAAAGTCAGCTTGGTAGTCCAACAGAAATTCCCATTCTTAACTGGCCCTGGTCGCCATGTAATCACAGCACTTGAGAGACATAGGAAGAAGGATCAAGAGGCCAAGGCTGTCCTTGGGAACACAGTAAGTATGAGACATCCTTCTTAAGGATGTCTGTCTGGCAACTCCCTGGTATCTTACCAAGGTACCTGGCATGGTACATTAACAAAGAAGAGTGAAATACAACTGTGTCACATGTTATGTCATGCTGCAGTTTGCTTCTCTGCTGTGTGATAAAACAATGATAAAAACCAACTTGGGGAAGAAAAGTTTTTATTTGGCTCATGATACAGTCTATCATCAAGACAAGTTCACACAAACACACACACACACACACACACACACACACACACACACACACACACACACACACAGCATGCACACATCATTGTTTTAAAAATCAGTTTGGAAGCCGGGCAGTGGTGGCACATGCCTTTAATCCCAGCATTTGGGAGGCAGAGCCAGGCGGATCTCTGTGAGTTCGAGGCCAGCCTGGTCTCCAAAGCAAGTTCCAGGAAAGGCGCAAAGCTACACAGAGAAACCCTGTCTCGAAAAACCAAAAAAAATAAAAATAAAAAATCAGTTTGGACACCCACCTTTGTTGTTGTTTTGTTTGGGGGTTTTGATGGATGGTTTTTGTTGTTTGAAACAGGACCTCACTATGTAGCCCTGGCAGGCCACCACCTCCTTGTGGCTATTCTTCTGTCTGCCTTTACTCACCACACCTGACTACGGCGGCTACATGCTCTGTGGGGTTTCAAACATACTTTAAAATAGTTACCTAAAACATGTGCTTTCCTTCAAAACAACCAAGATTATTGTCTTTTTCATCCTTTAATTGGTTAGTTTTAAAACTGATTAAAACAAAACAAAACAAAAAGGAACCATGAGAACACAGGAGACCATTTCAGCTAACTAAAGAAATTATCAGAGAGTTGAAAATTTTAACTAAAGAATTCTTTTTAAATTCTGTTTATAAGCTGGGAGTGGTGGGACATGCCTTTACTCCCAGCACTCAGGAGGCAGAGGCAGGTGGATCTCTGTGAGTTCCAGGACAGCCAGGGATACACAGAGAAACCCTATCTAGGAAAAAAAAGTCAGTTTGTGTGTGTGCTCCAGCATAGGCAGACTGCGGTGTTTTCTGAGACAAAGTCTCTCTCCCTGGGATTAAGCGAAACTGGCTGTCCAGCTTCTGCCACAGCTGGGACCACAGGCATGGGCCATCACACCCGTTTTTTATATGGATTCTTTTCATGTAGACTAAGGCTTTGGAGCTTCCAAGGTAAACAATTTCCCCAGACCCTAAATTTAGAGCTTAAATCAATTTGAAGCCAGTTTTGTGAAGTACAGTTTGCTTTTCAAGTACACAGACAACAATCTACTGAAGGATCAGAGTGCCACTCTGGCACACACATACATGAGGACAAAACACTCCCCATGTAAAATTAAAAATCTAATTTTTAAAATTATTACATTATTAATGTGCTTTTTTTTTTTTTACAACATCTGCCTCTAAAATAATTGGCTTCTCGCTCTACCTACTCTTACAATATTGTTTACAACACAAATTTAGCTTTGTTCAGTTAAACACACTTGCCCATTTTCACAAATGACATTCATGACATCTAAAGGAAGCTTCAAACTCTTGAAACGACTGCTTAAAATATTCATCTACACTTTCTACCACACTAAGCACACAGAGAACATGGGAGCAGGTGACTCTCACGGCCCCACACAAACCCACTTATCTCATTTTTGTAGCAGTGTGTTCACATAATCTGAAGACATAAAAGACAATTCTGAGTTTCTACCAAGAACTAACCCATAAACAGAATGAACGCTCAAATGATCGTGGGCTATTTTGTCTCTATGGGTTTAAACTGGCAGAGCTGTAAAAACGAAGGCGTGGTAAGATGAAAACCCGTAGGTAAGTGTGCTTTCCCTGCCTCCTCTCACTAGACTTGGCCTCTGTTTCCGTCTTTAATGTGTTTTCAGACATTGTTTCATTACATGTCACATTTAGGGGGTTAAAGTAATACAGTACACCTAGAAATAACCATAGTTCTGTAGGTCTAGAAGGGATGTATAAGGCTATAATACAGATATGCCCTGGTTTATATAAATATACATATGTAGCTCACATGTGGTGGGACAACCAGAAAGCCCGAGGACCCAGGCAGGCTGTGCAGGAGGATTACCAGCATTTGAGGCCAGCCTGATCTCCGACCATCCTGGGCTCCAGAGGGAGACCCTACCTCAAATTAAATAAATAAATAAATTAAGTATATATGTACACATATACATAAATGTGTTGGGTATCTATAAGTAAGAATTATTGCTTATGGTGGGAGATAAACAATATATAGTTATTGGTTTCAGATATGCATTATAAGAAACAAAATCTTAAATATTTAGTCTTAATTTTGAAAAGTTCTTATATGCTTAAAATAAATCACCCATTATTTCACTGAGAGATCAATGATTTCGTGGTTTATGAAGTAAAATTACTAGAAGCATGTTTTACTTGGCTTACCCCGGGGAAGTAAGCCAAGTTCAATAACAAATGCAAGCTGTAAACGACAGATCCTAAAATAAGGTGGAAGGTAAAGACGGACACTCAAGGTTGTCTTCTGCTCTCATGCATACCATGGCATGCCTACCCCCCCCCCCCCCACACACACACACCATTTAAAGATGCCAGTTGTGGTCTCAAGTGACATGACAGAGATAGAGACTCGGCCTGTTTCATTTCTTTGGACTCAAAAGGAGATGAGAAGGGTAACATTGGACTCATGCTTCCCACAGCTTTAGATTCCTTTCTTCAGAAGCAGAGAGAAGGCTCCAAGGCCTTCTTCATTCCCCACACCCTCCAGACACTGGCAGTGCTCAGCAGTGTTCAGATGGGTGAGACGTAATGTCCGAACAACACGCTCCACATCAAGTGGGCACTAAGTGGGGATCTCCCACCTCTTTTCCCAGCAACAGGTCACTACAGAACAAAATTAACTTTTTAGATGTCTGTGAGAGATATGCTGCAATAAAATTTAAGCTAATAATGATGAAACCTAGATTGTAGTTTATTGTGACAGATTATAGAGAATTTAGCATAGCACCCGACACAGAACAGAACTGACTTCTCTGCTAGTTAATGAGAGAAGACTTAAGAACACAAGATTCTAGATTAAGAGAATATATAGAATTGCAATATCTCCTTAATTATTAAAAAATAATATTTACCCTTCTCCACAGTCCAGCTGGGTGAGTCTACTTGATCCTGCCCATCACATACCATCCATAACCGGCAAATGTAGCCTGGTGCCCACATCCAGTACCCTGGCCTAGTTTAGCTACAACTGCCTGCACTGCAATCAACCTCTAGGCTTCCACTAGGAGCTGCCCTGCCAGCCCCACCCCACACAGCATCCAGCCTCTCCACTCAGCCGGACAGATCCTGCACATCATTCTCCAGGGTCTACCTAGACAGGTCATCTACACAAAAAGTAAGGGGAGAAACATCATAGTTAAATGGCATCATATATCCAATGGACTAATGGATATCTGAAGAATATTCCACCTGAATATCAATGTATATTCCACTCAGCATCAAACAGAAGCTTTCCTAAAATAGACCACATCCTGGAGGTACAAAGCAAATCTCCACAAATTCAAAAAGACTGAAACAATTCCATGTATTTTACCTGACCATAATGCAATAAAAAGTTCAAATTGACAGCAAACAAATCTTTAGTAAATGCACAAACTCATGGAGATTAAACAACTTCTAACTGGATGATGAACATGTCAAAAAAGAAATCAAGAGAGAAAAAATAATTTCTGGAACTCAATGAAAAAGAAAACACAACACAACAAAACCTCTGGGACAAAATGAAAGCAGTCCTTTGAGGGAGATTTATAGCTCTAAGTGCTTAGGTTTAAAAACCAGAAAGGAATGACTTAATGATACAACTCAAAACGTACAAGAACAAACCAAACCCAACCTCAGTTGATGGCAAGAAATAAAAATCAGAGCAGAAATCAGTGAAATAGATGTCAAAGGAAGCAATACAACAGCAACAACAGACTCAATAAATCCAAGAGCTGGTTCTTTGAGAAGACAAACAAGATCAACAGACCCAAGACCCAACCGAGGATCCAAAGTCACAGAATCAGAAATGAACAGGGAAATATTACAGCAGATGACAAAGAAATTCAGACTATTATAAGAGAATACAGTAAGCTGTGCTCCAGTGAGCTGTGCAACTTCAATGAAATGGATGAATTTCTAGATTCAGAAAAACAACCAAAATTAAACCAAGAAGCCAACAACCTAAACAAACCCATAACAAATGAGGAGATTGAAACAGTGGTAAAAAACCTTCCAGCTTAAAACATCCAGGCCCAGGTGGACGCACAGCAGAATTCTACCAGACTTTCAAAGAGGATCTGCAGCCAATTCTTCTTAAATTATGAGAGAGAGAGAGAGAAAAGTAAAAACAAAGCAACAACAACAAAAAAGCTACAGGCCAGTATCCCCGAGGAACACAGACTTAGAAGTTCTCAGTGCTTGCACACTCAATACAGACACACATTAAAAAGATTATCCACCATGACCAAGTAGGTTTTATCTCTGAAACACAAGGATGGTTCAACACATACAAGGCAATAAAAGTGAAAGACCACATAGATGGACTTAGAGCCAAAAATCACATGACCATCATCTCAACTGTGGAGAAAAAGTCTTTGACAAAATCCAATATCCCCTCATGATAAAAGTCACAGAAAGACTAGGAGGAGAGTGAACATATCTCACACAATAACAGCTACATAAGAGAACCCACAGCAAACACCATTCTAAATGGAGAAACACGGAAATCAAGAAAGAGACAGGAACGTTCACTGTCCCAGTCCTTTTCAATATTGTGCTTGAAGCACTAGCTGGAGCAATAAGCAAGAGGGTGAAATTAACGGATACAAACAGAGAAAGAAGAGAGAAACCTGTCCCTATTTTCAAGTGATATGATACATTAGAGATCCCAAAAATTCTACCAGAAAACCTCTAAAAACAATAAACAAATTCAGCAATGTGACAGAATAAAGAATCACCCTGCACAAATCAAGCTTTCCTATACACTACCAACAAACCTAAAAAGGAGATCATGACACTTCCATCATAGCAGCCCCAAAGAAAATAAAATATCTAGGAATGAACCTAATCAAGGATGTGAAGGACTTTTACAGTGGAAACTTTAAACCTCCAAATAAAGAGAGAAAGACACTAGAAAATGGAAAGACATTCCATGCTCATGGATTGACAGAATTAATATTGTGAAAATGACATTCTACCAAAAGATATTTACTGATTCAATGCACTCTCAATCAAAATCCTCTTCTCATTCTTCACAGAAATATAAAAAAAATTCTAAAATTAATATGGAACCATAAGAGACCCTGGATATCCAAAACTATCCTAAGCAAAAAGAACAAAGCTGGAGGGACCAGCATCCCAGACCATAACTATTGCAGATCCACGGTATTACAAACGATGAGGAACCAGCACAAAAACAGGCATGTTATACCAATGGAACAAAGTCAAAGACCCAAACACGAGCTCAAATAGCTTTAGCCATTTAATATTTGACAAAGACCAAAAAACATAAGCTGGAGAAAAGAAAGCATCTTCAACAAATGGTTCTGAAAACACTGGATGTCCAGATGCAGAAGAATGGAAGGGTGCAGTCAATTAGACCCACATCTATCACGCTGCACAAACCTAACTCTGAATGGATCAAGACCTAAACCTGAAACCCAAACACTGAAAATGAAAGAAGAAGGCATAGGTAGTTACCCTACACGAGACAGGTGTAGGAGAGGACTTCCTGTATAGGACCCCATTTGTCCAAAAATTAAAGCCAACAATTGACAAGTAGGACTTCATCGAACTAAAAAGCTTCTATGCGGCTAAAGAAACAGTCAGCCATGTGAAGAGGAAGCCCAGAGGGTGGGAGAGAATCTTTGCTGGCTACACATTTGCCAGAGGATTAGTATCTAGAATATCTCAAGTACTCACAAAGCAAAGAGTCAAAAAAAAAAAAAAAAAAAACACAAAACAAAACAAAACAAAAACAAAAACAAAAACTAACCCATTCAAAAAATGGGCTCTGGCTCAATCTGAAGATGGAGTTCTCAAAAGAAGAAATAAAAACAGCTAAGAAATATCTCAAAAGAAAAAAAACCCAGAAAGCTATTCATTGTCCCTAGCAATTAGGGAAATACAAATCAAAACAACTCTGAGGTTTCATCTTGCCCCAGTCAGAATGGCAAAAATCAATAAAACAATCAACAGTAAATGCTGGAGAGGATGCGGAGCAAAAGGATCCCCCGCATTCACTGTTGGTAAGTGTTGTGGAATGTTAGTTTAAGATGTATTATATTCGTTTGTGGAACACTGTGGAATATCTGTTTAATGATGCAAAGACGTGCTGCATACATACACGGCATGCATGCACTCACACAGGCAGAACAATCATACATACAACATAAATCTCAAGGAATGTTTTAAAGTATTATCTGATTCCAATCTCTGCTTCGTTCACCTGTTCCCTTGCTCCAAAGAGACTTTAGTAACTGGGAAGCCATATAACTGAGCAACCACTTGTTACTATAAGGCTTACAGATAAAATCTATTATAGCTGACAAAAAGTAATTTGAATTACTGAGTCCAAGGAGATAACAGGAGCCACTGCCAGCCCCAACCGCAGCCAGGGTCGGAGTGTGCAGAGATTCGGCTGTTAACCACAGCAGCAAGAAGCTGACATGGCACCCTGGAGCATGTTTGCTCCTCTCCTATCACAGTTTCCACAGGAAGCCACTTCATCTGAGAAAGGAGAACATTTTGGTCCCTTCACAGGGAGCAGAGGCAGCATTGTGCCACATGTCACGGGAAGCTGAGCCTATGGGGCTGTGTTAAATGCCTGGCACACAGTCACCATCATGGGCCTCAGGACATCCCCCTATTCCACACATGGGCACCGCTTGTGTGGCAGAGGCAACACAGTCTGAAGAGGGGTGGAGGGGATAAAGGCTATAAATGTGGCAAGTTGCAGCAAATGCTAACTCACAAGGATTGTCATTGTATTTCAGCAATAACAAAACCTACCCAATGAGCAAAGCATTTACTGTTTGTTGCTAAAACGGTTAGGATTATTAGCATTTTGTTTGATTAGGTAGTCATCCAGAGGGTTAAAGGAAAAACATTCAACTAAACACTGACAATAGCAAACTACCCCCACAAGCACCCCTAGAAAGTGACAGACACATGTGATGTTACATAGGACCAAGAGTGAAATTCACATGTACGATGCATATTTACTTAATCCAAGCATTTGCAAATAATTTGTCTGTACTTTCAGATGTCGCCCTTTACGATTCCCTAGCTGCCTTTTCTAATTTGAATGTGGACACTTCATATCCTGGTCAGTGCTTATCTCTAGAGTGACTTGGTTTCGACACTGCATCCTCCACACCACTTACCATGTCTGGTTGGTGCTTTGTAAGCCATATCACTACCAAATTTCCCCTTGTTTTATTTTTAATTTTAATTTTTTTATTTTTTTTGGTTTTTTCGAGACAGAGTTTCTCTGTGTAGCTTTGCGCCTTTCCTGGAACTCGCTTTGGAGACCAGGCTGGCCTCGAACTCACAGAGATCCGCCTGCCTCTGCCTCCCGAGTGCTGGAATTAAAGGCGTGCGCCACCACCGCCCGGCTGTTTTATTTTTAAAATTAGGGAAAATAGAAGTGCTGACCCTGGTTCTTTACAAAAGCAAGAACATTGACTTACAGTGTAAAATAACATGGTCAGAAATAAAAAAGACGGCATGATGCCAGAGATCCTGAGAGCCTCTAACACTGGTGCAAGGATAACGACTACTACAACGGTTGTGGAAAAGGACAAGACTAGAGAACATGTGAGCAGTGATTTTAAAAGGACAGGCATGGCTTGAAATGTTTAGCACTCCTTACTGAATAGGATCCATTTTCATACCACATGTTCACTCTCTCAAATAGGCCTGGGTGGAAAGCAGGGAGGTGGCAGGGATGGAAGACTGAAAATCTATCTGTAGGAACATGAAACACTCTTCTTTGAGAGACTGTTAGCCTAGTTCGCACACTATTAGCATTGAGTCTCAATATTATGCGGCCCAAGCCTGATCACTATCACAGACTTTAAAAAGAGTTCGTTATTGTCCTATTAACCCCACTACTACAAATTTTCTTTTTATGGCACAGATGCATTTCTTCTAAAAAATTTCCCCAAACATTTCCTAAGTTATTCATGTATTTCCCAGTCCTGCGTCATGTGCTACTGTTTTCCTGGACTTTACCTCTGCCATCCCATCCCATGCAAGGAGTTCTCTGGATAACCACTGCACACGAAGTTGTCCCCAGACACTGAGCACAATGCCAACCAACCTGACTGCCATACTCTTTCTCTGGCCCACACAATGTCTCTGATGAAAGAACTAATGGCATGCAATTAGCCTCTAAATCAGCATTTTGTGGGGCAATTGTTCTAGTTGTAAAATTTAAACCATGGAAGCCGAAATGAAGGAAAATCAGAAATGACACAGACAATTTATGAACATGAATATTTAATCTCTATTCCATTACAATCCTTGATTGTAGAACAATTTTTAATGAATCAGATAGAGAGAAAATTCATTTCATTAACCTTTCATATAAATGTATTATTATTGAACCAAACAGGCCACTGTACTTGCAACTCAGTTCGATGTTAATTAGGTTGTGAGCACAAGGCTTTAAATCACAGAGAAACAAAAGAAGCCATCAGCAAGCCCCGGCTTGTTTATTTCTGGCTACAATAGAATTTGCTACACTTCTTTTATTTTATAATATTTTCAAGTGAGTTTTCTCTTGCTTCTATTTGTTGATACCTTATATTTAAAATTTTTAAAAAGCCTGCATCAGCAAAGAACACATGGCAAATGTTCTTCCTGCTTAGCTGGGAGTAATCACTCCTACCTCTTCAAAAAACTACACTTCTATTTTTCACTATTTTTTTTAACTTATCTGTCTTATTCTATGTTAGAAGAACACGTGAGAAATCAAGGACTGCTTTAGAAAACACCATCCTGCTTTCTGGAACCCAGATCAACAGACCAAGTGTCCTAAACACGATGTTCCAACTGAACATACAGCTGTGAGATGTTTTTTTTCTCTCACTCTTTGGTTTCAGTTTGTCCAGAATCAATATCTAAAGGAAAGCTGCTCTCAATTCTAATTGTCACATCATATCAACTATTTCTTCTCCAAAAATAATTTTAGATTAATCATATCAAAGAGTTGTGAGAAAAAATATAGCTTGATAAGCAGTTTTTTAAAAAAAAGGGATAAACTTAACCAGGAGTTAAGTAAGTGGACACCACTCCCAGCATTGAGTCAGCTTATGAAATATGCAAACCTCATCTGGAGTTTCTCTTCTAAGCTTTAAAAACACAATCAAAGCTTACCACCACCACCACCACCACCACCACCACCACCCACCCACCCACCCTGCCCCCAACAGCAAAGCCTCTGAACTTGCAGTAGCTTGGACTTTCCTTCTATGGCTATGGCACAGGGAGGCTGTAAACTCAAGCCAAGAAGAAAACCAGGGGATTTCCTGACCTCTCCAAAAAAACCATCTGGTTTCAGCATGAGTCTGTGGCCCTGCCCTGCCACTCTCCCTCAAGCCAGAACACAGAGAATGTGTACTTTCACACATAGCCTGCAGGGGGAAAGAACTACTGGTGGGCAAAGAACAAGAACGGACCAGGAGACAGGACCTCCTGCATCAAGGGGACTAAAGTGCCTTGGTTCTCGCTGATTCAAAAGGACTCCTGGCAGTCTGTGTCCATCTGTAGCTGATGCTGCCAGGTTGATTTGAATCAGCTCCTTCTGGAATGGTCTATGAAAATTACTGTTAGCAGCTACATACCAGGTGGGATGCAAGAGCTCCACACAGGCTTCCTTGGGCAGAAGCAATTCTACCACCAAGGGCTTGCCTCTGGTCTGCTCTTTGGCCAGCAACTCCCACTTTCTACTCACACTACTGCAGAACAGAGTCCACAGCACTGCACCAGGCAGATGTGCACAGACACACCTCTGAGATAGCAGAGTTACTTGACATTTTGGGAAAATAATATTTTTAATTAACAAACTTTCAAAATATATTTGTGTACATGCTGGTCAGAGGACACTCTGATTCTTTTCTGCCACATTAACTTAGGTTCCAGGTCACCAGGCTGTGTAGCAAACACCTTTATCTGTTGAGCTATCTCAACAGCCCCATAATGGTTTCTAGGTTCACAGGGACACTGAACAGTAAGTACACTCCCTCTTCCCTGCTCCTGCAGAATCCTCTCATGGGACAGTGCGTGTGTTATAGAGAAACCTCTCTGTATAAAAAAAGATGGAGCAACATAGGAGTTCAGGAATGTTTTTATGGCAGCAGTTAACACGATTTTATTATGTCAGGATACATAGCAAAATTTCCTGTTCTGAACATTTTAAACACTAATTGAACATTCTAAATAGTTTTGTAATTCTCCGGGAATTGCATTCATGCATACAACCGTTTTGATCACATTCACTCTTCACCCTAACTCCTCCAGATCTACACTCTACTCCCTCCTCCCAGCTTTGCATCATCTTTTCTGTTTGTTTTTCCAAGAACCCACCTAAACCAATTAGTGCTGTCCATATACTTGTAGGTGTGCAACCACCCTCTGGAGCAGAGGTTCTCAACCTTCCTGATGCTTCAGCCCTTTAATACAGATCCTCATGTTGTGGTGACCCCCAACTATACAAATATTTTCATTGCTACTTCATAACTGTAATTTTGCTACCATCATGAATCTTAGCATAAGTATCTGTGTATTCTGATGGTCTTAGGTAACCCCTGTGAAAGGGTCCTTCAACATCCCCCCACAAAGGGGTTGCCACACACAGGCTGAGAACTGCTGCTCTGGAGTGTGGCTGACTAGCCGGAGCCACAAACCTTAAAGAAAACCCACTCCCTGCAGCCACCACTATCAACAGCTCCCTAGCTAGAGGTGGGGACTCCTGCACCCCACCCACTCTATGATGCAATGTTAACTGTCCTGATCTTGTGCAGATAACCACAGCTGCTGTGAACTCATGGGTGCAGGGTCCTTTCTTGTCTGGAGGACAGGGTATGCACTCGCACGGAGAGGGTAATCCACAGTAAATACACTGTGCATAGACTAGAGTACAGAAGAAGGGGAAACAGGGCAACACCAAGTGCTGGTGACAATGCCGAGCACCTGGATTCTTGTACATGAAGAGTGGAACACAAGTATCCAGAAAAAGGGTTGGTGGTTTCTTATTTATTGAAACTTAGACTTAACATTTGGTCCAGACAGACCATTCCTAATTTTTATCCTAGGAAAAGGACAACTTACATCTACACAAAGCCTGTAGATATTTTTAGCAGATTTACTCATAATTTCCCTCTAACTGTAAACAATCCGAATGCATGTGGGCAGGTGGATGCATACTGGTGCTTAGACAAGGGGTCATCACTCAGTGAGAAAAGAAACAACCCAGAGTGTACAAGAGCAGATGCCAGTCAGAGGTCAAAGATGAGGAAGAGCCCCTTTCCAATGGCCAATGTCCTGCACTGTTCTACTTCTATGACATTTTGGAAGAGGCAAAGGGTGATTACAAAGGGTGGGGTGAGGAGTCTGGGATGTTGGAGCATGTTCTGACACGTTAATACATGTTAAAATTCAAAGCAGCACACGTGTGCATACACATACACACACACACACACACACACACACACACACACACACACACACACACACATACACACACACACACAGGATGGAAAGCACTTGGGCCAGGTAGCAATCAAACTTCATTATGATGAAAAAAATACAGAAAGGGGACACATACCTTGTATAAAATGGGGGGGAGGCATGATAGAATAAAAAGACATTTAGATGAATGCTGTATTCTTATTAATGTGTAGTATTCAAAGACCAGAAGTTATAAGATTATTTAGGATTAAGAATGAATTAAAACATTGGGGCCAGCTTGATGGTTAAGCACTTGTCACGCAGACAAGAGACAGAGTGCAGATCCTGAGCACCCATATGAATGACAAGTGAAGCAAGTGGTCTTCTGCAATCTAAGCCTCAGAAGGCAGAGATGGGATCCCCAAAGCAAGCTGGCTCATGAAATTAGCTGCATGAATGAACTCCGGGTTTGCCTGAGAGATGGTGCCTCAAAGAGTAAGGTGGAGAATGATGGAGGAAGGTGCCCAGTATCCACCTTGGGCCTCCACATGCACTGGCACACCCATGTGCCTAAATATAACAACACACATATACACATGAAAAGAAAGAAGGTATAGTCAATTGTGTATAGTCAATCCTGTTACTCACAGATTTTGTTTACGAATTTGCTTGATTACTAAACTTTATTTGTAACTCTAAAGTCAGTTGTGAAATATCTGAGTCACAGGAACTACATGAGACCAGCAGAGGCCAACCCTGCTGAAGTGCTGTACTGCCACAGGTGCCTTGCTGAAGTGCCCAAGCATAGTCCTGGATGCAAGAAGGCCACAGTGTGCCTTCCCAGACAGTTTGATAAGCTCACTCAGGCTTCAGTCACAGTGTCACTGACCATGAGTGCAATGTTAATGAATCAACATACATATTAGATAATCTAACAGAAACACACATAAAACAAGGTCTTATACTGATCACTAATAAAAACGTTGCGACCAGAGCCTCCTAGGAACCTAACCCTGAATTTTTACTCAGAGCAAGGGTTCAGCATTTGATGACTCAGCAGTGTCACAGAACATAATTATCATAAATAATGAATATTATATGTTTTAACAAGAGGGAAGAAAGACTCCCCGCCCTCTGGTGTCTGTCCCTGGTTCTGAAGCAGTGAATGGGCAGAGTCTGCTATTCACTGCGTTTCCTAGAGTTCTGAGGAGGAAGCATACGCAGTGGTAGAGTCACTAACAGTGAGCAGAACAGCTATGTGTTACTAACACTGTCTACTGATGATAGCACTTTTCTGAGCGTTCCTTCAAACCAGCACCTGCATGGGCAGCTCTGAGGCATCACGCTAGAGAAGACGACACACAGGCCTCTAGGCCCACCTACCAGTGCCACAGCTAAAGAGGCAAGCTGGAAACAAATACATAGACAGAAACATAGACAGAGACCATTCAGGGAGGTAAAGAAATGTGCCCAAAGGCTGGAGAGCTAGCTCAGCAGTTAAGAGCACTGGCTGCTCTTGCAGAGGAACAATATTTGACTCCCAGCACCCACATGGTAGCACAATGTGCCACAGTTACACAGCTAGTGGCTGAGAATCCAAGGTGGGTTATTTCCAAACTCTGTACACTTTCACCAATATCTAGTTACTTTTGTTCTCGCCAAGGTAGAAAGCCCTGATGGCTCCTGCAAACCGTATGTGCTAAATATACACACATTGTAAAGAAGTAAAGCACAGAACCTTATAATGGAGACTTGACGCCAACAGGCAAGGTGAGTATGTGCTTGCTGCTCTGTCGGTGTATACTGAGGACTCCGCAAACTTCTAAACATCCTTGTCTGCAACTGGGGCTGGAGAGATGACTCAGCAATGACAAGCACTTGCTCCTCTTCTAGAGGACCAGAGTTTGGTTCCCAGCTCCACATCAGGTGGCTCACAGCTCCTTGTAGCTCCAGGTGTAGGGGACAGGACACCCTCTTTTGGCCTCCCCAGGTACCCGAGTGCATGTGTGAGTGCGTACACGCACAGACACACACACACACATACATAAGATTTTTTTAACTGGACCTTTGTTCTGTCAACCATACCTTTCCCCGGTGAGACACGAAAAGAAAATGGCTTCTATTTTATAAAAACTGTGTACAGGGAGGGTAAAGTTCATAGACGTCCTCTGCACATGTCCATGCTCAGGACTCAGATTTCCCACCTTCTTTGTTTTGTTTTCTTAGGTAGTTATGTATGTGACTGTCCTCATAAAGTGGACCAATTGAGGCATAAATTATCTCATCTCCTCTGCTTATAGAAAGAGTAGTTTATTGTAGCTGAGCAGGTAACATCTTAACACCCCAGACCTCAGGGCATGACAAGGTGAAAAGTCTGTTTCTTTTCTTTCTTTTTGGCTTTTCAAGACAGGGTTTCCTCTGTGTAGCCCTGGCTGTCCTGGAACTCACTCTTTAGACCAGGCTGTCCTCGAACTCACAGAGATCTACGTGGCTCTGCCTCCTGAGTGCTGGGATTAAAGCCCAGCCGAAAGTCTCTTTCTAACCTAAAGTTTCATATTCAACAATCAAGAGATGGTGCCAAACAGCAAACTTCAGGTCTCTGGACAGTTTGTACTATTTTTTAAATAGCTCTGTTGACATTCAGTGCAGTTTAATTTGTCGAGAATTTACTTCTCCCTACTAATGTGGTATTCCTGTGAAGTTATAACATCAATTCCAAAAAGGAAATAGGGGTACAGCAAATCAACTCTTTTAAAAAGAAAAAGGGCAATTAGAACAGTGTAGCAGATTCTAATAGAGAGTTAACCATATTTGATTGAGAAATGTTCAGAAGTTACGTTCAAGGTTTCTATTGCTGTAGCACTATTTCCCAGGATTACAAGGCCTCGTTGGCTAAGCAGGCCTGGATGCCGGTGTGCTACTTCAAAGGTAATTTTCACACAGTAATAACACTGTCCCACGTCTTTTCCAGAGCCCATCAACTGCTGAAATCATGCCTTCCTTTACTGACACTCTCTTTCCAGAAAATGTGTCAAAATAGTACTTTCTATTATTTGTTGACAAATTTTAAGTGACAGAATCAAAACCGTTTCTCACTAATGAAATATACCCTTGGTGCACTCTCCTGCAACTATTTTGCTTTCATAAGAGTGTGTTTTGTACCCACTGTCCACAGACTGAGTTCAGTTCGAGGATATACAAGAACAAATAATCTTGGTCAAAAGCTCAATTGGGGACTTGTGTAAAGCTGTGTGTTAATAACAGAGCTTTCTGGGAGCAACTAGTGTAGATGGGTTTTCTCCAACTTACAGAAAAATGCTTCTAAAAATTCGTTCTGAAGTCAGTTGTTTTAGAGGGTTTAAAAGTGTTTCCCCAAAGACTGGTCATGGTTTGTAAAGGGTTTGTATACTCACCAGCCAGTTAAAAAGGTTCCTCCCTGAGTCACTGAGGGAGGTGACTAGCAATACTACAGAAAGAAGAAATGGTTACAAAGTACTTTCACATAAGTAATCTTACTGAGTTCTCAAAATTTCGTATGGCAGATTGTTCTGTCTTCCTTCAAAGGTGAAAGGGCCGGGGCCGGCAAAGGTGACTAGCCCAAGGCAAGAGGTGGCAACTGTCAGAAAACAAGTAAGTAAATTCGAACCCAGAGCCACTTGTCACTGAGGCCACAGCTCCTGTTCTGTAGAAGAATGCCTTTAAACAATGTTTACAAGTGGGGTTTTTAAAATACTACCCACACGGAAATTAAGGAATCTATCCCATGACTCCGAAGACCCAGTGGTGCAGATGAGGCCTGCACTGCCCAGTACATCCAATTACCGTATGAACAGGCAGCAGAAGGTGGGGTGCTCCAAGGCAGCATTCCCTTGAAAAGCAGTGTGCATCTCACCTGTGTACCTCCAGGTCAGCTTTCCCTGGGTGTGCAAACTTCCACCCTCATTTCTTAAACTTCGTCTTTCAAACTCTCTGTCCCTTTCCTCTAATGTCAAAACCCAGAGGGAGTAAATCCACGCTTACATCTTTTCTGTGGCTGGCGGTACAAATCCACCCTTACATCTTTTCTGTGGCTGGCCACACTCCCTAACCAGGACAGACAGGAACTTAACCACAGCTGCTTTGCCCATAAGGCCCAGGGCTGAACAAGATGCACTGCCCCCTGGGGAGAAACCACCCACACACTAGGCAACAAGGCAGACTTTGACCCGTCCTGAGGAAATGCAAATGCTACTTAGTTGCATCAACTTTTGAAACTATACTTCTGAAACAAATAAAGAAACTCATTTCAAGCTCTTTGAGATGAATGCAGGTTGACACTTGAAAATAAATGAGTCTTCTGCAGAGACATAGCCGATTTGCCAGCATTGGTTCAAACGCTCCTAGAGATGAATATTCAGAGCTCACACATCAATTTTTAATGTAATAGAATCCCGGGTGCTTAAAAAGTAGGTTCCACTTCATAATCTGTCATCTTCTCTACATCCTTTCAGGATACATTAATTTTTTAAAAAGTTCTTTTAACTTTGCTCCTAACAGATATTTTTAACCACTGCAAGTTCAAAGCCGATGCACAAAGCCTCTAGTTTAATTGCTAGCTCATGAAGGAACCCTTGTTAATTATAAAGCTGTGACCATAATTAAATACAAATACGAAAGTGATATAGTGTGGGTTCAGAATGTCTCACTTTCAAAGTCTTTGAAAAAGAAAAGTCAGATCACTTTCTGAAGCTCTCAGAAGAGTATATTTAATATTCTAATATATTAGAATAGATACAGATAGCAGCTGGGCTGAAGATTCCCAGCACAACCCAGGTTATGACTAACGGGAAATGACCGCATACCATGTGACACTGGCTGATAAGAAGCCTCTGGAAGCATGGATCAGCAATTTCAGTGCAGGTACTGGTGAAGCACAACACCCAGACAACAAAAACTTCACACTCCCCAGCACACTGGCTCATAGCAATGAAAAAGAAATACTTGTTTTTAAAACTTACTTTACATCCACATTTAAATGCCTAATTAATCCTCATAATTAAATGCAACCACTTTCTTTGCAAGATCTTTTTTATTTCTGTAAACTCTAAAAGTTAATGGAAATCATTGTGTCATTATGGCTAGGGTAATAATTGCCTATTGGTCAATATGCTCTGAACCTTAACAGGCAGTTAACTAATTCAGTTGGAAATAAGACCAATAGTTCTAATGGTCTCTAATTTCACCACAAGAGTCCACCCCTATGAACTATGGATGGCTTTCATGAGCTCTTCCTACAGCAGAGAACAGCAATTTAAATGTAAAAACACACACATTTGAATTCAAATGTTCACCCTGATTTCATTTGCTAAGGACACTACAGATCAGAAAAGGTCCTTCTCTGAGAAATACTTAAGTGCAAATCAGCAAAGCCAATGCAAACAGAAATAAAACGATTTTATATTACAAGAGACAATTTAGTCTATTTGAAAAATCATTTACATTTTCTTTTGCTTATTTCAAGCAATCTGAGTATTTTTAAACCATACAAATGAACAACTGTAAATATACTTTGTAATAAAGCAAAAGGGAAGTCTTGGATTCTTGCACGTCCTCCTGGTTCACTCTGGGGAGGGAGAACTTCTCATTGCAAGCGAGACAGAACTAGTCCATGTATTACCAGCACTTCCACACTGGAAAGGCATGAGTCAGGAGAACATCCCAAAAAAAACTCTGGCTGTCGCCCATCACAGCAGCAGAGCAAGCATTCTCAGTGACAGGGTAATGATGCTCTTGGCCCTGTGATGTCCAGGACTAACTTCTGTATGGAGAGGAACTGTGAGGCTCACGGCTCTGCTATGTCTCTAGTCCTATCTTCTTGAGCAGCTTTCGCCCCATTCCCAAGAGTGTCTAGTACACTGCACTTGGGCTCCTTCTTCCAAACCTGGCACTTATCTATTGCTTGTTTTGTTAACCAAGGGACATCAGTTAAGTCAAAGTTCTCTGGCATAATTTTTTTTTTTTTGAGACAGGGTTTCTCTGTGTAGCTTTGGAGCCTGTCCTGGATCTCGCTCTGTAGACCAGGCTGGCCTCAAACTCACAGAGATCCGCCTGCCTCTGCCATCTGAGTACTGGGATTATAGACGTGCACCACCACCGCCTGGCTCTCTGGCATAATTTTGTATCAAGCTTCTGACAAATCTAAGGGAATCAGATCACTGTATTTCCTAACCTCAGTTATGTATAATCACATTTCCTACAGAATATTAGGCCGGACCCTCCTGCTGGCCCTGGACAGGGAGCAAGAAAACCCTGAGCTGGCCCTGACCTTCTTATTGGCCAGTTATGTGACCCCCCAGTTCTGTACAGCTACACCATTGTGAGGTTCTGTTTTGTGAAATGCAATCTTTGCCTTTAATTATTCATACAATGAGTAACTGCTGAAGCATCTCACACCTCTCCCCAATGCTTCTAAATTCACTATCACTGGGCAATGGTCCATCATCAGCATCAGCCTGCCTGTTTTTCAGACACCATCCTCCTGGAAAAACAAACTTAGCACAAGTTATTGAACAGGAGATCTGCCATCACCATCCCCCAAGTATTGAACAGGAGATCTGCCATCACCACCCCACTCCCCAAGTACTGAACAGGAGATCTGCCATCACCACCCCCCAAGTACTGAACAGGAAATCTGCCATCACCATCCCCCAAGTATTGAACAGGAGATCTGCCATCACCACCCCCCTCCCCAAGTACTGAACAGGAGATCTGCCATCACCACCCCCCAAGTACTGAACAGGAAATCTGCCATCACCATCCCCCAAGTACTGAACAGGAGATCTGCCATCACCATCCCCCAAGTATTGAACAGGAGATCTGCCATCACCACCCCCCCAAGTATTGAACAGGAGATCTGCCATCACTACCACCCCAAGTATTGAACAGGAGATCTGCCATCACCACCCCCCCAAGTACTGAACAGGAGATCTGCCATCACCATCCCCCTAAGTATTGAACAGGAGATCTGCCATCACCACCCCCCTAAGTATTGAACAGGAGATCTGCCATCACCATCCCCCCAAGTACTGAACAGGAGATCTGCCATTACCATCCCCCCACGTATTGAACAGGAGATCTGCCATTACCACCCCCCTTCCCTCTTAACAAATGCACAGGCAAGGGTGCGAGCCGTCTATCTCCTCCCATGTGTTAATGAACCACCTATTGCCAAATGGTTCTTTCCTTAATTCAGCATGCACCATTTTCTGGTGATGTAAAATGACAAAGTACTAATTAGAAGGCATCTAATCCGAGTCACAATTCTCATTAATTGGAAGTTACTACAGTAATTATTAACAAGTCACATTATCATTAAACTAAAGAAAATGTCAAAATTGATTTATGCACACAGGAGCACCTAACAACAGGCCTGTAGTTACAGTCCTCTACAGGGTGACCAAAGACAAAGACAACACTGTAGATTTAGTGAACCCTCTGAAAATACCATGTTTATTGCCCTGATGCCCTTTTCCAGCATTAATAGGTCTTTGAAGAGAAAATATCTTAAAGTCTCCAAAGAGTACCACACATAGCCTCTTTGAGAAACCTGAAACTACCCGAGGACCTGAGGATACATCTGTCTTCGAGGCCAGAAGGATCCAAGTCCAGCTGACCAACTGTCAAAGGGAGGATGCACACAACAGGAACTGAGGGCATTTGGAGACCAATACATCACAGCAAAAGAGTAAGAAAACTGCTCACTTACCTGTAAAGCCATAATAATGTTGATACAAAAACACAGTTCTCACCTCAAAGGGAACAAGACAGTTAATCCCAGACCTTGACCCAGGAACACACAATCCCAGGTGGTAAGAGTTTCCAGACTTTTCATAGTCACAGAACAGGTGAGGGTCATAGCTCAAGGCACTGCCCACTTAAGAGGCCACAGCGAAGGCCCCAGAGGCTGCCTGGTGACATCATAGCCTCTGGGCCGGTGGGCTAGTGCAGTTCGTACATTCTGAGAGGTTTCATTTGACAGTTACAAGGACGTTAGGCCAGATACAGAGGTGGGCAAGAAATGGCTATTAAGGGGCTTAACCAGAGCCTGAGATAATTTGGCTCTGAACCTGCAACATTCTAACTACATTGAGTTCTCATCAGCCGACCAACCCTGTGAGAACGTCAGTTCACAATAATGTGCGATTTCTTATTTATTTTGACATCTCAGACATCTTGATCGTTTTATTACAGGATTTCACACTAGCTCAGTTATTTAAAAAAGAAAATTTAATGTTAATAAACTCTAATATGTGTTATATTATGCATATAATTTAAAACTGTAATGAAAAATTTCTGTGTTCTGGGTTATAAAAGCTTGTGCCAGAGTGCTGCTCTCTAACTGCTGCACACGGCCCTGCTTAGAAAACCGGTGTGTGATTAACATGCATCCGCACTGGCGAAACAGAAAGGCAATGCACAAAATTGTGCTCAAGTTTGAGATTCTGAATCAACTAGAGGAAGAATAAATAAACTTTAAATGTTTTAGAAATTAAAACTCCATATTTTTGTTTTAAAGATTTATCTAATTAAAGAATATATACTCACTCTTAGAAATTTAGTAAAAATACAAAACAAAACAAAACAAGAAATTAAGTAAATTTGCTCCTTAATCCCATCACCCAGAAACCATTGAATAACACTCTTGCTTGCCTCTTGACATAATTTTATAGACACACAATTTTTAAAAATTTAGAATTCCCAAGGCCACTTATTTTTAGCCTAAGTTGGTTTAAGTAGTCAATTAGTTACATACGTCTCAGGTAAATAACGACAAAGTAATATTTACAAGTCAGTTATGATTTCAAGTACACGATACACAAATATGTGTACATAGTTGAGCAAACATACACATGTATGTACGAAACCCCAAAATATTAAGTGTTCATATTACATCAGAACCAGTCAAGCTTATATTTTGGAATTGAAGTCCTTTACCATAATTATTCAGGGAAGTGAAGCCACACGAGCATATTGGATTTATATGTCATTTATCATATTATAGCTATATCATGAAGACTAACAGATTAAAGAAACTGAAAATTAAAGGAGCTTTTTAAAGTGAGGACACAATGAGACCCAGAAGAGGGGATTACAAATGCTTCATCCCCAGCAGTGGCCACTTCCAGAGCCAGAGGATGCCACAAGCAGAAATACTTTCTCTCATACAAATTTCTAGTTGCCCACAGAGATATAAAAAAAGGGCACACTGTGGGAATGATAGATCCAAAACACTGATAACATTCCCTAGAAGCCTGAAAGTATCTCCAAAATGAATAATTCACAAAAAATATTTAATTTAAAAGAAAACAAAACAGACTAGAAATTACAAAGAAAACCCCAGGTTGGAATACCAAATTTATCCTTCAAAGCTTTCTCCTCTCACGTAGCACAGGTTAGCCCTGGAGCTCTCCAGTGGACCCACAGGACGGCACTGGAGCATGCGCAAACGTCCATGAACGTGCACTTCAGTCTGCTCTCTTTATACCAACATGTCCACTGAGTCACGCATCTCACATGCCAGAGACAGGCGCTCCTCAGCTTGCCAAGGTGGGTGTAAAAGTTGCTTCTATTTATTTAAGGAATTGAATGTCATATTTTAGAATTTTAATTTCCTTGAGAGTTTAGAGAAAGGTTGAGAAGAGGAACCTTTGGTTCAACATTAAGGGTATGCTATGTTTACGCATAAAGATGACCACGTATGTATGCATTTACTTCATACTTCAGTAACACCACAGCAAATGCCTCTTACTACTTTAAAGCACCCTCATTACTCATCACTGGCATCTGGTTTATGCCTGAGACAGACCATGCTCACAGTACATGTACAATCCTTGGACCATGGTCTAGCAATCTAGAGTGACATCTCCCAGCCTGATGCAGAAATCAGGCCCAGTCAAGCTGAGTCTTGAAGAAGGACCACGGCCACACCAGCAGTAAGGATACACAGATGCCTGAAAAGAATCTCATTTCAAGATTTTTTTCTAAATATGCTTAAGAAGTGTGACATGGAAAAACAAAAAGGCCCCACATAAACCTTTTAGCTGATACTGAACAGTGACACCCAGGAACCTGGAAGGGGACTGTAGAAAGGCCCTGGCATGCTGGAAATACACCTGAAAATAATAGACTTGGCCTTCTGATTGTTCATATTAGAGGTAAGAACTATTATAATGAACAGTCATTTGAGTGTTCCATTGACTCCCCAATACCAACTATTTGATAATCATACAAATTCTTTTAAAAATTCTTTTATTTACTTTTTCCACATGAGTGTTTTGCTGCATTTTTTGTGTGTACCATGTGCATGCCTAGTGCCCACAGAGGCCAGAAGAAGTCATCAGATCTCCTGGAACTAGAGGTACATCCAGTTTTGAGTCATCATGTGGCTGCTGGGGATTGAACCTGGAACCTCTGGAGGGTAGCTAGTGCTCTAACCACTGAACCATCTCCAGGTCCTGCCCTAACTCTAAAACACATATCAAGGCAGAGTCTACTGCAGGAACAGGGAAGTTTCCCAGGGGAAGATGGGCCTCCCTGCCTTCTTCTCCCGCCCTCACGGTGGCTGCCCTGACTGTGCTCCTAAGAAACCAGAGAGCAACTCATTCTTTTATGGACTAGGAGAGGACGAGGAATAATGAATGAAAGACTAACATGAGGCCACCTTTTTATAACATCGCCTGGTGGTATCCACCACATTCCCTCCACCCTGAGATGTTCCCTGGGGGTGGGGTGAGGGTGGGGGCTTAGAAGACTGAGCCACCAACCTACATCTCCTTACACACACTCCTCCAACGAAGACCTGGGCAAACCTCTGCTGACCTGAAAGCCCTTACTCCCCTGCAGCCTGTCACCTCCCTGACTGAATTTTATTCAGTGTAGTTTGGTCATAATACCTTTCTGTATCAAAATAAATAACTTTAACCAGCTGGTCTTAATATCGCAGGAAGTGAAATTAAAAAGAAAAAGCCACAAATATTTGGGAATCACAAAAGAAAATGTCATGCTATAGCCAATAAAGTTCTAGTTAACAGAACTTTCAAAGGTAGATCCCAAAATAAAAATTGACAGGAAGGAAGGAAAATATGCTGCCAAAATGCTGATGCTTACCCTAAACCCCTTTCTAGCTTGTGAGGCTAGTGAAAACTTTAGCCATGTCTCCTCCGTCCCACACCACCCTTTCTCAGTCTCCCTTGGCCCTGTCCTTGGGAGCAAAGAGGCTGGTGGCCAACATGCCTGTGATGACCTTTTATGGATCTGCTGTGCCTAAGGCGAAGCAACTTTTAGAGTTTGGCAAAGAAACTCATTTTCAGTTGTTTTTATTTTTAAGAGGAAGCATCATCACAAAAATATGAATGTTCCGGTTACAGAAACAAGAAAGGCTTCTTATGACATGCAGCCTCCTTGTCACAGACTTTTACCATATAGAAACCAGAACCACAAATCCAGGAAAGAATGCTGTATTGGTTTTGCCAAAACAATAGAGACATAAAACTACTGGGCTTTAAGGTCTTGAGCAGTTACACAGTTCATCTTCTTCATTTCAAACAAAATCATATTAAAATATTTGAAACAAATGGGAATTTACCCTGTCCTTAGAAAAAAGTTGCCATTATCCACAAGTGTCTGAGTCTTTATTTAATCCTCAGGGCAGGAGCTGGTGGTCAGGTAATTTGTATGGAAAAAAGGAAACAATGATAGCAAATGTCAGGGGCTGCCTCAGATGGGCTGTGGCACAGGCATGGTCTCATTTAACCTCTGGAACCCACTAGGAAGCAGGTCGTCGTAGCCCGTCCCATAGCACAGAACATGAGGCTCAGAAGAGAAAGCAGACAGCCTAGGCCACAAAGTATAGCTCAGGGCATCCAGTCTCTGCACACTGTTTTACACTTCAGCGTTCTTTGTATGAGCACACCACACACAGATGATGGAGCGCTGGTGTCTTGTGGCACCCTCACCCTCGTGTGTCAGGCTAGAACTGGTACACAACTTGAAAGACTGTAGTAGAAGACACTGTCTGCGCTACAGCTTTTGTCTGAACGCTGTAGCTACTTCTGTTTACTGGAGATTTCTTTCTAAGGGGCGACAGCAGCTCCAAACTCTTGCCAGATTTTGAGAACAGGAGATCCAAGCAGGCTGACAGTGGGCCATGGCTGCCACCTGCTATGGCAGGAAGCTGACAGCAGCTCTTGCCGACAGCGAGGAGAACTTGCACACCATCCTTTGTGTACGGGGAGCACTTCTGAGCAGTCATCCGGGTGTGAGCTCACACTGCACCCATCTGCTAACAGGCAAAGCTGCTCACACTCGGGCACTGGGGGCAACAGGAGGACAAAGACGCCAGGAACAACAAGTGGGACCAGAGGTGAAGGGAGGTGTGCGCAACCAGGGCAGAGCATGGTGGCAAAGGAGAAAGGGAAGTAAGAACATGACCGGTGGCTGGGGCAGAAGGAGAAGGGAAAGCTGGCCAGAGTGGCCGCCGCTTTCTGTTCAGTCCAAGTGCCTACGTCGCACCCTCCTCCACTGAGGGTGGACCTCATTTAACTGCACAATCACCTCAGACGCAAGAAACAAGACCCAAGCACACTGGGCACAGTGTAAACGCACGCCCCATCCTGACCCCATACTCACCAAACTCTCTCCAGCCCCTCAGGGAAGAGTAAGGCCCAAACTGACCGGTGGCAAGAAGAAAAGCATGGGTCCTGGCATCTTCCATCAGACCACCATATTGTTATCACTCAATCAAAACCACAATCACACTCCATTCACCAGTAACAAGCAGGAAAGAGGTGGACACCTGACTTCCCATTACTCTAAGAGCCATGTAGAATCGGTGACCTAGCCTGGAACAGTCCACCTAATGCTTGAGGGCTCTGGCCAGTGTTCCATTACTCTGGAACACATTAGAAGCGACACCCCCAAACCCACACACGTATCTTAAGCGGGTGCTGTGGCCCTCAAGGCTTCCCTGTGCGGCTCACCCCTGAAAGGCAGGGTGGGGCCAAGAGGCTGGAGAGTCAGTGGCTGCTTGGGATTTTCAGGATTTCAGTGCAAGCCCACTTAGAAGGACGCCAGGGGTTAACTCTGTAAAGGCTATGGGGATTTCCAAGTCTAATGTGTGGAGAAATGGAGCCCAAGAAAATGCAGTTTCTAAAATCCTTAGAGTGAGCACTCATACAAGAGGAGGCAAGGCTTCCCTGTAGCCATGATGATCGACTTCCTCACAGTTGAACCAGAAGAAGACAGACCCCCACAATGGATGGACCCCATTATTAGAGGGCTGGTTTCAAACACTCAGACCTTTCACTCACAACCAAATGCTATTTGAGAGTTACAGACCATTGCTAACCAATCGATGGTTTCTGATCCCACGCTCCCTGCTCAAATGAACACAGAGAAACAAAACGTCAGGATCTTTAAACATGCCATGTGGAAATCAAAGTGACATGCTGGAGGACCAGTGGCAGCCCAGTGTCTCTCCAGTGTGATTCCCTGACATTCAGTCCTAGAGGAGCACCTCATGCTTCTCTGTCTGACATTTCCTTCCTAGCTCAGGCTAAAGTGGGTCCTGGGCATAATCACTGATGAACTAAGTGCTCACAAGACCCCCTCAAGTGACACACATACTGCCCTGACACAAAAAACAAAATCAATAATCTGCTGCTCTGTCACATGGAAATCCTGACTGCTGTCAGCAGATGGGAGGAGGGGCCTGGGGGCTACAGCAGGGACAATTAGAGCTCCTGGAAAAGCAGAACAGAAAGTAATGAACCTTCCTCAAATTCAAAACACACACACACACACACACACACACACACACACACACACACACACACACACACGTGAAATGCAATGAAAAGACCATGTAGCCAGAGGTCGTATTTTTCCAGCCTGCTAAATTAAAATGACTCAAAACCTCTGTAATTACATGGAAACTGATGAAATTGTTATCTTAACTAAATTGTAAAAGCACTTTAAATGTCATAAGTTTTGATGCAATTTAATATTTTAAATGGACATTGCTCAGTGTAGTCACTGATTTTCTACCAAGCAGATGGGGACATAAGCCATGTCCATTACCAAGACGGAACAAACGCCCATCCATCTGCCACATCAGGACGAGGAGCACTGCAGCCTGGAGTCACAGAGGGAGCAGAAGAGAGACCACAGAGGACAGAGTTCCCACCTTATCCGACAACCTGCCTGTGAAATACCATCACTCTCGGCCACGTCTCCAGGCACTGGAGAGATAGATTAAATAAGTTACAGTGTTTTGTAAATGTTTACATCAAAATGTAAGCAGTTATGAGAATCTATGTCATCATGTATTGGAGGCAAAGTATGAAAATCAGTAATTTCTTACCATAACCTAAAAACGCATTACTCTAACTCTCTCCAGGCGTTAATTAACCCGACACCGTGGGTGAGGCGAGACAGCAGAGGCACGCCTGTACCTTTCCTAGAAGGACAGAAGGAAGCACCAGGAAGAGAGAGGTGCATCGTCTCTCACCTTTCTTTGCCTCTTCCCTCACACACTGTACATAAAATAGCAACTAAAGAAAGCTGTAAAAGCAGTCCTGGAGTGGTTTAAATATTAACTGCATCTCAGAGAAGTACACTTTTCCCACAGCTATGTGAATTATTGTCCTACTATACATTCTGTGGATCTGGCAGGTTCACCAGTAATTTTATGAATAATCTGGACCTCTAGTCTTTTGGTGTTTAGCCTTTTTTACAAGAGTAATAAATTTAGTCCTTAATTTTTTTTTTTAATGGTTCAATGTGTTTTGCTCAAACTCTCCAAAAATTTGCTTTGGGGTTAATCATAGAAATGCAAAGTTATTGCTTTATGGAGTATTTTTGAGGTCAGGAGTAAGATAAACTAGAAAATATATTGGCTTTGAGCTATAAATAGCATGTGTGGGTTTGGTGATGTCACTGAGTGGTGCTGGTCAAGCATACGCAAGGCGCTGCATTCTGTCCCCAGAACACGGATGAAACTATCCTTCTCTGGTCACATCTTTAGTAATCATAGTCTCCATTTGACTGCGACAGAGACCATCGCTGTACGTGAAAGCACACACAAACACGTGTTCCAGAATCTGCGAGTTATCGACAGCCACAACCATACAGCCAGAGACAGAGGGCAGGAGTTAACTCACTAGCAGTAAAGAAACAAAAACTGACTCAGGGCATACTCAGCGAAGCCTTTTGCTTGACTCTAGGTCTTAGAACACCATTCAGTGCACTCACAGGAAATCTTTTTATACCAAGTACGGTCTGAAAATCCCTGAAACAGCGTTTCTTCAGAGCTACTGGGCAAAGTCTGGCCACGATGCACACGAGGAGCACAGCCGTCACGCCCTTGGCCACCAGAGCTCAGCCTTTGGTACAGAAGAAGAGTTTTGGAATCCTCCCCCAAAGGAAAACAGCGCCCAAACAAAAAGAAGATCGTGTCTTAGCACAGTCTCCATCAATTCAGCCATGTGCCCGCATGACCTCAAGAATTCCATATATGCTTTGAGATGTGAAAAGCCTTTGTGAATAATTGAAGACAAAATAATGAGACCCAAGGATGTCAGAGACATAATATAGTTTTGTAGAATTCATCATGGAGCTTTTAAAATCCCCAAATACTACATGATGAATAATTTATTCCTGTGTCAATATGGGGCCAGCAGATGTTCATCCAGAGTCAGTATTAACCCTTCAAGCTGAACAGCAGAACACAGGCTCCGCCCAACACGGCAAAGCACTTCATTTAAGTGAGATTATCTTGGTGTTTATGGGGAAATTAAAGCAGCCCTGGAAGCCAAGAAAAAACAAACTACTTACTTAGTGATCTTTTATCAGAGTCTGCTTATGAAGATAAGGAGGTGAGTTAAGTGGGCAAACACAAAGGGACTGCTCTCTTCCTTCACAAGTGTCCCTGGGGGCGTCTGCTGGTTCCATCTAGGAATATCTGCTGGTGGCTTATTGACATTGACCTCCCCTGCTGATATACAGTCCAATTTTAAACACCAGGTGTTGCGCTTTCTGGATACTCTCCCTCCTTTGGTCCACCCTCTAAATGGGTTACTTTAACTAATAAGAATGTATCATTCGTTTAAGAATAAAACAAAACAGAGAACTGCAGTAACAAGCAACAGGAAAACCTAAAGATTCGCCAGTGCTTGTGACTTCAAAACAGAAACTAGTGCATTGGAGCTCACTCATTTATCCCTCAGTTATCAGCCAGCACTACGCGCGAACAAAGAGGAATTGTTTAACCACTGATTTAAAGACTTCTTAGGGATATGTTAATGTCTGTGTCTGTGTCTAAGCATGCGCAGAGGCTTTCAGTCAATATGAAAACCAGGTACTGGGCTAATACTTAAAGACACAGCTCTCAAACTCAAAACCAAGAATAGATAGACTACATGAAAATAATTTTAAGCTATGTGCCTGAGTTATATCCAATGAAGGAATATGTACAAGAGCTAGAAATAACGAGGAAATGAGCAGAAAGGTAAGCAGAGGCTGGAGCCAAAGGAACTCCCAGAAGGATAGAGAGCCTAGGACTCAGTCACAGGACTGGGCCCTGGAGGAGCCGCCTCTAATAGGTTCCATGAGTTACCTGAATAAAGCAGGAGTCATCAAGCCCACCAACAGAGGTGGGAAAGGTGAAGCCATCACCCAGGGCAATGGCAGAGTGAGAGAATCAAGTGGAACTCTATAACCATAAGTTTAAAGAACTGTGTTTAAAAGGGTGAAGAAGATGAAGTAACAAAGTGAGACTAAATAGGAGCAGTCTAGAAAACGCCAAGGCAGACTTAAAAAAGAATAAAACAGAAATTTGAACAGGAGGGGCCTCAGTAGACAACAAAAACAGATTGGTTGCTAACATTGGTAGGGCAGATAGCCCAAAGGTCACAATGGAAATCAAATCAAATCTAAGTTGTGGGACAGACAGGAGACAGACACGGGAAAACAAAGCCGAGAGAGGGAGGCCAGAATGAGAGAGTTCCAAAAGCATCAGACAGGAATTCAAAGAAGCAAGTAGGAAATACAGGAGACACAAGTGAGGCATCCGAGCTGTAAAAGAGCTCATTCCATAGTGAGAAAAGCCTGTCTTTAATCTCACAACCTGTTAGAGGCAAAGCTGGAAGAACATAAATGGCTAGCCGCTCACTCTTCCACTCAGACATCTGCCAAAGATGGAAATTTCTCTAGCTGCTTACAATGTGCATGTTCTTTGAATATGTCAGACGTTGCAGAAGCCTTCTGGTCTGAAGTTATCACACTGAATTTTTACACTAACTATCATTATTTTCATTTCACAGAGATATAATAGGCTTAGCAAGGGGGAACTTGCCCAAAGTCATACACATAAATAGCATAAATAGTAAACATCAGAGCAGGGATTCGAAGGCATATGTAATTCTAAACCTCACTCTTCGTCATCGTTTTGGGACAGTGTCACTATATTGATACAGCTTTAAAATAATGAGGTGTCCCTACAGTGATGCAGATCAACTACATCCTAGAACAGCCTCCCTGTAAACTAAGAGTATCACTCATAAAGTATTACAACCGAACTCAAGATACTTGGTATAGGCTTATATGTAGCATGTTACAAGCTTAAGGTGGGTTTTCTGTACTAATGTATTAAAAATACTATTAATTCTTTGAGACTTTCACACAATGTATTATTCTCATATTCACCTCCAGCTCCTTCAAGATCCACCCCACCTTCCTACCCCTCAACTTTATGTTGGGTTTTTTAATTCATTTAATAACCCATTCACTCCAATTTGTGCTATCTATATACTTCTGGGTGTGGGGGATACCCATTGGAGTGTGGCCAGCCTACCAGGAGCCACACCATCAGAAAAATACCGACTGTCCCTCCTCTAGAAATAAGCAACTGTCTATAGCTTCCCAGTTGGGGGCTCATGGACACTCCCACTCTATGAAAGAATGTTGACTGCTCTTGTGCAGGTAACCACAAGTGCCATGAGCTCATGATTACAGCAGTCCCGTCATGCCCACAGTACACTGTTTCACTCCAGCCCTCACGGTTTGTGGCTCACACAGTCTTTCCACCTCATCTTCCCCCATAGTTCCAGAGCCTTGGGAAGGGGATGTGACACTGATGTATCATTTGTTGCTGAGCATTCCACAGTTACTTATTCTCTGCAACTCACTTTTTTTTTTGATCTTTAAAAGAACTAAGTAGACATTTACTAAAATCAGACAGAAGAAAACCTATACTAAAAGTCATAGGGAACTTCATGTGACCCTGAGTAGTCAAAGCTGTCATGGAAACGAACAAAGTTGAAAGCCTCCAGTTCCCTGGTTTCAAATTTTACTTTCAAAGCTGCAGTCATCAAAACAGAGTCATGTGGCATGAAGACAGACAGAGAGCTAATGGGAAAAACAGAAAACCCACAAGTCAGTCTTTGCCCCATGCAATAGACTGCCTTCAACCAATGAGCTAAGGCCGTTCCATAGAGCAAGGCAATCTTGGAAGCAAAGGTTCTTGGGAAGTAGATACCAACATGTGAAGGGATAAAGTTGAACATCTCCCTAATACTATATGCAGAAGGTCCTTCAAAGTGGACCAAAGTCCTAATTGTAAGACCTAAGCATAAAATTATGAAACTCTTAGAAGAAAAAGAATTAAGGAAAACATTTATGGCACTGGATTTGCAAATTTTTTTTTCTTAGCTACAACACCAAAAGTTTTGAGGTACTTTCTTCATAGGATATTAGGAAAATGCCCAACTTCATTCGAAGTCCTAATTACAAGACCTAATTATGCCTGGCAGTGGAGGTGCATGCCTTTAATCCCAGCACTCGGGAGGCAGAGGCAGGAGGATCTCTGTGAGTTCGAGGCCAGCCTGGTCTACAGAGTGAGTTCCAGGAAAGGCACAAAGTTACACAGAGAAACCCTGTCTCGGGGGAAAAAAAAGACCTAATTATAAAACTATAAAATTTTATATAACTATACACCTAACTATAAGACTTTACCTATATACAGGAATCAAAACAGTGTCAGATGACATAAAGACAAAGAGCCAATGGGGAAAAAACAGAAAACCCAGAAGACTTGTATCTCTCTCTCTCTCTCTCTCTCTCTCTCTCTCTCTCTCTCTCTCTCTCTCTCACACACACACACACACACACACACACACACACACACACACACACACACACACACACACACGCAGCCAGTAAGCACAGAAGGAGATACCACAGTGTAATTCGTCCCTATGAAAATGCAAAACCACAGTGAGAGGCCACTCTCACTGACCTCCTAGGATGGCTATGGATTTGTTTTGCTTTTTAAAGTAAGGAGAAAACAGGTGTAGGCATGGATTTGGAGGAAGCTTCAACGGTGGTGGGTAACTAACAAGAATGCAGAATGATATAGCCATTTTTGGTTTAGTGGGAAAAGTAAATACAGAAATAGCGTAAGATCCCATAATTGCACTTCTAGATGTGTGTCTGAAAACACTAACAGAACTCCCACAGACACACACATATCAGTGCTCAGAGCATTGGCACCCACAAAAGCCAACAGGTGGAAATGAGTCAAGTGTAATTAATGAATTAATAAGCAAAATGTGATATACATATCATCCTTAAAAAGGAATGAAATTCAGATGCATGCTACAAAATGGCTCAACCCTGAAAATGTCACGCTAAATAAACAAGCCAGATATAGAGGACAAGTCCTGGACATCCTCAACCAGATGAGGGTCTTAAAAAGCAAGCTCATGGAGATGGAAGTGTGGAGTGAGCATTATCAGGGGTCAGAGCTCAGTGGGTAGAATTTCTGTTTGGGGGCTGAACAGTAAGGATGTCTGTAAAGGTAATAATGTACTTAATGCCAATTGGAAGTGTTTACATTATGTTCTACTACATTTTTTTTAAGATTTATTTATTTATTATGTATACAGCATGTATGACTGCAGGTCAGAAGAGGGCACCAGATCTCATTACAGATGGTTGTGAGCCACTATGTGGTTGCTGGGAATTGAACTCAGGACCTCTGGAAGAGCAGGCAGTGCTCTTAACCTCTGAGCCATCTCTCCAGCCCCCTACTACATTTTTTAAACGACAGCTTTTATGGTAGCATATTTTCAGCAAAAAGAAATGTGTAAACAAACAAGAGAACAGAAATGGTAGGTGACTCATGGTGTGTCTCTTTCTAATAGTATCTGCTTATATATCATAACCATGGTTAATATAAAGAATACTTTATTTCATAAAAAGGTATAAATATTGGGGGGAAAGAAAAAGAAGAAAAGGTATAAATATTTAAACAAGTTTCCATCATTTTACACATCTTACCTAGTTTAATCTACTCTTAATTTGTAAGGTAGAGATTGCTATCTCCACTTTACAGTTAAAAAGATACATCTAAAATATAATAATCCTAAATATATATTCACAACTTTCAAATTTTGATAAATATTCTATCCATGTGGGAGCCAATTAATTCAATTCCCCAGGGAGTCAGAGAATAATAGTCACTGCCAATAGCTTCCAAGATACAGAAAGAGCCAATATGACAGCTGCCCCCAGCAGGCCACACGGCTGCACATTCAAAAGCCCAACAGATCTCACAACCAGACACCCAGCTCAGGGCAGGAGTCGACTAGCTTCATTGTCGAGCCTTCTGCTGCAGCATGGCCGAGAAGCCAGCCAAGTGGGGATGGCCTTCAGCCACAGGAAAGGGGCTCACACAGCCCTTCCCCACTTGGGCTCAAAGAACAGAACAGAAAGCACCTCTTGTGGTTTGGGAAAGGAAAACTTGATCCTTATCTGAAGAGTGAACAGCAAAATCCACACAACACATTTTCAGTAACATTTTAGAAATGCTCTTATCCAACTTCCTCCTCTTGACTTCATCGTCAACATTTAAGAAATGCTCAGTGTTCTCCAACACGCAAAAAGCAAAGAACACTCTTTCGAGTAACCAATCCAGTTACCACTTCCTTCCCTATTCTTCAAAGCCAAACTTCCTTTTTAGTGCTTTCTTAAACATTACTGATATGTAAGATTCAGACTTAGCTGTGGAGTAATTAAAACTGAATAAATGTATTTAATGGAACAATTTCTTCTAAATTGCTGTCATACTTCCTTATCCTTCACTCATTCCATAGGCTGACATCTACTCCACTTTTCCCACAAGGATTTTTGTCAATGTCACGATCATCTATAGCATGGAGGCCTTGATAGGGCCCTTAAAAATTCCAAGGACTCTGAAAGTCAGGTTGGTTACATTTCCTGAGGCATGTAATTCATGAGGTCCAGTGCAAAATGAAAATGTTCTCTTGTCTTAAAAAGTAGAAAGAACTCCCTGCTTCTCTTTGGCTATATCTCTCTCAGCAAGTTCTGTTGCTTCTAAATTTTATTTGCAACTTACTGTTGTGATGCTCACAGGTATCCAGGACACCATTCAGAGGTTGATGTGCAGCATATACCCTCAATGTCTGTGCCCGAGGGTAGAAAGGGCACTGGGTAATGAAGACAGGAGTGGCAGGAGGTGCAGAGTGCCTGTGCTAGCATGCACTCCCTGTCCTATCTGATGCCACCTACTAAACACCCAAAGACGGTTACTCGGAATTTCAAGATGGCAGCAGTAGGAAGCGGAGGAATCCCTGACTGAATTTGTAAGGAGTGGATGAAGTCTTGAGTGAATGTGTATTGTTGACATAGGCACAATCATGTCAAGGACCAATGTCTCAGACCCTTAGGAAACTGGTAAAGCCCTTCTCAGGTCAGGCTGAGAATGGCAAAGCCTTCCTCTGATCCAAGGATGAGTATTTACAAACAACTGATTGTAGTCTGTGCAACTATAAGTGTTTTTGGAATAATAACCAGAGTTTGCAGAACCTAGCAACTGCAGGTTCCTCCTTCCTGATGTCTACACCCTGAGACTGCTCACCTACACACATCCCAGACCAGTTGACCCCTCCCCTCCTGCTGAGGTTCTGGGCTGCTCTGGTAGTTGCTGCCTCTCCAACAGTGTGTGCACACCCCACCTGGGCCCAGTTTTTCTATCTACATGTCTGTCATTTCTTCATTCCCTCACTGCCCCAGTCAGGTTTCCAGACCCAAGCCACATGGGACATGATGAGCAATCCTCCAACATTAAATTCTAACTGGTGACGCAGCTCAGGCTGACATCTACGGGATCCTGGGTCCATCCCCAGAAGAAGAGTAAACTAAACACAGGGTTCCCTTCTCACGGTGTGGAGCTGGATGGGTGAGGAAGTGGGGAGACAGCAGGGAAGGGGAAACTGTGATCAGAACACAGTGTATGAAAACACTTTATTTTCAATTTTAAAAAGTATTTTAAAAAATACTTCCCTTCTCAGAAGGACACCCCATGCAGCCATGCTACCACTGTACCCAGGACAGGACAGTGACTCTACTATGTTCCATATGATCATAATATCTGCTTCAAACAAAAGTCAACAAAATAATTCCATTTCATTTATTCCTGCAACAAGCCTGCACATATACATGTATGTCTATATGTATGCATATGAGTGGGTATCCCCATTTTACAACTGGAGAACTGACTGGGAAAGTGTGATGTATTCCATAAAGCATAGGAGAAGGAACAGGCCCAACTCCTGCTCCAGCACCAGGTCTCTCTCCCTGCCTGTGCTTCCTGAGTGACGGCAAAGCGGAAGAGTGAGCAAAGCAGCCATTTGTATACATGAGCATCAGCTTAGCTATCAGGGGGAATTATTTCTATCATGTTTCTGTCAATTACAGTCAAGATTTCTAATTCAACTGATCTTTGTATATTTAAGAATTTGAAGGCCAGTTACCAACATGCAATCTAAAACCAGTAAATGGTGGGCATTTAATTTTTTTCATCAGTAATTTTATCCAAGGGGTGGGGTGTGGCTACTTTCTTCAGCGTTTGTGTGTGTGTATGTGTGTGTGTGTGTGTGTGTGTGTGTGTGTGTGTGTGTGTGTGTGTGTGTGTGTGTAAGAGGGGTAGGCCAGAGGACAGTCAAGAGTGTCATTCTTCAGGTGCTATCTACCTTGTTTGTGAGACAGGGTCTCTTACCGGCCTGGAGCTCGCCAGGTAGGCTGGGCTGGCCAGCAGCCCCAGAGATCCAGATCCACCTGTCTCTCCATCCCCAGGGCCAAGGTTACAGTTCACCACATTCTGTTTTGTTTCCCTTAAATGATGGCTCTAGGGATCAGATTCAGTTCCTCAGGTTTAAGAAGACAGGTGCTTTTCCAGCTGAGCCACTTCCCAGCCCACCGAGTACACACACTCTGGATGGTCAACCATTCCAGACAGGGAGATTTCACTTGGCTTTCCTCGTGTTAACAGAGTGCTTTACTTTGAGAAGTAAACTCTCAATGCATTTCAACTCATCAATTCATTCTAATTAATCCCCTAACAACAAAAAAAGTATTTGCTGTTGTTGTTGCTGTTGAGCTAACGCGTTTGCTGCAAATGTTTGCAGTCCTGCCCTCCCTCACAGCCGCTGACCACCCAGGGCATATTCAGGGGACAGGAAGCACAGGTACATATTAGACCTGAATGCACAGTCTCAGCTCACCAGAGCACAGCTGCCAAAGCACTGCTCACGGGCCATCTGCCCAGCTCCTTTATCTATCTCTAGGTAGAAAAGTCGTAATTTAAGCTGACAGCACTACTTGTCATGAAGTCTGTGGGTTTACACTTTCTAAATGTCAGTTTGAACTTCTGACTGGCTCCTTAGAGCACTCCTGTTTGTTTCCAGATGAGGTGGTGTGTCGGCTCTGCACACATAAAAGCTGTTAATCAGCAATTTGCACTGCAGCACAAGAGAGATGGCCGGCATGCCAACTGTGGTCCTACAGCATGCCTCCAGTCAGAGCAGAAAGCCTGTCCCAAGCCAGTAACACCCTCATACATCACAGAACTTATTCTCTGCTCCAAAGAGGAAATATCTCATGCCAAGAAACATATTATTTTGAAGTAATTGTTTGCATTCAGCAAACATGTTCCATGGTCTACAGACAGTGTGAATGAGGGCCACTATGACTCCCAATGCTCCTGGCATGTAGCTTCATCCATTTCCCACTCTTGACTCTTTTAATATTTACTACTTCACATCCCAGTATCTATTCAACTTTCTGAGTAAAATGGGGATGGGATCTTGAGAATTACCCTGGGTGTCTGCCTTTTCCTGTTATACACACAAATACTAACTCCAACGTGCAGACTCTCATCAACAACACTGAAACTGAGGCATAGTTTGGCATAATTTTACCAACTAATAGGCTTGTGTCTAGAAACTGAAATCTAGAATACAGGTTACAATGACAACTAAAATCTACTATCAAAACACTTTTGGGAATTAGACTAGCTTTTCCTCCTGCAGCCACCTCGGGTGCCATGTCAAGTTCTTCATGAAGATTAGTGGTCTCTTCACTGTAGCCATGAACCTTGACCACTTCAACAGCAGCCTTCGCCTGTGAGAGCCTCTGGAATTGGACTGAAAGTTGACCAAGCAAACTGGTTTAGTGATAGGAAAATGAACACCCAACTAGAATCCAAGAGTTGTTTCTATTGGCACGACACACATTTTACTGGAATTAGGAAATAAGTGCTTCTTGTGGCTGGAGAGAGGGCTCAGTGGTTGTGAACACTGGCTGCTCTTGCAGAGGACCGGGGTTCAATTCCCAGCACCCACATTGGACAGCTCACAACTGCCTGTAACTCTAGCTCTAGGGAATGAATCTTCAGGACTCCAAGGATATGTGAACACGTGTGCATACACACACTGACATACACATCAATAAAAATAAAACAAGCTTTTCAAACAATTCAGTCAGCAACAAATCCACTGTAGTTTTATTTCAACATCTTTAGTACTTTCAGATATGATCATATCTGATGCTCAGAATGAGGAAGTGGAGCCTAGCAATGGCTCACGCCTATAATCCCAACACTGGGGGGCTGCAGGACGGTGGGCTTAAAGCCAGCTTGGACTATATAATAAAACTCTGTCTAAGAAAGAAAGGAGGAAGAGAGGCAGGCAGGCAGGCAATAAAGCCATGAAATGACAGATATGAAATGTGTCACTGCTAAAAGCTTAGCTGCCAGGAAATGGGAACATGAGCCTGCAAGCACAGGAGCAAACTCTGCAGAAATGGCTGAGATGGCACATGGGCTTGCCACATGCAAACAGAAACCATCTAGGCATCTCCTCTGGTGATTCTTTTCATTAGTGCTAATGGGCTCAGGGGCTCTGCTCAGGAACTGTTCCTACAATTGCTCAAAGAACACAAATCTTTTCTCTATGGTGAGGTCCATTCTTATTTTTTTTTAAGGAAAGAATGAAATCTATGTGTAGTTATTAACACAGGAGCGTATACACAGTCATTTGCGTGCTTCTTCTAATCCCTTCTTTTTACTCTGAATTTGTCAGCTTATTAGGAAATACTGCCAAGTCTTATTGAGTAGTACAATACAGAAACAACCAAAATTAGATCCTTTGAACATGTCCAATTAAATCTATTTTTATCAGTATTGGAAATAAAAAAGCTATGGACGAAAAGGCAGTGACAGGGCATGCCACTCACCGTGGTGGCCTACAGCAGTGTGGAGGCTTTGAAATGTATAATGGGTACTTGTGAAAAGGGACTGTAGGAGCCAGGAGGCCAGCATGGGCTTTGATATGCTGATAGCCACCACAGGTATGTGTCAATGGAGAGTCAGATTCCCATTCTGCCAGAGGCAAGGGAAATGACTCCTACTTCACAAGTTCCTGAGGAATGTAGTCAGAAATCCTTCTATAGTTCAGCTCAAGCTCATGTCTGTTTGTATGGACCTCCTGAGACCAAATAGCACAGTGACAACTGTCCGGTCCGTGTGTTGAAATGCTACTCTCAGCACACCTCTCTTGAGTACTGGCTTTGTTTTCCCATGTCATTTACTAACAGCACTGAACTATGTAAAGAAAATCAACCAAGAATCCTGTAAAGCAGATAAAGTAGCCTGTGGAAAATGATGCCTTTCTAAGGTAGCACGGGCCCCATGCTCTGCTCAGGAAAGAAAGCAAATCAAAACCAACTGAATTTTCCTTCAACACTCTAAAAGGGACTACTTGTACATCCCCACTTCTTTCCACAGCCCTTTTTCTTAAAATTGCCTTACTCAGAAAGTTCTAGCCTGTAAATACAAACACGAATTAATCTGGTCTTTGTAGAAAACAGCAGCCAGGAAAGACAGATATGCAAAAAGTTACAATCAAAGCAACCCACTTAACACATCTGTCTGCTGTGTGCTGGTGACTCCAAAGGACTGATTCTTCCAGGCAACAGGAAGTTTCTTAGAAGTACTTTGGGTAGACTTGACACAGAGGCTAAAGTCAAGCTACACAATGGACAGTAAGAGATAGTCAACATAGACATCAAACTAGGGCCAGGCCATTTTGGGGCTTGTTTATAAACTCCAAAGAGTTTGGTCTTTATCTGCTCTTTTGTTTGCACAGTGCTAAGTAATGCAACAGAAAAGCAGACAGACTTAACCAGAAAACCCACTGAAAAGCAGAAAGCCAAATGCAAAGGGAAGAAGAGAGACTTCAGCACAGGGGGCAGAACAGTCTGACGACCATACACCTAACAAGAAGGATGAAAAGATACGGGGAGGCAAAGAGGAGGAAGCACTGAGGGAGGAATGTACACCCATACTTCACTTTAAATAAACACAAAAATCAACTAAAAATTGAACGATAGACCTAAATATGAACCTGCAACCATGAAACCACTCAAAGAAAACTCAGGAGAAAGTTTCTATACCTTTGTTATGTCATCAAAAGCAAATTCTATAAAGTAACAAATTGATAAATTACACTTCATAAAAATAAAAGACAAGTCACAAATGGAAAATAATACTTAAAAAGTGTGTATCTGAGAGAGGACTTATATATTAAAAAATAGTTTTCAAAATTCATCAATGAGAAAATAAGCAACTCGATTAAAATATTATTAAAAGATTTAGATCATTTACCAAAAGAGACAATCTTTTGAAAGACATACAATGACAAGGCACTCAAGGTCATTAGTCATTCCAGAAATGCAAATTAAAACCATAATGACACTCTACTCCACACCTACTGAAAATGATTAGCTGGGCCCCAGTTCTCTCTCTCCAAACCCCACCCTCTCAGAAAAGTCACTGGGAGTCCTAGGGGCAGTAGTAGCTCCTTCCCTGGGGCTGTTAGCTGCTCAAGGCGTGGTGGGGCATAAACCCAGCTTTGTGGAGGGCATGTCATGAGGCCACAGGGTATTTAAGCCTCCTCCTTCTGAGCAGCTACATGGTGATTTCTCTCCTTTGTCTCCACCATGCCCCCACCCCCCACCTCTGGGGGCTGGAGGGTCACTCGGGAGTGCTTTGCTCAAATATACCTGGTCTTTTACTTTTTAATTCGGCTTGATCTGGCTTACTGTGTTGGCAGTGAAAACTACTATGGGGTACAGAAACTTATCAATTGACTCAAAAAGGGGCTGGTGCCTAAAGTGCTTGTACATAGATACATTATCTATGAGAGACCCAAACTAAAAATTGCCTGAGTCAGCCGGGCGGTGGTAGCGCACGCCTTTAATCCCAGCACTCGGGAGGCAGAGGCAGGCAGATCTCTGTGAGTTCGAGGCCAGCCTGGGCTACCAAGTGAGTTCCAGGAGAGGTACAAAGCTACACAGAGAAACCCTGTCTCGAAAAACCAAAAGAAAAAAAAATTGCCTGAGTCCAATAGCAGAAGATGGTGTATCCATGAAACAACAATGGCAATAAAAGACAAATAAAAGATACTGAAATACAACACAGGTAAGTGACAGAAGCCAGACACAAAAGCAGCGTATACTGCATTATTCGAAATTATATATATAAACAGAAAGTACAAGGAGGGACCAGGGGACCACAAATGGCACAAGGAAACTTTTGGGGGTGATGGAAATGTCTTAGTTAAGTCTTAGATGGGCTCAAGAGCTACACAATGAGATGGACTGCTGAGGAATAAGGAGTTTATCAGGAATGGAAGACAAACACAGAGGCAGCAGCATGGCTGGGACCCATGTGCATGGGGCAGTTTCACAGCATAAGCCTGCAGCTAGGCTCTCTGTTCCAGGCAGGAGGCAGGGGAGCGGGTAGGAAGCAGTGCACTGGCCACCAACACCCACTTTAATGCAAGCTCACTTCCTCTGGTAAGAAACCCTGGCACCTGGGAGTCTGCTAGCTAGGAAGTCAATGTCTCCACCAGGCCTGTCAGCATCTATGAGAGGGAAGGCCCAGAGCAGCAGCTGGATTTTTTTCATATAATTTTGATCATGTTTTACCTCCCCCAACTCCTGCCAGATGCTCCCTATCCACTCATTCTACATTCTTACCTTACATTCTCTCTCTCAGAAGGAAACACACACACACACACACACACACACACACACACACACACACACACACACACACACACCAGCAAAAGGCCAACAAGACAACAAGTACCAAAGGAAGCAAACTGAAACAAACAAACAAAAATACACAAACATACCACTGAGTTCGCATTGTGGTGGCCAGCTACTGCTGGGCACGGGGCCTGCCCTAAAGTGTGGTTAATAGATCCAGTGACACTCCACTGGGGAAAACTGATTTTCCCTTTGCCAGCAGGTACCAATTGCAAATGGCTTCTTGGTTAGGGGTGGGACCCTGTGTCCACTTTCCCCTCTCAATAACAGCTGAACTTTTACATTATATTCTTAGAATTATGGTAGTTTCATTGATGTACGTCAAAACACCAAACTGTACAATTTAACTATGGGTAGCTTATATGTCAATTATATCTCAATAAACCTATTTATAAATGACGTGTGTGTATGTGTGTGAATGAGTTATGTGCACTACATGTTTGCAAGAGACCCTGAAGGTCCAAAGAGAGCACTCAGTCCCCTGGAGCTGGAGTTAGGGGAAGTTGTGAGCCACTCGATATGAGTGCTAGGAACCAAACCTGGGTCTTCTTTGAAAGCAGCAAGTGCTCTTAACTACTGAGCCAGCAGCTTTCCAGCCCTGTAATAACCCCTTTTAAGGGTTTAGTAAGGAATTAACAATTACGTTCCTGCTTTCTTTCTTTGCAAGAGAACTGAAGGACCTAAGAGTGAAATGGAGGCACCGGCCGAGGAGTGCCGGGCTTCCGGCAGTTATCTACGGGAAGTTACATCTGACTAACGGATTAAGGGGAGGAAAACAGCTGTTCGGCAGGAGGTTTTCTGTGACAGGACACTAAAAATTTACGTATTCCATCACTTAAAAGTTGAGTGATACTTAGAAACTTCTCTCCCCATTTTTTAAACCTTCCTTTCTTTTCTTTTCGCTGTGTGTTCTCCAGCACTAGGCACGAATGCCATTACTGAGTTCTCCCCATCTAGCTCTCATCCTAAAAGGAATAAGACATAGTTTATTCCGGAGCCATAGTGAAAGACCATGGCACAAGAATACAGATTTAGGTTACCCCAAATTCCATGTTCCAACATGGGGGGAAGTTTCATGAAGTTTACAGTTGAACAGAACAAAGAACATCCTAGACCAAGGTATGTTTACAAGACACTGGTGGGCACACCAGAGAGGCAGGTACAGATGGAGGAAGCTTTTCTACAGGACCAAGATGCTGTCTGATGACATTCTTAGCTTTGGGGTTGATGGGAGCTAGCTGTCTGCTAAGTTAATAGATCTCAAAGAGGTTTCTATCTGTAAGTCAGGAGATGTTAGTTCCTACACAGAAGAGGACAAGGATCATCTAGCTGTTCCAGAGGGCTAGAACTATTCCAAGATAGACAATCAGCCCCTGGACCTGCAACATTCCAATCTCTCCACAGTCCTGGAATTCTAGCCAGCCAACCGGTCTCTGCAGACACAGCTTCTTTTCAGGAGTTTTCATTCACACTCACCCACCCACCATTTGTTTTTGTTTTACTATAATGACACAACACTACAAAGAGTGTTTTATACTATTGTGGAAACATGATGCTACAATATTTCTGTGAAGTCACACTTGAATTGAGTGCACACACTATGGTACAGGAATTCTCTGTCTAGTGAGACAAGTGTTTAAACTTTAAACTGATAGAACAGTGAGTGGTGCTGAAAGAATGTGCAAAAACATTTAGAAGTGTGTGAAGACATACTTGAGAAGGTTGAACAGCATTTCAAGACTCTACAAAGTACACTAACAAAAAAAAAAAAAAAAAAAAAAAACGCCCTTCAACACATCAGTAAGGTTCAAAATGTTCTACGAAAGACACCGTAGTCTAGAATGAAGCCTTGTCCAGCTAGGACACTTGCCCTTGATGGCACTTTCTCAAACTACAGTGTTAACTGTAAAGAGGACTCAGCGGCTGCTCAGTGGACCTACAAGTGCCCCTTGGGTAACTCAACCTGCCTCCATTTGTACCTGTCACCTTTTGTTTGTTAGTGTCCAGGGACAACAGGTGCAACAACCTTGTGACAAGAGTGGAGAGTACCCCACAGGCAACAGTGACTTTCTGACAAAAATCGACCCCCCCCCCATCACTTCCTTACAAGCCCTGTAACCCTCTAGATGGCTAAAGCCTAGGATACATTGTCTTCCTGGACAGCAATTCTGATTAAAGGGTCTTCCTCTTTTTGATGACCCTGATGTGTTGGGTGCTCTTGGTACCCCAGTAACAACAGAAGCTCAGATCTGAATAAAGAACTAAAAGAGGTCCTGACTTTTCAAAGTAGCACACCACACTTGCCAAAACGAAACAAAAAAAAGTTGTTAAAGCTCAAAATTATAAAGCTAACCCTAAAATAGTAAATATGTTGTATCTTTAGAGGATATGGTGACTGGAACTAGAAATGAATCCAGGTGACAGGCCAGATGTCTGGCCCTGTTTTCTCTTCCTCTTCTTAGGGTAGACACTGCTGAGCAGACAGTGCAGGGCCACAGCACCGTGGGGTGTGCTCGCAGCCTGAACACAAAGGATATGTCTTTACGACTCATAAACACATTGAGAGTTATATGTGTGTTGTTTTGTCTTTCTAACACACAACTCTCGCCTAGAGATGAAGACTCCGGTGGTCACCAACAAAGCTGAGTCAGTCAGCAGCTGGGGATCCAAGCTGTACTAGAGCTTCATGGATTGCAGAAGCCTATGGAAAAGATCATCCTCTGTGTGATCGGTTGTAACAAGTACGATAATTAGATTAGTAACGGATCGTTCAAAAGGAAACATCGAGTGCTTATGTAAAAAGACTCCTTTCTCACAGTTCACGCACTTCAGAGAATGGGTCATGTTTTAAAAATGAGCTACGGAGGTCTTCAAAGATCCATGCTTAATTTAAAATATCTTTCATCAGCTTTAAAAGAAATGTCAACACCACCAGTGCATCTCCTTCTCTTGAATAAAATGAGGATTTACAGAAGTAAACAGACTTATAGAGCTAGGCTCAGCTTTTAGCAATTATATACAACTCTCTCTCATGAAGGGGTATGCAAGGCAGAGAAGATCATTATCAATTCCCATGCACACCAATAGAAAAATTCATATATGTGCAGGGGTATGCTTTATTCTATTTGGAAGTTGAATTTGACTGTTAATGGACAGATGTCCTTTCTGTGGTGATGTGTTGGGGTCCATAGAGGTTTCCTAGTGAGATCTGAGCTTGCTTTACACAGCAGGGCTGCATAAGGGGATGGACTGACCACCTGCATGGTTACCAGGTGTTTGGAAGGGTCTGCACTTGGCTGTGCTAGGTGAGGTCTTTTGCTCCACCCTTTTGCATTTCTATAACAAGCCCTTTAGCAAAGACAGAAGAGGTTGGTGAATTTTTTTTTTTTGGTTTTTCGAGACAGGGTTTCTCTGTGCAGCTTTGCGCCTTTCCTGGGACTCACTTGGTAGCCCAGGCTGGCCTCGAACTCACAGAGATCCGCCTGGCTCTGCCTCCCGAGTGCTGGGATTAAAGGCGTGCGCCACCACCGCCCGGCCGAGGCTGGTGAATTTTTACTCAGATCCTCCCATCTCCCTGCTCAAGAGTACCCTGGGGGAAAAAGTGGGGGCAGGTCCCCCACAGTGAGGGTGCTAAGTGCCATCCTCACACTCTGCCATACCAGCACCTTCTATGGACTGATACCCAGCCCTCCCCCTGCCCCTGCCCACACTCCCCACACCTCTCCTCCTGCCCAGCCAGGCTCATGGGGGCTGGTCAGGTAAGGGCAGAGTGAGAAGAGGCCATGTTCACTCTCATCTCCCCAGCGCCTCCCTGCCTCACTAAGGCCCCAGTTGCTCTCTCCTACCTCAGCTCCTACCACAGAGCTCCCTAACAAGGAGCTTCATGCCACATGCTGTCTTCTCCAGCTAAGGGAGGTGGCACCGACCCCACCCCACAGTCAGGCTGCTCCCAGATAGCTCGTCAGTCTGTCAGCTTCCTGATTCTGCAAACAGACCTCTCACTATATTGTCTTCCGCTGAAACCTGACTTTCTACATAGTGCATTTCCTAAAGCAAGATATACCCATCTGGAGAGACAAATGAACATTTCACATACATTTAATTCTGTATCTGGCCCAGTCTTACACAGCCCATCTCTTTGAACTGTCACGGTGATACAATGACTGAATATACATCCATTTGCACAAATCACTGCATTTATTTTTGTGTGTATATTTGTACCCATCTGTGTGTGGTGTGTTCTTGCTAATGTTCACTACAAATGTGGAGACCACAGGCCAATGCTGGACTGTCTTCCTTGACTGAGCACCTTATTTTTTAATATTATTTTACATGTATGAGTGTTTTTTCCTGCATGCATGTTTGTGTACCATGTGTGTCCCTAGTGCCCACTGAAGCCAGAGGAGGGTGTTGGATGCCCTGGAACTGGATTTACAGACAGTTGTGAGCCCCCATGTGGATGCTGGGAATCGAACCAGGAATCCTACAAGAGCCGCCAGTGCTCTTAACAGCTCAGACACCTTATTTTCTAAGACAAGGATTCACACTGAACGTGGAGTTCACAGGTCGGTGAGGCTGTCTGTACAGTGAGCTCCAGAAATCCCCCAGTCTCTACTCACTTTCCCTCTCACTAGGCTCAGAGCTGTTGTGCCTCGTACTTGCACAACAAGCACCTTACCCACTGAGCCATCACCCCAGACCATCACTGCCTAAACACACACACAGGCTTGCATGAAAAAAGGTGAAGGGCTTATCTCAGAAAATGGATGGTTAAATAAAACATGTTTACATTATATTCTGAAATACTATTCTTAGTACTGCACCTAATAAATAAAAGAGTCCATCCCACCCTGCATCCTCATTTCTTCTTTTTGAAAATCAAAACCACACCATGTAGCTTGCCCTACAGTTACTAACTGTACTCCAATCGGTAACAGTACATGTAAACAAGCACGCAGACAAAGTGAATCTCACTCTGCTCTGCTGCCTAGCCCCTGACTCTTCTGTGTCAAATGCTGCCTGGTGAGTGGAGCTACCAGTAGCAAACCAAATCAGACACAGACCTGAGCAAAGCCAGTGGAGGAACCTTGCTGTCATTCAGCAATATGTTCCAAAATGAATAAAATGATACTTTGTTTAGACAATTCCTCATCTCCATTAGCTGGATAATTGAGAGGTTATTATTATTATGTATTGATTGATCCTCAGATTAAACCAAGAGACTATACAGCGCCACAAAGTGGAAAAAGAAATTTATATTTTGATGGGGAAAATGATACAAACAGGAGGCTGGAGAGATGGCTCAGAGGTTAAGAGCACTGGCTGTTCTTCCAGAGGTCCTGAGTTCAATTCCCAGCAACCACGTGGTGGCTCACAACCATCTGTAATGAGATCTGGCTCCTTCTTCTGGCCTGAAGGGATACATGCAGACTGAACACTGTATACATAATAAATAAATAAATCTTTAAAAAAAAAAAAAAAGAAAGAAAGAAAATGATACAAACAAGTATCTGAACAAAAGGGTGACATTCGAACTATTCTACTGATAAAAACACAAAGCCACAGATAAAAGAGGGTCTTGGAAACCATCTAGTTAAGTTCTCTTACTTTGTAGATGGCTGCACTTAAACAGCTAGCTCAGAGAGCTGACTGGTCTGAACCTTATCAAGCTTCAATCTTTGGGCCATGTAGAAGAACGGCTCCTTTAAGGGCCATAATCAAATCAGGAGGGGGAATTAAGACTAGTGGATTCTGAATTATCACCCAAGTGTTCTGTAATGGTCACCCCAGCCTGGGGGATGGTGTGCTTGAGGGAACCACCATCATCTCCGGGAGGTCTTGTTATCCACGGTCCCAAAGGTGAATGAAAATGCAGACATCTGTCCAATGTCCCTGTTCCTCTGAGAACAGGGAGAGCAGGGCACTGACATGGCCTCAGATGGGAATGCATCATTGACATCCTCAAGCGCTGGTCACAACACTGGTTGTCATTCTATCTGTACCATGATTTGGTCCCAGGTTACAAATGAGCCACAACTCATCCAAATGATACCATGTGTGAGTAGAGTTTGTGAGAGAGAGTGAAGGGTTGGTCTGGTGGTTTGTTTCTATCCAGTCTCAAGCTGAAATGCAATTACCGTGTAATCTCACTGAGAAGTAATGGCCTTCAGGAGGGTAGGACCCTTGTGAATGGACTACTGCTTTTCTCTTAGAGCTGCTCTTAGTACTAGGCTTTTATTTTCTGCCTTCAAGTGCAATGTCTGCAACAAGTATCTACCTGCCCTTCTTCTTTTCTACGTGCACAGTACAAACCCTCAGCAAACCTGGGTCAGACGTTCGAGTCACATTCTGAAGTTCCAACAGAGAGACCTCTTTCCTTTACGGATCTCAGACACTATAGACAGAAAACCAACTCAGAAGGTGGGCAGAGAGGGAGAGAGAGAAATGAAAGGGAGGGGAAGGTAAAGGAGAGAAACACAGAAAGGGAGGGAAGACAGAAACAGAGTGATGAGGACAGGGAGACAGAGCACAAGCCATCACCAGGAAGGAGGAACCATCTCTGCCTGGCTCCAGACATGGCAAAGCCAGAAACCACAGCCAGGGACCTTGGGCCATTTCAAACTTGAGAAGCAACAGCTAACGCGAGAGGCATTCTGGACGGCAGGTACCACTGGGTGCAGACTTACCACCTAGAGGGATGCAAGCTTGCCTAAGCGATGAAGCTGCAGCTGAGGAAATAAATAACACTAGCAGTTAACTCTTGTGAGCTCTCCCAAGGACCCAAGCAAAACCAGCTGCTGACAGTGACAATGTTCCTCCACCTAGATCCAGGGCAAGTAAAAAGAAAAACCGGTCAAAACAGGACCCTTAAAGAAAACAACTGCTCTAATGTTAGGAAAGCTAAAGAAAACATTATCTATCAATTACCATTTATAAACCGCCATAATTAACCAGCTTTAAATCTGAAAACTGTCTCCTACAAGGACACTATGATGAGATAAAAGCAGATGTGCATATTTTGTTTTGTTTTTAAACAAATATAGACAATCATTTGTTTAGAAAACAGCCATTTTTTCAAGAGAAACAACTGAGAACGCCCATCCCCCGCAAGCTATGCCTCCTTTCTTTGTTTTAAATTCCATATAAATTATTCTGAGCTTATTGCTTTGATCGGATTTAGCTGTAAGTAATTATATTTAGTCAGACATTTGATCTATAAATAGAATCTACTAAAGGAATTATTACAACTTCCATGAAATTGGCAAACAGCAGCTCCATTTGATGCGATTCTAGAAAAGCTTTAGACTGAAAAGCTAGCAATATGTGGAGTAGCCACCAAGAAGATATGTGCTCTGAAAATTAAAATCTACAAATACAGCTCCGTATTTAAACTTTACAGAAAGAGTTAGCATTAAAGATTGTCTCTATCAAATCTGGACTTGTTATTTGATAACCACATTCAACTTGATGAAGTAAACACTTGAACAAAAGTTACGTTTTTCTTTTCATAGATATTGTGTGTTTCTTACACCACATCCACACATTGAATGTTGGCCAATAAATGAAATAAAAGGAGTAAGGTTTCCCACGTCCTGGCCCTGGGAGAAGATACTATCCATTGTTGGTGAGCAGTATGCAGTAAAATGTTTCACAAGGAAGCAACATAGACAATATAAAGATTGTTTGGTTAGGGGTAAGGCATTTCCAGACTGCTGTCCAACTTTGCCTGTTCACAAACACAAGCACTGAAGCCAGGTGGGTCTAGTGTGAAGGACTCTGCCGTATTTTTGCAACTTTTTTTTATAGATCTGGTATTTCTAAATGAAAAGGCCCCACTGTCAATACAGGTGAAAAAACTCCAGGATGAACATGCTTTAGATCTCACTCAGAGGAGAGGAACAATTCTGTCTTGTTTTAATTAAACAATAGTGTACAGAAATAATAAGTCCAGTCTACACTGTTGGAAGGGCCTAAAGTTCATAATCTACACACAACAAAATAAAAGAGTCCCTCCTCCCCAAAGCTGTGGCATATGTGACAATAATAAATGCCCCCAAACCCAACCAAACCAGAGTGCCAGGCACGCACGGCTCCTGTGACTGACCTGCACGCTTGCACAAGACCCTTCTGCAAAGCAGGCTCCTTCTCTGGCTTCCTCCATCATTCCTGCCCACAGGATGGCAGTATTTAGTTCTCAGCCCCACAGATTTCGTTCTCAGCCCCGCAGATTTCAACCTGGATGGTAGTTTTGTGGAACAACTAGTTCACACGACACTGAGCAGACAACAGCTCCCTACAGGCCTGCTGACTCTTACCACCAGCATAAGACTGAACCATCACTGCCATCTTATAGCTGAGCACTCTAGTCTGGCTCTTCCAGTTCATCAGTGAGAAGGTTCATGTTCTGGAACCACACTCGTGAAGTACCTCTTCCTGCATTTGTTTCATGGCCGCCTTACCTACCCAACTGCAAACCCATACAGGATAAAATAGTATTCATCTTGGTCTTAGGCACATATTTGTACTGGATTTACAACTGTTGAAAAGGGAATGATGGGTAAGAAGGCTGAACTTGAAAACAAGCCACTCAAGTTTCTTATGGTGATACCATCATATTCTCAAAACCAGTATAAGGAGACCCAACGGAAGTAATACACTGGAAATTAGTCATTTGTAATGGGTGTGGCAAGTTTTGCCTATGAATGCCATAGTGGTAAGAAGGATATGGGGGTTATCAACTGATCAACAGGAAACATGTGTCTGGTACTGCAAACCTCTGGCTAGGGAGCTCACAGGCCCCAGAGGAGAACTTACTGCTGTTATTCCACTAAATATACGTGGTATCAAATTGCCCTCTAAATGTGTGTCTCTGCACAAGTAGGTCAGTGGGGCTCCCAGACCTCAGCAGAGAAGTTTCTTTGTGCTGGGGATGGTAGTTAGTGCTGAAACTCACAACTGGTCAAAGTGCAGAGAATAAATGGAGTATTCAGCCACAAATGGGACATCTATGCTACACTCCATCCCAGGCCCAGAGATCACTGTGGAAGAGGGGAGAAAAAGACTGTAGAGGGCCAGAGGTCAGGGAGGAACAGAGATTAACAGTGTCTTCTGGGTATGACATGAGCTTTACTCATGAGCTCGTGGCACCTGTGGTTGCCTGCACAAGACCCGCCACGTGACCAAGCCAGTCAACATTCTACCATGGGATGGGGACAGGGGTTCATGAGCCCTTCCTCGACTCCTAAATGAGGAACTATGGTGGTTGATGGCTTCTGGAGGAAGCAGAGGCAGTTGTATCTCCAATGGATAGCCCTGTCTTCATAGTCATCACAGATTGCACTTGATGGGTTATACAGAAAAGAGGACTGGGATGGAGAGACAGCTCAGGGGTCAAGAGCACCTGCTGCTCCTGCAGGGGACCTGGGTTCAGTTCCCAGCATCACATGGCAGCTCACAACCATCTGTAACTCCAATTCTTGGTCATCTAACACCCTCTTCTGGCCTCTGCAGGCACCAGGCATGCATATGGCGTATAGACACAGATGTAAACAAAACAGTCACACACACAAAATAAAATAAAATACATCTTTTTAAAAAAGAGGACAAGAAGTTGGTAGGTTAAGGAGATGGGAGTACATCTGGAGGAGTTTGGTATGAATATGTATCAAAATACATTGTATGAAAACCTCAAATAATTAATAAAAATATTGTATTTTTTTAAAAAAATGAATAATTGACGCTGTGTTCCCAGCTCCACCACTGCCTGGAGATGAGGCAACTCACAAATCCTCTGCATCTGCTGGTCTTGACCACACCAATATAAAGTATGGCATCTGCTGTGCTTCAGAGTTAATGAACCTCCCAGAGGCGGCCTGTAGAGCTAAGGTAGATCAGATCACACACGTGAAGTTCCTGGTACTAGACCAGCCTCCAAAGACACTAGGCCCCTCCCTCTCAACCAAAGGACTCCAGAAAACAGCTGCTTATTAGGACATGGAGCCTCCCTGTCTGCAGCCTGTCAGTAACCTGGCATTTTCATTCTGAGGTTATTTTTGTGGTAGCCTACAAATGCTGGTAGAGAGAATGATTCATCATACAAACTAAAATCACAGCTTATGAAGAAATGCGAACTGCAAATTACAGGGAGAAAGGAGGCTTAAAAATGTACTTGAAAATAATAAAAACTCAAGAGTAGTCACTTAATCCAATATTTTATTGGAAATTGGACCAAATCCAATTCTCTTAAGGGCACCACAGTTTGCTAACCAGATGTTAATACTGTTCTGCCAAAGAAAACTGAAAGATTTAAAGGCTATTTTTTCCATAAAAATTGTCTTGTTTATATTTCCAAACATATATTTCTCTGATGTCCTGATAGATTAGATTAAAAACTAATCAAGTTCCCTTCAGTCTACTCTCGGACATCAGCAATGTGCTTCCAGAAGATCAGAAGAGAAAGTGCCCGTTCTTTGAGATTTGGTTAAAAAGCAAAATAGATAGCAATAGACATCCACATCCAGACTTACAGCTGAAGGACAGGCATTGTACACACAGCCCAGGCTCAATAGCAGGACTTAATTACTCCATTATAACAAACAGCATGAACCTCATTAGTGGATCAGCACGGGAGTCATGAGGACACAAGACTGCTGGCATGACCCCAGCCACCACAGAAAGGCACTGAACCCACCATCCAGACAACCCAGGATCAAAGTAAATTTCCTGCATTTTCTTTTTTTTTTTTTTTTTTTTTTTTGGTTTTTCGAGACAGGGTTTCTCTGTGTAGCTTTGCGCCTTTCCTGGAACTCACTCGGTAGTCCAGGCTGGCCTTGAACTCACAGAGATCCGCCTGGCTCTGCCTCCCGAGTGCTGGGATTAAAGGCGTGCGCCACCACCGCCCGGCAATTTCCTGCATTTTCACTCAGGACGCAGACAGGAAGACAGGAGCCACAGTGGTGCAGCAATGGTGACAGCTGCGCTGAGCGTCTTACTGCAATCTAGACGTGGCAAGAGTTTCGAGCCACTTTTTCAACATCTCATCCTTCTATCCATCATCACTCCTCAGCCTCAAAGCTGTTGCTCACAAATGAGGCAGTCATCTACAAAACAGAGATAACAGAGTAGATTTGATCCTTCGGTGGATTATCTGTGAACTCCACCTTCGGGTAACAGTCCTGAGTTAGTTGGCTATGCAATACTAGGAAGCAACCAAATAAGCAGAGGGCCAGAATGCCCAGCAGACCGAGCTCACACCCTGGGCAAACGCCTCCAATCACAACCCTAACTATCAAAGGAACTGAGAGCCCAAAAGCACGGCCAAGGAGAAAGTCCACAATCCACGGGATTTCGGCAAATGGAGTGATTAACCTCCAATGAAGTGGACTTTAAATAAAGAATAGAATCAGATAGGACAATAATCATTTTATAATTATAAAAGGGAAAATCCATCCACAATACCTTATCAAGCATGTAAGCCCCGAATAACAGAATCTCAGAAGACAGAGCTGTTTGCTTACTGTCACTTTTTCTTTCTTTTTTTTTTTGTAAAATTATGTGCATGTCTATAGTATCTGGGATTGGTATTTACAGGACAGATGTTCCTGGAGGCCAACGAGTGTTGGGTCCCCCTGGAGCTTCAGTTACAGGTGGTTATGAGCTGCTCTCCATGAGTGCTAGGATCTAAACTTGGGTCCTCTGAAAGAGCAGTACACACTCTTAACCACTTCAGCCTCTGTCTCCCATTTCCATGAACCACCTTCATGAGAACTTATCTAAGCAAGATTAAAAATGGCACAGTGATGCTAACTCCATTCTCAGCCTTGCTTGATTGACTATTATCCTCAGCTCTGAAACATCTTTCTCTTTGGATCTCAAGGTCTCACTATCTCCCCATAATAAAGTCTATCAAGTTCCAGACAGGAAGGAGAGTAGACAAGAACCCTGATGTGCTGGTGTGCACTCACTCACTCACTCATTCACTGGCTACACCCTTAGTTTCCCTCATTCTTCATCTGTCTTTTGATGATGGAGGATGGAAGATTTGGTTGCCAGACCTCGTCTCCATCTGATACACCTATTGTTTCACTTATGCATGTTCTTCGATGAGAATGGTATGAAGGAGTGTGACAAACTCCTTCACCTATCGCCCCAAACTGTTCACATTCCTCTTCCAATCTCCACTTGTCATTTTAGAGTAACTGGCCATAGTTACAGTCTATAACTCTCAAATGCATTACTCTATTGAATTCCATGTATGTACTCAAAGTCTCATTGAGATGTTTAATAGTCATCAAAAAGAAACCATTAATTCTAGCTACTTTTCCCACCAAGCTTCTCTCTCTACATCCTACCCCCTCTCTCTAATACACCAAATGTTTAGGCTAAATATCTGAGTACCACTGTATTTGAGTCCTTCTAAAACTTCACTTGTTCTGCTTTCAGAAGGAAACCTAACCACATCCTAGCACTCTCTACCTTGGTCTATGCCATCATCTCTCACCCAGATGACAAGGAGCTGAATTTCAATGGCCTCCTGGGTCTAATCCTTGCACAATGGCACATTCTCCACATGGCATCTAGGCTGATGCTTGGAAGCATTAGTTTGATGTCACTATTTCGCTTAAAATCTAAAATCCTTCCATTAAAATAAAATACAAAGTCTTTAATGCAACCTTAAAATCCTAAATGATCTGCCTTCTCCCAGAAACCTGTTTGTCTTGATCCTCTACCACCAGAGGCCTTGCACTCACCCAAGGCTAGCTTCACCTCTCTCCCCAGGCCAGCCACACCCCTTCCTCATCCCTCCTTAAATTCAACAAGAATATTCTCTCCACTGGTCTTTTCCTTTGAGGGTCCCTCTGCCTAGACTGTTCTCCCCAGAAGCCTTGTGGGCATTCCCTTCCCTTCTTTGTGTCTATCCACCCTCCATTTCTTAAGAAGCACAATTCCATTCTACTTAAGACACTATCGCCTGTCATGCCCATCATCATGCTTCTCTTTATGACTTTGTTTTCTTCTAAGCACCTGCCATCATCTTCCATGTTTGACTTTTCTAGGGGTGTTTATTTCTACTTACGCCAGGTAGAGGCATGCCAGAGAAACAACTCACCTGTGGCTAACTTGGCACACCAATGCAATTCATTGATTGGAGTTACTTACAGGAGCACAGGTGAAGGGTTATTTACACAACAAGCAACTTACAAGCAGCAGCAGCAAAAAGAGCAGCTCTCCCGCCCTGATACACACACAGTTGTTAATCTGTGGTGGATCCTCAGGAGAGGACCCCTGAGCCTCATGAGCCCTCCTCTCCTATCACAAGAGGATGTTAATGGGCTCAATCATGTGAGCATCTCGTCCAGCTGATTGTAGTTTCACTGATTTCAAGGTAGTAATGGCCACACCATGCCCCGGTGGCAGAGTTCCACAAATGAAATACATTCATTCTCTCTCACAGGAGGTGGTAAGGAAGAGAAGCAGGGGCTTTGCTTTTCTCAGTGCTGAATCACCATTGCCTAAAGCAGCAGCAGGTAGAGGCAAGCTCACCGGGTACTGTTAGTGCTTCTGACCTGCTGGTCTCTGGGTTCTTTGTCCTTATCGGTCTCACTTGTTTACGTCTCCATCCCATCACAAGGTCCTCACTTTCCAGTGTCTTGGCCTCCCCACTACCCTTGCTGTACCTGACCTCTGTCTATGGAGGTGAGAAGATGGCAGGAAGCTTGCTCCTCTCTAAGTGGACACAGTAGTAGGTGGGAGGTTCTGTTTTTGTTTTCAGATATGATCTCATGTTGCCCAGGCTGTCCTGGAACTCGCTATATAGCCAGGCATGATCTTGAACCCCTGAACTTCTTGTCTCCATCTCACAGTGCTGGGACTACCGCCAAATCCCATCACACTTTGCAGTTTTTCTTTTGGTTTTACTCAAATAATCTGGGGTGCTTTTCTTTTCTTTCTTTTTTTTTTCTTTAGTTTTATTTTGGTTCTGTTTTTTGAGACAGGGTTTCACTATGTAGCCCAGGCTCTCCTCAAACTTATCTTCCTCCTGCCTCAGCCTCAAAAGGTGGGTCACCAGGCCTAACTCAGTAGATATAGTTTTAAAAGGAGTTTTAGGTTCAGAGCAAGACTGAACAAAAGGTACAGAGAGTTCTTACATGCTAACCACATAACACTTACTTTTAGGATTAGTGTGAACCGCCGTATGTGTACTTGAATGGCTATGCACTCATCCACTGTGAGGTTTCTGTGATTTTCCAAACTCTGATTAGGTCATTCCTTGTTCAAACTTTAACTGGCTTATGTAACACTCTATAGAAATCAAATCAAATTCTTTTACATTATTTGTTGCTTGTGTGTGCAGATGTGAATGCATGTGGGTGTGTGTAAGTTCGTGACACTCGTGTGGAGTTAAAGAACGATTTTCAGAGTCAATTCTCTCTTTTCCACTGTGTGAATCCTTGAAGATCAAACTCAGGTTGCCAGCTTGGTGGCAAGTATGAATGTCCCATCTCACTGGCCCTTTAGTTTGATTTTCAAAGAGTTCTACAATTTGGATCCAGCCTGTTTTTCAACTTCACCTTTCACGAATCACCCCCATCTAACCACCTCTATGCAATCTTTATTCCAACCACAATTCTACTCACTGTTTCTGATCACATGCTGCATTTTACTATTTCTGTTCTATGTTCCATCTCTGCCAAAAATGCACTCCCCTCCAGCACGTCTGCCAAGCTCCCCCAGTCTTTCAAAGCCCAGCTGGGACCCCATTTTCTGCAGGAGACTCACTCAGCTATGCCGGCTGATGTCCACCTCTGTTTTTGCTATACTTTCAAATGTTAATTTTATTTATGTCTCTCTTCCAGTCCTTGCCTCAGGGGCAGGGACCACAGGGCACATGCTGAGCAATACCTGGCATTATGAAGCAGGCTGTTGAGGAACAGGAAATAACTCATCTACTAGAGAGGGCATATGAGAGCTACTTCCAAACTTTTCATCATTTCTCTCTGGTATCATTCACTAAGTCCCAGAACTTAGCGGTTTGTTCTGCTATAGTACACACCTCCACTGCAAGACCAAGAAAATGAGGAGGTTACTGGTTTCTTTGTGATTTTCTTTTTCTTTTCCTAGGCAGAAGGAGTGGGGAAAATGGGGTAGAATTCTGCAGGAAAAGTAAAACAGTCTCAGTGGGCTTTTGTGTGGAGAAGGCTTTTCACTTTATTTCAGGAAAATCTAAAGTGAGTGTCCACATACAAGGTTAAGAAGTGTTCTCACCTCAAGCGTTGTGACCCTGCTGACTCAGGCTGCACTTCCAGCGCCCTCTCTCACATTCTGCAAGTCAGCACTTCTCACACTATTTGTTTGAATGTTCACTTCCAATATCCTCCTTAGCATCCGCACCCATGCTCCGTTGTGTCCCAATTGTCTGCTCCATTACTTTTATTGCTGTTTTGTGCGAGGGGCACATACTTGTACATGAACACATGCTTGTACATGCTTCTATGGCTCAAGGTAGCATAGATTTTTATTTTTATTTTTATTTTTGGTTTTTGGTTTTTCAAGACAGGGTTTCTCTGTGTAGCTTTGGAGCCTGTCCTGGAACTTGCTCTGCAGACCAGGCTAGCGAGCCTCAAACTCACAGAAATCTGCCTGCCTCTGCCTCCAAGTGCTGGGATTGAAGATGTGCGCTGCCACCACCACCCAGCCTAGCATAGATTTTTAATGTTTTATACTCAACCCTATTTCTTTCCTATAAGTTACTTTTAGTGGACAGTTTTGCAGGGTGTGTGTGTGTGTGTGTGTGTGTGTGTGTGTGTGTGTGTGTGTATAACACATTATAGTAAAATGACCAATTAATATTCAGAGCCAAAAGTCTAGTCCTTGACTGTATTAACAATGTATGTTACTACATTCAATTTTCAGAAACAACTGAAAATACTCCAATATTCTCAAGATCTTAAATCATAAATCAATATTCATGTCCAAATCTGAGATTCCCAAAAAGCCTCACCTAAGACACCTAAGGATTCTTGCTCTGCTCAGGTCCCATGTGCTACACCAGAAGCACTGCTCAGATTCCACAGGCTGCACTTGGCTACATAGTGATCTGATTTGCAACAATGTCAGTCTGACTTTCAAAGTCCCAGTAAGCAATGTGACCTCTGGTGATGCTAAACTATGGAACAAAACCAACTGAAAGGCAAGACAAACGGGCATTTCCGAATCCACTCTCACAGCAGCTGCCTGGGCTCCTGCCCAGCCCCAGAGCGAAGGTCAACCCCTGCTTGTTGTCTTGGAACCTGCATGCACAGAGCACAGAGCATTCAACACTGCCTGAATTTCAGCATGCAGGATATTATACTGTCCTATTTGCTCAGTATTTTGTCCTCTCGCCTCTGACACAGTCAAAACCCCATAGGAGCTGGAGCTCTGACTCCTACGGAAACCGGAATGATCTCGTTACTGTCAGCAAGACGAATAAGCAGTATACTATTTTATCTGAAAGCCTCCACATTTTTACCCTTAGTTCAAGCCTCCAAGCAGGAAGCTGAGTTTCAGTATAAAAACTTGGCATCAGAATGCACTGTGATGTGTGCTCAGCCTGGCCTGACGATGCACATTCACCCAGCAATGTACACACATCTGTGTACACAGGCACAAACTCAGGAAAGGATCTTTTTTTTAGTGGCGAAACTGGGCAGCTTTATTGACAAGGCTCAGGTACGTGGGTGGGACAAGACCCGAGCCCAGGCTTTATGCTTCTCCTCTGGCCTCATGGGTGCAAACTTCTCCTGGAGTTTCTTCCACACGCTCTTATCCATCTCCTGAAATTCTTCCAGGGTGTCTGTGGACAGGATCAGCTTGTATTCTTCCACGGACAGACCACTGAAGCTGGTGTCTGGGGCGAGGGTACTTGTATTTATAGTAGTTTGAATGCAGTTGTGCTAAGCTTTCGTACATCTGATCACAGGCCTCGGGTTCTGTCCCCTGGGTGTTCTCTCCCTCCTGAAAGGCCTGTGCTACCCGCTTCTGCAGGTAAGCGCCCAAGTCCCGGCTCCGTTTGGTCTCGTTCACTGGCCATTCCTCACAGAGCTTAAAGAAACGACGGTATCGGAGAGCTGCCATCTTGGGCCCCCCTTTCAGGAAAGGGTCTTTAACACACCAGTATCTTCTACGTATGATTCCTTAAAGCCAAGTCAGCCTGCCTTCCTTTCTTTCCTTTATGCCTCCCTTTCTTTTCCAGGAAGCAGGTAGAGTACTAGAAGACAGATTACTCATCGCTACTGTGCATTCATTCCATAAGCCCTGCATACATAAACCCACATGTCCGCAGTGCCATCCCATCCCTGAGATACACTGCTCAGCCAAATTACTTCATTACAAAACACACTCAAATAAAAGCAATGACATTTAAAAATACACATAGAGTCAAGGCCTACTTACCATGATGGTGTTACCTGTGGCCTATCGTTCATCAGGGTGAACCATGTTGGGAAAGACACGGATACATTTCACATAGAAGCCATAAGAATCTGAAAATTGAACGCTTCACGAATTGGTTGGTATGTAAGATGAATAATTTTTTTTTAAAAATAAATAAAAAATAGAAATATGAACTTAAAAAAATAAAAAAAAATAAAAAAATAAAAAAATAAAAAGAATCTGAAAATTGTTTGCAACTATGACCAGGGCAGACCAAAAAAAAAAAGAACAAAACCATGACACCTCTCTCCAGGTTTCTCAGCCCTAAATCCCAGAGTTAGACAAGATCAACCAAAGGGTACTTGGGAGACCAGCTCCATCCGGTCACCTCACTTGCAGAGTGGACATCTACTCACAGCAAGGGAGCAGCTGGGCTAAGGTCACCGGTGGGAACACCAGTTCACTGATTCCTGAGCTCCTTCACGTAGCTTAAGAAGAAGTATATCCAAACAGAATCTGAAGTGAATTCAAGTACCACAGAAGGGAATTTCCCCCGACTTCAGAAGTCTACATGCTGATTTATTGGCTATCCTCAGCAGGGACTCGGTGTTCTTCCTGGAGGTCCTTCCACATTTGTACGTCCAGGAGGGTATCTGTCCGTCTTTTCAGAACGTTTAAGTAGCCTTTTCTATGTATTGAAGTGTGCTTAGAAACCATAGGCTACATTAAATATTTAAGGAGACTCAGGAAGATGATGACCCCCTGAAAAAGCAGATTAACCACAATGCGCTCTGTCCATGTGCTGGTGCCGTGGTGAGCACTTGCTGCTAGTCACCGGTCACCCAGACACACTCCTCAGAGCGCTTGCTCTCAACCACTTCGCAACAGGGCTTCTGTACACAGCAATTACATGTTACAAGTGAAAGGAAATGAGACTGGTTTTGTTTTCTGTTTTTGTTTGTTTGTTTGTAGCTGGATGTTGGAAGACTAATAGATTAATTTTTCTTTCCAAGACAAGTTTTTCTGTGTAGCTCTGACTCTCTTGGAACTTACTATGTAGACCAGGCTGGCCTTGACCTCAGAGATCTGCCTGCCTCTGCTGCTCAAGTAATAGGATTAAAGGCCTGCGCCACAACGCCCAGCTAATAGATTACATTTTATGCAGTGTGGAAAGATAGAATTTCCAACCTCAGACTTCAGGTGTCATTCCCAAGTCCTTCACTATAAACACAAAGAATTTTGATAAAGAGGTTGGGTAGCTTTTCCAGAGTCGTATTGCTGTTTGGTGGCAAAATCTATTTCTGGTCCGATGTTCTTTCCATATTCCACAGTTACTCCCTCCTACTAATAGATGGAAAAGAGAATACAGTACTTAAGTAGCAATGCTAGGTATCAGATAAATAGTCTAAAGGAAAACCCAACTTGGAGAAATTCTTCAAAAATGGAGACAGCATTCACTCTGCAGTCCAGGCTGGCCTCCAGTTGGGATCCTCCAATTCCTAAAGAGTGGCACATCAAAGTACAATGTGTGTGCGTGTGTGTGCGTGTGTGTGTGTGTGTGTGTGTGTGTGTGTGTGTGTGTGTAGCTTCGTGATTACATGGTCCACAGTCAGGCAGGAGAGATTATACTAGCTTAAAGACAGCCAAGGTTCCAGCCTCCCCAGCAGGCCGGCCGGCCCACAGCTGGCAGGCGCTGCTCGCACTGGCCTGTAGCTGCACTTGCAGAGGCTTTATTCTGAGTTATCAGTTTCTGGATGCGAGTGTTAAACAAAGCCCACAGCAGCAGCCCAGATCATTTCCTCCTCCCCTCCTTGTTTTAATGAAGCCACGAGTTCAGTGGAGTCTAGAGATTTAAATTCTAATCATTTTCCCTTTGCCCTTTAGCACAGGTGCTCCCAAGGGAAACTTTACTTCCAAGCATTACCATTGCAGGCCCCTGAATCAATAACCCACAGCTCTAAAAGGCAAGAATGCCAAGTAAATGCTATTTTCTTCCTCCATCTCCATCCCAATTAAAGAAAATGAAATCTATAAGGCAGTGGAGGAGCCTCCAACAGATTCACTGTGATAATAAAAACCCCTCAGAATGTCTCAAGCCAGACTGAGCAAAATGCTTACCTCCTCTCTTGCACTACAGCAGGAGAACTGGTTCTGAAAGAGGACCCCAACCCTGACTTTCTGCTCTTCCAGGTTTACCAGAAATAAAGCACTTCCTTTCCCTCTGCACGTGACATTGTTGGATTGCTGAAAGTGTGTGGTAGAGATGGACTGTGTGGCAAACCAATTCACTACTAAGAGCCACAATGGTTTAAAATCCAAATTCAATGGGTACCTATGGAACAACTATTATATATCAAATACTGAATTTGATGCTGGAGACAAAGTAAATTTATGTTTAAATCTAGGGCTGGGGGATGGCTCAGCTGGTAAACTGAGCTTTGCTGTGCAAGAATGAGGACCTGACCCTGAACTCTAGCACACACATAAACAGTGAGGCACAGTGACATATTTCTGTAATTCCAGAAGTGGGGAGGCAGAGATAGGTCAGTCATGTCTACACAGTGAGTTCCAGGCCACCCAGAGCTACATAGTGAGACCCTGTCTCAGGGGAAAAAAAAAAATCCAACCCTTGGTCCAGATCACTCACCGTGCAGTAAGGCAGAGAGAACAGGGGAAAGCCTAGCAAACTTGTGCAGCTTGACAGCCCTTTGTAGCTTTGCACATCCTCACAGCCCACCGCCCCTTGATAAGGTCCTGCAATGGGTGACAGAGCTCAACACCTAACAGACAGAAGAGTGAATTCTAAGTTGAGAGCTGCTACGGATGAGAAGCAAGAGGAGCAACACCCTCAAAGCCGGTGCTGAAACAAGAACCCGTATAAAACCCCAAATCTACCGCATCATGTTACACAACCAGAGTGCATGTGGGTGAGCAACTCCCTCACAGCAAAAGGGCCGGGCCAAGCATGTGTTCCAGTCCCTAGGACATGGGACACTTTTGAGAATACTGGATGGCTGCTCATTTGTTACTGCTATTGTGATTCTTTTTCCCCATCAGTTGTATCACAAAAACTTTATACTACAAAATATGCCACAAACATAAGAAGCTAGGAACACAGATCCACCCACGGAGTTATAGAATCAGGTGTCCAACCCCTCCTTCCTCCCTCAGGGTAACTGTGACCATCAAATTCATTATCTCAGTGCATTCACAGGAAATCCCCTCTGAAAAAGACTCTCACAGTGCACAGGGTTTCAGTGCAGGATTCCCAAGAACATCCCATATACTGGTAAGCCTCAAACGACCTCAGAATCCCACTCACCCTCAGAGTTTGTAGACTGGGCCTGCACACAGTAAGGCGTGCAGACAAGCCTGGGTGTCCCTGACAGCCCAGTGCAGGCACTGCTGCGAGAAGACACAAGACTTGTCCAATCTGCTCAGGGTGGGATGCAGCCCCACACTCCCGCCTGCCCGTCAGAGCAGCAGGTGAGCTTGGTAAGACACACATCGGAGAGATGGAGAGATAAAACAGAAAGACTGGCCCTAGCTGAACTCAGGAGAAATGGAGAACGGAAAAGAACAGAGATAAGGTGAATACAGAAGAAATGGGAAAGAAAACATGGCAACAGAAACACAGAGCTGTGGGCCTAAGAATGGGAGGAAGGTGAATCAGCTGTCACTCCTCACAAGGACAGGCTGACTGGCTGAAAGCAGCTCCAGGGAAAAGCATTACTTATCCCCTCCCGACGGTGCCTAAATACAAACCAAGTACACCTGGCCCCCCAATGACCGATTCACTGACCCCTAACATGGGATTTCTAAAGGGCTGTTTCACGGCAATTTTGACTATTCCCCTTTTCACTTTTGGCTCTGACTTTGGAACCACCTCCCAAGTGAGGTTTATACTTGAGGATATTTCCCTCAGCCATTTCCAGTCATCTAAGTACTGATAGTCTTAAGTCATTATTCTAGTACATCAATTCCACAGCCTGCTTCTTACTTCAATTTAGAAATCTCAGACTGTAGCAGCCAGTTCAGATGTAAGGCGATTGTTAAGATCAACCTGGGTTACAGAAGTGAGTGTTTCAGTTGTTAGCTGGAGAGACTTGGCAGTGGAGACTGCAAGATCCCCACCCCACTGCTCCAGCAGACTCCTTCATTCTCTGGTCAACCATCTCTTGTCTGCCTTTGTTTGAAATTTAAATCCCAGCCCAACTGCGCCAGCCTCAGCTCTTTTCTGTGCTCTTTCCAGAACAATCTGTGTATAAGCTGAGAACAGAAGTGAATTTCATCATCAGTGTTTTCATAATCACACAATTTATCTTAAGCACAGTACAAAGATGAGCTTTGATTCTTACTCACTGTAAAGCACTGCACCACTTAACCTTGCCTTACCGGCCCCACAACAAGTTCAAGAGCCATCCTCGCCTACGTCAAGAGTCTACCAGCTCCTGCTCTCTCCCTGCCGACTTTTGTGACAAATGGTCACCGTGAACGCCTCACACTCTATCAAAGGGCAGCTCTGCCCTTTGCCCCAAATCACATACAGCTCCAGTATTAACATTACACTCTATACATTCCACTACAGTTTCATTTTGAAAGCCCAAATCCTTCACTTTTTCATTTCTGGAAGCCTCCATCTCATTTACTTCCTACAAACTCAAACACCACAGATAGGTCCCAGCTGCCTTTTCTAAATTAGTACCAGTCTGAACCCGTCACCAGCCAAGTTCTACTTCAAGCTCTCCTCCCCATGCCAGGAATGACCTGCCTTCTTTCCTGCCAGTCTGCCAGCTCAGTCCTGTCACTCCCCCAAAGCTGCCAGCCTCCTTACCTAAGCCCCATTATATACACCGTCCCAAACAACCATGCAGTCTAAAACCAAAAAGCAATGAATGGCAGCCACCTTGCACTTGGGAGGACGGAAAGGCCCCCTTAGCCCATGCATGCAAAGCTCAGTGCAAAACAGAACTAAGCTAGCAAGTAGTTCATCCTCAATCACACATACATGCACACACACACACACACACACACACACACACACACACACACACACACACACGCATCCTTCAATTTTGAGGCCATACTAACCAGAATGATTGAGATGTAAGTGAGCTCTATGTTTTAATATGCAAATATTGGCTAAAATATTTAAGGTGACCCACATGGTAAAGATAACACGTGCCAACACTCCACTCATGAATGCATTTCTACCATTACTTCTTCAGTCTTACACATCCTGAACAACCATATCCTGTGGGGGGAAATCCAACAGGAAGAAGTTAATTGAAAGTCTTCAATCCTTAGACTCAAACTTTTTTCAAAAGATGTAAATACAGAGGCTGAAGAAATGGATCAGTGATTAAGAGCACTGTTGTTCTTACAAAGGAACTGAATTCAATTATTCCCAGCACTACACAAAGCTCACAACCATTTGTAACTCCAGTTCCAGAGGATCAACACCCTCTTCTGGACTCTAGGGGCACCAGGCACATGTGTGGTACACAGATATACATGCAGGCAAAACACCTATACATATAAAATAAAAATAAACCTTTAAAATGTATAAATACATCGTCATCAAATACAAATTTAAAATTATGTTTGGCCATTTTATTCTTGCTTACATTTGCAGACAAAGAGGATGGAGCAGTAAGAGGAGAAGAATGGGACAAGGAAATATATATGAAGAGAGAGATAACAAAACATTAGCAGGAAGCAGACCAGTTGGTGAAAATCCAGGTGTACAGGGAAATAAAGAGAAGACCAAAGGCATGTGAGAGTCAGCTAACCAAGCAGTGGGAGGAAGTGAGAGGGTCACAGTAAGGTGGCCCTTCACGCCTTGCTCCTCATTCCATAGCAATAACAGGGTTGATGCTTCTTAAGTGATCAATCAAATCAGATTAACAAAATAAGAATAAAAACCAAAGCTTTTAGACACACTTAAGAGACATTCAGTGAAGCCAAGCGTATTTGTATTCCTTCACTCACTCACCAGGTGTCTGTTGAAACCCCCGCTGTGGGAAGCACTAAGGACAAAAACATGCCCAATCCAAGACACCTGACAACCAAATAAACGCCATCTATCAGGGAAGATGAGCCAGATGTGGTGGTGCATGCTCTTGATCCCAGCACATGGCAGGCACAGACAGAGGCAGGGGGATCACTGGGAATTCAAGGCAGCCTGGTTTACAGAGTAAATCTGATCCAGCCTGTTTGGGGAGCCGATGAGAGGCTGCAATGAACTCATTCTGTTACCCCAGTCAAATAACAGTCTCCATAAATTCACTGAAACATGTACCATTAGGGCCACTGTCTTAGTCAGGGTTACCACTGCTGTGGTAAAACACCATGACCAAAAGCAATTTGGGGAGGAAAGGGCTTATTTCACTTACAGTTCCACAGAACAGTTCATTGTCAAAAGCAGTGAGGGCAGGAACTCAAGCAGGGCAGGAACCTGGAGGCAGGAGCTGATGCAAAGGCCATGGAGAGGTGTTGCTTGCTGGCTTGCCTCCCATTGCTTGCTCAGCCTGCTTTCTTATAGAAACCAGGACCACCAGCCCAGGGATGGCGTCACCCACCATGGGTTAGAACCTCTCATATCAATCAATAATTAAGAAAATGCTCTACAGGCTTGCCTACATGCCAATCTTATGGAGGCATTTTCTCAATTGGGGTTCCCTCCTCTCAGATGGCATAAAATTGGTCAGCACAGTCAGTAAGATGGCTCAGCAGGTAAAGGTGCTTGACACCAGGCCTGAGGACCTGAGTACGATCCCCAAGACTCACAAGGTAGAAGCAGAGAATCAATTCCTTCAAGCTGTCCCCTAAGTGTGCACACACACATACACACACCACGCAAATAAATGTAAAATAAATTATTTTTAAGTGTACCATTAGAATCCAGGCATGGTGAAGAATACCTGTGAACCTAGCACTTGGGATATGGAGGCAGGTTAAGAGTTCAAGATCATCCTCAGCTGCAGAGTGACTTCAAAGCCCAGGCTATGTGAGACCTTATCTCACAAGCAAAACAAAAGAAAAACACTGGGCTGGAGAGATGGCTCAGCGGTTAAGAACACTGACTGTTCTTCCAGAGGTCCTGAGTTCAATTCCCAGCAACCACATGGTGGCTCACAACCATCTGTAATGAGATCTAGTGCCCTCTTCTGGACTGCAGGGATATATGCAGACATTACACTGTATATATAATAAATAAATAAATCTTAAAAAAAAAAAAAAAGAAAGAAAAGAAAAACACTAAGTCATTAGAACAGGAGAACACTGGTCTAATCAACTGCTTTACTGACCCATTATTGCAAACCTGAGCACCAACCTGCTGGGAAAGACACATATAATTAGCTCACCATTGCTGTACTTTAGATGTAAGACATGTCTATGCTTTTCTCGGATAAAAGTCAAGATCTCCTACCATCAGCTTTTTGCTCAAGTTCACCCACCCTCAGTCCAAATTTCCAGTCTGACTCCAATGTCAATTACCTTTCAATGTGTCTCCCACATTGAGTGCACCCATTCAGCTGCTGCAGTGGGAACAGCATACCTAGTCCTACCCTCACACAACCAAAGGAAGCCTGAGGTTGGCAGGTTCAGCAGTGTTCCAGTTTCCAGAAGTGGTGCCAGACAGATGAAGGAGAAAACAACTTCCTGCTGCCTACTCTGAATGATGTCTTACGCACTGACATGAGATGCAGGTCCACGAGCATTACCATATACAAAGCCTAGAAACCCAGCTTGGTAAAGATCTTGTGGTGGCATGTGCAAACAAAGTAAGACCTATTAATACTCTAGTAATCCACCTAATTATCCTGCAGTTTCAGTTCAGTGACTGGCTTCATCACATACTGTCAGTTGGTGAACTTTGATAACGTGTTGGAATTTCTGCTTTCTGCGACTTTTAGAAAGCTATTATTTTAACTATGTGTAGGTGTGCATGACTGCATACAGCTATGTTCATGTGAGTACAGTGCCTGGAGAACTGCAATTAGAGTGTGAGCCATCTGATGTGGCCGTTGGAAACTGAATTCAAGGACTCTGGAGGAGTCCAGAAAGTGTTCTAACCCTGAGTCATCTCCCCAGGCACAGATTTCTGGGATTTGACACCATATGAGTTTTGGAAAATCCTAAAACTTCCCTTTAGACCTGTCTATAATTCTTCCTCATTTTAAAGCTCAAACACATAGAACTGGGTAGTGTACCTGATTCAAAGAGACTTAAGTTCAAATCCCAGACCACTATGTAGTAACAATTACTAACCAATCTGTAGACTGTTTCTCACCTGTGAAACAGCCATTCTGAAACTCTCAGTGTTAACATACTGTTAGGTGACATGACTCCAGGACAGTGCCCAGCATTCAGGAGGCCTAGGGTAACAGTAGTTCAGTTTGCCCATGCCTCTGTTGGGAACATCCAGGAAAATGAATAAGAATTAGAGAAGTTTTACTTCCAATTTTGCTCTGACACCCAAGGCTCCATATACCACGGGTCTAACTATTAAGCCAGCAACTAAATAAAATACTTCAGTGGCTTCTACACAACCTCATATTCCCAAAAAGGCAACTTAACCTGCAGGGCCACCATGCTCAAGCTGCAGATGGCATGCTCTGCACCTCTGGCCTGTATATCAATCTTCTCTTAACCAAACAAGATATACAGATCCTGGCTGAGTCTTGCCAAGTTCATCGGAGAGGACAGAACAACAGAACACTACCCCATACTCTGCTGTTGCAACTGGTGCTGGAACCCCAGACCACATACAAGGAGTGCACTTAGCTTTAGCCACAGACAACTGTACTGTGAATGAAGCTGTCACCAGCCCAAAAATACTGGTGATGCCAAGCTCTGGAATAGACAGGAGGATTCCATTGTGACAGTTCAACTTACTGGTGTCAGCTGTTCCCAGCTCTAGACTCAAAGCTTTGCTGACACTACTACTGTCTTAGACCCTAAAACAGGGCTTGGAGAGACGGCTCAACAGGTAAGAGTACTTAATGTCATCACTGAGGATCTGGATTCCGTTCCCAGCACTCACAAGGTAGTCCACAACTGCCTGTTACTCTAGTTCCAGAGGATCCAAAGTCTCACGTCTTCAGGCTCATACATGCACATAGTACACATACACATACCCCCCACACATACACATAAAATACTTCAGTAGTAATAAAAATTAATTAAATAGACCCTAAAACAGACGCCACCTGAGCCAGATGTGTCCACAAAGTCAACGGTGTCTTTTTCCCTCCCCATACCTGAATAGTTCAAGAGAAGCATTAAAGCAGGATCCTTGGCTCCCAATACACCTGGTGGTGGGCTAAAACTCCCTCTTGGCTCTACAGAGCACCCTGCATGCAAAGCCCCCATTTAGTCTGCTCACATGTAACAGGTGGGAGAAGGTTACAAGAAAATGTAGGAGGCGGCTTTAGTGTCCTCTTGTCATCAGAGGTAAACAGCGTTGTGTGGTCCACAGCAATGGCTCTAATTTTCTCCCAAACACAAGCTCTAGAGCCATTCACTGCCTGGGTCAGAGTTAGTCAAGCTGGAAAGGCAACAGGGACAATAAATTGCGACTTTTTCTGTTAAGAAACATATGTCCCAGGGTTGGGGATTTAGCTCAGTGGTAGAGCACTTGCCTAGCAAGCACAAGGCCCTGGGTTCGGTCCTCAACTCTGAAAAAAAAAAAAAAAGAAAGAAACATATGTCCCAGATGCTCAGGTAACAAGCTCCCATTTTCATGTGATTGCAGCTTACGCCTGGTTTGTGGTACCTTTGCTTGTCAAATGACAAGCTCTGGGAGCAAAAAGCATTCAATCACAAAGAAGGTTCTTAGCATTAGCATTAAGAAGTCAGAGAAGTACACAGGTTATTTCTTTTTCATGACGCAACACACAACAAGGAAGTGGGGAGGCGGCAAACGTAGACTTCAGCTCTCCACACACAGCGCCTTCCCTGGCACCTGCTCCCTCACACCTGCCTCATGGCGCCTACCTCCAGCTTCTCCCCTCCCTCCAATCACTCTTACAGTCGTCTCTCCCCCTCCTTTCTCCCCTCCCCACCCCAGATAATCCATGCGACATCTTATCCAAAACATGAACTCTGTCTTACCTACATGGAGTGAGGGAAGGGGAGAGTTGTAGCGTTAAGGGGCATGAACCCTGGGGAAATGGGGATGGTTAATAACCATGAAGGATACAAGAGGGCCACAGCGATGACAGGAAACTGGGAGTGACCAACGTCTGATGGAAATGGAACTTGATGAAGATTTTGTCTCCCAGTATCTATTGAAATGTATGGTTTTTCTGTTTGTGTGGCAGTTTAGCATTTAACAGTGTGTATTCTCAAGACTTACTTTAGTAAATAGCTCTCAGCTCTGAACAGCTAATAACAAATTCTGCCTTTGTTTAGAGTCCCCTGAAGAAGGCTTGGTTTACTCGGCTTTCATGCTATAAAATTGTTAATTCTCATATGCAGTTCAGCATGAGGGACTTTTTCAAAATGATTTTGACGTCATGTTCTTTAGAGTTTAGAATGAGCATCCCCATATGCCTCACAGCAGATTCTGGCTCCCTTCTTCCGTTTTCCACTCACTGGGGAAGGGTAGTGCACTTGTGCAACAGTGTACGTATGGAGGTCAGAGGACAACGTTCAGGAGGCACTTCTCTCCTTCAAGCATCTGCTTCCATGGACAGACCCCAAGTCGTCAGGCTTGGTGGCAAACAGTGTTAGCTGCTGACCCATCTCTCTGGCCCCTGTGAGTCCTTTCTGGAGACTCTGAGGTGATTACATCAAAGAGATGAAAGTACATGGGACTACATCAGGACTTGACTTTTGCCGTTCACTGGACAGACATCACGGAACAACAGCAACTCTGGAGCTGGTGCACCGGGCAGCAGCAGAGAGCACAGGACCACAAGGACACAGACACCCTGCGCTCTGAAAGTCTTATGGAAAAGACAGTGACAGTGACCACCAGAGGCTGGCGGTTCACTGCACACCGTGCTTCATCTCAGTCTCCTGGGGTCGAGAAGTGTGATGCCTGCTGTTAGCACTGCTGTGGGCACCGTCTTCCCATCCCCCACTGCTGTTCACTAAAATGAAAATGTAAGGGGAAGGGGGGTTTAACTCTTTAAATCATAATGAAGTTAATAAAGGGACTGAAATATATGCTTCATTTGCTCAGCTAAGCCTCAAACCCTTTGTATCTGATAGTGATAATCCCATGGCAACTAGAAAACACACTTATCTTATTAACGAGACTGGAATTATTTTAATTAGGTATCTCCACATGCACCAACTGTTAGAAATCAGACTGTTTTGAAACAGTTGTTAATGACTTAACACGGCACACGTTCTCCTCAATTTCAGGCTGAAATCTATGTTTGAGACAGATGGGGAAGAGCCTGGCCCTGCTGTGTAGCAGAGAAGCAGCCTTGTGGGCTTAGAGATGCATTTCCCACTGGGATCTAGCAAAACAATCTAAAAGACAGCCAGAAAGACAATCATAAACTTTCGTAGCATCTGGTACATTGGAAGTCTGAAGCCTTGTCCTAGTAACATCTAATTATGAGAAGAGATACTTTATCTCAGACACAAGTGTCTGAATTTCAATGCTTCACAACAACTAATGACAATATCACACAAGTTTAGTGAGTTTACAACGTCCAGTAAACCCCCTCCCTCCTAACATAAGAGCCAGGACTGGGTGAAGTTCCATTCTGTGCATCACTGCCTGTTAAAAAATGGGCTTGTTTCCAGCTTATTATTAATTCATAAAACTGCTTGAAAATTTGAAAGAGCTATTAACAAACTTCCAGGAGGTTGTTGTGTTTTGGCCCTCAGAAGTGCCCGTAGAAATAGTAACCCATGACAGAGAACAAGAAGATGGTGATGCACTTGACTCCTAGCAACTAGATGGGTTCTGCCCTTCCTGGCATTTCTTAGAAAATGATTTTTCACCTGCCTATGAAGAAGGGGAAATATACTTATTCTTATTTTCTGTCCTAATTAGGCAGCTAAGAAGCCGAATTTGCTCTACATCTACCTAACACTTTCCTAGACCTGAGACAAAGACAATTCTAAGAAAAGTAAGAGGGAGGAAAGCCCACATAGGCAGAGATATTATTTTCCAAATCTTTCTTATCTGGCATTTCTCTAATAGCACTCTATAAACAAGTCTTTTCCCAGCATGCCAAACTCCTTAGGCCCCTATTAGGGAATATGATATACACAGACAGACACAACAGTGCTCTATACGAGGTCTGGGTGTTTGGATAAGACAGTCTTTTGATTCAGTGTAAGGCTGAGATAGGCATAGCTTAACAACCCACTTAACTGCTTCACTGTCTGATTAAATTTTTTAGAGCTGTAGTCATTTTACAGCAAATAAAAATTACGGTTGTAACAAGGCACAGACAGCAGTGTCTTTAGGCATTCCGCAGTGTTGTATGCACTGTGGTTCCCACATACAATGCATGTAGAACTGGAGCACCCCGGTGACAAATTCTTTGTATTTTTCTACTTCTCACATGGACAAACCATTTCTATTGGCACTGAATGAACAGAAGACCATCCTGCAGGTGATAATGCCATGTTTAATACAAAGGAACTGAACTAACCACCACACAGGCAGCATCCTGATGACACCTGAGCTTTGTGGAGATCTCATGGTCACACTGTATCAGTTACCTGCAACAATGACCTTGCAGAGGTCTGGTTCACTGTTAATTACAGAAAATACCTTTGTGACTTCTCAATAACTTAACTGAGATTCTTAGAACTCTCTCACTTTGGTTACATTATGGGAAGGAGTATTAGAAGTGCCTTCATCCTTACTTTTCCATTTTGTGTGCCTAGTTTTGTAGAGTAGACTTAACTAATGGGATGCTGGGAAGCAGACTCTAAAACATCACCATGTAGAAAACCCAACTTTTCAGTCTACTTCTCAAGGAGTTGTTCTAGTTTTTCAGGGAGACTAGATGCAGTGTCTTTTAGCTGAGGGGTGGCTGCAGGTCAAACTCAGGGTTTTGCCCATGCCAACTGGGCACTGATGAAGTCTGTTCTGCCTGGAAGATTCTACACTTCTCATAATGCACAAAATCAGCATACTATTTGAGGGAAAAGTCCCAAGTTTTCATTTTAAAGACTTGATATTAAGCCAGGGCTTGTCCACATTTGCCCTGTGATGTCCACAGGCTGTGAACACACTGGAGAATAGCCTTCAGGGTTGCTGGGCTGGATGAACCCTTTAGTATCATTTCAAACTCTGAAAGATATGGTGAACAAAGAGAGCCACTCCCACATGGAGCCAGCAATGCGCTTACTAGAAGTCACTAAGGATTCAGGGACAGAGGATTCTTCAGCTCAGATCCCACGTTCATTAAACTCTGAGCTGACTCCTTTGAGCTACCGAAGCACAGAGAAATCAGTTTTAAGCTTCCAGCTGCATTTTATGAATCTTATCCTTGCTTCTTGTCTGCCTTGCAATGTAACATAGTATCTGTCTTCAGAATGTGGGGATTTTACTCTACCTTTGTCTGCTGTGAAAAATTGATGATCAGGAGAAGAAAAATAACAATTGTTAAATTACACAGTTACAAACTGAAGACAAGGTCACTCTCAGAATCATCTTCTACTAGCGCTTCTATCATTGAAGAGCTGGGAGAAATACATCCTTCAGAACCCAAGAAACTCAAGAAGAGGTTTGTAAGATGTTTCCCTCCTGAAAGAATGCATTAGAAGGCAATACTCCTACAACAAATACATAAGGACCACAGGCTTTCCAAAAAGGAAAATAAATTGGGAAAATAAATTGGAATGATACCTGGAAGAAAGTTCTTGACCACAGCAACAGCTATAATGTAAGTCTGATGGCCTGCACTTATTAGTGATTGCCATGACGGCAAAGACGTGAAAACAGCAGATTAAAAGATAAACCACCAGTTCTCGCAGGTGTATAGCACATGCTTGTAATGCTGAGCGGTGAAGCAGGAGGGATCATAAGGTTAAGATCAACTTATGCTACATAACAAGACCCTGCCTCAGAAAAGCACTAATACACACACACACACCCCACACCACCACCACCACGACAAGCCACAATCTCAAATCACTACACACTTAGTATATAAGCTATACAAATGTACTGCCTGAGTCATAAAAAAAAAAAACAATAAATAACCAAAACCAATCATTTTTGCTGCCAGTTAGAGACCAAGCTAACAGCATCCTAACAGACAGATTTCAGGACCCTGACCTCCCAAAGTTCTGGGCTAAAGCTCCCTAAGACGAAGACCTTATATAAGTATTATTTCAAAATAATCAAGCAGGATGGCAAGTTACCAACCCACCTCTATTCTACTCTGAGAGGGGAGCTGTAACCATATAAGTTCTCCACAGAAAATCACAAAAAGACCTTCAAATGTCTCAAGATTTCTCAATGAAGACATACGGAAGCTGTGCCAACTGGAACCAGAGTCTAGGTGCGGCTGCGGTTAACACTTTCCAATGCGGGCGGGTCTCTGGTCACTAAGTAAGCCTTCCACCCTCCCTGTGCTCTTCCCCAGACCATCCTCTACCACTGGGGTGGAGGATCGTGGTTTTCTGACAAGTTTGGAAAACGCTGGATGCTTTGTGGCTCCTATAGCCCAGAACTCCTTAGCTTGACACACAGCCCTTCACTGGTGTTCTCCCCCCACCTCAGGTATACCAGATGTTTGCCAGGTCTGTGCTAGATAGGCTCTACTCTCCCTTTCCTTCTTCCAAGTTCACCCCTCCTGTAGAGCCAGCTCTGTTTTCAAAGTCTGTTCCTCCATTATTATTCTGTTCATTTCACAGTTTTAGCATGTACTGTGTGTTTCTCCAATTTTTCTTTCTGCGTTTGGGGCTGGTGATGCAAGGGAGCTGCAAACTGATAAGACTGTGAAACAGCAGTGAGCAGACTTTCCCCACATTAAACCCTTGATATAAACCGTTGCCTACGAGATTCTTGAAAAGTGATGACACGTGCTGCAAGACGTGGCTCTGTAAGGCCAAATGGCAGCTCTGGTGGGGCTCAGGAAGGACCTGCCTCCTAGGCTCAGGCCTTAAAACCATCATGTCCCTGGTCACCTGAGGGTTATGGCAGAACGATATGAACTGGGTTTTATCTTCATGAAGCTGAAATACTTCAATGAACCTACTTAACCAATACCACAAGCAGCCTGGAAGGTAGTAGCCACAGGGATTAAAAAAGGAGAATCAAGTTTATTACATGAAAACTTACTTTAAAATTATAATGCAGAAAGAATATATTTCATTTCAAATAACCTATCTCAAGATAACTTAAGATAGCAAATCTGTACTTTCAAAAGATTTAAAGAGAGAATTCAGAGAAAAAGAAAGAAGCGAGCTGTCCTGTCCCCCACCACTGCTGTCAGCTGGGGTCCGTGTCATTAGGTAGAGACAGGATAAAAAAGATTTCTTGCTTTGGGCTGTTCAGAAGCTCAGTATAACGACAGACAAATGAGATTCAACTAAGAGAGGTGGGGACTTGGACTATCTTTATGCTCTTGGCGGATGTTATAAACAATGGGGAGCAGAAGGAACTACTGACTAATTCAAACTCAAACATTCCCTCTTTAATTCACTTAAACCTAGACACATGTCAAAACTCACTTGAGCTTAAACACTCTTCCTATTGTCACCTGTTTCAGTCAATCACCAATATGTCACATCATCATCTGATGGCATGTGCTTTCTGCATACCTAAAAGGAGCCTAATTTCTCTCCCAAGTAAAATGAGGACACAGGAGAGCAAGGGCATGCTCCGGCTTGCTCACATTGGTTGGATTCGCAGCAGGAAATGACCTTTTGGAAGCAAACACCCTGCACAGATGCAGCTCTGCTCTCTCGAGAGCAGCAGTAAATCCGCAGCCGTCAGCCTGTAACCAGGGAATGGCCACAGGAAGGAATATTGGAAACATCTGGGAGCTAACTCCACCCCTCGAAGACAATAATGCAAGGTGGGGAGTTGGGAAGATGAATGAGTTATTCTCTAAGCCAGGAGATGTTTCTGTCAGAGTTCAGGACAGAGAATCACAGCAGAGCGGCCTGAGTAGGGAAAGCATTCTAAGTGGAGACAGACAACCTCTGCAGAGGAGTATGTCTCAGGGATGAAGAGCAGACAGATCATCAGGAGGAGCAGAAGAAACGCGCACCTCAAGGACCAAGGATGCTCATCCAAACATTGAACCTAATGGGTGAGGACAGAAAGGAAGTAGAAACCAGCTCCCAAGGAAGAAAAGTGAATATGCAGAGCTCTAAACACCAAAAATGGTACAAAATTCTGCTAGTTTTTCATTAAATTTGGTCTAAATAGCTCACTTTCCAATTTTGAAGAGAAACATCAAAAATATCTTCCTTAACTCTACAGGTACTCCAATTTAGACAGCTATATCAAAACTTTAAAGCCAGCATCCACATATGAGAAGAGTAAGAGGCCGTGGGGTGGGGGAACAGAATGTAGGTGGTAAAAAGGGGAGATGGGAAATAAGGGCATAAGAAGCACTGAGTGGGTGGGGGATAGGAGGACAGGATAAAGGAGGGAGTATGGAGAGCAATGACTGACAGCAAAGACCTTTTAAAAGTCATGGAACCTATTACTATAGAAGTTTCCTAAATATATACACATGTACATATACACATACGTGTATGTGTACGTATACATATACGTGTACATATACATATACATACACAGAGCTTAATGGACTTACCCTATAGCCAGAAACAATGACCCCCTTAGATACTATAGGCAACCAAACAAAAAGCCCAAGACCAGGAATAGTTTGCCTCTTTTGGAGTTCTTGTCAGTGGGTCCCACAGACCTCCTAACATTACAAGATACTGACACTGCTATCCTCCAGAACTTGATAAACCCTACTGTCAAAGACATCACATACATGAGTAATAAAACATGGAGAAAGCAAGCTGGTACCAACCCTGGAAACTTCATCCCTACCAGCTACCTTTTACACTGCTGGAAGGTTCTATGTACAGTACCAGAGGGAGAAGTCAGCTACGGGTGCCGTTGGGCTCAACAGCAGCTGGCCTGGCAAGATATGCTCACTAGTACAATCGTGACACAACGTTAGGAAGCAACCAACCCTTTCCACGAGACAGAACCCATGCCTGACGCTGCTACTGATGTTGAGAACCCTTGGCTACAGAGATCATAGGCCCTTGGAGAGAATCTCCAACTACTCTTCTGCTAAATGGCACAGTATTAAAAGGACCCTTAGTCATTTATGGTTAATCCTGTGGAACAGCACATCTCTCAACCCTCATTAGAGAAGCTTCTTTGTGCAGTAGCTGGCAATTACTACCAAGTCCCACACTGCTCGACATACAGGAACACAAGACTGCAGGGTGATGAGCTCTCAAGTGGATGTCAGTATCACACCCCTCCTCCCAAGCCTCAAGGATCATCAAAGGAAAAGAGGGCAGTTGTACATACGAACTCACAGTGGTTGTGAAAGACCCATCCAAGATGAAGCCAGACAAAATGCCAGAATGGAAGGAGGAAGTGAGATCAAGAAAGCCAGTCCTTAGCTGAGGAGCGACTGGAAAGGAGTGGCTGCTGGGGAGCAGAGGAGCTGGTTTCCTCCGGGGATTAAAGACACAGCAGCTACCCAGGCCCGAGGAGACGCTCTGTGCCATGTACAGACAGGCAGCACTGCATGCACTAGTGGGTCTGAAAAGCAAACCAACTTGTGTTGGGAAGAAAAAATAGTGGGGAAGACAGGGGAGGGACTGCAGGTGAGGGAATGGCAGCTTAATCAAAATATAGTATATGTGTATGTATGAAGTTTTCAAACAATAAAAAGGAGAGGAAAAAAGAAATGCCTTCCTTTAAAGTAAATGGAAAAGCCAAGCGTGGTGAGTGGTACATGCATTTAAATCCAAGCACTCTGGAGACTAAGGCAGGGAAATCTCTGTGAGTTAGAGGCCAGTCTGTTCTACATGGCAAGTTCCATGCCAGTCAGAGCTACATAATGAGACCTGTCTTAATAAAATAAAATAAATGGAATAGTAAGTAATAATTAATACAGGGTTTATAACCTTAAAAACCAGGTGATCAGTTTAGACAAAACTGATCAATTAACTCAATATTTTAGTTGCATAATTTGTTTTATTAAGTCATAACTAATGACTTAAAACTATATTCTGGTAAAAATATGTGAGATAAGGGCTCAGAATCTAATTCACAAACTTAACTAAAGTTAGGCAGCCTAATATGAACACTGTCAGAAGGACTTGGGAACACAGAAAAAGATGGGGGTGTATCGAAGGAGGTCTTGGAGCACATGCCATGGTTAGTAATGGTCTTAGTTTAATTATCATAATCCTTAGATGACAGAAAAATAATAGTAAGATAATACCAGATAAATGAAATGCCCCAAGATAAATGAAGAAAATGTTAGAGGAAAGTGGAGGGGCTAGAGAGAAAGGTGCTTTCTCGGCAGGGAAAGGAACTTGCCACCAAGTCTTAGAGCCTGAGTTCAATCCCAGGGACCCACGTGGTTGACGGACAGAGATGCTCTCTGACTGCAACATGTGTGAGATGGCAAGCCCGTGCACATAACGACCAAACGTAACTGAAAAGCTTAAAGCAAAAGCAGCACGGACTCCCCCTGGAGGCACATGGGTGAGCAACTGCAATGGTTATTAAAACAGCTGATGACACTGGTTTACAGAGAAATATGTTGTCACAGTACTAAATGGAAACCAAAGATATTTTCAACATAATTCTATCCTCAAATAATATTTGATAATTAAAAATTAAATACAGATTTATTTATAATGCACCATAACCACCAAAGAGTAAGTATTCCACTGGAATCTCCAGCTCGGCCCCATTCCTCCCTCTCCAAGCCCCACCCTCTCAGAAAGACCGCCAAAAGTCTAGTTCTACATCCTGGCAGTGCAGAAGGCTCCTCCCCTGAGGCTGCCAGGTCCCCACCCAAAGCGTTATAATTGGGCTTACAAACCCAGATTGTGGAGTACATATCACAGCCCCGTGCCTACAGGGTATTTAAGACCCCTCCTTTAGATTGGTCATGTGACTTTTCTCCTCCCCCACCACCCAGGGTGTGTGTGTGGTTAGAGGGTCATGGGAGTGCTTTGCCCCAATAAAACTAGTCTTTTACTTTTTAATTCAGCTCGATCTGGCTTACTGCATTGACAGAGAAATCTATTATCAGGGTACAGAAAACCTATCAGTAAGTGTGATTCAAAACTGTTTTATATAAAAATATATTGCTTTACAATTTCTTGAATGCATATTGCCTGTGAGATCCTCACAGTACACCACTGGGGCAGGCAGGGCTCCTTCTGCAATTTCGTGGATGAGATGAGAAGGCTGAGACATCTCCTGAGCAATAGGATGGCTTAGACAGGAGCTGCCCCATGGGACCTGAGAAAGTTGTTTTCTTCTCCAACTTCTCCAACTGAACAAAATCCTTACAACAGGGGCTGGAGAGGTGGCTCAGCGGTTAAGAGCACTGGCTGCTCTTCCAGAGGTCGAGTTCAATTCCCAGCAACCACATGGTGGCTCACAACCATCCATAATGAGATCTGGTGCCCTCTTCTGGCCTGCAAGCATGCATGTAGGCAGAACACTGTGTACATAATAAATAAATAAATCTTTAAAAAAAATCCTTACAACAATGCAACTTCTTAAAAGAGCAAGATTAATTTTACAAATTAAAAAAAAAGTAAATGTCACCGGGCAGTGGTAGCACACGCCTTTAATCCCAGCACTTGGGAGGCAGAGACAGGCAGATCTCTGTGAGTTCGAGGCCAGCCTGGTCTACAGAGAAAGTTCCAGGACAGCCAGGGAAACACAGAAAAACCCTGTCTCAAACAAAATAAAACAAAACAAAAAAATAAACAAAAAAACTATTTTGTTTTTCTCTTCATGAAAGTACACCGAGAACTTTAAAACACACACACCAAAGTTAGGAGAAATCCAGCAACATCACATCCCTGCCTCTAGTTCCACAGCTTCCATGTATGGGGCTCAGCGGCAAGCTTGTACTTAAACAACGACAGTCCACGGGCTGACTTCTTCCTTTACCCTCATCAGCTTCCCCCAGGAAAACAGTTTCCTGTTGAACTCTAGCAGTCAGAAGGAGGGCTTCTGTGTCAGTCTGGAACTATGAAAATGACTTGAATATCATGTACTGACTGTATTGCGGATGCAGTCCTTGCTTTCGCCCCCGATTGTCCTCTACTCCTCTGATTGTCACGCTGTGACTAGGGACACATCTCCCAGCAATATTCTTTCCTGATGCCATCGCTGCGTCGGTAAAGCAGATTGCATTCAAGTGACCTCCTCCACCAAGGCCTGCTCAATTTCATCATCTGGAACTTTAGATAGCCTCTACTAACCTTGGCAGGGATCTCAGGAAAGCATGTCACAAATGCTGAAGCAAGTGGGTTGATGAGACAGTGATGGGCTCTGTAGAGGGAGCTGGACATCTAAACCAAACAGGAAGACAGCGGCGAAAGGAAAGACTCAAACTCCAGTGATGAAAACTTTCATTACCTCCACTCAACCAGCAGACACTCCCTGGGACCTCTGTGTATAAAGACGCAGTCATACGAACAGCACATCCACAACAGTCACACTAACTCCAGAAGGTAGTTCTTTCAAAGGAATTTCTTTTAACACAGTCATTTTTTCCCAGTTTGGACAAAACTCAAAAACAGAGGTTTGCTTGCCCAGTTCCAGTGAGAAGCACCTAATTCCGACATGGGCCTTCGGAAAAAGAATGAAATCACTGTGCTCTCTGTTGGACAGACTTTCTAAAAAGGCAGACAACATATGGCCTAGTTAGATGACTCAGAAATTTACAAGGTTTAGAGATTCTCTCTACCTACCAAACCCTGTAGTGGGCATGCTCACACGGTTTTATTACCAAGGCATATGCACATGCATTTTCATTATGTTGGGAAGCTACAATACCCCAAGTCAAGATTCCTGACAGAAAAATGGCACATATGATTGCTAATCTACATATCACACAAAGCCATGGACGCTCTAGCAGCTCAGAGACAAAAACCTCAAACCTTTTCAGTAGGCAGATAGGGCAGCTGGTATGAGTCTTACCCCAGGAACCAAAAGCCAGGCATAGCTGTGGCTGTAAAATACCAGCCACCACTTCTCTGAATGTTGCTGCTCTGGGGCCTCTCAGAGGCCTCCCAGCAGCCTCTCCTCACAGGGTTCTCCTCACATGCTAAATATAGGTCTACTACCTTTTGTCTGCCTGAACTAAGAAAACCCAGTTTTAAATAGCACACACACACACACACACACACACACACACACACTCACACACACACACACACACCCTACAATGGTGGCAATCTCTCAAGATTTGAGCAAAGAAGAATTAGGAGGGAAAACCTTGAGAAGACAGTAATTGGGCCATTGGAGTTTCTTCTCACTAATTATCCCTGAGTGGCCATTAGCTGTGTAACCAAGGAGGAAAGTGTGTCAGCCTTCGGCGAAGCTGTCTTCAGCGTCGGATGGAATGTACCCGAAGCCGCTGTGTAATTAACTGCCAGGGAAATGCTGAGTGAGTAGAATAAGGAAACTATAACAAATCAAACAGACTCAGTTCAACCCTCAGTGACATCACTGCAACTGCTAAGAACTTCAAAACACTCACAGCATGCACTCCCTTCCCAGAACCTCCAGAAAATAGGGTTTGGGACTAGTGAAGAAACAAAACATCAGGCCACAATAGAGACTTACAATTATGGACGCTTAGCAGGGCATGATGGCTCCGGCTGTAACCTTGGCTAAGGCAACAGGGTTGTCACAAGATCAAGGCCAGCCTTGGCTACATACTAAGTTCCAGAACAGCCTGGAGTACAGAATGAGACACTGTCAAAAGAAAAAATTCAAAAACCAAAACCAACCACTACCAAGATCGGGGGATAGAGGAGGTGCACTACAGAAACTTTCAGCAACACAACTGCTTCATCTCAATGCTCACTGAACTTATAGGAACCTGAATGATGGTGATGCTCCATGTGAGGCCACAGGACACTTCAGAGCTTCCCAAAAAACCTAAGAGCATCATACTCTGGAATCAAACATAGAAGAAAACGGAAGGAAGAGAAGTATCGAGGAAAAGAGAAGGAAAACTCTTAAATTCTTGTTAACTGCTCTGGAATTGAACCTTAAGACTAAGATGCATTAGCATATTCTTATGTACTAGCAATTAACATTATTGAGCACCTGTGTGTGCCTATAGAGAAGAATAAATTCCAAATCAACTCAAACACTGAAATTTTTAGATTCCTAATTAAACATGGTCTAACATGTCCCCCATCTTGTTTGGAGGAGCCAAGACTACTTCTACATAGGCAGGAAGGCCTCTGGAGAAAGTTGTCTTTAAAACTGACTGGCGCCAGGCGGTGGTGGCACACGCCTTTAATCCAGCACTTGGGAGGCAGAGGCAGGCGGATCTCTGTGAGTTCCAGCCAGGGCTACATTGTGAGGCCTTACCTCAAATTAACAAACAAAAACCAAAAAGACTGGGCAGTCACAGAGCTAAAAAAGGAAGTGTAACCCTACACAAGAATTACTGGATAGACTCCGGGAAAAGGGTCCAAACAGATGTACTTTTTTAAAGATTATTAAAATGACCATCCAGGTTAGGGGCTACCTTCTACCGAGTGTTTTGTTGCTCTTAGGAAACTAAAAGCTAAAGAGCCATGATTATGCATCCTGCACAACTACCTGAAATCACACTTCTGGATTCCATTTCCTCTTGCAAAGTCATTATTTGAGGGGCAGCTCGGGGATGGCTGAATGGTTAGGAGAGCTTGCTGCTATTTCAGAGAACTAGAATTCAATTCCAGCACCCACAATGAGCAGCTCATAACTGCTGTAGCTCTAGTTCCAGGGAATCCAATGCCCTCTCTGGCTTCCATGGGCACCTTCACACACTCACATAAATAAAAAAATAAAATAGAACAAAGTCATTCTTATTCTAGTTTATTTCTCTGTTGCTGTGATAAAACACCCTGACCAAAGCGGCTTGAAGAGAAAGGGTTTATTTCAAGACAAGTTACAGTCCAGCACTGAGTGATACCAGGACACAAACTCAGGGCAAGAATCTGGTGACAGGAAGTAAAGTAGAGAACATGAGAGGACACTTCTCACTGGCTTGTTTTCCATGGCCTGCCTGGTCACCATTCTTGTATAACCCAGGCCCATCTGCCCAGGGGTGGCACCACCCACAGTGGGCTGGGCTCTCCCACATCAATCATTAACCATGAAAATGCCCCAAAAACATGGCCACAACCATGAAAATGCCCCAAAAACATGGCCACGGGCCAACCTTACGGACATAAATCCTTAACTGAGGTTCCCTGTTCCCAGGTGACACTAGTTTGTGTGAAGTTGACAAAAATGAACCAGTACAGTTGAAAAAATAATAGTTGTGTGTAGTGGTGTGTGGGGATATTTTGTGTACGCTCTAACAAATAAATCTTGCCTGAAGATCAGAGGGTAAAACTAAGCCACTAGTTAGCCATAGGGGCCAGGCAGTGGTGGCACACACCTTTAATCCCAAAACTCAGAAGGCAGAGGCAGAAGGATCTCTGTGAGTTCAAGGCCACCCTGGGCTACACAAGACTGATCCAGTCTAAAAGAGAAACAGAGCCAGGCAGTGGTGGCACACACCTTTAATCCCAGCACTTGGGATCTCAAGCTTTTGCTCCCAGTACTTGTGAGGCACACACAATTTTAATCCCAGCAGTAGGGAGGTTGAGACAGGAAGTGATATGACTGAGCAGAGAAAAGAATATAAGGCAGGAGGAGACAGGAGCTCAGTCTTTTAAACTGAGGAGTTGGTGAGGTGAGAGGTGGCTGTGGCTTTTTCCTTTGTCTCTCTGATCTTTTAGCATTTACCCCAATATCTGGTTCTGAGTTTTTATTAAGACCAATTAGGATTCATGCTACAATGGTGCATGCCTATAATCCTAGCACTAGAAAGGCTGAGGCAGGAGGATTACTACAAGAGTTCAAGGCAGCCTGGGCTGTATAGTGAATTTGAGGCTGCATAGCAGAATGTATATTTTCAAAAATACTTTACCCTCTGTCCTCTTGTTGAAGATCTACTCATTCTTCATGACAAATTAAAACACTACTGTTTGAAAGAGGCTCTCTGAGCTGTTGAGCAGGAGCCGTTCCCACCCTGTGTTCTATTGTGCTAATTACCCTTCTGATATCTCGGCCTTCCACTGCAGCAGGCTGTTAGCACTTGGTAAGTGGCTAACCTCTTTAATAGATAGAAACTCATCTGTAATCTCTATCTACTTAAGCACCTAATTATTCGCTCAGAGTAGATGCTCTACACAAATTTGTTCCGTTGAGCTTTTTTCTTTTCTTACTGTCTGGGGATATGAGGAATTGCTACTGATTTAGAACTCCTGCTAAAACATATGATGTTCATCCCCAAACCAAGTTTTTAAGTTAAATTAAAAACAAAACAAAACAATGACTTGACATACATAGCATGTCAGCATTCTGCTTAAATGAGAGCACTCGATGAATGAACTACAACAAAAGGAGCCGTTTATCTCATTCTCAGAAATGTCTGAAACTTAAGACCATCCAATGTCTGTCTGCCTTGTCTCCTAAGTTGAATATCTACAGTGCCTGGGTTTTGTTTTCCCAACAGCAACTACAATTGAGAAGAAAGAAGAAACTCATTATCTCAAAAAAGAGAGCAATAGCTAGATGGATGGATGACAGCTACATAAATGACAGATAGATGATAGATACAGATGGGTGGATAGACAGAAGATGGATGGAAGATAGGTGATAGATAATACCTAGATGAATGATAGAGATATAGAAAATGAATAGATAATCAGAAGCTAGAACATAAAACAGGTGGATGGATGGAAAGATAGATTGTAGATCCAAAGTGTCCTGAAATCCACGTTGCAGACGTTAATTTACAAATGTATTGGAAGCTAAGCAAACAAGCTACCAGCCTTTATCATAAAAAGCTGATTTATTTCTAGGCAGCAACTTTGATTTATGAAAAGTTAGATTTTTGACTCTCTGGCAGCTGCTAGCAATGTTTGTACAGCCCTTGTCATCACACCAGATGACTGTTGAGTGACAAGACTGGGAGATTTTGTTTTAATTGTAAAGGAGACAGATGAACGCTTTTGGCTGGATGATGAAATGTTCATCTTGGCTAATGATCACGTCTGTTACTCTCCCTACTAAAAATCTAGTTTTATTTGCTATTAACTAATAATTTGGGTCACAGTTAGGAGAGCATAACTAGTCAAGCATGGTGGTGCATGCTGGGAGGTTGAGGCAGTACGACCAGAGTCAAGTTCACATCTAGGCTAAACAAAATCCTATCTCAAAAAAAATTTTTTAAAAAGAAAGGAAAATGAAAGAGCATGAGGACATTGTCAGAGTCCAGGTCAGTCTCTTTGAAAAATTCTCTTTTTCTAACTTCAGCACTGATAAAAATTGACTAAGCATAAATGTCACGTGGAAGCTGAATACTGGAACCCTTGGTAATATTCCTTGGACACAGCAGTACCTCTCATAATCATCCTTGAAAGAGTAAAGCAAGGGTCAGCATAATAGCTCAAAGAGCAAAGGTACCTACAGCCACACCTGATGATCTGAGTCATCCCTGGAACCCACGTGGTGCAAAGAGAGAACCCACTCCCCTAAGTTTTGCGCACACACACACACACACACACACACACACACACACACACACACTGAGTTAACAGACATAATAAACAATTCTTAGAAAAGGAACTAGATAGTGGCATCCTTATTACCGTATTTTATATATTCTATCACAAACCCAAATATCCACTGTCATATCTTATGCAGAACCTATGTCTCATAACTGAGGGTGAACTAATAAAGTGTTTTATCACTAAATTAGGAGAGGAACAGGGAGTTGCACCTGTGTAAGCTGCACATGCAGCGGCCACATCTATGTGTTCAGCAACACAGCCTACATTCTTCCTTTTGTCCTATTCCAGTTGACTACAAAAATGGAATCCGCATACTGTGACCTACCTTTATACAATACATCCAGAAGTATGCCCAACAGAAACTTTGAAAATTAAAACACCACTCAAAAACATTCATTTGTCTCCCAATAGGGAAATAAAAGCAATAGATTGACATCTCTGAAAAGAATGCCTTATTCTATTTTACATGGTAATATTTGACTTTTTGGAGAAAATTACAAATGAGCATATCATCAAAAGAAACCTTAACCACCCCCCACAAAAAAGAGTACCAAACTCCTTAATGACTAATGAGGTTCAAATGTCACTATTCCTTATGTATTTTAGCAATAATTACCAATTTAAGTCTATCTCTCCACTTAAAGAAAGAATTCCATTTATGAAAGAGTTGGTGGAATTAAATGATTCTTTAAGACATGTAATAAAATAAAATCTACAGTTGCTACTTCAAATCAAGATCTATAACGTACCTAAAGAGGATGAGATGAAATGTGGTTATGTGGTGTGGTCTAGGCTACACTGTCATCAGACTGAATGTGAATATATTTTCAGTTGTGTCTGAATAGTGAGAGAGGGGAACAAGGAGCAAGTGCAAGCATCTCTGCTACCTTAGCAGAGTGCAGAGGGAAATCAGCTGTGAGCAGGAAAAGAAAGTGACTCCGACTTCACTCTCACTGCTAAACGGCATTGATGAGCACTAAGGAATTCCATTTATGAATGGGAAGATATATGGATGGTTTCACAAAAGGTAATGGTCAGCATCCCTTAAGTACAAATGATTTAGTCCAACAAACATCTTGACCTTCACATGTTGTCACTCTGCATACTTTTCAGCTCTGTAGTCTGCACTGTTTGTCATTTGACAGCCGTAAACCGGGAGCAATGACAAGGCCGCCTCACTCAGACCTTCAGAAACTCTGACTGTCTGCACAACGCCTGCACGAGACTGGGCCCAGCAACACCCCATTGCAAACTGGGGAGGACTCACAGGGTTGCATCCTGTCCTGAGAAGCTACTGGTAATTAATGGTGAGTGGTAGGAGGGACAGACATTTTTGTGAGTGGTATAGCCACTGGTAAAATGGCTATGCTCCTATAAATAAATCATCTGTATGCCTGCAAGCAACCTTAAAGGAACTCATTGGGATGAAATCACAGAGAGAGAGAGAGAGAGAGAGAGAGAGAGAGAGAGAGAGAGAGAAACCAGCTAGAATGTGGAAGGAGGAAGGCTCAGCAGAAGTGAAAGGGCAGTGGAGGAAGGGAGGTATGATCAGCAACATTATAATATGTCTTAAATGTCATAATGAAACCATTAAAAGCTCAAACAGCAAGCTGCCCTTCATTCATAAAATCTAAAAGTCTGGCAGGGTGCAGTGGCCATGCCCTTAATTCTAGCACGGGGAAGGACTGAGTTCAAGGGTAGTCTCGTCTATATAGTGAGTTCGAGGCCAGCCAGAGCTACAGAGTAAGACCCTGTCCCCAAATCAAAATGAACCCAAAGATCTAATTTTTAATTTTGAAAATCACTTATACTTTAGGTGTGTTCTGGACCCCGCTGGCAGTCCCTCGTGGATAACACAGTCTGTCTCTTTATTTCTAACCACTTACTTCTTTGCTCAAAATAGTAAAAGCACTTTGTTGTTGAAAGCATGTTGTTTAGTTTGTTGTTGTTTTTAAATGAATAAACACAAATATTAAACATCATGTAAGTTTCAAGATTAAGAGTTAAAAAAATTACTGTAGATCCCTCATATTCCCAAAGATTTCTGGACATTCTAAATTCCCAAATTTTAGATGACAGCTACAGCAGCAGCTTCATCAAAGTATTACAAAACTTTACATAACATTTTTCACAGACTGTCAATGACTCTATAAACACCGGACTAAAGTAATTCATAATTTCATTCAAGTAAACAGGGTCATGAAAAAATAGACACTCTCATAGCTGTATCACGCATCAATCTGTGAAAAACAGGAGCAATGTTTCCAAATGCCAATGCACCGTCACAGCACACTTCCATGACAAGGTGACAGTGGCAGTTGCGTGGCCTTTGTTCTTAGTGGAAGTAAAAAGAATAGTAACAAAAGTCCCTAAACAAAACCTCACCTCTTCATTCGAGGCAAAGAGCAGCTCTGGTACAAGTCGAACACCCCAGGACCCTGTGTGGAGACTCCAGAGAACCCCAAGCACATGGAGTCAAACACCCAAGGACCCTGCATGGAGACTCCACAGAACCCCAAGCACAGAGGAAAGACCTTCCTACTGTAAAACTTGCCAAACGTACTCACTCTCTTATCTAACCTTCTATGGTAAAAAAAAAAAAAAAAAATTTAATTAAAATTAAAAAACAGTCATTTAAAAGTAAAGTGGAACCTATAGATAGTGTTTTTTAGGAAAAAACAGTGGGAGTATGTTTTAAGAACTATGAAGATTAACTGCTAGGAAAAATACATTGTCACTTAGCAATTATCTCATGTCTCTGGGGAAACATTAAATCCAGGAGCTTGATCATGGATTTCTATCATTCCACATCATGATCACATTTTGTATCTTTTCAAGATATATTTTCCTGTTGCCTTTCGGTGTGCCTGTAAAAGTCTTCTCATTTGATTTCTTCCCTATCCTGGTTCCTTCTTCCATTTCCTTCTAACTAATTTCAACTATGAAAAGAATATCTCTATATGGACAATGTTTTCATGTCCAATCCTCAAACAGAGATATGTTAAAAACTAATTCCTAAAACTGGCTCTTTTGTGTTGCCTAAGAAGGGTCATATCGGGAAGCATCCGGCCTCTTGCCAGCCTAGGGTCTCTTGTGACCCTACAATGAGAAAAGGAATCACTAGGAGGGAGTAACTACATACATCTTCCAAACATTTTTAACAACTGAAGTTATTCTTCAATCTTACAGAACATGGTTTAGAAACTAGTTTTTTAAATTAAAAAAGGAAAAACAATGTGGACATCTATGGTGGTTTAAAAGAAAATAGCCCTCAAAAGGAGCAGCACTATTAGGAGGTATGGCCTTGTTGGAAGAGGTGTGGTCTTGTTGGAAGAAGTATGTCACTGTGGAGGTGGGCTTTGAGGTCTCATATATGTCCAAGATACCACCCAGTGTCTCAGACCACTTCCTGTTGCCTACCAAGATGTAGGATTCTCAGCTCCAGCACCATGTCTGCCTACACACCATGTCACACCATGATCATAATGGACTGAACCTCTGAAAATGTAAACTACCCCAATTAAATATTTTTCCTTTATAAAAGTTGCCGTGGTCATGGTATCTCTTCACAGCAATAGAAACCCTTACTAAGACAGCATCATTCATACATGCAAAAGTTCCTTTTGACTATATAACTAAACTATTGACCAAAGGAGGATGGTATGCTATAATGAAACAGAAGTAACAGGGACAATTAACATCACAGAATGGGCTTTCCTACTATAAAAAACCAAAATGTTCTAAAATCTCTAGTTTAAGAGTGTCAACATGATACAACAGATGGAAAATTCCATACTTGATCTCCTATGATGAATCACCATCACAATCAAGGAAACATGTAAAATTACCTTCGGACTATGTATATGAGGTATACATGAACCAAATGAACTCTGTGGTTAGGCTTGAGTCTCATTCCCAAGACATTTTATTATGTATATGTGAATGCTCCAAAACCTGAAAAAGCCCCAAGCTCAAACTGTTTGGCATATTCCTAGACCACCAATAAATGCATACTGAAGCAATTATTCAATCTATTCATCCAAGTTTGGCAACAATTGAGACCTTCTAGAAACTTCAAAGATGCAGCTTCACAGTTATCTGATGTGTCTGTCACCTCCTAGCTCTGCCTACCAGCTGATCCTATTCTGACTCTACCTAATGCTGTGGTTTCTGTTTGATGCTGAGAGCTGACAGTCAAAATGTCATCTTGGATCTCAAACACAGGAGTACCTCTACCATGAGAAACATTGCATCTGGGACTGAGGAGGAGAAAAATTCTAGCACACCTAAATAAGATTGGGCCCCCTAGCTCATATATTTGAATGTTTGGTTCCCATTTTGTGGACTATTATGGGAAGGATTAGGAACTGGGGCCTTGTTGGAGGAACTGTTTCACTGGGGTGGGCTTTGAGGTTTCCAAAGCCCGCACCACGGCCCAGTCTCTACCTCTCTCCAACTCGTGCTTGTGGATCAGATACGAGCTCCCAGATGCTGCTGCAGCACCGTTCCTGCCTGCTTTCTGGCACGCTCTCTGCAATGCCAGTCAAGGACTCACCCTCTGAAACTGTAAGCAAGCCCCCACTTAATGTTTTCTTTTAAAGTTGCCTTAGTCATGGTGTCTCTTCACAGCAATAGAACAGTCACTAAGACAACACACTATCTTCAACTCACTGCAGCCAAAAGAAATCCCTACACAATGCACAGAACTTTCTCTCTCTCTCTCTCTCTCTCTCTCTCTCTCTCTCTCTCTCTCTCTCTCTCTCTCTCTGTGTGTGTGTGTGTGTGTGTGTGTGTGTGTGTGTGTGCATACAAACACCACATGTGTATATAAAGGTTAAAGATCAACATCATTCCTTTATTTTTGAGACAGACAGACAGACAGCCTGTCTTTGGAGCTCACTATTTTGGCTAGTCTGGCTCCATTATCCTCCTGCCTCCACCTCCTTCTCTCCTCCAGTGCTAGGGTTACTGATGACTACACATTACTATGCCCAGCTTTCACCTGAGTGCTGGGATTCCAAAATCAGGTTTGCAACCGACGTTTCACCTGCTGAGCCACCTCCTCGGCCTTCAAGACTTTGTTTTAAAGATTCCCATCTCAGATGCCCAAGTTTCTTATTTCTGTAAACAACTGTAGCCTAACAGTAACTTAGGTCTCATAGTTAGCATCACTGTCAACTATTGAGACATACATCTCTCGTTTCTTTTTCAGTATTTTCCAGTTAATTATATTCTATTAAAAATTCATTCTTCCCACTTCAATTCCTATATACAGGTTACCTTTCCCAAATGGAATAATTAAATACTTAAAAATAAAAGGAGCAGAGTCTGCCTCCATAAAAATGCCCAGACACACAGCATTCCTTTAACCCAGAGCAATTACCCAGAAGTCTAATGGCCATCTAATTTAGAAAATTTCAGGAACAGTTGGCAGAGACTCTCTCGCCTCCTTCACACTGTCACTCCCTGTGGTCTCCTTGCCTAGTTGAGATGTATTATTCTCTTGGGAGAGATGTGTAAGTTCTGTCCAAAAGCTCTGGAATATGATTTTTTTAAATAAGTGAAGACTGCATTTAACAGAAATTCAAACAGAAGTGTGAATTAAAAGGGTAATTTCAGATGTAGTGAAAAGCTGTAATGTCCATTCAAAGTAATGAAGGCACACGGTATTAATCTCCTAAAAAGACTCAATGCTGTGAGAAAAGCAATTCTGTTTCTTAGTGGGAACAAATTAAGATGATTTCCCTTACAGAAATTGCCATAATTACAAGTAATTATCTTGTACTCTCTAAATTCACTACTATAGCACATTCTGCAAATATCATCTCCTTCAAATGCTTTATTTGGAAATCCAGGAGCGATTGCTGTTTGGTGAATTGTGCCACAGCACTCAGACTGATTATCAGTGCCACATAACGTGTAGTAAAGAGGCGACATTCTGAAGCTGGAAGAGCTTAGAATTCCAAATTTATGACATCCCCATCATCAGGTAAGCACAGACAAAGTGAGAATGGTAAACCACCAAAGACAGCTGAATCCAATGTGGGCTTGTGCATAAAACAATGGGGAAATCATTCTGATGTGCATGGGATAATCATGGAAACCATGTAAACAGCTGCTGTCCTTTTTATAAAAACCCTCGCAGAGCCAAGTAAAATCCCATCATTTGCAGCCTACTCAGTTTTTTATTTTCCTTTAATATGAAAATGTGAGAGAAACTAGTTACCGACAGGGTATTAAGAGGAGAATAAACATGTGAAGCCTAATTTCACCATCTTTGGGGCCAATTACCATCTAGATTTCAGCTGGCAAGTGAAGTCTCCTCTCTAGCCAAATTGGGATTCCTTACCATAGTGAAAGCCATGCCCAGAGTTCGCCTCTCCCTACATCACTCACTGCCTGGAACAGGCTCATCTCTGCCTAATAAAAACCAACAGACCCTCCAGCATGGCTGAAATGCTACTCCATCATAAAGACACTTGGTCCACACGTTTCTACTCCAGCTCCAAGTCCATCCTCTCGACTCTCAACCCCAGCTGTGACTTTTCCTTTCATCTACCTGGGTGATGCTGGCATATGCCGCCTGGCATTTGAAGGATTTGTACACTTGTCTCATTCTCTCTTCTACATTATAAGCCGAGAAATGTATTTTACCTATATTTCCACATCTTGTGACTATACTAAATATTTCCACATCTGTGACTACGCTAAATATTTAATACTGTGATCATTCAAAATAAATTTGATTTTCAAAATTGCTCCCATTGAAAAACACATCATTGAAGCTATCTCTAAAAGGCTACAAATATACATAAATACCTGATTTTATTTATAAAAGCTGCACGTGTTATATTAGTATTTAAAACCCATCTATGGTAACATAATAAGCTCTGTGACTATTAATCTTTCCTGGTACTTAGTTGGTACAATTTTTCTCTTTCAGTCCTTGATTGCACCAAGGACCTCACACACGTATACAAGAGCTGTACTTCTGAGATCCAACCCTAGCCAAGGTCAACACAAATGTTAACTGTGCTTGCATGTTTATAGTCTGTAGCAAGAATCTTAAAAGTTCTTATTAATAAGATCAAACCTGAGGCCAGTTATTAGGGTGAACGCTGGAAGGTCAGAGAGACAGAACAAGCCACAGCTAACCTCACCTGGCCAACTTCTCTGCTGGTCTTGTTTCCTCAGACTGGATGCCTCTGAGTCCTCATATCCGAATGGCTCTCATCTGAACTGCTGCTAGAAGCCTGAAAGCTTAACCAGCCAAATGCTTCTAGTTTCTGGTCTTCATGCCTTATATACCTTTCTGCTATCTGCCATCACTCCCTGGGATTAAAGGCTCACTTCTTGGGATTAAAGGCGTGTGTCACCATGCCTGGCTGTTTCCAATGTGGCCTTGAACTCACAGAGATTCAGAGGAATTTTTACCTCTGGAATGCTAGGATTAAAGGTGTGAGTGCCACCATTTTCTAGCCTTTGTATCTAGTGGCTGTTCTGTCTCTGACCCCAGGTAAGTTTATTAGGGTGCACAATATTTTGGGGAACACAATACCACCACAATAGTCGATAACATGGAATTTAAAAGCTGATCTTCAAATCTCTTTCTACATCCCCAGCCCTGACTAGTATGCTATGGTTAGAACGTTTATGCTTGCTTCTCTATATTTCTTCATCTTATGTTTTTTTTAATAATGCTTTGTTTTTTAATAATTTTTATTTTATTATTTTATATGTATGAGTATTTTGCTTGCATGCATGTCTGTGTAGTATGTGCATGCAGGGCCCACTAAGGTCAGAAGAGGGCATCGGATCTCCTAGAACTGACTTAAGAGACCATTGTGAGCTGCCATATGGTTGCTGGGAACCGAACCTGTGTCTCTGGAAGAGCAGCCAGTGCTCTCAACTGGTGAGCCAGCTCTCCAGCCTTGTTGCTCTATATTTTCACCCTGTTCTAATAAACATGCCAGCAGTATATTCTATAGATGTGTAATATTTTCAATTTTAACTTTAAGAACTTTACATTTCTAGAGCTGGATAGATGGCTCAACAATTAAAAGGATGTGTTGCTCTTGCAGCAGATCTGATTGGGTACCCAGCACCCATGGGGCAGGTCACAGTCATACATATGTAACTCCAGCACCAGAGATCTGAAGGCTCTGACCTCCATAGACACCGGCACTCATTTGCACACACCACTCCCCAACACACACATAATTAAAAATAAATCTTAAAAAAATTCTACACTCTCACCTATCCATTCTTAGTCCAGTATGAGGCAGTGTAAATAAATATTACAGACTTACTTTGGAAATAAAGTCATAGAGTTCTACCCAAATTAGCAAGCATAATTTGCCCAGTTACAGTTCTTTGGGGGAAACACTGGTCCTGTAATAACCCAGTCACTCTAAATTGTTTCTTCCATAAGCATTATAAGAGATACAGCATCTATATAGTTCATTAAAGGTCCTGAGGACCACAGCTGTCAGCAGAAATAGTCAGAGCAATGACAACATTGGGATAATGATCATCCTACCTGTGAGGTCTACTCTGAACCTGTACCAAATGCTTACTGTTCACACATCGCTCTATCTCAGTAATTTACTCTCCCCCTTATTCTTGGTCCACACTGACCTAGGTTGGTCTTCCCTTGTTATTCAGTGTGTGGAGTCTGTGATCAGCATCTTCTCCCTATCTCTGCTTCAACCTGAACTCTTGTCCTGTCTGCAACAGTGCAGACACTCTTAATGCTCTTCCTCAGCTGTCCAAGGTCCCCACCAGAGTGGACCCATCTCTACCTGTGGCCAGGCTGCAGAGACTGATACTGATGCTTCACCATCCTCTCTTCCAGCTCCATCACGTGATTATATGGAACCCATCTCTTAGCAAGTTGCTGGGTGACTCTCTTAGTCTCTGATGAAACACCGTAACAAAATAACTCAACGTGGAAAAGGTTTATTTCACTCACAGTTCCATGTAACAGTCAAGAGCAGTGAGGGCAGGAACCCGGGGGCAGGTGCCAATGCAGAGGCCATGGAGGGCTGCTGCTCACTAGCTTGCTCAGCCTGCTTTCTTTTTTTTTTTTTGGTTTTTCGAGACAGGGTTTCTCTGTGTAGCTTTGCGCCTTTCCTGGAACTCACTTGGTAGTCCAGGCTGGCCTCGAACTCACAGAGATCCACCTGGCTCTGCCTCCCAAGTGCTGGGATTAAAGGCGTGCGCCACCACCGCCTGGCTCAGCCTGCTTTCTTATGGGCAGGGACCTCCCCCACCACTAACTAACTAAGAAAATGTCCTACAGTTGGACCTTGTGGGGTCATTTTCTCAATTGAGGCTCCCTCCTCTCTAATGACTCTAGTTTGTGTCAAGTTGACATAAAACAAGCCAGAACAACTGACCCCTTGTTAGCTTGACACACAGACACATCACTTTTCAGTTAGAACCTTTCCTTTCTCATTTAGCCCGGAGATGCCATGTTAATATTAATATCACAATAAAAGACATAAGTGACTTTAAAAGTCTCACAGTCTTTACAAATTCAAACACATTAAAAGTTCAGTCTTAGCCGGGCAGTGCTGACACATGCCTTTAATCCCAGCACTCAGGAGGCAGAGTCAGACAAATCTCTGTGAGTTAGAGGCCAGCCTGGGCTACCAAGTGAGTTCCAGGACAGGCTCCAAAACTACACAGAGAAAACATGTCTCGAAAAACCAAAAATAAATAAATAAATAAGTCTCTTTAAAAATCCAAATCACAAACTGGTGGGTGGTGGTGCACGCCTTTAATCCCAGCACTCGGGAGGCAGAGGCAGACAGATCTCTGTGAGTTCCAGGCCAGTTTGGTCTACAAAGTGAGTTCCAGGACAGCCAGGGCTACACAGAGAAACCCTGTCTCAAAAAACTAAAATGCATACATACGTACATGAATGAAAGGGAGAGAGGGAGGGAGGGAGGGAGGAAGAAAAGGAGAGAGGAAGGTTGGAAAGGAGGGAGGGAGGAAGAGAGAAATACCCAAAATCTTTTGTAAAAGTTCAAACTCTTTCAGCTGTGGTCTCCTGCAAAAATCAAAATTAGGTTAATACTTTAAAAGGGAAGAACCAGGGCACAATCACAATCTGAACAAAGCAAAACCAAACTCCAACACTGTAAAAAACTTAATGTCCAATATCTAGGATTCACTCATGATCTTCTGGGCTCCTCCAAAGGGCTTGGGTCACGTCTCCAACTCTGCCCTCTCCAAAGCACACAGCTTATCTACTAGGCCCCGGCTGGCTCCACTCCACCTCTGCTGCTCTTGGAGGTCGTCCCACAGATCGGCACCTCACAAATGCTGGGGCCTCTGCTGCAGCTGGGCTGCACTTTCACCAACAGCCTCCCCTCTTCATGATGCAAAGCTTCAACTTCTCTGCATGACCCCTTCAATTCTGGGCCTTCAACTGCCACTGAGGCCACACCTTCACTAATGGCCTCTCTTGACCTCTCACAGTACCAAGCCTCAGCTACTCTCCATGACCCCTTCACACCTTCAAAACCAGCACCACCTGGGTGACTCTTACACTACCAAGCTCAGATACATGCTCAAGGTACAACCTTCACCACTTCTGAACATAGCCAAGATGGTCACACATAAGCAACCTGAAACAGTTCAAACTAGTAAGGCTGCCGGAGTCGTTAACAATAATTTTGAAAGCAATTTTCAGTTTATCTTTTATTTCTTCAGTCTAACATCTTTTGGAAAAAATATGATAATGAAATAATAGCCAGGTGTGGTGGCACACGCCTTTGATGCAGCACTTGAGAGGCAGAGACAAGTGGATCTCTGTGAGTTCGAGATGAGCTGGTCTACATAGTGAGTTCCAGGACAGCCAGAGATACATAGTGAGACCCTGTCTCAAAAAATAGATAGAGAGAGAGAGAGAGAGAGAGAGAGAGAGAGAGAGAAAAGAAAGCATAAAGGTATAAGGCTGTCGACGAAGATCATGACTCTAACATTTCTAGTACACTTCTTTCTACTCTTCTTCATTTCTTTTTCTTCAACCAAAAGCATACTTTTTGGGGGTGGGGGGCAGGGAGTCTCATGTAGCTCAAGCTGCTCTCAAGCCACTACAGAGAGCAGGGTTACCTTAAAGTCCTGGTCCACCCTCCTCTACCCTCAAAGTGCTAGAATCACAGGTATGTGTCACCATACCTGTGATGGTGTGCTAGAATCCAAACCCAGGGTTCCGTGCACACTGTGCAAGCACTCTCCTGGCTGAGCTGCAGCCCCAGCTCTGTACCCATCTTGTTTATGCAAGATACTCTCTACTCCACAAATGCAGCTCCCACAATACACAATGGAGATGGGTGTAAGTGCAGCTTTTCAGGTACCAAACCCAAGGTAATCATGAAAATGTGGATGTGCGGTATGCATTCCAGGTATGGAAACATGGAGAAAATAAAGCATGCTAACAAAGGACTTGTTGCAACAATGAGCTCATAATTCAGGTAAGTATAATGGACAAAGTTCTCATTTTTTCAATGACTAATGCTATCATTCAGTCTATTTTTAAATTTAAAATATTTTTCAATCCCAAAATTCATATGAAAGCACAAAGCCCCAGAATAACCGAAGCAATGCTAAGCAGAAAGAGCAGTGCTGCAGAAAACACAAGCCTGACCTCCGATTACACTACAGAGCATAATAACAAGACGGCACGACACTGGCACAAGACAGCCACACAGACCATCAGGACAGATGGAAATGAACCCACACGTTACAGCCATCTAATATTTATCAAGATATAAAAGACCTACACTGGAGAAAAGACAGCCTTTCCAACAAATGGTGCTAGGAGAGCTGGATTTCCACATTCGAGGAATCAAACTAGATCCATATCTCCCATCCCATATGAAACTCAATTCAAAGTGCAACAGAGACCTTAGTGAAAAAAAGCCTGAAACTTCTAGGGGAAACTCCAAGATATGGAATCGGCAAGGGCTTTCTGAGAAGGATTCCTGTAGCTTGGCAGGAACTCCAGGAACTGACAATGAGATTCCATACCACAACAAGGGCACACACTGGAGAAGGAGATCTCTGCCAGTCACAGACTGGGCATCCAGAACTTACAAATAACTAAAAAAAAAAAAATGTAAACACCAAAAGAACAAACTTTAATTGAACAGCAGTTCCCAAAAGAACTAGCCAAGAAGTATTTCGAAATATTCACAGTATCCTTAATCACTGTGGAAAAGCAAATGAAAACTACATTGAGATTTCATCTCACCCCAAGAAGAATGGCTATCATTAAGAAAACAAGTGACTAAAAATGCTGGTGAGGGTGTGGGTACAGGAATCCTTATACACTGATGGCGCGATGTAAACTGGTATGTGTCCTATGGAAATTAGCACAGAAACTCCTCAAAATAACTAAGAGTAGGGATGGGGAGATGATTCACTGGCTAAGAGCACTGGTTGCTCTTCCAGAGGACAAGGGTTCAATTCCCAGCACCCACATGGTGGCTCACAACTGTATGTAACTCTAGTTCTAGGAGGTCCAACACCATGTTCTGGCTTCCGAAGCAGACACCTGGCAAGCAGTACACAGACATACACACGCCTTTAATCCCAGCACTCGGGAGGCAGAGCCAGGCGGATCTCTGTGAGTTCGAGGCCAGCCTGGTCTCCAAAGCGAGTTCCAGGAAAGGCGTAAAGCTACACAGAGAAACCCTGTCTCGAAAAACCAAAAAAAGAAAAAAACAAACAAACAAACAAAACAAAAAAACGTCAACAAGGCTATGTGGGTAAAAGCACTGGCCACTAAGCCTGACACTTGAGTTCAGTTCCCAGGACCCACATGATGAAAGAAGAACCAACTTCCACAAGTTGTTCTCTGACCTCCACAGGTACATGGTCGCGCTCGCGCTCGCCCTCGCCCTCTCCCTCTTTCATACACACACACACACACACACACACACACACACACACACACACACACACAGAAAAAAAAGAGAGCGAGAAGGAAGGAAGAAAGAATTTTTAAAAATAACTCCTATGTGATCATAAATAGCACTCCTGGGTATACTCCCAAAACACTGAGTCAGCACACAGCACACAGTTGCTGCCACAGCTCTGTTTATTGTGCGCTATTTCCAATAATCTAACATGGAACCACCAAGATGTCCACCAGCAGATGCTTGTACTCGCTATAAAGAAGTAGCTGTTTTGTTTGCAGAAGAATGGACAGAACTAGAGGTCATCGTGTTAAGCGAAAACCAGACAAGAAAAAGACAAAATAGGCTGGGGGGTTGGGGGGTGCACACCTTTAATCCCAGCACTCAGGAGGCAGAGCCAGGAGGATCTCTGTTAGTTCGAGGCCAGCCTGGTCTACAGAGCGAGATCCAGGACAGGCTTCAAAGCTACACAGAGAAACCCTGTCTCAAAAAACCAAAAACGACAAGATTAGTTTGTGAACTTTTTCTATACATGCTATTTATTACACAAAAGGTATGTGTTAAAGGATACAATTTTATATTTTTTTCTTAAACTATGTGCAAAAAGGACAAAGTGCTTAAAAAAAATAACAAAGAACACTAACAGAATAATCTAAAGGACAAATATGCCAAAAAGGGAAGAAAGCTAAAGAGCTTGGCCACGTAAGAATGTGAAAATTCTTAGCTGCCAAAACTTTAAACGGGGTGAAGAAAGCACAGGACCAACGTGCCCTGTGAATCCTGAAAACATGGTTAGATGAAATGATTCTGAGTTTTCTATAAACTCCACGGTTTTAGCACGTCAGCGAACGCAGTCTTGCTGCTGAGGCAGGTGCTGTTGCTGACAGCACACGCAGGTGCTGGGGAAGCTGGAGCCCACAGACTTTCCCTCTCCTCCTGGATCCTCCACAGTGCGTCACCTCAGTGACTGACTAGCAAAAGGGAGGCAGCTGCTGGGGTTCCTTCTTCACGCTGGGCCAATTAAACTCTGTACCACTCACACTGGTGGGTTTGCTGATCACCCTGGACAGCAAAGGTGCCAACACAGATTTTCTCACCTCTTCCGTCCTTCACTTCTTATCTATCTATACAACTACAGTGCTCCAGCGTTCCTGACTCTTGTATAGATGACCACTCCCTACCAAATACACAGAATTAAAGAAGTTTAGGGCCGGGGCTGGGGATGTAACTCATGGGTTAGTGCTTACGGCACTAAGAATGAGGATCAGAGTTCAGATCACCGGCACTGACCTCAAAACTAAGTGATTCCAGGAACATCAGTGACCCCAGTGATGGGAGACTCCCAGGAGCCTGCAGGTCTACCACCTACCCTAATGATCCAGTCAGAGACCCTACCTCACAAACTAAGGTACAAAGGCTAAGTCTGCCAACACCTGGTTGTGGAGGGGTAGAGCTCACAGGCCTCATCTCTCCCTGAGGATTTATATGCAATTAAGAGTGAGGGGTGGAGACATTACTCTCACCTACATGTTAATTTAAACAATCCAGTGAACCTCACTGAGTCACACACAAAAAGAAAATGGCAGACAGGAAAGCAAAGGGATTATCAGGAAGGGAAGGGGCAGGTAAGGATAAAGGGCAAAGAGGGATATACAGTTGAAATATATATACCTGGCATGAAGGTGTCACAGTGAAGCCTATTGCTATGAATAATTAACATATGCTAATAATGTATTAAAGTATAAGGCAAACAGTGATTGAGAAAGATACTTGATATTGAGCTCTGGCCTCTACACACTCATGCACACCTGAACATACACAAACACATATATACACATACATCACACGAATAAATAAAATACTGAGGACTGAAGAAAATAAAGATTTAATATGGTAGCTCACAATCATGGCACTGATGCACTGATGTCCTGTGATCAGTGTGAAATGTGTCACTAGTCACTTCAATGTTTTTTCCTTTTTCAATTGAGGTGAAGTTCACATGAGATGAGACTACTCATCAGCAAGTGTGTGTCTCGGTGATACTTACTAGATGCACAGCATTATGAAGCTACCATCCCATGAGTGTGACTATATTTTTAATAGGTGCACAATTCAGACTATCCTTTTAATGAGGAACCCTCACTTCTGTGCAATATGTCATTCTCAAAAGGTTAAGAAATGCGCAGCCATAATCTTGTAAACTAGGTACTCCCTGTAACTAGCAAGTCAAAGAATCTTACCAAGTCATCCCATTAGTGCATGCATTCATTCAGGCAGTCACTCATTCAGCTCTTCCTTGGTGCCTACCGCCTCCCTCAAAATTGTGGAGATGGACACCCGGGCAGTGGTAGTGCTGAGCCAGGACTGTGGCTAGCACAATTATAGTCAAAGGAGGGAATGGCCAGTGATGCCCAGCAATAGAATTGTCAAAGCAAAGGCAAGCTCCATGACAAAACAATGACAAGATCAAGATGGATGAAGAATATGAGGACACTGAGCAGGCCAAGGAAGGGAGAGTCTAGTCTGTAAGGTCCAGCCAACAAATGAGATCTTGTCTCAAAAAAAAAAAAAAAAAAAAGAGGAGGAGGGGGAGGAGCAGGAGAAGAAAGAGGGGCAGGAGGAGAAGGGAGCATTCTAGGCATAGGAAAGAAGTAGTGAACCACATCTAGCTAGACTGCCAGGTACAGTTGTGCTGCAGTGAAAATGCAGTGAGGACTTCAACATGCCAAGCATTCTTCTAAGAGCCAGGTGCCATTCCCCTTAACATAGCCAAGACCTCCTAAGAGTGAAGTCACTGGCCACAGAGCTGTGCTGGAGCAGAGCTGGATCCTCACCACTGTCCAGTTTCAGAGTTTCCTCATCAGTAGAGAATTCACACTACAGCTGTCTGTTTCCAGGTTCTTCTTTGTAATAAAACTAATTGCAGAAATGCAGTTTTAAGGTAGAAGCTACACTGTAGCACTAACACTGATGATGAACAATGGGTGGGCACCACTAAGAACCCTCTGGCCTCAGGGAGGAGGAGAGCAAGTGACAAACCACCTCAGGTCATGTCTTCTGTCCGGCTCACCACGTGCTTATCCCACTGTGTGCCTCTCCCAGAGCATGGAGAGAGGGCAGGGCTTTAACAAGGTCAGTAATATAAGCATATTTATGTCTTTCAGCAATTACTTGAAAGGAATAAGAAGGAGAAACTAGAGGGAAAAGAGGCCAGAAAAAGGAAAATCATTAGGATGCCATTTACAATAGATCCAGAAGGTGATAAACTCTGTGAGGAGTCAGACATGAAAGAACAAATGACTCCCAAGGACATGAGTCAAGGGAGCTGCCGGCTCAGAGCCTGTGTCCCAGGCTGCATGGACCTAGAAATGCTATAAAGAGTGGACTGCAGAAGACTGCTAACATGATCCTACGCCACTAAACAAGCTGAGTCCCAAGATGAGTGACACAGGAATGCCAACTGCAAAGAATTCAGAAATGACTAGGTAATAAATACTAAAACACCAAAGTACAGATTATTAAAATCTGAAATTAATGTTATAATCCAGAAACAAAATACTTCATCACAGAGATAGAGTAGGGATCTGAGATATATTCTTTCATAAAAGTGATGTCATTGCAAGACATAGATCTACAGGATGCAATCTTACATATGAGCTTCAAACAAGCTTCTCAATGGAGCTCCAACAGAGAAGTCATTTAAGGACCGAGGTGCTGGGGGAAGGCAGAGGAGGAAGCAAGTAAGAGAAAAGCAGGACACAAAGGATGGAGATGTCACAAGGAAACTCATTACTCCACATGCTTAAATAAAACAGATAAGTAAAGCCAGATTCATATTTTATTAACATGACAAGTATAACAAGATAAATACATCATAAGATTCTCAAATTACATAATTAATGTAGCTTATGTGACACATTCCTATTAATAATCTTTTATTATGCGTGAACAGTAAAATAACATTAGATAAGCAATGAAAAAATCTAATCAGAGAGGCTTTCTGACTTTCAGACTGGAGTCTTATTGACACAGTGCTATCTAATACTAATCCTTGGATTTAGAAAGCAGAAATCTCTTCATAGTGGTAAACAAACATGCTCCTACGAGACTGAAGTTTTAATTACTATCACTTCTGCAAATACAAGATAAAAACAATGTGCCTCATGATAGCCTCTTATGTAAAACAGGAAACAATGTATTCTACAAGGCCAATTAGGTTACAAAAAAAAAACAGTCATGATACTGGGGTGAGTTCTGCTACCGAGCCTGGTACTACATTAAACTTGTCTGTCTTAATCATGACTTCTAGGGAGATTTTGTGGAGAGTGGCTGCCCCCTTTCTGATGTTGTCTGTAAAGATTAGAAGCCAATGACAAAATATGCTGGTGTTCTTCAATAACCCACTAGAGACAAACCTATGAATCAGCTTTAGTAGCAGGTCTAAAAACACAAGTGATAGTAGCAAGTAGTAGTTATTTACTTTTATACAAAATAAATGTTTATTGAGCAACTATATTATCCTTGAAACCAAAAGAGATATGGTCCCTGAACATAAGGAACTAGAGCTCCACAGAGGCCAGATAAACACCTAAAAAGACAGAAATACAGGGAGAAAGAAAAAAAGACTCCAGCCAATAAGATGAAATTAACCTCAAAAACCATAGACTATAAATGCTCTTAGAATTCCCAGGTAGCTGAAGTCACTACTGTGTTCCTTCAAGGGGAAAGGGGATGAGGGGTGGGGGAAGCATTTTGGTAGTAGAGAAGCAAAGCTCTGTGGATAGTAACATCCTGCTTGGTTTTATCTATCTCAGATAAAAAGGCCTAATCATCAAAATTCCTAAGTACAATGGTATTGAAGGAGACAAGGCTGTCTCAACCCTGTTCTCACCCTGCCCTGCTGTAGCCCTAGGAAGTCAAAACACTCCTCTAACCAGCTTCCTTATCTGCAAAATACAATCAGCACGCCCTTTCCTTACTAGATAAGAACTGAACAAATGCACAGACAACCACAGGCACCTGGCATACAGCAGGTGCCTAAGAAATGTTAGCTGCTACCTGAACGACAGAAAATGTTATCACAACCACAAAACAGGACAGTTATTCAGAATCTTTCATTTTTACTTAACACATTCAATTGAAGTATGATTAATAAAGAAAAATGTGTCTATATTTAATATATAAAATGTGATGAGTCTAAAGTTAAGTATACACGTATGAATATTTATTTTAGGAAAGTGTTTAACTCTCTTTTTTTTAGGTGTTTAACTCTTGGTGAGAGGCCCACTATGTTTGAAAGGCCCTCTGAGACTCACACTAGGGTGTGGCATGGTGAGGTGTGGTGTGGACCTGATAAACCATGCTGGAAGGTTCCTTTGTGAAAGATATCATACCCGAATAGAATACTACAGATTGGCAATTCATAAACCTTGTCTTGAGTATTTAATCTACCAAATTAACAACGTAAAGAGGAGCAAAGAACTCCCCTTAAATCATGTACCCCAGCTCCATGTTCAGTTAGAAACAAAGAAATCTGGAATTTATAGTTACTCTCTTACAGAGAACCCAAAAACCCAGGATTAAAAAAAGCCCAAACTAGTAGTGACTGGCAAGACCCCAAGACCCAAGCTACCAATCAGCCGAAGCCCTAAAGCCCAGACGGGCAGCTGCTTGTGGTACAATCTGTGGGTGCTCTCCCTATCTCTGTTCAGATCCCACCAATGGGGTGTGAAGAGTCCATGGATCAGTTTGGCATATGACTGCACAACCACAAATGTGTTACCAGACCCAGCCAGAAATCATGACAATGGTGTGATCATGTGAGTATTCTGGCATGACTAAGAAAATAAACCGAGTCTGCTTGGTGATGCCCACTGGAGTTGAATAGCATCTTTCCCAAGGTAGCTTTCACTTCCAATGTAGAAGAATTGCTCTCAAGCTACCAACAAATGATGACACAGAAGCAGACAGCTCAGTTCCTATGAACTCTGCAGATTGATATCTGGGTCTTTATAACGTGATGACTTGTGATTATGAATACAGAAAATAAACACAATCTTCTGGTATAGTCATTTAAGCATCACGGAGTGAGTAAATACTGCAGTGAATCCTAACGCTTGAAATAGAATCTTCCAGAGTCCAGAAATCCACCTGGCTGCCAAGAATAATACTTCCGTGGTTCAAGCAATACCAGTACCCTGAGGGGCTTTCACTGACATAACCATATGAGTTACTACACGTTGGTTAAAATAGAAAAACCAGGCATTTGTGACTGTACAGTTTGCAGATTATCTTTAAACTACTCATAAAAATTATACAAATATAGAAGACTCTAGGACTAGGCAGCATCTGCGAAAGATGTTTGGTTATATGGGGTTTTCCTCTGTTTTAATGGGGGGGGGGGGGTAAACACACAAATCTCCTAAACCAATATCGCTGAACGAAGCCCTGCGATGAGAACAGAACAAATACATGAGTGGTTCTGGATGTGGGCTAGGCAGAAACAACTGCCACAGGACAAAATCGAATCAATTAGACACTGAAGAAAACCTTTCCGTTCACCAGGCTATAATGAAGCAGGGTTTGCTGGGTTCCCCAGCAGTCAAACCAGCGCACAGTGTCTTCTCAGCGTTTCACACATGATTTCTATTTCAGCTCTGATGTCAAACTCAACATCACACATCATGGCACAAAGAAAGAATCAGTTTAGCTAGTTGAGTGAAACACCAGACTGCTGCTAGCAGAGACAGGTCACGGCTGGGGAGGGGCACAGCACATTCAGTTCGCTGTGTTTTCCTTCAGAAGAATGTCAATAAAAACCATGGCCAAATGAGGTATTGAGGGAAAGTCCCGCTATGCTGTAAACCGCTGGGTTAACCTAACAGTGGCAGTCAGGCAAGTTTGCAAAGGGGAACGCTGGCCAAACATACGGCTGCCAACAACTTGAAGAAAGCTGTCTTTCTCCCTCAGTGTCCCAAGGAAAGGACGGGTCCCACATTTAGAAACGTTATTTCGGGGACCAATGGCAATTTATTTTGATAGAACCACTGGATGTTTTTTCTTCAGTTCTCAACAAAGGAGCCATATTAGGAAATAATCTTGCAAAAAGCAAAGTACCCCCTCCCCCTTGCCCACGATCGATGCACACACGCGGTGCACAATGGCCGGCTCGCCCGCACTCGCCCACGCGGCCGCAAACGCAGCAGCGGCCCCGCTGCAGCCCCTGCGCCCGAGGCCCGGCCGTCGCCCGGAGCCGCTCAGCGCTCGCTCCGGGGCTGCCCGCCCCCCAGCGGGGCCCAGGGGAAGCGGCTGCCAGCAGCCCGGACGCCGATCCCCGCGGGGCAGGGGGCGCTCCGACGCCCACCTGCGGGCCTAACGGGGCGGGCGGCGCAGCCCCGGCCCAGCACGCGGGGCTGAGGCTCAGCTGTCACCCCGCCCGGCCGCGCGCGCCCAGAGGCAAGAACTTGGCGGGCTGTGGGCGCACAGCCCCGGATGGCCTCGGGGGTCCCGCGGGCCCTCCCCTCCCCGAAGCCCCGCGGCCGCCGCACTCACCTTCTTCCGGGGCTGCCATTTCATCATATTTGTACAGCCGACCCGGGGCGCATCAAGATGTGGGCTGGGGGCTGGGGGCAGACGCAGGGCGGCGGCGACTGCAAGTCATGCTGCCTCCTTGCACCCCCTAGTTCTTTCCCTGTTCGCAGCGAGAGGGAAGAGCCCGGGAGAGGACCGACAGTCTTCGTCTTCGGTTCAATGCCGCGGCCACGACACTCTCCCACGGGGCTAAGAAGTCCCAGCAGCCAGCGGCTCACCCGGGCCGGAGCGGGGCATGTTCCCCAACCCGCGCTTACGAAAGAGCCCCGCAGCCAGCGACAGCAGCTCTCCGATCGGCCGCAGACCCCTCAGAGCAGAGACCCACAACACGAGCTGCCACAGAAACCCGGCCGGGTTCCTGCCATCCAAGCCCCTTTTGGCGAATTCTCTTCTCGAAAAGGATTAGACAAGCAATGAAACCCTCACACACAGCCTGGAGCAATTCCCAAATTCTGGGTGTATTTCTCGTTTGTAAAATTTAGCAAAGAAAATTCCAAAGATCTGTAATCAGAGCTTCTTTGCGCAGTTTTCTGCTTCTTAGACAACTTGGGATCGGATCTGCCCATCCGAAATGCCTACCTTCCTTGAACACGGTAAATAGGAAAACTTGGTTTGTGTGTTTAGATTTTTTTTTTTTTTAAATTCCCAAGAACCTTAGTGGGGAAAGGCTGGAAGGAAATCCTGCAAGAACCTAACTCCACAGCTCAGTCTGCACTAATGACTTCCTTCCCTTCAGTATGAGCACAGCCCAGCTCCAGCCACACAGAGCACAAGGTTTCTGGGTCTTAGTGCCACGACATCTACTACACAGCAAAAAAGTAAAGCTACAGTTCCACAGGCAGCCACAGGCTGGCTAGGAAACCTCTCAAGAATTCTCAGATTTGTGTGAGCTATATGGAGAAATAAAAAAGGGCAAGAATCCAAATCAAACGGCTACAAAGGGGCTGGGGAGACGGCTCCCCGGTTGCACTGAGGATCTGACCCCAGAGGCCAGAAATTACTTCACAACCACGAGCCACGCCAGTTCCAGGGGATCTGACCTCCACTAGTTCCTGCACATGGCTGTGCACCTAAACTCATACAAGCAGACACACTTAACATAAATAAAATAAATAATAAATGAATCTTTTGAAAGGCCATATACATTCTGATTTAAAGAAAAAATACTTGAGATATAACAACTTAAAAAAAATCAGAGCCGGGCGGTGGTGGCGCACGCCTTTAATCCCAGCACTTGGGAGGCAGAGGCAGGCGGATCTCTTTGAGTTCAAGGCCAACCTGGGCTACCAAGTGAGTTCCAATGGCGCAAAGCTACACAGAGAAACCCTGTCTCAAAAAACCAAAAAAAAAAAAAAAAATCAGAAACTTCGACCCAAATGAACTTAAATATAAATTTTATTTGCTTCTCTAAATTAATTGCTTTTTTAAAAATAGCAGTCTCACTATATAACCCAGGCTGGTCTTGAACTTGTCAAGCCATCCTTCCCCTTCACCCTCCTGAGTAGCTTAGCTGGACCTATAGGCACAGACCATCATGCTTGAATAGCATGCATTAATTTTATCACTATAAAATATTACTATAGGGACTGAGTTTTATTCATCTTTTGTATACTGATTCCATCTTATGGATGGCGATTAATCTATGAATACAAAATACTATGTAATACTACGATCATTTATTATCCAACACGCCTGTCAACTCCCAATTCCACCTTAATGTTATTTTGGTTGCTGCTAATATAATCGGCAGTAGAAGTTACTATCCTAATAACAGATGCAAACATTATTAACTGATGCAGTATGCATCCAACATTCCCTACACACTGGCAGAACTCACTTATACAGGGAATCACACACAGGTGTGTCACTACAGCAGATTATAAATAGTCATTAAAACACCAGAAATGAGAGTCAACCTTCAGTGACCGCATAGATTTTTCTCATTCTATTTTCCATAGAAGGACACTGAGACTCACAGCTGCTGCTCAACTGAGATACACACATAGAGTATGAGGGCTGAATTCAGACCCACAGGACCTTACTCCAAAGTCTATGTCATTTCACACTGAGAACCACAGCTATGTGCCACATAACCCTGCCATGTCCTTGCACAGCTCCAGGGACTGGGATCTGACTGGGGTAATAAGGGAATAAGGAATGACAGACAGGTGGACACTCGGACAGAAAAGCTGGGGTCAGGTAGGCTGGGCTCTCTGATGGAGAAACCTCATCACTCCCAGAAGCTCAACAGGTTTATTATAGAGTTGAACAGAGATGGGGTTATTGCATTCAGATGAACAAGGAGTCATGATTATTATATGCAGATGAGCAAGGAGACAGGTTTAGTGATCTCAGCTGGAACAGTCTTTGTAAGGGCACAGTCTTCAGGCCTTAAATATCCAGGGGAGAAAGCTACGGTAGACATTTTCTGTACTTATCATCAGCACTTGCACTTAAGTCTCCCAAAAAGGCTTTGTCAACTCTCTGAGCCTGAGGCTCTGTGGTCCCTGACAAGGCTGTGCCTGTGTCAACAACACACATTCACTCAGGGCTTCACTCGCTCAGGGTCTTCTCTGTTCTCTACACACCCCTCATCATTAGTATAAGCTCTGACTGTTTGTCAACCCCTTTCCTGGGCGCTACAAATATGAGGAAGAGACTGTTCCAAATCATGACTTCAGCCACAAAGAAAGCCAACATTCTCAGTGTACTGTGACATACCCAAATTATTCTGGAAACTCTGTATACACACCCTACTAGAATTGAAAATTCCATATCAACCTACCTAAAATCAGCCTCCCTTCCTAACCATCCTGTTTCTGTCTATGACATCACTATGTTCCTAGGACCACAAACTCACCCCACATCATTTCTCACATCCAATCTATCCCCAACTCTTCTCACTTCTTTCTTAGATATCACTTTCAAATTTTTCTTGTTGGCACCCGAAGCCAAAGCCTCATGAAACATTTGCACCAACTAGGTATAAAGCATCTCAGAGGATAGAAAGGAACAGATGAAATCCTGAAGCTAAAGGAGGTTACTAAGAATTCAGGACAGACTCTGGTAGGAGAAATCCACTGCCTAGTTGGTTAAGTAATTAAGGAGCTGTGTGGCCAAAGGCTTGTTGAGGGAGTGAGGTGGAAAGGCCGGCAGCAGCAAGAATGCAGGGGAGATGCAACTCTCCCAAAGCTAGAAGCCAAGATGCCTGCCACAGCTGCCTCTGAGGATCTGATCCCACCCCCACCTTTCTGAGCTCATTCTCCCCATTCTCCCTTCCTGGGTCCCCACACACTGGCTTCTCACTGATCCCTGAACATGCCTAGCACACATTTGTGGTGCCCTGAACCTGGACCAATCTCTGCTTGGCTCCTTCTTACACTAGAAAACTATCTAAAATGACAGCTCTTTTCTATCCTCCTCACATTGCTACATTTTAGTCCATAGCTCTATCATATACTTTTTTTTTGGTTTTTCGAGACAGGGTTTCTCTGTGTAGCTTTGCGCCTTTCCTGGGACTCATTTGGTAGCCCAGGCTGGCCTCGAACTCACAGAGATCCGCCTGCCTCTGCCTCCCGAGTGTTGGGATTAAAGGCATGCACCACCACCGCCCAGCTACTTTGTTTTTTATTTAAAAAAAAAAAAAAAGTCTATTTGCTCCACAAGAACATAAATTCCAAAGGAACAGGAACTTAAAAAAAAAAAAAAAGATTTATAGCTGGGCAGTGGTGGCGCACACCTTTAATCCCAGCACTCGGGAGGCAGAGCCAGGCGGATCTCTGTGAGTTCAAGGCCAGCCTGGTCTACAGAGCAAGATCCAGGACAGGTCCAAAACTACACAGAGAAACCCTGTCTCACAAAACCAAAAAAAAAAAAGATTTATTCTTATTTTATGTGTATGGGTATTTTGCCTACAATGCTGGGGAAGTCAAGAAGAGAGCAACAGATCTCCTGAACCAGAATTAGAGATGGTTGTGAGCCACCACATAGATGCAGGGAATCAAACCTGGATCCTTGGGAAGAGCAGCAAATGCTTTTAACCCCTGAACCATCCCTAGCCCCAGGAGCAGGACTTTGTTACAATGCCCAACACAACCGGGCATGGCAGTCACATCATTTCAGCACTTGGGAGGTGAAGGTGGGATGGAGTTAGAAGTCACCCGGGTCTACATAGAAGATCCTGTCCTAGATATACACAGACAAACCAATATCTGTCCACAGGAGCCAACATACGCCAAGTAGCCAATAAATATTTGTTGAATGAAACAATGAAAGAGAGAGAAAAAGGAGAATATGAGCAAAAAGAACAAGCATATGTAAGATGTGCATGTGTTAGAGTACCTCAGCACTAAAGCACCTGTCCGGCATGTGCTTGGTTTAACCTCTAACACCACACACACACACACACACACACACACACACACACACACACACACACACTCAGTGTAACTTTTTAAATGAACAAATCGGGCACTCAGCATGTGATCACAGCTCTAGGAAAGCAGAGGCAGGAGGATCAGGAATTCAAGGTCATCCTCAGCTACACAATGAGTTCTAAGCCAGCTGGGCTACCACAGGAGATCCCTATCAAAATTAAAAACAAAACAAGAACAAATGAAGAGAGCAGAAAAGAACGGTGACTGTAAGAAACTCTGTTCTACTTCATACAAAACAGAAGACACTCTGTTGTGGGAATCAAAAGAGAGTTTATTGTATAGAATAAAAGACACGAAAGGGTTAACAGTAAGAAAACAGCACAGTTGAATCCCCTCTCTCCACCTCTCTCTCTCTCTCTCTCTCTCTCTCTCTCTCTCTCTCTCTCTCTCTCTCTCTCTCTCTCTCTCTCTCTCATGGGTTCCAAGCTGACCTTTCATGCTTGTGCTCAGGATATCATCCTAAGCCTCCCAGTTGTTGGAATTACAGGCATGTATCAAGTCCAACCCAAAGCAGCATTTAATTTTAACCTACCTAATACAAAAGAAAATATTAACTCTGATTTTATGAGGCTCTTCTTATGAATTTTTTAAAACTCTGTGCATGGTTAAAAGGCTTATTATACCTCTTTGACAGATAACAAAACCAAAGTTCAGTGAACTTGTGTTCAAGGCCACATCATAGTTGACAACAAGCAAAGACCCAGACTCCCGGGCCTGCTGGGGAGATGAGGATGGTTGGTGGTTGTTTCTTTTGACTGCCTCTGACTTTCTGCTTAACACACATTTTCAGAAGGGTACGGAAAGTGGCATGAATAGATGAAATGGGTCTAAAACAAAGGGAGTTATAAGGATTTTGACCCTGGAGTACAGGAGGTAAGCAGCCATGTCAAAGCCTCCAATCTGTAAGGAGGAGCTGCAAACTTCTAGATTTCTTTTTGCTCAAAACTCTCCTAAAGTATCCTAACAAGCCAACCAAAGCACACCCACAGGACTAAAATCCATCTGCATGTCCTAAAGTGTGGTTGTTGACTTTTAGGCAACCAAACAGTTGCTAATCTATGGGGTCTTTTCTAAAGGCATCTGCAGTCCACCTCCACGGGACCTTGGTCTATGAAATCAACCTTCTAGTTCAGATCATATGAAGTTATTAAACGGAGGGTAGCAGTGTCTCAATCATGGGCTGTATCAATAAGGGACACAGAAAATGCTTTGTGTTTCTGTCAAAAGAGAATCAATCCAATTACATCAGAGTGATCCAAAGCTTTCAGGTGACTTCCAATTGTTTTGATATCTCATCTGTGGGTCACTTATTTGTAATCTGCGTGTAATTTCTTCCCCTGGAGTCTCTGACTGTTTTTGCTTTCACTTAATAGAAGACCATTAACTAGAAGCTTTTAAATACCAACACCATCCTGAATCATTTTATTTTTTTCCCTCTTTGTACCTAATTTACTGGGCTTAATAGAAATTGAATTGGTATTTATACCTGAGATATTCACAACTTCACCTTCTACCAATATATATGAACCACCAGGAATTATTTATATGAAGCTACTAAGTTACCACAGGTCAAAATGACCTACACACACATTAATATTATTGCTTCCAAGATTCAAAACTCAACAGCAAGGATATATTTTCTAGATCTTAAGTTACTAAAGGGCATTTTATAACCTCCTGATTTTTAAAAGATACTTTAAATTACATTATGTATATATGTTTTTACCTGCATGTATGTCTGTGCATCATGTGTATGCCTGATACTCATGGAGCCAGAGGAGGGTATTAGATCCCCTGGAACTGGAGTTACAGATGATTGTGAGCCATCATTTGGGTGCAGGGAATTGAACCCTGGTCCTCTGGAAGAGCAGCCAATGCTCTTAACGGCTGATCCATCTCTCTAGTCCCAACCTACTGATTTTTTAACACAAAACTTTGCAAATGACTTCCCTAAACACAGTTGCTGTAAGCCAGTCTAGTGCATGGTGTGTACTTCAGTAACTACTGGTCTATCCAAATCTGAACAAAAGCACAAGTACGTGAGTGGTGGAGAAGTTCCTAAGGACTGGCGTGTGTCACACTGATCATGGCTAAAGGCCTGGAAATGCCAGCCTCATGCTCACCTGCAATGATTTTGTTTTAAACACAACGTGAAACTGTATTTGGAGAATACAGTTCCCTGTTGTTCTAGAGACCTCCGAATTATTTTTAAGTACCTTAGAGGGGTGTAGAGAATGTAAAAGGACAAAGGTAGAAGTATATCTGATACCAAGAAAATTTACTTATTAGTGACATTTCACACATAACCATGTTAAAGTCTTGCTTTTCTAGGAAACTATAATAACTTGCCACAGTCTGAGTGAGCCACATGCCCCCTGGCTGCAGGAACTGCCTCCAGCCCTCTACCCCATAAGGTCCACTTCTAAGGGTCTTACCTCTCCTCCTCCCATTGCCAGCAGCTCTGGAGAGGCTGAGGGTCCTGTTTAGTTCAACACTAACTGAGCACCCACTGTATACCTCGGCTCTGGGAGCCAAGACAGAAATGAGTGGTGGCAGCTGTGCTGGAAGAGGAGCAGTCAGGTACAGTGAGGTGCACGGCTAACACAAGAGCAGCCGCCAACACTACCTGATCACACCCTGGGCTCCTGGGAGCGCAAACCCAGTGCCTGAAGACGGGACTTGGGAGGCACATTCTGACACTGGGGCTAGGGAAATCCAGGGAGAGTTAAATCTGACTCTGATGGCTGGAACAGGCCACAGCATTTTTTCAACACTGCTCTGAGTGGCAGTGTTCTAGACTCAGCGAAAAGCCCAAATCTGAAAGGCAATCCATTAGCAATCATCCAATAGACCCTAAAATACAAGGCAAGCTGTACTGGAATGAAGTTAGGAAGACCATGTTTCCTCCATTTGGAGGTCAATGTGGGCTACAAGACCAACTCTTGTCTCAAAAACAAAACAAAACAAAACAACCCACAAAACCACTAAAAAGGGGCAGGGCTGGAAGATGGCTCACTTGGTAAACTGACTGATGATGTGCAAGCAATGGGACCTGAGTTTGATCCCCAGAACCCACATAAAAAGCTAGCTGCATTAGAATGCAATATAAGAACATCATTGGGGAAGCAGAGGCAGGAGGATCGACCCCGGGCCAGCCAGCCTAGCCTAATCAAAAAGTCCCAGGTCCAAGTGAGGGGCCCCATATCATAAAACAAGGTGAGTAACATCTAAGAAATAGTACTTGAAGATGGGCTCCATATCCATGTGTACACACTCTCACACATGCACAAAAATATTTTTTTAAAGCTTAGAATGCTAGGAATGCTATGAAAGAGTATTAATAATACTAGTCATCATTCACTGAGTACATTCAAACACTGAAACATTTTAAATGGCTATTTTATTTCCTTCAGATAATATTATCTTGGTGCAGAAAAGATAGCTCAGTAGTTAAGAGCAATTACTGTGCAAGTATAAGAACCAGAGTTCATACATCAGCACCCACATTACCATCAGGGTATGGTCCTGAGCATAACCTTAAACCCAGCACAGGCATGGAAAAAGGTGGTAGAGACAGGAGGATTGCTAGGGCTTACTGGCTGCCAGCCTGGTTGAAAAATATAAGCTCCAAGAGCAGCAAGAGGCCCTGCTTCAAAGAAATGAGGTACAAAGTGATAAAGGAGGCTGTCTCACAGGTGCCATGCACATGCACACACATATACCACATACACGTTTACATACACCACACACACACTCACATACACCACACACCATAAACATACACACACATACACCACACACACACACAAAACACATACACCACACACACTTACACACACCATACACACACTGACATACACCACACACACTCATATACACCACACACCATACACATACACACACATACACCAAACACATACTCATATACACCACACACATATACCACACACACACATACACCAAACACATACTCATACACACACACCACACACACATACACCAAACATATACTCATACACACACACACATACACACACATACACCAAATACATACTCATACACACACACACACCAAACACATACTCATATACACCACACACACTTATATACACCATACACACACTGACATACACCACACACACTCATATACACCACACACTATAAACATACACACATACACCAAATACATACTCATATACACCACACACACACCACACACACCACATACACTCACATACACCACACACACTTACTTACACCATACACACACTGACATACACCACACACACATACACCACACACACTCACACCCATCACACACACTCACACACACATTCACTCACATACAAGACACTCAAATATGCAATAAAATAACATGAAATAACTTCTTCATGTGAAGGGACTATTAACATTCCCATTTTAGGAAGAGGAAACTAAAAATACAGAGTCAGCAAACTCCCAGTGTAGCGTGTCCACAAGGACCTGGAATTGAAAGGAGGCGCCTCCTGACTCTGCAGCTAGACTACGGTGATGAGCCTGCACAGGATTTCACACAGCGGACTGGCAAATCCATCTGGGTTTTATGTTGATAATCCTGTAAATACTCTGAAAGACAGAATACGGGAACAACACAGGCAAGAAGATCAAGTAAGTTTCTGTGGCAATAAATCAATAGGGGATGAAGCAGCCTTGAACTGGGGCAGCACACACAAAAGAGAAGCCTTCTTAGGAGAAGCTGCTTGTGAAGGGGCCAAGAGGGGAAGATTTAAGGATTATCTCAGAATGTGTCATCTTTCAGAAAAGCAAGAACTCCATTAGTTAAAGTACAGCTCACAGAAGGAACAGGCAGACTCCAAATTCAGCTTGAGACCTGAAGAGTGATAGATACTGAAGTGACAGATGCAGCGAAGGGGATTAAGGAGGAAGAGGCTTGGTCTGGAGATGGACAGATAGATAACAGATAGATAGATGACAGGTAGACAGACAGATGATAGATAGATAGATAGATAGATAGATAGATAGATAGATAGATAGATAGATGACAGATGGATGGATGGATGATAGATGATAGAGAAATAGATGATAGAAAGGCAGACCAACAGACAGATAGATAAATTGATAGATTATAGATAGATAGATGATAGACATGATATAGTTTACAGACAAATCAGTATCGAGATAAATGCACACATGAATAAACACAGCTATAAAGACTACATTAATAACACATAAAACTTTAGGTTTATAAAAGTTCTCCAAAGATGTAATGTGAACAAGATGAGAGAGATAAAGGAAGGGCTGCGGCATGGGGGAGAAGGAAGAAGGAGGGAGGGAAAGATTAAACTTGAATTGTATGCTTTTGTTTTTCTGTGTAACTGCTCTGGTTGTCCTAGAACTCACTTTGTAGACCAGACTGGCCTCAGACTCACAGAGATCAGCCTGCCTCTGGCTCCTGAGTGTTGCAACTAAAGGTGTGCGCCACCACTGCCCAGCTTTAACTTGAATCTTAAGCAATGTTATATATTTAATTTAATGGGGAAGATAGGATCTCCTATATCCCAGGCTGGTCTGGACTAGGTATATAGCCAGGGATAACCTTGAATTTCTGATCCTTCTGCTTCTACCTCCCAAAGGCTAGAACTACAGGCTTTGGCCAGGCTTCCTGGTTTAATATATTTCTTTTTTAAAAATACAGCTGCCTTCACTGCCAGATAGGATGGGCAGGCTGACTGGTCTCCTTAAGATAGCAATTGTTATTTCACTAATACTGCCTGATGCAAACTCAAGAGCCATCATTTGCTACCTATGTGACCTTGCATTACTCCATTTTGCTGTGTCTGAATTTTTACCACTCTCAATGGCATAATAGCACCTACCTAAGTATGGTCATTGGAAAGATTATATGTTTGATTATATATACATATAAACATATATGCAATATCTTCACTATAAGGACAAGCTTGAATATTTAAATACAGTTATTGCCAGTGTAGTTTACTGTGCTACCCGTCTGGGTTCCGTTTTTAAATTTTCTTTCTTGTCATACCATGGGTTGTGTATTGAAGTAGTGTCATGTATTGCAGTGGTCCTATCAATTTCCAATGTGATTCTTGCTGCTGTCCATGAAAGAACAACTTGCTGGTCTGACATAACTAAAAGACTGAACAAAATAAAGGGGAAATGCTACCTTCAAAGCATTTCAGACAACAGGTGGCACCATACTGTGAAAGTTGAGAAGTAGAGGAAGGAAAGAGAGCCCTGTCGTGACCCTGGCTTCTCCTTGGAGGTACAATCCAAGGCCCCCTGCTGCCTTGGCAGCACCAAAGAGCACAACAGCCTCCTGGAGTTGAGAAGGCGGAAATCAGGGTTTGAAGAAGATAAAACAGCTGGAATGTTCTGACCAGACTACAGCGACACACAGCTCCAGAAATCAACTCAGAGACCTACGACAGCTGAATGCCTATTTGCTCTGTGTCCCTAAGAACCTCCACAGAGGAAAGGCATCACCCAGGACATTCAGCAGAGATTTCAGAACATCAGGTCCTGGGTATTTGCCCAAAGGGCTCTTGTGCATCACCAGTACTTCCTGCAGCTATAGTCATAACTAAGGAACCAACATCACATGTCTGTCACAGAGGAACAGACAAAATGTGGTTTACCCGGGCAGTGGTAGTGCACACCTTTAGTCCCAGCACTTGGGAGGCAGAGGCAGGCAGATCTGTGAGTTCGATGCCAACCTGGTCTACAGAGTGAGTTCCAGGACACCCAGGGCTACAGAGAAACCCTGTATCGAGAAATAAAAGAAAACAAAAATGTGGTTTATACACACAATGTATTTTTTTTCAGCCATAAAGAAGAATGAAATTGTGCCTTTCAGGAAAATAGATGCAATTGGAGACCATCCTATTAAAAGAATTAAGTCAGTCTCAGGAAGGCAGAAGTCATATTTTCTCTCATTTACGGTTCCTAGATTTTATATCAGCATAGAATCACATATGCACATATGACATGAGAGTAAAAGTGAAACCGTCTAGGAAACAGAGGAACTCATGGGAGTTGTAATGTGAGGAAGGGAAGAGTAGCTGGGCATGGGGAACTATGTTCCAAGTACACCATATGCCTGTATGAAACTGTCTTTATGTAACATAATGTACCATGTACACTAAAAAAGAGAAAGGCAAACATCACTCCCAAAAATGTAACATTGCTAGGCATGATGGCGCAGGCCTGTAATCAAGTACTGTAATCCCAGTACTTGGAACATAGAGGAAGGGGGATTCAAAGTTAAAGTCAGCCAGGCTACATGAGATCCTGTCTCAAAAAACAAAAACAAAGAAGTGTCACATCCAAGCAGAAGACTGCATCTAGAACCAAGTCTACCCTGACTTTCCCAAAGCTTAAAAACAATCCGTGAAAAGAGCAGGCATTCTGCAGATAATTGTCGACCTGAGCTCTGTGACAGAAGACGACAGGGACAGGCACTCAGCACAAGTGCCCAGTCCTCCTCCTCCATAACACTCATCCAATGATGTGGCTGCTGGCCAGGAAAGCGGTTCTTATCTCTCTGGCAAGCAGTGAGTCCACTATCGTAAGAATGTTATCAATATGAAGTTGGACTGGTGATGCATGGCTGAAACCCTAGCACTGTGAGGCTGAGATTGTGAACTTGGAGCCAGCCCAAGCTACATAGGAAGTTCAAGACTACCCTGGGCTAGAAAGTAAGATGTTATCTCAAAACAAAAAAAGGAAAAAGTAAGTAAATAACATTCATAGAACTAAAACTTGAATATGAAGTAAGAGTTTTGTTTTGTTTTCATTTTTGGGGAAGTAGAACAGGTTACTCAATTCACACTGTCTGCTTTGGGGGACTTCCACATGGTGTGATTCATAGTGGGATGTAGGGAATATCTGTCATTACAGCATCCCCAAGTTCAGACAATGAGTGCTCCTAGCACCTGAATGAAGGCACAACACCTAGGTCCAGTCCTCTGGTAGAATTGTGACTGTGAAGTGACACCCAGGTAAACGGCCAAAGCTATGGAAGACAGATGCAGCTTCTCGGCCCTCGATGATGGTAGCCTCACGGTGACATCTTACTGCAGATCAAGCCTCAACAGTTCCAACTCCAACATCCTTGATACAACACAGCTGCTGTGGCATCATAAGAACAAAATTCTTAACTGGTCTCCTTGATTTCCACTCACTTCTAAGCCTGTCTTACCAGCCTTATCTTTTAGTCTGTGTGGGATGCTTTTCCTGCATGTATGTTTGTGTACCACTTGCATGCCAAGGAAGCCAGAAGAAGGTGTCAGGTCCCCTGGAACTTGACGGATGGAAGGTTACAAGGCTCCATGTGGATGCTGGGAACCAACCTTGTCGTCTGGAAGAGCAGCCAGTACTCTTAATTGCTGAGCCATCTCTCCACCCCAACTAGCCTGATTTCTTAATGATTCAATGAGTCACTCAATAGTTTTAACTAAAATAATCACAATTGCTTTCTGTTTCTTCATAGATATTTGATTTTATCTGTGCTTGGGGACGTTTTCCTTGCATGATCACACTCATGAGTCTGCTCAAGAGCTGCGAGGCACCATTGCCTGCCTTCCTTCTCTGGAGGGTGGAGTGGGTCTCTAGCATGCCAGTAAGCAGTGTCTTCCTTCACAGGCCCAATCTTCACAGTCACCGCTGACCTCTCTCTTCACTTTGTTGACATCCAAGGCCTTAGCAAGCCCTCAACATGTCGTATCCTTACAAAATCTAACCCAAACCCCAATACTTCTTGTCACTCTGCCCCTTCCTTTTCAGTCACCAATGTCATTAATACCATCTGGGCTCCCTGCTGCTGTAGCTGCCACACTGTTGGTCTCTTGGTCAAGCAGAACGACCCTGAACACAAACCAGACCACACATTTCTCCTAGTCAAAGACCTGTGTGAAAGCATGAGTTTCTGTGTTCGGATCCTTGGCCCTCGTGTAAAAATTGGGTACACTGATGTATGCTGGCAACCTCAGCACTGGAGATGGAAGAGACAGGCAGATCCCAGAGGCTCGCTGTCAAAATGGCAAGCTCCGGGTTTCTTGAGAGACCCGTCTGAGAGTAAAGTGGAGAAACCGCCACATCCATGTGAACTCACAGAGGCGGTTCACATGTATAAGACCTGCACATGATCGAGACAGCTAAAATACTCACATGGATGGGGCAGAGGAGCTACTAGCAAATGGTGGCTGCTGGGGAGGGAGAGTCAGTGTGCTTAGGAGTGCAGCCCCAGAGAGCGCCCTACACTTAGGCACATGAAGGTGACACTAAGTGGACTCCACAGTTTAGAAACACAAATCACAGGAAGTTGGGAGGAGAATTGTATGGGAGAGAATAGGGAGTAGAGTCAATCAAAATATATGCATGCATGAATGAAATTATCAATTTTTAAAGAAGACAGCAAGAGAGGAAAAGAGTAAGATACTCAAATGAGTCATGACCTACACACACACACACACACACACACACACACACACACACACACACACACACGATATACACAGACACATGCACATTCACATTCACACACACACACACACACACACACACACACACACACACACACACAGAATAGAAGTAGAAACTCAATGACTTTCTCATGTTCTAGACTGCTTTTTACCCTCACTCTCATTGTGCTGGCCTTCTCTCTGCTGCAGCCACACCAGCTTTCACAACCTTGATAGCTGCAAAAATCTGCAAATGTCCTTCCTGGAAAATAGGTGTTTCCTCCTTTGCGTTCAAGTTTTGTTTGGTTTTGTTTCCAAACAGGCCACCACTTGGTCTTTCTTCCATACAAGCCTATAGTCTCAACTCTTGGGAGGTTGAGGCAGGAGGATTACTTGAGCTCAGGTGTTTAGAGCCATAATAAGAGTCCATCTCAAATAATGAAATAAATAAGCAATCAATTTGAAATAACATCATTTACTTTGCATATGTAAGCTCTATGGATGGGGTATGTCCATAATTGTGACTCCAGACTTTGGGGCAAGTCCCAGCATAAGTACTTGTGGTGGTATTGTGTTCCCCAAAATATTGTGCATCCTAATAAACTTTTCTGGGGTCAGAGAATAGAACAGCCACAATGTTAAACAGAAGCTAGAAAATGGTGGCACTCACACCTTTAATCCTAGCATTCCAGAGGTAGAGATCCTGGGGTCTCTACCTCTGAGTTCAAGGCCACATTGGAAATAGCCAGGCATGGTGACACATGCCTTTAATCCCAAGAAGTGAGCCTTTAATCCCAGGGAGTGACGGCAGAAAGAGAAAGATATATAAAGCTTGAAGACCAGAAACTAGAAGCATTTGGCTGGTAAAGCATTCAAGCTTTTAGGTTTTGAGCAGCACAGTTCGGCTGAGAGCCATTCGGATATGAGGACACAGAGGCTTCCAATCTGAGGAAACAGGATCAGCTGAGGAACTAATGAGGTGAGGTGGCTGTGGCTTGTTCTGTCTCTCTGATCTTCCAGTGTTCATCCCAATAACTGGCCTCAGGTTTGATTTTATTAATAAGACCCTCTAAGATTCATGCTACAAGTACTTGTCTTAGTTAGGATTACTATTGCTATGATGAAACACCATGACCCAAAGCAAGTTGCGGAGGAAAGGGTTTATTTGATTTACACTTCCACATTTTAGTCTATCACTGAAGGAAGTCTGGATAGGAACTTAAACACAGCAGGAATCTGGAGGCTGGAGCTGATGCAGAGGCCATGTAGAGGTGCTGCTTACTGGCTTGTTCCTCATGGCTTGCTCAGCCTGCTTTCTTATAGAACCCAGGACCTCCAGCCCAGGGATGGCCCCACCTACAATGGGCTGGGCCCTTAACCATCAATCACTAATTAGGAAAATACCTTACAGTCTTGCCTACAGACCTATCTATGGAGGCAATTTCTTAATTGAGATTCCATTCTCTCAGATGACTTTAGCTTGTATCAAGTTGACACAAAACTATCCAGCACAGTATTCATTAAATATCTGTTGAACAATAACTATAATTTCAGTTACATAATAATATTAAATACATAGAATTTGCTTTAGCAATAAGACTTTCAGTGGGATGCCTAAGACCTACAAATTCAGTCTGGGAAAGCTGATGCTGGAGGACTGCCACTGTCATGAATTCTGTTTTACAGAGTGAGTTCCAGGCCAGCCTAGGCTACAGAGTAAGACCTTTCACAATGGGGAGGAGGGGCGGGGATTATTCAAAAACACTCAGGCCTAAATCAGAAGAATTGAAAGGAATGTTTCTGAAAGATATGGAATAATTATTCTGAAAGAAAAGAAAAACAATTATTGTCTAAAATTTTATTTTACTGCAGGAATGCCAGTACTATCACTTTCTATCCTTCTTATCAGGGAAAATTTTGTATTACCAAAGATGAGAAGATGTGATGATCTTTAGATAGTTTAATAAACACATTTAAAACACTTTGAAATTCTTAGATGGAATAGAAATCACTTGTCAAAAGTACAATCTTATTTGTCAAAACATGAAATTGGAAAAAGAGAAGACACAGAAATAACAGGCTTGGAGCTGCCAAGCTGACAGGCTGTCTTAAGTGAGACAGTCAAAACATTCATATGCTAATTTTTAAAGTGCTGCCTCTCTGGCCACCCTGTAAAATCAAGAGAGAGCTTTGTGTTCCTGCTCCAAAGGTATTGAAAAGGTCAGATGATGAACATCCTGATTACCAAATTAAGCAACAGCAATTCATATCAAGGAGTGTTTCCTTCAGCTGAGTGTACACATGTAAGACTCACTAACATGTTCAGAAAGTAATTCAGAAGAGTCACCCTACAAAAACACTCTTCACACCTATGCCACCTAACATAGTTACTTGGCAGTAGCACAGAATGCCGGCAACAACTTTCAGTGTCAATGGCTAGGGTCAGCTGCTACACTAAATGGTAAATTTTGAACCACCAAGCCATCAAAATATAGCTAAAGGTTTGTGGTGGCTCATGCTAGTAGAGTTGTCATGAGTTTAAGGGTAGCTCAGGCTAGAGTGGGGCTCTATTTCAAAACAACAGACGAACAAGCAAGTACAAGTACCTGAACTAAAAGTGTTATTCTCAATTATTGTTCTCTTTTTTCTGGGGGTGGGTACTGGTTGCGCAGGGGCCCTGCCTGCTTGGCTGGTAGGTGGCACTGAGCTCTATGCCCAGCCCATTGGAGGTCTTCTTCTTCCCTTTCCAAGTAGTTCTCCTTCTTGCAAAGCTAATAATTCTTAAGAGAGCAACTCTGAGAAATGCTCTCTCCATCTGGTGGGGAAAATCACCACATCTATTTTCTTACATCTCACCAGGTTTCTGGAATGTAAAATGCTGAAATCAGCCTAGGTAAGAATGGGATATTTCTAGACTTGAATCCCTGTATCTTGTGGTTAAAAGGGCACATGTTATACAATTGCATTTATACAGAATACTCGGAGAGGGCAAATCCATGCAGGCAGAAAGTAGATAAGGATATCAGAGACTGAGGAGGCAAAGCCTGCCTGCTAATTGGTGTGGAGTTTCTGAGACCCGACAGTGGGGATGGAGAGAAAGCTTTACAAAGAGCCGTGGTGTTGTACATTTCAAGAAGCTGGACTTGACAGATGTGAATTAGACCGTAATAAAGCCATTATAAAAATGTAGTCAACTGCTGTAGTTTGAACATGAAATGTCCCTCACTGGCTCCAGTGTCTGAACACTCGCTTCTGCTGGTGTTTGTGGAGACCATGGAACTTTCTGTTCATGGGGCCCAAGTGGCAGAGACAGTGCTGTTGGAGCAGGAACTGGAGAGCTGGATCTGCTCCCCAGCTGCCACGTGATAGGAGCTGTCAACTCACACTCACACCGCCACATATGAGTTGTTTTCAAACACAAGCCAGAGTAAATCCTTTCTCCATTAAGTAGCTTCTGTCAGGCATTCTGTCATGGTAATAAGAAAACTGGCTTTCTCAAATTCATTTAAGAAGTTAAACTGAGGCAGGTGTGCGGTGCCCACCCTGCAATCACAGCAGGAGAAACCAAGCTAGTTTTGAGGCATGAAAAAAAGGACTAACAACAAAAAGTTTGTTCAGGTGTAACTGCCTCAACTGAAAGGTTTTTTCCATGAATTATGTATTTGTTTAAAAGGTAGAGTCTCACTTACATGTCCCAGGCTGGTCCCTAACTCCTGAGCTTAAGCAATCCTACCACAGCCTCCCAAGTAGCTCAGGCTACAGGCATGAACTATTGTGCCTAATTTCTCAAAAAACCTTGAAATTATCAACATGAACTATACCACTTGTTTTCTACACTAGACAATAAAAATGAGCTGGCAAACCAGTAAAAGCACAAAAAAGACATGTGCTGGCAGGGTAGAGTTATCAAATGCCACAGAGAAGAAAGTACTTTTCTGTAATCATCATTTGAAAAGCAGGCAGATTGTGTTGAGCATGGTGGTCTATACCTACAATCCCAACAGCTGCAATCAGGAGAATCAAGAGTTTCAGCAAAGTGAGATTCCATCTCAAAAGATTTTAAAAAAATGGGGAGAGGGGGAGGGTTGGTTTTGGGGAGAGGGCTCAGTTGGAAAAGTACCTGTCTCACAAGCATGAGACCCTGAGTTCAGATCCCCAGGCACAGACAGGCAAATCCCGGGAACTCGGTGGTAACCACGGGGTCTCGATTCCAACCTGGAGGTCCAGCAGTGAGATGAGCTGTCCGGCTTGGTGGCAATCACCTTACTTGTTGAGCCATCTTGCCAGCCCCTATAAACTCTTAAAAACTAGGTAATCTTTTTTTTCTCAGCCTCCCTTAACAAATATGTACGTTATTTTATGTAATTCTCATAATTTTAACATTGTCACTACAAAAATAAGAAATTTAAAGTCTAATCCTAAAACATAGTGACTATCCCATGAAAACCAAATGAGAAAACAGAAAACCTAGGAACCTGGGTCTTCTGAGGAACAGTTCTGTCTTTGCTGTCAGAGTCACTTCACCTAAAATCCCAAACTCTTACATTGTTTACTGAAGTCTCCATCTTTAATCAGTTGATTTTCTTACATGACTTTATAGACAACATAATTATTCAAACGGTACACTGTTTAGTTATTGCTTGTTAAAAGTTTGCCTCTTATTCTATATATTTAATTTTTTCAAACACTTTGTAAAATAATTTCCCTTTTTTGTATTATTGTTTTTTTGTTTTTTTGTTTTTTTTTTTTTGGTTTTTCGAGACAGGGTTTCTCTGTGTAGCTTTGCGCCTTTCCTGGGACTCACTTGGTAGCCCAGGCTGGCCTCGAACTCACAGAGATCCGCCTGCCTCTGCCTCCCGAGTGCTGGGATTAAAGGCGTGCACCACCACCGCCCGGCTGTATTGTTTTTAAGTTGAGCTGTCACCTTGACACAGCCTAGAGACATCTGAATGAGTCTCAGTTAAGGGAATGCCCATATCAAATTGACCTGTGGCCATGTCTGTAAAGGATTGTCTTGCTTGATGTAGGAAGACACAGATTACTGTGAGTCTATCTGCACTGTTTAAAAATGTTAGCTGAGAATGCATGGGGAGTAGCCAGAGAAAGAGAGAGAGCTGGTAAGCAGCATTCCTCCATGGTTACTACCTTAAGTTCCTGCCCTGACTTTCCTCAGTGATGGACTATAACCTGTAACAGTGGTCCTCAACCTGTAGGTCATGACCCCACAGGGGTTGCACATCAGACAGTTACATCACAATTCATAACAGTTGCAAAATTACCGTTATGAAGTAGCAATGAAATAATTTTATGGTTGGGCGTCACCATAACATGAACTGTGTCAAAGGGTGGCAGCACTGGAAAGGCTGAGAACTGCTGACCTGTGAGATGAAATAAACCCTTCCCTCCCAAAGTTGTTTGTGGTCAGTTATTACAGCAGCAGAGAAGCAAACTAAGACATACACAAAGTACTGGGTTTTACCATAGCATCTGCATGTGTATGTGTCAACACATTGCTGTCATTTTTCCCCTATCCTACTGCCCTCCCTCACATCACCTCCTTCCAGGTCAAATTTTTTATCTTATCTATTTATTGTCCTACAATAAATTTGCAAAGAATGAGGCAACATCCCCATAAAAACTGAAATTTTTGTTAACATCCTACTGTTTCTAAAAAGTCATGAATACAGACTCTGCCCAGGTATCCAATGCCTTTTATACCTCTAAATGAACTTTCCATATCTAAACTTATAAAATATAAAACCATACATGAAACTTTAGATTATTCCTAGAAATGTTTGCTTGATATAAATCCCCCCTTCTTCAATTTTTAAAAAAGACTTCATTATTTTAATTTTATTTGTATGTGTGTTTTGCCTATATGTATGTAAGTGCAGTGAAATATGTACATCACCTTTAGAGGCCAGAAGACATTGTCAGACTCTTGAAACTGGAGCTTTGAGAGGGGAGACTGGGAGTCACCCTGTGATTGTTGAGGATCAAATCTGGATCCTTTGCAAGAGCAGTTAAGACTCTTAACCACTGAACCACATCTCCAGCCCTCCTCTGTATTTGCTACATAGATGGAGTGCTGTAGAACACTGAGGAGTAGAGTGGAGTGTTATAAAACACTGAGGAGTAGAGTGGAGTGTTATAAAACACCGAGGAGTAGAATGGAGTGCTGTAGAACACTGAGGAGTAGAACTGAGTGCTGTAGAACACTGAGGAGTAGAATGGAGTGTTATAAAACACTGAGTAGAACTAAGTGCTGTAGAACACTGAGGAGTAGAGTGGAGTGTTATAAAACACGGAGGAGTAGAACTGGGCGCTGTAGAACACTGAGGCGTAGAATGGAGTGCTGTAGAACACTGAGTAGTAGAATGGAGTGCTGTAGAATGTTAAATAGACTACTACTCATGTATTGAACTCGTGTTCTAACTCAGAACTCTTATTCTGAGTTAATATATTTGGACTTATTGCACGTAAAATGTTTGATGTTAGTATTGTGTCTTAATTTTATATTGAATTCTGTTAAAAGTTTGATCTCAGAAATCCTAGATCTTGGGGCTGGAGAGATGGCTCAGAGGTTAAGAGTACTGGCTGCTCTTCCAGAGGTCCTGAGTTCAATTCCCAGCAACTACATGGTGGCTCACAACTATCTATAATGTGATCTTGTACCCTCTTCTGGCATACATGCAGGAAGAACACTGTATATATAATAAATTTTTTAAAAATCCTAGATTTTTAAATAAATAATAAATGATTTTTTAAATAAATAATAAAAGAATTTAGTAATTCTTAAGTAATAATTATTTAATAATAATTATAATAAATTAGATGATTGTTTAATGAATAATTATTTGATAATAAATAATGAATAATAATTATTAAGGCCCCATCTACTACGAGAATGAAGACCATTCTCAGCAATCAAGACTGTCAACATTCCAGAAAATGTAAACATCACTCTGAAGGGGCACACAGTCATTGTGAAGGGCCCCAGAGGAACCCTCCAGAGGGACTTCAAACACATCAATATAGAGCTGAGTCTCCTCGGGAAGAAGAGGCTCCAGGTTGACAAATAGTGGGGTAACAGAAAGGAACTGGCCACTGTCCGAACCATCTGCAGTCATGTTCAGAACATGATCAAGGGTGTTACACGGGGCTTCTCCTACAGGATGAGGTCTGTGTGTGCCCACTTCCCCACCAACGTCGTTACTCAGGAGAATGGGTCTTTGGTTGAAATCTGAAATTTCTTGGGTGAAAAATATATCCGCAGGGTTTGGATGAGGACAAGTGTTGCTTGTTCTGTCTCTCGAGCCCAGAAGGATGAATTAATCCCTGAAGGGAATGATATTGAACTTGTATCAAATTCAGTGGCTCTGATTCAGCAAGCCACAACAGTTAAAAACAAGGATATCAGAAAAATTTTGGATAGTATCTATGTGTCTGAAAGGGAACAGTGCAGCAGGCTGATGAGTAAGACCTAAGTTACCCAGCTCCAGAAACAAGATTGTGCATTTAAGTACGACTTTGGGTATCTTTCAGGACATTAAAAGACTTGTATTAAAAAAATAATAATAATAATTATGAAAAATACTAAAATAAATTAAACAGGTAAGAACAATATCAGGATTCTTTTAAAATAACTTTTATTTTGATTATGATGATTGCCTGGTGTAGGAGGCATTGTGTCGCCGCTCAGAGGATACTTCAGGAGCCATTTCTCTCCTGTCACTCAGCTCTGAGTCCTGAAGGTACATCGTCATGCTTGTGTAGTAAGGACTTTTACCCACAAATACTCAAAACAGGCAGCAATCCTGCCATAGTAACCGTCAGATTCAGTTGGGTTTTAGTAGCAGCCCCTAACTTGTGACTCTGGCAAATCACTTCACATTTTCTCACAAAAAGTCTTCCAACTCTTTAGATAAGAGTATCAAACAGATGAATATCAGAAACGACAGGATTAGCTAAGGATTCCAAGAAGAGTCTTAAAGCGCAGGCAGCAATGCATTTGCTGAGTCCTTTCACATCATCTGAGCAAGGAAGGAAATGCATCTATGGAGAACTGGGACTGCTTCTTTCCTCTTGAGATCTTCTGAGGTGCAGGTACAGACATGAAACAATCCCACCGCGGCACAGCATTAATGCGCTCTATTAATGGAGTGTGTATTAAGAGAGGGCATAGCAAACAGATGTAATATATCTCAAGAAATCATACATAGTACAAAGAATGTGAAGTGTGATTTGGCACTCCACTAGCAGATAGCACACAGTGCACATCGAACCCTGCACGGCCACATTTACATCTGTAATTTGCTCATATAAATGCATTGCACCAGATGGTTTAGAGAAGAGCACTCCGCACATACTGTGGGTCAGCACCCACATCTACTGCAGTTTATGGGGGCCCAGGCTTGAGCAGCACCAACCCTTCATCCTTCATTAGTTTCCTAGCATAAACTACTATATTCTTTTTGTGTCTACTTGCTAGAACCAGTATCCTCACATCCAAAATAAATAGGTAAGTCACATCTGCTGTGACTTTGCTAAATATCCAAGGAGGACACAAAGTGTGCCTCCTTAATATGAAACACACTAGGAAGATCATTTCCCCCATATCCAAATATAGTCAGGCATGTATTTCCCTAGTGCAAATCCTATTTGTTGAAGAATAATCCATATTAATAACTGCAATTTTTGAAAATTTAATAAAAAGTATAAATGAGCGCTTTTGATGAATTTTAATGCTGGGTTTCAATATTATAACAGCCCTGTACTTGTTGATCTGTTGGCATCTAGCTCAACTAGACACATCATGCAAGCCTCTTCAGAGGCAGCTGTGGCAGCAATTTGTTCTAGACTAACAATATACTGTTAAATATGGTCATTTTCTTCTATCACAATTAATGGATATTCAAATTAGTCTTCATTATGCAACTGTCCTATTAGGAATTGTGTGTGGCAAGAAAATACAAAAATAAAAATATGCCTTCAATATGTAAAAATCATAGGATTTTTGTTATATCAGAAAAGAAAAGCAAATATCAAAGATCACAGAAGGAATCTAATTTTTTAGAAAAAGAAGGTTCAAGATAAGACTACTAGGAAAAAAATGTGATCTCATATCCAAAAATCAAGAAGGAATGTGAGCATGGTTTGGGGTTACAGACGTAATTCTCCCTGGAAGGAAATGAATGGCTCCCCAAGGACTAATCCCAGCGGGCCTACAAATTCTGGGAGCAGTTACTAGAGGGGGTCTTCAGGTTCAAACACGGGTCTGCAATCCCAAATCGATTCAAGTGATGGCAAATGTTTTTTAAATCAACAGTATGAGGAAGACATTGTCAGTAGCAACAATCTACTGAATTTCTGTGTCTGGCTTTTCCTCTACAGTAAACTATCATATCAGAGTTCTTTCTGAACATATAGAAGAGTTCAACACTCATCTTAAGGACTAACACTATAGGACTGACCCTCATTTGACATTTGGCTTAGAGAGCAAAGTAACAATAATAATCATTAATTATCATCTCTTTTTAGATTCACCTTGCACCATATAAGCAAAACTCCTCAAGTATGATTTTCCAGAACATGCTCTATCTTTCGTGGTAGCTAAATTACCAATCTCAGTTGAAATCTTCTCTTTATAGTTTCTCCCCCCCTCACATTCTAGGAAAAAAAAATCACATCTCTTCAACAAGTTGACAAGTATAACACTTTCTGATCAAGAGTCCAAACTATTGAAAGATTGAATAGACATCTGATCAAACCAGGGATTCCAATCATCTTTTGTGGAAACCATAAAATAATACTCAATATCCTATTGGCATGAACTATTCTTTTGTGAACCTAAGACCTATAGCTTTGTGAGCCAGGTACCTGAGGCTCAGAATGTGAAATGCTTAGGACCGTGAACTGAAGGAAAGGAACACAGACATAGGATTACCATGACCCTCTGCTGTCTTCTTTATCCTGCTCCCCTGCCCCTGTAAAGCAGGCCATAGAAACAGGAGCACCCCCTCCTGGACCCCCAACATCTGCAGAAAAACCTAGAAATGTTACTCTTCCTTCTCTCTATCTTTCTGTGTAGGAGCTGGCTATAAAGAAATTCTCCAACTTAGCTTGTCTGGAAATTAGTCACATCAACTTCCTTCTAAAGGCCCTGCCCCACACCCAGGAGGAAGGCAGTCACAGAAAGGCCTTCCTGGGTCCCCCAAGCCCTTTTCATCTACTGCTGCTACATCATTCCCCTTTTAATCCATCCAGTCACATCTCTCCAGGGATCACTGTTCTCCACTATTCCTAAGTGTAGAAACAGACAGTCTACCCTGGGACGTGGGTTCTAGCCTATAAATACTCTTTAGTCACTCCTAAAGCATAAATAATAAATTGGTTACACTTCCCTCTATCTGTATTTGTTCCTGTTAGTCTGTCTTTAAATAAGTTATTTCAGACCTGGCTAGGAGATCTGGAGAGTGGAGGAAATTTTCCTGCCCTGCAATGTACTGTTCTTGTAGAGGACAGGAATTTGTTTCCAGGACCCACACTGGGTGGCTCACAACTGCCCATAACTCCAGATCCAAGGAGTCTGACAGCCTCCTCTGGCCTCCTCTGACACCCATGCACACTTGTGCACGCACACACATACACACAAAGGAAAAGAGAAAAAAAACCTAAAGAAAGGTTCATCCATAATGACAGAAAAAGGGTTCATGGTTGTTTAAACTGGTAAGTACATATATTTGAAATTTTCCATAATTAAAAAAAAATAGACAAGGGTTATCTAACCTCAGAGAGACTGCAGCTGTTACAGCTCCTTCTGCCTCAATTCATTGAGGAGGCTTAAGTTAAAATCTGCTTTCTCAAAGACCTCTGACAAACCCATCTAAAATAAAACAAATGTTCTTCCCAGGTCACGGTGTATCACATCATCCTGATTTTCTGTCTTCTTGGGACCCCTGCCACTACCCTTTTTGAGACAGGTTCTTACACTGAAGTTCAAGTTGGCCTGGAACTCATGGGAAATCACCTTGTTATTTACCTGCATGTCCACCTCGTTACCACTGCAACCCTGACACACGAAGTACAACCATGCAAGGCACTGACTGCTGTGCTCACTTCTGACTTCCCACCATCACGTCCCCAGCTCATTAAATACTAAACAATAATAATCAAGCCACGATCAACTGCACAAGTTAAAGTAGCATCATATATGGACAAGGCATGGAAATGAAAACCCATCTGTTACACTTCATACAATTAACTGTCCAACCAAATTCCCTAACAAACACGGAATGAGAGCTACCTTGGCACAGGTCGCCAACTGCAAGAAGCCTGGTTTCTCACAAGGACCACTACACTGCAAAGTCTGCATCATACATAACTACAGCAGAGTTTGCAAGACTTCAGAAGATCTGCACACGAACCCTCACAATGAACTGTCAAGAGAAACACTCCTTTGGGACTACACAAATTCCTCATTCATGTGAGGATGACAATCAGCACTTAGGGTGATTTACATTGCACCCAGGCTGCATCTGGCAAGATGTCCATTCCACTAGGCTGCTCTGGACCTTCTGATGACTTATGTACCAGAGCTAGAGAATCATAATTATTAAACATTTTAAAGAAAACAGATAGTTGCAGTAATCAGGTAGTAATGGATGAGTAGGAAGAGATGCGAGAATGCTCACTGTCACTGTGGCCATGAAACAGCTGTCCTTCTGTTCTCCCACTTTCCTTACCCTAGACTCTCCCTCATCGTTTCCCTGCATTCGACCACATACTCTCAACAGTCTTTTTATTCTTTCTTCCCCTCCACACCCATCTTATCCCCTTTCCTTCTCTCTCCCCAAGGTTACAGAAAATAGAGCTCATTCATAATCTCAAAATGTTTACTGAATAATATAAGAAATGAGAAGTAAAGCAATAAAGAAATAACACTGTTACCCATGAGACTGTGCATCTCCTTCTTGAGGGGGAGAAAAAAAATAAACAGCAAGTTTGTACCACAAAAGACGGGGTGAAGCCAAATGAGGGCTATCAACATGCAGATTTCCACAGCTCCAGATGTGAGCTGTCAGTCATGATGAATACCACAGCAACCTGAGGAACTTGCTGCTACAAGAACTCATTCTAAAAGCATCTGCTTAATGAGAGCTGGAAACAAGCACTGTGCACACTCAACAACTCTCACGCTCTCGGACACTTGTTTCTCACATAACTAAGCTATACACAGATCTTATCTTACCATAAAATTAAAAATTTTCACCAACTTTGTGGCATGAGTCTCAGGTCACAAATAACAGAAAGATCCGATTGGAAGCTTGAAATGTTCAGAAAATTAATTAGGATTTGTCGTGCTGAAGAAAAAAAACCTTTCACTGTGCTTGTCAAAAGCAGTCTGGCACATTGCTCCAGCACGCTGCAATCTGATGAGTGGTAAGCCAATGTTTTATTTACATCTCTACAGCGCTCCAGTGCTTCATTTGCATACACACAAGAACTAAGTCTAACTCCAGGGTTCCAGAAGCTCTGGGAGGAGCTTTCACTCAGGCTAAGGCTTTCTGAAACTGTTTCTAAGCAAGGAGACAGCAGTGAGAACTGGGAGGGGAACACTGAGAAGGAAAAGCAGCCCAATGCTCACAGCTGCAAACAAGCAACACTCTGGCAACATTTCTCATTCTATTTTCAAACCATTAACTTAAAAGAATGCAAGCCTCTGTCTACACGTTAGGCCTACTGAAGCTTACTATATAAGGTAGGCCTTACTCTTTTAAGAGTTCATCAGACTAGAGAACATGCTGATCATCCTCATTTTCTAAAGGCTAAACTGAGGAACACTGAGGATAATCTGTTTTCCAAGGCCACATAGCCAGCAATATGGAAGTCCAGAACAAATTCCTCACCCACTCTGCTACTCTCTTATTCTGTCCTGTCTTATACACTGCATCACGTTATTAACATAAAGCCAAAACTGTGTTAAGATGGGCACTATTTTTAAAATAGTTTTTTTTTAAACTCTCATTCCTATCGCCAATATGACAGGTGACACAGCACAGATATTTCTGTCTCTAATTACTAATCTCTGCAGTTTCAGTACTAACCTGAGCTAGAACTTCCTCATTTCAGAAATCCATGCAACAGTGAAACCACTGCTAATAATCAAACACGTGTGAACACACACCGAAAAGAGACTGCGTAGAATATCATAAAATGCTATGTCTAGTCATGGAAAGTAATGACGTGAAATAACCCAAGTTTATCTGCAGTCTGATGAACAAACTACAACCACTGGAGAGCTCTTGAAAGCTGTAATATGAAGTCACTGGAAACAGGAAATCCACTCCATTTTGAGGGCATGCTGCTGAAGGAAAAGCGTTACATGGAGCCATATGTGGAAACTGAATCTGCACAGATTCTCAGAGGTGCTTTCCTCCATTCCCGAGGAAGCAAGCTTGTGTCATTCAACAATGATAGCTCTAGCCAATTAAAGGTTGGTTTGGGGCTAACACTGTGTGTCTACTGCACCCCTAACCGAGAAGGACTTCAACCATGGTGGAGGATCTGCAGTCGGTCAAAGTAAGGGAGAGTAGATCGGACGAGCTCCCTCACACAGGTAGGCATTCCCACTGGGAGGAGGGGGCTGAGGACAGCCATAGCTGCACTTGACAGGTGAGCACCACATGCTCACAGCAGTCAGTGCAACCGCAATCTTATTCCGCTGTCCCTCATACCACATCAGACTTTGGGAACTATTTCTGTTAATAAGTGGGTTCCATGTCAATCAAGGATCTCCCTTTTCCTGTGTAAATCAAACAGTACCATAGATGCTTTAGTGTGATCACTGCTTGTTCCCACTCTTTCATTGTTCTCAGATAACAGAGCTAGAAATTGGAAATTTTATACACAGTAACCAACTCATAGCAGGATATCCAAACAAATGACCATATGCAATCATTTATTCTTCAAACATTCAAAGGAACTTCAGCAAAATTCATATAACAAAATTAACCATTTAAAACTGACTAATTCAGTGGGAGTTAGCATATTCACAATATGGTATAACCAATCTGGTTCTGAGACAGGGTCGTCATTCCACAGTGGAAGCCTACACCCATTCTACACTCTCCCCGTTCCCCTTAGCTCCTAGAAGCCATCGCTTCACATTCCATCTCCATAGATTTATGTATTGTAGACAGTTTAAAAATTAGAATCTCACAACACATGGCCCTTTGTACAATTCTTTTACTTAGCATGTTTTAGAGTCATCTATGTTGTAGCAAATGTCAAATCAAAACTCCATTTCTTTTTATATTTATATAATCTCCCATTGAATATCTATATCAATCTATTACAATCAGATAGGCATTTGAGCTGTTTTACATCTCAGCTAATGTGATGGTACTGCTATTACTGTGTGTCCATGTGTGTTTCAAGATCCTGGCTTCATTTCTTCTAAGTATATATGCAGAGGTGAACTGTGGATGATATGATAATTCTGCTTAATTTCTGAGGAATAACTGGGAACTATTTTCTACAATCAAACAAGAACCTTTCTCTCTCTCTCTCTCTCTCTCTCTCTCTCTCTCTCTCTCTCTCTGTGTGTGTGTGTGTGTGTGTGTGTGTGTGTGTGTGTGTGTGTGTGTGTGTGGTGGGGGACTGTGCTGATGTGTGTGAGGATGCATGCATTAACAGGTACACATGCTAATGGAGACCAGAAGTAGAAGCTGGGCATTTTTCCTGTACCTCACTCCACCATAGTGCTAACAAATTGGCTAGATGGGCTAGCCAATGACATCTAGGGATCTGACTATCTCCATGATGTCCCCATTAAATCCCAGCATTGGAGTTTTAGATTCATGCCACCACTCTGGAATTTCTAATGTGGGTTCCTGGGGATGCAAACTCACCTCACCCTGTTTGTACATCAGATACTTTACCAACTCAAACTCATGGGGATCCACTTGCCTCTGCCTCCCACGAGCTGGGATTAAAGGCGTGCACCACCACTTGGTAAAATATTTTTTACATGACATTTTCCAAAACTTTCAGATTTGAGTAATGTTCCCTTTGTAAATTTTTTTCTACTGATTCAGGTTGGCAACTCTACATAGAGATTCTTAGCATTTACTTTGTTCAACACAGAGTCATCAGGTGAATTTGATACATTGTATACCCTAATGAACTTATCTGGGGGTCATAGAACAGAACAGAACAGAACAGCCACTAGATTAGACATAGAGGTCAGACAGTGGTGGCACACACCTTTACTCCTATCACTGGGATGCAGAGATCTGTCTGGATCTCTGTGAGTTCAAGGCCACAATGGGAACAGAGCCAGGCATGGTGGCACACACCTTTAATCCCAGCACTTGAGATCTCATGTCTTTGCTTGGGAAGGACACATGCCTTTAATCTCAGGAAGTGATGGCAGGAAGCAGAAAATTATTTAAGGCATGAAGACCAGGAATTAGAGGATTTTAGCAGCAGTTCGACTAACCCTCAGGGGTGAGGACTCAGAGGCTTTCAGTCTGGGGATTCCTGGAAGCAAGACTGGCTGAGGAGTTGGCGAGGGGAGGCTGGCTGTGGCTTATTCTGCTTCTCTTATCTTTCAGCATTTATCCCAATATCTGGCTCCAGGTTTTGTATTAATAAAACCAATTAGCAATTCATGTTAAACATACACACATATACAAGCATACATAAACACCACACACACACACACACACACACACACACACACACACACACACACAACCACTACCACCACCGACCCACCCACATACACACACCACCACCACCACCATGCATACATAACATATATACACACACATAGACCACACACAGAGAATACCTTTCTTCCTTGCTCTATGACAGCTCTACTAGTATCCCATCACTCCCAGATTTTAATAAATGGTTTATGACTCCATCACAAGCCCCATGATTTATCTTTTTTTTTTTTCATTCTTATAACTTCTGCAGATCATCCCTGCAAGCCTTAGGGACACATAACCTCAAGTATTTCCCCAACTTTGAACTTTTAAATCCATTGCATAAGTATTCTCCTTCCTATTCCCCTGGTCCTATACCAAGGCTCGACCAAATGGACACTGTGAGGTTAATACTGGTAATTTGATGAGCTCTGGCATCACCGAGGAGATAAGCCTCTAGTTACACCTGTGAAGGAGTTTCTAGGATTAACGGCAGTGGGAAGACCTGCCCTAAATGACCCAGACTGAACAAAAAGGAGAAAGCAAGCTGAGGACACCTTCATCTCTCTCTGCCTCCCCTGCCATGGTGGACTCTATTCTTGAACTCTGAGTTCAGATAAACCCATGTGGTATTTTGAAAGAGAAGGGTTCCCATAGGTGCATATGTCTGGTGGAACTGTTTGGGAAGAATTAGGAGGCGTGGCCTTTTTGGAGGAGGTCTGACACAGGTGGGGAGGGGGGTTTGAGTTTTTAAAAGACTTGTGACATTCCCCGTTACCTTTCTCTGCCTCCTACTCTCCGATCAGGATGTGAACTCTCAGCTCTTCCTACCGGCCATGCCACTGATTCACCTCCACCATCAAGGACTCTAACCCTCCGGAACCAAACACCCAATTAAATACTTTCTTTTATAAGTTGCCTTAGTCATGTGTTATCACAGCAATAGAAAAGTAATTAGTATATTCTTCCTTCCAGAAATTGCTTTTGGGGGCTGGAGAGATGACTCAGCAAGAAAGACCACTAGCTGCCCTTCCAGAGGACCAGGGTTCAATCCCTAGCACCCACATGACCGCTCACAACTGTCTGTAACCCCAGTTCCAGGGACTCTGACACCCTCACACCAATGTGCATTAAATAAATTATTTTTAAAAGGGGGGAGGGTAATGCCACCACACCCAGAAATTGCTTTTGTCCATATTTTTTGGCAGCAATGGGAAAAATAACTGGTAAAGACACTAAAGTCCTAACACAGCATAATTTCCCAAACAATCTAGAAAGACAAAAGCACACAGACTTACCTGAGACACCTCAGTGACAGTTCAAGGAGATGAACCAGTAAAGCCTGCAAACAACAGCCGCCTGCCTCACACCCGCCTCTCAAGACTCGTTTAGTTATTTTATGAATCCTCAAACATGATTTATATGTCTGATTTGTCTCCTCAACTTGACAGTACATATACATAACAGCATGGTATCTGTAAATCTCTCTAATAAAAACATCTGCAAATGGTTCCACAGAACGGCCCTTGAAGTCCAGTATATCTGAGTATCCTTGTCAGTCTCCAGCCATGATATTATGACAAGGTTATTTCATTTTAAAGGTTACCATCCCTTCAAGTGTCAAATATCACTACTGGGGCAGATGATAAAGAGTATTTTTGTAATCAGCACAGAGTTGATATATTTAAAGGTTAGTAGATTAAATCATCTCAGTAATTCTAAAACCTAGTCTGATAAGAAAATTAGATGAATTTTCTTAGAAAAACAAATACTTTCCATTGCTATAATTCATTCAACTACTGAAGCAAAACTGTTCATTCTTAGTTAAACCAAGTCAATACTCTTGTATATAATATAAAACAATCTGGAAATGACAATAATCTATAAAAATTATTTTATACAGCCCTTATTTAGTTTAAATATGAATACACAAACTGCTATCTTAACATGTATTTGTTTAATTCCTAATTAGCTTCACTTCCATTCTGTATTTCCCACATCTTTTCTCATTCAGTTAGCTTTAAACATATTCTTGCCAATTCTTCATGTTCTCATCAGCACAACTAAAAATTTTTATACAGCGTTGGTATGGGAGATGACTGACAATAATTTTATTCTTCTCAAACTGATTCCTTGCTGAGTGTGTAGGGTGAAAAATATGTTAGAAATGATTTAAAAGTTAAAATTTCTGAAATCCTATTTTTTAAATGAGTATCAAAAGAGAAAGAAAATGAGTATATAGTTGTCCTACCTTTAAAGTGAGAAGTCCACATTGTGGGGAGGTGTGTGTGTGTGTGTGTGTGTGTGTGTGTGTGTGTGTGTGTGTATAGTCAAAGACATTCGGTTTAAAAAAATGCTCTAGCCATTTCTTGAAAAGAAGTTGCATTTATAGTTGTAATTGTTGAAATTATATAAAACAACCCTTTGTTCTTCAGAAACTGCTGAGATGTGGACCTAAGATCACAGGGATCATTGCATACAAAGCAGAGATGCTAAGAGCGGAATCGGTGTTGACAAGTTTAAGCTCGAGCTTCTGAAAGACACTCAGTGCTAACCCAGTTCACAAAGGGAAGATAAAGACTAACAAAGACAACTGTAAGAGAAAATTGATTAAATCACCTTAAAAGAGGCTTTGGTGCAGTGAAATTCCTTAGTGTAGAAATTCCCCCATGGGAAATTGTACAAATGTCTAGTCTAAAGTGTACTAAAATCACAAACAGACACTCACACTAAGGAAAATTGCTTTTTACTTATCAGGTCGAAAGAAACAAGGAAGGCTTGAAAACAGTTATTTCCAGGGGAGAAAGTAAAGCAGGAAAGTGAAGATATAATAAAAGGACTATAATCAGAGATATGGGAAGAAGACAAACTGCATTAATTAATTTTCTTTAAGAAATAAGACCAGCTCACACTGAGATGAATTGTCTCATTTGCCAAGTGTCCCAAGTGGCAAAGTCAAACAAATAACTCTGTAATTCTTCATTAGTATTTCATCAAGTTTAACCATTTGCAGACTGCCACAATGCGGGAGGGGATTCCCCTACTCTGCTGAGAATTACAAGTAATCAACACTTTCATGTGCATTTTACAATACCTTTCTTTCTTGAAATAACCTAATGACAAATGGAAACTGTATAGAGCAAGTCCAAGGATAAAAGCAAGAAGAGCCAACTCGGCAGGGAGGCCATGCTGTCCTGCAGACAGAGGAAATCCTCGCAAATCAACTGCGAGCTGATTTACATTTTTTGACTCACCTAAGCCTAGGTCTCACTGATTTGCTTCACTGATTTGGTTCAAATCACAGTTTTCACATATGCACACAACTAAGAATGCACCAGAAGAACCACAGAGTGCCATGAGAGTGAAAATCAGAGCAACATTAACATAACATGTGCCAAGTACCTGCCTTTTTCCTCACTACACACAATTTCCTCTGATAAAGGCCATATATCCAGCAATTCCTTACTTACATAGTTGAGATTTACTATTAGTAATAAAAAAAATTGTATACAGTAAAACTTGGGAAGCCAATGACTCCTCAACATTCAGTTGAGAAACTGTGAGGGTGCAGTCCTCAACGTTTATGTACTTCTATGACATAGCTAAGACTTCCAAAAGAAGATGAACCGTGAACATCAGGTTTTTATCTTCACTTAGTCCTAATAAGGGATATATGTGGGCTAGGGATCTAGCTCAATGGCAGAGCAACTTAGCCAGTATGCCCAAGGCACTGAGTTAAATCCTCAAATACACCCCTCCAAAAGAAATAAACACATCTTAATCAAAGACTAAGTTTTATGATAGGCACATTGGATTTTTTTCCAAAATGAAAAGAGTTTTATGAAAGTTAGAGAATTAATAAATTATCTTTGATTTTAAAAGTTGGGTGTTGGGGGCTGGAGAGATGGCTCAGAGGTTAAGAGCACTGACTGCTCTTCCAGAGGTCCTGAGTTCAATTCCCAGCAACCACATGGTGGCTCACAACCATCTGTAATAAGATCTGGCACCCTCTTCTGTATACATAATAAATAAATAAATCTTAAAAAAAAAAAAAAAGTTGGGTGTTGGGCTGGAGAGATGGCTCAGAGGTTAAGAACACTGGCTGTTCTTCCAGAGGTCCTGAGTTCAATTCCTAGCACCCATATGGTGGCTCACAACCACCTGTAATGAGATCTGGCTCCCACTTTTGGCCTGGAGGGATACATGCAAACAGAACACTGTACACATAATAAATAAATAAATCTTTTTTTAAAAAAAGTTGGGTATTATATCATCTTAAATATTTTTTATCTGAGTATGTGCTATATACCTGTAACCTCAGAATTTAAGAGATAGAGTGGGGGGACAGTAGTTCAAGGTCATCCTTAGCTGTAGTTAAGTTTAAGGTCATCCTAAGGCTACCAAAGATCATGTCTCAGATTTTTAAAAAAGGAAGAAAAAATATTTAATTACGTTTACACTTACCACCCTGAGATAAAAGTGGCTAAGATTTTGATAGAAATAAATAAATAAACATATATCCTAGAACTCTTTGTATAAATACACTTACTGTTTATAATAACAAATATATAATTAATGTTTATCAAATAGGCTTAACGTGTATAAGCCATGACTTCAGTACTCAGAAGGAGAGGTAGGAGGGTCAGGAGTTCGAGGCCAGCCTGGGCTGCGTGAGAATCTCTCAAATAATACCCATTCTAAGCATATCCTATGTTGCTGCACAACAGCATCAAATCTTATGTAACAAACTATAAAGTTCATAATAAGCATTAACACTGAATTAGCCTCCTGACCACATTTTAGGAATGATGTTTCAATAGTAAACATGCCTGCCTTCCTTGTTTTTTTCTGTTTTCATACTTCTAGCTATGGATAAAACTGGATAACACAAGAAGACTCTGAGAGACCTGCTTATTTCAGACATAACACATCATCGTTGCCACTGGAAGACAGGTAACGAACAGGATGTCACGTATATAACGTGGTGCCACTCCATATTATTGTGTTTTTCTGTTTCTGAGGCAGGGTCTCCTTTTTCTAAGACTGCTGTTTATGGTAGAAAAGTGAGAGTTTTCCCTTTACTATACAACTAGATATAGTAAGTACTATTTAAGGGATGGGGGCTTTTGTTCGTCTGGATTTTGTTTATGTGGGTTTTGGTTTGGGGCTTTTTGTGGGGAGGAAGGTGACTGTTTTGAGTCAGAGCCTCATGTGGCTCAGGCTAGACTAAATCTCACTGTGTAGGCTTATTCTGATCCTCCTGTCCACATCTCCCAAGTACTGAGAATGCAAGCTTGTGTACTCTACCTGAACGGTATAGCTTTCAGTTTTCCTGTATTTCTAGGCTTGTGAATAAAGAACAGCTCCCGGGCTTTTAAGGGAACAATGAGCTGAAAACAGAACAAGAGCATGAGAGCTCAACTCTGATGAACTAAGGAAGAAAGAGAGCCCTTTTCCCAAATTAAATCATGTCTGAACTGTACCTAAGTAGTACAGCTCCACAGCACACTCCTGGCTTCTGAAAGACATCAGTATAAATCCTTTGGTGTCTTTGTTTGTTTTAGGAAAGGCCTCATGCAGCTGATACTGGCCTTGAGTGGCCTAAGCAGCAAAGGATGACTTTGAACTCCTGATCCTCTCACTTCTGTCTCCCAAGTGCTGGTATCACAGGCATGAACCACGACATCAGGTTTTATGCCATGCTGGAGACCAAACCCGGGGCTCTGTACATTCTAGTCAAGTGCCCTACCAGCTGAGCCAAATTCCCAGTCCTGTATTTTTCCTCTAAGATAGTCTATCTGTAACCTAGACTGGCCTCAAACTCCCAGGAATCCCTTGCCTGGGTCTCCTAGGTCTTAAGATTATAGGTACAAATTACCATACCCAGCCTGTCTGCTTTTTTATTTTTATATTTTATTTTTTTTGAAGTTTTAGCAGTTGTATGGGCCCAACACTATGATTTTAAATATATATATAATATAGATATAAATACATTAATTCAAATCTCTCTCCAAAGAGTACAGATAGTTAAGTACTAAAAAAAAAAAAAAAAAAAACTGTTCAACTTCTCTTAAATCCTTAAGAAGGCCTACAATTAAGAAAAACAACTCTGGGCTAGAGAGATGGTTCAGAGGTTAAGAGCACTGACTGCTCTTCCAGAAGTCCTGAGTTCAATTCCCAGCACCCACATGGTGGCTCACAACCATCTGTAATGAGATCTGGTGCCCTCTTCTGGCATGCAAGCATACATGGAAGCAGAATGTTGTATACATAATAAATAAATAAATCTTAAAAGAAAAGAAATTGTTTAAAAAAAAGAAAAGAAAGAAAAAGAAAACCAGCTCCAAGAAGACAGTCATCACGTTAGCCTAAACAACTATCACAGTCTGCCTGACAGCTGCAGTCTGTCTGGAAGCCTCCACTCTAACATTTGCTGTGAGGATTTTAGCACTGATGCTATAAGACCACTTGTTTCCATCACCGTGTCACAGGGCTTTACCCGGTTTTCTTACATGAGGACCTATCATCACACAACAGTAACAGCAGAAGGACTACAATGTGGTGCAGTTTTTACTTGATATGCAGATTTGTTTTTATCTTTTAAATAATATGTAATATAGCTAGAACACAGCTAATTACATTAAAGGCTACAATATGCAGAAACCCAACATTTATAAGAGACAATTCCTTATCACAGTGATCCATAATTTTCATTAGCAGGAACAATTTTCACTTATTAACAGGTTTCTGCACAGTCGCTGATAACCTGGGCTTCATAACGGGATATAAAGAATAAGATAAAGATTCAGTTAATAATTACATGAATAAGATAAAATGAAGAAAAAGTACAATCAGGTCAATCACTGGGGATACAGCAATCTATGACTAGAATAAAAACATATCAGTCACCCATTAAATTTGTCTTTTTCTTTTGAAATGGCAAAATGGTGCAAGCTTATTTCATAAAATTTTGGAGTCCAGAGGAATAATTCTTAGTGCTGTGAAATAATACACCAATGTCTATTTTCAGAGCTTTTGCAAAACTCATATAAAATAAACATTTATACAGCACCTACTTTAAGCCAAGCATGAAAACACACTTAAGCATGAAATGTACAAAAGTGACGGGTTACTGTTCACCATCAATGAATTCACAGTCAGTGTATTCAGTGTGCGTAACCAAATGCCACTAAGAAGATCTTCCAAACTGAGGAACTACATTAAAAGCTTTACAAATTCAACCCAAACTGTCTGACTCTGGGATCTGTTACTGACTATATGAAGACACAATGTATATCTGCCTCTAAAGAAGACCATAAAAATGTCGAAAAACCTAACGTGGAATGTTGTCCAAAGGAAACAGATTAGCTGAGCGGAAGTAAAAGAAGTAAAAGGTGAGTAGTAGCAAGATTTAAAATGTTAGGAAAAGTTAAATCATGGAGAGTGTGAAATATCATGTTGCAGAAAATTAAAAATCTAGATAAATTAGGCTCATGCCGTATTTGTGGGTTGGAAAATTCATTATGACTAAGAAGCTCATTCTCCTCAATTTTATCTACAGAGTCAATGTAAAAATCAAAACACCAGCAAGCTTTTCATAGATTCTGACAAGGTGGTTCTTAAGTTCCACGGAAACAAAGGATCTAGAATAGGACAAAGTATGAAAAGAAGAAGAGTCTGTGAGAAGGTCAGCAGGTGGAGGCACAGACCTTATCTTGATGCGCAGAGAATGCAAGATGGCAGAAGAGAATCTACACCCTAGAGTTGTCTACTGACTCCCACACACACATTGTATACAAGTGCTAATCGGAACTATTTAAAATTATTTGATAGGTCAATTTTATATTCCATGTTTTTATCAAAATTAAAAGTAAAATGTTTTTGAATGAATGAAAACAAAACATGTTGCCAGAAATGTGATACGGATGCAACATTCACTATCGCTGAAGTGTAAGATGAGTAGTTGATAAAGTACTGTTTGCCAGTTTTGTATAGAATCTAGTCTAATAGTTGTAATAATTCCCTCCTAGGCCTTTACCTATAAGAAATTAAAACATGTATCTACAGAAATGTCAATATTCATAGAACCTTCATTCATAATCGATAAAAACCACACATGGATTTGGTGTATAGCTCAACGGTAGACCATGAACTTATACTGTGTAAGGTCCTGGGTTTGACCCCCAGCACAAAAATATCAACAATATCAACAAAAACTAGACAGCTGTACGTCCAAGTTGATGTATAAATTAGTTAGGATATATTCACACAATGGAATAGCATTCAGTAATAAACTCAGCAAAGCACTGATATATGTGACCACTTATATCACTTTTTAAAACACTATATAAAAATATATATATTCTCTATTATTCAACTTATGGGAAATAAAAAACCTTAAATTTTTCTATGATGACAACAAATCAGTGGTTGTAAAAAGAAAAAACAAACAAACAAAAAAGAGGAAAATACAAAATATTTTTAAACAGATGATAATTGAGTACTACATATGAAAATATATGGGATGGTACTTTAATGACCTTAAATACATACATATGAGAAAAAAGACTGAAAATTTTAAAATCTTAAGCAACTTTGTCAAGAAGAATAAGTAGAAAATTAAATAAAGACAACAGAACTAAATAATATTTTTTAAAGTTATACAGATAATCTCCAAAGCAGAGGCTGACTCTCTAACATGTGCAGTGAAATTTGTAATTTCCAGAAAAAAGCACAATGGAAAAGACAAAGAACCTGAATAAGAAGGGAAGAAATCACCACAGGCCTTGGAGACTTAAAAGACATTGACTAGACCAAGGGTGCAGAGAGATGACCAGCATGCAGGACATCCGAGAGACGAGGGAGTTAATCAGCTAAAATTAAATAGAAAATACCAAAGATCGACAAAGATATGGAAGGACTGGAATTCTCATAAATCACTCATGGAAGTTCAAACTGTACACAAGCAATCTGAACAAACTACACAAAGATCACAGCAGCATTATTCTTCACAACCAAAGCTTGGAAACTATTCAAGTAGCCATCAGTTACAAACAGTACATTGCAGGACACAGAGCAAAATAACTGAACCGACTACTGCTACACACAGCACAGATCAATACCACCGTCAACAGAGCTAGAGGAGCCAGAATACTCAGATGGTACAAAGAAATGATGAGTTCTGTTTATTTATTTATTTACTTACTTACTTATTTATACAGTATCTCACATAGCCCAGAATGGCCACAAATTTGCAAGGTAGCCAAGGCCAGCTTCGATGGATTCCATTTGTACTGGGCATCTCCCCAGCCCACCAAAAGAAAATTTCATATAATTTTGAAGAAATCTCATTTGTTGCCCTAGATTTTTTTTTTTTTTTTTGGTTTTTCGAGACAGGGTTTCTCTGTGTAGCTTTGCGCCTTTCCTGGAACTCACTTGGTAGTCCAGGCTGGCCTCGAACTCACAGAGATCCGCCTGGCTCTGCCTCCCGAGTGCTGGGATTAAAGGCGTGCGCCACCACCGCCCGGCGCCCTAGATTTTTTTAAAAGAAATTAACATATTATAGAGTAGTTCCTTTCCACCTAAATTTGAAGACTGCCTATATGCATGTTAGTGCAAACAGATGAGAAGGATAGATGACTCAGCTAGAAAAGGTGCTTCTTGTGAAGCCTGACAACTGAGTTCAATACCCAGGTGTAGCTGGAGTTTTCCTGCCTGGCCCACAGTCAGGGCAAATCTCTCTCACCTGCCAGTCCCACAGCCGTCAGACCCGACCAAGTAAACACAGAGACTTGTATTGGTTTCAAACTGTATGGCCATGGCAGGCTTCTTGCTAACTGTTCTTTCAGCTTAAATTAATCCATTTTTATAAATCTATACCTTGCCACATGGCTCGTGGCTTACCGGCATCTTCACATGCTGTTTCTCATCGTGGCGGCTGGCAGTGTCTCTCTGACTCAGCCTTCCACTTCCCAGCTTTATTCTCCTCCTTGTCCCGCCTACACTTCCTGCCTAGCCAATGGCCAATCAGTGTTTTAATTGACTAATCAGCAATACATGTGACATACAGAACATCCCACAGCACTTCCCCCCTTTTTTTTAAAAAAAAAAAAAGGAAGGTTTTAACCTTAACAAAGTAAAATTACATACAATTTGGGAATTTGGGTGTAGCTTCTCTTACTACTTCCTGCTGGAGGGGGGCGCTGTATCTTATGGGGAAACAAAGAAAATTTTAGGATTATGGAATAGTCCATGAGGGTGTATCGTCTGAGCCAGTTGCCTTCAAACCATTCTGGATGTTGGATCATCTGGGCCATGGTGTCATCGGAGACCTTTCAGGGGGTCTTGGCTGGTCAAACCTGATGTGTCTTAATCTGGAACAAATCCATAGCCTCTGGCTTTCTGTAGGAACAAAAGCAGAGTCTCCTTTCCAAAGTAACATATCCTTATATTCAAATTTTGAAGTCAAGATACCTTTAAAATATACATTTTGGCGTAACTCAACAGCTTTTACAATGAAATGTTTTTCTGCAGTTAAAAGTCCCAAAGACAAGACAATGCAGATTCTCTGTGTAATATCCATTTTTACGTGGCTTATTTTTTATACTACCTTTACTGTCTCTTTAAAGACTTTATTTTTTAAAACTTTGTATTTATTTCTATAACTCTATATATCATCTTTTTTGTCTCTTTCAAGCCTACGTATCTTTTACACACATTGTAAACTATTATATCTGAATCTGTCTTATTGTGAATCTATTGCCTTAAACTGCAGCAGCTGTGGCTGCTGGATCCACCCACCTCAGCTTCCCAACATGGCCATGGTTTACCGCCAGCTCTGGGAGCTATCGGGGGTCTATGCTTTTAGCCAAGCAGCGTGTAGCCCAGAAACCTCCCCTTTTGCTCTGCACCAGCAAAGGCTAAATCCACCATGCAGCTCAAAGTGCCACTTGCAAAGGCCTCATTCCCGCCATAGGCAGGTCGAGCACTCACGCTAGGAACCCACCAGTAGCTCAAACCAGCAGCTGCCGCTCATTTGAGAGAGACAATTAGGAAGCTGTTTTTCGCTCTGTTTTAGAATCTTTTCTCAGGTTTTAGGTGGAAACTCTTGCCACCACGTTGGACGCCATTTGTAGCTGGAGTTTTCCTGCCTGGCCCACAGTCAGGGCAAATCTCTCTCACCTGCCAGTCCCACAGCCGTCAGACCCGACCAAGTAAACACAGAGACTTGTATTGGTTTCAAACTGTATGGCCATGGCAGGCTTCTTGCTAACTGTTCTTTCAGCTTAAATTAATCCATTTTTATAAATCTATACCTTGCCACATGGCTCGTGGCTTACCGGCATCTTCACATGCTGTTTCTCATCGTGGCGGCTGGCAGTGTCTCTCTGACTCAGCCTTCCACTTCCCAGCTTTATTCTCCTCCTTGTCCCGCCTACACTTCCTGCCTAGCCAATGGCCAATCAGTGTTTTAATTATTGACTAATCAGCAACACATGTGACATACAGAACATCCCACAGCACCCAGGCCCGCACAATGGAAGGAGAGAATGGACTTGAACAAGCTGTCTTCTTGATTGCTACATGTACACTGTGGTGTGTACATGGGTACCATACATGGCATGTGGGTGCTCACATACAAATAAATGTAATTCAAAACAAAATTTTTAAAGTCTGTTTGTCTATATAAAGCTTATAAATGTACATTTAAAAATCATGACATACACATATTCTCTTTTAATGAAATAATGTTCTTAAATACTGTAAAGTTTTGAGTATTATAGTAGATTCTGCCATTTGTGGAGTGTGTGTGTGTGTGTGTGTGTGTGTGTGTGTGTGTGTGTGTGTGTGCCTACGTGTACCCTCCCTCAGGTGGGTCTCACTGGGGCCTGTTGCTCCCAGATTGGACTAGCTAGGATCACAAGCCTGCCACATGGGTGCTGGAACAAACTCTGGTCCTCAGGGTGCAGGGCAAGCACTTGTTACTCAGCCGTCTCTCCAGCCCCCAGCACTCTGGTATTTTACCTGAAAAGCTGAGTGGTACTACAAATACTTTCTGGTATCTATCAATGCATTTTTTAAACCATAGCTTCATCTTTAACTTTATAGAGTTAACAAGGTATTTTCCAAATACAACAGAACATAATTACTGTTTTTGTTGATGATCTAGAAAAGAGGTTTTCAACTTAGGGGTCCAACGACCCTTTCACAGGGGTTGCGTAAGGCCATCAGAAAACACATATTTACATTATGATTCATAACAGTAGGAAGATTACAGTTATGAAGTAACAATTAAAATAATTTTATGGTTGGGGGTCACCAAATGAGCAACTGTATTAAAGGGCCGCAGCTTGAGGAAGGTTGAGAACCACTGGTCTAGGACAAGTCTTGAAAGTGCATCTGATAACAACCAGTTACGAGGTAACAATTGTTTCCACTTCTGCAGTGGAGCATCAGTTCTATCCCATGCAGTTTAATCCTCATTATCCCTGCACCTGAGAGCAAGCAGCCTGTAAAATGCCCATCTGTTGATTTCAGAGTCACAGAGCTCTCACTCACTGACAACAACACTGTAGGAGAAATGATGCAGACTCCCTTCTGAGGAAAACACAAGGGAACCGGTAAAGGCAGCATTCCCAAGTTCTAAAGACATTCCACAAAATTCTGACAATAGGCTGTCACCTCAGTAAGCTCATGGAACTGTCTCCAATGTACACCAAAGTGAGATGGAAAGAGCTCCTGCTGCCAACCAAAGATAAAAACAAGCACATCTTAGTTTGGGTTGTGTATTTTCCTTCAGCGTCAGATCACACAATACTCTAAAGCCTAAAGTCAGCCATGCTGACTTTGGCCTCCTACTCCCACCCTCTGCTGGCTGGGGCTCCTGGGAGCATTTTTAATTCAGATAATCTCTTTCATACTGTATCACATGGAGCAGTAGACATTGAATAATTTGTTGAAGTTTTCTAAAACATATGCTTTTGGGACTAGCTCCCTACTAACTCACCAGATATCTGTACTCATTTTTTGTGATCCAAACACACTTGCCTAATTTCAGCCTCTAAACTTATCAATATCCTTTTTCCTCAGTATTGTCCATGCCCTACCCCCATCTACAGAACTCTCCACACACTCTACTTTCCTTCAAACCAGATGCAGTATTTCCTCAGGGAACTTCAGATATGCTGGGTCTTCCTATTACACACCTCATCCCACATTGTACTCCTTGGCACTACTTACCACGGTTATAATTCAATAATTAATTCTATGATTGATTACTTTAATATCTGGCTCTCCTTCATGATGTAAGTGCCATGTGACTATCCCCAGTGACTTTTACAATCAACTCAAAAGTAAAGTCTTTGTCAAATAAATGAATTTGAAAATCATTATACAACTTAGTAGATAAACTAAAAAGGTTACTTAACATCCTTAGACTTCAGTTTTCAAATCTATAAAATGAAGATAATATAAACAGTCTCGCTGAGTTGTTGAGTGTAACGGTAAAATTTCAAACTCTAAAATGGCGTAAAAATATTAATCTATTATTGTAAGAAGATATTTCCTATTTAATATCTATATCTTAGTGATATTAGCTAAAAACCTTTAAAATGCTACAAATTATCAAGAAGATAACAATTTAAAGGCAGTCATTAGTTCCAGCTGGGAGCAGCTTCAACAGTCTCTGAGCACAAACATAAGCACTGCTGGCTGCATAACCGTCCACCTCCTGCAAAAGCCTGCCAGGCCTCCGCAACTCATGCTCCGGAGAGCAGCGTTTGCTATGTGCTGGTTCACAACGTACACCAGCAAAAGTGTGGATCAATAGTGAAAGATGGGGCTCTCCAATTCACTCACAACTTCACCTGAGTCAATAGATTCGTGAAAATACATACTGTGTCATACTTGCTACAGTCTTTGATCTTCAATACAAGTCTGGCCATAACAACACACATCTCCTTCCCTGTGTTCTGCTGTAACCTAATCCTAGAACAGCAGAATGATAATGTTCCTCTTGTCAGTATAAACAAATGCACACCAAATCATTCACTTAAATCTTTCAGGTATCTCTGATAACTTTAGAATCTCTGATTCTTAAAAAAAATCCTATGCATACAACTAAAAGGCAGATATATAAAGCATAATTATTAATCACATGAAAATTTATACTCTGGATACTGTAGTCTTCAAAGGTATTCCTATGATAGTCTAGAGATAATTGTATATCCATATGTATACATATACAATCATCTCTATATATAACCTTCATATACCTATATGTTAAAACCCAACTCCACTGTGTAATTATATGGGTTTGCCTGTACCCTTGTCTAGAAAGGAATCTCTCTCAAAGCATGGCTAGTAGCTCTTCAACCCATACCTCAGCCCTGAGGACAGCAGCTCAGGATGATGGCTTCAGTTGACATGTGCAAAAACCTAATCCCCACCGTCACTCACATCTTTGTGCTGCCTAACTCACCCTAAAAGTCAGGTTCTAGAGTCATCCATTCTTAACTCTAAAGGAAGCACTCCTAGTTGAAAAACAAAACAAAATAAAAAACAAAAAACACAACCACCTTCCTTGTATAAGATCATGGGAATGTAAATTAGCCCAAACAATATGGAGATCAGTATAAAGCCTTCTCAAAGAATTAAGAATCAGAAAAGAGGCTTCCATATAAAGTTTGTTTATGCCGTTTCTGAAATTGTGTCAAACTTTTGATGATCGAGTTGCACTGAATCTGTAGATTGCTTTTGGCAGGATGGCCATTTTCTCCATGTAGTCATAGTCATAAATTTCTTCTAAAATTCAATTGCTTTATATACCTGGTGTACCCATCAGTGTAGCATTAAAGCATAACATTTTAAATAATGGTAATAAGAATGATTAAAGCAACAATTATACTCTTTGATATATTAATGGATAGAACAAAGATCAGTAGTATGAGTCTCTGATATAACACCGCTCTACTAGAAACAACAAGAAATTGGTGAGTAAACTAAATCAATTAATCATTTCCATCTGCTGTGACCATGCACACTAGACTACTCTCCCGGTTTTCCTTTAACTGAGAAAATGGAAGACTCACTTGGTGTTCAAATCATATCAACAGAAAGAACATACTGAATAAGGCTTTCCAAACAGACTGCCTCTAAGAGCCAACGAAAGGCTGGAAGCTGGAAAATTAAGAAGAGAAAACTTTTCAGGGTGTATCATACTTGGCAGCTACTGGTGATTGGATCAGACTCAGTACAGAACATTCTTGTCTTTCTTGTCTGTATTTTCACAGAAATGATTTTTCCATTCCAGCACTTATATACATCTATGCATGGCAGTAAGAGAGCATTCCCTGACTTTCAATACATATGGTGTGCATTCAATGACATCATTCACCACAACATTTGCCAAGTTTAACCTCTTGTGCAGACCACCAAAACACAGTTTCACAGTCCCTATGGGACTAAAAAGAGTAGTTCCTGCAGAATGGAGAGGTTATTAATGTTTCATCCATATAACCATACCCTCCCTATCCTCTCATAAATAAAACCTTTGTAATCTTATAATGTATCCAACTTTCATTAACCCTTCACTGTTGTTTCATACAGTGAAGTGTGAACACTCACTTGGTAGCTGTGTGCTATGGCAGGTGCTGTTTACTATGTCTTTGTTGAAGAGATTACAGAGTGGATTTTATTATGAAGACAGATGGAAATTACTATGTGAACTGAAAATTGTAATTCATATAATTGATAGTTTCATTAATGACTATGAAATAAGAATCAAAGAAGCTTTTCTTCCAAAGAAAGGCTTTCACTAATGACCTGATTTTTTAATTTAAAGCTAAGTATTCTATTTACAAATTTTTTAGATGACTGTATAAGGGAGTCTATGATCCTTCAAGATAGTTAAAAACCTTCATGGTTCTTTTCAGAGAGTTATTAAACATGCCCCGAATTTTATTTTATTTTTTGAGAAAGGGTATTCCCATGTACTACAGACTGACCCCAATTTTATGGCAATTCTACTGTCTTGGCTCCTGGTGCTAGGGTTACAAACATGTCACCACACACGGCTCTAAGTTATTTTTAAATCAGTAAAAATTGGAGTGAAAAGCAACATTACCCATATCAAATGATTTTGGTCCCTGACCCCACGTATAAGTATAAGAAACTAAGTAAGAAGACACTGTTGAGAGATGCTGAGGGGCAGGGGGGTTCCTTCACATCACCATGTTTACTGAGGTACTTAAGCAAACAGCAGAGTTCTGCAGCACAAACCATTCACGGTTTTAAGGTAAATGTCAAGAAACCTAATGTTCGAGAAGTGCAGGGGAGCAGAGCACTCTCTGTGAAGCGGCAGCATGTCTTCATACAGCCATCCCACAGGAGGCAGGGTCCTGTCTAATCACTGCAGTACATGGCACATCCAGTCAACTCAAAAATAAGTCAAATAGGGCTGGAGAGATGGCTCAGAGGTTAAGAGCACTGACTGCTCTTCCAGAGGTCCTGAGTTCAATTCCCAGCACCCACATGGTGGCTCACAACCATCTGTAATGAGATCTGGCACCCTCTTCTGCATACATAACAAATAAAATAAATCTTTAAAAAAATAAGTCAAATATTATAAGACAAAATTTGGGGGGGGGGGTTGTGGGGGGGGGGACTTTTCCAAGACAGGGTATCACTATGTAGCCCAGGATGGCCTCGAAAGCACAGAGATCTGCCTAAGTTGGCCTCCCAAATGCTGGGATTTAAATGTGTATGCCGCTACATACAGCTAAGACAAAATTCTTATACCTTTGCCTACTGAAGTTTCTTTGAGACAAGGCTTCAAACTTGTTACATCGTCAAGGCTGACTTTGAACTTTTGATTATCCTGTCTCTGTCTCCAAGTACTGAGATCATAGATGTGTGTGACCATGCCTAAATTACATCTTTAAAACTAAAATAGATGCCGGGCATGGTGGTGCACGCCTTTCTTTAATCCCAGCACTCAGGCAGAGGCCTGAGGATCTCTGTGTGTTTGAGGCCAGCCTGGTCTACAGTGTGAGTTCCAGAACAACCAAGGGTACACAGAGGGACCCTGTCTCGAAAAAACAAACAAAAAACTAAAATAGATACTAATATTTCCATTTAAAAATGAATTTCAATGAGCTGATGTAATTTGGAAAATGATGATTTCATTATGCCTTTTTAATGTAAATAGTAAACTAACATGATAACACTATGATTCTCTGAGGCCTGAAATTTTCTAGTACACTGCAATGCTTCTTAAGAATTAAGCACTTTAGGTGCTTGGAGAGATTGCTCAGGAGGTTAAAAACACCTACTGTAGCACCCACACAAGGAGGCTCACAGTCACCTGCATCTTCAGTTTCAAGGGATTGGACACCTTTTTCCATTTTCCACAAGCACTGTATACACAAGGTTCACATACTGATTAAACATACAAATAAAATAAGTATTTCTGGTAAGAGGGCTCAGCAGGTAAAGACGCTCACTTCCAAGTCTGACAATCTAAATTCAATCTCAGGAACTCACATGGTGGAAATAGAGAACTGTACACAAGCTGTCCTCTGAGATTCATACTCATGCTGTGCCACAGGAGCACTTATAGACACACACAACACACACACACACACACACACACACACACACACACACACACACACACACACACCACATACACACTCACACACAGTTTTTTAGAAATTTGTTTAAAGAATTAAGTATTTCAGGCCGGGCAGTGGTGGCGCACGCCTTTAATCCCAGCACTCGGGAGGCAGAGGCAGGCGGATCTCTGTGAGTTCGAGGCCAGCCTGGGCTACCAAGTGAGTCCCAGGAAAGGCGCAAAACTACAGAGAAACCCTGTCTCGAAAAAAACAAAACAAAACAAAAAAAAAGAATTAAGTATTTCAAAAACAAATTCTATCTAGAAATGTTAGACAAAATGGTTCTGAAAACAACAGTAGTTCAATTATAAAATAGGCACCACATTCCAGGATAATACAATAGCTTCTAAGTGTTGTGAGTAATACTCATCACCATAAAAAATGATGAGCACAAGACTTAGTGCATATGTTATTTTACCAGGTATGTTTAAACATTCCACAATGTACTCTCTACAAAAACATTATGTTGTTCATCCAAAACAAAGAAATTCTCATTTGTCAATTGAAAATTAGTAATAATACAACCTATTTACTTACAAGAACACTTATAATCCTGTAGTGAATAAATAATATTCATTGCAACTCATTTTATACTTCAGGAACTTAGGTTCACAAACAAGGGTCACACCCAGGGTTGCAGTTATTAAGTGGCAGAGCTAGATGTTCCAGTCTGTCATGTGTATGTGTGCAAATACACATCAACGTTCACACAGAGGCCAGAGGAAAACCTGGGATGTTAATCCTCCTCCTCAGGCACCTTAAAAACCCTGTTTTAAAGTCAGAGTCTCTCACTGGAACCTGGTGCTCAATGGTGCTGCTAGCAAGTGAGTCTCAGAGATCTACTAGCTCTACCTCCCATCACCTGCATTACAAGAATGTGCCTCCATCCCCAAATCTTTACATGAGTTCTGGGATTGAATTCAAGTGCTCAAGCTTGCACAGTACTTTAAATGACTGAGCTATCTCATCACTCCATCAAACTATGTCTTTCTGACTCTAAAACCTACCAGGTTTGCTCTAGATGAAACTGATCAAATTGACAGACTTCAAGTACAAAGTACAAATCTTCTAAGGACTACAGTAGCCCCCTAATCCACAAAGGATACTTTCAACGCTATCACCCATCCCAGTCAGATGCTGAAACTGAACACAGTATCAAATGATAAACATACAATCACACACCATTTACCTTTGAGCTGTGTTAGAGACAACAGCCAGTGGTGTATACAATGGAAGTGGTGTATCCCCTTAAACAATAAAGGTGCTGAAAAGTCCTACCACTTAGTGACATCACAGTCATCTTAACATTGCAGTGAAATGTACTATTTAAATGTTGTAGAGATGATGGTATAAGCGTGCTGGCTACCAGTCATATAAAAGTAAAGACCAAAGCATGGTGTACAACATACAATGCCTGAAAACCATAATAAACAACTGTTCTGCTTTACATGTTTACTATAATGTTGCTATCTTGCCATATACTTTCTAGACATAGAAAAGCTGATGTGAAATGTACACAATGTTATGCCAGCATCCACCTCACCCATCTCCTGTTCACCACCTAACTTGTGTACAGTGATAGACCTACAACATGTAGGCTTGTGTAAGTACACTCCAGAATGCTCCTGCAAAACAGCATCACCTGATGACCCACTTCTCAGAGTACACCATGATCACAAAGTGATGTAAGACACAGATGCTCATGATTAATTTATGAATTAGGTGCATTAAGACAACAACAGTACTAGGCATGGTGGCACATGCTTTTCATCCTAGCTTTCGGGAGACAGAGGCAATCAGATCTCTGAGTTATTGGCCAGCCTGGACTTCAGAGAGTTCCACAACAGCCAGGGCTACACAGAGAAACCCTATCTTGGGGGGAAATGCAACAACAGTCACTAATAATAAAAGAGAACAACGACAACAACACAGTGAATGGTACTGTCAGCACTGCTCCTCCTGCACTGGGGCCGTCATGACATCAAGGCCGACTTAAACACAAGCACTGCTGCAAAGATCAGAGAGCGGAGCCAGCCAGTGCCCAGTGACAGCACGACTGACAGAGCACCGAGTGGGAGTACCTCACAGCCAAGCATGTTATTCACAGCAGTGTACAGGTGACAAAGTCTGTGTCTCTGACATTTGCATGTAATAGTTTAGATCACAGTTAACTGAAAATAACAAAAACGGCAGAAAACAAAGCCACAGACGACAGGAGGAACTGCCGCAATCAGACAGCAGAGGAGTCTGGCAGCCAAACTACAGTTTCTATAACTAATGCTAACTAACAGGGGAACGCCACACGCTTCCAGAACTTTTTAAAGGCAAAAGAATATATTTATAGCCAGGCAGTGATGGCGCACACCTTTAATCCCAACACTTAGGAGGCAGAGGCAGGTGGATCTCTGATTTCAGGGCCAGCTTGGTCTACAGAGTGAGTTCCCTGACAGCCAAGGCTACACAGAAAAACCCTGTCTCAACAAACAAACAAACAAAGAATATATTTGTAAACTAAGATAAAGACTGATCACAACGATCCAGTAAAATACATGCAACTCCAACTATCTACAAAACCACTCAACTCCCCATATCTACTCCATTACATTTCTAACATTTGGTTATTCTGTCTGTTGTCCAGCATTTGAAGACAATAGTCATCTAAAACCAGGACATAAAATTACCTTTTCAAAGATTAAAAATTGGTAAGCCCTAAACATGAAAACACTCAGGTGTCAACAAGTGACTTAAAAGTTTCTTCTAAACAGCCTTCTGTCGACCGTTGGCAAAGAAAAGCATCATTAAGGACATGGTCCTGGGACTTCAGAGTCCTGGAGCCCAAGGTTGGAAAACACAGGATATATGATTCAGTTCTCACCTTGCAGCTTTGAAAAACATCTTATCCAGGAAAAGTTGTGGATCTGGAGAAGTCATGTCCTCTGCCTTCTTGCTCTTGACTACAAAAACTATTCTCGGCCCCTGCATTGCATATTCTCCCGCATCCTCTCAATTCACCACCCTCTTAGAGCAATAAAAGTGAGCTCTCACCATTCTGAGTAGAACTGAATCCATTCTTCCATTTTCCTCCAATAATTTATTTCTTACAATACCCAACACAATTAAAAATTCAAACAGAAAAAAGTAAAGTCTCCACAAAAAATAGTCCAATAGCGATGTCTGCCTCTATGTCTCCCGAAAAGAATGGTGACAAGAGCTCTCTAGACAGATTATAGGGAACATGAAGACACAGTCAGGAAACTTGAAGGAGGTCCAGTGAACAAAACAAAGACAAGGCTGGCTCTGTTGCACAAAATCTCCTGTCAACTCTTCAGCCTCAGAATATCTCAGCCATTACACCTCAAGAGTGCCCATTCCCAACAGTCAGGGCAACATAAAGGCATATATCATAACTAACTGAAACACTTCATAAATTATTTAACTTCCTGAACACTTCCTAAACATTTATTAAAGGGCCTTTCTGACTATTCTAGCTAGGACCTTCAGGGTAAAAATGGCTTCAACAATTTAATTCCTCAACATTGCTTTAATATCTCATATTAAATAAAAACTCAAAAGTGACTATTAAGCATTTTTCTCTTTCTGTAATTCATACTTTTTTCAAAAACTTATTATTAACAATGTAATATTAGAGCCATTATGTTCAGCATTTTAACCAGAAACGTTAAAATATTCTTCCCACTAGCTCACTCTAGCTTCAGCATGGGAATTTCAAGTTTCCAAAGAGTTATGAAATCTTTTATGGATTTCAGTGAACTGGGGTATTTGCTGGCTTGCTCATACTAGGTCACAGATCTACAATCTCAGACCTAAGACCACAGGCCTAAGTTCACAGACCTTAGATCACAGATGTAAGATCTCAAACCTAAAATCACAAACAGTGGTGGCACTTGCCTTTAATCCCAGCACTCGGGAGGCAGAGTCAAGCAGATCTCTGTGAGTTCGAGGCCAGCCTGGTCTATAGAGCAAGCTCCAGAACAGGCACTAAAACTACACAGAGAAACCCTGTCTCAGGGGAAAAAAAAAAAAAAGATCACAGACCCAAGATCAGTGATATAAGATCACAGATCTAAGATCACAGACCTGAGATCACAGACCCAAGATCACAGACCCAAAATCAGAGACCCAAGACCACATACCTAAGATTATGACTGACTTGAGATTGGGGGAATTAGTATGTAAAATGAAATAACTGAAAACACACAGAAATAAAAGTATAGTGAAGTGACATGTCTAACAGAATTCACCTATCCATTAGGAAAGAAGTTTAAAGGTCTCTAACCACTGATGACTGAAAGGCTTTATTCAACTCTCAACACTGCAGAACACAGTATGGGACTCAGAAGTCAGGTTCTTGTTCCTACAGTATTCAGTAATCAGCTTCGTGCCTTGGTCAAAGCCACCTCCACTTCATTAGCCATAAATTTCTAAAAAGCTACCAAACTACCCACTAAAGTCCTAAGAGAATATTTTTATTCTAAGACAGTTTAAGCACCCTTAGATATCCAGCTTTCTAAGCAATGGCAGATAAAACAGTTGAATGAAGAAGACAGGACAACAAGAATCAAAGCCCTGACAGCAGCCAGAGTGGGAACCGACAAAAGAGTTGACCAAAAACTTTACCAAGTCAGGTCCAGGAACCTCACAATGCATGGTTCATTAGAAACAGGAGAAACTCTTCCACTACAGAGAAATCCATGCCCTTGTTTCTCTTTCTGGCACTTCGGTTGTTCTTTGGTCATTTTGAGAAAGGATGAAGAAGAGCAGAGAAGACATGTAAAATTTATCCTTAAAACCAAGACTGTTTGTGAGCTTCATGCTCCACTCTCAACAGACTGAAGAGTAAATGACAGCAAGGATTCTTGAGAGTATCTACAAGTCACAAGTTACTTCAGCGTGCTCAGACTTCAGAGTGCACACTGAGTTAGAAGAGAGATGGATTCACACAACAGGCAGTTTCCCTAACTCCAAATGGGGAGTTTAAAACCACTGTATCTGATGTTATGTGACCTGGATTTGAGGTCTATCAGCAAAAGTAACAAAGGAAAGGCAGGAAAACAAGTTATGATATTTCCTTTCATCTACCAAACCACCTCACCAGCCCCCAAATTCAAGTCTTAATTGGAAAAGTAAAGAAGACAGCAATGCTCATCTTCACAAAGACCAATGGACCAAATGAATTAACTTCCGAGAAAGCAAGCTTTTCACTAACTTGTCTCAAATACACATCTAATAAATCTGTGAAGTTTGCTATATTGCCAAGGGTGACCTTGGACCTCTAGTCCTCTCATTTCCACCTTCCAGGTACTTGGATTACAGGCATGCACACAACTACCGGCTGTGGCCAAAGTCTTAGATTCAGATTGGATGGAATGATTTGTGGCAAAAGAACTTTCCCATAAAAATATCCTGGTAAAGTCACAAATTCCTTTTAAAACAGTCTACTGAAAGACACCAGAGAGAGCTGACTGGGGAGCTCTGTTTGCAGCAGTCAGAAGAGGGGAGAACAGCAACAGGGAGGGTAGATGTCCTGCTGCCCATCTTCACTGGACCCTTGCTTCCACTCAGACATAAGTGGAAAACATAAAAGCAAGCAATGCTCTGACTGTCCCGTGGGGGTAATCAGACAGAATCAGAAACGTGAGGAGTCAAAAGCCCAGAAAGGAGGTAGAGAACCAAGCCTGATACTCACCCAGCTTTCCCCTCAAGACAGCTGCACAAACAAGACCAAAACAAGGGCAACATAACCGACATGTTAATGTGGAAAGGGAAAGTCTCATGGGGTCCCAACCCTAGACAAGAACTACAGGCAACTAATGACCGCTGGGAGAGGGAGGATCAGCCTCTCCAGGGTTGAGCCCCCTTGGTTATCCAATACAAAGGGGTCAGGCCTGAAACCATATGTAACAAACAATAAAAACATACTTGGTAGGTTGCATTTGTACATTTGTGCATACACATGCACACATACATACATGCACACAACAATGATAAAGAAAAAGAATCTATCATTTTGAGAGTGGGGACATAGGAGGTGTTGGACAGAGAGTGCCTGGGAGGGACTAGAGGGAGGAAACGAAAGAGGGAAAGTGATGTAATTGCACTTCAATTTAAAATGTATTAAAATACAACAAAAATATTATATGCCAAGTTTTATAAGCAGTAAGGCTTTAAAAAGTATGAAAATGTTCTCAGCCACCCTAGGAGACTAGAATTTAGAGTTCAGAACTCATCAGGGTAAGAAGCTGAGAACACACTGAGTTCTCAATCAAAACTTGCACTGGATCCATCCCTAACTGGATTGGTAGCCACCCACTCTGATCAGCCGAGGACAGGCAGAGATCCACATTTTCATAAAATTTCTCTTTATATCAAAATTCACTACATATGTCAACAACAGCAATAAAACCAACAAGAACCCGGGTAACTCAGAGAGCACAGCAAGGATGGAGACTTCCTGGAGCACAGCGACTGCCACGCTCCGGAAAACCGTGGGGCTGTAGAGAGACAAGCGGCTAAAGCACAAGGACCAGATTTCAGATCCCAGAAACCATGCTGGCCACATGGTATGCCTCTACTTCCAGCTGGAGGGGGAGACTGGGGTCCCCACAGCAAGCTTATTAGCAAGACAAGCAATATCTGGGTTTCTCTGCCTCCGTGACCAAGGAGAAGAGCAACTCCTGACTTTAACTTCAGGCCTGTACACGGACCTACATACATGCAAAACAGATATAAGCATGAGCACCAAGCACACAAACATGGAGGGGTGGGGGAGCGGGAGACTTAGAGAGATGAATCATCTAGTAAAGGCATCTGCAACCAAGCATGACAATCTGAATTCATCCCTGGGGTCTACATGTCAAAAGAAGAGAAGCAATTGTTGCACCTTGTCCTCTAACCTCCACATGCACACTGTGGAATGTGCACACTCATACACAAAATAAAGTATAATTTTAAAAAGAAAAGAAAGAGAACTGAGAGACAGGGTCAACGAAGTAGCTCAGTGAGATAAGGTGCTTGCCATGTGAGCTTTGAGACCTGCGTCTGACCCCCAGGACCTATATAAGGTGGGTGGGGGGAAGTGACTCCTGCAAGTTATCATTTACATGTGTGGGGCAGCATGTGGGCCACTCACCATAACAAGAAAAGGAGAAAGAGAAAACACAACATTGAGAAAAAGATTGAGAACTATAGCAGAGAACTAAAACACATTAAAACAGATTTAATAGGACTGAGTAACTACTAAAATTGGAATACAAAAGATGACTAAATAGATTATTGATGAGGTAAAATGCAGAACAACTGAAAAATAATGAAAAACAAGACAAACATTGAAAAAGGAATGAGGTACTAACAGACGCCATCATGTGAGCGTGTGCAGGCATGTGCACACATGAGAGCGTGTGCAGGCATGTGCACATATGTGAGCGTGTGCAGGCATGTGCACACAGGCAAAAAAGCATGAGAGGGATGGGCACATGCCTCAGCTCACCTGTGAGGACAGAGACAACTTTCAGTAGTCAGTTTTCTCCTTCACCTGTGGGTCCCAAGGACTAAATGTCAGTTGTCAGACTGGAGTGACAACGGCTTTTTCGGCCTTTATCACTGTGTTTTCACAGCTGTATTGCCCTTTGTCTAAAAAAAAAGTCATAAACAGCACATAAAACAAAAATCTGGTATGTGTAATCACTGAGGTATCCAAGTGTCTTATCATAGGAGTTTATGACATTAATTTAAAAAATAAGCCGGGCGGTGGTGGTGCAAGCCTTTAATCCCAGCACTTGGGAGGCAGAGGCAGGCAGATCTCTGCGAGTTCGAGGCCAGCCTGGTCTCTAAAGCGAGTTCTAGGAAAGGCGCAAAGCTACACAGAGAAACCCTGTCTCAAAAAAACAAATAAACAAACAAACAAACAAACTGGATATGGTAACTCTACAACTGTTGCAGCAACTCAAGAGATAGAGACAGAAAGTTCACTTGAACTCAGCTGTTAGAGGCCAGTCTGGGCAGTGTAGACCTCATTTCAATAATAAATAAACTCTAATGATGCTTGGCAACCACCGCCCCCATCTAAACAGGAAATAATTAGGAGACACTAGGGCCTTCCCAGACAGTTGGCAAGTACCTGAGTTGATCTTGGTGTTCCTGTTCCCTTTCAACTCCATGCTATTGGAACGCGAAGATCTGTGTATTTACTGTCACAACCACTACAGACCTCAGGAGGAGGGGTTTTCTCCCCCGGGGCACAGTAGTAAGAGATTATTTAGTGCTGATGCTGTTCTGGAATGATCATGTTCTTTTCAGAAATGAGACAAGATAAGAGGTGACCAGACTCACTGTGCCCCAAGACAAGACTTTGGAAGTGCTTCATTCCTTCCTAACACAATTTTCCTTACCTACCTTTGCAGAACATCCTCTATAACCTTCCTTCCAGCTCTCCAAGGTTTTGTTTCTTTTTAATTTATTCTCTCATATATTATATCCCAACCACAGCTTCCCCTTCCTCCTTTCCCCCAATCTCCACTCTCCCCCAGATCCATTCCTCCTCCATTTACCTTCAGAAAAGATCAGGCCTCCCAGAGATATCCACCAAACATATTATAACATGTTACAAATAAGACTAGGCACATACCCTCATATCAAGGCTGGACGAAGCAACCCAGTAGGAAGAAAAGGGTCCCAAAATCAGACAAAAGAGTCAGAGACAGACCCCACTCCCATTGTTAGGAGTCACACAGGAAAACCAATCTACACAACCATAATATATATGCTAAGGACCCAGGTCACACCCATACAGGCTCACTAATTATCAGTTCTCTGAGAGCCCCTATGAGCCCTGGTTGGTTGGTTCTGTGAGCAGTGTTCTTGTGGTGTCCTTGACCCCTCTGTCTCCTACAATCCTTCCTCCCCTCTTCCACAGGATTCTCCAAGTGCCACCTGATACTTGGCTGTGGGTCTCTGCATCTGCTCCCATCAGTTGCTGGATGAAGCCTCTCTGATAATGGTTATGCTAGGCTCCAGTCTATGAGTATAGCAGAATATTTAGGAATTTTTTCATTGACTTTTTTCATTTCATTAGGAATCATTTCATTGACTTTTTTTCCCCCAGTCATGTTTGGTTCTATCCTAAGTCTCTGGACTATCTAGCCTCTGGTTCCTGGCCATCCAAGAGTGTCAGGCATGGTCTCCCTCTACTGGAGTGGGTCACAAGTTGAACCAATCATTGGTTGGCCACTCCCATGAGTTCTGCAACACCTTAACTCAGCACATCTTGCAGGCAGGATAAACATTAAGTCTCGAAGGTTTTGTGGCTGGGTTGTTGTTGTCCCCGTCCCTCCACTGGAATCCTTGCCTGGTTACAGAAGATGGCTGGTTCAGGCTCCATATCCCCCTTTACTAGGAGTCTTCACTAGAGTCACCCTCATAGATCCCAGGGAGTTTCCCTTGCACTAAGTTTGTTCCTCACCCCTAAACTGTCCCCCAATTCCAGTTGTCTCTCCCAGTACTCTCCCTGCATCACCCCCACCTGATCCCTCCTGTTCCTATCCCCACCTGCTCCCAGTCCACCTATGAAATCTATTCCATTTTCCCTTCCCAGGGAGATCCTTGCATCCTCCTTGAGCCTCTTAGCCTCTCTGGGTCTGTGAACTGTGGCATGATTATCCTTTACTTTATAGCTAATATTTGTGAATATATACCATGATTGTCTTTCTGAGTCTGAGTTACCTCACTCAGGATGATTTTTCTTCTAGTTCCATCCATTTGTCTGCAAATTTCATGATGCCACTGTTTTTAACAGCTGAGTAATGTGTAAATGTACCACATTTTCTTTACCCATTCTTCAGTTGAGCAACATCTAGGTCATATGGGTTTTTATTGAAAAAGAAACACAATACCCTAAAGTAGTATTTCAGAGACAGTTGTGACCCTCTAGGCAGCAAGCAGAGATGGAGAAGAAGAAACAGAACCACATGTTTGTGGGGTCTGCCTGTAGTGCCGGCTGTGCTTCCTTGGAACTGGACCACCATTGTCTGTTATTAAGATAAACATCAACATGTGATAGATGCACAAGCTACAAAATTTACATGAACTATTAAGTTTATGAAAATATTTCCCAGTCATTGCAGTCAATGCTGGTCAAACTTCCCAACAGGAAATAGTGAACTCTGTCTAAAGGAATACTTCTGTAGAAAAACTGAGAAGCATTTATGCGACAGACCCTAAATCTAGATCATAATTTAAGTAAAGAGGGGCTGGAGAGATGGTTCAGTGGTTAAGAGTACTGACTGCTCTTCCAGAGGACCCAGGTTCAATTCCCAGCACCCACATGGCAGCTCACAACTGTCTGTAACTTCAGTTCCAGGGGACCCGACATCCATGGCAAAACAGCAATGCACATAAAATAAAGATAAGTAAATTAAAAAAAAAAACTTAAGTAAAGAAGGAAGAAAAGATAATAGCTTTATTATCATCATGCTCATCATCATCTCAATGAAAAGTAGAAAATTTAAAGGGCAGGCTGATAAACACAGGAAATTATAAAGTGAAGACACAGGACATAATAAAAGTATCTACAAATGAGAGCGAACATGAATTGTGTGTCTTTCTGGGTCTGGATCACCTCACTCAGTGTATTTTCCAGTCGCATCATGTATATGTGAGTTTAATGATTTAATTTTTCCTTACAGCTGAATACTATCCCACTGTGTCTCTATTCCACATTATCCACTCATCAGTTAAAGGACACTTAGGTTGTTTCCATTGCCTCAATATTGTAAATAGAGCAGCAATGACCATGGCTGACCAAGTATCTGTGGAGTAGGATGTCATGTCCTTTGGGAATACGCCAAGGAGTGGTTGATCTATTTCTTTTTGCGAGTTCTCCACACTGACTCGAGTGGCTGAAGCAGCCTGCATCCCACCAACACTGAATGAGGTCCTTCCCCAATCCCACCAACACTGAATGAGCCCCCTTCCCCAATCCCACCAACACTGAATGAGGTCCTTCCCCAATCCCACCAACACTGAATGAGCCCCCTTCCCCAATCCCACCAACAGTGAATGAGGCCCTTCCCCAATCCTACCAACACTGAATGAGCCCCCTTCCCCAATCCCACCAACACTGAATGAGGCCCTTCCCCAATCCCACCAACAGTGAATGAGGCCCTTCCCCAATCCCACCAACACTGAATGAGGCCCTTCCCCAATCCCACCAACACTGAATGAGCCCCCTTCCCCAATCCCACCAACACTGAATGAGCCCCCTTCCCCAATCCCACCAACAGTGAATGAGGCCCTTCCCCAATCCCACCAACACTGAATGAGCCCCCTTCCCCAATCCCACCAACACTGAATGAGGCCCTTCCCCAATCCCACTAACACTGAATGAGGCCCTTCCCCAATCCCACCAACAGTGAATGAGGCCCTTCCCCAATCCCACCAACAGTGAATGAGCCCCCTTCCCCAATCCCACCAACAGTGAATGAGGCCCTTCCCCAATCCCACCAACACTGAATGAGGCCCTTCCCCAATCCCACCAACACTGAATGAGGCCCTTCCCCAATCCCACCAACACTGAATGAGGCCCTTCCCCAATCCCACCAACACTGAATGAGGCCCTTCCCCAATCCCACCAACACTGAATGAGGCCCTTCCCCAATCCCACCAACACTGAATGAGGCCCTTCCCCAATCCCACCAACACTGAATGAGGCCCTTCCCCAATCCCACCAACACTGAATGAGGCCCTTCCCCAATCCCACCAACACTGAATGAGCGCCTTCCACATCCTCTCCAGCACTTGTTGTCAGTTGTTTTGTTATCTTTGTCATTCTGATTAGAGTGAATTGAAATCTCAAAGTTGTTTTAATTTGAAGTTTCCTAATTGCTAAGGATAATGAACATATTTTAAGGTATTCCATAGCCATTTTTATTTCTTCTTTTGAAAACTCTGTTCACAGCCATAGCCCATTTTTTAAAATTGAATTGTTTTCTTGACTCTGTTTTTTGTACATTCTAGATATTAATTCTCTGAATCTTTGGATGTGAGTTTATAACCTAGACTAACGACAGAAACCAGGAAAATGAAAAGGACCATAAGAAGAGAAAGGAACTCTAAAGAGGGGAATAGCAGGACATAAGTGAGATGAAGGGGGAAATGAGAAACTGTTTTTATTATACAAGTGTCTCATGTAACCCTGGCTGGCCTTGAAATCTCTATGTAGCCTATGATAATCCTGACTTCCTGACCCTCCTGCCTCTACCTCCACAGCTGTGTACCATCTACTCTGACCCCTATTCAAAAATTTCAAAGTCATTTTTGGAAAAATGATGCTTCAAAAAATTAATACTATCCACTATTATATCAATTTGTCAAATGTCACCCTAGCTAGAGCCACATTGGACACATTTGCAATTAAATAATAGCTGTCATAGTTAATTCACAGGGTGCTGTGACAACAGTAATCAAGAAAATGACCCACAGACTTGCCTACAGGCCAATATGATAAAGGCATTTTCTCAATTAAGATTTCCTCTTCCCAGATACATCTAGGTTTGTATCCAGTTGACAAAAACCAACCACCACAAGGGGTTATACAGTGGCATTTTGTTTGTGCTCTAACAAATAAAGCCTGCCTGGAGATCAGAGTGTGGAGACAGCCACTAGAAGACAGGCAGTGGTGGCACGCACTTTTGATCCCAGTCTCCAGTGTGGAGGGCCGGAGGGAGAGAAGGTGGGTGGGAGGGAGGGACCTAGGGATGAGGGCAGGCTGACTTAGAACTAGCTGACCCTATTAAAACTCTGAGAGTATAACATAAAAAGGAGAGAGGAGAAAAGCAAATCTAAGGGGTGAGGAGGAGTGAAGACAGGTGATGGACAGGAATTCGTCTATATAAAGTTAAGTATTTTCTAGTTCTAATTCTGTCATGAGCATTCTAGTTTTAGTGATGGATTGGAGCATAAACTTAGTGGGAAGTGTCGAAACTTCCATCTCAAATGCCAGTTCTAACTGCACACAGGTTCACTAAGTTGTGTAGTCTTTAGTATGGTTACTTGTAAATGTGATGCTTTAACTTATTTCCAAGGGCTTTTTTATATTAAAGTAAAAAAATTAATAAATATAAAACCCTTAGGGAAATTTTTACATAATAGTTATGCAATAAATTCTTGAAAATATTTATATGGCTTTCAGATTAAAATAAATCCATATTTGCAAATGCCCAGTGAATATCTACCATGTTGCATGGACCTCATAAATTCGTCATTAAGATGAGAAGGTGTACTAGAGGGACTGAATTCTAATGAACAAGCCAGAACATTAAGTTCAAAACATTCTTACTCCTTATACTATAATTTCATAATAAAAATATAGGTTCTAAGCTGGGTGGTGGTGATGCAAACTTTTAATCCTAGCACTTGGGAGGCAAAGGGAGTTCTGGCTCTCTGAGTTCGAGACCAGCCTGGAACAGAACTAGTTCCAGGACAGCCAGGGCTACACAGAGAAACTCTGTCTCGAAACATGCCCCCACCCCAAAAAAAGGAACAGGTTCTACTTAAAATCACAGCAGAGAAGCATACATAGAGTCTCTCAAAGTTAAGAAATTATAACCCTGGATCAGAACATAAACAACCAGCTGAAGATGAACCATCACCAAGATCAAATAGAAAAGGAACCAATCCTTGAAAAAAGGGACCTACCCTTGATAAGAATGTGTGTGACTAACTGAGACCCTCCCCTCTCTTCAGGACTCCAGAAGAAAGCTACAGTTTTTCAGACCTGGGGTGTAGGAGAATGGATACATCCATTATTGATTAACTGCCTTAAAGCTCCAAATTCAGCCTTCAGATATCCACTTGGTTACAATGAACACATATGGCAATCTCTCAGTAGAGGGCACTGGAGGACTATTCTATGAACCAGTTCTCTGGCTGCTGAACAGGGGCGGGGGTGGGGGGTGATCGAGCTGAGGACACTTGGTGGTACTTTGCCCAAGCAAGTGCTAAGAGCATAAAGAACCTTAGTAAACTCAACTGCAGCTGAGTCCAGTGAAATCTTTCTGTGACCTCCATGGACACTGAAGCCTCCTTTCCAGACAGGTGCTTACTTAGCTCATTCTGCTCATTCCTGTGCCCCTCTCAACATCACAGCCACACCAGCGTGGAACACCATGCACTGCAGGCCTCCTGCATATCAGACAACCCCTATTTCAATGTGTTCCATGTTAAGTAATGTTCCAGAAAACTGCTCTGAGTTCTGCAAGTGACTACAGACCATTTCCAGCCACACCAGAAATGTCTCTGCCACCCGATGTATCACAACTCCATCTGTTCTGAAGAGGTCAACAGTCTGTGGAAGACCCTTCCACAAGTCTATCCTCCTCCTCCTCCCCTCCCTCCCTCCCACCCTCTCCCCCTGCCCCAGCTCTGGAGAGTTGCTTTAAGTTTACAGAGACATCAGCTTGAGAATTCTGTGTACTAAACTCGTGTTTAAATAACTGACTGGACCAAGAACTACTTGCTACATGGAATAGCCTCAGGAAACAGACCCTTAAAAACCCGAATGCTCTGACTGGTCTGGGTCAGGGCCTCAGATGTGAGAAAAACAAGATGCTAACACGCATGGCATGCAATGCCACAGTTAATCAAAATATTCCCTGCAGCTGCTAATGAAGTGCCAAGAAAACCAAATACCACTGGGGTTCAAGTGGCTAACAGGCTGCAATTTGCAAAAGATGTCCACAGGGGACAGGGTATGAGATGTGTTATTCTGAATGTATTTCTGGGCTTACAGACAGGGCTTATGACAACTTTGAGTATATCAACTTAGTCCAAATCGTAACTGAAGATCCACACACAGGGCATCCACAATAGCCCTGAAAGAATATTTCTTGCAGATACATGGTAACTATTGCTAAAAATTGAACACAAAGTTTAATTGTGTGGACTGTGGAATTAACAAAGTTAAATTCATCATCTAATCTAGGTTTTCATCCAATTTTTATGAAACTGATAAAAAATGAGAGCCTAAAAGCTAAAATAGGGAACATTAAATTCTTTTCAGAAATAAAGAGGCCAGCCAAGCCAGACTCATACTCCCAACTACTAGGGAGGATGAAGTGAGAGGGTTGTTTGGGCTGCAGAGTGAAACCCTGCCCAAAAGAGACAACAAGGCTCTGGAGATAGAGCTTGGTGGTCAAGAACTTACTCAGCAAGTGTAAGTTCTAGGCCAACTACAGAAGAAAAAGAGGAAGAAAGAGCAGCGGGAGAGAGGAGTGGAAAAGGGGAGATGACAGAGAGGAAGGGAAGAGAGGAAGCAGGGGTGGAGGGAATTGCTGGTATCCTGGGAAGGAGGAGAAAGGGGGACACATGAGATAAAGACATGAAGGGGGAAAGGAAAGAGACACCCAAAGACATTAGAATAGCTTTAAATGTTGAAAGAAAAACAATGTCCACCTATGATTCTATATCAAGTAAGAAATGACAAAAAAAAAAAAACACAAAACATTTTCTAGGGGGCTGGAGAGATGGCTCAGTGGTCAGAGCATTGGCTTCTCTTCAGAGGACCTGGGTCCAATTCCCAGCACCTATATGTTGGGTAACAACTGTCTGTAGCTCCAGGTCCAGGGGATCCAACACCTTCTTCTCATCTCCATGGACACTGCACACATGTGGTGACATGTACATGCAGCCAAACACCTAAACACATAAAATAAAAATAAATTCTAAAAAAAATATGTTAAAAGGTATTTATCAGGCTGGATGGAACTGGTAACATGAAAATTCAAATATATAGAAAAGAATGAAGACAATAAGAAATGGTAAATTCATTATCAGGTATGGTGGCCCATGCTTTTAATCCCAGCACTCAGGAGGCAAATGCAGGAAGATCTCTGTGAGTTCAACGACAGCCTGATCTACATAGTGAAACCATGTCAAAAAAAAAAGAAAGAAAGAAAGAAAAAGAAAAGAGAAAGAAAGGAAGAAAAAGAGAGGGAGAGAGGGAGGGAGGTAAATTTATAAATAAATATTCAAAACATATATTTTCTTCTCTTAATTTTGTAACAGACACATGACTGATTAAAGCAAACAATTAAACTTGAGTTTAAAATGTATTGCACAAAATATAATCACAAAAGGTGAGGGGTGGTGGTGAACTATGCTACTGCAAAGTTCATCTTTGATTGAGTGGTTCCATACTCTCAGTAGATCATTAATGATGCACACGGTCATCTTTAAAATACCACTCTAGGGGCAGATCACACCACCTGTAACTCCAGATCCAGAGGATCTGACAGACTCTTTTGGCCTCCATAGGCACTTGTATATATGTGTGCATATATACACACAGACAGACTGACAGACATAAACAAAGAAATAAAAATAAATCTTAACAAAATAAATAACAATTGCTTTAAAAGCAAACATAAGTTTTAAAATGGGATATCTTGTTTTTAAAGCCATTAAACTGCCAAAGAACTTCCAACAACAAGCAAACCATTTATAAAATGAAAAAGGATAAAATTATTCCAAATATTAAAGCAATAAAGATAAATGACCTAAGAATATAGTTATCAAAAAGTATAAGATCTACAAGGAAAAATCTTTTATTGCTACTGAAATGAACAGAATAAATACATGAACAGGATAAATACTGTCTATCCTATTTTGAGCAGAAAGATTCAGTGACACTAGGGCATCAATGTTTTATCTATGACTTATTTTTCATAAGAGTAATACAATACCAACAAGATATCAAGATAAGTTTTAACTAGGTGTGGTGGCTTGAGTAAGAATGGTTCCCAGAGGCCCATATATTTGAGAACTTAGTCGCCAGTTGGTGGAACTGTTTAGGAAGGATTAGGAGGTGTGGCTTTCTTGGAGGAGGTGTAAAATGAGGGTAGGCTTTGAGGTTTCAAAAGCCCACACCAGGGCTGGAGAGATGGCTCTGAGGTTAAGAGCACTAACTGTTTTTCCAAATGTCCTGAGTTCAATTCCCAGCAATCATATGGTGGTTCACAACCATATATAACAAGATTTGATGCCCTCTTCTAACATTCAGGCAGAACACTGTATACATAATAAATAAATAAATCTTAAAAAAAAAAAACCCACCCCACGCCATTCCATTATCTCTCTCTGCATTGTGCTTGTAGATCAAGACATAAGCTCTCAGCTACTGCTCCAGCACCATGCCTGCCTGCATGCTGCCATGCTCCCCACCACGACAGCCATGGACTCATCCTCTGAACTGTAAACCAACAATAAACTCTCTCTTCTATAACTTGCTTTTGTCATGGTGTCTCATCACAGTAATAGAAAAGTAACGAAGACGCTGGGCGACTTGATTCTCAAGTTAGTATCTAAGACAACAAAACAATGTGAATAAAAAAGTATGGGCTGAGGAGGCAGCTCAGTGGTAGAGCACTTTCACAGCATGCACAGAGCCCTGCTTTAATCCCCACTAATAAAATAAAATAGAAATAAAATAAATTAGGAGCAACAAGGAAAATTCATCCAACTCATATGCTAAAGCATGCAATTATATTGCTTAATTTCTTGTAAATAAAATGAATATCAGAAAATAATTACCAGTATGGTTGCAATGACATAATAGTGAAAGTAAAAGTAAATTTCAAATTTACCTGTAGCTTTATACAACTAGCATGAGAATCTGCAACACAATAAAGACAAACTCTGTATCAGTGGAGAGAAGATGAGTAGCCAACTTGAAATAGAAATGAAGATGGAAAGGCTGGAGAGATGGCCCAATGGTTAAGAGTACTTGCTTTTGTAGAGGATCTGAGGTCAGTTTCCAGCACCCACATGGTGGTCACAAACATCTGTAACACCAGTTTCACAGGACCTAATGCCATGCTCTGGATTCTGAAGGTACCACAACACACCTGGTGCACATTACATACATGCAAGCAAGCATTAAGCTATGTAAAATAAAAATGAATCTAAGAAAAAGATGGATATGCTTATACTAAAATTAATTCTAATTTGATAAAACATTTAAATATAAAAATGAATATTTTAGTGAAAATCCTTTCAAAGAATAATTGAATGACAAAAAGTTATAAAATAAAAATAAATAAAACATATATAATTAAAATTCTATGCAGCATTTTTAAGTATATGACAAAGTTAAAAGACAAATAGCAATCTAAGAAAATACAAAAGTTACAAGGAAATAGATATTCATTACATAAACAATGTATTAACAAAACCTTGGAGAACTAAATTAAGATACCTAAATTTGGGCAGGCAGGAATATAGGTGGGAGGATACAGGAGCTCATGCCCTTTCAGTCTGAGGACTTCTAGAGGTAAGAAGTCTTTCTAGTGGCTGGCTGCTATGCTTCTCTGATCTTTCAGTTTTCACCCTTATATCTGACTCTGGGTTCTTATTATTAAGACCAATTAGAATTTATTCTACATCAAAGAGAAAAAAGGAACAGGACAGAGGAACATAAAAACACTATTTCATAAGCATGTATATTTGTACACATAATTTAGTGATTATGGGTAAAATCTTTAAATGCACAAATGATCTGTAGTAGTAAAAACAAAAAAAACTAATTATGAGAATTGCCTCTGGGAAGTAGATCTGCAAAGACAAATTCACGAACCATAGGGTAGGTGAGGCAATAAGAAGATAACCTTGCATTTAACTCAATTCCTAGCAGAGCATTTAATATATGGACTTACGTGTATGACTTATATAATAAATGTCATTAATATTTTAAAGTGCCTGAGAACTATGACGAGGATTAAGAATTTAATACCTGTATATTCAGTGTATGTCCCTCTGCAGGAAGCTGTTTCTAAATGAGGTGCAGTGCAGACCCAGAAATAAAGAATGAAATTTTACCATATATTTACACAAAACACTGTTAAGTTTGCAATATTTATGAAGAGATACCTATTCTGATATAAAATTGAAATTTTAACAGCTTTTTCATCTTTGATTTATTACTTAATAGATAAATTAGAGATCTGCATTGCCCGAAGTCTGAAACCAAATTCTTCATTTTAAATGATGCTTAACTAGCTATAGAACTTAGATGTCTGACCTCTAGTAACATTCATAGGTCTAATGCAGATCGCAGACTTGTGCAATTAATAAAACTTCAGGCTGCATTCTAATACACTCTCTCTACCCTACAGAGAAAAGAGTGGGTATGCTGAAAGACAGGAACAAGCCTGGGGCCCAGACAAGGTGAGCATCTTTAAATCAACCCTCAGTCTATACACTTAATTTTCCTACCCCCATATCCCATCACCACACTATTCAAAAATCAGTCAAAGATCTGACTTTGTTTGCAAACATTAACTGAGAATCAATCATCATAAAAATAATTGATACGGCCGGGCGGTGGTGGTGCACGCCTTTAATCCCAGCACTCGGGAGGCAGAGCCAGGTGGATCTCTGTGAGTTCGAGGCCAGCCTGGTCTCCAAAGCGAGTACCAGGAAAGGCGCAAAGCTACACAGAGAAACCCTGTCTTGAAAAACCAAAAAAAAAAAAAAAAAAAAAAAAAATTGATACAAGGCAGGGGTGCTGTCAGTGTCTGGGATTCTATCACTTAGAAGGTGTGAGAGCGAGGACCTAACTCTGCAGCCAACCCAAGGCACAAGGGAACACAGAATAGACTTTACTACCCAGTGAAACCTCATCTCCCAAAGATTACACTTAATATGCTTATAAGATAAGAACAGAAGGAAGGGACACAAGGGGGAAAAATCATGTTATCCTTATCTGCAGATCCTTATCCAACCTGCACCTAAACCTAGAGCCCCCTCAGAACTCTTAGACTTGATAAGCACTTAAAATCAACATACAACAATCAATAGCTTTCCTATATACCAATATTGAATTCTCCAACAAAGAAATCAGGGAAATAAATCCCATTAGTAATAGTCTTTCTTAAATATCTAGGAATAAACCAGCAAAAGAAGTGAAAAACCTCTACAATGAAAATTTTAAGGCACTTAATAAATCAGCTGGGAGCTGCAGAGATGACTCATTGTTTAGAAGCTCTTAACAAAGGACCCAGGTTCAGTTCCCATGTAGCAGTTCCAGGGAATATAATGCTCTCTTTTGATCCCCACAGGCACACACATGGTGCACAGACAGGTGTGCAGGCAAAACACTCATACATATAAAATAAAATAATCTAAATTTTTTTTTAAGAAACTGAAGAACACTAGATGGAAAAAACTCTAAAGTTTATGAATTAGCAAAAATTAATAATGAAAAAATAGCTTCATTACCAAAAGCAATCTACAGTTTCAATGATATCCTACTCAAAATCCCAATGACATTTTACAGAGCTAAAAAAAAATGTTCACTACTTCAAAAGGAAGCACAAAGACTCCACATAGATAAAGCAAGCCCTGGCAGGCGAGCCACACTGGCGGCAGCACAGTTCCTGGACTGATTACACTCCAGAGCCACAGGACAACAGACAGCGTGTGTGTCACTAGCATGGAAGTAAATATGCACACTGATGCGGAACACTATAAGTTCTAGAAACAAAGGCAGCTAAGTGTTAATAAAGTTGTCTGAGATGAGAATTGGGGGGAAAAGACAGCTTATAAACAAATGGTGCAGAAAAGTGGATTTCCACATGTAGGAGAATGAAACTACAATCATCTCTCTCTCATACTACACACACAACCAAAAAGCACCACCAAAACAAACAAACAAAACACAAACACCTTAATCCACAACCTGAAACATTAAAACAGTTAGAGGAAAAACACAGCTAGGATTTTCTAAAAAGGACTTCAATAGCTTAAGAAATTATCTTTAAAATGGTCAGAGGAGCCAGGCGGTGGTGGGAAGGATGCCACAGTGTTCTGCTGCGGAGGGGGGGGGGGGGGGGGGGGGTTGATACTAAGGCACTGGATCTGGAGGAATGGAAGGAGATGTGAAGATCTACAGTTGAATTATTTGCTTCCTTACAGCAGTGGCCTGTGAGTTTCCATGGAGGGTGGTGGTCTGCTAGACTTGGAGACTGAAACAAAGCAACTAGTGGGGGAAGGGTGGCTAGGAGGGGAAGATCTACAGGATCCACTAGAAATTAAAGGCAGAGTGGGAAGGAAGGCTGCAACAAGTAGATTGCTGTAGAGCTAGGTATAAGTCTGAGGGATTAGACTTGGAAGAATGGAAGGTGTGTTAATTTGAGAGAACATGGCTCCCAAAGGGAGTGGCATTATTAGGTGGTATGACCTTGTTGAAGTCTCCCATGTTCAAGCTACTCCCAGTAAGATAGACTACTTTTTGTTTCCTGCAAGTCAAGATGTATTAACTCTCAGTTCCTTCTCCAGCCCCATGTCTGCCTGCATGCCCTCATGTCCAACCATGGTGATAATGGACTGAACCTCTGAACTGTAAGCAAGCCACCCCAATTAAAGTTTTTCCTTTATAAGAGTTGCTGTGGGGGTTGGGGACTTAGCTCAGTGGTAGAGTGCTTGCCTAGTAAGCGCAAGGTCCTGGGTTCGGTCCTCAGCCCTGGGGCGGGGCGGGGGGCGGGGGAGTTGCTGTGGTCATGGAGTCTCTTGACATCAACAGAAACCCTAAGTCCGAAGGATAGGTGAGGATCTGGTGTTTGCCTACCTGTTTTCCCTGCCAGAGTGACCGGTGGGTTCCCAGTCTTCTGGATTGGGGCTGGGACAAAGCAATGAGTTGGGGGAGGGAGATGAGGAGGGGAAGATCTGTGGGATCCACTGGACTTAGGAGCAGAGGGCAAAGAGAGGCTGCTGCAGGCATTCTACTGCAGAGGTGGGACACGGATTATGGAGAAATGGAGGGAGAGGTGAAGATCTGCAGTTAAGTCTATTTTCTTCCCTTGAAACACTGACTGGTGGGTTCCTGGGGAGCATCTTTTCTGGAGTTGTGGACTGGAATAAAGCAACTAGTGTGGTGAGGAAAGGTAGGGAGGGGAAGATCTGTTAGATCCACTGGAGGTGAGGTGTAGCAAGGAGGTTACCAAAGGTGCTCTGCTGCAGAGCTGGGGATTGGACTTGGAGGAATGGAGGGAAAGGTGAAGATCTACAGTTAGCATACCTGCTTCCTTTGCAGGCATAGCCTCTGGGTTCCCAGGGAGATATGAGGGAGACAGGAGCTGGGATAAAGCAATAGAGAGGGAGTTTAGGAGGGAAAGAGCTCTGGGATTTAATAGAGATAGGGTGGAGGTTTGCTGCAGATGTTCTGCTGCAGAGGTGGGGGTGACACTAGGGCATTGGATCTGGAGGAATGGAGGGAGATGTGAAGATCTTCAGTTGGCCTACCTGCTTCCTGCAGCAGTGGCCTGTGGGTTTCCATGGGGAGGGACTGCTAGAGTTGGGGTCTTGGACAAAGCAACTAGTAGGGAAAGGGTGGCTAGGAGAGGAAGATCTGTGGGACTAAATAGGCAGGAGACTAGAGACCAGGTAGGAGGAGGCTGCTGATGGTGCTCTGCTCCAGAGCTGGGGATAACACTGGGAATGGTCCTTGGAAGAATGGAAGGAGAGGTGAAGACCTGCAGTTAGCCTACCTGCTTTCCTGGCAGTAGTGGCCTGTGATGAAGTAACAGGTTTAATTATAACATTTACACACGTAATTTTTGTTCATTCTTCTTCCCCCTTTTCTTCCTTATTCTCCTGCCTCCCGCATCCCTGCACTTCAAGTGCCCTCCTGTTTTCACGTGTGCCACACTTGTCTGTAACTCCAGTTACAGGGGATCTAGCACCCTCACACAGACATGCAGGCAAAACATCAATGAACATAAATTTTTTTTTAAAAAAAATTCAAGTATTATACTGACTAAGTATGGAGAGAATGGACATCCTTCTCTTCCTGACTGAAGTGAAAATGCTTTGTGTCTCTGTACATTTCAGGGTGATGTTGAACAAAGATTACTGTAAATCACCTTTTACATTGAGGTATGTCCCTCATACTCCTGGTCTCGTCAGTATTTTATCATGAAGGGATGCTGGAATTTATCAAAAGCCTTTTCCTCTTCTAATGAGATGATCATGTGGATTTTGTCTTTCAATGTGTTTATGTGTCGGATTATGTTTATTGATTAACGTATGTTGAACAATCCCTGTGTCACTGGGCTGCAGCCAACTTGATCATGATAGGTAGATAATCTTTTTGCTGTGTCCTCGAATTTTATTGAGAATTTTTCCATCTATGTTTATCAGGGATATTGGTCTATAATTTTTTATTTTGTTGAGTCTGCACGTTTTTTGGTACCAGGATAATAGTGGCTTCATAAAAAGAATTAGGAAATGTTCCTTCCGTTTCTATTTCATAGAGTGATTTGACAGGCACTGCACTGGTGTTAGCTTTCTCTTAAGGTCTGGTAAATTCTGCAGAGAGAGAGAATCCATCTGGCCCTGGGCTTTTTTTGGTTGGGAGATTATTTTGGTTTTGGTGGTTTTTAGTGTGTGTGTGTGTGTGTCTGTGTGCGTGTGCGTGTGCGTGTGTGTGTGTGTGTGTGTGTGTGTGTGTGTGTGTGTGTGTGTGTATGTTACCCTGGCTGTCTGGAACTCACTCTGTAGACCAGGCTGGCCTCAAACTCATAGAGATCTGCCTGGCTCTGCCTCCCAAGTGCTGGGATTAAAGGTGTGTTGCCCCCACCGCCTGGCTCTTGGTTAGGATATTTTTAATTACCACTTATATTTCTCTAGGGATTAGGGATGTGTTTAAACTGTTTATTTCATCTTGATTTAACTTCAGTAGTTCATATATTCATTTAAAAAAAAACCCTCATCCATTTCTTTTAGGTTTTCAAGTTTGTGGCAACACATGTTTTTAAAATAGGTCCTTATGATTCCCTGAATGAACTCAGTATCTGCCTTTTCATCTATAACTTTATTAATTCTGATCCTCTCCTGTGTCTTTTGGTTAAAGGTTTGTCAATCTTGTTTTGTCTAAGAACAAACTCTTCATTCCACTCACTCTTTGTATTGGTTTTTGTTTGTTTCTATTTCATTGATTTCAGCCCCAAGTTTGATTCTTTCTTAGGTTTGGGCATCATTTCTTCTTTTTCTAGAGATTTCAAGTGTTTTATTAAGCTGTTAATGAGATCTCTCCAGGTTTTTATTTAGGCACTTGCTGCTATGAACTTGCCTCTCAGAATTGCCTTCATTGTACCCCATGGGTCTGGGTATGTTGTATTTTCATTTTCATTCAATTAAAAAAAAATATTTCCAGCAGAAAAAAGACCGAAAAGCTGGGCCTGGTGGCACAAGACTTTACTCCCAGCACTCGAGAAGCAGAGGCAGGTGGATCTCTGAGTTTGAGGCCACTCTGGTCTACAGAGTCAGTTCCAGGGCAGCCAGGGCTACACAGAAAAACCCTGTCTTAAAAAACCAAAATAAAATAAAATAATTCCCTCTTGGCCCAGAAATGGGAAATAGCCTAGATGTGTGTGCTAGCTAGTTTTATGTCAATTTGACAAGCTAGAGCTACCTGAAAAGAGAGACCCTCCATCAAGAAAATGCCTCACTAAGAGTCTACATTTTCCCTAAGAGTAAGGCATTTTTCTTAATGATTTATTGGGGAGAGCACAGTCCATTGTGGGTCCTAGGTTCTATAAGAAAGCAGGCTGAGCCACTTGGGAGAGTGGCCCCTATACCTCGCCTGGGCAGCACAGTAGAGCTGGCCCTGAAGGTGTAGGTGTAGAAGAACCAACCCTGAGCACATGAAAGCCAGAGAACTGGCCCCAACCCTTGATCATCACTGCAAGTGGTGAACTAGTCAGGGCAATGCTGGAGAGCCTACCCTGGCAGTGAAGACAGGTGAGAGCTGGCAGGCTGACCAACCCTGCAACTACCAAGACCCAGAACCAGGGTTATGTGTTGGCCCATCCCAACAACCACCCCATCTGTGATCTGCTGGAGCCCTGGGGGATGGGGAAAGAGTCAGTCCTGTGGACCCAGGGCTGTAAGATCTCCATGACACAGGGTAGCAATGGAATGTCCAAGAAGAATCCCAGTAAGGGCCCAGCACTGATGATGCAGCAGGGACCAGGGGCCTCAAATCAGACCAATGATTATTTCTATATAAACTCCTGCATATAAAAATGTACAGATAAGTTTATTGTGTGATTCAGTGTGTCACACTGCAGTTTCAATGCGAGATTTTCTCCCTTCTTCCCTTTTTTCCCCCTCTTTTTCTCTTAAATTTTATTTTGTTTTATTTTGGGGTGGGGAGGGAGATGAGTGAGATCAAGAGGCATGATGTGAAAGACACAAAGAATAAATAAATGAATGAATAAATAAATAAACAAACAAAAGCAGGCTGAGCAAGCCATGGGAAACAAATCAGTAAGCAGCACCCCTCCATGGCTTCTGCTTCAGCTCCTGCCTCCAGGTTCCTTCCCTGTTTGAGTTCCTGTCCTGACTTCCTTCAGTGATAGACTATGATGTGGAAGTGTACGCAAATAAACCCTTTCCTCCTCAACTTGCTTTTGGTCATGGTGTTTTGTCACAGTAATAGAAACCCTGACTAGAGCAATTTCCATCAACTAATGAATGGTTAATGTAAATGTGATAAATTTACATAGTGGAATATTATTCAACTGTTAAGAAAAAAGGAAATGTCAGGTAAATGGATGGAGCTAGAAACAATCACTCTGGGTGAGGTAACCCAGACCCCAAAAGGCAAATACTAAATGTTTTATCTTATGTGTAGAAGTTAGATTTTAAGTTTAGATATGTGTGTTTCAATCAGAATAACTACAGAGGTTAGGTAGCTAGGTAAGGGACCAGGGTGGGGTAAGGGATCTTCCAAGGAAAGGGAAATAGAATATAGCGTTATAAAGAAAGAAAGAAGAAAGTAGAATAGGAGGGTTAATATCAAAGTAGTAAAGATAAGTGTACAAATAAAAAAGGCACTGACAGCTATAAAATAATGTGTTGAGTTTGGTGATGGTATGACTAGAGAATGAGAAAATCTAAAAACAAAATTTAAACAATTTTATGTCTGAAAATTGGACATCTCTTTTGCAAATTAAAAACAGATTGTAAAGAGAGGGTTAGAGTTGGAAAGTTCCTGCTCATCAAATTAAAAACAAGAGTTCAATTTATTTAAAAACAGAAGTTAATGCTGTCAAACCACGTTCTTTGTTCTGACGTTTGTACAGGGCTGAGTCCACGAGTACATGCAGGTGGTATGTAAGTAGCAATTTAAGACACTACAGGAAAGAAGGAAACACATTCCTAATACCCCAAGAAAAGTGTGTTCCCAGATCAACAGCTGGACTTGATTAAAAAGAAATTCCAGTGCAGCTCCATAGTGGCTACATGATGGCACAAATGAGAAATGCTACATTTCTCACAGCCCGTTGCCTAGTGATCGTAATGCGTCCACCCAATAATGTAATTATGTCTCCGCCCTTTCTTCCTGCACAGTACTTTAAAACTCTTTTCATTTACAAAATCACTTTTTTTTTTTTTTTTTTTTTTTTTTTTTTTTTTGGTTTTTCGAGACAGGGTTTCTCTGTGTAGCTTTGCGCCTTTCCTGGAACTCACTTGGTAGTCCAGGCTGGCCTCGAACTCACAGAGATCTGCCTGGCTCTGCCTCCCGAGTGCTGGGATTAAAGGCGTGCGCCACCACCGCCCGGCCAAAATCACTTTTTAAAGGGACATCGTGAAAAAGATAAAGCAAATATAAATAAAAGTTCAATTTTACTTAAAATTTGATTCATTTTTACTTCCACAAAAAGAGATAAACAAGTTTTTTACATAAATAATAAAATTACACATGTGTGTAACATTACTTTCACAACAGATCAAATTGCTGGGACAGTAGGATTGCTGCCGTCTAGAAGAGCATGTTATTGAAAATGCAGGATAAATGGTAGATGACAAGTGTAACCCATCTCTCTTGCCTAAAATCAGCTGTGTAATACAACAGAAGGTAAACACAGAATGTAGCACTATAGAAACAGTATTTTTACTGTCAACTAAAGAGTTCTATTAACTACCCACAACTCCTTGTGAAATCTCTACGTTTCTCCATTTTACAGCTGTTTCTTTTGGTATGAACCTGGTTTACAGAAGCTCAGGAACTTCAAATATTAATGTCAAGGTGCTTAAAAACACAGCATTGCTGGGCGGTGATGGCACACGCCTCTAATCCCAGTACTCGGGAGGCAGAAGCAAGTGAATCTCTGTGAGTTCAAGTCCAGCCTAGTCTACAGAGTGAGTTCAAGGACAGCCAGGGCTACACAGAGAAAGCCTGTCTCAAAAATATCAAAAAAAAAAAGCATTAATAAGTTATACAGATCAAGATAAAACAAAGCATGCCTGATTATAACTCAGCAGAAAAATCTAAAGGTACAGACAGTCATCTACAGTCAAGTTTTCTGTCAACCTGATACAAGCAAGAGTCCTTTGGAAAGAGAAAACCTCAACTGACAAAATGCCCCCTCCAGGTTGGCCTGTGGACAAGCCTATGGCCATTTTCTTGATTGATGGGCAAGGACCCAGATCACTAGGTCTGTGCCATCCCCGGGCAGGTGGTCTGGGTATTACAAGAAAGCAAGCTGAGCAGCCAGTAAGCAGCACTCCTCCATGGCTGGTTCCTGAGTTCTTGACCTAACTTACTTCCATGACAAACTGTGATGTGGAAATGCAAGCAAAGGAACCCTTTTCCCACCAAGCTGCTTTTGATCATGGTGGTTTTTATCATAGCAATAGGAACCCTAACTAAGACAAGCTATTTACAAAATATAAAAGTAACAATATTTCTTTCAGCTTGGCAAAAACATTGGTATCAGGGATTGCAGAGATGGTCCAGTGACTAAGAGGATGTACTACTCTTCTAGTGCACCCAAGCTCAACTCCCTGTTAGGGGACTCAAAATTGTAACTCTAGCTCCAAATGATCAAACACCTCTGGCCTCCATGGATACCCACACACACATGCACAGACATACATACACATATGTATTTAAAATGATATCTCTTAAAATATATATCTATAAAAAAGCAGATTGGTTAATATCAAATCTGAGGGTTAAGTTATCAAAAGATTAAATTCCCAAGAAACTATTTCTCGGTTATTCATTTTTTTCCTTTAATAAAAGTAAACAACATGCTTTTCTTAAATAGTCTAATGCAAGAAGCACAATTTCCAGCAGTATTCCATTTTATGCCTTTCAGTGTAACTCTTTTATTGTTTATCCACAGTCCAAAGGTAACAGGAGTCTCTACATCCCTGCCTCCCTCCCAGAGCTTGCTCTTCTTTTAAAAGAGCAAAATGGGATTAACTTTCTTTGTAATATTGGCTATTACAATGATTCTCTTTTTCTTCTTTTCCTTTTCTCCCTTTTTACTTTCTGAGACAGGGTCTTGTACACACTAGACTAGCATAAAACTTGCAATGCAGCCAAGTATGAGCTTAAATTTCTGATCCTCCTGTTTCTACCTCCTATGTACTGGGATTGCCGGCCTGTGCCAACAGGCAGAATTTATGTAGTGCCAGGGGTGGAACCAAGAGTCTCACGATTTATAAGCTGAGCTACATCCCCAGCCCAAATTTTAAAAAGGGTTCAATTTATAAAAATTTAAATCTATACACATTTTTTAAATCTATAATATAGTGTAATATAATGAAGTAAAATTAAGTATTCCTGTGCATACAACAATCATTGCACATTATTATGCTCCAAGTACTGAAAGAGGAAAAGCTCTCTCTGAGCAAATACAACATAATATAACAGTAAAGGAAAGAGGTTTGCACTAGCTCTCAAAATCCTCACAACTGAAGAGTAAGAAGAGCAGTCACGGGTTGGGGATTTAGCTCAGTGGTAGAGCACTTGCCTAGCAAGCACAAGGCCCTGGGTTCGGTCCTCAGCTCTGGGAAAAAAAAAAAAAAAGAAGAAGAAGAAGAGCAGTCACACTGAGTCAGGGCACCCAGCTGCTAGCAGACTGGCGATCCTGCTCAGTGTGCCTACTACTGCCTCCAGGGGATGAGGGTGGATTACTTCTGAGAAAATTGTATCAGAGTAAGTACAAAATACAGATACATTCCACTAGCAATATAATACAGATCCATATAGGTCTTTTGAATATCTACTAGGCTTTTCCTAAAAAAAAATCCTCATGTGTGCACATGCACAGAGGTCAGAGGAAAACTCTGGATCTCAATCTTCGGGTGCCATCACCTCTTTTTGGGAGATACAGGATGGCTGGCACAGCACTAGCCTGGACTCACCTCGCAGGCTAAACTGGCTGGCCAATAACTCCCATCACTGGGATTTCAGGCATGCAGCAGCACACCTGGGCTCTTTTCTTACATGGGTTTTAGGGATTGAACCATTTTACTAACGGAGTCATCATCCTAACTTCTAAAAAGATTTATTTTTATATTCATGTTGGGGGAAAGCAAAGAGAGAGTATCAGATCTCCCTGGAGCTGGAGTTACAGGTGGTTGTAAGCTGCTTACCCTGAGAGCTGGGAACCCAAACTCAGCTCCTCTGCAAGTGCTATTAACCACAAAACCATCTCTCCAGCCCCTCAAAATACTCTTTTTAAAAAGCATTATTTCTATTTGAATAATCAAAACCTAAGTAAAAAAATAAAAACTATAAAAAGCAGCTGCTTGTACAATTAAGAATATCAGGGCCTATATAGCATCCTATGTTGTTTTTTTTCTGCGTAAGTCTGTGCATTTTTTTTAAGATTTATTTATTATGTATACAATGTTCTACCTGCATATGTCCCTGCAGGCCAGAAGAGGGCACCAGATCTCATTACAGGTGGTTGTGAGCCACCATGTATTTGCTGGGAATTGAACTCAGGATCTCTGGAAGAGCAGTCAGTGCTCTTAACTGCTGAACCATCTCTCCAGCCCAAGTCTGTGCAGTTTTTTGTTTTTGTTTTTTCCTGCATGCAGTATCCTATAGTTTCAAAGCACTTAGACAAGGTCAAATGATTTTTTTGTTTGGTTTGGTTTTGGTTTTTGGTTTTTTGAGGCAGAGTTTTGCTGGGTAGCCTTGGATGTCCTGGAACTTGCTCTGTAGACCAGGCTGGCCTTGAACTCACAGAGATCCGCCTGCCTCTGCCTCCCAAGTGCTGGGATTAAAGGCATGCACCACCACTGCCTGGCCCTCAAATGATTAATCTTAAAAACATTCTTCAGAAAAAAGTAAATACCACTGGTGAGTGGAGTTAGTGATTCCAGAACTAGTCAGTAACTAATCAGTAAAGTAACTCCAGAGAATGATTTAATGTAAAATGTAAAGCACTGATGCATTAATTCATCTCTTTGACCTATCCCTAGAAACACTAATATTCTCTCAGGCGTGGCTCCATTACATAGAACAGACTCCTCTGTCATAGGACCTCACACATTCACATTAGAGTTATTGCTCTGTCAATCTCCCTGACTAAACTCTGCTCCTCCACAGGACGCTGGGAAACATGGGAGCACTCAGCAAGACACAGCAAAGAATCATTCAGTTATCTGTTCAATACACTAGTAAGATCTAGTACATGTCATTCACTGTTGCAGACACAGGGATGCAATGTAAGAAATGAAAAACAAGCCGGGCAGTGGTGGCGCACGCCTTTAATCCCAGCACTCGGGAGGCAGAGCCAGGCGGATCTCTGTGAGTTCGAGGCCAGCCTGGACTACCAAGTGAGTTCCAGGACAGGCGCAAAGCTACACAGAGAAACCCTGTCTCGAAAAACCAAAAAAAAAAAAAAAAAAAAAAAAAAAAAAAAAAGAAATGAAAAACAGAGAGAAACAAGTTTCCCACTCCTGTGGAACATATATCCTAAGTAGCAAAGAAACCAAGAAACAAAATAGGATAGTAAAAAGAGCCATAGAGGGATGGAGAAAAAACTCAGTGGTTAAGAGCACCTGATGCTCTCCCAGAGGACCCAAATTCAGCTTTTAGTGCCTACATCTGGAATCTCACAGCTGCCTGTAACTCCAGCTCCAAGGAATCTGAGTGCCCTCTTATGGCCTCTTCAGGTGTGTGTGCGTGCATGCACATGCACGCACACACACACACACACACACACACACACACACACACATACACACACACAAATCTTTTTTTTTTTTTTTTAAGAAAAGAGCTGTAGAGAAAATCCATTTAAACAACAACAACATGACTAAACGTGGCTAAATAGTTACATTGGATCAGGCAGGGACATTCAAGCTTATTTCTAAATATAAAGAAGCTGCTGCAACCATATGAGGGAAAGACAACTACAGGGAGCAAGATCAATAGGATTAAAGTGACAAAGAAATTAAAATATTCATGGCCCAGGAAAATAGAGGGGGGGGGCAGGGGAGAAGATTGTGATTGGAGTATGGTACACAAACATGACCAATAAGAGACAAAATCAGACACCAAATCAGGGTTTTCTTGAGTCATGATAAGAATTTTATTCTAAGTGAGAAGAAACATTATTTACAGTTCTACAATGCACAGCGTAGAGACCCTGAGATAGAGGTATAGCGCAAATCCTAACTGGTCTTATTAATAAAAACCTGGAATCAGATATCAGGGTGAAAGCTGAAAATCAGAGCCAGCCACTAGTTAGCCATAGAGGCCAGGCAGTGGAGCACACACCTTTAATCCCAGCACCAGGGAGGTGGAGACAGGAAGTGATATGGCTGGGCAGAGAGAGGAATATAAGACAGGAGCCACTGCTAAGTTACTTCACTCACACTCTAGCAGGTAACCCTAATTTAATTCATTGGTTCACACACAATGGCATGAAAGTAAATGGGAACTAATTGGGAAGTGGAAAGGATTGGTGGGAGGGGAAAGGATCCAAGAAAGGGTAATGGGGGTGACTAATCAAACTACATCATATATATGAATAGAAATGTCATAAGGACATTTATTATTGTTTATAATTAATATATACTAATAAAAACTCTAAAAAATTAAGTATATAGTACACTTCTGATTTAAATTGCTTTGAATGCCTAATATGTAGCACTAAAAGCAAAATTAATACTTAGAAAATTACTAGGCTATTAGCTGGGGAGCTTTTCCTTTTTTTTTTTTTTGGTTTTTCGAGACAGGGTTTCTCTGTGTAGCTTTGCGCCTTTCCTGGATCTCGCGCTGTAGACAGGCTGGCCTCGAACTCACAGAGATCCGCCTGGCTCTGCCTCCCGAGTGCTGGGATTAAAGGCGTGCGCCACCACCACCCGGCTGAGCTTTTCCTTTTTAATAAATTACTTTACAGTGAAAAGTTACTTTTAGTTCTATTCTCAGACTAAACGATAAAGCAACAGCATCCACTGACATCTTAATGGCAGGGGAAGAGAGGGGAGCACTCCTGCATGATACCTGGAAGTTACAGGTGACTACACAGATTTTAGGCTCATCACTTAGTCATGTATTAACTCTGCAGAGGCTGAGATATCGATAAGTAGCTTACAATGAGTGCCAGGCAGACGTCTGGAAGGGAAGCTCCTGGGTAAAAACATGGGAGAACCATTAAACATAATAAATCTTTTCCTCTTACTACGGAAACCAGAATGAAAAAGCATTGTATAAGAATACTGCTCACCATATTAACTGAACAAAATAGAACACTAATGCAAAAATTAATGTCAGGGTCATATTTCACCTAACAGGATTATCTGTGCTCCAGAACCTTCCAGGCTTTTGCATCAAGAATAATGCTAAAATGCAGTTACACTTAATTTCACAAATAATCACTGCAAAGGAAACATTACCATTTCTCATTCTAGGTAGCAGGTTCTGAACACTTGTTAAACTGCATGTATTTTATACCTTTTGAGGTTGGTTTGTCATCATGGTAAGACAAGACTCGTCACCTTTGCCGGTTCCAAGTATTGGGTTCTGTAGTCTTATTTTCATGTTGTTGTACAAGCCCAGAACTTTTCGTCTTATGAAATGAAACCTGTACCTATTAAACCACATGTTATTTCTCCTCATTCTTGCACACCCTGGTAACCATCATTCTTTCTATGACATTCCCTGATTATTTAGCTTATACCATTTTGTTATAAAAATACCTAAATCTCTACAAAAGAAACTATACACACAAAAATTTGAGTTTGTATTTTAGTTTGATGTCTAAATACAATTTCATTACTGTTTCCTAAACTAAGAGGTGATGAGTGGAAAGAGCTAAGACTTATCTTCAGTATTGAGGCAGAAACATAGACCTGACCAAAAATTATCCTGTAAAACACAATGCACTATTCACGATTGCAGTGAATACCAACAAAATTACTGTTTGTACTAACAACATGGCAACTAATATGATCTACTTATATGGAAAAATATATAACACAGGGACCAAGAATACTAGACTCAAAATAAGACTAAGTTTAACAATAGCCTAATGTACAGAAATACAATATTCATGTTTTAGTCTTTTATATTTTACAAAGAACTTCCACATATAACAATTCATTTTGTTAAACCACAGTCCCTCCTGAACTCAGTTTTCCTTATCTGTGCAACATGGAAAAAAAATCCACTATGTTGGTCTCATACGGTTGAACCAAGGAGAAAATCTGAGATAATGAAAACAGAATCTAGACATTATATACAGTACTACAGAAACACTGTCTAAAGAGAAATTTCAAATGTACTACATTTTTGGTTCTGTTGTATTTTTTTTAATACAGGTTCTTACTATGTAACCTGGGCTGACTTCATACTTATTCTCCTGTCTCAGCTCTCTAAGTGCTAAAAGTCATAGGCTTGTGCTACCATACCCAGATAACAATGTATAAATTGCTTATAATCAAGGAATAGCTGATACAGTGCTACATATGCAAATATTTATTAAATACTATCATAAAAATTTATAGAGCATATGAAACATGGAGACATGGCAGAAGTTCCTCTATCCACTTGGACATAAAAGGGCAACTTTGGATTGTAGATGTAGCTGAGCAGTAGAGTGTTTGCTTACCATGTGTGCAGCATTAGGTTCAATCTCAAGTACCACAAACAATAACAAACAACAGAATCACTGCTTAACCTGTTAATACAAAGAGCTTATTCAGTGAAAACTGCAATTACAAGCACATGTGAGATTCTTACAAGTTAATAATAACAGAGCAAAACTATATGTCTATGATACTATAAAGCTACAAAGTAACACAGGAGGAAGGCACTATGACACATGCCTGTATTTCCAGTGCTTTCAGAGGCTAAGGCAAGAGGACTGCTTAAACCCATTGGTTCAAAACCAGCAATATACTTAGAGTCTGTCTCAAAAACACAAAACAAAACAACAAAAAGTAAATAAATAAATAAAACCACATATGATTTACATGAAAGACTCCATATCTTACTCCTTTAAAGAGTAAATTGTATTAAACTTGAGCACAGCACAAAAAAGTCATATAAAATTCTATTTTTTTTAAAGAAAAAACAAACCTTTTATCTCCATCTAATTGAAGGAGTTAGCCTACATTTTCAAGCCTACATAAGCAAAGGGTTTTGTTATTATCTAGTAGGTAGGAAGGACATTCTCAAATGCTGACCCTTTGGTAACCAATCCTTTGAGTCACTTTTTTATTCCTTCTCTATTTGAAAAGAATGCTGTACTTATGATCCCACTTGTACAATCTTTAAAATCAATTTGACACAATGTTTCATAAACCTGCACCAAGTCTAATTCTGACTGATCAAAGTAACTCAATCCATGGGGGGATCTGAAAACCAAGAGTACCCAGTGATTTGCATCAAACAGAAAACACTGGATTTTGAGACCTTTAGTTGGCTATAAGACTGCTTTTCTGTTGCTGTGATAAACAGCATGACCAAGGATGGGTCCATCATGGCAGCAAGCAGCCAGCAGGAACAGAAGCTGAGAGCTCTTGAACCTCAAGCACAAAACAAAGAGAAAAAACTGGAAAAAAAAACAAAGCCCACTTCTGGTGGTCTGCTTCCTCTGGCAAGACTACACCTGCTAAACCTCTTCAAACAGCACCATCAACTAGGGACCAAGTGTTCAAATACATGAGCCTATGAGGGTCACTTTTGTTTTGTGTTGTTGACTTGACACAAGCTAGAGTTATCAGGGAAGAGGACTCTCAACTGAGAAAATGCCTCCATCAGACAGTCTGGAGGCAAGTCAGTAGGTCATTTCTGGATACATGATTGATATGATATGGGAGGGCCAAGTTCACTGGGGGGCAGTGCTACCCATGGACAGAGGGATGCTTGGAGATAGAAGGCACTGTGACAGGAATAGAACATAATATTTAGACAACTTCATGTAACATACTTGTTCCCTCAGGACCTGTTCCAACCAGATCACATCTATACCACTTCGATTTGTTGGACGGTTGCTGTGATGTGTGACTTTATGGTTTGGTGGGTGCAATAACACCCTGTTCATAAAGGGAAGCTCAGGCTGCAGGGTGACCTGGTGGCCAATAGTCAAATGTTCAGTTTTCAGATCTTCCTAAAGCAATGGCGGCAGGCGGCAGCGATCCACGGGCTGGCGACGTAGAAGACGCCTCTCAGCTCATCTTTCCCAAAGAGTTTGAAACAGCTGAGACACTCCTAAACTCTGAAGTTCACATGCTTCTGGAGCATCAAAAGCAGCAGAATGAGAGTGCAGAAGATGAGCAGGAGCTTTCAGAGGTTTTCATGAAAACCCTAAACTATACAGCCCGTTTCAGTCATTTCAAAAACAGAGAGACCATTGCCAGTGTTCGTAGCTCGCTTGTCCAGAAAAAGTTACATAAGTTTGAGTTGGCTTGTTTAGCCAATCTTTGTCCAGAGACTGCTAAGTCCAAAGCTCTGATTCCAAGCCTGGAAGGGCGTTTTGAAGATGAGGAACTGCAGCAGATTCTCGATGATATCCAGACCAAGCGCAGCTTCCAGTACTGATGTCCAGACACCTGGTCCTGAGACAGCTCCAGAACAGCACCACATCTTCGTCAGCATCACACAGGAGTGATGTTGCAGAGGACATTTGGACTGCTTTTTTACTGTTTGCTTTATTGAGATACAGTGTCACTCTGTAGTCTTCAAACTCATGATGGACCTCTGACCTCAGCCTCCCAAGTGCTGGGATTACAAGTGTGAGCCAATGCTCAAGGAAGGCTTTTGGAGGGGAAAGGCTGGCTTGGAGATGGTCTAGGTTGCTGTCTCCACAGTGACTATTAGACCATAATTATTGTGTCTTCCTGTTACAGCCTTATAAGGACTGTTATGGTCAAGTGTGCTACAATCTGGACTGGTGAGGTAGAGTGATATGTTCACTACCTCTTATCTTGGTTTTTTGGACCCTGTGTTATTTGTTCTTGACATTTCAATTTTTAATATAAATATAGTTTGTAGTTTTTAAAACTAAAAAAAAAATGTTCAGTTTTCACTAAGGTCCCACTAACAGGCCAAGAGCTGTCTCTCAAAAGAAGTTATCTATAGATGGTCTTACTCCAAAATCCTATGGGCTTCTACTGGGATTGACCTATGGGACTACCAAAGGCTCCAAACAGCATTCACCTACTGGTTTGTGGGGTGTGCCCTATAGCTTAGATGACTGAGGAAGAGAGACTGGGGCACAGTTAACTGGTGGTTCTTCACACTGTGCAGCACCAGAAGTGGATAGCCACAGCATTATAGCTCTTTTCTGGAAAAATCCTGAAAGACTTCAGAGGGAAATGTTCACATTAGGTAAAACTTCAGGCAGTGCACACAGTTGCAGATTTGTTAGGGAGGATAAATGGCAAGATGTGTGATTGTTCACTAATTCATGGGCTGTGGCCAGATGTGTGATTGTTCACTAATTCATGGGCTGTGGCCAGATGTGTGACTGTTCACTAATTCATGGGCTGTGGCCAATGGTTTGGTGTGACTTAGCTGTTGCTACTATTTTAAAGATGACTTAGCCGTGCGGTGGTGGCGCACGCCTTTAATCCCAGCACTCAGGAGGCAGAGGCCAGCGGATCTCTGTGAGTTCGAGGCCAGCCTGGGCTACTAAGTGAGTTCCAGGAAAGGCGCAAAGCTACACAGAGAAACCCTGTCTCGAAAAAAAAAAAAAAAAAAAAAAAAAAAAAAAAAAAAGATGGCTTAATTTTTTCAACCCCTTGATTCTGTTCCTCCAGAAAACTGAGTAAAATCAATTGTGGTACCAGGTCCATGGGATGTAACTGTGACAGACCTAATCATGTTTTGGGGAGGATTTCAGAAGGACATTGGAATTTTGCGTTAGAAAAAGTCATCTGGTGTTCAGAGCTTAAAAAGCTATTTTGAGGCCAGGCGATGGTGGCACACACCTTTAATCCCAGCACTTGGGAGGCAGAGCCAGGTGGATTTCTGTGAGTTGGAGGCCAGCCTGGTCTACAAAGTGAGTTCCAGGAAAGGCCCAAAACTACATAGAAAAACCCTGTCTCAAAAAACCAAAAAAAAAAAAAAAAGCTATTGTGAGAACAGTGTAGACGTGGAGCCTGGTTTATGAAGTTTCAAAGGTAAATTTGAGAGTCCCTTAAACAGGGGCTAAGAGTCATCTGTGATTAACAGGAGACAAGGACCACTAAGTGAAACCTTTACTGGAATAGACTGGTCAGCTGGAGCTGAAGCATCAGCTGTGAATAAGAAGAGATCAGCATCATGGAGGCATAAGCTTGGGAAGTACTTCCTCAAGGCAGCACACAAAAGCCGCAGTCCAGAGAGGGCAAGGCTGTACTCTGCACTGAACTTGATAATGTGTAAGAGTCTCTCAGGTGATTCAGGGTTTTGAAGTCATGAGGAGTGTGAGAGAGCAGTTGAGGCTTGGAACCCAGAGAGGACTTGGTGACGGTGCATGGAGAAAAACCAAGGCTTGGCACCATGTGGCAGGATCAGAGTCCCTGAAGAGAGTCAGCAGAAGCTACTGGTGAAGGTGCAGCCGAGTTGCAGTAGAGACTGTAGCATTTTGGAGATGCCAGTGCCATGCGATGACCACCAAAGACGGCAGCAGCTGCAAGTGCAGTCTGAGCCTGTGAGAGGAGCTCAGCGCGCTGTGAATGGCAGAGTTCTGGAGGCGGAGCTCCCCAAGCCCTGTAAGATCACAAATGAATCCCAAGTGTCTGACGCTGAGCTTCTTACGAGGCTACACTTTGGTTTTCCTGTGACTGTGACTTATGTCCTGCTTCTTGGCTCTTGGAGTAAGAAATATGTAACTTATTTTTTATTTTGCACAACCTCAGTCAAGACTCTGGCTGTTCTAGAAAGATGAGTGTAAACATACACGCGGCTGTCATCAGAGTTTACATTGCCTTTTAGTCTAACTCTTAGACCTGTTTAGAAACTGTGCTGGTTTGATTGATGATGGACCCCCAAAGGCTCATACATTTGAATGCTTAGTTCTAGTTGTTAGAACTATTTTAAAAAGGATTAAGAGGTGTGACCTTGTTAAAAGATGATGTGTCACTGGGGATGGGCTTTGAAGTTTCAGAATCAAGATTGGTTGCCCCAACTGTACAGGATGTACACATCATGATGTATGCTTTCTCCTAATTGGAAAAAGGTGGGACCTACATAGCCTTGTAGGTTTTGCTTAACATAATTCATAGCCATTCCCTGGGAATCCCAGGTATGGACATGGCCAGTGTCCATCTTCTTGGCCAGTATTTAATAAAGCTCACTTCAAATTTGGCCCCAAAATTGTGGCAGTAGTTTTATTCTCGAACAGTGGGATTAAAAGATGGTCATACCTTCTAAAACTGTAAACAAGCCCCAATTCCAATTAAATGCCTTGGTCAGGATGTCTCATCACAGCAATAGAAAAGTAACTAAGAAACCAACCAAATCTTAACCTGTTTACTTCTAGGTATCAATAATCAGAATCATAATGAACTCTGCTCCTCAGAGTTGCCAGCTGGTCCCAAATGTTGGCCATGCTTTTTCTTAACTTATTCATTTGTAAAATAACGAACAGCTACCTAATGAGACTTTATACTAGGATTACAAAGACTGTAAGCATAAGCATAATCCAAAATAACTCAGAGTGCATTCACCTAAGACTCAGAATGGAGCACAGTGTGTCACTCTCTCCAGTGTGTCTCTTACAGCCCTGATGCTGGCTGACATATAAAATTACTCTAAAAGACAATTCCTACTCTGACACACTGTGGCTGACTCCTGTAGAGAAGAGGCACCTGGTATGACCTGGAAGCAAGCACAGACATATAAAAAAAAAATGTTTCTAATTCCTTTATTTTCAAGCTAAGCAACAAAGATATGAGTTGGCTCACAGAATCAAGAGATTTCCAAGCTTTCCAAACACCAGCACCAATGCATTACATGTAGTATGGGCAAAAGCAGAGTCAAAACAAAGAGCAAGGAATACATGTTTCTGGTTTTTTACTACAGTGGTCAAAGGTTAAGGCACCAACCAAGGAAATTTACAATTAAGAGCCAAAAAATGATGAAATCTAGTACATCAAGTAAGTTACCTAAAATGTGGATAGGTGATATAGGTTTGAAATTTTAGTCTGACTATATAGTCTGATACATTTCTTTCCAAATAGTAGATCTAGGGCCAGAAAATAAATTATGTTCATAAAGGACATTCCTTGAGCAATTCACTGAAATGTGAATGGGTCTATGGATTGGACAGCATTATTATATTAATGTTAATGTTCTGGTTTTAAGGTTTGCACTGTTGTTATATGGCAGAATGTTCTCAATATATACTGAAGGATTTAGAAGTGGCAAGACAATTTGTCTTCAATTTGGTCTCAAACGGTTCCAAAAATAACAGTAAAAATGATATAGTCAGAAAGAGAACTATCAACCAAATATGGTAAAATGTTAAAAGTAGGGGATCCAGCTGGGCGGTGGTGGTGTACACCTTTAATCCCAGCACTCGGGAGGCAGAGCCAGGCAGGTCTCTGCGAGTTTGAGGCCAGCCTGGTCTACAGATCGAGATCCAGGACAGGCACCAAAACTACACAAAGAAACCCTGTCTCGGAAAAAAAAAAAAAAAAGTGGAGGATCCAGATGAAAAGCATACAGCAATCACTTGTACTATCTGTTAGTTCCTGCAAAGGCGGCGGCAGCAGCGGCAGCAGCGGTAGCCTGCCTCAGCCACCGAGGCAGTTACGAGATGCCAGGTGCCTTTCCACTTCAGCTATGTGATGCACGCACCCCTTAAAAGTACCCGATTGTCAGCCCCTCCCTTGCTCTTGCTCCTCTTGTTTTCTGTCTGTCTATCTGTCTGCCTCTCATGTCCCCACTCCAAGACGGCCTTTCACTCTTCCACTCTGCCCTTGCCCCAATAAACTTTTATCTTTTCACTATCTGCTACTCTGTGTGTGTGTGTGTGTGTGACTAGAACCAGGCACTATCTATCCAGCTACAGAGAAGCCCTCATCCCTGCTGGGTAAGGCTGTAATCCCAACAATCCTACAGCACACTGGGAGGCAGGAGAATCACCAGAAGCTCATGCGCCAGCCAGCCTAGAGTACCCAACACCAACACCATGGAACCAGTGAGACCTGCCTCAACCAGGTGGAAGAGAGAGTCATGTGTCTCCATACATACTGTATAAAGTGAGGACATGACCACTCCAAAGTATGGTTGAGGGGAAGGTTTTACTGTAGATGTGAGGGGAAGGACAGTCAGAAGCATCTGGAAGCATCCAGAGTAGGAGAGGACCGGGGGGCGTGGCAAGGGGCTGCATGGCAAGAATGGCAAAGTTATATAGGAATGAGAAGCTGCAGGAAGACAACTCTTACACTGGAGTTTAGGGTAGGGGTGGGGTAAGAAGAGCTGAGAGGAGCCATGGCTACTGAATGAGCCTGGAGGTCAGTAGGGGCTTTGGTACTATAGTAGGCCCCAGTTAGCCGTTTGTCCTGAGTTTCTTTTGGACCTGACATAGGCCTCTGATTCAGCTGCTGTTAATATCTTCTACCACATAACTTCATGAAAATTTATCTTACTAAAGCACAAACCTGAAGAACTGAATTCACTCCCAGGAGCCCACATAAAGGAGAGAACTACAAAGACAAGTTCCCAGAAAGGATTCTCTTCAAGCTCAAACCTACCAGCTAATTAAAACTTTAGTGACTATGTAGAGTTTGGAACGTGGCAGCTCCACAGCCTGCTTACAATTTATCTTTAATAAATATCTTTTACAATTGCTATTTTTAGACAACTAAATAGCCATTCCTTGCTCACTTCTGTGTCAGACCTAACATCACAGATAAAACCTCTTGGGATAGTTTAGCTTAACAAAACCCTAGTTTCCTCCACTAAGAGTGGGGAGTAGGAGTCAGACAGACTCCCTGGTAGACAGAGGGACAGTGAGGGGAGCTGTGGGCAGTTGACAAAGTGGGGACTTCAAAGATGACTTCCTCTCCCTCTTCACCTCAAACAAAAGGCTGCCAGCTTAAAACAAAAGCCTTGTGGGCATTTTCCCCTGCCAGTGGGGCCCCCTGCTGATGGACTGGCCCAATGAGCTCAAGGCCAGACCAGGACACATATGTACAACAGTTGTGAACCAAGATCAGGACACATATGCACAACAGTTGTGAACCAAGACCAGGACACATATGCACAACAGTTGTGAACCAAGACCAGGACATATACACACAGCAGTTGTGAACCAATCCGCTGCCCCGTCTCTCTTCAAACTGACCAACCCTATACTAGGAGAGGAAGACCTCCAGAGACTTTAAAAACCCCAGCCCTAGAGAGGAGGCTGGACTTTCAGCTTCAAGACTCCTCTGCTGATTCTGTCTGCTTCTGTTTGTGGTTTTGAGATTTCTCCACTGCTAGCTGTTGCTCTTGATACTTTTCCTGCCTTTTAACTTTTTAACTGGCAGAGAAACATGACCAAGACCCCTAGATGGTAATGAAGGTCGAAGATTACTGATAGATAGCATTTAAGACATACAGCAGAGCTCTCTGTTTTGCTATAGCCTGCCTACCCAATGTATTCACTGCTGTACTGACTGTCTTCATTTATAGCTTTCTCTACTCTGAGTACAAAATGTTCAAGAAATTGCTGCCTCATTAGAATGTGGTATTTGTTTCTGTGCTTTTATCACTCATATTTGGCTCCAAAATAACTATCTCTTGTCCCCCTTTTTTAAATACATTTTATTTATTTTTATGTGCATTTGTGTTTTTACCATGGGTGTCGGGATCCCCTGAAACTGGAGTTACAGACAGGTGTGAACTGCCATGTGGGTGCCTGGAATTGAACTCGGATCCTCTGGAAGAACAGTCAATGCTCTTAACCCCTGAGCCATCTCTCCAGCGCTCCTCTTGTCCCCTTTGAGGTAAGTTATATTTTTGTGTTGACAGAACTGACTCCACAACTATCCTCTGACCTCTGCACTTGTGAATGACATACATGAGCATGCATACACACAAATAATAAACAAATTAAAAAGAAAAAAGCAAATCTGTCTTACTGGTCACAGTTACTTGCCAACATCAAAGCAATTCTGACTGTAGCAGAGGAGCTTTAAATCATATCCATCATTGCCCCAAACAAGGGTATTATGCTAAGCAGCAGTCACTCCCCAGTTAAGGAAGTGTGAACTTAACCACCGAAAGAAAGGGTCTAATTTTATTACCAGAATAACATCAGAAACTGCACTTACATATCAAAAGCTAGGAGGAGCTCAATGATGACTTTGTAGGTAGACAGAGTTTCACAAATGAAGTCTCCCCCACTCAGCCTCACTTGCATAAGTAGACAGAATTTCATAAATGAAACCTCCCCCACTCAGCCTCACTTGCATAAGTAGACAGAATTTCATAAATGAAGTGTCCCCCACTCAGCCTCACTTGCACAGGATGAAGATCCATGAGTGGTTCTCCAAGGTCAGACTTGCTACATTCCAGTCACCAGCCCTGTTTTTGTTTGTTTGTTTGTTTGTTTTATTTTGTTTTTTCCCCCGAGAAAGGGTTTCTCTGTGCAGTTTTGGAGCCTGTCCTGGATGTCGCTCTGTAGACCAGGCTGGCCTTGAACTTATTGAGATCCACCTGGTTCTGCTTTCCTATTTATAATCTTATGCTTCTGTATAATTAGGCATGCACATGATGAAAATCTGATGCATTGTAGGAAGGGAAGTGTGTAGCAGAAAAATTATTATATGACCTATCAATGGATCCAAACAGAACCACCAAACTTTGTCCCTTAGTAATCAGCTGCTCCTTCCTGCAGGCAATAACCTAAAGCCTTGAGAAATCTCACTCATGTGGCCCACGGCTCTCTTACAGTGTGTTCTGAGGTATTCTATTGCTTTGTTCTAAATCAAGTAATGAGTGACTTTGAAATCTGTGTGGGCTTTTATTTCATTGTTGAACAAGAAGCCAAGAACCTGGAAACACCTGGCCCTGCCCCTAAGCATTGGTAACATAATCACACTGACATTGTAAGAAGCTGTGACAGGAGCCTGGCAGTGGTAGCCCATGCCTTTAATCTAGCACTCAGGAGGTAGAGGCAGGTGGATCTCAGTGAGTTCCAGGCCAGTCTGGTCTACAGATCGAGTTCCAGGACAGCCAGGACTACACAGAGAAACCCTGTCTCGAAAAACCAAAAAGAAAAAAGAAAAGAAAAAAAGCAGCTGTGACAGGGAAGGTAGAATTCAGAGAGAAATCGGAGACAGCACAGCTTTGGTGGCCCTCGGACTTCTAGACATGTGTGCTGGAGCATATAACACACAGAAAGACCAACTTCTTGTAGACAGGACAACATGAGAGATGGAGTAGAAAACCCTGCAGGTGGCCAGATGATGCCTCACTCTGTTTGTCTCAGATGCAAAAAGTCTTACTTCCTAATAAGACCCTGTCGATGGATCAAACTGTTAATGGATATGAAGCTCAGATCTCTCCCAACATGTAGATATTTGGAAAGATTCAAAAACAGGAGCCCTCTTAGCACCTCCTAAATGTTGATGTGTCCATCACTGAGTCCTATGGCCAGGATCAGGCACAAGACACACCAGCCAGCAACTCCAAATAATCTTCTTTTCTGGATGCTTTGCCCTTTTATATCAATTTTAATGCTTTGATTTCAAACCATCTGAGGAAAAGGCAACCATCCAAACTTCATAGCTCAACTTTTAGTTAAATTGGTAGAAATATCTGAGACTGAGTTCAGCCAGAAATATCTGTTCCCTCTATCCTCTGTGAAGGATATGTGTGCCCAGGCAACTCAGCCCTGCATGACCTCATGGCTTCACATGGCTTCATGCTCCCCTAGTATTGCAAGCCCCAGCCTTTCCCCTCCACTGTCACACCTGCCGTCTCCATCCAGAAATGCCATCATCTGTCTGTTTTTAACACAAGGCTTGCTATGAAGTCCAGGCTGTCTTAGAGAACTTTCTGTGCAGGCCAGGCTAGCCTCAGACCTGAAGTCCTCCTTTGTGAGTGCTAGAATTACAAGCTTGAACACCAGACCCAGCTTGTGTTAAACAATTTTGTCTAACTGCCAGCCTAAGTGCACTGAGCACATTATAGGTAGACTAAACTAAGCTATGATATTTGGTAGACTATGTGTTTTAAATATGTGTTATGTTTTGTTTTTATTAAACCTAAACTCATGATCCTCCTGCCTTGGCCTCCTGAATACTGGGTGATGTATACACCACCATACCCAGTTTATTTCTCACTTAAGTTATTTTCAACTTAGGATACATATATACATATATGTGTATATATATAATATATATTATATATAGATATAAAATAACAATGCTATCATTAATATAAGAAGTATCTTTATGAACAAAACAAAATCACCAACTTGCACCAGGCAGTGCTCAAGGGAATATAATTATGATTTATTTTCAGCTGAGATTTCCCTGATTAAACATCATTCTTTTTGTTTGTTTTGTTGTTGTTTGTTCACAGAGACAAGATTTCTCTGTGTAGCCCTGGCTGTCCTGGAACTTGCTCTGTAGACCAGGCTGGCCTCAAACTCACAGAGATTCTCCTGGCTCTGCCTCCCCGAGTGCTGGGATTAAAGGTGGGCAACACCAAATGACTAAGTTCATTTTAAATTGAAGGAGATAAATACAGTCGCTATACAACATCTAAACACTTATATGAAAAAAGATGTCTAAAACCTGAATAGATCCTGTAACTCATCAATAAGATACACCAAAATAAAAAATAAAAAAAAAGATACACCAAAATCTAAAACAAGCAGGGAAAGAATTAAATATGGACAGAAAGCAAACTTACAAAACCACTAAAGAAAGGTGGTTGCTGGCTTTTGGTCACTGTAGATTTTGCTGAAGTATTGATTCTATGAATGAGTATCTGTACTGAATCAATGAAATGTTATCCTAAAGTTTCAAAACAGACAATTCTGTGAAAGTAAATAAAACTGCTACCTTTGGCCATTTGGGATTGAGGAGTCGGGCTTTGATTGCATCATCCAATGCCTTGTGGTACTGCTGGGTTTTCATGTAGGCTGCAGATCTATTGCTATATAAAATGCAGTTCTGAGGGTCAACTGCCAGGGCTTCATTATACAAAACAATAGCTGTGTGGAAGTCTCCATCATGACAGGCCTGGTTACTCTGACGGACTTTCTCAACAAATTCAGCTTTGCTCAGTGCTGGTTCATCAGGACTTCTCTGGGCAATAGTCTTAGCACCAAAGAGAGGGATCTACAAACAAAGAAATTGTCATAAGTTCAAACATTCCACACAGGTTCCTGAGGCCTGGAGCTGATGTCAGGTATCTTACTCATTGAGGCACAGTCTCTTTCTGAATCTAGAGTTAACCAATTCTGCTTCTCTAAGTTGACTTCTGTCCTTCTAAACAATAAGCTTTCCTTGAAACAGCTAACAGTACCTTAAATGGACACATACAAGAGGGGGATATAGCTCAATGGACAACACACTTGTCTTGGAAGCATCAAAACTGGAGTTTGGATCTCTAAATTCCATGTAAAAACCTTGGCAGGTGTGGTGGCCACCAGTAATCTTCATATTCAGGAGGCAGAGACAGGATATCCAGAGCAAGCTGGCTAGAGAAGCAGAATTGGTTTTTAAAATATGTTGTCTCTAGTCTTGGCTGGCCTCGAACACACAGAGATCTGCCTGTCTCTGCCTCCTGAGTGCTAGGATTAAAGGTGTGTGCCATCACACCCAGCAGGCTATCATATTTTGGAAGTATATACTTTTCTTATTTTATAGGAGGTTACAATTAAGAGACTGCATTGAGACTCAGAAGAGACTTTACTTTTAAATTTTTTTCCAACATAATATTTGTATTGGTTATTTGGTAATTTCTTACACCACAATCACACTCACTTCCCAGTCCTCCTAGGTCCAATCCCAACCCTTGTGACATCCCCCCCAAAAAAGAGAATTAAAAAAAAAAGGAAAGAGACTTTATGTTTAAATGGTGTTGAAACTGAAAGACGATAAAGATTTTGGAAACTTTGAACTGCATGCATTTTGCAGTACAATATGGCTAGGAACCTATGAAGATTAAGGAATGGAATATGGTGGTTTGAGGGAGAATGTCCGCCATAGGTTACTGCATTTGAACACTTGGTCCCCACTGGTTACACTATCTAGAAACATCTAGGAAGTCCAGCTTTGAGTGCTCGCTCTCTCTTCCTGTACTGGCGATTCAAGATGTAAGCTCTCAGCATTCTGCTTCAAGCACCATGCCTGCTCCAACCCCAACCCTGACATGATGGACTCTTACCCTTTGGAACCAAAAGCCAGAATTAACCTTCTGTAAGTTGCCTTGGCCATGGTGTTTTTTCACAGAGAAGTAACTGCCTTTGGAACCAAAAGCCAGAATTAACCTTCTGTAAGTTGCCTTGGCCATGGTGTTTTTTCACAGAGAAGTAACCGATGCAGTTAACATGGTCCTTTTGACAGTATCCACTCAAGACTCTCACTCTTACAGTGTCTTCCTCATTTTTTTCATTTTTATATATTTATTTATTTTTCTATTATCAGTTTGATACCGTATAAATTCTTATCCTAATAGTGAAATGTTTCATTAAGGCTTGCCCAGTAACTGAGTAAAACCAAAACTTATTATAAGCCACAGTCATCCTAGGGTCCCCCCTGGTTCTGTGGGTTGCAGTCTGATTGTTCTTAGCTTTATATCTACTATCTACTTATGAGTGAGTACATACCATGTTTTTGTCCTTCTGAGTCTGGGTTACCTCACTCAGGATGATATTTTCTAGTTCCATCCATTTGCCTGCAAATTTCATGCTGTCATTGTTTTTCTCTGCTGAGTAGTACTCCATTGTGTGTATGTACTACATTTTCTTAATCCATTCTTCAGTTGACGGGCATCTAGGTTGTTGCCAGGTTCTGGCTATTACAAACAGTGCTGCTATGAATATAGTTGAGCATGTATCTTTGTGTATGATTGAGCATTCCTTGAATATATGCCCAAGAGTGGTATGGCTGGGTCTTGAGGTAGATCGACTCCCAATTTTCTGAGAAACCACCATACTGATTTCCACAGTGGTTGTACAAGTTTGCACTCCCACCAACAGTGGAGGAGTGTTCCCTTTGCTCCATATCCTCTCCAATATAGACTGTCATTAGTGTTTTTGATCATAGCCATTCTGACAGGTGTAAGGTGGTATCTCAGAGTCGTTTTTTATTTGCATTTCTCTGATGATTAAGGATGTTGAGCATTTCTTTAAATGTCTTTCAGCCATTTGTGATTCTTCTTTTGAGAATTCTCTGTTTAGCTCTTTAGCCCATTTTTTAATTGGATTGTTCAGTATTTTGATGTCTAGTTCCTTGAGTTCTTTATATACTTTGGAGATCAGTCCTCTGTCAGATATGGGGTTGGTGAAGGTCTTTTCCCATTCTGTAGGCTGTTTTTTTTTGTTGTTGTTGTTTTTGTTTGGTTTTTTTTGTTTTGTTTTGTTTTGTTTTTTGTCTTATTGACAGTGTCTTTTGCCCTACAAAAGCTTTTCAGTTTCAAGAGGTCCCATTTACTAATTGTTGTGTTCAGTGTCTGTGCTGCTGGTGTTATATTTAGGAAGTGATCTCCTGTGCCAATGTGCACTTTCTCTTCTATTAAGTTTACTGTAATTGGATTTATGTTGAGGTCTTTGATCCACTTGGACTTAAGTTTTGTGCAGGGTGACAGATATGGATCTATTTGTAATCTTTTACATATTGACATCCAGTTATGCCAGCACCATTTGTTGAAGATACTTTCTTTTTTCCATTGTATAGTTTTGGCTTCTTTGTCAAAAACCAGGTGTTCATATGTGCATGGATTAATGTAAGGGTCTTCAATTCGATTCCATTGGTCTGTATGTTGGTTTTTATGCCAATACCAAGCTGTTTTTATTACCATAGCTCTATAGTAGAGCTTGAGGTCAGGGATGGTGATGCCTCCAGAGGTTGCTTTTTTATACAGGATTCTTTTAGCTATCCTGGGTCTTTTGTTTTTCCATATGAAGTTGAATATTTTTCTTTCCAAGTCTGTGAAGAATTGTGTTGGGATTTTGATGGGGATTGCATTGAATCTATAGATTGCTTTTGGTAAGATTGCCATTTTTACTATGTTAATCCTACCTATCCATGAGCATGGGAGATCCTTCCATTTTCTGATATCTTCTTCAATTTCTTTCTTTACAGATTTAAAGTTCTTATCAAAAAGGTCCTTCACTTGTTTAGTTAGTGTTATCCCAAGGTATTTTATAGTATTTGTGGCTATTGTAAAGGGTGATGCTTCTCTGACTTCTTTCTCAGCCCTTTTATCATTTGTGTATAGGAGGGCTACTGATTTTTTTTGAGTTGATCTTGTATCCTGCCACTTTACTGAAGGAGTTTATCAGCTATAGGAGTTCCCTGGTAGAATTTTTGGGGTCACTTATGTATACTATCATATCATCTGCAAATAGTGAAAGTTTGACTTCTTCCTTTCCAATTTGTATCCCTTTGATCTCCTTTTGTTTTCTTATTGCTCTAGCTAGAACTTCAAATACTATATTGAATAAATATGGAGAGAGTGGACAGCCTTGTCTTATTCCTGACTTTAGTGAAATCGCTTTGAGTTTCTCTCCGTTTAATTTGATGGTGGCTGTTGGCTTGTTGTAAATTTTTTTTAATGTTTTATTGTGTTTATTATGTTTACGAAGGTTCCTTGCATTCCTGATCTAAGACCTTTATCATGAAGGGGTGTTGGATTTTGTCAAAGGCTTTTTCAGCATCTAATGAGATGATCATGTGGTTTTTTTCTTTCAGTTTGTTTATATGGTGTATTACATTGACAGATTTTCGTATGTTGAACCATCCCTGCATCCCTGGGATGAAACCTACTTGGTCATGGTGGATAATTTTTTGATGTGTTCTTGGATTCGGTTTCCCAATATTTTGGTGAGTATTTTTGCATCAATGTTCATGAGGGAGATTGATCTGTAATTCTCTTTCTTTGTTGCATCTTTGTGTGGTTTGGGTATCAGGGTAATTGTGGCCTCATAAAAAGAGTTTGGTAGTGTTCCTTCTGTTTCTATTGTGTGGAACAATTTGAAGAGTATTGGAATTAGTTCTTCTTTGAAAATCTGGTAGAATTCTGCATTGAAACCATCTGGTCCTGGACTTTTTTTGGTTGGGAGACTTTTGATGACTGTTTCTATTTCTTTAGGGGTTATTGGTCTATTTAAATAGTTTATCTGGTCTTGATTTAACTTTGGTATGTGGTATCTATCCAGAAAATTGTCCATTTCTTCCAGATTTTCTGATTTTGTGGAGTACAGGTTTTTGAAGTATGACCTGATGATTCTCTGGATTTCCTCATGGTCTGTTGCTATGTCTCCCTTTTCATTTCTGATTTTGTTAATTTGGATTCTCTCTCTCTCTCTCTCTCTCTCTCTCTCTCTCTCTCTCTCTCTCTCTGCTTTTTGGTTAATTTGGCCACAGAAAGCACTAGAAGGAAAAATCCAACCTAAAGAAGCTAAACACACCCATGAAAACTCAAGCAATAGATAATCCCACAACAACAAATACCAAAGAAGGAAAATGCAACACTACCACAAAAAAATAACAGGAATTAACAATCACTGGTCATTAATATCCATCAATATCATGGTCTCAACTCACCTATAAAAAGACACAGACTAACAGAATGGATAAGAAAACAGGATCCATCCTTCTGCTGCATACAAGAAACACACCTTAACTTATCAGACCACCATGCCTTAAAGTTAGATTTCAACAACAATTTCTTTTTTTAGTGCTTATAATTTTCCCTAGAGAGGTCTTTTACATCCTTGGCTAAGATAGGCTTAGACTAGGTCATTTTTTTTTTCTATTTTTCTTTTCTTTTTTGAGGTTTCTATGAACAGAATTATTTCCCTGATGTCTTTCTTAGCTAGTTCATAATTGGTATACAAAAATGCTACTGGTCTTTGTAGGCCAACTTTGCATCCTGATAGCCGAGTAAACTGATTCATCAAGTCAACAGGTCTTTTAGTGGAGTTGTTAGAGTCAGGGAGGTAAAGCGTCATATCAGAGACAACTTCTTCCTGTCCACAAAGGAAGTGCTTTAATACAATCAACCTGCCACCAGGTCACTGGCTACTCATCCCTAGGAAGGGGGCCATACTGGGGCTCAGTGTTGGCCTCTGATGTTGGCAGATCTGACACTCAGCAACAGCTGTAGCTAGATCAGCCTTGGTGAGTAGAAGACCATGTTATCCAGCCCATCCATAACCTTCATCACTGTCACCATGGCTACTCTGTTCAAGGATCTACTGGGCAACAGGAGGGACAGCCATGGAAGAGGCTGACTGTCCACAGAACATGTTATCCTATCTACTTGATTACTGAACTACTCCTCTGCTGAAGTCACATTTCAATGAACATTTACATGGACACAAGTATCTTCACATCCTTTGCCCATTTGAAGAGATCTAGCCACAAACTTCTTACTCAAAAGTTTTTCTCACCAAATTCCAATCATGATCGTTCCAAGTCCCTGGCCACAGCCAAACCATTGACTACAGCCCATGAATCAGTAAATAATCACACAACTGGCCATTTCTCCTTCCTTTTTTTTTTTTTTTTTGCAATTTCTCCTTCCAAGCAGAATGTACAACTGTGTGCACTGCCCAAAGTTCTGCCCACTATAAAGATTTCTCTTCTCTGTAGTCTTTCACGATTGTCTCAGAAAAGGGCTATACTGCTGCATCTGTCCACTTCCAGATGATGCTTGCAGTGTACATGTGGTGGTTTGATGGAGAATGGTTCCCATAGGCTCATATATGTAAATGCTTGGTACCCAGTTGGTGGAACTGTTTGGGAAGGATTAGGAGGTGTGGCTTTGTTGGAGGAGGTTTGTCACTGGGGGTGGGCCTTAAGGTTTCAAAAGCCCATGCCTGCTGTGGGATGGTCTGTATGTCAAATGTGTTGCTCTGATTGGTCAATAAATAAATCACTGATTGGCCAGTGGCTAGGCAGGAAGTATAGGCAGGACAAGGAGGAGAATAAAGCTGGGAAGTGGAAGGCTGAGTCAGAGACACTGCCAGCCGCCATGATGAGAAACAGCATGTGAAGATGCTGGGAAGCCACGAGCCATATGGCAAGGTATAGATTAATGGAAATGGATTAATTTAAGCTGTAAGAACAGTTAGCAAGATGCCTGCCACGGCCATACAGTTTGTAATCAATATAAGTCTCTGTGTTTACTTGGTTGGGTCTGACGGCTGTGGGACTGGCAGGTGAGAGAGATTTGTCCTGACTGTGGGCCAGGCAGGAAAACTCTAGCTACACATGCCATTCCCAGTAAGTTCTCTCTCTACCTCATGCTTATGGATGATGTAAGCTCTCAGCTGCTGCTCCACTGCCATGCCTACCTACTGCTGCCATGCATCCCACCATGATGGTCATGGACTCTAACCCTCTGGAACCATGAGTCCCAAATGAAATGTTTTGTTCTATAAGTTGCCTTAGTTACTATGCTTTGTCACAAGAATCAAAGTGACTAAGACAATACAGAACCAACAGTAAAGGAAATCCTACTAGTCTTACGTTCCTCAGTCAACTGATCACACAGCATACCCCATGAGGCCATAGCTGTACGCTCAGAAGTAGATGGCATTGCAACTGGAACAGAAACCATAGGCATTTGGGCATCTTCATGTAACTTGCTTGTGCCCTCAGGACCGGCTTAGGCCTGCTAGCACATGATACTATGATCATTTGATAATGGATTGCTGCTGTCCAACAATGCCCCCCCTTGTTCAATTACATCTTTGTTGGTTGTTTTTGCTCTTTTGGGGGGCCCACCACCCAGCTCCCAAATAAATCACACATGGAGGCTTATTCTTAATTATAAATGCTCGGCCTTAGCTTGGCTTGTTTCTTGTCAGCTTTTCTTATCTTTAAAGTATTCCATCTACCTTTTGCCTCTGGGCTTTTCCTGTTCTCTTACTTCTGTAAATCTTACTCTTACTCCATGGCTTGATATGTAGCTAGGTGGCTGGTCTCTGGAGTCCTCCTCCTTCTCCCAGATTTCTCCTTCTATATATTCTCTCTGCCTGCCTGCCAGCCCTGCCTATTTCTCTCTCCTGCCTCACTATTGGCCTTTCAGCTCTTTATTAGACCATCAGGTGTTTTAGACAGGCACAGTAACAAAGCTTCACAGAGTTAAACAAATGCAACATAAACAAAAGTAACACACCTTAAAATAATATTCCCCAACACATCTGTATCAGCTTTCTGCTTTCAATGGTTTCCTTCACTGCTTAAGTTTTTCTTTAATTCCTTTTCACAAGCTGGAAGCTTAGCTGGGTAAGATCCTGCTCTTAGGTCACCACTCCCTTTATTCCATTTAACAACTGGCTTTTCATTATCAGTTTATCTCCTTGAACACAGCACTCAGCTTTATTATACTTCCTGTGTGCCTTTTCTCCTCAAACTCTACATTTTGTATTTTTCCTGTTCAGCTTTATGGTGATATTTTATTTGTGATGAAATGTGATTTTATTTGTAAGTTAATAAATAAAGTTGCCTAGGGGTCAGAGCTAATGGCAAGCCATAGCAGAAGTCTGGCAGTGGTAGCATATGCCCTTAATCCCAATCACATGACAGGCAGATCTCTGTGTGTTCAAGGACACCACCAGCATGGAGACACACGCCTTTAATCTCAATACCAACCATAGAAGACCTGGAGGTCTGTATAGACAGGCAGTGACGAGGAGGTCATGTGGTTGGGTTTACAACCAATGAGAAGGTAGAACAGAAAGTCAATAAAATGACAGATATACAGGAAGTAGCTCTCTTTCTGAGGGGAAGGATGACAGCGGCGGGGGGGGGGTGTAAGAAGGCAGTTTTAGTCTTAGCTCTTAGCTACTGCTCTGACCTCTTGAGCTTTTAACTCTGCATTTGGCTCTGTGTTTCTTATTTAATAAGACTTACATTTACACAGTTTGTTCCTTTTCATTATAGATCTGCATAAGACTGGTCACTAATACCACATGACATAGTTAATAATAGGCTGTTTTGAAATCTCCTGGTCAATGCTGTTAATCCAAAACTCTTCAATTTAGCCCCAGACAGATTTTTTGGACAAGGGCAGAAAACAGCCACATTCTTCACCAATATAACACAGGAACATCTCTAGGCCATCTACTAATATTCTTCTCCTCTAAAACCTCCTGATTTGGCCGTAAAAATCTAAATTGTTCCCAGCAAAACTGTCTTCCCTGCTCCTATTAGCATGGCCCATTTAGCCCCATCTAAAGTGTTCAACTGTTTTCTTAATCCAAAGTCCCAAAGTCCACATTCCACCAAGAAACACGGTCAGGCCTGTCATAGCAATACCCTAGTCCCTGATATCAACTTCTATCTTAGTCAATGTCCTATTGCTGTGAAGAGACCACAGCAATTCTTATAAAGGAAAATATTTAATTGGGGTGGGCTCCGGGTCCAGAGGTTTAGTCCATTCTTATCATGGCAGGACGCATGGCAGCAGGCAGGCAGAATGGTGATGGTGAAAAGAACCAGGGGTTCTACATGCAGATTGACAGGCAGCAGGGAGAGACACTGCGCCTGGCTTAAGCAGGTTTCTGAGAAACCTCAAAACTCACCCCCAGTAACACAATTCCACCAACAAGGCTACCCCTACTAATAGTGCCACTGTCTGGTAAACAACCATTCAAATCTGTGAGCCTATGGGGTATTGGGAGGGGTAGCACCCCTAACTAAATTCTAGCTTGTATAATTTTATGTCTCCTAAGCCAATCCATTAACAAACCCTTTATAACATCAATTCTATTGCTTTGAGTTTCTTCTATACCACCACTTCCTGTTCACTTGACCCAATCAGCATAATGTCATCAATACAGTAGACATTATGACATTTTGTGGGAAAGATAGATGATCAAGATCCCTTCAAACTAAGTCATGGCACAGGGCTAGGGCATTAATATTTCTTGATGTAAAACAGTAAATGTGTACTGCTGGCCTCAACAGCTGAATGCAAACTGCTTCTGTGGTCCTCATGGCAGGCATTGACAAAAAGGCATCTGTTAGAACAGTGACTGTACCCCAAGTCCCAGCAGGGGTGTTACTATGTCAAGTAAGAGTAACACATCCAGGACAGCAGCTGCAATCTGGAGTCACTACTGATTAAGTTTTCAATAGCCAACTGTCACGATTCTATGAGGAGGAGAGGGCGTAAGGAATTAGTAGGTCGAAAGATAGCAGAGATGAGACAGACAGAAACACAGGATAGCTTCAGAAGGACCCAGATCAAAATCCACTAGCCCCTTCTGTCTCTTCAAAAGGGATTTTAATAGGAATGCCAAGGGGCAGGACAAAAGACCTCCCCTTACTAGATCAAAGCATACCTCACATCCAAATGTAAAACACCTGGTAACCACACACGTGGTCAGTCCATCCCCTTATGCAGCCCTGCTGGGTAAAGCAATCTCAGATCTCACTAGGAAACTCTGTGGGCTCCCACACTAGGACTAAAGGTGTGTGCCGCTATCACCTGGAAAATGCTTTCCTTTTATAAGAGTTGCAGTGTCTCCAGAGAAATAGAACTAAGATAACCCTGTCTAAAAGTAAACAAAAATAAAATAATAAGACACCTAACACCAACCTCTGGCTTCTACATGCACAAGCATGAACAACATATAAACACACACAAACACATACATCACAGATATATATACACACATCCACACATATAGACACACGTGTGCCCATGCGTGTACACACACATACACACACACACACACACACACACACACACACACACACACGTTGCCTTTGCACCTTGACCATCATTTTCTAAATCACATGAAGTCACTTTCCACTCACTAAGTTATTCTTTTTTATTCATTTTTATGTTATGTAATGGATATTTTGCCTGTATGTATGACCATGCATAGTGTATATAGTGCCCATAGAGTCCAGAAGAGGGCAATGGATACTCTAGAATCAGAGACACAGAAGGTTGTGAGCTGCCATGTGGGTGCTGGGAACTGAACTTGAGTCCTCTGGAAAAGCAGCAAGTGCTTTTAACTGCTGAACCATCTTTCCAGCCTGATATTAAATTATTCCTATGGCTCAGATCATTTTTCAAATTCACATAAAAATATCGTATGGGGCCAAGGATATAACTCCATTGATAAACAAAGCTATCGGTGTGATCCCCAGCTCTATATAAAACCAGGTTTGGTGGTACATGCCTGTAACCCCAGCAGTCAGGAGACAGAAGCAGGAGAACCAGAAGTTCAAGGACAACCTTGGCTACACAGCAGGCTTACGGTCCATCTAGAATAATGAGACCCTGTCTCTAGGGAGGAGGGAACCATATGAATACACAAAGGCTGTGTTAGTTTTATACTTTGTTTTCTCTCTTTTTAAATATATTCAACTATTTGTTCATTTTATGTATCTATGTGAGGTAAGTATTGCACAACATACATACATACAGTGCCTGTGGCGGCCAAGAGAGTATCAGATCCCCTGGAAATGGAATCATAAGCAATTGTGAACACTCAGTGTGGGTGCTGGGACCAAACCAGGTCCCCGAAGATTAGCAGCTCTAAGTCACAGATCCGTTCCTTCAGCTTCTCCCTTGAGACAGGGCCTCATTCTGTGACCAGTCTGCTGTGGAATTCACTGATGAGCCCTGCTGGCCTCAAATTCACAGCAATTCTCCTGCCTCAGTCTCACAAAATATGGGACTATAGGCATAAAATCACTATGCCTGGCTCAATTGGGGACTCCTTTATTTTATTTATTTTTGTTTATGAGTGTTTGTGTGATTGTATAATGTAAACCATGTAAGTGCCTGGTGCACACAGAACCCAAAAGAGGACACTGGATCCCCTAGAACTAAAATTACAGACAGTTGTGAGCCCCCATGTGGGTGACCAAAACCCAACCCAGGTCATCTAGAAAATCAGCAAGTGTTCTTAAATGTTGAGCCATCTTTCCAGCCCAAGTCGTATACTTTTAAAACTAAATAGCAGGAATGGGGAGAAAGTTTACTGCATAAACAAGAATACTGGAGTCTGAGTCCTCAGAAACCTACATGAATGCCAGGTGGGTATAGCAGCCCACCTATAATTCCAGCCCTGGAATGTGCAGAGAGGGTATCTCCACAAGCTGGCTAGCAAGCTATGCATTGAGAAACCCTGCCTCACTGGATAAAGTAAAATGGTTGAGGATGATTCCTGACATCAACTTTAGGCTTCTACATACACATGCATATGTGCCCACACATATGAAAAAACATGCATACACACATGCATAGCATACACGAACACAGGAAAACTGAAAAAAGAAAGACAAATAAGTAGGGAGTAGTGCTGCACACCTGTAGTCACAGTTCCTCTTGAGGCTGAGGCAAGAGGACTGCTTGAACCAAACCAGTTTATGTGGCATACCAAGACGTCAATCTCAAGATCTGCTCCTGGTGGCTCTGCCTACGCTGAACTTTCACACCGACAGTTAGCAGGACCTTTAAGGTTAGTTCCTTTCATTCAGAGCATGTTCAAAGGCCATCCAATTGTGTCATGAATTGATCAGTACTTGCAGAAGATTCCACAGTATGAGTGTTCAACGTTAACCATCCAGCAGTTAGTTCATGAACAGTGCTGTCACTTTTCAGCTATCACCAACCAAAGCTATGAACATTCATACAAACTTTTGTTAGAGCCACAACTACTGAACTGTCAAACTGTTTTCAAAGTCCATGGGTCACTTTTCTTTTTTTTTTTTTTTTTTTTTTTTTTGGTTTTTCGAGACAGGGTTTCTCTGTGTAGCTTTGCGCCTTTCCTGGAACTCACTTGGTAGTCCAGGCTGGCCTCGAACTCACAGAGATCTGCCTGGCTCTGCCTCCCGAGTGCTGGGATTAAAGGCGTGCGCCACCTCCGCCCGGCCCATGGGTCACTTTTCATGCCAGTGATATGAGACAATTCTCCACATTCTCCTCCGCTCTCATATACGTCAGTCTTTTTCAGCTTAGCACCAGTAATGCAGAATCATATTATATTGCATTCGTATCCCCAACAACCAACAAGTTACATACTTTACACTTGTTTTTGGACATTTATTTATCTTCCTTAAGAGTATTTGCTGCTTTTCCAGAGGACCCGAGTTCAGTTCCCAGAACCCACATCAGGTGGCTCACTACAGTCTATAACTCCACATCCAGGGGGGTGCAACACCTCTGGCCACCACAGATATCTACACACACACACACACACACACACAAATAATTTAAAGACAGAGCCAGTAAGAGGATTCAGAAGTTGGTCAGGAGACATCTATAATCCTAGCACTAGAGAAGGGATACAGAGACAGGCAGATCTCAGGAGCTTGCTGTCCAGCCTGAACTAGCTAGCCAAAAACAGTGTGCTCCAAGCACAACAAAACCCTGTCTCAAAATATAAGGAGGGAGGGCTGGTGAGGTGGTTCAGTGGTTAAGAGCACTGGCTGCTCTTCCAGAGGTCCTGAGTTCAATTCCCAGCAACCACATGGTGGCTCACAACCATCTGTAATGATATCTGGTGTCCCTTCTGGCCTGCAGACAAACATGCAGACAGAACACTGTATACATAGTAAGTAAATACATCTTAAAATATACAGATATATATGGAGGTGCAGAGCAATAGAGGACATTGACCTCTGGCCTCCACCCCCTCAAACACACGTGTGCACCCATACATACATAAGCACACTACACACCTACACACACACACACACGGGAGATAACAATAATGGTCACACACTACTCTGTCAATATACCATGAAACTAAATCTTTTTTGTTTTGTTTATCGAGACAGAGTTTCTCTGTGTAGTTTTGGTGCCTGTCCTGGAACTCGCTCTGTAGACCACTCGCTCTCAGAGATCCACCTGTCTCTGCCTCCCAAGCACTGGCATCAGAGGCATGCGCCACCACACCTGGGTTACAAAACTTTTTTTTTTTATTTAACTTTATTTTACGTGTGTTGGTATGAAGGTGTCATTCCCTGAAACTGGAGTTAGAGACAGTTGTGAGCTGTTGTGTGGTGCTGGGAATTGAACCTGGGTCCTCTGGAAGAACAGCCAGTGCTCTTAACCACTGAACCATCTCTCCAGCCCCCAAAACTCTTAATTCAACTATAATTGAAATCACCTAAAAGACACACTTCCAGGTGTGACTTCGAAGGCACCTCTGAGGAGAAAAAACTCATCAGGAAGTTGGCTGGCGAACTCCATGGGCTGGGCTCCCTCTCAGACTGTCAAAAAGAGAGCTAAGTCCACCTTCCTCTCCCTGCCTCCTGATACAATGTGACCAGCTGCCCTGAGTTCATCTCCCGCCTCCTGATACAATGTGACCAGCTGCCCTTTGTTCATCTCTCCGCCTCCTGATACAATGTGACCAGCTACCCTGTGTTTATTTCCCTGCCTCCTGATACAATGTGACCAGCTGCCCTATGTTCATTTCCCCGCCTCCTGCTACAATGTGACCAGCTGCCCTGTGTTCATTTCCCCGCCTCCTGATACAATGTGACCAGCTATGTCATGCTCCTGCCACTACGCCTTCCCAGCCATCGGCTGGACCCTCAAACATAAACCTTCCCTAAAGTTACTTTCAATCAGTGGTCAGAACAAAGAGAAAAGAACCTAACAACACTAAAGATGTTAACCTTGTTGGAAGTAAAGTTTTATTTTTCAATAAGCTTTTTAAATATTTTTTTAGATTATAATTGCAACAATCCCCCTTCCCTTTCCTCCCTCCAATCCTCCCACACACCCCTCTCCTTGCTCCCTTTCAAATCCATGGCCTTTTTTTCATTAGTTGTTGCTATGTAGCAACATACATATACATATTCCTACATATAAATACAACTGCTCCGTCCATATAATATTCATATGTATGTTTCCAGGTCTTACCATTTGGTACTGGGTAACAAATCAGTGTGTTTGTCCCTGGTGAAGACTACTTCTCCCGCTTCCAGCATTCCTTAGCTACCTGTAATTCTTTGTCTAGGGTTGAGGCCTCATGAGCTTTCCCCTTCCTCTTTAGCATGACCATTTGTGTCATATTCAGTGTAGCCGATGACATTTCTAAAAGACACAATCTCACAACAAACTCCTTTTTCCTCTGGCTCTTACAATCTTTCTGTCCCCACCTTCCACAATGTTCCCTGAGCCCTGGGTTCATGAATTGTGCTGCAGATGTATCCATTGAGAGTAAAGCTTTTCTTTTTTGTTTTGGGGGTTTTGTTTTGTTGTTGTTGTTGGGTTTTTTTGTTTGTTTGTTTGTTTTGGTTTTTCGAGACAGGGTTTCTCTGAGTAGCTTTGCGCCTTTCCTGGAACTCACTTGGTAGCCCAGGCTGGCCTCGAACTCACAGAGATCCGCCTGGCTCTGCCTCCCGAGTGCTGGGATTAAAGGCGTGCGCCAACACCGCCCGGCTTGTTGTTTTGTTGTTGTTTTAAAGACAGTGTCTCTCTATGTAGTCCTGCTGCCCTGAAACTTCCTATGTAGACCAGGCTGTCCTCAAACTTGCAAAGATCCTCCTACCCCTGCCTCCCAAGTGCTGGCATTAAAGGTGTGTGCCACCACACTCAGCGGGAATAAAGCTTTTCTAAAAGGTATTTTAGTGTATGTGTGTTGCATGCTTGTGTGGGCACAGGTTCACTGACCTGTGAATGTTTTTGAAGAGGCCATGAGATGTAGACTTCAGGACTCTTCCCCAATTGCTTTCTACCCCCACCCTCACCCCCCACCCTAACACACTATGTAGCTCTGGCTGGCCTGGAACTCTCTACATAGACCAGGCTGGCCTCAATCACATACATATCTGCTTGCTTCTACCTTCTGAGTGCTGGGATTAAAGATATGCGTCACCATGCCAGGTTTTCTCCACCTTGTTTTTCAAGAGCTTTCTCACTCAACCTAAAGCCCAGTTTCAGGCAGGCTGGCTGGCGAGTGAGCACCAGGGATTCACCTGTTGCCGCCACCTCCTAACTCCCAATTCTGGGGTTACAGGTCCATACCAACTGGCCCAATTTTAGGGGGAAGTCAGGGGTGAACCTGGGTCCTTGTGCTTGCATAGAAAGCACTGTGCCCACCAAGCCGTCTCCCCAACCCCTAAAGACAGTTTGTTCTTTTAAACGAATCCATACAATCGACAAAACACATTTAGAGATTACATCATTTTATTTTTCGGTTTTTTCTTCTCCAGATGCAATCTCAGCTCTGTCTTTCTTACACTTGAATTCTCTATTTACTGAAAAACACTATTGAAGAGAGATCAACTAAATGAAATACAGCTACATGGAGGAAAAAGAAACCATAGCATCAAGCAATTGTAGTACTAGCAAGAAAAAAAAAAACAAAACTTCAAAAAAGCAACTGCCAAATTTCCTGAATAAATAATAATTCAGATTTCCTTGGATGAAAATGCAAATATTGGTGATAAAGAGATGACTCGGTGGTTAAAAAGCAGCAGCTGTTCTTGCAAAGTGTCAGAGTTCCACTCTCAGCACCCAGTTCATGGTTCACGACTTGTGTAACCTGAGAGCCAAGGCCCTCTTCCGGCCTCTGCTGCACATACATATGAGTGAAGAAAACACTTAAATATATAAAAAATATTTTTAAAGAAAATGTAAATGTTTACCTGTCTCAAAAGAACAAAAAATCCTAGAGGGCTGTCTTCAAATGAAAAGAAATAGTGCATTTTTTATATTCAGAATTTTATTCTCCGCGTGCACGCGCATGCGTGTGTGCGTGCGTGGTGTGTGTGTGTGTGTGTGTGTGTGTGTTGGTACACCTGTGAGGAGGTCAAAGGACAACTTGCCAGAGTACTTTCTATCCTACTGTGAGGGTTCCAGGGATCCAACTCAAGATGCTCGGGCATGGTGGCAGGAACCTTTCCCCATAGAGACATACCCCTGACACTCAGAATTAATTTTAATCTAGCCAGGATATACAGACCTGATCCTTTATACTAATCAACATATACCTTGTTTTTTACTAAAGCACACTGGAAACATCACCTTATAAATAGTAACAAAAGTTAACCTTGAAGCTGAGAAAAATCATATATGAACTAAAGCTAACAGATATTTATCTCAAAAGGCACCTGAAGTATCTCAAGGGTTCCCAGGTTGCAACTCCAGGGCCAATCAGTTCTACAAATATTTACTGAACAACTACTACTTGCTAGGCACCATGCAGAAGTAAAAACAGAGCAAGTTATCTGCTTATGAGACACTTTACAGCCGGACAAACTCCCGGAGTCAAAACTTCGTGCCTTGAGAAACCAGTTTGTGCGTGTGTGCGTCTCTTGTGTGTGGCCTATATTTTAATAAAGTGCTCCAGATTATTTCTACACCCTGGCTAGTTAGTGGCTTGGGAGGGAAAAAAAAAAAAAAAAAGGCTGCTCCAGCCAGGCAAAGTAAATTTTGCTCAGCATCCTTCACTCTGACAGACACACCCAAACATTGCTAAGCCCAGGTGGACCTAAAGCTTTCCAGGATCTGTCGGTGATGAGGCACCAACCACCTTGTCGCCTTCTAGGAACGGAACGCCCACTCCCTACCAACACCACCCGGGATGGCAACACCTGAGCCTCCCAGCAGCTGCATTCTACAGCCACGGTGGGCTCGGGCCCCGTCCCCCACCCCACCGCACCCCACCCCCGCCCTGCTCCGAGGGGGCGGGGTCGAGGAAGAGGAGGTGCGGACCGAAGGTGCCCACTGCATTCCAAGCCCCTGGCGCAGGCACGCACAGCCGTGGAAACTGAGGCAGGCGGGCAGATGACGGACCGGGTCTGCCTGTATGGTTCGCGGCGGGGATCGAACCCCGAGGAGCAGGAGAGGGTTGGGGGGCTCTGCCTCCAAGTCAGTCACCCGTCCGCCCCCGCCGAGGCCCGGCCCGGCTTGCACCGACGGAGTTTCACAAAGAAAGTCTCCCGGCCCGCGCCCCGCTGACACTCACCGGCGCCGGCGGAGACTCCGGCTCCCGCCGCCTGCGGCTCCGCGCCGAGGCCGGCTCGGGCGCCAGCGTCAGCGGCTGTTCCATCCCCGCGGGGCCCGTCCGCGTCCGCCTAGAGCTAACGGTCCCGCCAGCTTAGGCGCGCGCCCCGCTCCCGCGCGCCATGTTCCCGCCGTGCCGCGCGCCGCCGAGCGCCCCCCCAACCCCCGCGCCCGCCGCGCCCTCAACGCGCACGCGCGCGCCTGCCGAGCCAGCTCGCACCGCGCAAGCGCGTGCCCGGCCCTGAGCCCTCCCGGAGCGAGCCCGGGGGGTCGCTGTTCCGGGCTCCGAGCAGCCGCCCGCCGCACTGCGGACCACCCGGAGGGCACCACGCGGGGCCGGGGCAAGTGAAGGCGCGCCTGTGTGGGGGTGACACGGTGAACGCTGGCGTCCCAGGCCCGCATCAGTGCTCTCCCTCGTCCAGTTAGGATGGAATCTTCAGAAGCCCACCTCCTGCATCCCAGGACTCGGCGGCTGGTCCTCACTAGGTGGTTCCCTGGAGGCGAGACCTAGTGTTTGCAGCGATTAAGAACCGAGAGATCCCTAGAAAAGATGCAACGTCTAGTCTCCTTAAAAACCATGTTTTTCTAGGCGGTGGTGGCGCACGCCTTTAATTCCAGCACTCGGGAGGCAGAGGCAGGCGGATCTCTTTGAGTTCGAGGCCAGCCGGGCCTACAGAGCGAGTTCCAGGACAATCAGGACTATACAGAGAAACCCTGTCTCGAAAACCAAAAAGAATATTGTGGGGCTCTGGCTGCTCTTCCAGAGGACCCGTGTTCAACCCCCAGCACCCACATGACAATTGTCTGTAACTCCAGTTCCAGGGGACCTGACACTCTCACACATACGTGCAGGCAAAACACCAATGCACATAAAATAATAGTAATAGTAATGAACACATAATGCCTGGCACACACTAGGCTCTCCCAGGCTCGCAGGTGCTAATTCCTGCTGTATCCTTCCAAAGTGCTCACAAATGATGATGATGATGATGAAGAAGAAGAAGAAGAAGAAGAAGAAGAAGAAGAAGAAGAAGAAGAAGAACTCAGTTTTCAAGCCCTGTGGTGTAATTAGCAGGAAGGGGTTCACCCAACCATTCTTCTCACAGGTCTCTCTGCCACAGACCTCTGGAGAAAACCCAAAAGCTAACAGAATAGCAGAGAACATTTCCCCTACCGGTAAAGAATCTCTTGGAATTTTTCCCCCCACTTTGTAGACCTGGATGGCCTCGAACTATCTCCTGGCATGTGCCACTGCCTGGATACTCTTGGAATTTTTATGTAGCTGTTTGTCCCTCTGATCTTTTCCACATACAAGTGACACAAATAACCCGGAGTAAACAAAAAAGGGAAAATGCCTGATCATATAACTGAGGTCCTGGGATGGTATCTCACTTTTAAGCATAGCTGCTCCTGGGGTGATCTTATCTGCACCTGGATCAACTTGTTAATCAAATATGCCTCAAGTCTTCAATCTCTGATTGCTTCCTTCTCATGTAGTTCTTTCCATGTAGGGACCCAAGTGCAACTAGCTCCCAACTACTGAAGAAAAAGATTCCTAGTGTCAGGACCGAAGGACACTGGGGTCAAAAGCCATTCCAGGGGTTGGGGATTTAGCTCAGTGGTAGAGCGCTTGCCTAGCAAGCACAAGGCTCTGGGTTTGGTCCTCAGCTCCAAAAAAAAAAGAAAGAAAAGCTATTCCAGATGCCTATTAGAATACCAAAGCACATGTTGGCCCCACCAGGCTCTCAGTGTAACAACTACCTATGGCTCTTCTCACCACGCCCCCTACCCTAAACTTCTCCAGCTGAGCGGCTTCCCTTCCCCCAGCTTCTCATTCCTACACAACCCTGCCACAACTCTAATGAACCTCTTTTGTCTTCTTTCGTTTCATTGCCTTTAATATTCAAGCCACTCCAATTCCCATTAGCCCTCAGCACTAGGCCTGCCAAACCTCAGACACTCACAAGGAACAGAGCTGTGTGCCCACCTTCACTGTCCTGTCCAGGTAAAGAGCTTCTGAAGCACAGTGCTCAATTGATAGCCTGGCCAGCAAACTACAGAGTGGTCTATCACCAACCAAGTTAGTTATAATGGGTCAGAAACAGAGAAGTTGCTATTAGAACTGCCTGTGTTCCTGTGTATAGTGAGCACATACCCCGGTTACGGGGGAGGAATAATCAGTCTTGATTCAGACTTGGTATAACACTCATTTATTCACACAATAAGATTACAAGCAATATTTATCCCGTCTTCCAAAAAGAAGCAGGAGTACCTCTCCGGGTATACAGGTCCGGACTCGACACATCTGTTCCTCTGGATCTTGGGTCAGCCTGCGCTGGGGACAGGCTCTCACGTCTCTGGCGGAAGAGAGTTGTCTCACGCGAGGGTCTGACAAGCTCTGTTGGTCGTGTCTGAGGCTTCATCTTTTATATTCTTTTCTGGCTAGGTTTCTAGTCTTACCCCTACTTCCACACATAGCTTATAGCTTGTCACTACTCCATTTGTGGTTTACTTACGTCATTCTAACCAGGGTTGTTCACCCTAGGTCTTACATGATCCTTACACTGTGGCTACTAACCCCAGCCATAGATAGTCCTGAAACAAATTCCACTTTTTATGAGTAAAGTATGGGCCACTGTTGTTGGTTATTTTAACTCTTTACTCTTTTGAGGGGCCTGCCACCCAGCTCCCAAATAAATCACACATGGAGGCTTATTCTTAATTATAAATGTCCGGCCTTAGCTTGGCTTGTTTCTTGCCAGCTTTTCTTAAATTATCCTGTCTACCTTTTGCCTCTGGGCTTTTTCCTTTCCTTCCTTGTGTATATCTTACTTTCACTCTTACTCTGTGGCTGGTTAGGTGGCTGGCCCTTAGCATCCTCCTCTCCTTGTTTTCTTGCTTTTTCTTCTTTCCCTCCTAGATTTCTCCTATTTATTCTCTGCCCACCAGCCCCGCCTATCCTTTCTCCTGCCTCACTATTGGCCATTCAGCTCTTTTTTAGACCATCAGGTGTTTTAGACAGGCAAAGTAACACAGCTTCACAGAGTTAAACAAATGCAACATAAAAGAATGCAACACATCTTTGCACCATTAAACAAATGTTCCACAGCATAAACAAATGTAACACATCTTAAAATAATATTCTAAGGCCACCAACAATGTTTCAATTTTTACATGTCAAAGACCTGTCACTGCAACCAGACTTATGGGATACAAAAACTGTTCTTTACTTTTGGCAGTTCAGACTTCATAGTCAAAGGAAAGTCCTTAAGTTCAGAGCACTTGCTGCTTTTGCTGAGATCTTGGGTTCACATCCCAGAGTCTACATGATTATTCAATCATTTGTAACTTCAGTTCCAGAGGCTTCAATGATCTCTTCTGTACACCAGGGGCACCAGGCACCCACACAGTGTACATACATGCAAGCAGAACTCACTTACATAAAAAAATAAATCTTAAAAAAAAAATCTTTTTAGACAGTCTCTTGTGATTCTGTCGGTTTGAGTCAACATCCTTTAATAAAAATCCCCTAATAATATAAGTATGACTTAATAAATTACAAGAGACAAAAAAACATTTGTTTTACAGTCAGAAAGACGTAGGTTGGTACCAACCTTTCTCCTTCCTCCTGCTTCTGATTTTATGTGTATGACTGTTTTGCTTGCATGTATATCTGTGAACCACTTGTATGCCTGGTGCCCACAGAAGCCAGAGGGTGCCAGAGGCCCTAGAACTCCCAGCCAACTACAGGGTTTCCAGGGGAGCTCCCAGCCAACCATGGGGTTAACAGGCAACTCACACACTATTGTGTTACACAGGTTGGAATTATTAAATGTCCCAAACTTAAAATGGAGTTACAATTTTGAGTCACTGAGGAACCTGCCTGACTCCATTTTGAAGGGGAGTCATTATGCTTTATTACTAAAAATAAGTTTCTATTTACTGTAAGAGCTGAATTGCTGGGGACTGGAGAGATGGCTCAGAGGTTAAGATCACTGGCTGTTCTTCCAGAGGTCCTGAGTTCAATTCCCAGCAACCACATGGTGGCTCACAACTATCAATAATGAGATCTGGCACCCTCTTCTGGCCTGCAGGCATACACACAGGCAGAACATTGTATACACAGTAAATAAATGTTTTTGGTTTTTTGTTTTTTTTTTTTTTAAAAAAGCTGAATTGCTGTTTTTAAATTTAAGGAACCTGACCTTACCCCAACCGATGACCTTGACTTGTTTTTAAGACTACCCCTACCCTTCCCAACCCTCCCAGAGCCATCTCTAATCACATGGTGACCACAGGATGTCTTTTTTGAGATTTTTTTCTGCATTTCCTTCTTGCCCCATTGTCTCTCTTCTGTAAACCTGCTTTGCAGCTACTTGTGATTTCACTCTTTAAAAGGGGCCCAAGAAATGGATTCAGGGCTGCTCTCTTTAATCAGACTTAGAAGGCAGTCACTGGCCAGCTCGGCTCTTGAGTGCACCCCAATAAAAATCAACCTTGCTTCAAGTTTGGCTCAAACTGTGGTAGTGGTCTTACTCTCGCCAGTGGGATTAACACCACCATGTGGGTACTGAGAATTGAACCCAAGTCCTGTGGAAGAGCAGCCAATGCTCTTAACCACCATAGATGTCTCTAGCTCCTACCTTACTTCTCCACCTTCACCTCTACCACAAGGACAGCTGAAGGACCTAACTTAAAGAAACATTGGATCACCTTAAAATTTGGGGGAAAATTAATCTCATTGAAGCCCCAAGAGTTCAGAGATATAAACTGTATAGATAAAGGATAACTTCTCTGTTTCATTTGTTTTTGAGACAAGAGTCTCACTAACAGCTCAGGCTGCCCTCGAACTCACACTCTTGCTGTTTCTGCTTCTCAAGGTCTGGGATGGATTCCAGAAGTGTGAAATCAGACTAAAAGACACAAGGAGCAACATGCCTGCCATCACATGGCTCCTTGGCAGGCAGTCACCACAAATCACCCAATATCACCGTGTCCTTTTCTTTCTAAGGGACCTAGACAGGTGTTGTGTGTGTGGACAGTTTCTCTGTGTAGCCCTGGCTGACCTGGAACTCGCTCTGTAGACCAGGCTGGCCTCAAACTCAGATGTGTGCACCACCCCGAGAGGCTGAGACTTTAAGGGACCTTTACAATTTGTATTCAGATCATACAAACTAAAACCAGAGTGACATCCTGAGAAGCCGGACTGCTGACAACAGTCAAGGTGAAGATCCAGATGAAAGGCACACAACAACTTCTAACATTGTTTTAGAATTTTTTTTTTAATGTTTGTGTGTGTCTGTGTGCAAGAACAGATGTGTGGGTACCCACAGAAGCCAGAACTGTAGTTACATGGGTGTTGGGAACTGAACCTCAGTCCTCTACAGGAGCGCTCTTAACCACTAAACCATCTCTCCACACAGCCCCCTAACAATTTTTTTTTTTTTTTTAAGAAAAGGAAAGGTATTCATCTAAAGTGCTATTCATGCTATTCATAGGTCAGTTTCCACAAGGTTTTTAATTGTGTATCAGCGATGGAAAAACAACTGTTCCCATCATTAAAATACAGACTATATTTAAAAAAATATATATATAGTCTTTAAAAAAAAAGACTTCAAGGGTAGAAAAGACAATCGCAGTGTGAAAGGAAGCACATTTCTTTTTTTCTTTTTTCTTTTTTTTCTTTTTTTTTAAGGTTTTTCGAGACAGGGTCTCTGTGTAACAACTCTGACTGTCCTGGAACTCACTCTGTAGACCAGGCTGGCCTCAAACTCACAGAGCTCCACCTGGCTCTGCCTCCCGAGTGCTAGGATTAAAGGCTTGCGTCACCACCGCGGCCCAACTGAAAGCACATTTCTTTTACATTCTTTTACGTTCTAACTAGTGCATCACACACAGCCAGGCGCTTTGTGCTCTCAGCATCCTCCACTTCCCGTTCCAGGGGCCGCTTTCGACTAGAAGGCTGGAAATAAAGCAAAGGGAAAAGTATTCAAAAGAAAAGCATGGCTTCTATGAAAACTCCTGACAGCAGTAAACTGGGGGCATGTCATGGGAAATGGTAAGAACCAAGAATCACTAGGTTTTTTGTTTGCTTGTTTTATTGGTTTTTTTTCCAAGACAGGGTTTCTCTGTGTAGCTTTGCACCTTTCCTGGATCTCGCTCAGTAGACCAGGCTGGCCTTGAACTCAGAGATCCACCTGGCTCTGCCTCCCGGGTACTGGGATTAAAGGTGTGCGCCACCACCGCCCGGCAAGAATCACTAGTTGTCATGACAACTGAACCCTAACACACCTCTGATATCAAGATGGGTATCTACTCTGCCTGGTGATTTCTAACCACTACTGTATGTATGTACAGTTCTTTATTTTTCGTTTGTTTGTTGTTGTTTGTGTTTTGTTTTGCCTTACAGTGATACAAAAGCAAATTCAAATCTGGATCTTTCCCCTGTCTAGCAAACTTGTGGGTGAGGCATGACTTAAGGCAGCCAGAGCTCCCAGCCAAGCACGGGGTTAGGAGTACCAGGGGAGCTCACACATTCCATTGTGCTACAGGGGTTAGAATTATTAAAGGAATTCCTTATTTAAAATGCCTCCAACTTAAGATGAGTTCCTCAGGATGTGTGATCACACTGTAAGCTGAAGAACATCTAAATACAGACAACAGGTAATACCAACAGCTTCTCTTGGTCACTGTCTCCTGACACTGTCGAGCTGTAGCTCAGTGTTAAAGGTGTTTACCACGCACTAAGGTTCTGGTTCAACCCTCAGCACAGAGTGTGTAGGATACCTAATCTCTCTCACAGTCTCAAGTTTTTCTGTTTTATGGAAACAACAATCTTTTCTGCTACAGTTTATTTTCCTATTTATAAGACCAAGAGAGCTCAGTGAGGAAAACAAAACAGGACAGGAATAAACAAGCATACTAGTGTAAACATACAAAGAACTCCAAAAGAATAAAACTGCAATCAAGAAATCACAACAAAACCCATTATTTTACTCACTCACAACAACAACAACAAAAATATTTTAAAAGAGAAAACCATCATAAACTACTTGCCCAAGTTTTACATTTTCCAAAATTTAAATTTGTGCCTCTAACAGGATATTCCATCTTGCCATGCAAAAGACCTTTGGACTAAGAAGCTTTTCATCTACTGCTCCAATTCGTTCAACACATCCTGCATTATTACACCTCCCAGGGCTGCAGGAACACATCAAAACAAAGAGTAGAAACACTGGCTCGGGCTGGAGGGGTGGAAGGTGTGCCTAAACAGCATAAGGTCCCAGGTTCAATCCCAAGCATGGCCAGCAAGTAGAAAATAAGTATCTACTGCACTATACTTGTAGGGTAGAGTCACACTATGTAGACCAAGCTGGCCCATGACTCCCAATCCTCCTGCCTCTGTTGAGATTCAATGCCCGGTCTCAGCCTCCTTCCTAAGTGCTGAGAATACATGTGTGGGTCACCAAGCCTATCATTAAGCACCTGCCACCACACAGAATTGTCAGTCATCAGACTTGCTCATCAGCAATTTAATTCTAGGATACAGTACAGTCATCAAAATACCTGGGCGGGAGTCAGGGGCAGGGCCATCAAATTCTTTTCCTGAGCCAGAAGTAGATCCTGAAATTTTTTCTTCATGTATTCATCCTGTGAAGAGATCCAAAGGCATAGACAGGCTGCACATGAGGAGTAGCAAGCTCCTAGAGTGACAGGTAAATGCTCAAGGCTGCCATCCTGACGGCAAACCTCATGCATTTGCTGAAATCTCCTTAACGAAGAGACCATGACTGTTCACTTCTGCCTTCTCAGAACAGCCAGTGCTTAGTCAGCATTGGCTAAAACAAACTCAAGGGTCATAGGTTCTCAGTTGACCAGACAGCCAGGCCCCTAGTTGTGGTTCAGAACTAACCCTAACCCCTGAGTAGTCAAGAGGCCACAGTGCAGAGTTGAAACTGTGCCACCCTGAGTGCTCACAGAACCAAACCCACCCCTCCTGCCACAAATATTGCCAATGACATGTAAACAGCTAACCCAGCACCCTAGGAAAGTCACACAGCAAGTGCTAAGCAAGTTGACAGAAAGACCTCAAGCCTACAAAACCTCAGGCCCACATCTCATGAGAAAAGATGGTAATAAACAGGACCAAACATCACAGGTATTCTGGGTGCACGAGGGAGATGTGTAACAAGGGTGGCATCTCAAAGGGAACTCTTCCCCAATGTGCATAACTTGCTGCCACCTCCCTCAAGGTAAAATCCTGCAGGGTCCAAGGACTGGCATGCAGAAGCCATGAGAGGTAGCCTGGCACTGCTCCCCATTTTCAGAAACATAAAACAGAATCTATCAATAAAAAAGATGGACTCCTGGTGGAGGCTGGAGAGGTGCTCAGAGGTTAAGAATATGTACTGCACTTGGAGCAGACCCGAGTTTGGTTCATAGCACCCACGTCAAGCACCTACAATTCCCATACCAGAGGATCTAACCCCTCTTCTGTACGCCTCAGGCACTGCACTCACACATCACACACGCACACACCCACAGAGTCTCAGGCCTTGAGTCACAGAGATCTGCCTTCACCTGCCTCTTCCTGAGTGCTGGGATTCCTTTATCTCCGCACGCAGGAGGCACAGGCAGGTGGATTTTTTGTGTCTGAAGTCTTTCTGATCAACGGAATGAGCTCTGGTCTGTTTAGACTTTTGTCAACATCACACATACTGGGGTCATCTTGGAAGAGGGGATCTCAGTTAGGGAATGGCCTCCATAAGATTAACCCATGAGCACACGTGCAGAGCATTTTCTTTTTTAATGACTGAGATGGGAAGACAAAAACAAAAAGCAAAAAACAAACCCACCCACCCCTAGACAGGTGGTCCTGGGTTGTATAAGAAAGCAAGCTAGCAAGCCCTGGAGAGCAAGCCAGTAAGCAACACCTCTCCAGTCTCTGCTTCAGTTCCTGCCTTCAGGATCTTGCCTTGAGCTCCTGCCCTGACCTCCCTCAGTGACTGACTGTGATGTGTAAAACGAAATAAACCCTCTCCTCCACGTTGGCTTAGTCAGTGTTTATCACAGGAGCACAGAAACCAAACTAGAACAGAAGTAATGGGCAGAGAACACAGACCCAGATTTCAAAGCCCCGTGTTCTTTCCCACCACAGTTTTCTACCTCTACCATGGCGTCCAGGAGGAAAGGCTTCCAACATGAGCAATTTTGTGGAGGCGGGAAATTCCGAAGACCAAAAGATGAATAATGAGTTCCTCTCTATCTACTGACAGGAAGCAGCAGCTGCTGGCATCCCTCTCTTACTAGTTACTCTGAGTGGCTCTCAGAGTACCTGTCTTGAGAGCACCAACCTCATACACACATCTCCTGAAGTGCACCTGCTCTACGACCACTTGAATTGCACTGCTCTGTAGACCATGGTGCCTAACACTGTTTGAAACATGAACTCACTACCTGTGCTCTGAAGGAATGAATTTGAGAACAAATAAAACCACAATGGAATGCCCCTGTGCTTTAGATAAGTGCTCCTAAGTCCTGTGTATTAAACACTTATCTCCAAGAGTGCTGCTGGAGGATGTGGAGCCTTCAGAGGCAGAGACCACTGGGAAGAAGTTGTATTATTGGATGATACCCTAGAAGGAAAATTTGGACCTCCTCCTCTTCCTTTTTAAAATCTTAGTGTGTATGCACAGCTTGGGCACTGGCACTCACATGTGCACATACACACACACACACACACACACACACACACACAAACAATTAAAACAAATCTTACCATGTCTTCCCCAGGCATACAGACATATATAGCATGCATGTGAAGGTCAGATGACAACCCTGGATGTTAATTCTCACCTTCCATCTTGCTTAAGAAAAGAGTCTCCTGTTGTTCATCCTTGTGTACAGTCAAGCTAACTGGACTATGAGCTACAGGGGAGCCTGCACCCCCAACCTCTCAGATTCTCATGTTTGCCACTGGCCATCTCCTCAGAGCTTCTTCCTCTCTTTTCTCACATCAGTCATGGACTAAACCCCCCAAAACACCTCTCCTCTTTATGAACTGGCTTCTCTCAGTGTGTCACAGTAACAGAAAGCTAATTAACACGAATATCCCTCTCCTAGACATTGTTTGGTGTGGCCAGAATGACCTGAGGCTATGTGCATCATATTCACAAGCTATCAGTCAAGAGTACAATGAAAATGAATCTCTGCCGAGCGGTGGTGGCACATGCCTTTAATCCCAGCACTCGGGAGGCAGAGCCAGGCAGATCTCTGTGAGTTAGAGGCCAGCCTGGTCTACGGAGCGAGATCCAGGACAGGCACCAAAACTACACAGAGAAACCCTGTCTCGAAAAACCAAAAAAAAAAAAGAAAATGAATCTCAACATTAGCACAAGTTACAAGATTTATCTGTAAATCTGTGAGAAGTCTACATCCAAAAATATTAAGGCAAGCAGGAAGGATTCTTCTATTTTTTTTTTTTTTTTTTTTTTTTTTCGTTTTTCGAGACAGGGTTTCTCTGTGTAGCTTTGCGCCTTTCCTGGGACTCGCTTGGTAGCCCAGGCTGGCCTCGAACTCACAGAGATCCACCTGGCTCTGCCTCCCGAGTGCTGGGATTAAAGGCGTGCGCCACCACCGCCCGGCCTTCTTCTATTTTATTAAAAGTGAAATTGAGAGAGTTGGAGAGATGGCTCAGAGGTTAAGAGCACTGGCTGCTCTTTCAGAGGTCCTGAGTTCAATTCCCAGCAACCACATGGTGGCTCACAACCATCTATAATGAGATCTAGTGCCCTCTTCTGGCAGGCAGGCATATGTGCTGGCAGAACACTGTAAGCACAATAAATAAATATTTTTTTAAAACGTGAAATAAGGTGGGTGAAGAATATCCCCCCACTGGATATAGCTAATGACAAAGCAGAGAGAAGGATTCATAGTCCCCCAAACCATGAGACTTTTCCCGCAAGTCCAAGCTTATCATCATTAGCAGACATTTAGATAGCCCATCTGTTCCCTCGCCCTCCTCATCCAGAGCCCACGATGATACTTCAAGCAAAAGGCTGAGAAGAGTCTTCATATGAGACTGGGGCAGAGCTGAGCTTCACCTTTTCTTGCTTGTGAATAACAGTTTTCTTTTGAGACAAGAAGTACAAACAAAATGGGCTACACTGACTCATCCATCTCAGGCAAATACAAACCCCGTTGCTAGGCCTAACTGGCCAGCCACAGGCTTTTTTTTTCCAAAGCTAACAGAGAAAGCCAACACAGTGGTCTGCCTCCATTTGGATCCCAGAAGCTGCCCTATTAAGGCATGTGAAAAGAGCCAAGGCATGGGTTTCTTTTTTTCATCAGCGTTAAAGCCCCACATGCAAAGATACCTTTGTTTCCAAACTCCTTGTTTCCAAGGCCCTTGCTGCTTTCAGATTGTGTGGTCTCGCAAACACTGAATCATCTGACACATTTCTTCTGGGAGGAGAATGTTTCCAGGGCAATATCCAAAACATATATATCTGTCCTCCCCACCCCACCCTCCTCCTTTTTAAAAAAATATTTTATTGCATTTTTTTGTTTATTTATCTTGTGTGCATGTGTGTGGAGTCCGAGGACAACTTTTAGGAGTCAGTTCTCTCCTTCCATGTGGGTACTGGGGATCAAACTCGGGTCCTCAGGCTTGGTGCTGGACCTGATAAGCCATGCTCCAGGCCTGGTCTGGCCAAAACTTAGGTGTGGAGGGTTGCAAGAGAGAAAGTGGACAATCTTCCAGAGCCCCGGAAGAATATCGGGGAAGCTTGATTTTTCCAGGTGTTCCCAAAACAGAGAATCACAGACGAAAGAGCTCCAGCCACCTAGTGATATCACCCAGGCCCAGAGGAAACTGAGACCATAAGGAAGTTCACAGAAAAGTGTGGCCAAGCGGGACAGCAGAATCACACATCTACCAGAAAAGCTGCTGGATACTCTGGTTGATTAATTCCAAGCCAACAATTAATCTCCCAAAGTCACAGACGCTCTTACTCTGGCAGCAGCTTTGAATGAGCTTGGCACAAAAATCTGACATCAACAGGGACGTGTGAACATAGACATCATGCAAACTGAAAGGGTGCAGGTGACAGCCCGCACTGAGGGCACGCTTGCTCACCAGGAACAAGAGTGGGGACCCTTTCAAACACAACCACCTGGCTCAGGAAGTGACTGGGTTCCCTCAGGGAGACAGCCTTCCTGGACCTGCCCCAGTTTTCTTGATGGAAGGTGAAAAAAACGGCTGGACCAGAGCCCAGCCCACTCCACTTGGTAGAGGGAGAGCAGAAAAAGGAGACAGCTGGGCACTGAGGAAGACCAAGCTCGCAAAGGGTTACAGCTACACGGCAATGTCAGGGCAGCCAAAAGGAATCAGAACCTGACATGAAGTGAGCTTGTTCATCCAGGAGCTACAGAGTTACATGGAAAGAGTTGACAGCAATAAAATATTAAAAAATAAAAATAAAAAAAAAACATACACACATAATCATTCATCCTCCCTCCCTTCCATCCTCTCCCCCATCCTTTCCTCCCTCACTCCCTCCTCCACATGTATGTACATCCTGATTGAAAACAACTACACACAAACTATACCTACCGCCTGATTGAAAACACGTAAACGAACCCAACAACACGGAGACAGTGTGTGACCCTCAGCCTAAAACTCACTCACACAGTTCAGGGCTCCCCTGAATTTTAGGCAAACATGCATTACCTCATACACCCACCTGTAGCCACGGATGACTCAAGGCTTCCTCAGTGGTAAACCTAGTCTTTGGATCCACAACCAACAGTTTTTTGACAAGGTCCAGAGCTAAGGCAGCAAGAGAATTGGAGAAATCATAATGAAAGAAATGGATACATTTCACCTGCATTACTAAACCATGCCAGAACTACAGACCACCAGCCAGAGAGGAGAGCAGCATGAAGCCAGCTGATTTGGTGGAGAGAGCCCTCTAAGTCCCCCCCCTCTGAATGCAGAGGATAGGGACCTTGGGAACAAGGATGTATCCCATCTCTCCCTGCTGGGACATCACAACCTTTTCGCTCCTTGCTCCCTGTCTTGCCGCTGGACTCGAGTTCAAGCTAATTAAAACTAAACGTCTACCCAGCTCTGAGATACTCAGAATGGACCACAAATTCTGCATCCCATTGCTTGACGGTGAGAGACCAGAGAGGGGTTCCCTTTAGGGATGTCAGAACAAAGCCCAACCCACAGGCCAGCAACAACCAAAGGCTGGCTTTCTGCTGTAGTAATATTCTTCTTTGAAACCCTGATATTTAACACAATCACCTATGTTATATTATTGGACACTTGGTTTTCATCTACTTTTTCTCATGGGAGTTGCAAGGTTGCACTTTTAAATTAAAAAACACAGGGATTGGGGATTTAGCTCAGCAGTAGAGCGCTTGCCTAGCAAGTGCAAGGCCCTGGGTTTCAGTCCTCAGCTCCGAAAAAAGATTTAATAAATTGAAAAATACAGATAGCCGGGTGGTGGTGGCGCATGCCTTTAATCCTAGCACTCGGGAGGCAGAGGCAGGCAGATCTCTGTTCTAGGCCAGCCTGGTCTACAAAGCGAGTTCCAGGAAAGGTGCAAAAAAAAAAAAATACAGATAACTGACAACAATGAACTTTTATATTCTTCTTACTCAAAGAATATTTGTTATTAAAAGTTATTTTGCACACTTGAATGGGTAGCAGGCCCTTGTGTATGTTACATTAAACCTCACACAAAACCTTTGATGTCAGAGTTATTGATCACCTGTTTACAAATAAAGAAAATGGAGACTCAAAAAAGTTAAATAACTTGCCTGAGGTCACAAAACTAACCAATGGCAGACCTGGGACTTAAGCCCAGGCTCTTAATAATGTCCTCTTCCTTTCAAACGGTGCAAAGCAATGAACAGAACAGACAAGAGAAAACAACACCGAGTCTAACAAGAAACTCCCACCAACAGAACACCCACATTTCAGTAAAGCACGCATCTGTAACCCTTCCATATCCATACCCTTCTCTGAAACATCTGTCCAGACTTCAGGAATAAAGTTGTATTTTCCACTGGTGATCTGATCCTTCAGTGACACTTGAGTCTTATGCTCAGAGAAAGGTGGATACCCACTAAGGCTTAACATTGGTAGAGAAAGAAAGGGAAAAAAAAAAAAATCAAGTGGCATTCTCAGTGGCATTTGGATACACAGGTTTCTTCTTCAGCATTGAGAAAAATCAGCTTTTCCTTGAATCAATGATTTAAAAATGACCTAAATCAAACAGAAACTCTCTACCCGGACACAGGTACAGTTTCATCTGACCTCATTCAACCACACTGTAAAACAAGGAAAATTTTTCCTACCAGATGAAAAGAATAACTCCTAAGCTCCAGCAGTCCACAGCACGGCTGTACCCAGCAGTCCCATTGGAGACAAGGACCTCAGGAGCCAGGTAGGTGGGCGTACCACATAAAGTTCTCATCAGAGAGGTCTCCCCCAGAATCTTGGACTGTCCAAAATCAGTGATCTAAAATTACAAACAAAACAAATGAAATTCAGGCTGGAGAGATGGCTCAGAGGTTAAGAACACTGGCTGTTCTTCCAGAGGTCCTGAGTTCAATTCCCAGCACCCATATGGTGGTTCACAACGATCTGTAATGAGATCTGCTCCCTCTTCTGGCCTGCAGAGATACATGCAAACAGAACATTGTATACATAATAAATAAATCTTTTAAAAAAAAATGAAATCCAAACATAATCATAGTCAACCATTCCTAAGAGACATGGAAACTGGAATATCTATTACACAGACACCCTCCATTAACCCAAAATGTACAATTTCATGTCTTGGCAAAGCATTTAATTTTGCTTAAAAGAAAATCCCTGGGCCTAGGAACCTGAGAACCAAGGTTTTTCCAATTTACCTATCATCATTATAACTTTACAAAAACTGCAGAACCCTGCCACAAACACATTAGGACTCTTAATACTATGCATATAATTTGACTACACAATGGAACATCTGGAAAGCTTGGGGGTGGGGGGAGATGCACCTGTTGTCACCCTTGAGTTTTATGTTTTGGGGTTTTCATGTTGGTTTTTGTCTTGTAATTGTAACCGGAGATTCCTGAGTGAGGCTAGGCTGACAAGGAAAGGCGGGATCCATGACTCAATGGTCCATTCAAACCCTTTCCTCCCTCTGCACAGAGTGGCTTGTATACCCCGGGCCTCAGGAAGTGCTCAATAGATCTCAGCAGTAACTGTTAAGTATGGGAAGTTCAGATTCCCAACCTTTGGATATTCCTCTGTTTTTAAGTAAGAGATTAAAAGACAGTTTGGACAGAAATCACAGCGGTGGCAGCAGAGAGAGTGAGGAGTTTTCACCTTGATAAGGCAGTCCTCTTCTTGAGATGACAAAAGAACATTCTCTGGCTTTAAGTCCCGATGTATAATCCCATTTTCGTGAAGGTACTGTACAAGGAGAGAGGCAGGAACACTGGTTTATCCCACACACACGTGAGGACAGTTACCATCATCTAACTCTTCAAAGACAGAGCTGGACCAGGGCTGAGCACTTAGAAATTCATGTTACAGAAAAATCTTTAGACAGGGTTTCTCTGTGTAGCCTTGTTTGTTCTGGAACTCACTCTATAGACCAGGCTGGCCTCGAACTCACAGATCATTAAAAAATGAACTGTGAAGCCAAGCAAGGTAGTGTGTGCCTTCAATCTAAGCACTTGGGAGGTGAAGGCAAAAGATCAGGAGTTCGAAGCTAGGCTGGACTACAGAGCAAAGTAAAGGTCAGTCTATGCTACATGAGACCCTATCTCAAAAAAACAAACAAACAAACCTTATAGATGGCTTATGGGCTAGGAATATAGGTTTTGTGTGTGTGTGTGTGTGTGTGTGTGTGTGTGTGTGTGTGTGTGTGTGTGTGTGTAGGTCTATACACAAGGCCCTGGGTTCTATCCCCAGCACTGTGAAAAGAAAATAAAAATAAAAGAGTGAGGAAGGGTTGTGATTGGGATCTAGGATTGAGGAAAAATAAATATTTTTTATAATGTTTCTTTTTATTTTTAATTATGTATGAGGGAGTTTATGTGCATGTGAGTGCTGCTCATTTAGACCAAGGGTGTCAGATACCCTGAAGTTGGAATTACAGGTGTTGTGAACCACATTCCAGTCCTCTGCAAAACTAGTACCTGCACTTAACTGCTTCCACCCCTCCAAAAAAAAATTCTCATCCAAAACTTTTACTGGGCATTGACCTGCTGAAAACATTAAGGAAGATAAGCTCAGATAAGCCAAAGCTAGGAAAATCCCCCTCAGTCCTCACTCAATACAATAACTGTTCCAAATACAGGCTACCCACTCCCCTTCCCCCACAGAGGGTTTCTCTGTATAACAGTCCAGGCTGTCCTGGAACTCACAGAGATCCACCCGCCTCTGCCTCCCACCTCCATTCTATTTCCTTCAATGAATGGGCTTTCAAGAGAACAAACTTCTTTGGTATGGTGGTGCATGCTTTTAACCTCTGCACTCGGAAGGCAAAGACAGGCAGATCTCTGAGTTCAAGGCCAACCTTCTCTACATAGATTCTAGGACAGCTAGGGCCACAGAGAAAGACCCTGTCAGCAGAGGAGAGAAAGGAGAGAGAGGAAAGTCAGAGGAGAGAGAGGTGGGAGGAAGGAGGGAGAGAGACAGTGACCAAACTACCAAACCTTGGGAGGTAATTACCACCACAAAACCTGGGACAGAGTATGAGCACATGCCCGGCACATCATCGGTGTGCTGCATTTTGTGGGGTACTGTTCATAAGGAACATATTATCGAACCATAGAAGAACAAATTATCTATCTCAATCATCCCAACTGGTCAGTCTTGCTTTCAATCCCACCTTTACGCTCTGCAAACCAAGACATCGCCATGAGAATCGGGTAGGTGCAAAAAGATCAATGCCGCTCCAGAAAGCCCTCCAAGTCAAAGGCACAGACAGGGTTGTGTGGATTTTGTTTTTCTGAGATACGAGGGGGTGAACCTGGGGCTTCGAAAGTACCTTCCATTTTGATTTTGAAACAAGCTCTCTCTACATTGCCTGAGCTGGCTTTGAACTCTGAGACGCCTGCCTTACCCTGACCAAGTAGCTGGGATTCCAGGCTGCGCTACCAGGACTGGTGGTATATTCATTTCCTTAGTTCCCTTTCTGCTTGATCATCTGAGTCATGGGGGCAGAGATTTTTTTTATATATTTATTTATTTACTTACTTATTTATTTGCCTAGAAGAGAACAACAAACACAGAACCTCTTGAATTTCAACCCTCAGTCCCTGGGTCCTGGCCTAACTCCAGAGGGTTCCTCTCACCTGCACGGCTAAAAGCATCTGGTAGAAATACAGCTTGCAGGTTGCTTCCTTCAGGCGTTTGTTCCCCACCACCCTGTCAAACAGCTCTCCTCCTTCCATCCTGAAACACAGACAAGTGGGACCTTCACTCATGGAGGCACAGCACAAATGAAATAAACTCCTCTAGCCCAGCAAAATGGGGGAGGCGGGGTGTGAGTCAATGAGCCCTTGCCCCACGGGGGAGAGGCCCCGACCTGGAACTCCACCACTAAAACACAGGTCATTTCATTCTCTCTTCACAGAACTTTCAAAATGAATGAGCTTGGCTGGGTGTGATGGGGTACGTACGCCTTTAATCCCAGCACTCAGGCAGATCCTAGAGCGTTCAAGGCCAGCCTGGTTTGGGCTACATAGCGAGCCCCAGGCTGGCCGTGGATACATGATACCCTGCCTCAAAATAAATAAATAAATAAATAAATAAATAAATAAATAAATAAGAATCATCTTGAGGGCTGGAGAAAACAACTCAGTTGTTAACAGTGTGTATATACTATTTGTCCTGTCCAAAAGAAACTCAGGACAAATGGCTAACTGGTGCCTATCAGCATACCAAAGCATAGGATGGCCTCCAGGCTCACTGAGTACCCATGGCTCCTCTCAGCTCTTCTCAGAGCCCCACTACGCTAAACTTCTCCAGCTCATGGGCTTCCCTTCCCCCAACTTCTTTCCTACATAACCCTGCCTTTTGGGCCATGTGCTCTCTTGGTTCTCGTGGCCCTCTCTCCTCTTTGCTCTCTTTCTTCTTCCTCTCTCCTCTTCATCTCTCCCTTCTCTCCTGGCCTGGCTCATTCTACTTTCTCTCTCTGCTCTGGACTCTTCCAGACACCTCTGGCTGTGCTCTCCCTCTTATCTACAATAAAACCCTTCTCAACCACACCTTGGAGCGGCCATGTCTTCATTCACTCACTGCTCTTACAAACCACACAAATTCACTTCCCAGCACCCATGTCTAACTCACAAGTGCCTGTAACTCCAGCTCCAGGGAACCAAAGCCCACTTACCGACCTCTCTGAGCACTGGAAGTCACGTGTACACACCCACACACTTGAAAATAATAAAAAATAAATCTTGTAACAAATTAACCCGCTAATAAACCTCATCCACCATCAGATGCCCCAGTTGGAAAAGAGAAAAAGGTGTAACAGAGTAGGCACTGGTGACTTCTTCGGGAACTTTAAAACGTCTAATTCCAGCAGGATGGTGGTGGCCCACACTTTTAATCCCACCTACTACAATAATTGATGTCAAAATAAGACATAAGAGGTGGTGCATATCTAAACCCCAGCACTCAGGAAGCAGAGGCTGGTGGTACATCAAGAGTTCAAAGAGATCCTAAGCGGCACAAAGAATTTAACACCAAAGTGGGCGACATGAGACTCCATCTCAAAAAATAATAATAGTACTAATTGAGGGTTGAGAATGTAGGGCACTTGCCTACCCTGTACAAGACCCTGGGTTTGAGTCCATCTACAGAGCAAAACTACTGATGCACATAAAAAGCATGGCAGAGTGCAGGCGTTCAGTGAGGCCAGTCATTTCCTTAAAGGACATTTCAACGGTGAAGTAGGAACCCACTGTAACCCGTGGAGCATTATGAAGGATACTAAGTCCATTCAAGGGAAATGCTGCCAGCAGAATTGGCTCACAGCAAGGCTGTAACAAGCAGCAGCTAGTACTGATTATATTGTTGCCACTATTATTGATTTGTTACCTGGACCTGTGCAGGTGCTGGGAACTGAACCCAAAGCTTCTGGAAGAGCAATCAGTGTTCTTTCTTTTTTTTTAATTAAGATTTTTTATTTATTATGTATACAGAAGAGGGCGCCAGATCTCATTACACATGGTTGTGAGCCACCATGTAGTTGCTGGGAATTGAACTCAGGACCTCTGGAAGAGCAGTCAGTGCTCTTAACCTCTGAGCTATCTCTCCAGCACCATCAATCAATGTTCTTAACCACTGAGCCATGTCCTCAGCCTTTCTAGAAATAGATAAATATAAATACACACACACACACACACATACACACACACACACACATATATTATTGCTGGGTGTGTATGGTGTTTGTGGGTTAAGCACACATGTGACATGACTTAACCATAAAGGTCCAAGGACAGCTTAGGAGTCAGTTCTCTCTTTTCAGCATGTGGGTCCTTCAGATAAGACTCAGATCCTCAAACCTGGCGGCAGATCCCTCTCCTCAATGAGCCATCATCCATCGTGCCCTCCCTGTCATAATCAAATGGCCAGTCTCCATGGGCATCATTTGCCGGCTATGAGCACAGCATTCCCTGCCTGACCCAACAACTGCTCCCAGACATTTATACAGGAACAGACATGGAACAGGCCACTTCCAGAAATGAGAAGAAACTGGGGCCCTTGAAGAAACTGAAAGATACTCAAATGCCACCATGCAACCAGGTCCCGTGAGCCTCAAGAGTGGTCCACACAGGCAGGTATCTTCAGAGTAATGATAAACTGGACTCATGTTGAATGTCCACATGTGCCAGTACCCTGTAGGGCTTCCCAACCCTCAAATCATTTAATCCTTTTAAGAAGTCTACATGTTAGGGTACAATTATTACCCACATGTAACACCAAGAAAAGGAGACTCAGGGAGGTGAAATGAACTCCTCATGGGCGATCAGCTCATTTTGTATAAAGTAAAGCTTGACCGCAGGCCTCAGATACAGGTCTCAGTCCCTTCATACCTGCCGTTAGAAGGGCTTTAGAACTGATACACACACACACACACACACACACACACACACACACACACACACACACACACTTTGTGACCCCACCAACACATTTCCATTTAGAGCCCTAGCATAAGAAAGGCAAGTCTGCATTCAATTCTTTTCTGGCTTATAAGACTTACACAGAAATAAATTAAAAATGTTACTACTTGCTGGGCAGTGGAGGTGCATGCCTTTAATCCTAGCACTCAGGAGGCAGAGGCAGGAGGATCTCTGTGAGTTTGAGGCCAGCTTGGCCTACAGAATGAGTCTCAGGCAGGCTCCAAAGCTACACAGAGAAACCTTATCTCGAAAAACCAAAACTAAAACAAAACAAAAAGTTACTACTTACAACTCCAGAACAATGTAATAATCTTCTGCATCAAAAACGTCTTTAATCTGGATGATGCATGGCTGAAACAGAAGAAAGGAGAAATGAGAAACTCCAAAAAGGAAACCTCAAGACACAGAAATTGAGGCTTCAGGAGGACAAAGAGCAGGCACTGGGCCCTTGTCACTATGGGAGACAGCGAAATGGGATGTAGCTGACTCCTCGTTGAGAACACTCCAGTGACAGCAAGGGGTGACTCATGTGTGCAGATGAGCCTAAGAGCGACATCAGGTCTTCCCAGCCTTCTTCATCTGTCCGCAAACAGGACCCAAGGAACCTGACAAGCACCATGAATACGGCAGCAGTAGCTGGGTGGTTCAGGGCGGTGAGGAACTTTCACAGCAGGCCCGAGACCCGAAATCCAACCCCAGCACAAGAGTGAGGAGAAACAGGACACAAGACCAGAGACCATGAAGCTAATTTGTAATCCCAGCACTTGGGAAGACAAGGAAGGAAAATCAAGAACTCAAGGGCAGCCTCAGCTACAAAACAAGTTCAAGGCCAGCCTGGGCAATATGAGACCCTGTCTCAACAACAAAGAAGAAGGCTAGAGAGGAAGCCCAATTATACTACCAGATACCAGATTCATCTAGGTCCAGGACTGGAAGCATGGAGAACGGAGCCCTTTGTGATAATATCCCTCCCATTGTATAAAACCTTTCAAGCATGGCTGACAGCTTATGACCTAGCATCAGCACAGGGGACACAGAACACCGTGGGCAGGGAAGAACAGGTTTAGGTACTCTAGAATGTACACTTAACATTATGATTTTCCACGTAGAAAGCACACCCATTGTGTTTACACAGTGAGAGGGATAAGAAACAGACTGGGTGAGTATCGATCGGCATAGAGGACTGTGATCGTGTGAGAATCGGAGAGAATATAATACTTTCGGGATTGAGATTAAAAAGGGTGGTGAAACCCACTCACCACAGTGTTCTTCCTTCAAAGCAAGTCTCAGCATAACTGCTGCTCTGTATCCAGGAGGCCTTCCTGCAGTGAACTGTTACAAGATAGTCAGCGGAGACCCCACTGCCTCCCAACATGTAAGACCTTGGCAACAATGCTGAGTGCTAAGGCAAGACTTCCATTTTAATAAGGCTCAAAAGAAGCAGTAAAATACTTCAGGAGACAGGATGTGTGTAGTGGTTTGTTTATTTAATTACGTGTGTCTGTCTGTCTGTCTGCATCTCTGTATGCCATGGAGCATGTGTGGAGGTCAGGGGAGAACTTGTGGGAGCTGATTTTCTCCTTCCTCCCAGTAGTTCCTAGGGATCAGTCTTAGATGATCAGACTTGGTAGCAAGTGTCTTAAACCTCTGAGTCATTTTGCCAGCAACGAATGTGTTAAAAAAAAAAAAAAAAAAAAAAAAGTGGCAAAGCAGCCTGCAGCAGGAAGATTGCTTGAGCCAGGAATCAGAGTCGAGCCTGGCCAACTCAGCCAGTTCCTGTGGAAAGGAACCAAAACAAACTCCACTCAAGAGGCGGAGGTGGAAGGATCACGTGAGCGCACAGTATTCCCAGACCGGCCAGGGCAACAGGGCAGGGCTGTCTCCAAACAACAAAAAAGAAATGGAAAGTGGGGGAGGAAGGAGGTGAGGGGGGAGAAAAGGCAGACGGAAGGAAAAAGGAAAGGAAAGAGAGAGCAGGGAAGGAAAAGAGGAGAGGAAGAAGTTGCAGATGAAGTGGAGGACAGCCAAGCAGGGAGGCCGGCCACTGAGTTGTAAATAGGCTGTGGGGATGCTGTGTCCAAGGCAGTAATCTAGAATAAACAGAGCTTCGAGTTCTTGGAGGGAAGTGAGGAGGTGAAAGAAAAAGAAATTCTTTTGTTTGGAGGTTAAAAGCGAGAATAAGATAACCCCTAGCTGGGCAGGCAAGATTTGAGTCAAGTTTAATTCCAGCACCTACTGAGCTGGTGCTGACGGGTACTCATAAAGTAAAGACACTGGAAAACATCGCAAAAGCAGAGACAAGATCAGACCAGTACACTACAGCCCTTCTCACCTTTCTGTGACTTCCACAGACACACACTCATCCTGACAAAAGAGGTAAGGACCATCTATACCCAGCAAGACTCCCCACACCAATGAATCAGACGGTACGACGGGACTCCACTTACCTGTCACATACCATAGATTTAACTGCATTACTCCAAATAAAAGGTATATTACAGGGTCAAAATTTCAGGTAAAATTAACCTCACTAAAACTTACTTTTTTTTTTTTTTTTTTTTTGCAAATATGATCACTAATCTCTAAGATTTTGGTCAAGATCTCAGCAAAAATAGTATTAAATCATGAGGTTATAAAGCCTTTACAGAGGACTGCATTCTCAACATCTTGAAATAAAAACTCTCGCAAGGTAAAAAAAAAAAAAAAAAAAAGAGCTGGGTCATGTATGCATTCACATACATATGAAGGAGCCCAAGTTAACACGAGACTCCTACAGAAACGCTTTGTACATGTCCCATATTTTGAGATAAGTTTCTATGAATAATAGTAATACTTACATGATTCAGTTTTTTCAAAATTTCTATTTCAGTTTCAACACTGGGAGCCGTGTCCTAAATAGGATAACATTAGAGTTCATTAACAATAATAATTGTAATGGTTAGTATCTTAACAATACATTTAGAATTAAACTTAAGTAAGTAAAGGCCATCTGAGTTATAGACTAGCCTCTGTTCATAGAGTACACAAATAAATAGATAAAATATGTAAACTACAGTTATGTAAAACAGACTCTGGCTAAGAAGACCAGATTTAAAAGTTTTTTAAATGTCTATTTGCTTTATTTTTTTTATTTTTATTTTATGCACATTGGTGTTTTGCCTGCATGTATGTCTGTGCGAGGGTGTCGGGTCCCCTGGAACTGGGATTATAGACAGCTGTGAGCTGCCATGTGGGTGCTGAGAATTGAACCCAGGTCCTCTGGAAGAGCAGCCAGTGCTCTTAACCACTGAGCCAACTCTCCAGCCCCCTAGATTTAAAATTTTTAAATCCAGCCTTTCCTCTCAGCTCTCACACTAGTTACTATAGTACAGGGTTGGGGTGGGGTAGGGGGTTCTATTAATTGAGATCAATTAAGAAGTAAAGATTGGCTCTAAGTTTTTAATCAATCTAGTAGATATGCTTTTCTCTCCTAAATGGGAAGCAAATCATGGGGGTGAACAATCTATAACAAAGTGAACACAGACAGGAAATTCCTCTTGCCATGTAAGAACAGAATTATCTAGGGAAAAACAATTTGAAGAATGTTAAAGCCAGAAACAGCTGGCTGGGGAGGAAGAAGTGACTGGGTCCTGCCTTCTACTTACTTTGTCAGCTTATGTGTGGAAAAAAACGCCTTTAGCTACTGCACTCATTTAGTAAATGTGGGTAGAAAAAGTGATAAATAGCTGCTACATAAAAATAATTTACATTTAAAAAAATCTGCAACTGAAAATTGGAAATGTTACCTAAGTGGTACAGTACTTGCCTGGCATTCATAAATCCCTGAGTTTGAGAAAAATAGGTCTCGAAGCTGGGCGGTGGTGGCACACACCTTTGACCCCAGCACTTGGGAGGCAGATGCAGGCAGATCTGAGTTTGAGGCCAACCTGGTCTACAAAGTGAGTCCCAGGACAGACAAGACTGTTAAACAGAGAAACCTTACCTTGAAGAAAAAAAAAATGTGTTTCTATAACTAACTCATAGACATTGCCACAACACCCAAAACAGCAAAGCATTTGGAGTTACCATAACAACCAAGCAGAGAATTATTATCTGCATAAATTATGAGGAAGTTGGTGATTTCTTTGAGAATCTATCTAAATCTGTCTGATAATATCCAGAACTTCTGTATAGTGTTCAACTCACACCTCAGAAGTGAATCTCATCAGGCAAATGCTAACCAACTCCTTGGAAAACACACGAAACCTTACAGAGCCAATAAGATCAGCAGAGCGTAGGGAAACAGACTGTTACTGTCCTTTGCAGTCAGAGGAACTTTACGATCAAACTGAGTCAAAACTACTTAAAAGTCAATTAGTGAGTTAATAAGCTACCTCAGTCAGGAGTGGGAGTACATGCCTATAATCCTAGCACTCCAGAGGAGGCATACATAGGAGACACCTTCTAGGCCAATCTCACTACATGATGAGTTCTAGGCCAGGTGGCGCTATGTGAGAGCCCTATCTCAAAAAAAAAAAAAAAAAAATGTTTTTGGAGTAAAAAAGTAATCACCATAACTTGGAGAATGAGTCAAAATGATACATTGTAGGTAATAAGGATTTGATACTTTAACAGATACTTTCAAAATCAGTGTTCAGAGTCAAGTACAGCAGGGTGAGCTGTCCACACCTTTGATCCCAGAACTCTGGAAGCAGAGGCAGGCAGATCTCTGTGAGTTCAAGACCAGTCTGGTCTACAAAGTGAATTCCAGGACAGGCTCCAAAGCTACACAGAGAAACCTTGTCATAAAAAAACAAGAAAAAAAAGGACTACAACTAAGCCATCCAATCTTTCTGAGATTGAGCCATACTCCAGGGTTACTGGAGGAAGTTATGAAGATGTGAAGACCCAGGGGGCTGCAAACACAGGTACTTACTGCTTCTCTCGATGAGCCAAGAGCAAACTTCCGCTTACTGATGATCTTTATGGCTACTTTCTTACATGTTCTCCTCTCGAAAGCCATTTTTACCTCCCCACAAGCACCACTAATGGGAAAAACACAGACAGTGACTTTTCAGGATGATTTCTGTCATGAAACCCACCATGTCCAAATCTGCCTTGACTATAAGAAGTCAAAGATGGGGCTGAGGAGGTTGCTCAGGTGGGTAACATGCTTGTCATGCAAGTGTGAGAATCTGAGTTCAAATATCCAGAACCCATGTAAACCAGGCATCCTAGCACACGTCTGTAACCCAGACTCCACACAGCAAGACTGGAGGCAGAAGCTTGTGGGCCGGCCTGCCTGGCATGCACAGCAGCAAACAGGGACCCTGTCTCAAAGTAGAAAGCCAAGGACCAACACACAAGGTTGTCTTCTGATCTCCACACAAATTCTGTGGCACAGGCACTCCCAGACTTTCACACACACACACACACACACACACACACACACACACACACACACACACACACATGAAACTAAGAATTGTCCATGCAACATTTTTTTCATTGTCCCTGTGTTCAAAGGACACACTGAAGGTTCACCAGAGTAAACTGTCAAGAGCACAGTTAGATGCAGAACATCCATTAACACTGAGTTTGGAGTGACTTCAATCTGAATCACAGCCTTGATCATGAAATTCACGGAAAAACACTAAGAAAAAAGAGAATTTACTTTCTCTAGAGGTCAGAGAAATATCAAAGAGTCTTCCTGATCAAAACTGAGTACTATGCCAGGAGTATCACACAACTGTAACTCAAGAGCTGAGAAGAGAGACGGACAGCAGCCAACCAAGACCAACTTGGGTCCACAGAGTTCATCCAGGCCTGAACTGAAGAAAGAGAAAGTCCAAACCAATTACCAACAAACAATTTGCATACACAGTTGGAAGCATGAACTGCACCCTACACTACATCTAAAAGTGCTACACGATTACTCTGCACACAGCAGCATCCCTCAAAGATTTCAGACTCACTGGGTACCACCAAGGGCAGAGGAACGGCCACACAGAACAGTATGCAGCCCACTGTGACCCCCAGTAAATCTGTTTTGCAAAGTGAGACCAATCCTAGCAATGATAACTATAGTACGAGCCATAGCAACTGCTACTATCTAGTTCCAATTAAGAAAACACCATATTACCTTGCCCCTAGCAACCACTAATTAGCTTTCTAAAAATTATCTGGTATTTCATAGAAATTCATATTGCTTTCATTTAGCTTAATGTTCTAAAAGCTCACCCATGTTATAGCAGCAATCAGTACCTCTTTATTATTTGAGACTGGATCCTACTATGTTGGTTTGGTCTTAACCTTTCTAGAAGCTGGAAGATCCTGTGACAGCACCTAGCTACCTATTTATTTCCTTTTATCCCCCTTTGAGACAAAAGTCTTAGGAAGCTCAGCTGTCCTCAAATGACTATTATGCCAAAGGATGTAATAACTTTGAACTCCCAATCCTTCTGCTAAATTTGTTTTACGTTGTTGAATGCCAAGTATGTACTACCCTGCCAGGCTGTCTTTTTCTGTTAGGGATTGAACTGAACATTTTACATTAAATTGCATGCCTACCTTAGAAGAGTAGGGGCTGACAGGACGGTTCAGCAAGCAGAAGTGATTGACCCATAAGCTGGCTAGGTTTTTTTTGCCAATTTGATTTCATTGAGGATTACCTGCTAAGAAGGACTCTCAATTGAAAAAATGCCTCCATTAGATTGTCCCATAGATAAGTCTGTGGGACTTTTTTTTGACTAATGTGGGAGGGGCCAGTCTACTATGTGCAGTACTATTCCTGGGCAGGCAGATCTAGGATGTTAAGAAAGCAGAATAAAAGCCGGGCGGTGGTGGTGCACGCCTTTAATCCCAGCACTCGGGAGGCAGAGCCAGGCGGATCTCTGTGAGTTCGAGGCCAGCCTGGGCTACCAAGTGAGTTCCAGGAAAGGCGCAAAGCTACACAGAGAAACCCTGTCTCAAAGAGAAAAAGAAAAGAAAAGCAGAATGATGAAGCCATGGAAATTGAGTCAGTAAACAACATTCCTTCATGGTTCTGCTTCAGTTCCTGCCTCTGAGTTCCTGCCCTCAAAAGATTGGGCTGTGATCAGAACATGGAAGCCAAATAACCCCTTCCCTCTTCAAGCTGCTTTTGGTCACAGTGTTTATCGAAGCAAAGTAGGAGAGAAATTGGCACCAGGAGTGGGGGTACTGCTGTGATGGATGTCACCATGTTGTTTGGGGGAAGGATTATAGGGTTTTGTAGCTCTGGGCTGGAAAAGCCACTGAGTGCTCAGAGATTAGCGGGTTGTTCTGTAGAAAACTGGAAGATGGCCGGGCGGTGGTGGCGCACGCCTTTAATCCCAGCACTCGGGAGGCAGAGGCAGGTGGATCTCTGTGAGTTCGAGGCCAGCCTGGTCTCCAAAGCGAGTTCCAGGAAAGGCGCAAAGCTACACAGAGAAACCCTGTCTCGAAAAACCAAAAAAAAAAAAAAAAAAAAAAAAAAAAAACTGGAAGATGAGAGAAATGCAAATAATAGAAGTCTAGTCCGTGAAGTTTCAGAGGGAAAATTTAGAGTCCCTTAAAGACTCTATGAGAGCCTTTTGTGTGATAGTTTCAATTAAGATTTTGTGAAAGTGAGGCTGGGTGATGGTGGTGCATGCCTTTAATCCCAGCACATGTGAGGCAGAGGCAGGTGGACCTCTGAGTTTGCGGCCAGCCTGGTCTACAGAGTGAGTTCCAGGACAGCCAGGGCTACACAAAGAAACCCTGTCTGGGCAGGGGTTTTAATCTGTGAAATAAAACCTTTTGTGCTTTACTGAGATAATCAATGCTAGTTAGCTGGGGATTAAAAATCAGCTGTGATTAATAAGACACCAGCATCATCAAGGTGAAATCTTCTGGGTCAGCACACAGAAACTGCAGTCCAGAAAGGGTCCAAAGCTACATCTCAAGCTGGAAGTCAATAATGTGTAATAATATGTAACTTCATAATGTGTAAGAGTCTCCCATAAGATACTAGTTTTGAAGGCATGAAGGGACCACGGAAAGCAGCTGAGGCTTGGCACTGTGTGGCTGGGATGGAGTATCCCTGAAGAGAGTCCAGGAGGCCACTGGTAAAGATGCAGGCTCAGTTGCAGTTGGAGACCCCAGCATAATGGAGATGCCTGGACTGAGGGATGACCACTGAGGACAGCAGCAGGTATGGAGTCAGCCTGAGACTACAAGACAAGCTACGTGTGCCATGGAGGGCACAGTGTGAGAAGTGGAGCTACTCAAGACTTCTGTAGTCCAAACGATCATGAGTGAGTGACACTGAGCTATGTACACCGCTGGAATTCGATTTTGCTTTGATCTGACTGTAACCCTGGGTCCTTCTTAAAATAACACTTATTTTTGTTGTAGTTGTTGTTTTAGAAGAGCCCACAGTGAAGAGACTTTGAATATTTTTTAATGAAAACTTGAACTTATAAATTGCTGAGTTTTTGTTTTTTTCATTTTATGTGTATGGGTGCTTTTCCTACATATATGTCTGTGCCACACTTATGTGCAGTACACCAGAGACTGGAAGATACCAGATCCCCTGGAATTAGAGTTACAGGCAGTTATGAGACATCACGTAGGTACTGGGAATCAAACTTAGGTTCTCTTGAAGAGCAACCAGTGTTCTTAGTCACAAGGCAGCTCTCCAGTTCCAAACTGTTGAACTTTTTACTTATTTTTATTCTGTGTGTTCTGCCTGCATGTTTGTCTGTGTGAGGGTGTCAGATCTTGGAGTTACAGACAGTTGTGAGCTGCCATGTAGAGGCTGGGAATTGAACCCGGGTCCTCTGGAAGAGCAGTCAGTGCTCTTAACTGCTAAACCATCTCTCTAGCCCCCTTGTTGAAATTTTAAAAAGATCCAGTCTTAAAAAAAAATTAGATGGTGCTTCACACTGTGACATTTTTTTTTTGTTTGTTTTTTGAGACAGGGTCTCTCTACATAGCCCTGGCTGTCCCGGAACTCACTATATAGACCAGGCTGTCCTCAAATTCACAAAGAACCACTTGCCTCTACCTCCCAAGTACTAGATTTAAAGACATGCATCACCACCCCCAGCCGATGATATTAATAGTAATGTGACATCTTGGGGACAAACAAGAAAGGAAAGATTATGGTGCGATGGTAACATGTTTGTATGTCAAGTCGACAAGGAATCAATTGTACTGGGTTTTGTTGTTTATGTTTTTGTTTTTTGTCAACTTGACACAAGCTAGGATCACCTGGGAAGAAGGAACCCCAATAGAAATAAAAGTATCTCCATCAGACTGGCTTGTACACAAGCCTGTGGGACATATTCTTGATTAACGATTGATGCTAAACCCACTGTACACAGTCTTACCCCTGGGGACGTGGTCCTGGATTATAGAAAAAGCCGGGTTGAGCAAGCCTTTGGGAGCAGGCCAGTGAGCAGCGTTCCTCCACGGTCTCTGCTTCAGTTCCTGTCTCAGGTTTCTGCCCTGGTTGAGTTCCTGCCTTGGTTCCCTCAATGATGAACTGTGATCAGGACATGAGAGCCAAACAAGCCCTTTCCTCCCCAAGCTGCTGGTGATTATGATGCTTACCACAGCAATAGAAAGCAAAGTAGGGCTCCAGACAAGCTGGATGACCTGATTAATCTCTGAATCTATGGCAGAATGAGAAAACTCCTGAAAGTTGTCCTCAGAGTGCCACATGCACACCATGGTACACAGGTCACATGTAAGCACACACACACACACAACCTCCACACGCACCCACTCTTCACACACATCACATTCACTCATACATTATACACTCACACCTACCCACACTCACAACACAACACAATCTCACACACCCCTCACACATCATGTACTCACACATACATTATAATACTCCCACCTACACTTACACACACCATACACACACTCTTCACACGCATATCACATCACACTCACACGTACATTAATACATTCACACCTATCCACACTCACACACAACACATACAATCTCATACACACACACCTCACACTCATCATATATCATATACTCACACATATATGATAACGCTCTCATCTACACACCCACACCCATATATACACACAAAAGTAATTAAATAATTAAATAACAATAAATACACTGGACATGAAAGCTCATGCCTATAACCCTCAGGAGCTGAGACAGGACAACTGCCCATGAGTTTGAGGTTTACTTTAGTTCACACCAGTCTAAACTATGGAGTGAGTCCTTGTCTCAAAAAAAAAAAAAAAAAAGCCAAAAACTTAATTAGTTAATTAATTAAATGGTTTGGGGATAAGGTTCAGTACTCTAGCACTTTACCAAACATGCAGAGAAGCCTCGATTTGAACACTAGCGTTATTAAACAAACAAAGCAAGGCCAGGCCAGCAAGATGACTGACCAGGTCATGACATCTGCCCTCAAGCATAATGGTATGAATTCAATCCACATGGTAGGAGAACTGAGCCCTCTGGCCTCCACATACTCACTGTGGCATGAGTGCCCCCACACACATACAGATACATGTGAATTATATGTTCCATGAATCACAGGTTATTAAAAACTGCTTCTCAGCCGGGCGGTGGTGGCGCACGCCTTTAATCCCAGCACTCGGGAGGCAGAGCCAGGCGGATCTCTGTGAGTTCGAGGCCAGCCTGGGCTACCAAGTGAGTTCCAGGAAAGGCGCAAAGCTACACAGAGAAACCCTGTCTCGAAAAACCAAAAAAAAAAAAAAAAAAAAAAAAAACTGCTTCTCAAAAGTCATCAATAGCTGGGCATGGTGAGGCAGGCTTGGAATCCTGAGTGGGGAGGTAAAGGCAAGAGGATCAGGAGTTCAGGACCGTCCTTGACTGCATAGTGATGTTGAAGCCAATGTTAAAAAAAATAAACCAGCCAGGCGGTGGTGGCGCACGCCTTTAATCCCAGCACTTGGGAGGCAGAGCCAGGCGGATCTCTGTGAGTTCGAGGCCAGCCTGGTCTCCAAAGCGAGTTCCAGGAAAGGCGCAAAGCTACACAGAGAAACCCTGTCTCGAAAAACCAAAAAAAATAAAAAAATAAACCAGCCAGGAATGGTGGCCCAGGCCTTTAATCCAACCCCTTGGGAGGCAGAAGCAAGGGAATCTCTGCGATTTCTAGGCCAGTCAGCGCAACAAAGTGACACCCTATCTCAAAAATTACTTAATTAAAGTAAAATAAAGAGCTGGGAAGACAGTCCAGTCTATAAAATGTTTGCTACACAAACGTACGGACCTGAGTTTGGATCCCAGCACCTACATAAACAGCTTGTCTCTAATCCCAGTGCTGGGGAGGTAAAGACAGGGACATCCTAGGGGCTTGTTAGCCAGCAAGGTAAACTGAGTCAGTGAGCTCCAGGTTCATCGAGCTACAAAATATAAAGTGGAAAATCACTGAAGAAAATACTGACCTCAGGACTCATATGCAACCATCCTCACACAGATGCGCTCTCTCTCTCTCTCTCTCTCTCTCACACACACACACACACACACACACACACACACACACACACACACACGAGTCATCAATGAAGCCAAGCCTGGCGGCACAAGTTACTCCAAGCACTAAAATTTATAAGGAAAACGAGTGTATTTAAACTGATCATTATCAAATAAATCAGTAATACATCATCTACCACAAAGTTCGACAAACAGCTATGCTATAAATAACAAGGCTGTAAAATCAAGTACAAAAACTAACCAATGAAAATACATAGGAAAAAAATGAGGTCTAGTTTATCATATAAAGAAAAAAAAGTTTACCTTCCAAGAGTTTTTGACATGATGTATTCGTCTCTTAATTCCTTAGGATAAACTGACTGATCATCTACAGTCAGATCAAAAAACACAAAAACTGAGGGGGAAAGGACAGAAATGGGCTTGTTAATTCATGATTAGAAAACTGGTTCTAAAATTCAGCTATATAGACTATAAGATTTAGAACTACATGTATTATGTAATACAAAGTCAATTATTTTTAATCCAGGAACCAGCAAGGTCGCTCAGTAGGTAAAAATAACTTAATACACATGCCTAATAACTTGAGTGTGATCCCCAGAGCCACAGCGGAAGGAGAAAACAAACTCCCAACAGCTGTCCTCTGACCCCTACATGCATATTGTAACATGTAAGCCTGCACACGCACATAGAATCAATCTCTCTCTCTCTCTCTCTCTCTCTCTCTCTCTCTGTACACACACACACACACACACACACACACACACACACACACACACACACACCACACAAAGAAAAAATTCAGCACTCAGGAGGCAGAGGCAGGCAGATCTCTGAGTTCAAGGTCAGCCTGGTCTACACAGGGAATTTCAGGAGAGCCATACAATGAGACCTTGTCTCAAAAAAAAAAAAAACAAACAAAGGAAAAACACAACTCAGGCAATGGAGTTAACTCCTGAATGTGACTGAATGCTAACTTACTTACTTGACTAATTTAAAGCATAATCGATGAAGACACAAAAATTTCCCTTTACAGAGGAAGTTAAGCCCATTAACAATATAATAATACTACCTTTATTTCTACATAGTGAAAGTGCGATTTCAGAGTTGTTACACAGAGGAAGGCGTTTTCCTTTCCCTATAAGCTCAGTATTTACAAAGGTTCCGTTCCCGCTGTGATCTTCTATGTACACAATGTAAGAATTTTTAGGGCCCATTTCCTAAAATAGAGAACATTTGATTTCCACGTTTTAACAACAGGGATGAAATGGTGCAAGACACCCAAGAGCAAAGACTACATCACCAGATCTCGGAGGAGAGAGGTAACTGTCACCTACCCTGAAAATTCGAAAGTGCTTCTTGCTGTACGTCCGATACTTATCGGTCCTTCTCAACAGTGGTCCATCAAAGCAATATTCACAGCTTTTATCCCTCCCAAACCAGTAGTTGTCGTTGACACAGTCTGTTGATACAAAAGCACACAGCAGAGGACTGGAATCTCATGCATCAAACATTCAATAGTGCTCACTGTAGGGAGGAACCAGTTCTGTGACGTGATACCCACGTGACCCCAGCATTTGGGAGGCTCCCAGGAGCCGGAAAGCTCAAGGCCACTCTTACCTACACAGAATGAAGACGCTGTCAAAAAAGAAGCATGTAATTGAAGGCAATCAAAGGTATAGATTTGATGACCAAATTTTTCTAAGATTAAAAATTGGGGAACACGGCCGGGCGGTGGTGCGGCACACCTTTAATCCCAGCACTCGGGAGGCAGAGGCAGGCGGATCTCTGTGAGTTCAAGGCCAGCCTGGTCTACAGAGTAAGTTCCAGGACAGGCTCCAAAACTACACAGAGAAACCCTGTCCCCACCCCCACCCCCACAAAAAGGCATAGGATCGGAAAAGGGAAGTGAAATGACAGGATATTCTTTTTTTTGTTGTTTTTTTTTGTTGTTGTTGTTTTGTTTTTCGAGACAGGGTCTCTCTGTGTAGCTTTGCGCCTTTCCTGGAACTCACTTGGTAGTCCAGGCTGGCCTCGAACTCACAGAGATCCGCCTGGCTCTGCCTCCCAAGTGCTGGGATTAAAGGCATGCGCCACCACCCGCCCGGCAGGATATTCTAATATATATATAAAGAGGTAAAACAATAGGTTGTTCCCTTTTCTTAATGATTTTTATTATTTTACTTTATAGGCATGGGTGCTTCGCCTGTGTGTATGTCTGTGTGAGGATGTCAGACTCCCAGAACTGGAGTGACAGGCAGTTCCAAGCTGCCATCTGGGTGCTGGGAATTAAATCCAGGTCCTCTGGCAAGAGCAACCAGTGCTCTTCACCACTGAACCATCCCTCCAGCCCCCAACCATAGGTTGTTCTAAAGATGAAACAACTCCATACCGTAAGGAAGAGCCTTAAGACAGAAAGTAAACAACTCAAAATAACTTCTGACCCTAAGTCCTTCTCTCCCCAAGAGACAAGACAAGCTGCAAAGACTCTTAGACCAGCCACGCTGCCCAGACCAACTGAGCCACTGGGATAGGACACCCTCCAACCTGCTGAGCCGCCTGCAGGCTGTGCAGTGTGCTCCAGGTTCCCAGCGTTGTGAGCTGTCACCCGTGCTGGGGTGGACCTTTGGTGATGCAGCTGTCTGTAAGTCATTTCTGCTCCTCTAAGTGACCTCTCACCCAATAAAACTCATCAGTTCACCCAGTTGGACTTTAGTGCTGTCCGTACGTTGTTCTAGTTCTGGGGTGAGCAAACATTTGCACACTTCTCCCCAGGAATAGTATTACACAATACTCCAACTACCTGAATGGCTCACTTCCTCTCTCCTTTTGTATTTGGACTCAAACAGAAGCCCAAAGGTGAGTCTGGACTTACATCTTCCCCTAAGCCTTCCATATAAGCAGATCCCCATTTCACTATCTTATCTAGTACCATAATAATGCCCCGTTCTGTTACTCTACAAAGATGGGCCCTTATTTTAATTCTGTATCGACTGTCTCCTTGATTAGACCTTGAAGTCCGTAAGGACAGCTGGGAGTATCTTGTTCAAGAGTGCAGCTCCAAGCCTGGCATGATAGTACACACCTTTAATCCCAGCACTAAGGAGGCAAAGGCAGGCAGGCAGATTTCTGTGCGTTCAAGGTCAGCCTGATCTAGATAGTGAGTTCTAGGACAACCAGGGCTATGAAGACTGTCTCAAAAAAAAAAAAAAAATGGCAGAACTAAGTGTTGGTATTTATTATAGGCATCCCTGATTATGCACCACCACCCCCAAAATCATTATATTTTAGCCAGTGGTGGCACATGCCTTTAATCCTAGCACTCGAAAGGCAGAAGCACATAGATCTCTGTGAGTTCCAGGCCAGCCTGGTCTATAGAACTAGTTCCGGGAGAGCCAAGGCTATACAGAGAAACATTGTCTCAAAAAATAAAAAATAAAAGACAAAGAAAGACAAAAAGGAAAAAAGACAAGAGATATGCTTTAAGAACAAGAAATAAAAGAAGGAAAGAAGGGGAGAGAAGAGAAAGAAGGAGAGAAAAAAGGAACAGTCTCAATTCATTCTATGAGGCCAGTTAAACCCTAATGACAAAACCAGACAAAGAGAAGACAAGCTACAAACCAATATCCCTTATAAATGCAGATTCAAGATTGCTCAAAATATATCAGCAAGGTGTAGTGGTGATGTCTATGGCCCACACTTGTAATCCCAGCATTCAGGAGCCTGAGGCAGAACCGCTATGAGTTCAAGGCTAGAGTAGGGTACTTAGTGAGTTCCAAGCTAGGACAGGCTACAACCTAAGGCTCTGTTCCCCAAATAAACAAAGTCAGGTGGAGCAGTAATTCCATCACTCGAGAGGTAGAGGCAGGAGGTTCAGGGGTTGACGGTCAGCCTAACGTACATAGCAAGTTCAAGGTCAGCCTGGGTTCCATCAAACAAACAAGGGAATAAGACTTGTATATTGAAATGTATAAACCACTGTACAAAGAAACTAAAGATTAAATTCATAGATCAAAGACAACATGGCTATTAATTGTTCGTTCTTGCTGGGCATACTGACACAACTATAATCTTTGCATTCAGGAGGCTGAGACAAGAGGACGATGAGCCAGCCTGGCTACAGGTGGAATACTGAAATGGTCAACCTTGATTGTCAACCTGACTGAATCTGAAAACAACTAAGAGACAGACCTCTGCGTGGATCTATGAAGAATTAACTAAAGGAGAGAAACTTACTCCAGAGTAGGCGGCACCTTCTGTGAGCCAAGACAGAAAAGGTCCAAGGGAGCCGGGCAGTAGTGGCACACACCTGTAATCCTAGCATTGAGGAGGCAGAGCCAGGCGGATCTCTCTGAGTTTGAGGCCAGCCTGGTCTACAGAGTGAGTTCCAGGATAGGCGGGACTACACAGAGAAACCCTGTCTCGAAGGAAAAGAAAGGAAACGTCCAAGGGAAAAGCAGTATTGCTTGCTTGCCGTCACTTCTTGCTGATACCTGCATTCTATCCCATTATGTCTGGCTACCACCTTTTGTTGCTTCTTTGCCCTCCAAACAGACTGAAGATCAGCATCTCTCTAGGAACCCTCCAGGCTGTCAGTACCAAATCGTGACTGTTAAGACATCCAGCCTTGCAGACCGAGCAGCTACTAGGCTCTCAGTCTCTGCATCATGTAGAGAACTATTAATGGACTATCTAGACCATATTGTGTAAGCCAATTTAATAAATCCCCTTGTAATTTTTTGTTATTGTTGTTGGGGGTGATGTTTTGTTTTGTTTTTTTCAAGACAGGGCTTTTCTGTGTAGCCCTGGCTATCCTGGAACTCAATCTATAAGACCAGGCTGGCCTTGAACTTAGAGCTCTGCCTGCCTCTGCTTCTGGGCACCACCACTGCCTGGCTAATCCAGCTCTTTTGAGGTGGGAAGATCCACCTTTGATCTGGACCACACCTTCTGCTGCTAACCTATATAAAGGACACGAAAGAAGTAAGCTTGCTCTCTCTTTCCTGCTTGCTCTCACTCTATTAGCAAGTCCATTCCTTCACTGGCATTAAAGCCTACCTCAACAGTATCTTGGTGTACACTGAAGACCAGCTGAGACATCCAGCTCTACAGGCTGAACAACTGCTAGATTCCTGGACCTCCCATGGGTAGCCATTGTTGGACTAGCTGGACCACACACAGCCTGTAAGCCACTCTAGAGAACCCTGAATAACACAAGTATCTTTCAGAAATAGCTCTGGATCAACTGGATCTCTACATACAAATGTATAAATTTGAACCAGGTATAGTTAGTATGTGTAATCCCAGCTACTCAGTAGACTGAGACAAGAAGCTCAATGCCAGTTCAAGGCCATGAGGAACTACATAGTAAATTGCAAGCCAGCCTGGGCTGCAGAATTCCTTGTCTCAAAACAAGTGAGTAGAGCCTGGTGATGTATGGCTATAATGCCAGCACGTGGGAAACAGAGACAGGAAGATCAAGAGTTCAAAGCCAGGCTCAGCTACATAGTGAGTTCAAGGCCAACCCAGGCTACATGAGGCCTTTTTTCTGAAAAAAAATAAAAATTTGAGGCCAGCCTATGAAATTTAGAAAGATTCTTTTCTTTTTGGTTTTGTTTTGGTTTTCGAGACAGGGTTTCTCTGTGTAGCTTTGAAGCCTGTCCTGGAACTCGCTTTGGAGACCAGGCTGGCCTCGAACTCACAGAGATCCGCCTGCCTCTGCCTCCTGAGTGCTGGGATTAAAGGCGTGCACCACCACCGCCCGGCCACAAGATTCTATTTGGAAAAAAAAAAAAAAATGAGGTAGCTAGGGATAAGACTACAGATGTAGCTCAGTGTAAGAGCTCTCTACCATGCATAAGGCCTAAGTCTAATCCTCAGCATGAAGATCAACCAGGAGGAGAAATAATAACATGAGCACATGGTAGGTAACAACAACCCACGCACTCCACCACAGCCTCTATTTTTTTTTTTAACTTTTTAAATTTTTTCACCTCTAATTGGTTACAGGGGCCCTGAGAGTTCTTTCGCAACAACCTATCCACCTTCTCTAGTTCTCTAAACAATATACTATACTATAGCACAAAATGCCTTACCCAGATTGGAGAATCCATCCTGAAGGGACCATAACCGAGCCCACGGGACAGGACCAGGCTCCTCAGGTTCTTGGTCCTCAGGAATAGAACAGAGCTCCTGAGTGGACACCGTCTCTAAAGAGCTCAGCGTCCCAGAGCTGGAATGAGAGGACTGGCTGGAGGATGGCACTGTGCTGTTGGAGGAACTGGATGTGCCTTGAGACTGTGAAGAGAGGTCGTGCAGCTGAGACAAAGTGCCTTGGGACTGGGTGAAGCCGCCTTGGGACTGCGAACAGGCACCACTGCTGTGGGCCTTCGAGGAAGTGCTGCCGTGTGGCTGCTGGCTCTTCATATCCGACCTCAAAAACAAGAGCCCAACCATAAGGTGAGATTCAAGGAACAAGGCTTAAAATTCAAGAGTGAAGAACGGCTGCAGCGATGACTCAGCAGGAAAGAACACATACTACTCTTGTGCCCAGCACCCATGTCTGGCAGCTCAAGATTGCCTGTAACTCCAACTCCAGTGGATCTGAAGTCCTTCTTGGCCTCTGCAATCACCTGCTCTCGCATGTGCACACTCCCACACACCACATAACGTAATTAAAAATAAAATAAATCTTTACCCACAGGTAAGTGAGGAATGTGGATATCATTCAATGGTAGATGGTAGATCACTTACCGAACAAATGCAAAGTCCCAGGTTCCATGCCCAGTAGCACCAAACATACAAAGTGAAGAATGGGTATGCTAAGGGGCTGGAGAGACATTGCAGCGGTTAAGAAGAGCACTTGTCGCCGGGCCGTAGTGGCACAAGCCTTTAATCCCAGCACTCGGGAGGCAGAGCCAGGCGGATCTCTGTGAGTTCGAGGCTAGCCTGGGCTACAGAGCGAGATCCAGGACAGGCACCAAAACTACACAGAGAAACCCTGTCTCTAAAAAAAACAAAAAACCAAGAAGAGCACATGTTGCTCTCTTGAGTTCAGTTCCCAGCACCCACATCCAGGAGCACACAAATACTTGTAACTTCAGCTTTTGGAGAATACAATGCCCTCTGCTGGCCTCCATGCGCACTGCACATGACTTTAAAACAAAAAATTTTAAAGGAATAGGCATATTCACCTAAGAAAGGCAGGACCACTGATAAGTGAAAAGTGACCATAGCAAAATTCCAGGATTACGAATAGAATGTATCGGCCATTTACACAGCGCTATACCGCCTTTCCTTCATGCACAGAAGCTGAGAGTGGCTGGCTGCCTCCTATCCACTCCTTGCCACCCTACCCCACATATTTACTTAGTACCCTCTCCAGTTCCTGCAGAGCCTAGCAGCTCTAAGACTGAGTTCTCGGTAACATTTGGGAAGAATGAATCAAGGGTCTGGCATGATCACTAACATTCATAATACTCACTACGAAACTATTTCGCTCTGGCATTGAAGAGCCCAACTCTGTGCCTTCCTACCCATGTGTCCAGACCTGTTTCTGCTTGTTAAGTTACGGAAAGAGAATTTCCCCTCGAAGAGCATTTAAAAAAGGAAGAGTTGCCTGCACACAGCGCCGCCCCCTCGCACACACAACTAAGCAGACAAAGCGGAAGCTGCGGAGGGCCCCCTTGCATGAGACCCTGAGAGAACGCGTTTCGAATCCTCAAACACTCAAAAAAAAAAAAAAATTCCCGCTAAGACTCACCGCGAAAGAACACCTGGAGCCACAAACACCCTACCGCCGCAGCCAGTGGTGTGGCGCTAAATCTACCCATACAAACTCCACCCTCGGCCAATCAAAACGCCTTCCTCCTCGGCAGGACCAATAAGAAGGCACAAATGGTGGCTGCAACACGTAGCCTCAAGGCTTCCTGGGAGTTGGAGTTTAGGATGCAGAACGGGACTCCGCATCCTGGTTTCCCGCGGCTGATCCCGCCTCCTCGGCTCCTTAGCCAATCAGCAGCGAGTCACTCTTGATTCCTTTCCCTCGGGTCCGGCGACCCAGGCCAGGCAGGCGGCTGTCCGGATGTGGGGCTGCAGGGCCCGGGATTTGCTTTGCTTGTGGGAGGTGCGACTGGCTGGGTTCCTGGGAAGGAGACTGCTGAGCAGCAATGCTGCCTCGGGGAAGAGCAATGCGCGGCAGTGCTGGAACTGCGGCGGCAGCGCCGCGGGTGTGGAGAGTGGGGATGGGTTCTTCTGCGAACACTGCCGCGCCTTGCAGCCTCCTGACCCGACTCGGGACTACTTCAGCCTCATGAATTGGTACGCGCGGAGTGATGGGAGGGCGATCCCGAGAAGTTCGGTTGGCCGAGATGTTAGTAAAATTAAACAAGTGTTACCCTAGCGATCTTCACTTGGGTCAGCGCCGGCGGGCCTGTAATTTCCAGCCAGCTGGGAGACTGAGACAAGAAGACCACAGTTCAAGGCCAGTTTAGGCAACTTACCCAGACTGATTCAAAACAAGTTTAAAAAAAAAAAAAAAAAAAAAAAGATAAGTCTATAGGTCATTTGTATAATGTAGTACCTGCTGAAATTTTAGGAGTTTGCCTGAGAGGAAGAGGGAATCAAGTTACAGACTGGAAAGAAGTTGAGGATGGAGGCGGGGAACTAAAGGAAATAGAGGAGTGAACTTGCGGATGCCTCTAAGTTCATGGGAAGTGGAGGCCAGAAGTTCAGGAATTCAGAACTAGCCTCTGCTTTGACAAAGGCCCTGTTTTTAAACATCGGCAACAACACCAAAAGGAAACGGCACAAAGTTACAGTTTAGGGGGGTTTGAGGGGCGGGACTCCTGGAAAGGGGAAGTCCAGAGGTTGAACACTGAAGGGAGCAGAAAGGAGTGTTTGTTTTGTTTTGTTTTGTTTTTTTAAAAACATAGCCTCACCTTGTAGTCCTTCCCGGCCTAGAACTCACACACATTCACCTGCCTCTACCTCCCCATTGCTGGAATTAAAAGCATGCTGGACTAAGATAGGATCCCCAGTTGGAGCCCAACCACAAAAACAGGACACATCTTATCTCAAATATATAAATATTTTAAAGGAGAAAGTAAAAATAAAACAAGCCAGGTGAGTGTACTGTTCGGTGGTGGTGACCTTTAACCCCAGCACTCAGGAAGCAGAGGCAGGTGGATCTCTGTGAGTTCCAGCCAACCTGGTCTACAGAGCCGAGATCCAGGACAGCCAGAGCTACACAGAGAAATTGCTCAAAAAATAAAATAAACCAAGTGTGGTGGCATATGTCTGGAATCCCAGTATTCCGGGATGAAAGGAGAAAGGTCACAAGTTGGAGCCCTGTTTGAAAAATCAAAATTTTAATTCAGGCTCAAGGTTTGAGGGAGAGAGGCCAAGAAATGTTTGGCATGGTTTGTTTCCTCCTGCCTTTTCTTCTGGAGACTGGTACGGAAGTGTGAGCAGAGCTGAACTAATAAAGATTAGATTAAAGTGGGAGGGCCGTGTGTGGTCCACACCTGTGATCCCAGCCCTCCAGCCAGAAGCAAGAGAATCAATCCTACAGTCTGGGCTACACAGAGTCACAGTCTGACTCCCCCCAACATCACCTCTCCCCCCAAAAAGAAAGTAAAGTAAGTGCTTAATCCTTGCTTTGGCTCAGTGATACAACACTCCCTTTGCATTAGCAAGAATCTGAGTTCGAATTCCAATACTATGCTTTAAACAAAAAAAAAAGACCTGCTTCTAGATATTAATGGCTCAGTGTGGTAGCCTCTACCTATAATTCCAACTACTCAGGAAGCTGAAGAAGAAGGATCAAAATTTTCAACCCTGAGCAACACTCAACCTTTTTTTTTTTTTTAATTCAGGTGGTAAACTGGATTTATTGTCATACGTTTATAATCCTAGCACTTGAAGGGAAAAGGTGGGAAGATCCAGAGTTGTACGTTTCTCTTAGCTATTATAGCAAGTTTGAGGCCAGCCTGAGATACACAAGCTCTTTTTTTTTTTTTTTTTTTTTTTTTTTTTTTTTTTAATGTCAAGGCTCTAGGCCTGGTAACAGACCTGTAATCAGAGTGATCAGGGAGATGAAAGTAGGCTTTTTGGAAGACCTGCCTGAACTATAGAGTGACTTCAAAGTCAACTTGGGTACCTTAGTTAAGAAACTCTGTCTCAAAATAAAAAGTAAAAAGAGGTTTGGTGGGTGAAGGAGGGAAGGGAGTGACTTGGTGCTGAAGTCCTTGCCCAGCATGCAGGAGACCCTAGATCCAGTTTTTAACTGGGGAGTGGGGGGGGGGGGGCAATCAAGGGACATGCAGGTTGGGCAAGTGCTCTAAACTCTGGGACACATTTTCATCAGTCACTGAGTACTTACAATGGACCACACTAACCTTATCCCTTAATTTGTCAAGCTATTAATCTTCCAGTCACTTCAGGGTCTCTGCACTTACGTATTTCCATTCATGTCCCTTTTCTGATCTTTGGTCATTTGGTAGTAGCACCATTCAAGTTTCTTAAATGTCATACCTACGTTACCTATTCTGTTCCTGTTCTATTTTCCTTCATTACAGCTACCACGTCTTAAAAAATAACCTTTGTTTATGTTTATTACGTCTTCACCAAGAGCAGAACCAGACCACAGTAAACAACTCTAAATACTGTGCATGAATAACATCTAGTTTCTTTCCAGCCACCGATCCTTCAGGGTTGACGTCATGAAGCTTCAGCACAGGTACCAGCAACTACAACGTCTCGTCCACCCAGATTTCTTCAGCCAAAAGTCTCAGGTATTCACTGACCACCACTAAAATTCCCCATATATGTGTGCAACTGGGTGGGTGGCGGTGTTGATCTGGAAAGAGTTGAGCTGCTAGCTCCACCCTGTGGCAGATGCCTGCCCCTAGACAGCCAGGGCCCAGAGATGTCATTTCTTCACAGCTTTTATCTGACTTCCCACATAACTGAAAACCCATCCGTTGAAAATACAGACTACTCATCCAATGGCAGGTTCAAATTTCGGCTATACTCTTTAAATCCCTGCCCAATCACTGTATTATAGAAGTTTGGGAATCAAAGAGGACTGGTTCTTGTGGTAATAAAACTCTTTTTATCTCTGTGAACAGACTGAGAAACTCTTCTCAGAGAAGCATTCGACCCTGGTGAATGATGCCTATAAGACTCTTCAGGCTCCCCTGAGCAGGGGACTATACCTTGTAAGGTGATTTCCCAACCCATCTGTAAGTGACTTCCTCTGTATGAGACCTGGCCTAGTCCAGGAGGCTGATAATATTTAGCCTCAAAAGTACTACAGAAGAGAAAAGAAAAAGACTCTCTATACAAGTATAATTTTTGTAGTATTCTTTGTAAATCTATTTTGCTGGTTTCTGTTTCTTTTGAGACAGAATCTCACTGTCTAGCTCAGGCTGGCTTTAGGTTACTAATTCTCTTGCTTCACCTCACCCTTCTAGCTCCTTTGTACTTTTTTTTCTTCACTACTGGGCATTGAACCTATGCCTCATGCTAACTAAGTAAGTTCTCTGCCACCGAGTCATGGCTCCTGTCTGATAATTACTGGGTTTTTCTTTGGTTTGTTGGGGGAGGGGGAGCTGTGGTTTTTTTGTTGTTGTTGGTTGGGTTTTGAGTTTTTTTTTGTCGGGGGTTGGTTTTGGTTTTGGTTTTCTTTTTGGGTTGTTTTTTGTTTGTTTGTTTGTTTGTTTTGGGCAGCGGCGCCAGGGGTGCTTTGTTTTGAATCCACTGAACTGTATCCCCAGCTACCTTGTTACTTTTTGAAACAGGGTCTCACTCAGCTGCCCAGGCTGCACTTGACTTGTGATCTCTCTGCCTTGGCTTCTTGGGATACAACTGCACCACCAGGCCTGGATCCTTTTGTATATCTTAACTTCCCGGTTGCAGTGCTTTAACTATTTTATATAAATCTGATGATGGGATTACTTGGGGAGTTTTTTGCAAGAACATCTAGGCAATTTTAGAATTGAATAGAATGTTTAAAAACATTTTAACATCTGAGTAGAGGAGTGAGTGAGGTCCTGTACCAGCACGCTTATCTCAGTCCATACTTTCTTTATTACCAGGAAAGCTCAAGTTTTCCAGGCTGGACATGTGACTCAGTGGTAGAGTGCTTATTTAGCCTGTACTAAGCTCTGGGCTCCCTCTCCAAGCAGTGTTCACATTTTCTCCCATGAGCATCAGTGTATTCTAAACATGACCCTGATCTGTTTCATTTTCCTTGTTCTTCTCCCTAATAGCTAAAGCTCCAAGGAATAGAAATCCCCGAAGGGACCGATTTTGACACAGATGGTCGGTTCCTTGTGGAAATAATGGAAATCAATGAGAAACTTGCAGAGGCTCAAAGTGAGGCTGCCATGGAAGAGATAGAGTCCACAGTCAGAGGTAATAGGTGAGATTCTCACAAGTATCCTTCATTATTCTTAAGAGCACATGACTAGGTTACAGGAAAAATGGGTCGAAAAACATTGTTTGGCCCTCATCGTCATCCAGGGAGTTCTTTGTTTTCCGGTCATCTCTAGTGAGGAAAATGAGCCTCAGACGTTGGCAGAAATGCCTCCAATCACACAGAGATCGGTAGCCCAGCCAGCACTGAAACCCTGACCTTCTGGTCCCACCTGCTTTATTTTTCATTTCATTCCATAGTGTATCAATCAAGGTTCTCTAGAAAACCAATAGAGTATAGGTCTATTTATTTCATAAAATTGGCCCAAATGTGTGTGTGGAGGCTAGCCCAGAAACTGCAGGCAAGACCTGGGACAGTGAGGTGTTTGTGTGCACATCCGAGAGGACTCGATTTCAGTCCCCACAATTCCCACAAGTCGTCTCTGACTTCACACAGATGCTGTGGTGCGCTCGCTCGCTCTCTCTCACGCTCTCGCGCTCTCTCTCTCTCTCTCTCTCTCACACACACACACACACACACACACACACACACACACACACACTCACTAAGTAAATAATAATTTTTAAAATAAAAAAAGGTGAATGGTGCCTGAAGAATAACACACAGATGACTTCCAGCCTTGACATACTTTTGAGCACACATACACACTGATGCATGTGCACCTGCAAACACACCTTGCATTCACACACACACACACACACACACACACACACACACACACAATCTGTAGGGCAGGACATCAGGCTAAAAACTCAGGTTGGATTTTTATGTCACAGTCCTGAATATGTTTTGTGTGGGCGCTAGGTCTAAACCAAGGACTTACACCTGCTAAGTAAGTGCTCAACCACTGAGCATACCCACCCTCTATGTTACAGGATTTGTTATGTTTTTGTTTGTTTTCCTTCTAGAGAGGCTCATGTGTCCTAGGTTGGCCTTAAACTCACTTTGAAACTTAGGATGACTTTGAACTGATTCTCTTGCCTCCACCCCTCACTGCTGCAATTACAGGTGTATCACTCTGCTCTTCTGTGTTACAGCATTCAAGCAGAATTCCTTTCTTTGAATCCCTCTTTTTTGCACATAATGACCTTACTTAATTGAATGAGACCCTCTCACAATGTTGAGGGTTATCATAGTTAGGGTTTCTATTGCTGTAATAAAACACCATGACCAAAAGCAACTTGGAGAGGAAAAAGTTTATAGTTTATTGAAATTAATACTGATACTTCAGAGTAACAGTCCGTCACTGAGGGAGGTCAGGCCAGGAACCAGAAAGTAGGAACTGAAGCAGAAGCCATATAGAAATACTGCTAACTGGCTTGCTCCCTCTGGCTTGCTCAACTTGATTTCCTTTTATTTATTTATTTTACATCCCCACCAAAGCCTCTCCTCCCTCTCCCTCCTTCCATCTCCCCTCTGCCCCAACTTCAATCCACTCCTCCTGTATTTGCTCAGAAAGGGTCGGGCCTCCCATGGGCATCAGCAAGGCATGGCACATCAAGCTGCCATAAGACCAAGCACCTCCCCCTGTATTCAGACTGGACCCCACCTGCCCAGGGATGCCACCACCCACAATGGGCTAGGCCCTCCCACATCAGTCATTAATCAGAAAAATACTCTGGGGCTGGAGAAATGGCTCAACAATTAAGAGCACTAACTGCTTTTTCCAGAGATTCAGTTCCCAGCCCCCGCATGGCAACTCATAACTGTCTATAACTCCAGTTCCAGGCAATGTGACACCCTCACACAGACACATACAGGCAAAACACCAATGCACATAAAATAAAAATAAATCATCTCTAAAAAGGAAAATGCCCTACAGGCTTGCCTACAGCCCAGTATTACTGAAGCATTTTCTCAGTTGAGGTTCCCTCCTCTCAAATGACTCTTAACTTGTGTCAAATTGACATAAGACTTGCCAGCACAGGGGTGAACTTTACACTCAACTGACTATAAATGTTACCGCAGCCACAATCATATCTTCATCAGTAACAAGGGGGAATCACAGCCTGGCCAGGTTGCCGTATAAAATTGACCATTTCAGGCCAGGCGGTGGTGCCGAACGCCTTTGATCCCAGCACTCGGGAGGCAGAGGCAGGAGAATCTCTGTAAGGTCTAGGTCAGCCTGGTCTACAGAGCAAGTTCCAGGACAGGCTTCAAAGCTTCACTGAGAGACCCTGTCTCGGGGGGAAAACATGACCATTTTGTGCAGAAAAGGCTCCAAGATTCTCATGTAGGTATAAACTTTAAGTACTTAAACAAAAATTGCCAGGCAGTGGTGGCACACGCCTTTAATCCCAGCACTCAGAGACAGAGGCAGGCGAATCTTTATCAGTTCAAGGCCAGCCTGGTCTACAGAGTGAGTTCTAGGACAGCCAAGGCTACACAGAGAAACCTTGTCTATACATACATACATACATACATACATACATACATATATTTACAGTATGCCTATTGTGGATCAAGCACTATGTGTGCCTGGGCATATATCAAGTAAAAAAAAAAAACTTATATATTCCAACCCAGTATGTCCAAATAGAATGTGTAAGTTTTACCTGTCTGCCCCCACCAAAGGATATATATGAGCCTTTCCCCGTTCCCTCTCTGAATTCATTCATGATTCCTGCAGCTGAACAAAGGTAGACACTGAGTTGTCTTTAACAAGCTTATGCTAGATGCAATTGTACACGCCTGTAATCCCAGCTCTTGGAAGATGGAGACAAAAGAATCAGGAGTTCAAGGCTGGCCTCACCTACATAGCAGTTTCCAGGAAAACCTGGGCTATATGTGAGCCTTGTCTCAAAAAGAAAATGGTTAAAACGTCCTCGGCTGTGCACTCCCAGTCAGTACATTGGCAAGTCTAAAGAATGGACCTAGGGTGGGCTGGAGAGATGGCTCGGCAGGTAAGAACATTGGCTGCTCTTGGAGAGGACCAGGTTCAGTACCCAGCACCCACAGTGGCTAACAGCCATCCTTTACTGGCGTTATAGATGCCATTTTCTGGCCTCCATGGATTCTGGAACACATGTGTGATGCACTCATACAGGCACACAAACATACACATAAAGAAGTAAAGAAAGAAAGCAATATTTTCTTAAAAGGATAGACCTAAAGCCGGCAGGATTGCTCAGTGGTTAAGGTGCTTGCTACCAAGTCTGACAACCTGAGTTTGATTCCCCCGGAATCACATGGTCTTCTGATCTCCACATTCATACCATGGCATGCACACATCCCTCTTGCTACAAACACATGTAAATGAATGTAATTTTTATTTAAAAAAAAAATAGACCTAAACATGTCTCAGCTCCATCTACCAATCTCTTCACTACCAGCAATCTCTTCCTCTCACTTCTAACCAACCACAGCAGCTGCAGACTCTGTGGTTGTCTGTACCTGGAAGCCTACCTAGAATATATCTGTCCTGTCACGATGGGGTGGTTTTGAAACCTAAGTCTCCTCTCTGTTCAAAGCCTTGTCTAAAAACTTTTAAATGGATTTTCCCTGCTTTGGGTTTGAAACCAAACATTTCAACATAGCTGACAAGGCCCTGCATGCTGTACCCTCTGCTTCTCATTTTACCATCTCACTGTAGACACATTGGCAGTTTCCAGTTCCTCATCACTCACAGGCACCCTTCTACCCCAGGCCTTCGTGAGCGCTATTGATGCGGCCTGAAACTCTCCTCTTTCTCATCCCATCCATATTCACTCCTCTCCCCGATCTGGGAGCACTCATCACTTCTCATGAAGCCTCCTTTGGTCTTGCTGTCTCTGCCCTTGGCCACTCCGATCACTTTACTGCTGTCTGGAAGGTCAGCAGTGTGGACCTCCCAGACTTGCTCTCTGCAGAAGCATAACTTGTGTCTGCTCTCTGCTTCCCTCTCAGAAAAGCACCCGCAGCATGGCAGGGACTTGGCTAATGGCTGTTAAATAAGTTACAGCAGTAAATAGAAGTGCTGAGCAGCCTGTCAGATGGAGACAACCACAGCGTTAGGGCTGGTGGTCCAGAGCGGAGAGACTCGGGAGCGTGCAAGCAGAAGTGGGCTACACTCCTCCCGAGGCTTCAGGCATCATCTGGGCTGGAGTTTCATCACATAAAGCTCCAGAGTGAGGATCGGTCTCAGTACTACTGTTGATTTTCTGTGTGACCCTAAAACATTGGCTTCAGGTATCTGAGCCTCAGTTCCTTCAGCTGTAAAATAGAGAGCCTAGATCAGTTTCAGTAAGGAGATACAGACAAAGCATGTGAAACACTTCTAGCAACATAGTCGATGCTGGGTTTGTATGGATAACTTACTGTCCTTTAGATCAATTCATAAATTTCTTGCCCTGGGATTCAGTTCCCAGCTCCTGCACTCACCAGCCCTGTGCCTAAGGGAGAATTCCATACCTGTCATTGCCTAGCTTAGAGATACAATTTATTTGAAATGTTTTTTAAAGATTCCAAATAAATATAGTTAGATCTGAAGGCATACTTGTAAAATCCCTCATTTTCTGATGAGCCACTATAGGCAAATGAGGTGGTTGTGCCTGCTCTGCATTTGGCATTTTCCTCTTCTAAGATACAATGTAATGGAAATAATTTCATTAATAATAATTCAAAAATAAAATCATTTTCCTGGACGGCTATATCATTTGCAAGCGGTTGCCTAAAACCCTTGGTAATGAATGGTAATAAATGCCATGATTGTAGGGTGTAGAGATCCCCACAGCACATCCCCGATTCCTGTGGTGGTCGTCTTTCCATCACGGTGACACAACACCTGAAATGAGCGGTTTCTTCTGACTCACAGTTTAGAGGTCCAGCCGTGGTGGATTGGCCCGGTTGCTCCTTGGGGCTGAGGCAGGAATGTAGTGTGGAGGAGGCATCGAACATTATGGCAGCTAGCCAAAAGAGAGAAACAACAGCGCCTGGGTCCCAGGACCCCTTTCCAGGACATGTCTCTAATGTCCTAACCTCCTCCTACGAGGCCCTGCCTCCTGAAGTGTCCACCCACTTCTGTTAGCAAAACCAGTCACCGGCCAAGCTTTTAACATCCAGACCTCTTGAGGGACATCCAGACTATGGGGATCTCTCCCTTTTTTTTTTTTTTTTTCTTGTGTGATTCCATGCCACTTTATAAGCCTTGGCATTTGCCTCCAGACCTTCCTTGTTGAAAATCAAAATGTCCATAGGGCCTGTTAGTACTGCATTTAACAAGAACTGCTAGACAGGTATGGTAGCACATACCTATAATCCCAACAGTCAAGAGGGAGAGACAGGAGAATAGTGAGTTCAATGTTAGCCTGGCCAACACAGTGAAGCCCTGTGTCAAGAATGCAGGGACAGAGTGTGCTCAGTAGCACAGACTTTGCACAGCATGCCTAAGCCCTTGGTCCAGTCCTCAGCAGCACAAGAAGACAAAGTCAGTCAAACCTTGAACCCAGGTCCATCTTGTGTCTGAAGCGGCACGGTCACAAAGTGTTGCCTTCATGTTATAAGTCTGCTTTTTTTCCCCTTTGTTTTTTTGCGGGGTGGGGTGCATTTCAAGACAAGGTTTGTCTGTGTAACAGCTCTAGCTGTCCTGGAACTTACTTTGTAGACCAGGCTGGCCTCGAACTCACAGAGATCCACCTGCCTCTGCCTCCCAAGTGCTGGGATTACAGGCATGCTCCACCACCACCTGACTTTATTGTAAGTTTATTTAAATGGAAAAATTTAAATAATTATTTTCCTTTTTCAGCTAAACAGAAAGAATTTACTGACAGCATAAACAGAGCTTTTGAACAAGGTATTTAATTCCTTCTTAAAAATTCCTATTACATTTATGTAGCATGTATACATTATATGTGTGTGTGGGTATGCATGAAAAGATCAAAGGACTACTTTGAAGAGCAAGTTCCCTTCTACAGTGTGGTCTCCTGGAATCAAACTCATGCTGTGGGGTTCAGCAGCAAGCAAGGGACTTTACCCACTGGGCCATCTCACTGGGCCTTTTAAATTTGATTTATTAACTTTAATTTTTTTTCTTCACTTGAAATTTTTTTATTGGGCTGGAGAGACAGCTCAGAGGTTAAGAGCATTGACTGTTCTTCCAGAGGTCCTGAGTTCAATTCCCATGGTTACATGGCAGCTCACAACCATCTATAATGAGATCTGGTGCCCTCTTCTGGCAGGCAGGCAATCATGCAGACAGAACACTATATACATAATAAATATAAATCTTTTCTTAAATTTCTTAAAATTTATTTTATGTATATAAGTGTTTTGCCTGTAGGTATGTATGTATGAATGTGTGCCATATGTGTGCCTGGTGCTCTGGATTCCCTGGAACTGGAGTTACAGACAGTTGTTGACTACCAGGTGGGTACTGGGAATTGAACCCAGCTCCTCTGCAAGCGCTCTTAACAGCTGAGCCATCTCTCCGGCTCTTTGACTTTTATTAAATGTAATAAATTTTTATTAAATGTAAAACAATGTTTAGAAAACAAACATTGAGGCTTTCTCTCAGGGTTAGAGAGTTTATAGAGAGTCCCCCTCCCTTCAATAAATGTTAGATAATTTCACATTTCTAATAAATTCACATCTCTTATGAAAAAGAAAACTTGGGTGGCAATGAGGGAGAGAGTGACCTGGGAGCAACAAAAGATTGCAGAGAAAGTGGAAATCCAAAACCTGTGAGCCAGCATGCACATAGGGGTTGGCGGTTTTGTTATTGTTTTCTTGTTTTATTTTTCTTCTGTGTGCACTGGTGTTTTGCCTGCATGTATGTCTGTTTGAGGGTGTCACAACTTGGAGTTACAGACAGTTGTGAGCTGCCATCTGGGTGCTGGGAATTAAACCCAAGTCCTCTGGAAGAGCAGTCATCTCTCCAGCGCCCTGTATTTGTTTGTTGAGACAGTATCTCTCTCCATAACCCTGGCTGACTTGGAATTCTCTCTGAAGATCTGCCTGCCTCTGCCTCCTGAGTGCTGGGATTAAAGGCTAGATGGGGCCTTGACAACGGTCTGGTATGGGAGACCGTGGAAAGTTTGCTTCTGTATCTTAATATCCTCTAAGCCAGCAGTTCTCAACCTTCCAAATGCTGCAACCCTTTAATACAGTTCCTCATGTGGTTGTGACTCCCAGCTATAATTTTCTTTTTTTTTTTTTTTCAGTCTGGCCTCAGACTTTCAGAGATCTGCCTGCCTCTACCTCCTGAGTGCTGGGATTAAAGGCATGCGCCACCACCACCCCGCCATGAAATTACTTTCATTGCTACTTCATAACTGTAATTTTTCTACTGTTATGAATCATGATGTGAATATCTGATATTTCCGATGATCTTAGATGACCCCTGTGAAAGGGTCATTTGACCCCCAAGGATCGTTCACACTACTCTAAGCAAACTTATTGGTAGATCCCTATTATTGTTTGTTGTTGTTGTTGTTCTTTTTTACTCTTTTGGCTCTTTGAGGGACCCGCCACCCAGCTCCCAAATAATCACATACAGAGACTTACTCTTCCTTAGGAATGCCCGGCCTTAACTTGGCTTATTTCTAGCCAGCTTTTCTTAATTTAAATTATCCCATCTGTCTTTTGCCTCTGGGCTTTTTTTTTTTTTTTTTTTTAAGATTTATTTATTTATTATGTACACAGAAGAGGGCGCCAGATCTCATTACAGATGGTTGTGAGCCACCATGTGGGTGCTGGGAATTGAACTCAGGATCTCTGGAAGAACAGTCGGTGCTCTTAACCTCTGAGCTATCTCTCCAGCCCGCCTCTGGGCTTTTACCTTACTATATACCTTTCTTTACTTCTCACTCCATGGCTTGCTGTGTAGCTGGGTGGCCAGCTCCTGGAGTCCTCTCCTCCTCTTTCTTGCTCCTAGAGCTCCTCTTCCCAGATTACTCCTTCTGTTTATCCTCTCTGCCTACCAGCCCCACCTATCCCTTCTCCTGCCTCATTATTGGCCGTTCAGTTCTTTATTAGACCAATCAGGTGTTCTAGACAGGCAAAGTAGCACAGCTTCACAAGAGTTAGACAAATACAACATAAAAGAATGCAACACAGCCAGGCAGTAGTGGTACACACCTTTACTCCCAGCGCTTGAGAGGCAGAGGCAGGCGGATTTCTGTGAGTTCAAAGCCAGCCTGGTCTATAAAGCGAGTTCCAGGAGAGCCAGAGCTGTAACACAGAGAAACCCTGTCTTGAAAAGCTTAAAAAAAAAGAAAAGAAAAGAAAAAATGCAATTTTTTGCATTTGCATCATTAAACAAATATTCCACAGCATAAACAAATGTAATACATCTTAAAATAATATTCTACAACAATCCTCCATATTTTCTATACACTAGTTTATCATTTTTTAATTAATTATTTTCTTCAAGGCTATCAACTTGCTTCAGTGGGCAGCAAATACCATCCTGCTGGCGGGTGGGCACCTTTCACTGCACTATCTCCCCAGCCCCCTTATTTACTTATTGTTTTTAACATTTACTGTTCCCAGGGTTGGCTACAAAAGACCTCACTTTAGTGTATATTATACTGATTTGTATTTGTCTAAGTTGGGATTTCTCAACCTTGCTGACATTCTGAGTGAAAAAATATTTTTACTGGGGGAGGTAAGATCATTCACAGCGTATCTGGGGTTTTTTTTGGTTTTTCGAGACAGTATTTCTCTGTGTAGTTTTGGTGCCTGTCCTAGATCTCGCTCTGTAGAGATGGCTGGCCTCGAACTCACAGAAATCCACCTGACTCTGCCTCCTGAGTGCTGGGATTAAAGGTGTGTGCCACCACTGCCCGGCTAGGTCTCACTTCTACTTCTCTGGTTATGGCAGACAAAAGTATTTCTAGACTTTGGCAAATGTTGATATAGGGTGCGCTCACCCTCAATTGAAGCCGTCAGCCTTTGGGCCGTTTGATCTGGCTGCCTGAGATGCCAGAGTTGGTTTTATTGTTGACTGATGTCATTGTCTCTTGTTTATTTCAGGTGATTTTGAAAAAGCCAAGGAAATTCTAATGAAGATGAAATACTTTTCAAACATAGAAGAGAAGATCAAGTTAAGCAAGAGTCCCCTCTAGTTGCTAATTTAAAGTTTTAAAAATAAACTTTCTATGTATTTCTTTTCTGGCTTCTGCTAATTGGAAATAGATCTGGGGGCTGTGGCATAGCTCAAGGTAGAGAACGCTTGCCTAGCACATGGAAAGCCCTGGATTTGATCCTCATCACCACAGAAAGTGAGGGAAAAAGGCAAAGAGAATGGATAGACTTTAGCCATTTATATCATTTCGGTTTAGTTTATGGCTCAGATACTAATGGCTGGCAAAGTGCATAGTGTCAGAACGTGGGCGCTCAGTTATTCATTAGATATGTGAGTCAGCGAGCACCCAGCCTAGGCCAGCGGATGAGAGGGTGAAGAGGAGGCCCACCTGATAGGTCTCTACTGTCTGTCCTCTGACCCAGATAGACACCATCTTCGAGAGTTCAACTGTGCCTGCTTGGAAAAGATCACCACAGCTCAGCTCATTAGCTGTTGTCATTCCCTAGTGTCCAGCTATTCCTCCCAGCCAGTTACATGCAGTTCTGCCCTAACTGCATACGGCCTCCAGGTCTTGGGAGGGGCTAGAGCATAGAGGTGGGGAGAACTGAAGGAAGGGAAGAGGGGTCCATCTACATAACCATTAGGGAGTCATCCTCCATACTGGGTGCTGACCTTCCTGTGCACTGCTTAAGGGTCACCCCTGATCTGTAAGTAACTCCAGGAAACTCAGGGGTCCCCAGGGTGAACTTCGGTTTGGCTTAATGGACTATAGGGGTTCTGTAGTAACTGCCGGGTTCTGCCATCATGGCACAAGCAGCCAGGTGGCCAGGGAGGCGCTCAGATGATCACAGAGAGAGTATTTGTGAAACAGATAGTAGGCAAAGGTTAGCCGTGGGCTTTCTAGCCTCTGCTTGACAGCCACAGCTTCACTCTGCAGAACCAAGCCATTTATTGGGGTTCTTCCTCCAACAGCTGGAAAGCCTTACCCAACAGGGATGAGGGCTTCTGCCTGTCGCTACATAGACTGAGCCTCTGCTCTAGTCTTCCCTGGCATGCATATAGACTATACATGCATACATACACACACACACACACATACATACATACACACACACATACATACACACACACACACACACATACATACATACATACACACACACACACACACACACACACACACACACACACACACACTAGTCTCCACCAGGCCACCTGCAGCGTTGTCATGTTGTAGGGAGCAGATACTCAGGTGAGAGTCTCTCTTGCATGCATGAGTGCTTGTCTTGCGTGTGTGTGTGTGTGTCTGTGTCTGTGTCTGTGTCTGTGTGTAACATCAGTCGGCCTGATTGTTTGCGAGGGGTCACTACTGACCTCCCCCAGATGGTTGTTTGGCGTGGACAGTCACTCACAGCAGGGTCTTTGTGTGCCAAGGCAATAAAGTAGAGAACTCCAGATGACTGTTAATCCCACCAGTCCAGAATAAGACCACTACCACAATTTAAAGCCAAATCTAAAACAAGCTTTAATTAAATACTGGCTAGGTGGGCCCAGACCAGGTCCATCTCTAGGTTTCCAGCAAATGGCCGCAAGTCATGGTTTGCAGTGGCTTAAGTATTTCCAATCAGGGGCAAGCACACATCCTGCCTGTGAACCTCCCGCCTACATGAGATCAAGCACGTCTGGTGTACATTTGTCAAAAACCTTGTTTAGGGGAGTGAAAACATGGGGCTTGCTATGTCCCAAAGCAATAGCCTCCAGCATTTCAGGAACTGTCTTGTCTGCCTTGGGCAAGGGGCTTGCAGGTCAGAGGCATTTTTGTTTCATGGATCTCTTGGGCACAGTAATTGAAACTTAAAATGTAACTTTGGCTCTCACATTCCCCCCTTGAATTGTATCCTGAGTCAAATTCTTGACTCTGTGATGGGTACCTGTTTATATTGGGATCTAATAATCATCAGCTTAATGGCACCCAGACAGGAATTATTATTTAGTTAAGGCATCAATGATGCTAGAACCAACAGACAACACCTGATCTGATATCCCACTCCTGTGCATATACAGTCACACACTTGCATACTCATATATGTGCCACACATATACCACATGAACACACACATACAAATCATGTCTGAACCAATTCTCCAGAAACAAGCCACTATAATGCAGCAGTTTGACCCTGTCTGAAAATGTGAGATTTGAAGTTCCTGATACACAGGTTTACTTAGTTAACAGGATCATCACAGCAGCTGTGTGGCCTGAAGATCTTTGGGTGTATCAGTACTGGCTCTACCTGCCTCACGGTTTACCAAAAAAAAAAGTCAGTTACTTGTCTGAACACACCAGGAGTCGTTTAAGCAAATAATTACCATGCAAGCAAATGTGCTGATTAAGTTGAGTGCTTCTGCAACAATGGAGATGAAAGGGGGTTAAAATACTTGAGAAGACAATTCTCATTCCTCCTTCAGAACAAGGATCCGTACCAAACCAGTCTGTCCACAAAAAGAAATCAGATAAACACTGACAGCTCTGGAGGAGCCTGAGAGAAATCCTCACTTTACCCATTCCATTAGCTGGAAAGGCTGCTTATTCCTGATTTAGGGCACAAACTAAAAAGGCGTTGTTTCTGAAACAGCTTCTAAGATCACTGAGTGTCCTAGTCTGCTATCTGTTGCTGTAATAAACACCGTAAGAAAACGCAATTTGGGAGAGGAAGGTTTTTTTTTTTTTCATCTTACCCTTCCACAATCTGCCACTGAGGAAAGTCAGAGCAGGAACCCCGAGGCAGAAGCTGAAGCAAAGGCCGTGGAGGAACTCTGATTACTGGCTTGATTTTCATGGCTCTCTCAGCCTACTTTCTTATACAACCCAGACCCACTTGCCTATGGGTGTCACTGTCCACAGTGCACTGGGTCCTCCCACATCAATCATTAATCAAAAGAATGCCTCACAGACTTGCCTGCTGGAGCAATTTCTCAATTGAGGTGTCCTCTTCCCAGCTTGTGTCATTGACAAACTAACGCAACTGACCCCTTGTCAACATGACACACAAATACTTCACTGTTAAACCATAACCTTTCTCTTTTTCAAGACAGGGTTTCTCTGTGTAGCCCTGGCTATCCTAGAACTCACTCTGTAGATCAGGCTGGCCTCAGACTCAGAGATCCACCTGCCTCTGCCTCCCGAGTGGATTAAAGGCATGTGCCGTCGCCACCGCCACCGCCACCACCACCTGGCTCCTGTGATATCTGTTAAGTTGGCAAGTGTCTATTTGTGCTAGCTGTTATGGCTTTCCTCGCCTTGTTTTCTCATGGTTACGGGAACTAACACAGTCACTCTCAGGCTTCTGGGAGTGTCCTTGATGAGGAGGCCACAAAGGACTCTATTGAACAATGCATCCTGACAGAGTAGTATGACTAGTTAGAAAACAGTGCACCTTAGAGCTCCAACCACAAAGTCTTTGAGATGGTCTTTGCTCAAGAAGTCATCTAAGGCCGGGCAGTGGTGCCTTTAATCTCAGTACTCGGGAGACAGAGGCAGGTAGATTTCTGGGTTTGAGGCCAGCCTGGACTACAGAGCGAGTTCCAGGACAGCCAGAGCTACATAGAGAAACCCTGTCTCAAAAAAAAAAAATCTAACTTCCCAGAAAATATTTGTGAGTTTTAATGACTTCATTTCTCAAAACTGCCAATACTCAATCACTCTCTAGGTTCTCCAAGTGTTATTGGAATGGTCACATAAGTCTTTTTACATTCTGTAACAGTGTCTGGCGATACATCACTGCTTATAACACAATCACTTGTGAGAGATGCCTACAAGAGATCCTTGAAACTTAATATTTTTAAGAAATCACATAAGAAAAGATAGTCACTTGCTTTCTAAGTCTTTTCATTTTAAGGAAAGAATACTCTTTCCTTATAGGCTTCCACAATAACCTCTTTCTAAGATACCCGTTAAGAAGCCAAATGTCTCAGAAACTGTTGGGTCACAGTGTTTAGGTTTCTGCTGCTTGTTTTCTTTTTAGGACTCAAAATAACACGGTTTGTAAGACTTAATGTTACTTAATGAAATGGTCCTGTGGGCCTCTTTACCTGAAGTGGACACAACACGGTGATGGAATAGGAATGACTAATTACACACAGTCACTCTTAGAGAAGCATCCAAGACACTAGAGACCTAGTGCTCTCACGAAGTCATATACAGAAAAATGGTGGCCACTTGCTTGCTTGTTTGTTTGTTTGTTTGTTTGTTTTTGGAGACAGGGTCTCTCTGTGTACCCCTAGCTGTTCTAGAGCTAACTCTGTAGGCCAGGCTGGCCTCAAACTCAGAGATCCACCTGCTCTGCCTCCCCAGTGCTGGAGTTAAAGGCATACAACACCATGACCAGCTTACATTATTTATCTTAAGTAACAACTAACAATAGCCATAACCCAAACTTTAGCCCTAAACCTGACACTTAAACTAATATACATTTAATGCACACTTTAGGGTTCATCTTAATATTAACCCTAACCATTACCCCAACCCTAAACATAAAATGTTCTAGCAGTAAACCAAATACTAAAACTAGCCCTAACTCTAATGCTAGTCCCATTGATAACACTAACCCTTGTCTTTCCAGAACTAGCCCTAAACCAAACCAAAACCCAAAACTTACCCTAGTCCTAAAACTAAGTCTACCTCAGTACTAATCCAACCCTAGGTCCAACCTTAACCCTAAATCTAACTATACCCCTAACCCTTACCATAGCCTAATTGCTAACCCCAGACCTAGCCATAAACACTAAACCAAACCACAGCCATAATGTTAACCACAGGCCTAACCAAAAGCCCAAGTCTAAGAACAGCCTTAAACTGGACCGCAGCTGGAACTCTACCCAACCAAGAACTTCAATATCAGCTCTAATACTAAAATAACCTTAGACTGCACATAATCCTGGCTAAACTATAACTCTTAAACCTAAACCTAGCCAAGCCCAAACCTAATCCTAGAGACAAACTTAGCCTTGGCCATAATAAAACCTAAACCTAATCCCACTCTAGCCTAAGTCTACCCTAGTCCTAAAGAAGTGGTTCTTAATCTGGTGTTGTGACACCTTTAGGGGTAAAACGACCCTTTCACAAGGGTCACATATCAGATATCCTGCATATCAGATATTTACATCACAATTCATAACTAGAAAAATTAGTTATGAAGTAGCAACAAAAATAATTTTATGGTTGGGGGTCACCACAATATGAACTATATTAAAGGGTCACAGCATTAGAAAAGTTGAGAACCAATGCCCTAAATAGAAACATAACCATAAATGTAACCCAATCACTAACTCTAGTCCTAATCCAAACACTTGCCTATCCCTAAAAATACCTCTACCCTAACCATAAAACAAACGCTAGCACAAACCTTAACCCTATATCCAGCCATAAACTTAACCCTAGGACAAATCTTTTTTTATGTACCCAGTGTTCTGCCTGCATGTATGCCTGCACACCAGAAGAGGACACCAGATCTCATTACAGATGGTTGTGAGCCACCATGTGGTTACTGGGAATAGAACTCAGGACCTCTGGGAGGGCTGCCAGTGCTCTTAACCTCTGAGCCATCTCTCCAGCTGCCCTAAAACAACTCTTAACACTAATACTAAACCTGAATCTATGCATAATTGAGGGGGTCCCTGCAGGTATCACACAGGGAAGTAAACCACGTGAAGAGGTAAGAGTCAAAACCTGGTGCAGATTGACTTCATCAACCTGGATCTGACTTGGGGAGTCTAATGACAGGTGGTTTATTCCCAATGTGTTTAAGCCCAGTACAGTTTGGAAAAAATGTTCCCTGGTGCAATACAATCCCCACTGCACAAAGAAACGTAATTACACTGAAACTCAGCTCAGGATACATGTCATTTCTACATAAAGATGGGTTCTAGAGATACACTACCTGTACATGCTTAAGGGACTAAAGGTCTGGCCTGGTCTAGGTCATACAGATAGCACAGAGGTCATTTGGGTCACCTCTGGTCCTGGTTGTGGCAGCTTGATACAGCCTGGCCCAACAGATAATCAGATCACCAGGATGTTTTTCACTTCTAACTTACAGCTTTCTAGATGGAAGAACAGGTTTTTCCCATTGGAAAGACAATCCTGTATCCTTAGCATTCCTGGTTTTTCTGAAGATTTGTAAACACAAGGCTCTTCATGCTATGCTCCCAACACATAATCTTAACTATATTGCTTAATCCTAAATTTATCACCAGCATAGCCCTACACCTGTCCCTAACCCTAGTACTAACCCTAACAATAACCTCAGGCTGAAAGGTAACTTCAGTCCTGACCATCACTCTAATGATAACAGAACCCTAACTCTAACTTGTAACATGAATTTCTAAATGGTCTTTAATAATAATAATAATAATAATAATAATAATTTTTAAAAAAGTACCATATATTGGTGGAAATGCTGAAAGATCAGAGAGACGAAGGAACAAGTCACCTCTTACTTCTCGGACTCCTCAGCCTGAAAAGCTTCCCTCAGCTGAAAGACTTTAGTTCCTGTCTCCTCACGCCTTATATATCTTTCTCTGCCCACCCACATCATTTCCTGTATCAACTTTCCTAGTTGGAATTAAAGGTGTGTGACTCCCAAGTATTGGGATTAAAGGTGTGTGCCATCACTGCCTGGGTTCTATATTTAATCTAGTTACTTGTTCTGTTCTATGATCTTCAGGCAAATTTATTAGGGTACACAATATATCACCACACTAACCCTAGCCTTAAACCTAACCCCAACCCCAGCTCTAAGCCTAACAATGAACCCAGACAGAAACCTAACCTTAACTCTACCTATACCCCTAACTCTAATCATAATAAAGCCCCAACCCTAACCTTATCCCAAGCCCTAAACCTACACCTAATACTGCCCTAAGCCCTGCTGTAGGATGTCCCGTATACTGTAAATATATGTTGCTATGATTGATTGATTGATTGATAAATAAATAAAACACTGATTGGCCAGTAGCCAGGCAGGAAGGATAGTGTAGGCAGGTCAAGGAGGAGGAGAATTCTGGGAGGTGGAAGGCTGAGGCAGAGAGATGCTGCCAGCCGCCATGAGGAGAAGCATGATGTAAGATACCAGTAAGCCATGAGACACGTGGCAAGGTATAGATTTATAGAAATGGGTTAATTTAAGATACAAGAACAAGCCGGGCGGTGGTGGCGCACGCCTTTAATCCCAGCACTCGGGAGGCAGAGGCAGGCGGATCTCTGTTGAGTTCGAGGCCAGCCTGGGCTACAAAGTGAGTTCCAGGAAAGGCGCAAATCTACACAGAGAAACCCTGTCTCGAAAAACCAAAAAAAAAAAAAAAAAAAAAAAAAAGATACAAGAACAGATAGCAAGTAGCCTGCCATGGCCATACAGTTTATAAGTAATATAAGTCTCTGGGTGTTTACTTGGGGGACGCAAGTGGGAGAGATTTGTCCTGACCATGGGCCAGGCAGAACTAGGAAAACTTCAGCTACAAAGCCCAGCCCTACTTAACACTAACTAAAGTCTAACTATAAACCTAATCCTAAACTGATCCCTAGCACAAAATTGAATCCAAACCTAACCATAGTAAGCTAATACTCACTTAACCATAAGCTTTGTTGAATTCCTAGTCTTCACCCTAACAATAATTATGGCCCCAACTCTAAACGTAAAGCTAGCCTTAACAATAAGCATAATACTAATGATAGTTCTAAACTAACTAGAACACCAGCCCTAACTTTAACCCTAAAGCTAACCATTAACTTAATCCTGAAACTAGCTTCAAACCTCAAAACATTGAACCCTCACTGTTAAACAAAAAGTAGACCTAATCTGCATACGAAACTAAGCCTACTTTTTAAACACAACCCTACCCTAAGCCAAACCCTAAACCTAGCACTAACCCTATCCAAAGAAAGTAATAATCCAGAACCTAACCATAGCCTTAGCCCTAAGCCTAAGGCCAGTCATAATGTGAACCCCAATCCTAGAATAACACTGACTATAACCCTATTGGAACGTTAACCCAAGCCTCAGCTATGACCATACCCAATCCTAGCCCTAGCTGTAACCCAACTATAACCCTAACCATAACAATAGATCTGCCCCTAATCTTAACCCAAATCCTATAATTAACCCTAAGTCTGGAATAGAACTTAACCATAAACATGACCCTAAAATGAGTCACTACCATCATACTTAATCATCAAACCAACACTAACACTAGCCTACCCCTAATGATAAACCTAGACAACATCCTAAAATAAAAATAACCATAACTTTGACACTAACCATAACTTTGATCCTAAGCGTAGACCAAGTCATAAACCTAACCTTAACTTCAGTCCTAATCACAAGTAAGTCTGGACATAATTGTAGCAAGCTTTCTTGTCAGATATCTTTGGATCACTAGCCCTCAAATAATGACATGGAGAGAAGATTTCTTATTAATTATGAAAGCTTGCCTTAGCTTAGGCTCATTTCCAATTAGCTCTTATAAATTCTACATTCTGCCACGTGGCTGTTTTACCTCTCTTCCATTCTGTATGTCCAACTTGTTCCAAGTCTCACTGGTGTCTCATGTAAGTCCAGATTCATCCCAAGTTCCTCTCTGCCTGGAAGTCCCACCTAGTTTCTCCTGTGTGGCTATTGGCCATTCAGCTCTTTATTAAACCAATCACAGTGACACATCTTCACACAGTGTAAACAAATATTCTGCAACACATAATCCTAACCATAACTCAAGCACCAATCATAACCATAATACTAATAATCATAGACCAAAAATAACCCTAACCTAGCCATAGTCCTAAACCTAACTGAAACCATAACATTAACCTTAGGACCACGACTAACCCTAACCAACACTAGATCTAACCATAACCCTAGAAATAGGCCTGAACCTGAAACTAGCCCTAATCATAACCCTAACCCTACCTCTAACCAAAACCACATTCCTAATCTTTACTCTAACCTTACCCCTAGCCAGACCACTGAGCTTTGGCACTGGCCTAATCCTAGCTCTAACTCTAAATGAAATCCTAAACATATTCCTAATTCTAATTGTAGCCCAAGTCCTAACCCAAACCCGAACTGAGGCCCAGCCAAAATCCTAGCTCTATCATCGTCCAACAAAACCATAACCCTAACAATAGCCCTAACACTGACTCTCTCACCGTAGCCTAAACCAAACCCTAGAAAACTCCTAATCCTAACCAGAGGTCAGAACCTAAAACTATCCCCAGCCATAACACTTGACCCTAGAACTAACCATAACCCAAACCCTAACCTTAGGTGTAACCCCAACAATAACCCGAGCTCTAGCAGTAACACAAGCCACACCCTAAACTAAACCCTACCCCATAATCTAACCCATAGTCTTAACCCTAAGCACTGACATAGGCCTAATCCTAAACCTCTAATAGAAACCCTAAACATGTCCCTAACTCTAATTGTAGCTCCATCACAAACCCTAAACATAACCAAAGATCTGGCCAGAACCATTTCCCTAATCCTATTGTAAATATAACCTATAACCCAAATTCCTAACATTAACTCTAGCCCTAGCCTTAAACCTAACCCTATACATAACCCTATCCATAAATCCAACTGTAAACATAACCATAACTATAACATCTGACAGAACTGCAACCCTTATCATAACATAAGCCATAGCCACAGCACTAAGCCTAGCCCTAAAACAAACCTAGGCCCCAATTGTAGCCTTAAATGTAACCCAAACCGTAACCCTAACCCCACACTTGAACATAACTATAACCTTGAATCTAACACTACACAGGACATTAACTATACTCCTGTTTGTAACACAAACCCTCGCCTAAGCACTAACCATCACCCTAACCATAGTCCTAACTCTAAAACAAGTAAAACAAGTCTGGCCTTACACCTAACCCTAGCTATATACCTAACCATCACAAAGCTCACCCTAACCATGGGCCTACACTTAAAATTACTCCCAGTCACATTACAAACTCCAGACCTATCATAACCATAATCCTAACCATTGACCAAAGCCAAATGCTAACCCTTAGCCTAACTCCTAGCTCTATCCCAAACCCTACCACTAGGATTAACCCTAATCCTAACCCTAGTCCTAAACCTAAACCTAGATTTAAACCTATTTGTTGATCTAATACTAACTCCAAAATCTAAACTGCTAACTCTAAACTCCTAACGAAACACTAACCCTCTAACCATAACTGTGTACAACTACATAACTCTAACCCTAACCCTGCTCCCAACCCTTTGTCTAACCTGATAATACTAATCCTAACACTAACCATGACCCTGACTCTAATCCTAACAGCAGCCCTAACTCTGAGCATCTAACTCTAACCCTAACACTACATATGACAGAGATAGGAAATACATGCTTATGATCATATACATATACACCTAGATATGACCAAGCTGGAATATACAAGTATGTGAACATGCATAATATACACACCAACATATTACAGATCCAGGAAATGCATGTATGTGAACCTGCACATATAAGCCCACCCATGACAGAGCTGGAAAACATGTGGGTCAACACAGACATACATATCTACATGCATTTATACCTACATATGCCTGACCTAGGAAAAATATGTGTGTGAACAAGAACATATTCATCTACATAAGACAGAGCTAGGAAATACAAGTGTATGAATATGTACATAAACACATAACATAAAAGTTGGGAAATGCATGTGTGTGAATGTATGTGTGCATGCTCACACACATGCATTTCCTAGCTTTGTCATATATAGCAAATATGTTCATGTTCACACACATGTATTTTTTTAGTTCTGTCATATGTAGGTATAAATGCAAGTTCACATACATGTATTTCCTTAGGTCTGTCATGTGTGTATGTTCACACAAATGTATTTTCTTTTTCTTTCATATGTAGGAGTATATACGGCCAGTGTTGTGGAATAATCTTTTTGTACACTGTGTGAAGATGTGTTGCTGTGATTGGTTTAATAAAGAGCTGAATGACCGGGGCTGGGGATTTAGCTTAGTGGTAGAGCGCTTGCCTAGCAAGCACAAGGCCCTGGGTTCGGTCCTCAGCTCTAGAAAATTAAAAAAAAAAAAAAAAAAAAGAGCCGAATGGCCAATAGTAGGCAGGAGAGAATGGCAGGACTTCTGGAGAGAGAGAGGAACTCGGGATGAATCTAGGGGCGCCAGTTTCATCAGCGAGACAAGGAGGAAGTCAGAGACATACATCATGGAAGAGAGGTAATGAGTCATGTGGCAAAACGTAGATTAATAGAAACAAGTTAATTTAAATTGTAAGAGCTAGTTTGAAACATGCCTAAGCTAAGGCCAAACTTTCATAATTAATAACGAGTCTCCATGTTATTATTTGGGGGCTGGTGGTCCAAAGAAATTCCAACCAGAAAGCCCAACTACAGCTGGCCTGTGGTGGTGCACACCTTTGATCCCAGCACTCAGAGGGAAGAAGCAGGTGGAGTTTGAGGCCAGTTTGTTCTACAGAATGAGCTCCAGGACAGCCAGAACTACACAGAGAAAGCCTATCTCAAAACACAACAACAACAAAAGGATCTATATGCATATTCAGACATATATATTTTCTAGGTCTGTGTATATGTGCATGTTCACACATGCATTTCCTGGCTCTTTCATATGTATGTGTTTGAACATGCATATATCCACCCTACATATGAAAGAACAAGGAAATACATTTGTGTGAACATACACATATATACCTACATAAGTATGCACACATACACATATATGTGACCTGGCTTGGAAATTGCATTTGGTTCAACATGTACTTATAGCCCCCCCTCCAAGTGACCAGGCTAAGACATTATTTAAGGGCAAACATGCCCATACACCCCTAAATAGCAGGGGTAGTAAATATCTTGTGCTCCAATATGCCCCTATAATTCCCCCATGTTACCAGTCTCCAAATAGACACATGGGCCAACATGGCCGCCCCCTCCCCCATGAACAGAGTAGGAAATGGCTTGAGGGTGAACATGCCACCGCTCCCCTCATGACCAGCCTCAGATATAGTGTGGTGGCAACATGCCCATACACTCTATGTGATTAGACTTGGAAACAGCATGTGAGTATTCATGTCCCTGACCAGATTTGGAAATGGCATGTGGGCCAACATGCCCAGACAACCTCCCATAGGACTAGGGTTCAGAAAAAGCATTTGGACTAACATGCCCATACACTCCTCCATATTACAGGACTCAGAACTGGTATGTGGACCAACATTCCCTTATACCCTCCCCCCAAAATGACCAGGGTCAAAATATCATGTGCCCAAACATGCCTGTACAGTCTTCCATGTGTCCAGGCTCAAAATTGGCATGTGAGCAAGCATGCCCACACAACATCCCCTTTTAACAATTCTTAGAAATGGCTGATGGACCAACATGCCCTAACAACCCCCCCCCCATTTTACCAGCCTCGTAAATGCCATGTGGGCAATCATGCCCATACACCAACCACCCCAAATGACCTAACTCGAAAACGGCATAAGGGCCAACATGCCCATACTGCCCTCTATACGACCAGATTCAACATGTAAATACAACCTGCCATGTCACCTGGATCAGAAATGTCATGTTGACCAACATATCCGTACACTGTGCCGTATGACTGGACTTCGAACTGGCATGTGGGTCAACATACACATAACCCCCCCAAATGATCAGAGTCAGCTTCAAAATACACGTGTGGGCCAACGTGGCCATACACTTCTCCATGTTAACAGGTTAGGAAATGGCTTATGAGAGAACATGTCCACACACACCCACCAGATGACCAGGTTCAGTTATGGCATGTCAGCACGCATGCCAATATACCCCTTCCTTGTGACTGGGCTTGGTATGACATGTGGGCAAATGTGCCCATATACTCCTTACATAACTGGGCTCCAAAATTTCTTGAGGGCAAACATGCTCTGACACCTCCCTTGTTAACTGTGCTTGGAAAATGCACATGAAGCCACATGCACATACACCTCCCATATCACCATTCTCAGAAACAGCATATGGGCAAACACACCCTTATGAACAGGCTCAGAACTGGAATTGGAATACTTCCCTCCATGTGAGTTGGGTGGTAAATGACAGGTACTCCAACATGTCCATACTGTCCCCCAAAATAGACATGTGAGACAGCATGCCCATATATGCCACATGTGACCAGATTCGGAAATGGCATGTGGCCAACATGCACATATACCACCCCCATGTCTCTGTGCGCAGAATGACATTCAAGCTAATGTATACGTACACCCTGCCACGTGACCCAGTTCGGAAATGATATGTGGACAAATACACCATATATCTCTTCCATGTGACCAAGCTTGTAAACGGCACGTTGGCATGCCCGCTCACCTGTCTATATGAATGGGCTCAGAATTGACAAGTGGTCCCATAAACTCCTCAAAACACACAATTTGACTGGACTTAGAAATGACATGTGGGGGGGTTGGGGATTTAGCTCAGTGGTAGAGCGCTTGCCTAAGCAAGCGCAAGGCCCTGGGTTCGGTCCTCAGCTCCAAAAAGAAAAAAGAAAAATGACATGTGGGCCAACTTGCCTACACACCTATCATATGACCATCTTCTGAAATGACATGTGGGCCAACACACCCTTACACCCTACACATGACAGGAGCCATATGCTGTTGTTTATCTTTGGTCTTTTAGGGGGCCCGCCACCAAGCTCCCAAATAAATCACAGACGAGGCTTATTCTTAATTATGAATACCAAGCCTTAGCTTGGCTTGTTTCTTGCCAGCTTTCTTTCTTTTTTTTTTTTTTTTTGATTTTTAAAGACAGGGTTTCTCTGGGCAGCTTTGCACCTTTCCTGGATCTCGCTCTGTAGAACAGGTTGGCCTCGAACTCACAAAAATCCGCCTGGCTCTGCCTCCCAAGTACTGGGATTAAAGGCGTGCGCCACCACTGCCCAGCCTTGCCAGCTTTCTTTAACTTATCCTGTCTACCTTTGGCCTTTGGGCTTCTCCTTTTCTATTCCTGTATAACTTTCTTTGTTTCATACTCTGTGGCTTGCTGTGTAGCTGGGTGGCTGGCCCCCGATGTCCTCCTTCTCTGGCTACTTCTCTTTTTCTCTTCCTAGATCTCTCCTTCTGTTTCTTCTCTCTGCCTGCCAGCCCCTTCTATCCTCTCTCCTGCCTCGTTATTGGCCATTCAGCTCTTTATTAGACCATCAGGTGTTTTACACAGTCACAGTAACACAGCTTCACAGAGTTAAATAAATGCAACATCAACAAAAGTAACACACCTTAAAATAATATTCTACAACAGTCATAAATATCAAATGCTCCAATATGCCCATGTCATCCCCATATTACCATATAACCACTGTCAAAATAGGCACATGGGTCAACATGGCCGTACCCCACCCTCACCCTGTGTGAATGGGCTAGGAAATGGCTTGAGAGTGACTATATCCACACACCTCGCATATGGCCCAGCTGGGATAGCACATGTGTGCACACATGGTCACACACCTCCCTGTGTGATTGGGCTCAAAATTGGCATGTGGGCCAACATTCCTTTGAATGTGAGCACATGTACGCACGTGCACGTGTACACACACACACACACACACACACACACACACACACACACACATACGTACACACACACACACACAGCTCTGATATGGCATGTGGGCCAACATGGTCTTGCTGCTCCTCATGTTACTGGGCTGAAAAATAGACTAGTGGTCCAATATGCCAATACACCTCCCAAATGGCAAAGGTTGTAAATATCAAGGGCTTCAGCATGCCCATTCGGTCCCTCGTGTGACCAGCCTCAACACAAGCATGTGGGCTAGCAAGGCCACTCTCTTCCCCCAACCCTGTATGATCAGGCTAGGAAATGTACACTACCCCCATGTGACTGTGCTCCTGATTGCTGGGATTACAGAAGTGCAGGACGACCATCCATGGGTTATGTCATGCTGGGATTGGACATGGCATCATGTCTACGCTATCAATTGAGCTACATCCCTGCCCCCAATCTGGATTCTCTTTTGTTCATTTGTTTTTGTGATACTGGGATTGAACCCAGAGCCTCGTGCACAGTGGGCATGCAGTCTACCAACTGAGCCCTTCCTTATCGGAATTCTTTTTTTTTTTTTTTTTTTTCGGTTTTTTGAGACAGGGTTTCTCTGTGTAGCTTTGCGCCTTTCCTGGAGCTCGCTCTGTAGACCAGGCTGGCCTTGAACTCAGAAAGATCCGCCTGCCTCTGCCTCCCAAGTGCTGGGATTAAAGGCGTGCGCCACCACCGCCCGGCCCTTATCGGAATTCTTATCCCTTTGTTCCTCATTTCCTTTTGTGCAGTTATTCCCTTCTTCCTACTCCTCTGTGTAGCTGGAACTCTCTTGTCCCTTTAGTGCTCAGTGTCTGCTTGGAGTAGGTTGGATGGAAAACAAAAAACAAACAAAAACAAGTAAGAAAAGGAGAATGCAGGACAACTCAGTTGGTAAAGATACTTGTATAAGCCTGATGACCTAAATCCAGTCCCCAGAACAACAACGGAAGGAGGAAACGTAGTTCTGGAAGTTGTGCTGCGATCATACACATGCCTACACAAATGGACAGAATAACAACTAAACATACAAAAGCAAGTCAGGGAATGAGGAGCACATGTGGCCATCCGCCTGGCACTTTCCGTTAGAAAACGCAAGTGCTGGTTCAGTAGATTTCTGTCCTTTCCACTCTGGTGTCCGTCCTTGGCCTCTGTCCAGATTAGAGAGCCTGTGTCCTGAGACCTGGAAAATGGACTGAATGAGATCAAGGGCTTCTGGGAGTGATCCACGTGGTTCCCTCTATTCCAAATATTAGGCCACCTGGGCTGGGCTGTCTCAACCAATAGGGAAGCCCTGGCCCTGGAACCCATGGTCATGTCACTGAAGGCTGTCTGGATACATAGTCACCCACTGGTGAAAAGTACTCCTTCATTCCTTATGTTCTTTCCCCAATGAGTCCTGTTGACAGTTCCTGTATGAGAGTCTAAACTCTTTCTCCTGCTGGCTGTGTGACATTAGGGACTATTAACTTCTCTGGGCCTTAATCTTCTCATCTTTAAAATGGAGATATAATAGCAGGTTTCCCAATTCAATGGTTAATAATGTCAACTTGATAGGATCTGGAATCGTGTAGGAGATACTTCTTTAGTCATGTCTGAGAGGGATTTTCTAGACTGGATTAACTCAGGAACCCAAATATAGAAAGTACCAATTCATGAGTTGGAGTTCCTCCTGGACTGAATAAAAAAAGACAAAGTGAGCCACACCTTTAACCCTAGCACTCGGGAGGCAGAGACAGGCAGATATCTGAGTTCAAGGCCAGCCTGGTCTACAGAGTGAGTTCCAGGACAGCCAAGGCTACACAGAGAAACCTTATCTCGAAAAGCCAAAAAAAAAAAAAAAAAAAAAAAGTGAGCTGAGCACCAGCATTCACCTATCTCTGCTTTCTGATGGTTGATGCAGTGTGAGCAGCTGCCTTGTGCTTCCCCTCCACAACGGACTGTACTCTCCAACTGTTCGCCCAAAGGAACTCTTCCTTCCTTAAAATTGCGTTTGCCGGGTATTTTGTTATACTAATGTATATTACAGTAACAATGTATGTAGTAAAAGTTAGGAATAAATTTGTTAACATATGGAAAGAACACTGCTTGGCTAATGGTAAGGGATGGGCTCATGTAAGTTCCAGAAGACATCAGGAGTACACCTACCCTTCCACTGGCCATAACATCAAGGATACTAACAATGGCCTAGTCCACATCTTGCTTGCGTTTAAAGTGCAGAGAGCTTTACATTTGCACAAAGGGATATTTTATTCTATTAGTTGTGTCTTTATTCTTCCATGAGTCACCCACTCAGTGATGTCTGGTAGACTTTCTAGTCCTTCTGAGGTTTTAGAGTAACTATTTTGGCTTATGATGTGGCGCTGTGGACTCGAATCTTTCATCTTTCTTTTGGTGCTGGGAACAGAACCCAGAGCCTCAAAACCCAGGAACTAACTTACATATTTTTGGGGGGTGCGGGAGACAAGTACTATGTAGCCATGGCTGGCCTGAAATTCACAGCATAGACCATGCTTACCTTTAACTCTCAGAGATCCCTTGTTGATGGGATTAAAGGTATGTATACCACCATTCCTGGATTTTGTTTACTTTTTAAGACAGGGTCCCTTGAGGCCTGGGCTGATGTCAACTTACTTATGTAGTTGAGTTTGGCCTTAGAATTCTGATTCTCTAGCTTTTATCTCCAAAGTCCAGGGAGTAAAGTTAAGGTGCTACTCTAGGCTCAGGGAAACTTTGGAGGGCCAGATAGGCAAGAACTCTTGAGGCAAACTGAATGCCCATGCTTATACTCCCAGGACCTGCAAAATGGAGGCAGGAGAATCACAGGTTTATAATTATCTTTAGTTATGTGATGAGCTCCAGGATAACCTGGCTTACATGGGACCCTGCCTCAAAACTCTTACAACAAAAATTAAGTAAAATAAAAATGAAAGAAAACTGAGGGGGCTTGATGGGATGGCTCCATGAGTAAAGGGCATTTGCTGCCAAACATGACAATCTGAATTTAATACTGGGAGCAGCAAGGTGGACAGAGACAACTCCTTTCAAGTTGTCTTACTGACCTCCACATGAGCATGTTCCCAAGTCTCCCTGTCCACATACAAAATAAATGAATGTAATTTAAAAAAAAGAAAAACTGGGTGTGGTGGTGTCTCCCTTTAATTCCAGTACTCAGGAGAAAGAGGCTGGGGGATATCTGTGAGATCGAGGCCAGCCAGGGTTACATTGTGAGAAGACTCTGTTTAAAAAAATGGGGAGTAGAATCTAGTCAATATTTATATGTACACTTCAGCTATCATTTGGCTTAAAAGGGCTTATTGGGAAATGTTATCATTTTTACTATTTTCTACAGAGAAAATATTTCCCTGTTTAAAATAACCCTAGACTTTTGACTTATAACCTGTTTTTATGTTCAAGCTATCTATTATTTCTCCTGCAGTTGTACATAAAACGTTTTTACATTTAAAAAAATGGGGAGTAGGGAAAGCATGGGTGGGTGCTGGAGAGATGGCTCAGAGACTAAGTGCATTTGCTACTCTCTTGCAGAGACCTGGTTTGGTTCCTAGTTCCCACAGGGCAGTTCACAACTGCCTGTAACTCCAATTCCAAAGATCCGACTCCCTCGGCTCTCCTGCACACACAGTGCACATAAACTTATGCAGGCACACACATACATACCTGAATAAAAAATAGTAAGTAAGGCAAACAAACAACAAACACACAAACAAACAAAACGCCTAGGGCAGAGGAGAAGTCACACAGCCAGCGGCAAGCACAGAGATAAGGAGACCTTCGCAGGCCCTGTCCCCTCCGGCCCCGCCCATACCGTAGCCCCTATCTCAAGTCCCGCCCACTCTAGGGCCAGCTCCCGTCTAGTCCCCTCCCTCCCGAGGCCACGCCCCGCCCCACCACCCACGCGGTGTCTTCCTTTTTCGGACCCGCCCCTTGCCAGCTCCGCCACCTAGGAGGTCCCGCCTCCGCAGGCCCCGCCCCTTGTCCCGCCCCCGCGCAGTGCGGCTGCGCCGGCGTCTCAGGCTCCGAGGCCCGGGTGCCGCGGATCTTTTGTTTCCCCGCGGGGCTCTGAGCCGCATCGCCTGTCAAGTGCCGAGCCGGAGCCGGAGTGCGTCTGAGCCGCGGGCCGAGTCGGAGTGGGTCCCGACTGCCAGCGCCAGGAGGGTGCCGCGGGGGACGCCGAGGGAGCGCGCCGCTGCGTCCGCCGGCCTGTGGGACTGGGACCCGGCCCAGGCCTGCCCGATGGGGCGCGCGGCCCCGGCGAGGAGCCCGCGCCTCCGGCCCCGCGTCCGCGGCCCGCCTGCCGCCCGCGCCTCCGCCTGAGGCCAGCAGCGCACCCCGGAGCACCGCCCCCGGGCCCGCGCCCCCGGCCCGCGCGCGCCATGGAGCCGGGCCGCGGCGGCGGCGTCGAGACCGTGGGCAAGTTCGAGTTCTCCCGCAAGGACCTGATTGGACACGGCGCCTTCGCGGTGGTCTTCAAGGGTCGCCACCGTGAGGTGGGTGGAGCTCCCGGGGGACCCCGCAGTCCAGGACCCCAGCCCCGACTTTCCTTACCTACGGAAATCCGTAGAGGGACCCAGTTCAGGACCCCAGCCCCGGAAACCCACCTGCTAACCTAGCTCCAGAAGCCAGGAGACGCCAGCCCAGGATTCTCTAGCCCTGAAGAGTCAGACCAGTCCTGGGAACCTAGCCTGGGACTCCATCCGCTTAGGTTCCAGGCCCAGCTGAGAGAGCCTACCTGCCTGCCTCTGGCAGCCTCCCATGCCACGACCCTTGGAACAGCCACCTTAGGCCATCAATGTGTTCCCACCTTGGGGGGCAGAGGGAGGGGTGTTCTCAGCCCTGAAGTTCTACGTTTGGCTTTTCAGAAGCACGACTTGGAGGTGGCCGTCAAATGCATTAACAAGAAGAACCTTGCCAAGTCCCAGACACTGCTGGGAAAGGAAATCAAAATCCTGAAGGTGAGCCAGCGCCTCGAGGGAGGGGGAGAGAGGGTGGGCCGGCTCTTGTCTCGCTCATGAGAAACTTGGATTTGTGTCCTAGGAACTAAAGCACGAAAACATTGTGGCGTTGTATGACTTCCAGGTAAGGCCGGGAGGCTTGCTGCTGTGGGGCTCGGGGGAGGGGTAATGTTATTCTTGCAGGTGATCCATTCACAGCCTCAGGCTCTAGGTTGCCAGGGGCTGGAGCCCCCAGTGGACAGTTAGTGGGTTTAGACTGGTGTGGTGTAGGTGAAAGGAGCTGGGGTTCTGAATGTGGTGTCCCTGGCTTGCGCAACTCTGAAGCCCTACAGGGCCCTGGAGACCCCCATGTCTGGTCCAAGTTTGTCTTGGGTCTTGTGCACCCCCCTTCCCCTGTCCCAAGGTTGTCTGTTGCCTGAATGGGGAAGGAAGGCAGGCGGCCATAAACACTAGTGTTGGATCTCTGGCGATTGTGTTGCTCAGATCGTGTGTGGTTCGGGTTTAGCGTATCCTGGTGCTAAGGACCCTTTCCCTCTCTACACTGTGTGACCCAGTGGCCCTGACTGCATCTGGTGCCCCTGGCAGGCCCACCTGTCTGGGCTGGCGGGTTTGTTTGTTGACATTGCTTCAGCGGCCTGGCATTGGCCAGCCCACTCCTGCGTCAGAGGCTGGGAGGGGGAGGGGCTGCTGGAGATTCCTTCTTGCGGGCGGTTGGGGCTGGGCCCACTGGACCCAGCCACAGGATGCCGCCGCCGCCGCCTCAGGACTGGCAGCCTCAGCAAGCAAGCCAGCTGACCAGTCAGCCTCAGTGTTGCCCTCCAGGTCCCCCAGCCCAGTGATGGCAGGGGCTGGAGGCCCTGGAAGCCCCGTGTGGGGACCAGGAACCCTAGGTGCTGGTCCCCGAGCAAAGTGCTGACTAATGATTTTGAAACCTGTTTACTGGGGCCACGGGACCAGCCCTGGCTGAGGGAAGTTCCCAGCGGGCAGCTGTGTTTTGGTGGCCTCCTACCCTCCTCCCTTCCTTCCTTCCTTCCCTCCCCTGCTCCTCTTCCAGCTTTACCTTGGAGGCTGTGACATGTCATGAGGTGACCGTGGGCAGGGCCTAGGTCCAGTATGACAGGGAGTACCTGGCAACAGCTGGAGACATTGTGTTCTGGGTCCAGAAGGTTGTCCTTCTGCTGCCTGCCTTTCCTCCCTTCCCCCTGTCCCCGGTGCTCTGGGCAGGGCCACATCAGTACAGTCGATGGGCTTCTTGGAGGACCCAGGGCTGAGTAGATGACATGACCTTCATAGGGACTCACCCTGGCCCTCATCCCACCTTGTGGTCCCCGCCAGGTTCCCACAGTTCCAGGCCTGGTCATTTCCATGGTTGTCTTCAGAACTGGACAGATAGTTGGTTAGATCCTCTGCAGATTTGAGGCCTGGCCGGCTCTGGTTTCTACTCCTCTGCTTCATCCAGTTGGCCACCTCTGCCATTTCCTCCAGTATTGGCCAGGCTGTGGCTTCCTCTGCCAAAGGAAGTGCTGAGAAATGCGAGTCCCTGCCCTCTCCCTGGGTTCCAGGGCCTTTCATCCCATGGCCTGGGGGTTGTTGCTCTGTATCCTTGATATTTGTTTAAGATACACACTTTGGCCAGAGGAAAAGATGATTTGGCCAAGAAAGCTCTCCCAATACTGCAGAAGGGATTGAAAAAAAAAATATACAGAAGTCATTCTCCAGTCCTTGAGCAGATGGAGGCCTGCTGTTCTTTCTTCTCTTAGGCATCCCCACAGTTTTTGGATTGCTCCCTGGAGATGTGTACCTTTCCTACCGTACTATCCCCATTGTCCTCCATGGTCTCTTGGAGAAGGCAGGTCGCCTCAGTTTCTTGTCACACACTGATGTCTCCCCTGCTCTGAAGAATCACACTTGGTTCCTTATTGGAATGACGGCTTGCAGGCTCAGGGCTCAGAGCTGGACTGTAGTGAAGTAGTGCCTACGCTGCAGCCCTGGCTCTCCTGTCAGGTCACAGGTTGAGTAGGAACACAGGTGGTATTTGCTGCCATCTCTTGCTGTGGTTATTTAAGGCCGTGTGGTGCCCAGGCCTTGACTGTCTGTGGTTCATTGTACTAGCCTAACCCCTCCTGAGGGACACAAGCTATTCCGGGATTCTGGCAAGTCAAAATGTGGTCATGACTGGCCTTGGGCACTTTGGCTAGGAAGGAGATATAGATGGATTCCTAGAAGTTGGAGCCGTGGGCAAGAGTTGTTGTATATACTGTAGTTTGAGTGACTGTTGTCAAATTGCCCCCCAGAGAGAGAATGCTGATGGTCATCTGGCAGTTGTCCATCACTTGAGGGTGTATTGACTCAAACCTCATCTCAGTCAAATCGTACTAGTGTTTTGTTCTTTTTAAAGATTTATTTATTTATGTATATATGTGTGAGTATATGTCTCGTGTGTGCTGGTGCCTTCAGAGGTCAGAAGAGGATGTGACGTCTTTTGTAGCTGGAGTTACAGTTGTGAGTTACCTGAGGAGGATACTGGGTACTAGAACATGGGTCTTCTGCAAGAGCAAAATATGCCCCTCCCCTTTTATAAATATATAATTTATTTTAATTTTATGTTCATTGGTGTTATGGCTGCATGTATGTCTGTGTGAGAGTGTCAGAAGCCCTGGAAGTGGAGTTACAGACAGGTGTGAGCTGTCATGTGAGTGCTGGGAATTGAACTTAGATCTTCTGGAAGAGCAGCCAATGCTCTTGGCTGCTGAGACATCTCTCCAGCTCCAGCAAAATATGTCTTAAGTGCTGAGATCTCATAGCCCTCATCTTGAGTAGTGGTAAACAGATCTACTTTTGTCTCCCATGTTGGAAGCAGGGTTCAGTAATTCCTGGTGGTCTGGTCCTGAGCCCTGAAGCCCGTCTTCGGGTGTTGCTTAGCTGTGTCCCTCCATATGAGACCTCTCCATGTCTGCGTTTTTACCTGTGAAATACCAGAGTCTGTGGTGACAACCTGAGTTAAAGTTCTTAGAGCTGTACTTACTTGGTACTGTCTATCTATACAGATGGTTTTGTTGTTGATTAGCTCTGTAGACCTGACTGACCTCACACAGGTGCTGGGATCAAAGGCACGCACCACCACCACCCTGTTTATGCAAATATTTTTTACGTGTATGGGCTTTTTATAAAAGAAAGGAGTTCTTCTGTGATAGGCTACACATAGGCGTCTCCCCTCCCCCTTGTTTTCTTTCCTTCCTTTGAGACGAGGACTCACTCTACCATCGGGCTAACCTGGTGCTCACTGTGTATCCAGTCTGGTCTCAAACACCTGGCAGAAGCAGGTTAAGGGAGGGGAAGTTTATTTTGGCTACAGGTTCTAGTTATCATAGCAAGAAAGGCAGGGTGGGGAAGATGATGATTCTCACACGTTGGCCAATGAGGGAAGCAGAGAGCTCAGACTACAAGTGGCCTGGCTATAACGTCCTCCATCCATGCTTTTAGCCATGAGGGTTCCACAGTGCCACAAGCTGGGGACCAAGTGTTTAAACATGTGAACCTGTGGTGGCATTGAAACCATAACACCGGGCCAGGGGTAGGGTACACTCCTCTAATCTCAGCACTTGGGAGGTAGAGGCAGGCAGAGAGCTCTTGAGTTCCAGGTCAGCCTGGTCTACATAGTGAGTTCCAGGGCAGTTAAAGCTACATAGTGAGACCCTGTCTCAAAACAAACAAACAAAAAACATAACACAGACTCTTCCTTTATTTGGTAGTGCTGGTAGTTGAACCTAGGGACCTGAGCATGCTTACCTCATACTCTTACAGAGTTAAACCTCTTAACTCCTTGCACTTCTGCATCCACCAGAGGTTTGGGGAGGCAGCTAGAACACATGGCCTTCACCAAGGGTGGAATGGGCTCTCTCCTCATCCAGCATTCAATGTCTGGACTTATTCTTGCTCTGAGAGAGAGGGCATTGTCAGAATCATAATATCAGGCCATAGATGTAGGCTCAGTCCTTGCCTGCTTGCCAGCCTTACTGCTGATGACTCCCTGGAGGCTAGTACGCTGTCTGGCCGGTTCTCTGAAGCGCTGCGCCTTGCCAGGTTGCCCAGAGGTGACTCACCTGGACCTTGAAGACAGACTAGCTCTGAGTTCTTCTGTCTGGGTTAGGGGAGTGTCTGTATTCATCACTGGCCTGTGATGTGGGTTTGGTCATGACCTTCCCATCCACAGTGAAGATAGTGTTTTGTCACGTGGACCCAGACAGAGATAGGCCAGGATTCAGATAAGTCTGCAGTCTGTATACCTACAAAATTGAATGTGCTTTCTCTCTCCCTTCCTTTCCTTTACTCCTCCTCCTCCTCCTTTTTTTTTTTTTTTTTTGAGATAGGTGTATTTTTGACTGGTTGACTGACCTGGAGCTCACTGTATAAACTAGGCTGGCCCTGAATTCATAGAATTCTGCCTGCCTCTGCCTTCCCAGGGCTGGGATCAAAGGCATACACTACCACACCCACCAGTCACCACACCCAGCTCTTTCTTTGTCTTTTGAATGAGGGTCTCCTGTAGCCCAAGGCTAGCCTTAAATTTGAATTTCTGATCTCCATCTTCCTCCTCAAGATTAAAGGCATACACCAATGAACATATCGAGCTTTCAGACTAGGTTTTGATATATAGCTTTAGCTGTCATTAAACTTGTGATCCTCCTACCTCATCCTACTAGGTGCTGGGATTACAGGTGTGCACCACCATTCCTAGCTTGTTTCTTTATTTTATTTTCATATCTATGGATGCTTTGCCTGGAAATATATATATGTGTGTGTGTGTGTGTGTGTGTGTGTGTGTGTGTGTGTGTGTGTGTACGTGTGTGTGTACGTACCACTTGCATGCTTGGTGTCTGTGAAAGGCAGAAGAGGGTGTTGGATTCCCTGGAACTGGAATTACAGATGGTTGTGATATGTGATGTGGTTGCTGGAAATCAAAGCCTGGTCCTCCGGAAGAGCAGCCAGTGCTCTTAAACACTGAACCATCTCTCCATCCAGCCCCATATGGTTCTTTGTTTAAACTGTTTTTTAAACCTTTGCCTATGTTATAGGAGGGGTCATGCATGTGTCACAGTGCCTATGTGAAGGTCGGAGGACAACTTTGGAGGTGATTCTGCCGCTGTGGTTCTGGGGACTCTAAACTCAGGTTGTCAGGCTTGGTGGTAGGCAGCTTTACCCACAGGGCCAACTTGCTGAGCTCCCACCTTATTTTTTAATTTTTATTTCTTTTAAAGATTTGTTTTGCCAGGCGGTGGTGGTGCATGCCTTTAATCCCAGCACTCGGGAGCAGAGCCAGGCGGATCTCTGTGAGTTCGAGGCCAGCCTGGGCTACCAAGTGAATTCCAGGAAAGGCGCAAAGCTACACAGAGAAACCCTATCTCGGAAAAAAAAAAAAAAAAAAAAAAAAGATTTGTTTTTATTTTGTGTATGTTTTCCCTGCATGTATTAAGTGTATCATGTATGTGCAGTGCCCACTGAAGCCATAAGGGAGTTGGATCCCCTGGAGCTTGAGTTATAGGCAGTTTGAACCATCATGTGGGTGCTGTGAATCAAACCTAGGTCCTCTGCAAGAGCAACCAGTGATCTTAACTGATAAACCATCTCTCCAGATCCCTAATCCCCTCCCCGCTTTATCTTTTTAAGTCCAAAATAGGGGGTTGATGTTGAACGAAGAATTGAAGGAGGCACATGTCACAGGGGTGTGGAGACTAGTCATCATTCAGAAACTACTAGAAGACTGGAGTTTTAAATTTTTAGTGTGGGGGCAGATATGTTCAACATGTGGAAGTCAAAGGATAATTTGGCAGAAGTTGGTGTCTCTATCAGGTCGGTCCCAGGAATCAAACTCAGGTTGTCAGGCTTGGTGATCACCTCTTTTACCTGCTGGACCAAGGTTTTTTACCTTTTGAATTGTGGATGACATAAAAATATGGAGGTTGCAAGGCTGATGAAATACATCCTAAAGGCCATGGCTGTGTAGGATAAATACCATGTTCTGGAGACTGCCTGCCCTCTCCTCCTGTCCTGTGTGGCTCTGGTCTCCTGGCTGGCTGGCTTGTGTACTTCCTGCAAGTAGACTGACTTTCTGTTGAGGGGAGCTTTCTGTTTTTTTGGGGGTATTCAGTAACTTCTGACTGTGCACTATCTGTAGTGGTCGGAATTGCTGTAGCTAGATTACAGGAATATGGTCCTGGAGAGGAACTATATGGAGTTGTATTCCCAAGGGTCCACTCTATGTTCTCCTGCACTATTTGTGGCTTCTCACAGAGGGGTCTGACTATCCATAGCAGAAGTTGATACATGGCAGTAGGCTTGGAGCCCTACCTAGACACAGGATGCCTCCTCCAAGAGGCCAGCCTGGGTTGCTGCTGGAACCCAGTGTGGCAGAGTGGACCTTCCTTACCCCCTGGTACTATGAGCTGGCCTGCCTTTGTCAGCTGTCCAGAAGAGCCCGGCATTTTCTGTGGCTGTAGCCCTGCCACCTTCTGCAGTCTAGAAGCCTGGCTCCTCAGGAGTTAATTGGGTCAGTGCATGTCACCCGCCTGCCAGACCCAGCTTGAGATCACCAGACCAGAGTAGAGCAGGCAGAGGGTGGAGAGCTGGGATCCTATTAAGCAAAATATCTCAGTGTCTGGGGCGGGGCAGCCTCCTACGTGCCTAGATGCCCGTGCAGCTTCCCAGGATGCTGGACTCTTAGGCTAGCTGTGCACCCCTGAGAGCAGCAGACCCAGCTCCTGCAGGAGCGCTGATTCTATTCTCCCTCCTAAGTTTTCTTTTGCTCTTGTGAGTTTCTGTGCACAGGGAGGGAGCTCAGCAAGGGGGTGTCTGTCTCCAAGACTTGCTTTGCCCTGCTGTTAGCTGTGAATTGTCCACTGGCCACTCTCTGCTGCCTTCCTCTCTTCATGAGGGCTAGGTGATGGGACCTGACTGGCAGAATGGCAATAATTGGGAGCCTAGGGCATTCCCCATCATGGTGAAGACTGCCTGCCACTCTGTGTGGGAGGCTGTGATGAGAAAGCTATTCCTGAGAAGGACTGCTGTCTGCTCAATATCCTGGAGTGTGTGCTAGGGAAGCAGTCTTGGCCTTTGAGGTTCCTGAAAGGTCTTGTGGGGCCCCTAGAGTTTGCAGAAACCAACTGAGCAGAGCAGAGGCTGGAGAGGTGGTTCTGGGTGAGCTCAAGGTGAGTTGGGACAGGGCAGCTGTGACTACTGTGGCTGTGCTTTGGCCTCTGCCTGCTACTCCTATTCCTAGGGAGGGTAGCTTCTGTAATGGAGGGGTCAGGTCCGGGTGGACTGTTTCCCTTTAAAAGCTCCTGCCTGGAGACCCTTCTTGCTTTGTGGTTTACCTCAACTCCCTCCAGGCTGGAGACAGCATGGCCCTGCTCTGGAGGCAGGCAGTAGAGTTCCAGCTTGATTGGCGCTGGTTGGGTATTGGCTTAGGCAGGGAGATGGAAGATGGTATGAAAGCCAGCCTGCCTGGGCGAGCCCTGCTGCTCCACAGAGCTGGGCATGTCCCTTGGTTTCTTGGGCCTTGGCTTGCTTGTTTGTGAAACTGGCTGGGGAACATCCTTGTGCCTGGTATTCTGTGGGGCTCAGAGAAGTCGAGCACAGAGGCAGGAGAGTACAAGGAGCAGGTTTGAGAGGGTTTGCTGAGATGGTGCTACCAGTGGGGGACTAAGGCCACAGCTCAGGCCTGGTGGGAGCACTCACTGTCAGATGGACGTCGTCTGGCTCTCTTGGGACAGTCACAGGTCGGAGTGGGGCAACAAGCTGGATATGATGAATTGAATTTGACCCCACTATACCCTGTGCCCTTTTGGGTCTCTTAGCATCACCTTCTGGGAAGGACTGAACAGGGTCTGGCCGGGGACTGTGTGCAGATGCTGAAGTCCCATGGTTCACTGGCAGCTTTGCCTCTAAGGAGGCAGGAGGCAAGATGCTGTGTCAGAGAGGACAGACCTAGGGGTACTGGGTTAGTAGCTCTGAAAGAGGTGTCCCATCTTTGTCTTTCCAGATCTTTTGTCTGTCCTTGTCACTGTCCCTGCTTGTCCTGGCTGGGTGGATGAGTTTGGGGCTCTAGGACAGATCATGCCCCAGGGAACTGTGCTAATGATAAGGACAGGCCTAGGTCTCTACCTGCCACCCTCTGTGTGTGTTCACAGCAAGTGGCCCCAGCAGCCTCCCTTGCTTGGGCTGCAGGCTGAAGCTGCTGAGACAGGCCCTCTGATACAGAAGGAGCGAGTGTGAGCAGCAGTGGCTATTTATGGGTCCTTATCTCTGCCACCTTTGCTGTGCCCTGAGCCCACCTCCAGCTCTTACTTCAGTCAAACTGAAAGGGCCTCAGGCTGTTCCCTCATTTTGGTCCCTATCCTACCTAGACTTTGTCCCTCTTTCCTGGTCCTATCCCTCCATCCTGGGTCCCTAACCTCCTTCCTAGTTGTTCCTGAGCCTTCCTTTGTGGCTCAGACTGGGGACTCTACAAGAGCATCACCTGCCCCAGTCTCTGTCTCCTGCAGCTAGCCTGGAAGGCAAAGAGAGGTGGGAGTGGAGCCACATGCAGAGCTCCTCCTCTAGGGAGGGCAGGTAAGTTCAGGCAGGGACTTGGGGGTCTTGAGCATACCGGCCTTGGTGAACCAGTCTAGGCCTGGCCTACACCCAGTTTGTAATCTTGGGAACACAGCTGGAATGGGACAGCTGGGCTGCCTGAACACACTTATTAGCTCCCCAACCTCTCTGGTGCAGTTCTGGGGCACATGGGTGGGCTCTTTGCACATCCCAGGTGTTCAGATGTTTTGTGTTACTCGTGGGGTGTTCATATATAAGCATTAGTCATAGGGACTGGGAGGCTGGGTAGGAGGAGGGAGTCCTTAGAGTCTTAGTACATGTTTGGGGTAGCTGACTTGTGGGGCAGGTGGCCATTGGTTGCTGTGGTGGGGTCATCTGGGGCCTAGGGTATCTGTCCCATCTAGCCCTCACAGGCTATCAGAAGGGTTCTTTCTACAGTCCCCTCTTGGTCCAGGCTCTGGAAGAGATTTGAGGAACCTCCTATGTATCTCTCTATCTGCAGCTGAGTTCCTGAGGACCAGGGAGTGCATCGTCCTTGAGTGCTGTGGGAATGGGGTGGGGCCTTGGTTTCTTGCTGTGGGCTATAGGAGGGAGGACCTTTTTCCTGTGGTTCCTAAGGCCTGTTCCACCCATCTGGCAGCTATATTGCATGGATCATGCTGCCTGAGAAAGAATTGCAGGTTGCTTAGACCCAGCCTGGCTGGCTTGATACCCCTAGGTCCCAAGTTTCTTGTCAATGAAATAGGTGAGAATGGGTTGTTAGAGCTTTGAGGAGTGATTTGCCATGGGAGGCACCACAGTTTGGGGCTTGGCCCTGTCAGATGGGTAGTCCCTGTTCACACCAAGCTGAGTTATCCTTTGAGACTTGATTAGACAAGGGAACATACTGGTACCCAGGTGAGGGTCCGTCTGAACCTGAGAGAGGTCAGTGGAGGGAGGGGACCACGATGCCTCCTGTGGAGAGTCTGTTAGCCTCTAAATCCCTACAAGGCAGGATCAGAACAGCTGAAGGCCTCCCTGTTGCTGACTCAGACTGACAGTACCAGCCTATAATCTGTTGGCATTGTGGATTCCAGAACTGGGAGCTGAGTTCTTGGGTCTAAGAGTCAAGGTCAGCTCCCTTTGAACAGGAGCCACCTTCATAGGTAGTGGTCCATGTGCACTTCAACCTTTTCCTACCCTGAACCTTATAGAAATCCTCAGACCTGGGTAGGGTCTGAGACACTGAGGCCTCATTTGGTATGACCATGAAACAAGTACTCATCTCCCAAGCCACTTGCCACAGTTGTCTTCCTGTCTCCTAATCTTGGCCACAGAGGATACCTAGACATGGCCATGTTCACTCTGCCTCAAACCTTATAGGTAGATGACATGTTGAGGGTACCAGTGGTCCCAAGTGCCGAGGGCTCTTCCAAGTTATGTCTCATGAGAGAATATGCAGGGTACACTCCCATCTCAAATGGCTTGTTCTGTCTTACAGGAAATGGCCAATTCTGTCTACCTGGTCATGGAGGTGAGTTCTCATGGGGCCAGAACAAGCACAGGGCCCAGAGGGATGGACAGAGGGGTAGGGTGGCTGGGTATAAGCATGCACTATTGACATTCCTAGCTGGGATTTTAGGATACCTATACTGGACAAGGTCCAAGGAGCAGATACTGGGTTAAGGAGTCTGGTTCAGGCTGGAGGGTCTTTGGCCGTGTTCTGATGGTGTGTCCCTGGTCTTTTGCAGTATTGTAATGGTGGAGACCTGGCTGACTATCTGCACAGTGAGTAGGCACACTCCAACTGGATACTGCAGCTAGCCTAAGATGCTGCCAGCTTGGTTTGCTTCCTGCTTTGGGGCTGTGTAGAAGGGAGCCCAGCTCTTTCAGGCCCTTAGGCCTCACCACCCTCAGCTGTTTTTGGAGTGTCTCCCGCATGCTGGGTGGGTGGCTTGAGCAGAATAGTCAGGTTCTGCTGTTTTGGTGGCAATGAGGACACAAGCCGGATAGGTGGGTCAGAGTGAGCACTGGCAGGGAGGGCATACGGGTTTCATGGTCGGGGAGTAGCTTTAGTGTATGTGGAGTTGAACCAAGAGACCTCTGAGTGTGTCTGGTGGGTAGAGACTAATGAGAGAGGCGCTCCCAGCAGGCCAAGGAAGCTTCGGACAGCAGGAGAGCTCAGGACCCACTGAAAGACAGCAAGTGGGTGGATTGTGAAGAGCAGAGTGAGGGTATTGACACCTCTTCCATGGAGCTCTGAGGGTCTGAGAGAGGCAAGTGGTGACGACGCAGGGACCTTGGCCCAAGGCCTGGAAGGACACAGTGGCTAACCAAGATTGTAATTTAGAATGCTTCACCTTGGCAAACACAAAACAGGAAACAGTGGGGACTGATAGCTCAAAGCAGCCCCTCCCAGATATGCCTGCTGTCTCAGACTGAAGGAAGTGACCGCTACTCAGTCTTCTTTTAAGAGTGGGGACTCTACGGTCCTAAGTACCCCCTAGCAAACCTCCTGAGCAGCCCTCTGTTCTTTGGGTCCTCCCTCTGCTGGAGCCTTTGGACACCACCCCAGACTGGGACACTAGCTTCTTGTTGAGCCATCAGAGCAGACCCTGGGTTTAAGAGGGCCCTGCGAGGTCTGCTGGGATGAGTCAGCAGTGGATATGGGGATGCTGTCTTTAGGCTCCTGGCCTTAGATGCAGTGGCCTGTCAGCTCACTGCATGCTCAAGTTCACGTGGCTGAGCCGTGCTAAGCTTTGCCCGCCCAGTATTTGCTCTTGTCTCCTGGGGCAGCATGCTGCACCCATGACCTTCAGTAGTTGGGTGGTTCCTGGCAACTTTCCAGGCTCCACAGGTGTTAGGTTGGCCCTAGGCCAGACTCAAATGTCACCTGTCTGTGGAGGAGGAATGGGTAAGCAGGCCAGTCCAGGGCTGACTTTTGAGTGTCTCAGGTGCTCACGGACCTCTAAGCATGTGTGTGTGTGAGTTCTTGTAGGCTCCCTGACTAGCCACCTGTCAAGTGACTGGGCTGTGGTGAGTGGGCGTCCCAACAAAAAGGATTGAGTGGTCCAGACTGGATCTGAAGTGAATGTTTGTTCTGTTGGTATTACCAAATGTATATATCTAAGGTGTACATGTTTTGGTGTCTGCCTGCCCAGCTCTGGGTGGGTGGTCCTTGCACTCACACTTTTCAGACCTGGTTACCAGTGAGGTGCCATTTGCTATGGCTCCTACCTGGGAGGGAGTTAGCTGGTTATCAGACATTTCTACACTGAACCACTATTGGTGAAGCCTGTGCCCTGTCTGGCCTGAGTGTAGAGCTACTCACTGTTTGTTTTCATTTGTTTGTTTGTTTATGAGACAAGGTTTAGCTGTGAAACCTTGACTGTCCTGGAGCTCTCTCTGTAGACAGGCTGGTCTCCAACTCCCAGAGATCTGCCTGCCTCTGCCTTCCAAGTGCTGAGATTAAAGGCACACAGGCACCATCACTGCCCAGACTTGTCTGCATTCTTAAAAAAAAACCTAGGTGGTGGTGTACACCTTTAATTCCAGCACTCCAAAGGCAGAGGCAGGCTTATCTCTGTGAGTTTAAGGCCATCCTGGTCTACAGAATGAGTTCCAGGACAGTCAGGGCTACACAGAGAAACCCTGTCTTGAAAAACAAAACAACAAACAAACAAAAAGCTTTTGTTTTTATGTGTATGTATGTATGTGGACCACATTTGTGCCTGGCACCTGACAGAGGGTTCCAGAACCCCTGGTATTGGAGTTATAGATTGTTAGCAACCGTGTGGGTGATGGGAACCAAACCCAGGTCTTCTGCAAGAACAGCAAGTGCTCTTAACTGCTGAGCCATCTCTCTAGTCCCTGTCTCCACTTTCACTTATGCTTACTTTTTGGAGGCCACTGTGGACTAGGAGGCAAAAGACCTGTCCCAGAACTAGGGACAAAGCCTGGTGATTGATTGCCTGGCACAGGGATGTAGAAGATTCAAGGAGGTGTCAATGGAGAAGTGGAAACCAAGACAAGTAGAGTGCTATCAGAAGCACCAAGAGCTAGCAGTTAGGGCTTGATGTGGAGGGGAGTCCTACAAGGATGCATGGGATGAGGGGCAGGTGGACTTTGTGGTTGAAATAAGAAAGGATCAGCTTCTGGAGGTTGCAAGACAAGTTGGCCTTGGTGCCCAATGGCTTGCAGAATGTACTGGCCCTGTACGCTAGAGGGTCTGAGGAGTGGCATTGGTGCTAAGCCCCTGAGCTTGTCTTTCCACACAGCCATGTACACTCAAGACCATGGTGTCCTGAGTCCCCTGAGCCTGCCTTTTCTTACAGCCATGCGCACACTGAGTGAAGACACTGTCAGGCTGTTCCTACAGCAGATTGCAGGCGCCATGCAGCTGTTACACAGCAAGGGCATCATCCACCGAGATCTGAAGCCCCAGAACATTCTGCTGTCCAATCCTGGGGGTCGCCGAGCAAACCCTAGTAACATCCGAGTCAAGATTGGTGAGACCCGTTGGGGTGGTGGCTGCCTGAGAGACTGCAGCAGGGGACCCTACCCAGAGCAATTTCAGCTCAGACAATCTGGGTGCTTCTCCTACAGCTGACTTTGGATTTGCCCGGTACCTCCAAAGCAACATGATGGCAGCCACACTCTGCGGTTCTCCTATGTACATGGTACGTGCCCACTCATGGTCCAGGACTATGGGGCGGGACAGGGCAGTACCATTTTGTCATGTCAAAACTGGTTGGTTATTGCTCTGGTAGTGTGTGTTGGTTGCTTGATACCAGGCAGATGTCTGCTCCAGTTGGCTGGTGCTTGGCACCTGTTACTGGTTATTGCATATTACTGTACAGTAGTGCTGATCTGTGTTGTCACCCTGTAGGCCCCTGAGGTCATCATGTCCCAGCACTATGATGGGAAGGCTGACCTATGGAGCATCGGCACCATTGTCTACCAGTGTCTGACAGGGAAGGCCCCCTTTCAGGTAAGTGAGCCCCATGACACTAAGGTCTTAGTGAGTTCCCAAAGCCTAGAGGGTAGGGGTCAGTTTGGGTGGCATTTAGGGTGGTGTCCCCAGCATGGAAGAGTACAGGGTTGCCAGATGGGGAATCAGTTTGAGGTTATAGGTATGAGCTTGGTGGCTATCCTGCATCCTCTAGGTGAAAGCTCTTGCCATACCCTATTCCAGGGGTCACTGAAAACACTGCATTTCCTTAAGAGTCAGGTAGCCCTTAGGCCCTGCCCAGTCACTCCTGATCTCTGCCACACAGGTACTTCCTGCCTAGCAGAACAGTCCTCTTATCTAGGGCTTAGGCCATACCTCTCTGCTTGGTAAATTAAGGGTCACCTCTGCGATGACCCCATCAGAGGTCAGTGTCATGTCTCAGTATGGACCTTCCACCCACCCTTGCTTGCTTCTAAAGCAGCTGTTAGCCCATGTGCAGGTGCCCAAACCTGGAATTTGAGAACCCAGGGCTGTGTCTGCCTTAACAAGACATGGTATTGATGCCTGCAGTGACCCCAAGTTGATAGGCCTCGCATAGTTCCTACTTGCCAACATTGACTATTCGGGTTAAGAACTAACCCCACTCCCTATCTCTGGAATGTCAACCCCTGAGCCTCCCAAGTGTGTCCCCATCAGGTGCTCCGTATACCCTGATCAGCCTTGGAATATATACCCAGCCCTGGCCACCCTTTCCTCAGTTGTAGGGTCTGGTGACTCCCTCTGTCCCACCTGCCTTCCCCTGGTCCTTGTGTGCCTCATGGGATGTCTGGGGACGAAGGCACTTGAGAGGCAAGGCAGTGGTAGGTGGCAGGACTCTGAGGTAGCAGGTACTCCACAGGACTGAACTTTTTCATTGTTATTCCAACAGGCCAGCAGCCCTCAGGACCTGCGCCTGTTTTATGAGAAAAACAAGACACTAGTTCCTGCGTAAGCAGCCCTCCATACTCTGCAGGCGGGTCCACCCCGGCACCCCACAACTCTTGCTCAAACTCATCCTCTCTTTCTCCCAGCATCCCGAGGGAGACATCAGCCCCCCTGAGGCAGCTGCTCCTGGCGTTGTTGCAGCGCAACCACAAGGACCGCATGGACTTTGGTGAGCACAGGTCACCTGGCACCTTACGTTAGCTGGCCTTAGTGAGCATCCCGGCCCCCGTGGCCTGCCGTCTGCTGTCAGCCTCCAGGGCCGCAGTGCCCTGGGCTGCTCCTACTTCAGCAAGGCCAGCAGAACGGACCCTGCTGAAATGGGGGTCAGATGTTCTCAGAGCCACGGTCTGGGGCCCTTCCTCTGCCCAGGTAGCTGGGGCCTGGCCTTGACACCCAGGGCTCTGTGGTTAGGCTGTCGGGGTCACGGGCACCAAGATAATTCACTCTCTTTATCCACAGATGAATTTTTCCACCACCCTTTCTTAGATGCCAGCACCACCATCAAGAAGTGTGAGTCTCTGGAGGTCCTGGGCACAGACAGGGCTTGTGACATGTTCCCCATGTCTATAGGTGCCACATGCTATTTTGGGAGACACCTTGGGAAAGTGGGGGGCACTGGAGGTACCACTGATGCTGGCTGCTTGTCTCTGTGGTGAGAACTGGAGTACTTGGGCCAAAGGCAGCCACGTCCCAGAGCTGCAGTGGGTCCAGCAGTGTGCATACTGACCCATGTTCCTCTTGCAGCCCCACCTGTGCCTGTGCCCTCGTATCCAAGCTCAGGGTCCGGCAGCAGCTCTAGCAGTAGCTCTGCATCACACCTGGCCTCCCCGCCGGTGAGTTGGCTTCCTGGGTTTCTGTTGAGCCATGGAATGCATAGTGATAGGTGTGCATAAATAGATGAAGCTGCCTCTGGTCCTTACATGCTTTAGGCATGGTCTGTGTAGCTGTGTCCTGCTTGACTAGGGAAGGGATCCACGCTCCCACTGCTCAGTGCCAGTGCCAGGTCTGTTGGTCATGCCTGTATGGGGCTTGAGCCCCATCTGAATGTTCCCTAGTGTTTGGGTTTGGCCCATACATAACTGGGAGCAGGTTCTGTGGTCTATGTCTGGTGGTGAGGGCTCCTTCCGGGTGGTGCTCATTCTGTGAAAAGTATGCCTGTGCCAAGCATTACCACCTGCTCTGGAGTCTGGAGGTGTGTCGACATGGTGCCTGCTTGGTGCTGGTTTGCAGCGGCAGCTTCCTCACAGGGACACTACTCTATGTCCCCTGGTTACTATATAGAAGTAGAGAGGTGGGGTGAACACTGTCCAGAGGTAGATTCTTCATGAATGGCTAAGAGCTGCCTATATATACACAGGCTCCCAAGCAGTGTGTGTATAAACTCCTGACACTAACCCTAAAGAGGGACTTGCCTTTAATGTTTTAGAGAGATGGCTCAGAGGTTAAGAGCACTGGCTGCTCTTCCAGAGGTCCCCAGTTCAATTCCCAGCATCCAGATGATGGCTCACAACCATCCATAATAGAGATGGTGCCCTCTTCTGACCTGCAAGCATACATGCAGGCAGAACACTGTATATGTAATAAATAAACAATCTTTAAAAAAAAGAAAAGAAAAGAGAAAGATCTGCTCTGCTACAGAGAATGTCTAAGCCCAGGCCCCTTGCTTAGCACTGTGGGCCTGAGCACCACTGTGGCCTGCACTGTTCTTGGGGAGGTTGATTGCCTGTGAGCTCAGTTCACAAACCCTGCTCTGTTTTGCAGTCCTTGGGGGAGATGCCGCAGCTACAGAAGACCCTTACCTCCCCAGCCGATGCTGCTGGCTTTCTGCAGGGTTCCCGGGACTCTGGTGGAAGCAGCAAAGACTCCTGTGACACAGACGACTTTGTCATGGTCCCAGCCCAGTTTCCAGGTCAGGTCCCACTACACAGGCAGGCAAACTCACACGCAGTATTCGTTGGGGGAGTATAAGGGTGTATCAGACAACTGGGTACTTCCACATACATGTGGCCATGGGGTTCAGACCTGACTCCCTATGGGCAATTGGAATGGGTTTCTAGAGCCCTGAACTTTCTGGGGAGGATGTCATCACCACAGGTGTATCTGGAGAGCCTTGTGCCCAGGTTCCAGAGTATAAAAAAGGGACATGGGTGGTCCATGTAGTGTCTATACAACACATAGGTGGTGCAGAAGGGCTGCCACCCCAGTGTCCACTTTTGTCCTGGAGTAGACTGCCCTTGCACTGGGACCCCACAAAGCCACTGTATTGGCAATTAACTGCGCTGCTGAGACTGCACTCTCTGGAGAACAGGGACATTGGACAGAGCACAGAGAGACAGAGAGGGGGTCAGGTGAGCCAGGGAAGGGAGGGGCACCTTGGTCAGATGATTTCTTCTTCCACAGGTGACCTAGTAGCTGAGGCAGCCATTGCCAAGCCCCCACCTGACAGTCTGCTGTGTAGTGGGTGAGTAAGTCTCTTTTGATGTCTGCTCAGGGATAAGTTGGGCCTTTGGGTCTTGGCCTGGAATAGACCATTTGGGAAGGACTAAGGCTGCTGGGCCCCCTTAGGGAAGACTGGTGAGGGAGTTTAGGGTCTGGATGCATCTGTCTAAAGGTGTCTGTTTGTCCTTTTGCCACAAGGAGCTCGCTGGTGGCCTCTGCTGGCCTAGAGAGCCATGGTCGCACCCCGTCTCCCTCTCCAACCTGCAGCAGTTCTCCCAGTCCCTCTGGGTAAGCATAGATGGTCACCAGTGACCCTCAGTGTCATGGCCACCTTTCTTGGCAAGATCTATTGTGTCTAAAGGTCCTGTATTCGATCAGATTTGGCTAGACATGGCAATATGGATGTCCCACTGAAGGGCTGTTGTTGATGTATGGCTGGATTGATGAGGGGACCAACTGAGGATACTGCCTACAGGACCTTCTCTAGATTAGGGTATTGGAACACCTGTGGGGGTCACACAGACACGTGTGCAGTGGGTACAGTGTGAAGCCAGCTCTTCAGGCCTGGGCGGCAAAGCTGAGACCTCTCTCCCCAAATGTGTCTGGGCCTGAGCCTCTTCCAGTGCTGTCTCCAGCGGTTACCCTCTCTCCACAGCCGGCCTGGCCCCTTCTCCAGCAACAGGTACGGTGCCTCGGTCCCCATTCCTGTCCCCACTCAGGTGCACAACTACCAGCGCATCGAGCAGAATTTGCAATCGCCTACTCAGCACCAGGCAGCCCGGTTAGTGTCCCTGACTTTAGTGAGAGTCTTGCCACAGCTGTCCTGTGACAGTCATGGAGTTTGTAGAACTCTTGTAACTGCTGGGGGCTCGTGGGCTCATAAAACCCATCTTGTTGGCAAGATGTGTTTGGTAGACTAAAGTAAATGTTAGGGGTTGGATGAGTGTTTTCATAGAAGCTATAGAAGGCAATTTGGGTTAGCAGTTTCAGTGTCTGTAAGCCAGAATAGCCAAGGACAAGCTCAGTAACATCAAGGGGCCCTCAGTGATGTTGACTAGACCTCATGTGCCCTGACTATGTGCAGGTCCTCTGCCATCCGAAGGTCAGGTAGCACCAGCCCCCTGGGCTTTGCTCGGGCCAGCCCATCTCCCCCCTCCCACACTGATGGAGCCATGCTGGCCAGGAAACTGTCATTAGGAGGTGGCCGTCCTTATACACCCTCTCCCCAAGGTAAGTCTATATGGGGATGAGAACCGGTGGGCATTCCTTTCTCATCTGAGTGGGTGGGGTGGGTGTGATGACCCCTCTATTTGCTGTGGTCTGATCTAGCCACTCTTTTCAGTGGGAACCATCCCTGAGCGGCCCGGCTGGAGCAGAGTGCCCTCCCCACAAGGAGCTGATATGCGAGCTGGCAGATCACCACGACCAGGTAGGTGTGGGCACCGCCCCTGGCCTGAGCGTCTGTAGAGCAGGCATGAAGGATAGCTGGGGTCTCCTTCCTGTTGTTGAGGCTCTTGCTCTTAGGGAGAAAGTAGGAAGTACTGTGAAATAGTCTAGCGTCAACCTTTGGATCACAGAGGGTGCCTCCTGCCACTCAGTTCCTTGTACCCAACTGTGTGGCTTTGGACAGATTGCTCAGCCCTCTGTGCCTCTGCTCCATGGAGGCTTCCTGAGGTAGCTGTAAGAGTTCTTGTGTTCTCGGAGTAAGGTGTCCAGAATGATTGCTACAGAGACCTAGAGCGGGGCAGTGCCTTGTTTGGTACTTTCCCAGTGTGCCCAGCTCAGGAACCTGTCTCTGTCCCTGTCCCCAGGCTCCTCTGTGCCTGAGCACTCTCCACGGACCACTGGGCTGGGCTGCCGCCTGCACAGTGCCCCCAACCTGTCTGACTTCCATGTTGTGCGCCCCAAGCTGCCCAAGCCCCCAACAGACCCACTGGGAGCCACCTTCAGCCCACCCCAGTCCAGCGCACCCCAGCCATGCCCGGGGCTACAGTCTTGCCGGCCACTGCGTGGCTCACCTAAGCTGCCTGACTTCCTACAGCGGAGTCCTCTACCCCCCATCCTAGGCTCCCCCACCAAGGTAATGTCTGGGCTAACTTCTAGGAGGGCCTGAGCTCTGGTGAAGGAGATGGGATGGGAAAGGACCTGGTCTCTGTGTCTTGGCCGCCTGTTGGGCTTCACCCTCAGGCTGCTTCCCTGGAGGTGCCCAGCAGGGGTTTAGGGAAGGTGATTCTTGGAGATCATAAGGCCTCACAGAATGGGGACTGCCAGCTTCCCTGATAGACCCTTGCAGTTCATTGGGAAGAAAGCCCGGGCCCCATGTCTCTTCTAGGCCATGGCTGCTTCCCTGTGGTAGTGTGGCACCACAAGTTTTTTCCTAGGATGAGTAGGCCTGGTTTGAGTATAGGGAAGAAATCTCAGACTAGGCATGATGGCACGTACCTATAAGCCCAGCTTTTGGGAGGGTCTGAATGTTGAATGGGCTGTTTGGTAAGACTCCATTTCAAAAAATGTCACAAGTCCAGTGTGTGACTTAGAGACATGGTGTAGTTCTCTCTCTTTGTGTTAGCTTTCCTTTTGGAAAAGGGTGCCCCACACAGCAGCTGCCACCTCATGTTGTAAGAGCCTGTACATACATCCTCAGTGCCTGATCTAGAGGGACAGATGTGCTCAGGGGCTCCATCCTGGGCTGTGGGTTCTGAGGTGGACCTTCTCAGTGCTGTCCTTCCCTCCTAGGCGGGGCCCTCATTTGACTTCCCGAAAGCTCCTAGCTCTCAGAATTTGCTGACCCTGTTGGCTCGGCAGGGTGTAGTAATGACACCCCCTCGGAACCGCACACTGCCTGACCTCTCAGAGGCGGGTCCTTTTCAGGGCCAGCAGCTGGGCTCTGGCCTGCGGCCTGCTGAAGACACCAGGGGCCCCTTTGGCCGGTAAGTGGGTTGGGAGGACTGTGCTCAGGAGCTGTCCTCCCTATCATTTCTGACCAAAGTCACCACCGCGTGCACTGGCTGCCCAGTGTGGCAGGTGTTGGGAATTGGTGGTGGGCCCTTGCAGTCCAGCCTGTTTTCCTTGTTTGAAAAATGAGGTGAGTTAGAGAACTACAGCTCCTTAGGACTAGCCTGAGGTGTGGTTGTGTGCAGAAATAGGGCCCCAGCTGCTGAGCCCAGAGGCCCTCCCCGCACACACTGCCTCCCCTCCTGCCGCCTCAGGTCCTTCAGCACCAGCCGTCTTACGGATCTGCTGCTTAAGGCTGCATTCGGGACTCAGGCCTCCGACTCAGGCAGCACCGATAGCTTGCAGGAGAAGCCTATGGAGATTGGTATGTGAGGGCCTGTGGATGTGTTTGGGGGAGTCTGGCCCCAGCCTGGTCCCTGAGCCTGCCTTATTCTTTAGCTCCCTCTGCTGGTTTTGGAGGGACCCTGCATCCAGGAGCCCGTGCTGGAGGGGCCAGCAGCCCAGCACCTGTGGTGTTCACCGTGGGCTCCCCACCCAGTGGTACCACACCACCCCAGGGCACCCGCACCAGAATGTTCTCAGGTGAGGGCTATGCCAAGTAAGAGCAGCACCTTGGGATGGGGATTCTTGAGTGCAAAATCCCTGTTCTGTAGCATAGTCCTGAAGATCCATTTTTATAAAGTCTGTGGCATTCCCAGCATGTACATGGAGCAGGGGTGGTGCCCAAGATGCTGGTCTCTGTGTCCATCTGCCCTAAAAGGCCAGTCTTTGTTGTCTGGGAGTCCTGGTTCCAGAATAGATCCAGAATTTCACAATGATGGCAATGGTTGCCTTGCCTTCCCTATACCACCCAGTTCTGCACGTGGCTTCTCTGCCTTCTCTGAGCAGATGTGGGTTTAAGTATTAGGAGCTAGAGTACTTCAAGATAGAGCCCTAGGGGTGCTGGCACCTTTGACTTGTCGTGTTCCCTATTGAAACATCAGGATAAGGAAGAATGTGAACTGAGGCACATCTGAACTCTAGAGATGGAGTTCAGAGGGCCAGAGACTGCAGGGTGAAAAGCAGGCAAGCTGCCTATCCCTTACCAGCCATCTACCTACAGTGGGCTCTTCCAGCTCCCTGGGCTCTGCCGGCTCTTCCTCTGCCCGCCACTTAGTACCTGGGGCCTATGGTGAGGCCCCTGAGCTTTCTGCCCCAGGCCACTGCTGTAGCCTTGTTGACCCCCTTGCTGCCAACTTGGAGGGGGCTGTGACATTCGAGGCTCCTGACCTCCCAGAAGAGACCCTCATGGAGGTGAGGCTTGTGGGGAGGTGACAAGCATGGGTGCTCCCTTCTGACTTGCCTGCTTAATACTAGTGGGGTGGGGTGGGGGGAGGCGCCCCTTTGGCAGATCAACCTTTCAGCCCTGCTACACACACTTGTGTGTCCCAGGCTCTGACCTTTATTGCTTCCTCAGCAAGAGCACACGGAGACCCTACACAATCTGCGCTTCACACTTGCATTTGCACAGCAAATTCTGGAGATTGCAGCCCTGAAGGGTAGTGCCAGTGAGGCGGCCGGGGGCCCTGAGTACCAGCTTCAGGAAAGTGTGGTGGCTGACCAGATCAGTCAGTTGAGCCGCGACTGGGGGTAGGTGTTGCCTGGGGACTGAGAAGGCAGCTCCTGGGCATTGCTGACTTGCCTCTGACCTGTTCGTTGCCCTCTAGCTTTGCAGAACAACTGGTACTATACTTGAAGGTGGCCGAGCTTCTATCCTCGGGCCTACAGACTGCCATTGGCCAGATCCGAGCTGGCAAGCTCTGCCTTTCATCCACTGTGAAGCAGGGTAAGGATGTGGTGCTGGGGTAAGAGTGAGCAAGCCACACTGAGAGAGAGAGGGCAGATAAGGCCACATGGGTAGGCCTAGGCCACACCAGAGGGCAGTTGGCAGAATGGGTACACAGGGCCTGGCCTCCTGGTTTTACCCAGGACAGAGCTACTTGGACTGATGTTGATCTTGCTACATAGGGCTGGGGACAGCTGGGGCCTGTGGCTGCTGTGCAAGTGGAACATGCCCCTTTACTCACATGCTTTCCAGTCCTCGATGGGGGTCCTATACTCCTGTGGGCCTGAAATGACTGACTCTTCTACCCTAGTGGTACGCAGACTAAATGAGCTGTATAAGGCCAGCGTGGTGTCCTGTCAGGGCCTCAGTTTGCGGCTTCATCGCTTCTTTTTGGACAAACAACGGCTGCTGGATGGGATCCATGGTGTCACCGCTGAGCGGCTTATCCTTAGCCACGCTGTGCAGATGGTATGGGGCAGTCTGTGTGATTTGTCTGGTGGGGCTTGGGATATTGTTCCTAGGGTACTGGCAGGTGCTAGAGGTCTCTGACGTTAGGGGATGCTCTACCCAGCAGGAGCTGGGGCTTCCCATGAACTGGCACAATGCCCTGTCCACCACCTAGCCATCCTCCCTGAGATTCAGTCTCCTCCATAAACGTGTAGATCACAGCCCAAGGCAGGGCTTCTGCTTTGAGATTATTCTGTTCCTCACCTATGAGGAACACATCTGCCAAACCGTGCTCCTTTCTCAGGTGGGACGACACGATGAGTGCCATGCACACTGCCCATAGAGCCACCGATTGTGCTGGAGTTGGGTTTGGTTGTTGTATCCAGCCAAGCAGACAGCACAGTGGCCACCATGCAGGCAGGTCACCTGGCTCTATGAGTATTATGTAGCTAATTCCTTAATTCTTTAGCCATCCCCAGGACATTAGCCATTCTTTTTTTTTTTTTTTTTTTTTTTTCCTAGACAGGGTTTCTGTGTGTAGCCCTGACTGCCCTTGAACTTACTTGCTCTGTAGGCCAGGCTGGCCTCAAACTCACAGAGATCTTCTTGACTCTGCCTCCCAAGTGCTAGGATTAAAGGCGTGCACCACCACCACCACCACCACCACCACCACCACCTGGCTAATAATTAGCCATTCTTTCATGCTCACTACAGATGAACTTGAGCCAATCACAGTGTGCAGTGTGCTGAGCATTCAGGCCACTCCTGCCTTGCTCTGACTCTGCTCAGCTCTGCCTTCGTCTACAGGTGCAATCTGCTGCTCTGGACGAGATGTTCCAGCACCGAGAGGGCTGTGTACCACGCTATCACAAAGCCCTGCTACTGCTGGAGGGGCTACAGCAAACACTCACAGACCAGGCAGACATTGAGAACATTGCCAAGTGTGAGTGCCTTTCCCTGGCAGCCTGAGTGGGGTGGTAGGTGTGACCTCCCCACCTCATGCTCCCTCTTCCACAGGCAAGCTGTGCATTGAGCGGAGACTCTCGGCCCTGCTGAGTGGCATCTGTGCCTGACTGGTTGCTTCCAGCCTGCTGTGCCCTTGGAGTCCAGTCCCCTCTGCCACCCTGCAGGGTAGGGTCTGAAACCTGGCAGACTGTCCTTCTTGACACTGATCCGATGGTGCTGAGACTGCTGCCAGCCAAGTCCAGCAGGAATGCTACGTGGTGGACCTGTATAGACTGATGCAACTCTTGCTTCCTAGGCTGCCAGTCTCTGCTGGTAGATGGACATCAAAGTGCCAGGGACGGCTCCCTTGCCCACTGGGACAGGAGTTTCTGAGCATATCCTTCCCAGCTGGCTCCCTTGGCAGGCAGGTGTGGCGCTGAGAGGTGGTAGGCTGGTGAGCGTGGGCACCTGCCACCTGCAGAGCCCACGGCAGCCCCATGGACAGGCAAGGCCCTGAGACTGTTGCTGACTCGAAGCCAAAGCGAGCTTTTTCTCACAGCTCACTTGCCCCATTGTCCAGAAAAAAAGGGTGTGGCCTTTTGGCCTCCTGATATCTCTAGGAACCTCTCCCTCTGAGGCTACCCACCCAGCTTTGTAAGTCACCGGAGCACTTTATGCAGACAGAGACTGGAGAACCTCAGCCAGCCCCTCAGACTGCTGGGAACCCGCCTCCCGTTCCTGGCTCTTGCTCTCCAAGATGCTGTACAGATGCAGACCATGTCTACGTGTATAAATAGCCCAGTGTGCACCTCCACCTGTGTCTGGTCTTTGGAGGAAAACACAGGCTTGCCTCCTAGGGGAGAAACAGTCCTCCTGTTTAAATGTTCATTAGGGACAGTCATTGTGAAGCACCATGCTTTTTAAACTCAGAACTTCCACACTTTACTCCTAAAATGTATCACCCTCACCCTCCAAACTCAGTTTTTCTTTAAAAAAGGAAAGTTACGATGTTTAAGAATTGGAAGGGTGGGGAGGGGAAGGCAGAGCATTGCTCTGAGTGTTTCCGATGGAGGAGACGGTACCAGCTGTGTGGCTAAGGGTGAGATGAGGCTACCTGCTGTGGTGTTGTGTGCATGTGTGAGTGTGTGGCTGGCTGTTTCTATCAACTGTCCCTGTTCGATGGCAGAAAGGGCAGTGCCCAGATGCCGTCCTCCCCATGCAGCGGGCAGGTGTGGGTGAAAAATAACATATGCAAAAATGTCTCCCTTGGAGCTTTCCTGTCAGTCTGGCTCCTGTGCTTGATGGCCTTCAGGATCTGTGCTGAGGCTTGTCTTCCAGGCTCCAGGGTGGACATAAGCTAATACCTTCCCAGCCTTCCTGGTCTGCTAGTCCTTTGTCACTGCTCTGTCCATGCATACTTGAAAGTATCTGGGTGTCCACAAGGCAGACCTGGGGTTGCTGTCCCCAAACAATGTTCAGAGTTATAGACTACACACACATACACACACACACACCACTTTTCTTGTGTGTGTGTGTGTGTGTTTTTTTTTTTGTTTTGTTTTGTTTTTTTGCAATACTTGAAATATTGCCACTGTGCTTGGACATACAGAAAAGCAGATCTCTAAGACTAGCCTCTCTAGTCACCCCATGACCTCCCTTGCATGTAACATGTTGTATTTATTGCTTTGTGGCCAACTGGAATCAAGAGCCACCAGGGAGGCTGGCGCAGGGCTCCTTAGCTACCACCTGATTCCTAATGGCTGCTGGGTGGCTGTGTATGCGTGTGGCTGGCTGTGTGTGGCATGAGCCAAACCTGCTCTCCAAAGCAGGGCTCAGCCTGTCAATTTTAAGATGAATTTTGTGTGAGTCCACCTCTTTTGCGTTTCACTGTGTCATATCAGTTTAAGAAAATAAAATTTGGAATTATTGATGTGGTGTCATTGTTTGTCCTGGCGTGCTGCTGTCTTGGTCCTGCCTTTAGGTCCATATTTGCAGGCTGCCTTTTCCTATAGGGCTTTATGGTGCCAGTGGTGGCATACTCAGCTTTGGGAGCAAACCCCAGCTTTATCCGGGGATAATTGGGTGGATCCATTGTGTATCCCAGGAAAAAACAGCTCACACTGGGCCAGGAAAGAATCCAGAGAAGGCAGGTCAATTCTCTAGGCCATTTGAGAACACCAGCTTTCGGTTCCTTTGGAGATGCACCAGGTTGAAGGTTTTACATACGTGAGGCTCATGTTTCCTGCAAGGAATCCTCTGACTGCTAATAGAGTGGTAGCATCTGTGTTCCTACTGTCAGCAGGAACTTGGATATGCACCTTCCCCACTTTTCAGAGACAAGGTATTAAATTCCTAGGCTCAAATGATCTTCTTTCCCCTGCCTCAGACTTAGGAGTAGCTGGGACTGTGGGGGTACACTCTATCACCCAAAGGCGTCAGCCAAAAAGAGCCTTTAGTTCCTGTCCCCACCCAGCCGTATCACTTCTTGGGATTAAAGGTGTGTGCCACCACTGCCTGGCTCTATTTCTCTCCTAGACTGAGTCAATCTCAGTAGTCCAGGGTGGCCTTGAACTCAGGATCCAGATGGATCTCTGCCTCCTGAGTGCTAGGATTAAAAGTGTGCACCACCACGGCCTGACCTCTGTCTAACCTAGTGGTTGGCTCTGTCCTCTGATCCTCAGACAAAATTTATTGGAGAACACACTATTATCACCACAGAAAAGGGACTGTAGGTAAGGCATTCTTAGAAGCAATGTTTTTTCCTAGAGATTGTTATGGGAAAATCTGTATGCTGTAAATATATGTGTTTCTGCTTAAGGTGCCTGCTGATTGGTTTAATAAAGAGCTGAATGGCCAATAGGTAGGCAGGAGAAAATGGGTGGGACTTCGGGAGAGAGAGGGGAACTCTGGGAAGAAGAGGAAGAGGCAAGAAGAGATGCCAGTGGGACATAAAAAATAAGAGAGCCAAGCGGTGGTGGCGCATGCCTGTAATCCCAGCACTCAGGAGGCAGAGGCAGGTGGATCTCTGTGAGTTCGAGGCCAGCCTGGTCTACAGAGCTAGTTCCAGGACAGCTTTAGCTGTTACACAGAGAAACCCTGTCTCAGAACTAAAAAACACTGCTCTGGTTGTAATCAAGGACAGAACTTGAGGAGATAAAACAAAAAATTCAGGAGAGACAAGAAAACAAGTATTTTGGCAAACTGCTATAAATGATCAGAGACCAAAACTAAAAATACAAATAAATGGCAATGAAATTGAAGGTTTAGTAGACACAGGATCAGATGTAACAATAATTTCACCCAAATCTTGGCATCCAGAGTGGCCTCTTCATGATGTATTCAGCTTCTAGGGTATATAGCCGTGAATTTATGGGGACATGATTTGTTGCCACAATGGAAAACACAGATTAACATTCCTCCAATCTCAGAAACAAACCATAAAAGAAAGAATGCTTCTGAGAAAAATATTAAAAGGTATTATCAAGAACAGTTACAGACTGTTCAGGTTGTACATAAACAGGACACAATAGCTGTTGGTCTTTCAAAGGTACCAAGTGCGGCTGGAGAGATGGCTCAGTAGTTAAGAGCACTGGCTGCTCTTCCAGAGGTCCTGATTTCAATTCCCAGCAACCACAAGGTGGCTCACAACCATCTCCAGTGGGATCTGATGCCCTCTTCTGGTGTAAAGGTGTACATGCAGATCGAGCACTCATAAACATAAAACAAATCTTTAAAATGGTTAACTGACAAACTTATGTGGTTGTAACAATGGCCTTTGACATCAGAAAAAGTACAAGCACTAGAAGAGCTGGTACAGGAGCAGCTAAATGCTCAACATATTGAAAAATCAACCATTCCCTGGAATTCTCCTGTATTTGTTATTAGAAAAAAATCGGGGGGGTGGGGGCTGGAGAGATGGCTCAGTGGTTAAGAGCACCGACTGCTCTTCCAGAGGTCCTGAGTTCAATTCCCAGCAACCACATGGTGGCTCACAACCACTTGTAATGAGATCTGGTGCCCTCTTCTGGCCTGCAGGGATACATGCAGGCAGAATACTGTATACATAATAAATAAATAAATCTTAAAAAAAAATCTGGAAAATGGAAATGTTAACAGATTTAAAAGTCATAAGTAAGGTGACTCAGCCAATGGGCTCCTTACAGCCTGGAATTCCCCTGCCTTCATTACTTAAGGGATGGTCTGTTATAGTGATTGATTTAATAGACTTGTTTTATCACTATACCTTTACAAGAACAGGATAAAGAAAAATGTGCCTCGACAGTGCCTTCTTATAATAATGTTCAACCTGTTAAAAGGTATTAGTGGAAAGTTCTTCCAGAAGGAATGTTAAACAACTGAACTTTGTGTCAATATTTTGCACAACAGTCCTTAGAAATAATTCATAAACAGTTTCCTCAATCTAAAATTTATCATTATATGGACAATATCTTACTGGCTGATTCAGATACAGATACCTTATAAAAAAGTTTGATGAAGTAAAGAGAATTTTGCTTTGATGGGGATTACATATTACAAATTGCTCCTGAAAAAATACAGAGAAGAGATTATATCAATTATCTAGAATATAAGAAAGGTTTATAGAAAATTCAACCACAGTAAGTACAAACTCTAATCAATTACAAATTCCTAATGATTTTCAAAAATTGCTGGCAGTTATTAACTGGCTATGGCCCACAATTGGATCAAGAGCTAAGTAATTTATTTCAAACTTTATAAGGTGATAAGGACTTAAAAAGTCCAAGAAAATTATCAGCTTAGGCTGAGAGAGAATTGGCTCTGGTAGAAAAGAAATTACAGGATGCACATGTGGATCGCTTGGATCCAAAGCGTGATTTTATTTTAGTTATTTTGCCTTCTACCAATTCTCCCACAGGAATTCTTATTCAGAGAGAAGATAATATCTTAGAATGGATATTTTTAGCACACAGAGTAAAAGAATAAAGACCTATGTAGGAAAGGTTTCTGAACTGATTCTGAAAGGAAAAATGAAACTTTGCCAATTAGCAGGAATATACCCAGCAGAAATTTTACTAATGCTGAAATTGCCTCATTATGGGCAGAAAATGAACACTGGCAAAGAGCTTGCAGTAATTTTTTGGGAAGAGTAACAACAAATATATCAAAATCAAGAAATTTCAGTTTATAAAAAGAACTAATTGGATTCTTCCTCATATAGTAAAAGGGAAACCAATTTTTGGAGCCCCTACATTCTATACTGATACAAATAAATCAGAAAAGGCAGGTTATAAATCAGGAAATTAAAGTAAAGTGGCTCAAAGCCCTTATGGTTCAGTTAAAAAATTCAGAGCTGTATGCCATTCTTATGATATTATTAGATTTATTAGATATTATTATTTTTCTGAATCTCTTAATATAGTTACTGACTCTCAATATGGAGAAAGAGTTGTTTTACATATTGAAACCACTGAACTTATTCTGGATGATTCAAAATTAACATCACTCTTTATTCAACTACAACAAATAATTAGAAATAGAAATCGTCCCTTGTATATAACACATATCAGATCCTGTACATGTCTACCAAGCCTTCTAGCATAAGGTAATGATGAAATTGATCAGCTAGGTAGGTAGGAAATGTGCTAGAAGCCTCAGAATTTTATAAGAAACATCATGCTAACAGCAAATGTTTGAAGAAAGATTTTTCTGTCATTTGGCAACAAGCCAAGGAAATTATAAGGAAATGTCCTACTTGTTCTTTGTATAACCAAACTCCATTACCTGCAGGAAGTAACCCAAAAGGTACCCAAAGAAATGAAATCTTGTAAATGCATGTGTTTCATTTTGCAGTTTAGAAAATTAAAGTATGTATACCACACCAAAGATACATATTCAAGATTTCAATGGGCAACTGCTCTGAGTTCTGAAAAGGATGATTCTGTCATTACACATTTATTAGAAGTTATAGCCATTATACCTGTACAAATTAAGACCAACAATGCTCCAGCATATCTCTAGTAAAACGAAACAGTTTTTTGCTTATTACAACATAAGCATATCACAGGTATACTACACAATCCTACAGGACAAGCAATTATAGAAAGATATAAGCACACTTTAAATGATATACTTAATAAATAAAGAGGGGTAATAAAGACCCCCAGAGATAGGTTACACAGTGCTTTATTAATTTTATTTGTTTTTGTTTTTTGAGACAGGGTTTCTCTGTGTAGTTTTGCGCCTTTCCTGGAACTCACTTTGTAGACCAGGCTGGCCTTGAACACACAGAGATCCACCTGCCTCTGCCTCCCGAGTGCTGGGATTAAAGGCGTGCGCCACCACTGCCCGGCAACTTTAAAACCTTTAAATGGTAATGAGAAAGGAACAACAGCTGTGGAGAGACACTGGATTGTAGAAAAAAAAAAACAACTGCTAAATTAAATCAGCCTGTACATTTTAAAGATGTGTTGACCTCAGAATAGAAACTGGGATATGTGTTATGTTGGGGAAGAGGTTTTGCCTTTTTTTCCACAGGATAAAAAAAGCTGTGGATACCATAAAGATTGATAAAGATTAGATTTGAACAGAAGAGACCTCTTGATTAGGAGAGGCAACAGTTCATCATATAGCTTGGTCATTCAATCCAAACTAACTTACAAAGACTTACAAATATCTTTCATTTGATTGGGCATGAAAAAAAACAAAAAAACCCCCAATAGTTTCAAATGACAGTTTACCAAAGGCACACTTATGGTTGCTGGGAATTGAACTCAGGACCTCTGAAAGAACAGCCAGTGCTCTTAACCGCTGAGCCATCTCTCCAGCCCCCCCATTTCTCTTTTTAACTACATTTTGCCTCTGGGCTTTTTATCTTTCTTTCTTTCTTTTTCTTTAGATTTATTTATTTATTATGCATACAGTGTTCTGTTTGCATGTATCCCTGCAGGCCAGAAGAGGGAGCCAAATCTCATTACAGATGGTTGTGAGCCACCACGTGGGTGCTGGGAATTGAACTCAGGACCTCTGGAAGAGCAGTCAGTACTCTTAACCTCTGAGTCATCTCTCCAGCCCCCTTTCTTTTTTCTATATATCTTTTATTCCTTCTTACTCCATGGCTGGTCGTGTAGCTGGCGGCCCCTGGCATCCTCCTCTTCTCTCTTTCTTGCTCCTCTCTTCCTCTGTCTGGCAGCCCTCCCTATTTCTCTCTCCAGCCTAGCTATTGGCCAGTCAGCTCTTTATTAGACCAATGAGGTGTTTTAGGCAGACAAAGCAACACAGCTTTACATTGTTAAACAAATGCAACATAAAAGAATGCAACACATCTTTGCATCATTAAACAAATATTCCACAGTATATACACATGTAACACACCTTAAACTAATATTCCACAACATTTGGATCTGTTAGTGAATCAAACTTGTTTTCTAAATCTCTAAGAGTTGGAGTATTTGGAGCTAAGGTAGAATATTTGACCAGGGTGGTGGTAGCTCATGCCTTTAATCCCAGCAGAGACAGGGGGATCTCTATAAGTTAGTTGTTTTCTAAATTCTAGAGTGAACAAGGGGGTGAAGGTGCATGCCTTTAATCCCACCACCCAGGGACAAAACCTCCTAATTGGTATGTTTGCACACTAGAAAAATCACAGACCATATTTGCAGATTATTATAAAAATCCTCTACAGGATTACTAGAAAGGCAGCTAATTTCCAATGGAGACAGGAACAAAGAGCAGCTTTTGAGACTAAGGTAAGCTATTCTCCATGTATGCAACCCTGACCTATATTGAAGCAGATGATACCCTAATTATGGATATCATATTTATTGGTGAATTGGCAACTGGGGATTCTTCATAAAGCAAAAAGGAGTCCACCAACATTTGTCTGTTGGCTTCTATTGCAAATGATTTCCATATGCAGAGAATAAATATTGTCTCTTTGAGAAACAAATCTGGCCATTTTATGACGCATGGAGAATCTTATTTTTTTTTATTTTTTTATTTTTTTTGGTTTTTTTTTTTTTGAGACAGGGTTTCTCTGTGTAGCTTTGCGCCTTTCCTGGGACTCACTTGGTAGCCCAGGCTGGCCTCGAACTCACAGAGATCCACCTGGCTCTGCCTCCCGAGTGCTGGGATTATAGGCGTGCGCCACCACCGCCCGGCTTGCATGGAGAATCTTTTTTTTTTTTTTTTTTTTTTGAATTCAGAAATTCCAACATTTATTTAAAATGAGACATCTGCAGAGCAAATAATTCTTAAATTGTGATTCAGGCTGAACCAACTTCATAAAAATATGCTGAGACCAGGCAAATCCACAGATTTCAACTACAAGTTCACTTCTTTGCCCATTCTTCTCTCTTCTTTCCCGAATAACCTCTTTCAGATAAGAGTTCAAGGGAGAATTTGTCCTGTTCTAACTCCTCATATTTTGTCCACTGCTCCTTAGGCAAGATCTGATGCCTCAGTTGGGTCCAGGGCTCTCTCAATGCTAAACAGTCTGCTGTTTAGAAGGCCAGGAAGCCTTCTTATGGCTTCGTTCACATCTTCAGTCTCAGATGCTGTATGATCTCACATTAACCCGTGAGGCCGGCCGGCATTCTCGCATGGAGAATCTTATACCCAGTCATTGCCAACTATCCTATGGTCATGAGGGCACCTCTTACAATGATGGATTGGATCTGTTTGAAAGCAGAGTCCTTTTCAGGCTTAGCCATGGAAGGAAAGTTATTACAGTGAAACTGGTACCTATCTGAATTCCTTCGTGACCAGGATGTGGTAGCAAAGAGGTCTGAGCCTTCCTGCACTGAGGAAATAGCTCAGTTGCCCATAATTCACCTCTTCCCCAAAAGAGGCACCTATAGAACTGTGGGGGATTAATGGAATGATCATAACATTTGGTTAACACATGGTTTACTGATGGTTCATCAAGCACTGACGGAACCAAAACTAAGGGAAAGTGGCAGCCCCTAGACGGGAATGGCCAGTACTGAGAAGGAACCACAAAATCAGCACTATTGGCTGTAAGACAAACAACTAGGAAAACAAAAGGAAAATCTTCTCCAATTCATGGTGCGTGTGCAATGGTACAGCTATATGGCCATCAAAATTTACTGACAGATAAATGGCAAAGATACCCGTTCATAGGAGGCATGAATGGAAATGGCATAACCTAGCAAAACTTAGCAAAGACATCAAGTTTTATGTTTTATGTAGTTCACACAGGCCAAACAGACAAAAATGTCTGAAAATAATGAAATAGTGAACAAACTGTCATCATGTTTAATTAAGACTAGAATATTAAAATTTGCCATGGAACAAACTCAGAATAAATCAGCAAGAATGACAGATTACACATTCAAAACACTTGAAAGTTTATCCCTAACACTAAAAAGTAAGAAGAAATGGAGAACCAAATTAAACCAGGACAACCCTATGAGAATAATTATTATAATGAATCCATAGCCGTCACACCTTTAATCCCAGCACTCGGGAGGCACAAATAGGCACATAAGAATTACAGTGATTTAAATTTAAAAGCCACTTGCAACCGGGCGGTGGTGGCGCATGCCTTTAATCCCAGCACTTGGGAGGCAGAGCCAGGAGGATCTCTGTGAGTTTGAGGCCAGCCTGGGCTACCAAGTGAGTTCCAGGAAAGGCGCAAAGCTACACAGGGAAACCCTGTCTCGAAAAACCAAAAAAAAAAAAAAAAAAGCCCCTTGCAAAAGGCAGGCTGAAATTCAAAGTGAAGTCCTTTGTGATCTAAAAAAAATACATTTAAACTTTGTATTTATGTATAAAGAGAAAGGGAAATATAGGTATATTTATCCACAATACTAAGGTATATTTAGTTTCAAAAGAATATTTTTTGTTTGTTTGTTTGAGACAGGGTTTCTCTGTGTAGTTTTGGTGCCTGTCCTGGACTAGCTCTGTAGACCAGGCTGTCCTCGAACTCACAGAGATCCACCTGCCTCTGCCTCCCAGTGCTGGGATTAAAGGCGTGCGCTACCACCGCCCGGCCAGAAGAATTTATTTATTTATTTATTTATTTATTTATTTATTTATTTATTTATTTATTTATTTATTTTGGTTTTTCGAGGCAGGGTTTCTCTGTAGCTTTGCGCCTTTCCTGGGACTCACTTGGTAGCCCAGGCTGGCCTCGAACTCACAGAGATCTGCCTGCCTCTGCCTCCCGAGTGCTGGGATTAAAGGCGTGCGCCACCACCGCCCGGCTGAAGAATTTTTTTAAATTGAAAGATAATACTTTTGTCAAAAAACTTGTTGCCCTAGGAAAGACATAACCTGCCAAAAAAGGAACTTCCCGCCACCTCAGAGTTAGGGTTGGAGCAGGGTTTTGCTTTTATCCTTCCAGGAGAATAAACATCTAGCTAAGGAATCTGGAGACCACTGGACAAGTGAAACATCTGAAGAAAAAGGACAGAACATCAAGAGAAAACGTCCCAAGAAAGAGTAAATTTGCCAAGTGGAATTGCCCACCTCCTGCTGATGGGCTTGAAATCCCGGCTCGGAGCCCTAGACTATTGCCAGCACCCATGCCACCATCTTGCCCCTTCCTGCAGGAGATCCGCCTCATGTAGGGGGGTAGAAGGGGTAGGATAAGCTCCCTTCTTTCTTCCCTCCGTGTGGCTGGCCGGCCAATGGTAGATTCTCAAATGCTTGTCTCTGCTGCCCTCTACAGACATAAGTGGTAAACGGTTTTTATGTGGTCCCAACTCAATTAAAAATTAAAGCTGGATCTCTGTGAGTTCGAGACCAGCCTGGGCTACCAAGTGAGTTCCAGGAAAGGCGCAAAGCTACACAGAGAAACCCTGTCTTGAAAAACCAAACCAAAAAAAAAAAAAAAAAAAAAAAAAAGCTGGTTTTGGGTTGGAGCGTAGCTCACTCCTTCTTTAAACCCATGCAAGCTTGTTAAAGGAAAATCCAGAATCTCTGTGTCATATCAGAAGAGCCACCTGGTATGGGACAGAGGAAAACAAAAGATGAGGGACTATCTATTGCCGCTAATCTCATAATCTTGTGGTTTCCATTTGACTTTCTAAAACCTTTCTATTTAAACAAAAAGGGGGAAATGCCGCAGGATACTTGATCACACTGCAAACCCCAAGATTTACAATATATTGCAATATTTACTGGAAAAAAAAAAACTCAGCCCTAGCCCACACCTTTAATACAAGAGCTTTCTGCTTGAATATTATAAACAGGATTAAATAAAGTCAGCATTGGTCAAGAGGCAGAGCAAGCAACCAGTTGACAGGAAGTGAACAAGAAAAAAAACAGAGAGTAAGAGGGAGTCAGCAGGATGGAGAGAGACACACACAGGAAGTAGAAGGGAGGGACACTGAGTTGGAGGAATCTTGTATGAGGTAGCGTAGGAGAAAGGTCTTTTCTGGGATGTCAGCAGAGGAGGAAGGTCAGCTGGGTGCTTTCTCTGCCTCTCTGAGCTAGCGGCTTCCACCCTAGCACCTGGCTCCCACATCTTTAATGGTAAAATTGGACGACTGAGATTTATCAAAACCAACTTGGTGTCACAACATAGCAGGAGCTCTGGACCTCCTACTGAAGCCCTCTTCCACCCTGAGACTCCATTACAGAGCCCTGAACTTCCAGGTTCATTTGAGTGGGCTTGTAGATGCCTGTGCTGGGGTGGAGACTAGCATAGTCCTGGAGCGGCCCTGGCTGCCTCTGGCTGAATGACTGAGACCATCTGTCCAGGTAGAAGGGGTATAGGGGTCTGTGATCTCCACAGCCAGCAGAGTGACTATCAGCGGGAGGCAAGAAGACAGTTTGGTTCAACACGACTCAGTAGCCGGTGTTGGTTCAAACTTCTGAGTCTACCTTGAGTAGCTTATTTTAGGAATATTTAAGCACAGCACGATTTGGTGAAAATTATTCTGGAGATAATTAATTCAATCCCATGTGCACAACAAAGCATACATAAATCTCCTTGAGGAACAAAGCAAGCTAAATACAGATTGCACATGACTACATTGAAACTCATGTAAACCTTTGTAAAGGTCCCATAGATTGAGAAAAACAGGTTTATGATTGACAGAAAAATAACAAACTTATGATACGGGTCTGGGGGAGGGTCCAGTGCCAGAGAAGTCTCTAGCCACACATGTACCACAAAGGTCACCCAGCCTTCTGGGCTGAAAACAGGTTTTGCATTCCTTCCCGTGAAGGAACAACATGGTGTGTTTAACATTCTGGTTTCCCCTAGTGCTTATCTGTGAGCACAAAGACCTCCATGTCGCCTACACCGAGGGACCTGTGCTGTTGCTTCTACGGCATGCTCATATCAAAGGGTGAGGCCACATCTAAGCAGCAGAGACAGGCTTTCTGTAGCAAAATAGTTGAAGAGACACTGGGGTGCCAAGTCTTGAGAGGGACTTTCTTTGGGGGCCCTTCTGCAATACATGGAACCAGGGCAGGGTGAACTATCTGGAAGTCTTAAGCACAGGCTGCTGCTGCTTCCTGTTAGCCCTTCTCCCCCAAGTCCCCTGACCTCCTTGCCCGACACGGCCCAATGGGCTCCCACTTTGGTAGGGGTCACAATCAAGTCCTTTCCATACCCATAAGGCCACTGACTCCTCTGGCTTTGTTTCCACCATTTTCTTTTTCTTTCTTTCTTTTCTTTTCTTTTTTTTTTTTTTTTTTTTTTTTTGGTTTTTCGAGACAGGGTTTCTCTGTGTAGCTTTGCGCCTTTCCTGGAACTCACTCTGTAGCCCAGGCTGGCCTCGAACTCACAGAGATCCTCCTGGCTCTGCCTCCCGAGTGCTGGGATTAAAGGCGTGCACCACCACTGTCCGGCTTGTTTCCACCATTTTCTTTTGAGAGACGTCCTTGTGGTTTCTCCAACTGCAGACTCCGGAAGTGATCTTGCTGGACCCTCCCACTCTATCTGCAGGAAGGCACATTTGCTAAGGAGGGTCAGCCACACCCAGGAGCACTGCCGTCCCAGGGCCTTTGCGCTGGTCCCTAGTCACCTGGAATATGTTTTACCCCTGAAAACACTTGACTCTCTGTCTCATTTCAAGCTGTGGTCCTCGGAGGTGTCCAGCCCAGTCCCTCAAGTCTCTGTGTGTGGCTTTATATGTCTGATGTCTGAGTAGGGAAGTATCCTGAGTCAGCCAGGTGGGTGCAGAAAGGAACCAGAGATTGGTGAAATTTACCATTTCTTTCTTTCTTTCTTTCTTTCTTTCTTTCTTTCTTTCTTTCTTTCTCTCTCTCTCTCTCTCTCTCTCTCTCTCTCTCTCTCTCTCTCTCTCTCTTCCTTCCTTCCTTTCAAGATTTATTTATTTATTATGTATAAATAAAGTGAAAGTGTTCTGCCTGCATGTGTCCTTGCAAGCCAGAAGAGGGAACCAGATCTCATTGCAGGTGGTTATGAGCCACCATGTGGTTGCTGGGAATTGAACTCAGGACCTCTGGAAGAGCAGCCAGTGCTCTTAACCACTGAGCCATCTCTCCAGCCCAAAATTGATCATTTCTGAGAGTGACACAGGGTGCAAGTTGAGGCTGAGAATGCTCAGGATGAATGTGAGAGCCAGAAAATGGGGGATGAAGTGAAAGAGAAGGAATTGCAGCCTACATGCCAGTGGCTGCTTGTCCAGGATCATGTTTGCTGTGTGTCAGTCTCTGGCAAAATTAGAAAAACAAGAGCCATGTGTGAAGTTAGATGTGGTGATTTACACTTGTAATCCCAGCACTTGGGAGGCTGAGGCAGGAGGGTTGCCAAAAGTTTGAGGACAGGAGGTGGGTGGGTATGGTGGTGCATATCTTTGTTTTTTTGTTTTTCAAGACAGGGGTCCTTTCTGTCCTGGAATTCGCTTGCTTTGTAAATCAGGCTGGCCTCCGAACTCCTGAGATCCACCTGCCTCTGCCTCCTGAGTACTGGGATTAAAGGCGTGTGCTACCACCGCCCGGCGGTGGTGCATACCTTTAATCCTTGCTCAGGGCAGTACAAGGCAGAGAGAAGACACAGGTAAGCAAGCAGAGGCAGCCAGCAGCCAGGGCAGCAGTGGGAACTCATAAATATATATTTATTCCTGTTCCAGGCTGGTCAGGTCTACATAATGAGACCGTCTCAGAAAAAGGAAATGGAGCTGAACATAGACACCTGGCTAGATCCTATTTGTATGACCCAGGACCAGAACCTGTGTTCAGCTTCATCAGTAACATAGGGACAACAGAATGATACCCACGGTTCCATGCCATTAAACACGTCAGTGTCTGGCAACTGGAGCAGCTTCTGGAAATGCTGGGACGCTTGATGGTCTGCACACTGCAAAGCCAGTGGTGGGACTGCAAGAGCAGCTGTGACCTTCCAATGCCAGGGTTGGTACCTTGGGCCTTCAGGCAAGGGCCCACTCAGAACCACTGAGAAGGTGCTGGGGTTATCTGGGCATTAATAGTTATTACCTGAGGATTGGCTCCCTGGTGCATTCCTAACCTGCACGTTCTAATGAAGTGGTCTCACTCTTCAAGACACAGCAGCGGCCAGCCTTCTGCTTCTTTGGAGAGCAGCGCCTAGACTAGCCTGGATCCTAGTTGGGAAGCCCCACCCACTGGGTCCATCCCACTAGGCGCGTCCCAGAAAGACTTTTGTCCGCCTTCGGCCGCCTTCCAACGCTTGCCCGCTTCCGCCTTCGTCCACGTGGTCTGCATCGGGGGTCCGCGGCGCCGTGAGTGGGGCCGGCGGGACAGTCCACGCTCCGCACGCGCGCCGGCTGCGCGATCGCTAGGGCGGCGGGCGGAGGGCAAGGGGCTGTAGTGGGGAAACAGGTCAGCCTCGGATCAGGAGCGCCGCAGGGCCGGAGCTAAGAATTCAGGAAGACGGGGCAGGGGTGTCGGGGGTGCAGAGTTCGTCAGGGATCCGTGAGGTCGAGGGTCGGCGACCGCCACCCCGCCGCGCATGGGCTTCCCCCGCCTGTGGGCCGCACTGCTGAGAGCCTGGGGACGGTGGACGGCGTGCCCTGGCCCGCGCGTGCCCGGGTAAAGACCCCGCGACCGGCGCCTCTGCCCTGAGTCCCCACTGCTGCCCTGGCTGCTGCCTCTGCTTGCTTACCCGTGTCTTCTCTCTGCTTTGAGACTCTACCGCTGCCTTGTACTGCCCCGAGCTATCTGCTTCTGGCCAGAAGCGCTGCCTGCTTGTGTCCAGCTGTGCCTCAAACTCCAACCCCGGAGTTGCCACCGTTTCCCAACCCTGCCAGCCACCCTGTCACTGATGAGCCAGACTGGTCTGCCATTAGGCAGGGTCTGCAGAGTCCGTTGAGCCAGGCAGAGCTGGGGCCTCCCATCAGGTTCTGTTGTTGTATCTTTTACCATCTTGGTCACCCATGCCTGTTTCCTCAGCCTGCCCCCTATGGCTGGAAACAAGGTGCCACCAGCGCTGGCTTCACACCAAGACAGGAAGGTCCGAGGTGGCTGGGTCTGGGAGGAGACGCAGCGTCCTCCCAAGAGGGTCAAGGGCGGTGAGGATGAAGAGCCTCCACGAAAGCTGCCAAAGCGTAAAATTGTGCTGCTCATGGCCTACTCTGGCAAGGGCTACCACGGCATGCAGGTGAGGAGGGCTGCGCCTAGACCGCAACCTACCTGGGTCAGCTCCTGGTTCCCCTGATGCTGCTCAGAGCGAGGCCATCCCAGGAAATAGCAAAAACTGAGAGTTCTCTCCATAGGAGACTTGGGCGATTGTCTTCCACTATGGTTAGGCCAGCTCTGTGGCCGATTCACATGTGACCTTGGGAGCAATGACTCTTCATCATTAGGATGGCACCTGTATAAGAACCTACTGAACTATGTGACGTGGGGCAGGTTTACTGATGCTGAGAGTGGAGACTGGCAGGTGCTATCTGTCCAGTACCCTGAGGGGCGGCTCTGCTGAAGAGTATTAGGGGCCCTGGGGCAAGCTGGAACCTAGGCTCTATCTCTAACCCATGAACTTGACCTTCTGAAAGGGGTGCTGACCAGTGTGGGAAGAATCTTCTTTCCTGTCACCTCTGCTGTTAACATTGTGTCCCCCCCCCCCCTTTTGTTGTTTTGTTTTGTTGTGTTTTGTTTTGTTTTTCAAGACAGTTTCTCTGTGTAACAGCCCTGGCTGTCCTGGAACTCACTCTGTAGACCAGGCTGGCCTTGAACTCACAGAGATCAGCCTGCCTCTGCCTCCAGAGTGCTGGGATTGAAGACATGCACCACCACACCCGGCTTTAAAACAGATTTTAACCTTTGTTTGTATTTTGTATATCTGGGTGTTTTGCCTGCCCAAGTTCATGCACTGCCCTCATAGGCTAGAAGAGGGTGTAGGATCCCCTGGGACTGGAGTGACAGGCAGTTGTTAGCTGCCATCTGGGTGCTGAGAGTCAAGCCCAGTCCTCTAGAAGAGCAGCCAGTGCTCTTAACCACTGAGCCATCTCTCTGATCCCTGTTCTCTCTTTCTAAATCTTAATCTTGCCAGGCTGTGGTAGCAGATGACATTAATCCCAGTAGAAGTAGGCGGATCTCTGGGAGTTCTAGGCCAGCCTGGTCTCCAAATCGATTCCTGGACAGCCAGGACTGTTACACAGAGAACCCTGTCTCAAAAAAAAAAAAAAAAAAAAAAAAACCAGAACAAAACAAAAAACACCACCACCAGAATACCTTAATCTTGATCCACAGGATGTTCATTGCTGTGATGTGTCCAACCAAAACAGTGGCTCCAAAATATACTGTCTGGTCAGGCATGATAGTGATTTTGAGAATGAATGATTCTCAGCAGTGACACAAGTCATGTTCTGTTCTACTTTAAAAAAGATCCTGGGCTGACTGGTATGGTGGCACATGCTTGTCATCCTGGCATTCAGGAAGTTGGTGCAGGAGGACTGCAAATTCAAGGATAGTCTGGGCTAAGGAGTCAGACCATGTCCCTCTCCAGTTTAAAAAAAAAATAAAAATAAAAGGGCTTCACAGTAATTTAACTTAAACTATGACATTGGTGAGACCACACAGACTATTCACTGCTCCTGGGGTGACTGGTCTGCTTTTTTGAGGGCAGTTCTGATTATGGAAGATTTATTTACTATGTATGCAGTGTTCTGCCTGCATGTATGCCTGCATACCAGAAGAGGACACCAGATCTCATTACATGTGGTTGTGAGCCACCATGTGGTTACTAGGAATTGAACTCAGGACCTCTGGAAGAGCAGCCAGTGCTTTTACCCTTTGAGCCATCTCTCCAGCCTGCAAAGTTTTTACTGTAGGCTGTCTGAAGAATTTTGTGCCTTCCTAGTAAGATCCTGTTTGCCTCAGTTTCCCCACTAGGGAAATGACAAAGGTGCCTGGCTCATAGGGCTGAGTGGGGGTTGTGGTCGCTTTTTGTTACAATCTTTTTATGTCATTTGGGAAGTGTCCCTGACTTCACAGTGAGTTTTGGGGTTGACTTTAGTGGCAGTGAGAGTACACTTTGGAAAGATTTTCTCATGCAGGGAGCTTGGTCGAGGTGCTCACAGGCCTGTTTCCCTTGCGAAGGTTTTCTCTCAGAGCCAGGGATCCAAGTTTTGGGGATTGGTAGGATGTATCTGATTATGTCTGAGTTTGTGCCGTCATGCATACCCCGGACCATGGTTAGGGTAGGCTGAGAGGTGCAGCATTAGAGCTAGTTCCAGAAGTGATGCTCAGCTTCCTGGCATGCATACATCCCAAGAGCTCATGAAAACAGGATGTCCATTTTTTTCTTTAGAGGAATCTGGGGTCCTCTCAGTTCAGGACCATTGAAGATGATTTGGTATCTGCCCTAGTCCAGGCAGGTTGTATCCCTGAAAACCATGGCACAGACATGAGGAAGATGTCCTTCCAGCGATGTGCTCGCACAGACAAGGTATGTGTCCCATTTGCCTGCTGCTTTCACTGTCCTGTCATCTCAGGGTCCACCTGTCAGAAGGGATCCTAGCCAGGGGTCATGCCTGATGATATGATAGCAATTTTGATAGTAGTGACATGGTTTGTTTTCTGTTCTACTTAGAAAATAAAAACAAAACATAGGTTGGCTGCGTTGGTGGCACTTGTCTATCATGCCAGGATTTGCGGGGAAGAACACTTTGTTTAGTTGTAGGGAGGGCCAGGAGTACAGACTGGTAAGCTGGTGCTGGGTCCCAGGTGGGGGCTGCACAAGGCCCTGTCTTCACTGGCCTTTGCTTTCTTTGGATAGCTCTGTCCGAGGCCAAAGTCTTTGCCTCACAGCCACGCATGATAGCCCCCCACAAAGTAGATAGGATTATTTAGGGTGACTGCACTTATTTTGTTTAGGTGGGTGAATTCCCCCCCCCCCAATTTTGGTTTTGATTTTTTTTTTAATCTGAGACAACAAAAGATGATTTATTGGGTTGGAGAGAGGATTTAGCATTTAAGAGCACTTAGTGTTCTTCCAGAGGACTAGAATTTGGTTCCTAGCACCCATATCAGGTGACTTACACCTCCCATAACTCCAACTCCAGGGGATCCAATGCCTCTGACACTTTTGGGTACCTATACACATAATTAAATATTAAAAGAAGTGTATAAAGAATACACATAATTTAAAAATTAAAAAAAAAGAGAGATGCTTTATTGGCCACAGCTCAGAACAAACAGAAGTAGTCCGGGATGTCACAGGTCCGGGGCAAAGACAGACACAGGCTGTTTTGGTTCTAAACAAGGCAGGTCTCACAGGCTGTCTTTGCGATTGGATGGTGACGGAAGTTCTAACTCCAGGAGAAACAAATTATGAACAGTAGCCTGTAGTGCAACAACTTACACCAGTGTCTCCGGTCAGTCTCCAGCCTCTGGCATTTCTTATACCTGATCCCACAGCCTTTGGGGACCCCTATGCTTCTGCCTGTACATTTGCTTCTTCCTCCACCTATGTACTTGTGACTGATTGCTGATAGAGCTAGGTAGGGTAATCCTAACAGTCTGCATCATTTATCTGAACAGCCAAGATGTGTTTATTGCAACATACAGTTGGTGTGAGCATCTACCAGTGGGACATGTCTTCACTCTCCCTATGTGGGCACCAGGACTTTTTCTTATTGTTGTTGTGTGGGAGTATGGGTGTGCACGCGTGGAAGTCTATCATAGGCTCCAGGGATCAGGTTATCAGGCTTGCATGGCAAATGCTATCACCTACTCAGCCATCTCTCCTGCCTGAGTGAGAGGTCTTTGACAACATTGTGTACCCACGGGATAAGCATATTGCCACAGTGGCTCATCCCACAGAAGAGACTGCGTGTGGCTGATGGCCTAGCTTTTGTAGTCCAGACTGTGAGGCTGAGGCAGAAGGATTTCAAGTTTGAAGACAGCCTAGGCCACAGAGTTCAAGGCTTTATAGCAGGACTCTGTCTTAAAACAAACAAGAGAAGAACACTGGGTCTACTTATGCACACTTGTCATCCCCTCAGAGGAGGGGTTGTAGGAAGATTGTTGAAAGTCTGAGGTCAGCTCGGTGTACACCATGAGTTACAGGCCAGCCAGGGTCACCTGGGGAGACCAAACAAACGAATAACAACAAAAACAAGCACAGTGAGAACAAGGTGGTCCCTTAACTGCTTGTTGCCTGTGCAGGACCAGAATGGGGTGCTGCTGGCTGAGCTGGAGTGTTGGCTGCCTCTTCTGGCCTCAGGACCAGGGTGTAAGGGTTGTGCTGGAAGACAAGACCCCTAACCCATCTCTCTTCTCTGCTCTGTTTTCTTTGCAGGGTGTGTCTGCAGCTGGGCAGGTAGTATCCCTAAAGGTGTGGCTAATTGATGACATTCTGGACAAGATCAACAGCCACCTTCCATCCCACATTCGGATTCTGGGTAAGCTTCCCTGTGCGAGCACCCTAGTGGCCTCGTGTGGACAGAGGCTGTGTTTGCCAAGCCCTTTGGGAAGTGGGGAACCTTGCAGGTGCCCAGCAGGTGCTGGGGTGCTGTGAAATTCAGTGTTGCTCCCTCAGGATTAGCTAGTTGAGCACACAGTTCCATGGTCTTTGGCTATACTGCTCTGATAATCTGTGGGTACTTTTCTCATAAAGTGATGGTTGTGAACATGGAGACAGATGGTTAAAACAAGGCCAGCGGTGCTCTTTTGTAATAGGACGGGCAAATGGACTTAGAGAACCTGGAGCCTCATACTTGTTCCAAGCCGTATTTCTAGCCCCTTTTAACTTTTTTTTTTTTTTTTTTGTAATTATTCATTTTGTTTCACATGCATTGGTATTTTGCCTGCATGTATGTCTGTATGAGGGTATCAGATCCCCTAGAACTGGAGATACAAACAGCTGTGATCTGACATGTGGGTGCTGGGAAATGAACCCAAGTCCTCTGGAAGAGCAGCCAGTGCTCTTTTTTGTTTGTTTGTTTGAGACAGGGTTTCTCTGTGTAGTTTTGGTGCCTGTCCTAGATCTTGCTCTGTAGACCAGTCTGGCCTCAAATTTACAGAGATCCGCCTGGCTCTGCCTCCCGAGTGCTGGGATTAAAGGGGTGCGCCACCACCGCCCGGCTCTACAGCCAGTGCTCTTAACTGCTGAGCCATCTCTCCAGGCACCCACTCCCACTTTAACTTCTTTTAAATTTGTTTTGTTTTGTTTGAGACAGGGTCTTTCTATATAGCCCTGGTGGCTGTCATAGACCTCACTATGTAAACTAGGCTGGCCTTGAGTCTATAGAGATCTGCCTGCTAGTGCTGGGATTAAAGGTGTGTACCATCACGCCTGGCTTTAAAAAGTTTTTAAAAAGTTATTATTATTATTTTTTTTGTTGGCAGTGCTAGGGCTTAAATTCACGGCCTTGTACATGGTAGTCAAGTTTTTTTTTCCACCTTTTCTTTTTTTCCCTTCCTATCTCTTTAGATAGGGTCTCACTGTATAGTCCTGGTTGGCCTGGAACTCTGCTGTGTAGACAGATTGACCCTGAACTCACAGAGATTTGCCTCCTGAGTACAGGGGTTAAAGCACTTAGTACCAGTAAAGTTTTCTGTCTCTGAGCTACGGTCCCTAGCCCACTTCCTAAAAAAAAAAAAAAAAGCTGTGCTAGACTGTGCTGAGAACAGTGAGTTCTTGTACATCCTGGGCCAGAGTAAAACTCTCTCAAAAATAAAATAAAATAAAATCTAAGCGACTAATATATAAATAAATAAGATGGCCTTTTAAGGGTCTTGCTGTTACATCCAGGGTATTCTTGATCTTACGGTTTTCTTGCCTCGCCCTGAATGCTGGATTTATGTGTGCACTACCATGCTTGGCAAATAGAGTACACTTTTATTTGGTTTAGTCTTTTTCTGACCTACGAGGACAGTTTCATCCTAGAATCCCCTAGAGTAAACCCTTTGAATGTCACTTTTGATCACCTTTGATGTGTCTTGCTATTCATGTCCAGGAAGAATATCCAATGAATTACCTCTAGTTTGGTGGTGTTTATTTATTTATTTTTTGTCTTGTTTTTCTGTTTGTTTTTGTTTTGTTTTCAAGACAGAGTTTCTCTGTGTAGCTCTCTCTGGCATGGTAGCCTCTTAGGGGCTGTATACCTAAAGAAAACTGACTCTCTTTGCCCAGCAGCCATAAATTGCCAATAGCTCTTCAGCTAGGGGTGAGAACCTCCAGTTTTGCCCAGTAGGTAGCATTTTCTGGCTTTTGAAATCTGCTCCTATATCTGTAGAAAGATTTAGCATTCTAGGTCCTAGTTACTTTCTTCAGATGGCTCCTGACTCAAGGCCTGGTCAAAAGCTGCCGCAGATTTATAACCTGGGCTTGGCATGTTTGCCAACTCCAGTCTCAGCAGACCCTTAGGTTTTTGTCATTTGGGTTTGTTTCATTCTGGGTTTCAGCACCGTGTGGATTCTGAGTTCAGAGTCAGAACTGGGTACCTGTCCTGGGCAAGTGGTGCCAGAATCATGCTGTCAGGATGTAACACCTTGGAAGCATTTCTGCTCACCTGGGTTTCTTACGTGCTGCCCTGTAGGACTGAAGAGGGTCACAGGCGGGTTCAACTCCAAGAACAAGTGTGATGCCAGGACCTACTGCTACATGCTACCCACCTTTGCCTTTGCTCACAAAGACCGGGATGTACAGGATGAGAGTTATCGCTTGAGTACGGAGACCTTGCAGCAGGTCAACCGACTTCTGGCCTGCTACAAGGGCACCCATAACTTCCACAACTTTACCTCACAGAAGGGGCCCAGAGAGCCCAGTGCACGCCGCTACATTCTGGAAATGTACTGTGAGGAGCCCTTTGTACGAGAGGGCCTGGAGTTTGCTGTGATCAAGGTGAAGGGCCAGAGCTTCATGATGCACCAGATCCGGAAGATGGTTGGCCTGGTGGTAGCCATTGTGAAGGGCTATGCCCCTGAGAGTGTGCTGGAGCGCAGCTGGGGCGAGGAGAAGGTGGATGTGCCGAAGGCGCCGGGCCTTGGCCTAGTCCTGGAGAGGGTACACTTTGAGAAGTACAATCAGCGCTTTGGCAGTGATGGGCTGCATGAGCCCCTGGACTGGGCCCAGGAGGAAGGGAAGGTGGCCGCTTTCAAGGAGCAATACATCTATCCCACCATTGTCAGCACTGAGCGGGATGAGCGGTCCATGGCCCAGTGGCTCAGCACTCTGCCTATCCACAACTTCAGTGCCACTGCGCTTGGTGCAGCTGGCACAGGTGCCAAGGTAGGAACCTGGTCTACAGTGGGCATATGTGTCCATGCTAGGGCTGGGTGGGCTGGGCAAACACTTGTCTTCGGCCCCAGTTGTAGATAGCAAGCTGAGTTCCAGAGACTCTCCAAAGTCATACAGCCCCTGGAGGAATGGGGATTATAGGGTCACTGGGCTATCTCCTGCTCCTGCCCCACCCTGTGATCTCGGCTGCTTGCTGAGGCAGTTGTTGACCTAGAATAGCCCAGCTGTCCTCTGTGCAAGCTTACTCATGGGCTGGCATTGAGCTGAATCTGCTGAGCAGTTTGGTTACAACTAAAGGTATAGGCTGCGTGTGCCTGTCTGTTCAGCTGCAGTCTGTTCCCGTGCCTCCAGTGGCCTTCCCTCTACTAGGGTGGCTTTGCTCAGCCCAAGCCCTTGGCACTGTGCCCAGGATTCCATTGTTTTCCCCTGTGGGCCCCACACGTGGGAGTGCCTACAAGTTGGGTCTCACAGTCCTTTTCCTGTCTGCACCCTTTCCTACAGGTCCCCAGTTCCCTGGAGGGCAGCGAAGGGGATGGAGACTCTGACTGAAACTGCAGCTGCTGCCACTGCTGTGAGGGTTGCGAGTGGAATCTCTGCACTTGCCTGTCTCTCAGGACAGGGAAGCCAAGAATTCTGGGGCCAGCTTGTGGATGTAGCCTGGCTTCATAACCTCAGGATATTAAATTCTCATCCCAGGAATCAGCCGCCTCTTTTAGCCCATGCATTGTGTGTATACACTTAGCATGAAAGGACACTTTTTTTAAAAAAAAGAAGTGATTTTTCTTATTAAATATGTTTTGCTTAGTGAATTATTCTTTCCCTCTTTTCCTTTTTTGGTTGTGAGATGAGTGGGACACTGCTGTGGTAGGGATAGCTGAAGGGCACAGAGGGTCAGCATGGGGGTGTGGTTGACAGGGCAAGCGGTAGATGTTGGTGAGTGCAGTGGTATGTCCTGTCAACAGCAGTATGCTCCCAACTGCCAGCTGTACCCTCTTTCTTCTATCCTGGCCTCTTTGAGTCCAGTCCAGTTTTCTCTGCAGTGGCTACATTGGTAACGTGAGCTCTTGGCTGTCATTTCATGCTACTTATTCTTGGGCTATGAAGAGATCCCCTTCAGCAGCCTCCACTTCCACGCCCTGGTGTTCCTCCTTTTGGGTCTCCTTTCTTCAACTGCATGGCTGTTCATGTCCCTCAGCAGGTGGGGGCTCCCACCTGAGCAGTGGAGTTGTGAAATGAAACTTCGAACCTTCCATTTTCTGGCCCCAGGACACTCCTCCTGTCCATTCTGTCTCTGAGACTTCCACACAGATTTGGAAGCTTAACCTCCACCTGCCTGCACAGAGCTTGGGTTGAAGCTTATTCCTCCTCACTGCATACCCTTTGCCTCGGTATTAGACTTGGATTACACTTCAGCCCAGTGTAATCCTTCCAGAACATCTCTTGCCTTTTCTGGGTCAAATTTCCAGTACAGATGTCTTCATCCTACAAGCTGAGTTTTTTGTTTGTTTGGAATGGCAAGCAAGCGGTTATGCCTGGTGAGATGAGATGTCTTAACAGTTAGGAGCAAACCTGGGTTTGATTTCCAGTACTCATATGGTGGCTCACAGCTATCTGTAACTCCAGTTCCAGAGGATCCAGCAGGCTTCAGGCAGGCAAGCAGGCAAAGCATTTATATACAAGAAGTAAAATAGATAAATCTAAAAAAAAATTTTTTTTTCTAAGACAGGGTTTCTCTGTGTAGTTTTGGTGCCTGTCCTGGATCTTGCTCTGTAGACCAGGCTGGCCTCGAACTCACAGAGAGATCTGCCTGGCTCTGCCAAGGGTCAAAGGCATGCCACCACTGCCCAGCTAAAAAAAAAATTTTTTTAATTTATTTTAGGGGTTGGTGACATGGCTCAGCAGTTACAAGCTCCTGCCATTCTTGCAGAGAACTTATGTTCAATTTCCAGCACCCCTGTTGAGCAGCTTATATCTGCCTATAACTCTAGGTCCAGATGACTCAGCCCCCCACCTTCTGGTCTCTGAGGGCACTGCATTCATGTACACATACCCACACATAAGACACACATGCACACACCTAATTAAAAAATAAAATCTTTAATCCCAGCACTCAGTAGTCAGAGGCAGGCAGATCTCTGTGAGTTTGAGGTCATCCTGGTCTATAGAGCGAATTCCAGAACAGCCAGGCTGAAACCTTGTATGGGAAAACAACAAAAAAAAGTGTGTGTGTGTGTGTGTGTGTGTGTGTGTGTGTGTGTATGTACACATGTACGCTCCCTGATGTGGGTGCTAGGCCTTCCACAAGAGCAATAGTGCTCAGTCCCCTTATTTTTTGTTTTTGTTTTTTAAATTATTCTATTATTTATTTGTGTGTGTGTGTGTATGCCATGTATATGTGAATGCCTATGCAAGCCAGAAGAGGATGTCAGACCTACAACTTATTTACAAATTGCTGTGGACCACCTGATGTGGGTTCTGGGAACTGAATTCAGGTCATCCCAAAGAGCCCCAAATTCTTTTAACTGCTAAGCCATCTTTCCAGCTGCCCCAACTCCTTGTTGGGTTTTAAAAAAGATAATTTATTATTTGGCATTTTCATGCATGTTATTTTGATCCATTCACCTTCCTTTTCCTTTATCTTCTACCACTCCGTCTGGACCCTTCCTCCTAACACATTTCCCTCCTGTTTTTGTGAGATAGGGTCTCATCATGTATTCCAGGACAGCCTCAAACATGCTGTGTGGATGAGGCTAGCTCTGAATCCCACATCTTCCTGCTTCAGGCTCTCAAGGGCTGGTATTACACTGAGTGGCTCTCAACTTTCCTAACTTCCATCCTTTTATACAGTTCCTCATGTTGTGGTGGCCCCCAACCATAAGATTATTTTGTTGCTACTTCATAACTGTAATGTTGCTACTGATATGAATCATAATGTAAATATCTGATATACAAAATATCTTACATGCCACCCCAAACGGGTTATGATCCACAAGTTGAGAACCACTGGATTACCGGTTTGTACCACCATGCTTGACTAATTTCTTTCTTTCTTTCTTTTTTTTTTTTTCTCGAGACAGGGTTTCTCTGTGTAGTTTTGCGCCTTTCCTGGAATTCGCTTTGTAGACCAGGCTGGCCTCGAACTCACAGAGATCCACCTGCCTCTGCCTCCCAAGTGCTGGGATTAAAGGCGTGCGCCACCACCGCCCGGCCTTTGACTAATTTCTTTTTAAAAAAGTGTTTTAAAGTCTCATTCCTTAGTCCAGGTTGGCCCCAAACTTGCACAGCAGTCCTACCTTGCTTGGTCGCGGTTTTCACTTGCTTTTCTCTGATGCCTAGTGATGCTGGATGTATTTTCCAGACTTCTGCTCACCTCATCTCAGCCTCGTTTCTATGAACCACAGCAATACTCGGGTTTTAGGCCTTGGGGCTAGTCCCCTAGTCCCCAGGAAGACCCAGAGGACGCCGAACTTTTCCTAACCAGTCTTGGGCTCACAGACCCCAGGATGCCTAACTGAGGAAAACAGGATCTACCTCGTACTGACGAGGCCACGCCCCGAGTTTGCACGAACGTCCCCGAGCCTTGAGGCTCCGCCTCGTATTGGTGAGGCCACGCCCTGAGCCCGCCCGAACTTCCCCGAACCTTGAGGCTCCGCCTCGTATTGACGAGGCCACGCCCCGAGTTTGCCCGAACGTCCCCGAGCCTTGAGGCTCCGCCTCGTATTGACGAGGCCACGCCCCATCCCAACTCACGTAGATGAGACCTTTCAGAGGCGACTCAGCTCTCCGGATCCCGCCCCGGACCCACCCAACGCTCCGCCTGCATATAGCCCCGCCCCTTGACTCGGCCCTCAGGAGCATTTTCAACTTCAGGCGACCTCGCGCGGATGTGACCGGCGTTGCAGGACAGGTACCGTTAGTCCCTCGCCGCTTGCCGTAGCCCCGGCGCTGCTGCTTCCTGCGCCCGTGGACCCGGATGCGCCGAGCGGCGGGCGGCGCGCTCGAGCCTCCCGGCTGTCCGGACGCGGTGGAGCGCGGCTCGAGGTGTAGGGTGAACGGAACGGCGACAGCGGGGTGAGAGGCCGGGCTGGTAGGCAGCCTGTTGGTGGTGGCGTGCCGGGCGGTCGCCTTCAGCGGTGCTGCGGCCCGCGTCGCGTCAGGCCCAGGCCGCGGCGGCGCTTTGTCGTAGGCGGGCGGGGCCCAGGGGCTGGGCGGCGCGGAGGGGGACCGGTGGCCGGGCTTGGCGCGTGGCCCGGCCTCGGGAAGGCCCTTCCCTGGTCTGCACCCCCGCGCGCCGCTTCTCGGCAGGCGCGCGGCCGGTTCGGAGCGATCGGGAAGGCGGGGCTCCTAACGCCCGCGGCACCGTTGGTCAGCGGTGCGCGGCTTCCTTCGCCGCGTAGAGCTGGTGGGAGCTGAGGTAGAGCGGGAAGGACGCCGGCGCCCGGGGAACCTCCCGGGCTGGGGCCCCGAGGTGCACCATCAGCCTCCGAGCCGCTGTCTCCGCAGGTCTGTCCCCAGGTCGAGTACCTGGGAGCCCCGCGACTTTGAATTGGGAGTTGCGCTCATCCCTGGCAGGATGTTTGCGATCTGTGTCTTCTGGATTTTACGTGTGACAAAACGGTTCTTGTTTTGTTTCGATTTTTGGTTTTTTAGGGAAGAGTATTACCGTGTAGCCCCGACGGGCCTTTTAACTTGCTGTTTAGATCAGGCTGGCCTCGAGCTCACAAAGATCCGTGGTTTTTGTACCTTTTGTGTGTGTGGTATTTGTACACCATGAAGAGCCAGGAAAGGCAAACTACATGTTAACTTTAAAAATTAATGTTTACTTATTTAGATTTTTCTGAGGTAAAGTCTCATGGAAATCCGAGTCAGTCTGGATGGAACTCACTAAGTAGCCCTAGCTGGCTTGTAATTCTTAGCAATCCAGCTGCCTCAGCTGCGGTATTGGGGTTACAGGTGTGACCCATCATACTTGGCTGTTTTATTTACTTGTTTTTAAGGTGAACCTTTGTGCCCCAGGCTTGCCGCTGGCCCAGGGCTCAGGTTATCTTCCTACCTCAGTCTCTTTCTTTTTCTTTTTCTTTTTTTGTTTTTTTGAGACAGTTTCTCTGTAGCTTTGGAGCCTGTCCTGGAACTCGCTCTGTAGACCAGCCTGGCCTCGAACTCACAGAGATCTGCCTCCCGAGTGCTGGGATTAAAGGAGTGCCACCACCCGGGTCCTATCTCTGTCTCTTGAGTAGCTGGAAGTGCTGGTGCCTGCCGCAGTGTCCAGTCAGCCCCCGCCCCCTTAATTTTCTTTAAAGACATGGTCCACTGAGTAGTTCTGGCTGCCAGGAACAGGTGGGCCTCGAACACTCGGAGATCCACCTACCTCTGCCACCTGACTACTAAAGGATTAAAGGTGTTACCCCCCCCCCCCCCAATGTTTTAAAATTCAGACAGTCTAATACCAAAAGTGCCTTTATTGTCCCTTGTTCTGGTCTTCTAACTTTAATAATGGTTGGGATTATGTAATGAAACTGTGTCTTAAACTGTGGAGGTACCATGATCACTCAACTATACAATAGCTGCCTCATAATATTGCTTGTACTGTTGTGCCTGTGAGGCATTTGCTGATGTTGTGACCTCTGTGTTGGGTTGCTGTTTGTGGCCCACTCACAGCATAACGATCTTCAGTTGTTTTCTGGCCACCTTATTCACACCAACATAGTAACCTTTCCTTGGCTCAGTGCTCCCTTCAAGTTGACCCTTTCATTTCTCAGCTACCTTGTATTCCAGGGTGGGAGAGAATTTTTGTGTGTTCCCAGTCCCCATTTCCCTCTTTTTCTCTGTAGCAGCTTTACTTGGACTTTTGGTCATCTCTTCTCCACTGATTAGGCTCCACTGTTTTTGAAGTCTTTATTCTGGTTGTCATGACATTTTTTTTTATTTATTTGTGTGTGTTCCTGTGTATGTCTGCCATGTGTGAGTGCCTGCAGAGACAAGAGGGTGTCTCATCTTCTGGTGGTTGTGAGCTACCCAACATGGGTGCTGGAATTCAAACTCTGGTCTTCTGGAAGAGGAGCATGTACTCTTGATCCCTGAACCATCTCTTCAACCCTTGTTTATTTTATGTGTATAGGTGTTTTGCCTACATGTATATCTCTGTACCACTTGATTGCCTGGTGCCCTCAGATGCCAGAAGAGGGAATCAGGTACCCTGGAACTGGAGTTACAGAGGATTGTAAATTAGCATGTGGGTGATGGGAATTGAACCTAGGTCCTCTGGAAGAACATCCAGTGCTCTTAACTGCTGAACCATCTTTCCAGCCCCTGTCCATGAGTTTCTTGAGATTGTTAAAAAGCAAACAAGTGAAAGCATTGTCTTTTTTATTTTTATTTATTTTTTGGTCAATTAGCCATGACTGACCTTGAACACTATATGAACTTGTGATCCTCCTGCCTCTGTCTTCTGAGTGCTTCCATTCATTACAGGCATGTGCCACCATACTTGGCTGAAAGCATCATTTTAAATATGTTTAATCGTTCTGAACGTGTATGGTACCGGGGATCAGATTCAGGGTCCTCGTCATGCTAAGCAAGCACTTAACCATTGAGTTATATCCCTAACCCTTATACTTAAACATTGAGTGTTGTTTTAAAACACCCTTAGGTAGAGGTAATGTGTTTGGTGTCTGTCAAATGACTTATTTGGGATTGGAAAGGGTTCTTGAGCAATTTTCTCAGGGAGTGAAGGCAGACTACATAGGTGAGAGAGTTTTAAAATGTGAGCGTCCGAGTCGTCTGTAGTCGTCTTGTGTGGCTGGACCTCAGTGACTGGGTGATACAAGGCCTTTTAGTCTAGCTGCCACTGCACTGCTTCTGGGTCCTGGCTCTTACTGAGTTGTCTTCATATAAGAGAGAGACCAAACCAGTACTGGTCATACCCTGCTAAACCCCAAAACCTGCTCGGTGTGGGCCAGTGTCCACATAGTGAGACCATGTCTCAAAGAAAATAAATAAATGGATCATTGGGGACATGTACATTTAAATTTTGGTTAGATGTGGTCTCATCCTAGTTAAAGTGGCAGTTAACAAAAAGACAATAACATGTTGGTGAGGTTGTGGAAAAGGGAACTGTGGTATGTAGTTGGGGGGAATGTAAATTGATACTGCCAAAATGGACCCAGAATGGGAGAACCTCAAAAACTAAAAAAAATGGGACTACTCGTGACCCAGCAGTCCCACTCCTGGGTATATATATCCAAAGGAATTTGCAGTCAGCATACAGAAGAGACACCTGCACAGCTGTGTTTCTTCCAGCACTGTTCATAACAGCTAAGATAGGGAATCAGCCTAGGTGCCTGTCTGGGAATGAGTAGGAAAGAATATGATGTTCTCTCTCTCTCTCTCTCTCTCTCTCTCTCTCTCTCTCTCTCTCTCTCTCTCTCTCTCTCTTTCTCTCTCTCTCTGGACGATTCTAGGAATGAGTGGGAAAGAATGTGATGTATAGATACATACAATGGGGGACTCAGTTCTAAAGAGAATGAAGTCACATCATTTACCACAGATTGTATGGAGTTAGAGACATTATGTAAAGTGAAATAAGTCTTTTGTGGTTGCTGTGAGGAAATATCAGACAGAAGTAACCTGAGAAGAGAATTTTATCTTAACAGTTTAGAAGATACAGTCATGGTGACTGGGAGGGCTAACTGGAAGGGCTTGGTCTGTGGTGGTTGTAACACATGGTGTACATTGTTCACATCTCATGGATCAGGTAGCAGAAAGCTTGGTCTATAGAAGTGGAGAGAGAGATCACCTTTGAGGGCCACTCTAGCAATCTACTTCTGCTAGCTAGGTCATACTTCCTGAAGATTCTAAAACCTCCTGAAACAGTGCCACCAGTTGGAGACCAAATGTTCATCAAACATATGAGTGTGGATGATATTTTAATATTCAAACAGTAACATTCTGCCGTTGGACTTGGGACATTTCATAATGCAGGATGTATTCACTCTGACTGTACAAGTCCCCATGGTCTTAACCATCTCAGTACTGTTTAAAAAGAGTGTTTTGAGACTTAAGTAAGGCAAACTCATAGCTGTGAACCCTTGTTAAAAACAAAAAATAAAAAACGTTAAGTACTTCCAATAAACACTGAGTGAACATTGCTATTCTAAAGTGGAGGGATGGGAAGATAGCAAAGAGAGATTAGACTAAGACAAGACTGAAGCCCAGCAGAGCAAATACTAAACCTGTAGCTTCATATCCAGCATCTGGGGCTTGTGGTATCATGTGGGCTTCAACAGGCTTGGTCAGCCTTACAGCACATACGGACTCTTTCTTGGGCCAGCTCCATTTGGTGGCTGCAGCTTTCCTTGGAAAATGGTCCACATTCTGGGCATCTCTAACGTTCTGGAATTGCTTTTGCAACTTAGGCTTCACCTTCACAGCCTTATGAGCAGACCATAGATTCTTATCTCAGATCTGACCCTGTGGGCTGCACATTGCTTTTTCTTGTCTGCTTTTCCCTGGAACCTTGGATTAAACCTCTGTGACCCTTAACTCCCCCACCCGCTCCGAACCCCCGGTTGTTCAAGACAGGTTTTCTCTGTGTCCTAGAACTTACTCTGTAGACCAGGCTGGCCTCGAAGCCAGAGATCCACCTGCTTCTGCCTCCCAAATGCTAGAATTAAAGGCATTTTTTTCACCACCACCACCTGTTTGACCTTTAACTCTTACCTTACTTCTGCATGCCTGCAAAACCAGCAGTGCACAGGTGATGCCAATTTGTGCTACCTGCTTGAGGTATAGGTTGGCCTTTTCTACAGCTGCAGTAGCCACTATGTGCCTGTGGTGACGGACTTTGATTAGGTTCTTCAGAGATTCTGTTTATTTAGAAATAGAGTCTTGCTGTTTGATTCTAGCTGACCTGGAACTCACTATATGGACCAGGCTAGCCTCCAACTTGTGGTACTTTGCCCTAAGTGCTGAGATTAGAGGTATGTGCCACCATTCCTGGATTTAATACTCTCAGTTTAAATGTAAAGTTTTCAAATGAGTTTGTATTTTTATACCATGGAGCCTTTATTTATTTTAGGGTTTATTTTTATTATTTTAAAGTTGTGTGTGTACACAGGTGCCTGTGGAGGTCAGATGCATCACATTTACCATGGAACTGGAGTTACTGCAGTTGTGTGTGCTGGGAATCCAACTTGGTTCTCCATAACGGCAGTATACACTCTTAACTGTAGAGCCACCTCTCCAGCCCAGATTGATAGTTTTTTCCTTCATGACACCTTTCCTCTTGTTTCAGTGTGACCTTTCTCTTATTGGTACTAATCTTTTTAACAATTAGAGCAGCTTTGCTGTCTTGTCTGTAACTTTGAATGTGCCCATGCTTCTTTCCTCACCAAAATGCATATTTGCTCTGAATTCTTACTATAAACCTAGCTAATGGCAGCCAGCAGTAGCACTGCTATACTCTGAATGTTTTGAATTTTTCTCTGCCAAGTTAATTACTCCTTTACCTTTGAAGTCAGCCTCAAAAATTACAAGACACAGGCAGAACTTAGATTCTTTGCCAGAATGTAACAGGAAAGTCCTCTATTCCAATTCTAACAGACTTTGTTCTCATCTAAAACTTCTTGAATGTAGTCTTCATTGTCTACATTTCTGTTGGCATTTTGTTCTTTCACACTCCCACAGGATTGTCCCATTAAGAGCTGCAAACATAACAGTGTAGGGCTTCTTCAGCTCATCTCTCTAGACTTTTCCACTTTCCTCTACCCAGTTCCAAAGACATATATATCACATTGGTCAGATAATAACTACAAGGACTTCTTGGTGTCAGTTTTCTGTATTAGTTACTTTTCTTTTTGTTATAATACTTGACAAGCATCTCAAGGTTAAGATAGATTTATTTTGGCTGACAGTTTAGGTGGGTCATGAGAGGTTGCAGTGTGGCTTGCTTACATTTTGGTGGACCAGGAAATAGGGAGCTTGGGCTGGAACCAGAAATGGAAATGTGAACTTCAAGGTCCATCACAGCAACTTACTTCTGCTAGCTAGGCCCACACTTCTGATGGTTTTTACAACCTCCAAAAAAAGCACTTCTAGCTGGAGACTTAAGTGTTCCAACTTGAGCCTGTGGGGGGACAGTTCACATTTAGACCATACATAGAAAGCCAAGTACCACATGATCTTATTCGTGCATGGAATAAAGTAGATGCCAACAGTTGAGAGTGGAGTAGTTGGGTGATGAATACCAAGGTACAGGCAGGTGGGAGGAACTCGTGCTCTTGGTCTACAGCACCCTGGGGTGATTGGTCTGCAACAGTCTGTCATAATTTCAAAGGATTCTCAGCACAGAGGTGATATGATGACCCTGATGTCAGCACTGCACATCCTTTGCATTTATCTCACCATCCCACTGTACTCTATGAACATGCACAAAGGATATGTCAGTTTTAAAAAGCTGAGTTAAAAACTGGTGTGTCTGTAATCTAGCATTTAGGAAGCTGAGCTAGGAGGATCATTGTAGGCAGACTTTTCTTTCCCACCTGCCAGTTCCCAAATAACTGACATTGATACTTAATATTAATTATAGGCCTGGTGGTGGTGGGTGCACGCCTTTAATCCCAGCACTCGGGAGGCAGAGTCAGGCGGATCTCTGTGAGTTCGAGGGCCAGCCTGGGCTACAGAGTGAGTTCCAGGACAGGCTCCAAAGCTACACAAAGAAACCCTGTCTTGAAAAACAAAAAAAAATAAAATAAAATAAATAAAAAATAAAAAAAGTCCAGCTGATAGCTCAGGCTTGTTACTATCTAACTCTTACATTTTAAAATTAACCCATATTTTTTATCTGTGCTTTGCCGTGGGGCTTGGTACCTTTTCTCAGTGTGGCATGTCCATCTTGCTTCTCTGCCTCATCTCACTACTCCTCTGACTCCACCCTTCTTCCCAGAATTCTCCTAGTCTAGCTTTCCTGCCCAATCTCTCCTGCCCAGCTATAGGCCAGTCAGCTTTTTTATTAACCAATGAGAGTAATATACAGCCAGGTGGCGGTGGTGCACACCTTTGATCCCAGCACCCGGGATCAAGTTCGAGGCCAGCCTGGTCTACAGAGCGAGAATCTAGGACAGGGACCAAACTACCTGGAGAAACCCTAGAGAGAGAGAGAGAGAGAGAGGAGAGAGAGAGAGAGAGAGGATGAGAGAGAGAGAGAGAGAGAGAGAAATACATATTTACAGTGTACAAAGATTGTTCCACAGCAGATCACTTGTAAGTTCAAGGCCAGCTTGGACTGTATAGGGAAAACTGTCTCTCCTGTCCCTCCTTCCTTCCTCCCCACTCCCCAACAAACAGATAAAGACAAAAGCCAGCCAAGGTGTCATCTGATGACAACACTCAGAAGGCTGAGACAAGAGGATTGTGAGTTTGAGGCCTGCTTGAGATACATAGTAAGTTCTAGGTCAGCCTGGGCTACATGGTTAGACTGTCTCTCATTTTAAAAAAAAAAGCAAAGGCAAAGTTAGAAATACATAGCTGGGTGATGGTGACTTACTCCTTGAATTCCAGCTCTTGGGAGGTGGGGGCTGGGGAGGCTGGTGGATCTCTGGGTTCAAGGCCCGCCTGGTCTATGGAGTGAGTTCCAGGACAGCCAGGACAGAGAAACTGTATCTCCAAAAACAAAACAAAACAAAAAGAGAGAGAGAAAGAAAAAGAAACAGGCAGTTTTGCCTTTGCCCCTACTGTCTGTTGGGGTATCTGCACTTTATTTTGGGAAGCACTTTATTTTTCATTTAAAAATGTTTTGTGTGTATGGATGTTTTTGCCTGCATGTATTTTATCTTTGCACTACATGTATGCAGTACCTCAGGAAGCCAGAAGAGGGTGTCGATATTTTTGGACTGGAGTGAGACCACTGTGAGCTGCCATGTAGGTGCTGGGAATGGAACCTGTGCCCTCTGGAAGAGCAGCTAGTGCTCTTAACTAAGTAGCCAACTACTCTCCAGCCCCTTGGGAAGCATTTTTAGATAAGTCGCTTTTTTAGGTTTTTTTTTTTTTTTTTTTTGGTTTTTCGAGACAGGGTTTCGAGACAGGCTGGCCTCGAACTCACAGAGATCCGCCTGGCTCTGCCTCCCGAGTGCTGGGATTAAAGGCGTGCGCCACCACTGCCCGGCTAATATTTTTAGGTTTTTTTTTTTTTGATAAGTGGCTTTTTTACCTTATAGTTGGTAGTATTTATTTCTATAACTTGAATATAAATAAGCTTACTGAGGTCAGAATCATTTACGGAAGCATAGTAATTTACATCTAGTAAAAAGTTTATAGTGCTGTAATTTTGGGGTGTTTTTTTTTGTTCCGTGTTAACAAATCAAGTTCTACAAATAACTCTGTTTTCCCAGGCTTCCTTGGGCTTCTTTGTGGTCATGCCTTTCCCCACTTTCAGCCACTTCAAGTTCTGACCTAATCTGTGTCCCTTTTGGTCTTAACCTTTTTCTAGTGTGCTCTTTGTTGGGCTGGTGGCTCGGCATCTTGTACCCAGGATTTTCCTGTGCTGTTGGGAGTATCTGGCTCCTTCCTCTTGTGGAGTTGTGTTTCTTTGTGTGACTCTACCATGGTTTGTTCATTAGGTAAAGGTTAGTGTTAACCTTTTTTTAATTTTATTTATTTATTATGTATACAGTGTTCTGTCTGCATGTGTACCTGCAGGCCAGAAGAGGGCACCAGATCTCATTACAGATAGTTGTGAGCCACCCATGTGGTTGCTGGGAATTGTACTCAGGACCTCTGGAAGAGCAGCCAGTGCTCTTAACCTCTGATCCATCTCTCCAGCCCCAGTATTAACCTTTTGATTGCTTTCTTTTTTTCCCCTCCCTCCCTTCCTCCCTCCCTCCCTTCCTTTCTTTCCTTCTTTTTTTCTTTTCTTTTCTTTTTTTTTTTGTTTTTGTTTTTTGAGACAGAATTTCTCTGTGTAACAGCCCTAGCTTTCCTGGAACTCACTTTGAAGATCAGGCTGGCCTCAAACTCACAGAGATCCACCTGTCTCTGCCTCCCGAGTGCAGAGATTAAAGGCATGCGCCACCACCCGGTGATATATTGTTTTTATAGATAGTTACTGGTATGTGTATATATTAGTTTTTTTGAGACAGGATTTCACTTTGCAGTTCAGTGTGGTCCAAGTGCTGGGACTATGGGTATACCACCATGCTCAACATGTTACTGATACACCTGTTATAGGTATATAGTTTTTTTTGGAGACATCTCATTATATAGTCCAGGCTGGCCTAGAACTTGCTATGTAACCAAGACTGGTCTAGCTTGCTGTTGATAGTGTGTGGGTTCATGTGGCAACTTGAAGTTGATGCTTGATGTCTTCCTCAGTTACTCTTCACTATATTTATTGATGCAAGGTTTCTTGCTGAACCTGGAGCTCCCCAGATTCCTGCTAGTGTAGGTAGCCATCCTCTTCCAGGGATTACCTATTTTGATGCCTTTCAAGTGCTGGGATTACAGGAGGCTGCCACACCTGACCTTTTTTTTTTTTTTTTTTTTTTTAATGTGTGTGGGTGTTTTGCTTGCATGTATATTTTTGTACTATGTATGTGCAGACCTGAGGAGGACAGAAGAAGGTGTCAGATTGTTTGGAATTAAAATTAGAGGCTATTGTAAGCTGCCATATTAAGTGCTAGAAATTGAACCCAGATCCTCTACAAAAGTAGCAAATGATCTCAACCACTGATCCATTTCTCCAGCCCCTTGCTTGACTTTCATGTGGGCTCTGGGGATCTGAGTCCAGTCTTTGTGGTATACTTTTCCATTTTAGTTATACATTCTCCATCAAGAGCTTGAACATTGTTTTTGGTTACATGTTTTACCTTTGTTGTATCATATGTGATGGTAACTATTATTTTTAAAATTACATTAAAAAATTTACTTGCTCTCTCTGCCTGTGTGTGTGGGGGGGGGGGGGGGTATGGGTTTTGGGTGTGGGTCACAGTGACTTGTGTGAGTTAGTTCTCTTCTTCTGCTATGTGGGTCCTGTGAATTGAACTCAGATTGACAAGCTGATATATTTGTTTACCTGCTAAATCATCTTGTGAACTAGTTTTTTAAAAAGATTTATTTATTTTTATTTTATATGTATGGATGTTTTGTCTGCATGTATGTCTATGTGCCATGTGCAGAGGAGGCCAGAAGAGGACACCAGATTTCCTGGAACTGGAGTTACAGATGGTTGTGAGCCACCATGTGGATGCTGGGAATCAAACCTTGGTCCTCTGGAGGAACAGCTACTGCTCTTAACCATTAAGTTATATCTTCAAGCCTGTGGGTCAAATTTTTAAGCAAAAAATTTTAAATTGATAGGTCAAGTAAGAGTCACTTCCAAACCCTTTCCACACTCATACTGCCCTCTAAGTTCACTCCCATGGGGCGTTTTATGGGTTGAGGACCATCTGAGATCTGCCTTCCCACCTTATTTCAGACCCCCTGTGGCACTGTGTGTAGTCATCTGCCACTTGTGTGGTTTAGTGCTTGCTGCAGGCTTGTTTTAGTTTATATTGCCTTTGTAAGTGGTGAGGTTGGATATTCTCCTGTAAGTTGTTAAGCAGATGTTTATTTACTTTTCTGTTGTTTAGTGTTTCTGTTGTCTTTCACAAGTATTCTGTAGTGCTGTAGCCCTCTGTAGTATTGTACTCAGATATCCTTTCTGAGATTCACTGTTCCCAGGGCCTTGTGCATCATAGACAAGTGCTCGAACTACTCAGCTGTATCTTCGAGCTCCTACCTTTGAGTTTTTAACATTTTTTATTATTTATTTATATTTGTTTGTTTTTTGAGACAGGGTTTCTCTATGTAGCCTTGGCTGTCCCGGAACTTACTCTGTAGACCACGCTGGCCTAGAACTCACAGAGATTTGCCTGCCTCTGCCTTGGAGTTTTGGGATTAAAGGCATGCGCCGCCACCACCCAATCTTATTTATTTTTGAGACAGGATCTCATCATGTATATCTGAATGGCTTAGAACTTGCTCTGTAGGCCAGGCTGGCCATGAACAACTTACAGAGATCCACCAGCCTTTGCCTCTTGAGTGCTGGGATTAAAGGTGTGTACCTCTACTCCTGGTATTTAGCATTTTTATATATACAGAATATATATACATATATATTCTGAGTACTGGGATTGAAGGTGGGCCACACATGCTTGGCTGTTTTTTGTTTGTTTGTTTGTTTGTTTTTTATTGTTTGTTTGCTTTTTTATATTATTGGCTTATGCCATTGTGCTGAGCTTCACCCATATATTGAATTTTGAAATTTGGCAGTTTCATTTACAACACCAAGGAGAGTTCTTAAAGGAGGTGGGGTCAACTGAAGGCTGAAATCAGTTGAGAGATACTGAAAAGGGAATTTATGTCCTCAAACTATATCTTAGAAGTGGCTATGAAAAAATGTTAGGAGTCTACAATGTTAGTATAAATCATGAGTAGGATAAAACTGCCTATATTTCTTTAGGGCTCTATCTGTCTCATTATAACTCAGCTGCGCCATTTTCTGGCAGGGCAGGGGCATCTAGGCAGCTGTGTCACAGCTTGATGTACCTGGTATGCAAAAAGCCCCTTTGCTCTAAGTTAAATGTCAAAAGGGAAGTCTAGAGATACCACTAAGGCTGTGTAAGAAGGGAGGGTCTGAGCTTAATTTGTACAAGAAACAAAGCTAAGTACCTAACATCCACCTGACCTAGGTGGTGTCTCCATATGGATATTTACCTTAGTTCAGGAGACTAGCAGGTGGTCTAGAATGCTTATTTTGTCTGTGTTTGTCCTTGGCTGTTTGAGAGGTATGTCAGATAAAATGCTTTTGTTCAGAGCTGGCCCTGGCCTTGGATGATAGCTAGAGGAGATATTTGATTCTAATGCTAAAAAAGAGAAACAAAAAGCCTAGAAGAAGGAAGCCTTGCCTGTGTGACTATCATCCAAATATCTTAATTGTATATGCCCAAAGAATGATCAATCCACACTGTTTAGAAGTTCTTAGAAAAAAGAATCAATTGGGAAATCTCTAATAGTGCACATTGAAATTCATAGCAGAAAACAGCTGATATATTCAAAAACCAAATAATACCAAATACTCCTTGAGTCTTGGCTTTCTCTGGAAAAATCCTTGACTCTTTCAGCTAATAGCTTTGCCATAGTCAGCTGAATTCCTACTTTATATTTTTGTATTCTGTAGCACACATACCCACACAAACACTGGCATCAGATAATTATAATTAAAACTAATCTTAAAAAAATTTCACTCATGAAAGTTTTTCTCTTGTAAGCGTTCATCTCTGTAACACAGATGTTGAGGCACATAAAGGATTACTTCAGAATTTTTCTTCATCATGAATTGATTCATGTAACAGAAAGCAAACATGTAAGATTGAAGTCAGAGAAATCAGTCCTCCTCAGTTGGTGGTATCATTTGGAAAGATTTAGGAAATGCTGTCCTGCTGGAGGAAATATATCACTTGGGGTAGGCTTTGAGAATTTGCATCCACATACCATAGATAGATAGATAGATAGATAGATAGATAGATAGATAGATAGAGAATGTGTGTGTGTGAGAATGATGTGTGCGATCTCTTGTATATGTGTGTGTTGAAGTATGGATGCTCATGTGGTGGTCAGAGGACAATTCTCTAGTGTTCGTTTTTTGCCTTCCACTTTGTTTGAGATAGAGTGTCTTCAAACCTATATATACCAGGCTAGGTGGTCTGTGACCTTCTGGACGTTTTCCTGCCTGGGGTTTTCAAACATGCTCTACTGTCTTCTGATTTTACATGGGTCCTGTGACTTGAAACTCAGGTCCTCCTGTTTGTGCAGTAAGCAGTTTGCCTATTAAACTATCTCCCTAGCCTGAAATCCTCTCAAATCCTGCTATTGCTCCAGCTACAACTTTATCACTTTGGGGATTACAAAATTGAATTCCCTTCAGGGATTAATACATTTTTCTGGATTTCTTTCTTTTTTATGTCTTTTACATTTAGTGTAAAACTGAGTGTAATAAAAATGCTTAACTATTTGATATATGCTTTTTAATGAGTTTGTGTTGAATTTTCTCAGTGTGTCATCGTAACTTTTTATCCCCGTCTCTATCCCCTGGATTTGTGACTTGTTCTACTTGACTTTGTTTCTGAAGCTGGGGCACTATCTCTTTGGAGCTGCCTTGCATTCACACCCCCTTTGCCCCAGTCTCCTGATAGCTGAGATCATGGTCATGGCCACCCCATCCAGATTATGAATTTCTGTATGTGAAGGGGTTTCTTTCTGCTCCTTTGTTTTGTTACCTTGACATTCTGGGATTTTTGTTTTGTTCTTTTTTGTTCATTTTTCTTTTCTTTTTTTTTTTTTTTTTTTGGTTTTTCGAGACAGGGTTTCTCTGTGTAGCTTTGTGCCTTTCCTGGAACTCACTTGGTAGTCCAGGCTGGCCTCGAACTCACAGAGATCCGCCTGGCTCTGCCTCCCGAGTGCTGGGATTAAAGGTGTGCGCCACCACCGCCCGGCTTTCTTTTTTATTTTATGTGCAGTGGTGTTTTGCCAAGGGTGTTGGGTCCCCTGGTACTGGAGTTAGACAGTTGTGAGCTGCCATGTGGGTGCTGGAAATTGAACCCTGGTCCTTGGAAGAGCAGTTAGTGCTTTTAACCTCTGAGCCATCTCTCCAGCCCTGTTTGTTTGTTTGTTTTTCAAGACAGGGTTCTTTTTGTAGCATTGGCTGTTCTGGAACTTGCTCTGTAGACCAGGCTGTCCTCAAACTCTTAGAGGTCTGTAGTCAGAGTTTTCCTGTGCTGGCAGCCGTTCCCAAATAATCACTCAGAGACTTAATTGTAAATGCTCAGCCGATGGCTGAGGCTTATTTCTAACTAGTTCTTACAACTTAAATTAACCCATTTCTATTAACCTATGTATTGGTTTGTGGCTTTACCTGTTCTTCAGCATGTCTTGCTCCCTCTATGTCTCCTGGTGACTCCACTGACTGCTCTTCTTCATCCCAGCATCCTTAGTTTGGTTGTCCCGCCTATACTTTATGCCTAGCTACTGGCCAGTCAGTTCTTTATTAACCAGTGCGAGTAATACATATTCACAGTGTACAGAAGGATTATTCCACAGCAGAAATCCGCCTGCCTCTGCCTTCTGAGTGCTGTGGTTAAAGGTGTGTGCCACCATCACTTGACTGACTTTTTGGGATTTTTCTAGGGAGATCATCCTTATATACTTTATATATGCTTTTCTGTTTTTGTGACCCCCATAATACTTGTTCAAAAGATCATAAACTTTTACTAATTAGCTTTCTATTACTCTGAAAAAATTAACTTAAAAGTAGAGAGATTGATTTTGGCTTGTGTTTCAGGTTCAGTCCATGGTTTCATAAGTCCATTGTTTCTGAGTGGCGATTGAGACAGAGCAGCAGGGAGGGTAGGGTGTGGAGGAACAAAGCTGCTCACTTCATTGGCTATCAGGAGCAGATGAATGAGGCAGGAAGGGATTTAGGATAAAACATACCCTTACATCTCTTAATTCCAGCACTTGGGAGGCAGAGTTCCAGAATAGCCAGGGCATACAGGGAAACTCTGTCTTGGGAGAAGAAAAGACATACCCTCATACCACACTCTCAGTGACCTACTTCCTCCATCTAGGTCCCATCTTCAGGTTTCCACTACCTCCAATTGTGCTACCAGCTGGGGACTAAGCCCTTTGGTAAACTTTTCACCAAACAGTTGCAGTAATCATAGCTTGTTTTGAAAGTATAGTTGTGACTGAAAGCTCTCCCTGTATATTCATAAGTGATTCATATTCTCATCCATTTCCCCTTGCCCCATTTCTTTTCTTTTCTTTCTTTTTATTTTTCAAAACAGGGTTGTAATATGCTTTTTCAGTGGGACCACCAGCCCACAAATAACAACATGGAGACTTACATTAATTATGAAAGCCCAGCCTTTAGTTTAAGATTGTCTCAGTTTAGGATTGTCTCAACTAGCTCTTATAACTCAAATTAACCCATATTTTTTAATCTATGTTCTGCCACATGGCATGACCTCTCCTCCATCTTGTACCTCCTGTCTCCTTTCCATGTCTGTATGGTGACTCCCTGTGTGCCTAAATTCCTCCTCTTCTTCCTTTCTTTCCCTGGAAATCCTCCCTATACTTCCTGCCTAGTTATTGGCCGTTCAGCTTTTTATTACACCAGTTGCAGCAATACACCTTCACACAGTGTACAAATATCCCATAATACAAGATTTCTCTGTGTAGCCCTGGCTGTTCTAGAACTCGCCTTGTAGACCAGACTGGCCTTGAATTTAGATATTCTCCTGCCTCTGCCTCCCGAGTGCTGGGATTAAAGGCATGCACCACAACTGCCTGGCTTTTTTCTTTTTTTTTCTGGTCCCATTTCTTTTTTGAGATAGGATCTTGGTGTGTAGTTACTCTATGTCCTTGAACTTGCATCAGCATTCCTGGTTCACTCCTGGTTGCTGGTGTGTGCCACCACTCCTGGCTTGATGATACATTTTTTATTTGAAAGTCGTGCAAATTTTGTAACTTTTTCAGGTTCATGGATGTAGCTGGAAGTTTTCCAGTGTCCCACCCAGTCCCCGCGGCTACCCGGTCCCAAGTAAACACACAGAGGCTTATATTAATTACAAACTGTATGACCTATGGCTCAGGCTCATTATTAACTAGCTCTTATAACTTAATTCAACCCATTTTTATTATTAATCTATGTTTTGCCATGTGGCTTCATGGCATTACCTGTTCTTTCACATCTTGCTTCTCCTGGCCATGGCTTGCAGCTTCTGCTGTGACTCCACCCTTCTTCATCTCCATCTTCAGTTTGAATGTACCAACTAACCTTATTCTGCCTCACCATTGGCCAAACAGCTTTATTTATCAACCAATTAGAGCAAAACATATTCAATGCATACAGAAAGACGTCCCACAGCACATGGCTTCATTTCTTTTTCATTTTCTGATAGAGATAAGCAGTAATAGCCTTGAGATGAGGCTGCTGCTTATCTTGGTGGCAAAAATATGCCCTTAAATTAATTAAATACTTATGTGTGTGCATGCATGTGCTGTGATGTGTGTGTATGAATGGTAAGCGGACAACTTGGGGGAGTTGGCTTTCTCCTTCCACCACCTGGGGATTGAGCTCAGATCCTGAGGCTTGGTAGCAGGTGTGCCTTTACCTTCAGTGCCATGACTTGGGGCACTGTCCTGTGTTTCCTCTTGTAACTTAGCTCTGAGCTGAATGTCAGGTGCTATGGATTTGCACCATTGTTTCTTCTGAGGAAGAAGATATTCTGTGTTTGTGGTCCACCATGGTAGGCTGAGGGGCAGGTCTGACACCTGAATTGTGCTTCCCTGCTCTGTCTTCTCTTTCCTTCTGAAGCCTGCTTTCCTCCCCAAGTCTCTTCTGCTCTTTCCTCACTGTCTGTAGTCATCTCAGCTTAGCCTTCCTTTTCGTTATGCTGTAGGGGACCCTTTTGTTGCCATACAGAGTTGACCTTGGGAACCATGTATAGTCATCACCAGTTGAGCTCTCCTCACCAAGGTGATGACAATGTTGACTTGTGCTTGGAGACTGGTGGTCTCTTAATGGGAACATACTCTTTGCCCTCAGCTTGCTTCTTTGGGTCAACAGTGTTACTCTGGTCTGTTCTTGGGAGGCAGATGTAGCTGTTTGGTATATAAGGCCTGGCTAAACTAGTGAATCCCAAGAGCTACTTATACAGAGAAGGGTTCTTTGGCACTGTGGCAGATGTCACAGAGTCATTTACAAAATAGCCACTGTCCCTTTGGGCTGAATGTGCTGTGTAGTGCCATAGTTCTTAGGTCATAGTTCTTTCTTATTGGACTTAACCACTTCTTGGCTTTCTACTTCTATATGATAGCAGGGGCTAGGGCACCCTTCTTCCCTTGGTCTTCTTTCCTTTGGAATCTTGGGTGGAGGAAAAGAGATGGGGAAGGGAGTTATAGGTAACATGTAAGTGGCTACCTGTTCTTTTTTTTTTTTTCATTCATTAGGGTGGCACTCATCTGTTCTTTTTTATAAAGTAATAAGAAGAGCTCACGTTTGAATCAGACCAGTGGGAACATATGTTCAAGTACTGTTTCAGTGCTTCTAAGTGGTAATTGTATTAAATGGTAATCAAATGATTGTATTTGCCTTCCAATGTCTTGATTTTAATTTTGATTTTCTAGGGGAATATTACATTGGATAGAAAAGGGAGGTGATAATGCACCATGGCAGTGGTCCTCAGAATGTCCAGCATCAGCTCCAGAGGTCTAGGTCCTTCACTGGGAGTGAAGAGGAGCAGCCAGCCCATCCCAACTTACCCCCATCGCCTGCAGCGCCTTTTGCTCCATCAGCCAGCCCATCTGCACCCCAGTCCCCTGGGTACCAGATTCAGCAGCTAATGAGCAGAAGTCCTGTGGCCGGGCAGAATGTGAACATCACACTACAGAATGTTGGCCCTGTTGTGGGAGGAAACCAGCAGATCACACTGGCCCCTCTGCCACTGCCCAACCCCACCTCTCCAGGTTTTCAGTTTGGTGCACAGCAGAGGCGCTTTGAGCATGGCTCTCCATCGTACATTCAAGTTACTTCTCCCCTGTCGCAACAGGTCCAGACTCAAAGCCCCACACAGCCTAGCCCTGGGCCAGGGCAGGCCCTGCAGAATGTTCGTGCAGGTGCTCCAGGCCCTGGGCTGGGCATCTGCAGCAGCAGCCCCACTGGAGGCTTTGTGGATGCCAGTGTGCTTGTGAGGCAGATCAGCTTGAGCCCCTCAAGTGGTGGTCACTTTGTATTTCAGGAGGCACCGGGCCTGACCCAGATGGCCCAGGGAGCCCAGGTTCAACTCCAGCATTCAGGAGCTCCCATCACTGTCCGAGAACGGAGACTCTCCCAACCTCATGCACAGTCAGGAGGTACCATCCACCATCTGGGGCCTCAGAGTCCTGCAGCTGCAGGTGGCACTGGATTGCAACCTCTGGCCAGCCCGAACCACATCACCACGGCCAGCCTGCCACCCCAGATCAGCAGCATTATCCAGGGCCAGTTGATACAGCAGCAGCAGCAGCAGGTGCTTCAGGGGCAGCCACTGAACAGATCTCTGGGGTTTGAGAGGACACCAGGTGTTCTGCTCCCTGGTGTTGGGGGACCTTCAGCATTTGGAATGACATCCCCACCACCACCCACCAGTCCGTCCAGAACCACCATGCCTCCAGGCCTTTCCAGTGTGCCTCTCACATCTATGGGAAGCTCAGGAATGAAGAAGGCTCCCAAGAAGTTGGAGGAGATCCCTCCAGCCTCCCAGGAGATGGCCCAGATGAGGAAGCAGTGCCTGGATTACCACTACAAGGAGATGGAGGCACTTAAGGAAGTCTTCAAGGAGTACCTGATTGAACTGTTCTTCTTGCAACATCTTCAGGGGAACATGATGGATTTCTTGGCTTTTAAAAAGAAGCACTATGCCCCTTTGCAAGCTTATCTTAGGCAGAATGATTTGGATATTGAAGAGGAGGAAGAGGAAGAAGAGGAGGAGGAAGAAAAATCTGAAGTTATCAATGATGAGGTAAGAAATAGCAGTTCAGTAGTCTAGAAAGGCTTTATAAAGCAAAATAGATGGTGTGCAACAGTAGACTGAAAATGTGTGAGCTTGGGGTAATATAGGGTTTGAGTGTCATAGGATCCAAAGAGGAGTAAAGTGTGTGTTTTCCTTCTTCCTTCATGTAGAGGAACTGCTGTTCAGTGTAGCTGTCTGGGGAGGAAGATGAAGGACTGTGTTTGTGACTGATGCCTTCTCAGGGCCAGGTGTTGTCACTGAGCACCAGAACCCGTTCTGGGCAGAGAGCTCAGCTATGCTGTCTAGGCTTCTCACTCCTGTCTGTGCATGTGGTCCTTGGCCAGCATGACACTACTTATTGCCAGTCCTTTGGCAGCCCACACGAAAGGTTCTCTCAGTGCAGTGAAGCTTAGCTCTCCTCCCCTGGCTTCCTGGTTTCACTATATGTTTATGTAGGTCTGTTCGTAAAAAAACGGTTTTTAAACAAGGGATTTAAATCACTAGGTGTGTCTTGTGGGGAATGTTCACAATTAAAGTATAGATAGTGTCAAACGATTATAAGAAATTTACTTATTTTTTTTAGATTTTTAGATGTAGTGTTAGATGTGAGATCGTATTTTAAGCTCAAACTTTGCAAACACCTATGGAGTGATACTTGAGACAGAAGCTTTTGTAGACAGTTTGTTTTTTGGGTTCCTAGAATGCTGCACAGTAAATCCCCCAACAGCACAGCAGTTCTGCAGTTCTCTGAGGTATACTGGGGTCTTAGCAACCTGTACTGTGATGCACTGTCTTTTGTGCCTTTGTCTTGTGTAGTGTTTATTATGTTGGTGGAGCTTACTTTGTTTTATGATAGAGCTAAAATAATTTAAACTGCTGTCGGCCCTTTGGCAATGAAACCTGCTTTTGGTGAGCAAAGGTTTGCCTTTGCTCCAGAGTCCTCACTAGCATCTGTGGATGTATCTGTGTGGCTTGGCCTTCTGTGTCTTCTTCAACACTGGACCTAGGCTGGACCATTTTTGTTATTCAGAAAGTATCAATGCTTTTGAGGACCACCACTAGTGCCATGGAACAGTGAAACTGAGTTCTGTTTGTATCTGTTACCAATGTTGTTTGTAAGCTGAGCCTCCTTATCTGTACTTTTGAAGAAGCACATAACCTCTCACAGCTTCTACTAAAGACAACTTTTCTGTGTGACCCATGTGGTGGCTACAGAACATTATAGCTGTGCAGATCTTTCAAGAAACCAGCTGTGGGACACTGATACCTGAGTGTCTGCCATTCTCATTTTACAGTTGGAAGTTGCAGAATCAAAAATGTTGCCTGTGATCTAGACTGGAGTTCTGAAGATTGGCAGCTGTTAGATTGTTATGCTATGAACCTGTCAGTTAGCTCAGTGTCCCTTTATAGAATTCGATGCAAAAAACATTCTGTTTTTAAGCACCTAAATTAGTGAGCTGTCAGCAATGAAATTCTAATAATTTTGAGCAGTCTTAAAAATTATGTTACCTTTTTTTCTCAAAATATTTCTCTCAGGTAAAGGTTGTGACAGGCAAGGATGGGCAGACTGGGACTCCCGTTGCTATAGCAACCCAGCTTCCGCCAAATGTTTCTGCTGCTTTTTCATCCCAGCAGCAACTGTTTCAGGTACTTTTTGATGGTTCTAAATTGTAGTCTCATCCCAAACGTTTCTTTCATCCAGATATTTTAACCTTCAATTTACTATTTGCTCTTCGGCATTTTTTTTTTCCAGAGCCCATTTCTTATTTTGAACAGTAAAAGTCTTTCTGCATATACAGTTCTGAAATTCAGTTGCATGAATGAATGACAACACGGACCTTACTGCATTGTTTTCTGTGACCTGCAATGTGGTGGTAGCTTGTAGTGTGCATGTCCTCTAATATTCAAAGTCCTGTTATTGTATGCTTAGGGTTCCTTGTGTGCTGTGTTTAATGTTTGTTCTTTCTCGTGTCTTTTACCTGTATTTTGAAAACAGTGCAAAACAGAACAAGTAGAAAGATATAGTAGTTATTTTTCTTAGCTGGAGGAAATGTTGATGTGAATCTCAGTCATCAGGACTGAGATTTCTTAGTAGAGGAAACCAGAATGCATTTGTGACCCTGGGATTCACACACATGCTAAATTCTAGGAGCTTTGGAGAGAGTGTGTTGGCTTCTGAAAGTAGTTTTGTCCTTGGTGATATTTTTGTTTTTAATTTTAATATAATTTCAAATATGAAAGTTGCTATAGTCATATAGTCATACAGGAAGCTCCTGTGCCTTTTCTGATTCATTGCTATTAGCTTTTGGTCAGTTACATTTCATTCTCAGGATTATGCAGTACCATATGGTATCATGACCCTCATCCCTAAATGCTTTAACTAGTAGAAGAGGGCAGGTCCTCCAAGTCAGGAAATGCCACAGTAATCTGGTACTGCTTTATGACTGGCAGTTGAGATTCAGATTCCATCTCTGGTCCTGCAGAGGTCCTTTGCAGCTTTTTCCCTAGCCCTGGACCTTGTCCAGGATATCCGTATTCCTTACTTGTCATGCCTCTTTGGTTTTCTTTAATCTAGGCTGGTTTCTTGCTCTTTTGTGATGATGATGTTTCTGAAACATACAGAGCAGTCATTTTGTGGAATGTTTTGTTGTGTGGGATTGTTTGACATGCCCTAGTATCATGTTCAAGTCATGTAGATTTTAAAGGAATACCACAGAAATGACAGTGTGCCCGTCTCAGTGTATCATGTCACCAGGCCATGGTGTTGCCTAGAACCGACTGGTGATGTTAACTTGAAGCATCTGAAGTGGTGTCCACCAGGCTTCTTCAGTGGATATTAATTCTCCTTCTGTAAATGATGAGGCTATAAATTATGTAAATATCCTCAAACCCACTATTTCAAACAGCTATTGATGAATCATTTTGAATTGGTTACTGCTATAAAGACCCACAGTGGATTCCCTCCCTATCTCCCTTTTCTTCCTTTCCCTTGTTTTTATTTATTCATTTTTAATCATTTTGTTTGTTTGTTTGTTTGTTTTTCGAGACAGGATTTCTTTGTGTGACAGCCCTGGCTGTCCTAGAACTCAATTTGTAGACCAGGCTGGTCTCAAACTCACAGAGATCCTTCTGCCTCTGCTTCCTGAGTGCTGGGATTAACGGCGTGCACCACCACGTCAGCCTTAACCTTTTTGATTCATTCATTTATTTATTTATCTACTTACTTATTTAGTTATTTTTGCCTTTCCCTTATCTTTCTTTTTGAGGCAGAGTTTTACTTTATACCCAGACTAACTTGGAACTTAATTCTATAGCTCAGGTTGACCTCAAACTTACAGTAGTTCTCCTACCTTTTTCCCAAGTGCTGGTAGAATTATAGTTATGAATCACTAAGACTTGCTTTTTTTTTAAAAGACCTTTTTTCTTAAGTAATCTAGGCTGGTCTCATACTCACTATGTATCCTAAGAAGACCTTGAACTCCTCTGGTCCTCTTCCCTCTTCCCCTGACATCAGCTCCAAAGTGGGGTTTCTATTTCCAATATTCCTTCTGCATTTATTAGCTAATCACTTCTTGTTACATTCATTCATATGTAGATACCCATTTTAATCAGTGAGTTACATGACACTTTAAATACTTCTTTGGTTTTGTAACATCAGTAACATTCAGTTTTCTTTGGTCTGTAGTTGTGTGAATGTTCACAACCATAGAGTTGTGTACTTCCCAACACAGTTTAAAAAAAAAAAGGTTTTGTTTCCACTAAACAGTCCTTCATGCACTCTTGTATGCTCTGACCTTTCATGTCCTCTGGCAAGTGCTCTCGGAGTGCCTTTCTGGTCAGCTTGTAGTTTTTTCTGATTGCCGAATACTGTTATTGCTTCCTGATACTTGGGTCTATAACTTGTCTTTACAGGTTCCCTGTATTCCAAAAGAAATTAGGAAGTAGAATTTGGTAAAGGGAAGCAGATTTGTTTACAGTTTGGCTAAACTGGAGAACAAAATTTTTATCCATCATGGCTGTGGCAATCTTCATACTTTATTGAAACAAAGGCAACAGATCTGTAGATTGAGATGGCTTAACCCATTCTTTCCTAGGAGGAAGACAGCATATCCAGGTTGCCTTTCCTATCTATCTCCCTTCTTGACAGGCATCTTCCATTCTTAGCAGGGGAGAATCTGGTATGTTTAAAATTTTTTTATTAGGTTTCATTTATGTGTGCCACTTGCGCCTGGTGCCTGTGGAAACCAGAAGAGGGCGTCGAGAACTTTTGGAACTGGAGTTAGATGGTTGTGAGCAGGTACTGGGAATCAAACGTGTGTTCTCTGCAAAACCTTTAAGACACTAAGAAGTCTTATGTTTTCACAAGGTAGACTTGTCTCCTGGTGGTGTTCTCAGGGAGCAGTTTTACCCTTTATCTTTGCTGGGTAATTGAGTATCTCTGTTTCAGGGATTCACAAACAAAGCTGCTGTAATTGTTTACAGATTGCATTTTGTATGTACATGGGTGTTCATTTCATCCATATGAATACCTGTGAGTCAGAGTCAGGTTATTGGGTCCTATGTGGAGTGTAGGCTTAGCTTTATAGGAGATGACTAACCTTTTTTTTTTCCTTTGGGTGGTTTTGTGTTCTCAGTAGTAGTGTGAGAGTTGTGTTCCCCACTCCCCACTTCATCACCGTGTGAGCTATAGTCCATTTTCTAGGAAGTGGTAGGTATGCGACAGTTTTTAGCCTGATGATCTTGGGTATCTTTTCTGTTTGTTAGCAGGTCTTTTTGATGAAATGTTGTATCTTACTCATTTCTTTTTCATTTTGTTGTTGGTTTGTTGTTGAATTTAGAAGTTTTTTTTTTTTTTTTTCATGATATAGATGCCAAATTTTTGGTACAATACTGTGCTAGTTGCAATTTTTTTTCTTGACTATCACTTGCAGAGCAAGTATTTAAAATTTTGGTGAAGTGTAACATTTTTTAAAATCGATTGTGCTTATACTTGATCTCAGCCAAAAGTCTGAGTAGTAGTATACTGTGCTTCTGATATCATTCCTAAGAATTCTGCTCAAGTCAAGTCACAGAGATCTGTGTTTATGCCTAGAAGTTCAGGAATTTTACATTTAGGCCTATAATCCATTTCAGTGAAGTTCTGTGTGGTGTGACAGATGTTTGTGGGTTTATTACATATGGATGTTTGATTGTGTTAGTGCCAGGACACTCTCTCTCTCTCTCTCTCTCTCTCTCTCTCTCTCTCTCTCTCCATCCATCCATCCATCCATCCATCCATCCCCGCGCGTGTGTGTGTGTGTGTGTGTGTGTGTGTGTGTGTGTGTGTGTGTGTGTGTATTTGTATTCAGGCATGTGCATACCATGATGGATGTCAGAGGATTACTTGCAAGAGTCTGTTCTTTCCTTCTGCCATGATCCTGAAGATTGAGTTTAGGTGGTCAGTCTTGGTCATCAGGCTTGGCCATAAGACACCTTTACCCACTGAGCCATCTCACTGACCCAGGTACCATAAATTCTCACCTTGGTTCTATTTTCTTTGTTGTTTTGTTTGGTCCTTGTATTTCCTATCCCTTTTCCTATACGTTTCAGAGTAGACTTAATATTTTGCTGGGGTTTGGCGGGGATTGCATTGCATCTGTTAAAACCAGTTAGGGGAGAACTGGTAGCCATACTGTACTGTCCTTCCAGTCTTGAATGTGACTTTTTCATGCATTAGATCTTTGGTTTCCTTGATTGATGCTTGTAATTTTCAGCATGCTAATGTTGTAGTCTAACTTGTTAGAGTTGTATTTAAGTATATCATTTTTTTGTTGTTATAAATAGTATTTAAAAATAGTTCCTAGCTGTTCATTGCAAACATAGAAATACAGCTGGCTATTTTAACCCATATTCTACACCCTTGTTACACTCATTAATTTGTTTTTTGGAGCTTTGTTATAGGTGTCATGGGGTTTTTTGCATAGACAATCATGTCTACAAATAGAGAGTCCTACTCTTTCTATTTCTTTTTTAGATGTACTTATTTTTATTTTATGTGTTTTGTCTGCATGTATGTCTGTATACCATGTGCATGCAATGCCTATGGAGGTCAGAAGAGGGCATTAGATCCCCCCTGGAACTGGAGTTCAGGTGGTTATGAGACACCATGTAGGTGCTGGGAATTGAACCTGGGTCCTCTGGAAGAGCAGTCAGTGCTATTAGCCACTGCATCATCTCTCTAGCCTGGAGTCTTAACTTTATCCTTTGCTCTTTTATGCTGTACAGGTCAGGACGTCAGTGTGATAGTGTCTTATAGTAGTGGAAACCCAGACAATGTTGTTCTTAGGACTTCCTCTGCAGGATGAGCGCCATCAGTTTGTAGGTGTCTTTTTTTCAGGCTAGGGGAAATTTCCTTTATCCGTGGATATTGAATTTTGTCAAGTGATGCTTCTGTGCCTATTAATGTGATTTGTGATTTCTCTTGAGTCTAAATATGGTGTCTTACCTTAAATTGTGGAATACTTTATAACAAGAAGCACATTATTGTCATTGTGAAGTGTTTGCTGAGTTTTAACAGGTTCACACTCTGGTATAACCCATATGTTAGTCACTGTGTCTGCTTTTTTCACCATGAGGTCTCATTTTCCTTTCAAAGCAACTACCTGTTCCTTTTCCACAGCTCTCATTTGGTTTGATTTCCAGGATGTTTGTAATTGACTGCCTGAGGTCTCTTCAAGCTGGCTGTAGTGTACTTTGACATGTTCCATACCCCTTCATGGCACAGAATGTTTTAAGATTCATCTACTGTACTGTGTGTGCTGATTCATTTCTGTAATTCCAACACTTAGGAATCAAGAGGCAGGGAAATTGTTACAAATTTGAGGCTAGCTTAGTCTACACAGTGAGTTCTAGGCCAGGCGGAGCTACTTAGCACATAAATAAAGTGCATCTTCTTTGTTCCTTGATCTAGCCTTGAGATCAGCCATTTTCCCAAAGAGCATGATTCATTTTTGTGGGGAGCAGTAACCTGATTCTACTATTTGTGAATTCATTATAATTAGCTTAAAGATAGATAAATCTTTTTTTTTAAGGGTTTTAATTTTATTGCTTTTATTTATGTATGTCTCTGTGTATGTATGCCATGTGTGTTGCAGTGGTACAGAGGCTGTCTGGTCTTTGGAACTGGTGTTACTGGTGATTGTGAACCACCTGATGTGGGTGCTGGGAATTGAACTTGGATCCTCTAGAGGAGCCCAAAACATGGCTCTTAAGTGCTGAGAGCCATCTCTCCAGGCCCTGAAGATGAATCTTAACTTAGAAAGTTTCAGAAAATCCAGTCAGGTATAGTGGCATATGTCTTTAATTCCAGCACTTGGGAGGCAGAGGTAGTTTGAGTCCAGTCTGGTCTACATATTAAAATCTAGAACAGTCAGAGCTACATAGTGAGACCCTGTCTTGAAACATATAAACACCAACAGCAAAATAAAAAGAAAATTTATAGGTGTAATCTTTGTATTTGCAGGAATGCAATGTATTAGTGTATTTATATGTCATTCAGAGGCCTGTCTATGTAAGAACAATGGGACTGTGGAAGGTAAAGGGTGCCTACAAATATATGAAAAGATGACTAATATGTTCAGTGCAAATTTAGCCATTCAGATTCACAATTAAACATACTCGATGACCAGAGATGAAGTTGGATGGCATGTGTTCATTTGAGTGTGTGTGTCTCACCCTCTTTTAGAGGAGTGTGCTTGATCTAGACATAAGAAAACATTTTGTTTCAGCTGGAAAAGATGAGTGATAATCACATCCCAGACCCAGAAATGTATGCCTGAGGAGTTTTTGAAATTTTGTATGTACCAGAACATAGGTATAGTAATGTTTTGGGGTTTTTTTTTTGTTTGTTTGTTTTTGGTTTTGGTTTTTCAAAACAGAGTTTCTCTGTGAAGCAGTTGTGGCTGTCCTGGAACTTACTCTGTAGACCAGGCTGGCCTTGAATTCACAGAGATCCGCCTGCCTCTGCCTCTGAGTGCTAGGATTAAAGGCATGTGCCACCACCGGCCAGTAATAGTGATGTTCTTAAGTAGCATTGTGTGTAACTGCCCTGACTAGAAAGAACCAAAGATGCTTTGTCAGCATTATGGGCAATGACTATGTGGAGTATCAACCAGAGTGCTCTGTGGGTAAGTGAGGGCTGTGCCACGAATTTAAAACTCAGCAGAAAGCAGAACTCTGGAGATAGACTAGAGAAAAGTCTGTCAATGATGACACTATAAAGAAAAGGTTAGCACACAGCTCTGAAAGTGAGGACCTTGGTGAGGAAGGAGGCATTCAGAGTTTTCATAAATGTATGGTCATTTCTTGATTATTGGTCTTATTTATTTATTTATTTTGAGACAAGGTTTCATCATGTAGCCCTGGCTATTTATTTATTTATTTATTCATTCATTCATTCATTTATTTATTTATTTTGAGACAAGGTTTCATCATGTAGCCCTGGCTAGCCTGGAATTTTTTATGTAGACTGGGCTGGCTTCAAACTACCTCTGCCTCCCGAGTCCTGGGATTAAAGACATGAGCTTCATGCCAGCTTAGCCCTTAAAAAATAAATGTTTGTTTATTCAGTGTGTGTGTATGTGGTGTGTACATTTGATGGGGTGTGTGTGTGTGTGTGTGTGTGTAGGTCAGAGGACAACTTTTGAGAGTCATTTTTCTTTTTTTGAGACAAGGTTTTACTGTGTAGCCCTGTCTAGCCTGAAACTTGTTATGTAGACTAGGCTGGCCTGGAGCTGTGCTTCTGCCTCCCAAGTACTGGGATTAAAGGTGTGCACCACTGTGTCTGGTGGGAGTCACTGTTTTATGTTCATCTTCCATCTTACCATAGAAATGCCAGGATTACAGATGGACACCACTGCATCCATCTTTTTCTGTGGATTATGGGGATCAGGCTCAGGCCATTTAGGCTTGCACCCTATATGTTTTAGCCATTGAACCACATTTTCAGTCCTTTTAATGGTATTTTAAATGCTATGCATTGACTTTCTCCATTTTTCTTCTCATTGGTGTATTATGAAAAAAAATAAATATACAGAAAATTGGAATGGACTATTCAATATTTGATACCCATTTAAATTATATGATTAATTAAAGTCACATGCACATGTGGGTGTCAGAGGACCACTGACCTTGAATTGCAGCAGTCTTTATGTCTTTTTCCAAACCGCTAACATTACAGTGTACCGACTACATGGCTTGCTCCTTTATGTTAGTGCTTATAACTCTGTCAAGCAGTTGCTCATATTCCATCAGTTTGAGAGTTGTTCCATTCAGCTGATGTTCAGGTTTGGGCTTTGGGTCCCTGCTAGGGAAGTACTCTTAGGGGTGTAGCATTTGTGAGTCAGAAGAGGTTAGTTTATAGGTCCTGACATATGTTACATCATGTTTAGCCAAGAATATTGATGGATATATCCGAATATCCCAGTCTTCCTGTTCTCATATATGTTGTCCTGACAACTACACTAAGCATTCTAAAAGAATTTCAGGATGGGTTTTGTTGTTTGCAGCTAATGTTTGTGCTAATCAGAGTACAGATCCAGAGCTTTCTGTGGCCCAGCTATTTCTCAGAGCTGCTGAGGAGAGTCTTCATACACTCTTGATGCAGATTAGCTCTGGTGTGACCACCCTTGCAGTGTTAGGGACCCTACCCCAGCCATTATTTTCTATATTATGAATGTGTTCATGTTTTTATGTGTATAATTGAAAGTTTATAAGCATCAAATGGGATCTTAACCCGTTTTTATTATACATAGTTTTTAAAAAAGGAATTTTATTATTACTTTCCCTTTTTTTTTTTTTTGGAGACAGGTCTCACTATGTAAACCTGGCTGACCTCCAATTTGCAGATTGCCTCCCAAATGCTGGGATTTTTAAAGGTGTACACCACCAAGTCTAGCTTTTTTTTTTTTAAGATTTTTTTTTTTTTTTTTTTTGGTTTTTCGAGACAGGGTTTCTCTGTGTAGCTTTTCGCCTTTCCTGGAACTCGCTTTGGAGACCAGGCTGGCCTCGAACTCACAGAGATCCGCCTGACTCTGCCTCCCGAGTGCTGGGATTAAAGGCGTGCGCCACCACCGCCCGGCCTTTTTTTTTAAGATTTTTATTTTATGCATATGAATGTTTTACCTGCATGTATGTATGTGTACCACATTCATTCTGGTGCCTGTGAGACCAGAAGAGAGCATTGGAATCACTGGAACTGTAGTTACAGAAGCTTGTTAGCCACCATGTAGGTTCTGGGAACCAAAGTCTGGTCCTCTGCAGAAGCAGAAAATGCTTTTAACCATGGAGCCATCCCTCCAGGCCCAGTGTATATACTTTTGAAAAGAAGGCTCAGGTATGTTTTGTATTTGTGTTGTCCATACCAAATCCTGGTGTCAGAAGACTTTGAATTAAGAGATTACAGGTTACTGAGTCTCTTCCACTAACAGATATGCCTTTAAAGGTACTCAGAAAGGTCTCTTTCTTTTCCCTTAACCCAATTCTATCTTTAGCGACAGCGTCAGTCTTAGAAGCCGTGGTCTAACCATTTAGCCATTTAATTACTTTATTAAAATTAAGGAGACATTTGGCTTTAGGAGCTACAGGTTCCTGCTGATGTAAGTCTTCCTCCAGGAGGAGGTGAGTGCATTTTTATATAGGCAGCAGTCATTTTGAGTTTGAGCCTCTGTCAGCTACATTTATTATTAATTTATGTATTTATTGTGTATGTGTGTACTGCCAGAACATACACACATCTATGTGTGGGAGTACAGTACCTGACATATGTATGTATGTCAGAGAACAACCTAGGGAACTTCATTTCCCTCTTTCTCCCATGTACGTGTCAGGGATCCAACCCAGATTGTCAGGCTTGGTGGCAAGCATCTTTACCTGCTAAGCCATCTTACTGCTCCCTAGCTAATTTTTTTTAAAGACAGGGTTTCCAACCTGGTCTCTATGGCAAGTTCCAGGACAGCCAAAGCTACACAGAAAAACCTTGTTTAGAAAAATAAGACAGGGTTTCTTCATGCAGTCCAGGCTGGCTTGTATTTTTCGGTCCCCCTGCCTCAGTCTTTCTGCACGTGGTTGATGGTCAGCCAGACTCCTGATATCTACCAGTCAGACCTAGGCAGAGGAGACAGGGCCTCCTCTGTCTAGCAATCTCTGCTCTCCCTGTCCTCCTTCCACAGAGTGTAGCCTGGGAACTGCCCTCATGCCACCAGCCAACATGGGGAAACTTGCTAGGCTCCTTTCCCTTCTGTATCACCTGCCACCTCTTCTTTGTTGTGATGTTTCATCTGGAGCTTATGATTATTTGGAGCATGTTTCCTCAAATGTGGAGTAGTTAGTCACTCCTGGATGCAGGCCAGTTATCTTTTCACTAAAGAATAACTGTCTTGGGGGCTGGAGAGATGGCTCAGCAGTTAAGAGCACAGGCTGTTCTTCCAGGTCCTGAGTTCAATTCCCAGCAACCACATGGTGGCTCACAACCATCTATAATGAAATCTGGTGCCCTCTCCTGGTGTGCAGGCAAACACTGTATACATAGTAAATAAATACATCTTAAAAAAAAAATGTCTTGAGTATATAAGTGATACCCATTTATTTCAGAGTATTTAGAAAACTGAGAAAAGCACATACATGAATTAAAAGTTATCTGTAATTCCATTCACAGAGAAGCCACTGTTAACATGTTTTGATTTTTCAGACCATTCCTTTATTTCTTTCCTCTTTGTCGTAGTTAGGGTTACTATTGCTGCCATGAAGTATTATGACCAAAAAGCAAGTTGGGGAGGAAAGAGTTTATTTGTGTACACTTCCACATTGTAGTCCATCACTGAAGGAAGCCAAGAAAGGAACTCAAACAGGGCAGGAACCTGGAGGCTGGAGCTGATGCAGAAGCCATGAAGGAGTGCTGCTTACTGGCTTGTTCCTCATGGCTTGTTCAGCCTGCTTTTTTGTAGAACCCAGGACCACCAGCCCAGGGATGGCACCACCCACAATGAGCTGGGCCCTTAACCATCAATCACTAATTAAGAGGGGGGCAAAAAAAAAAAACCTTACAGCTGGATTTTTTTGTTTTTCGAGACAGGGTTTCTCTGTGTAGCTTTGCACCTTTCCTGGAACTCACTCTGTAGCCCAGGCTGGCCTCAAACTCACAGAAATCCACCTGCCTCTGCCTCCCGAGTGCTGGGATTAAAGGCGTGCGCCGCCGCCGCCGCCGCCGCCGCCACCACCACCACCGCTCGGCCTTTCTTTGGTTTTTCGAGACAGGGTTTCTCTGAATAACAGCTCTGGCTGTCCTGGAACTCTTTTGTGGACTAGGCTGGTCTTGAACTCACAGAGATCCGCCTGCCTCCCAAGTGCTGGGATTAAAGGCCTGTGCTACCACTGCCCATTACAGAGGCATTACTTAATTGAGGTTCCTCCTTTCAGATAACTCTAGCTTGTGGTAAGTTGACATAAGACTAGCATACTCTCTGTCTCCTGTACTCTTCTATCTTCCTATCTTTGTTAAACATGAACAGGACACCTTAGTGTTCACTGTACTACCTGTCATTGGTGAGCCTGTGCTCTGTGGTGTGTCTTTTGATTAGCACCAGTAACTTTGGTGTTTAAAGTACCCCACAGAGGAGACTTGGAAGAGCTAAATCCTTTAGAGAGAAATTCCATGGCCTATACCTACTGGTCAGCACTGCTGTTAGGAAACCTGCTGATATGGCAGGGACAGTGCTCAGATGAGGAAGTCTTTGCTGACCAAGATTCAGTGAATTGCTCTTTTTTGTAAAGTGACATGTCAGTAGCTTTTTAGGTAAATATGTTTTTGATCTTTGTTTCTTTTTTGGGAGGGGATGGGTCTCACTATGGATCCCTAGCTGGCCTCCAACTAAGAGATCTTTTGCTTCTGTGCTGGAATTATAGGCACAAATTGCTCTGCTTAGCTTAAAGGTCTTCTAATTTTTTTTAAAAGACGGCCCTCATTGTATATCCCTGGCCTAGAACTCACTCTGTAGACCAGGCTGGCCTCAACTCACAGAGATCCACCTGCCTCTGCCTCCTGGGTGCTAGGATTAAAGACATGTACACCAAGCCTGACTATTTATTTTAGGTCAGCTTTTGGTTTATAGCAGAACAGAAATAAAGTACAAAGATTATCCAAATCTCTTTTCCCCATCTTCCAACGTGTGTAGCCTTATTCCTGTTGACATTCCCCACAGGGGTTTACTTTTTTAACTGATCCTGCATGGACATTATTGTCATCCAGAGTTTGTAGTATGCACTGGGGCTCCCTCTTGTTGCTGTGCTTATTGTAGGTTTAGACTGCCATGAGGGTCATATAAAATATGATGTATTCTGCCCATCCCTCCCACCCACTCCTTGTAACCGCTGACCATCTTCTGTCCTCTTAGTTCTGCCTTTTCTAGAATGTCAAATGCAGCTAGTTGAAACCACGTCGCTCATACAGATTGAATTCCTCTGCGTTATTTAAATAACATACATATTTCACTTGTAATACACATATATGTATATACATATATATATGTATACAGAAAGGGGGTGGGAGCGAGAGAGGGAGAGAGAGGTGGTAATCAAAAAGCATCATCTTGGAGATTCCAGATAGATTGTTGTTAATTAGGGTTTTCATGTTGTTCCCCAATAGGAAGGCACCTGTAGTTTTCCTTCCGTTACTGAGTTTTTGGTGTGAAATTGGGCCAGGTAGTATGACCTTAGGCCAGCCAAGCTATAGCCTCGAACTGAAAGGAAGGTTTTTCCAGTTCAGCCCTTTTGCTGTCATTCAATAGTTTAAGCTAGTGTTTGAAGCTCGTAGATTGGTGATGATTTGAAATTCCATTTAAAACCAGAAAAATAGGTCTTTACCAGTCCTTTTTTTTTTCTCCTAAGAGGTAAGTTAGAATCTTACAGTATTTCTGATATGCAAATATACATTCCATGTGTGTGTTTAAATACTTTGTGTGGGTAGTAGCAGTTGCTAAAAGGAGCCTTGCTAAAAGGAGCCTTACTAAAAGGAGAGAGGTCAGTGTTTGGAATAGGTATGGTAGTTTTAGTGTGTGTCATTCTTCTGATGGCTTTAACAATAAGAATCTTACTGATTTTCATTTTTTTTCAGCACCAAGCTCTGACTGGGAGCCTAGTGGTGGGGGCTGGCAGTGCCACAGAAGCCGACCCCTTTAAGAGGCAGCAGGTGATGCCACCTACAGGTATGCCCAGCATGGCCAACAGTACATTGGTGGTTTAGTTGCCATATGTTTCTAAAGAACTTAATTTCTTCTAAGTTAATTTTTCTTTTGGTTATTATCAACTAAAATATTTGCACAAGTTTTTATCTGTATTGAAGTTAGAAACTTCAGTTGATTCTGTACGTTTCATCTGCTTTCCCATGAACAGTCATGGTATGACTCACTGTTAGGCCACATTTGGAAGCTATTTTTTAAACTACCATGCACACCCCTCCCCCCCAATGTGATGACACTTTTTTTTTTTTTCAAGATAGGGTTTCTCTGTGTATCACTAGCTGGCCTGGAACTCACAGGAATCTCCCTGCCTCTGCCTCCCCAGTGCTGGGATTAATAGTTTGTACCATCACTGCCTGGAACTCCCTTTTTTTGAAATGTGAGAGGCTACAGTAGTTCAGAAGGTGACACATAGCTGTCTCTGACTTTATGCCTGCTTCTTCTGCAGCCACAGCAAGGGCCGCTGTCAATATTTTGTGATTATCACACATTCTTCTGTACATACCCAAAATTTCCATACATATGAGTTACTCTGAAAAAACTAAAATGTAAACACACAGATACAGAGTTACTTTAAAAAAAATAATGACCATAATAGGTTACTTTCCTAGTCAGTGCATCTGAATCTTTTGATGTCTGCACCATGTTCCGCTGTGTGGATGAACTTTTTTTTTTTTTTTTTGATTAAGATTCTATCTCACCCTCTCTGGCCTGCAGTCACATATGCTGTATACATAATAAATAAATAAATAAATCTTAAAAAAAAAAGAAAAAGAAAATCAGTAGACACTCTTTAAAAAAAGATTCTGTCTCATGGGCTGGAGAGATAGCTCAGAGGTTAAGAGCATTGACTGCTCTTCCAGAGGACCAGAGTTCAATTCCCAGCAACTACATGGTGGTTTACAGCCATCTATAATGAGACCTGATGCCCTCTTCTGGCCTGCAGGCAAACATGCAGACAGCACACTGTATACGTAATAAGTAAAAATAAAAATTAAAATAAAAAAAAAAGATTCTGTTTCATGAGACCTGGCTGGCCTGGAACTCTTGATGTAGCCCAGGCTGGCCTTGAACTTGGAGGGAACCTCCTGCCTCTGGCTCTCCAGTGCTGGGTTTGCAGGTGTGTGCCACTACACATGGCTTTGGCCAGTTGACTTTTATCAGTCATTCTTTGCACGTCTTCCCTGTTTATTACTATGTTTCTTTTGTTTTGTTTTGTTTTTCTGCCAGAATGAGCAGAGACTTGACGTGTAGTCTGAAATGTTCATTTGACATATCTAGTAGCTGATTTGAAGGAACAGCCTCTTGAATGAACTGTGGTGTTGCTCTCAAATTGCCCACCAGCAGGCATGTCCGATTCCACCACTGTCAACACTTTCTGGCTCTCACATTTTGTCCATTTTCCTTATTTTGATAAATCTCGTAATTTTTGGTGGTCTGACCTTAGGGTGAAGTCACACCTCCTGTTTTGATGTGGTTGTCTGATTCTGAGTAAGATTGCACAGGAGCTTTTATTGCTCATTAACCATTTGTGACTCTGTCCCTGGCTCAATATTGATGTTCTCTGTCAATTGTCCTGGGCATTGAAACTTCTCATGTTATTCGTGAGTGCTTTGAGAATGATTAAGTGAGCCTCTGCCAGTCATGTGTTGTAATGTCTCAGTTGTTGCTTGTCCTTTGACCTTTGTATGATGCTTTTCTTTGTACTTTCAAAATTTTAATGAAACTGTGTCAGTCTTATCCCTTATAGCATAGAAGGGCTTCCCTTTTCAAAGATTATAAAAACACTTACATATGTTTTTTTTTCCTACTACTTCTGTGGTTTTATTTTTATATGAAACGACACCTTTCTTGAAAATTATTCTAGAGCAGTCTAAGAGACCTCGTCTTGAAGTGGGTCATCCAGGGGTAGTTTTCCAGCATCCAGGGGTGAATGCAGGAGTCCCTCTGCAGCAGTTAATGCCGACAGTCCAAGGTAAGACCCAGCAGTAGAGCAGCACTCTTAGTTTGTCGTGAGGGAATGCCCAAAACCTAGAGCCTGGCCCAGATTAGGGCCGTGCAGTCAAGGGAGTGTACTGGATGTGGAATTTCCCATGTGGGGATGTGTCTTTGCACCTCAATCAATTCAGTATTGAGAAAGCCCCTGGAGACAGGTTCTTGCCATTCTAGTGGGAGCCACACATCTCCACATTGTGCTTTCAGGTGATTTTATTTCTGTGTTCCTTATTGCTACTGCTGTCAGGTGCCCTGTGGTTATTTGATGCTTGTTTTGCTTAGTACTAACTTGCAATAGTTGGGTGCATTCTTTCCTTCTTTGTGTGCTCATCCTGACCTTAGGTCTGCCTAGGACACTCCCATTTTGAGTGTAACAGTTCTCATGTGAGCAACAGAATGTCCAGTGTGTGTCCTTGTGAGTCACTTGGTGGAAGCTGCTCTGCACTGAGATCATTGCTTTGGACTCTTTTTTATTTTGCAGGAGGGATGCCCCCAACTCCTCAGGCTACACAGCTCACTGGACAGAAGCAGAGCCAGCAGCAGTATGACCCCTCCACAGGGCCTCCTGTGCAGAATGCCGCCAGCTTGCATACCCCACCGCCACAGCTCCCTGCGAGGCTGCCTCCAGCCAGTGTCCCAGCCACAACCCTCCCTTCCACCTTACAGTTTTCACAGCAGTCACAGATGGTGGAAGCTCCAACTCAGCTCCAAATCCCAGTGAAGACTCAACAGCTGAATGCCCCCATCCCTGCCCCCCTGCCCAGCCAGCTCGCTGCTCCTCCTCCACAGCCTGCCCAGCCGGCTCTCCACGTTCCGATGCCCGGGAAGGCACAGATGCAGACCTCTCAGCTTTCTTCCCAGACCCAGGTACTCTGTGGACATTGGCTGTTTTGACTAGTGAGGTGCAGAAGAAAAGAGGAAACAGTCTGCAAAGGTGGCTTGCAGTTTAGGTATTTGGTAGTGTGGTCTACACTGAACCTGCACATTCCTGGGAGCAGCTTTACTTACCCTTTTAGCACAGTTGGTTATTGTAGCAGTTGCAAATTAATTCTATTTGGCTCTGTAATAACAATCATTAAAGTAATAGAAAATCATTATTATTGTTGCTCTTAGTAGAGGGAACCTCGACCTGTTGAGTCACATGCTGTTTGGAGTGGGTTGTATTTGTCACCTCATATGGTCTTCTTAGACGTCACCCTTAGACTCTTAGACGGTGACTAATTTTACCAGTTTTGAAAAGTTGTGAGACTGACCCAAAGAGACATGGATGAAGTGATAATTCAGAGTTGACTCTAGCTGTGTTCGAGGGTGAAGCCACCATCAGCTAGGTTTCCTCCTTTGCTGCCTCTTTTCCCTTTTTCCCAATACGATGAATTCCACCAGCATGGATGACACTGTGCCTGTTGTAGTGTTGAGGATGCTGCTCCTCCTCACTGACTTCACACTTCTGTGGGTTTGTGAGTGCTTACTCCAGTCCCTGGAATCCAGTGAGACTGTGCAACATGGCAGGTACACCAGCTTTAAAGCATAGATGGGAGTCATTGAGTGCTGGGCCCCTTTGCTCTCACCTCCCTCATATTATTAAGGGAGCTACTCAGAAAAGCCTTAAGTTCCAGTTAGGATTTATAGCAGAGACTTAAAACAGATGTGCACAGAAAGGGAAGAACAATCTATACTGACTACCATGTGCTGTGGTAGGGACTCCATTGGCATTAGTTTCTCTACCTAGCAACTTTGTGAAGTGGAATTTGCTGTTCCCATTTTATGAGAAATTCAGGCCACAGGTCAAAAACTTGACATGTTATCAGCTATGTTGTAAATCTTGGGCTATTCTAGAGCTTTGAGGCAGGAAGGTATGGGGGTCTCCTACACACTTGGTTAGGGAAGGAGGGTGAACTCCCCCCAGGGCCACTAAACTGTCCCCATGGATTTTTGCTTTGTTTTGTTTTTGTTTTTCCGAGACAGGGTTTTCTCTGTATAACAGCCCTGGCTGTCCTGGAACTCACTTTGCTCGAACTCACAGAGATCAACCTGCTTCCCTCTCCTGAGTGATGGGATTAAAGGTGCGCTCCACTATGCCAGGCTCCCCATGGCCTTGCTTTCAAGAATGTGATCTTCCTTCTTTTGGAGTCACAGTCCTCACTTAGAGCAACATGGTGATTTTTTTTTTTTTTTTAAAAACCTTTGTTTCCTGCCTTTGTTGTTAAAAGAATCAGCTATGCCAGTCTGGTCTACAGAGTGAGTTCCAGGACAGCCAAGGCTACACAGAGAAACCCTGTCTCGGAAAAAAACAAAACAAAACAAAAAAGGATCAGCTTTGGTAAATGGCTTTTAAGAAACTGTGCAGGGCTGGAGAGATGATTCAATGGTTAAGAGCACATACTACTCTTGCAGAGGACCTGAATTCAGTTCATAGTATCCGTAGTGGATGGTTTACAACCACTTGTGAGTCAAGTTCCAGAGGTTCTGGCATCCTCTTGTATCTTCCAAGGGTACCTATACCCATGTGCACATACATACCCATACAGAGACATATACATATACAAGTAATTTAAAATCTTAAAAAAAAAAACTCCATAAATCTATACAAACCCATTACTAATTGGACCTCGAAACACAGGTCTGTAATCCCAGCTACTTGGGAGGTTGAGACAAGACGATTGCAAGTTGAAGGCTATCTTGGCCAACTTAGAGAGATCCCACTGCACAAAGTAAAAGGAAAGCTGAGTAGACTGTTTGCCTAGCATGTCTGAGGCCCTAGGGTCAATCCCCAGGATGGTGGGAAGGCCCTTGTTTCTTATGGGTTGGGCTGGAATTAGCTCCTGTTTTCTGTAAAGGGTCACGGGAGAAATTTTTGGCTTTGCAGGCCGTTCTGCTTCTGTTGGTCCCTCAGCTTTGTTCCTGAAAACATAGCTGCCAGCAATTTATGAGTGAATAGTGGTGGCTGTACTTCCATAAAACTTGATTTCTATATGTATGTACCTACTGTGACTTCTGGGCTCCTGAGGGTAGACACCTGCCATGGGGGGTCATTGTTAAATCCTGAGACTATGTCTGCTGAGTCTTTCTTGCCCTGGTGGTCCTGATTGGCCTTCCTGCTAGTCTATTCCTGGCCTTCACCCCTCTCTGAGTGGCCTCCTCCCTGGGCTCCTGGGAGAACTTCACACAGACTTGCTGTGGTTGAGGCCCCTTTTATGAGCTTGGCTTCTGGACAGTGAGGAAAGGTTTTCTACCTCTCCAGCCTTCCTGCCACAAGAGACATACATGGATCTGTTAAAAAGATGTAAGAAGCCAAGCTGGGACATGGTGGAGCTGGTCTATAATCCTGGTACTCAAGAGGTTGAGGCAGGAGGATGAAGAGTTCAAGGCCATCCTGAACTACAATATTGAGATCTTGTCTCTAAAAAGTATACCTAAAAATAATAAGCTCATCTGACATTTGAGTGATGTTACATGAAAATATAATATAAATAAAAATCTAGTTTAGCATTGTATTCGTTTTTCTATAGCTAGAACAGTCCTGTGTGTTTTTATTTTACTTTAAATTAAGGGATGCAGGGACTTCTGGCTCATGGTTTAAGGGTACAACCCATTGTGATGGGGAAGGCATGGCAACAGGGGTTTGAGGTGTCTGGTCACATTGTGTATGCTACCAGTGAACAGAGACAGATGAGTGCTGGTGCTCAGTCCTGTGGCTTTTATCCAGCTTTCTTTTCTTGTGACTTCATGGTCAAAGCAACTACCTTTCCTTCCTTATATGCCTTTAAATACAAATTTTAGTTCTGCATGAATGAAAAAGTAAAACTTGCCAGTTCAGACCCAAAAGCATTACAAGAAATTAAGAAAACAGCACCACTTTCCAAAAATGCAAGGGAAAAAACTGCATATGATAGTGTGTGCCTGTAACCCCAGCCCTCAGAAGACTGAAGCAGGAAGACACAGTTCAAGGCCTACTTAGCTATATAATCAAGGTTTTTTTTGTTTTGATTTGTTTTGCTTTGCTTTTTTTTTTTTTTAAGGGAAAAAGAAAAAAAATTAAATTACCTTTTAAAAGTAAGAGAAAAAAAGCTGAAGAAGAGGAAAAGCTTCCATGAGCTCTGAGATAATATACCAAGGTACTAAGTGCAGTTTATAGTGGAGCTTTTGTTAGGTTCTTTGCAGTACAACAATTTAATCTCTGGACATCATCTAGCTTGTGGTTCTGAGTTGTGGTTTGTTATGGGATTAATTTTGTGTGCATGTGTTGCCATGGAGAGGAAGGCACTGACTGTGCTGGCCTGTGTCTGCCGAACTCTCTGGCATTTGGGCACTTTGAACCCGGGAAGCCTTTTCCTGACCCTGATTCACTTGTCTTCTGCCTGCTAGACAGTAGCATCGACCAGGCCCCCCCTGGACTCTGCCCAGCCCTGCCAGCGGTCTCTGCCCACTTCCTCCTCTTCCTCATCCCTTGTACCCGTGAGTGGCTCAGGCCCTGGACCCTCGCCTGCTCGTTCTTCACCAGTGAACAGACCCTCTTCTTCCACCAGCAAGGCTCTGTCTCCCATCACTTCCCGGTCTCCAGGGGCAGCAGTGCCAGCTCCCCCCAAGCCACAGAGTCCTGCTCAGAATGCAGCCTCATCCCAGGACGGTTCTCAGGATAAACTGGCAGAACAAATAACACTGGTAAGTGTGCCCAGGCAGATACAGAGCATACTTGTTTGGTCTGTTTGTTTGGAGGAATCTTATGTTTTCTAGGCTAGCCTCTAATACCTGTGTAACATGAATTGCTAAATGTGTTAATTAAAAAACCTGGAGATAGGGGTTGGGGATTTAGCTCAGTGGTAGAGCACTTGATTAGCAAGCTCAAGGCCCTGGGTTCAATCCTCAACTCCAGGGGAAAACAAGAAAAAAGCCCAGAGATTTTGGGGTGAAAGCTGAAAGATCAGAGGGATAGAACAAGCCATAGCCACAAGTTCTTACTGCTAGGAAGTCCTCAGCCCAAGAGAAAGCTACTTCCTGTGTGCTCATGCCTATATACCTTTCTGTGCCCTGCCATCTTACTTCCTCCCTCCCTCCAGCTACATCACTTCCTCTTTCTGCCCAGCTCTATCACTTCATGTCTGTTTGTACAGACCTCCAGATCTCTATGGTTAACTAGTGCTGGGATTAAAGGCGTGTGCCACCACGTCTGGTTCTGTTCCCAGAGTGACCTGGAACTCACAGAGAGCTGGGTGAATCTCTGCCTCCTGAATGCTAGGATTAAAGGCATGTGCTATCACTGCCTGGCCTCTATATTTAATATAATGGCTGGCTTTATCCTCTGATCTCCAGGCAAGCTTTATTTGTTAGAGCACGAATAAAATACCACCACATTCCTGGGTTTGGGAGATCTTGCTTCCAGCTTGGTTAAGGGAGTCGCTGAACAAATTAAAGAGGAATGTCATCATACAACACAGTGGGGATTCAGCTTGTATTCTGGTTTGTGGTGTGCATTTCATTTTATTATTTAAAGATTGTGATAGTTTAAAACTGAACACTTGGTGCTGGGTGGTGGTGGCACACACTTTTAATCCCAGCATTGGGAGGCAGAGCCAGGCAGATCTCTGTGAGTTCAAGGCCAGCCTGGTCTACAGAGCGAGATTCAGGACAGGCTCCAAAACTACACAGAGAAACCCTGTCTCGAAAAAACAAACAAACAAACCAAAAAACCAACAAAACTGAACACTCGGTTTATGATCATTAGAAACCAGGACTGGGACCAAATAACACAGTCTTCTCTGCTTGAAGTAGACTCATTAATGTCTTTGCCTTGTGGTGAAATTGACCATAGTGGGCTGATTTCCTTCCAGTCATGTTGACCTTTACCCCTCACATCTATGTTCCTTACAGGAAAACCAGATCCATCAGCGAATAGCAGATTTAAGGAAGGAAGGCTTGTGGTCCCTAAGGCGGTTGCCAAAGCTTCAAGAAGCTCCGCGCCCTAAATCTCATTGGGATTATCTGCTAGAAGAGATGCAATGGATGGCCACAGACTTTGCTCAAGAGCGGAAGTGGAAATTGGCTGCTGCTAAGAAGGTAGGTTTGAAACATGGGGTGGTCATTCATGCTTTGTATCTTTTGGAGTAGTTGGAATTTAAATTGCTGTAAGTGAGCCAGGCACATGCCTTAAATGGTGGTGGCACACACCTTTATTCACAGTACTTGGGAGGCAGAGGCAGGCAGATCTCTATGACTTTGAGGCCAGTCTGCTCTACATAGTGAGTTCCAGCATAGCCAGAGCTCCATAGTGAGACCCTGTCTTGAAAAATCAAAAAATCAAAAAATTTGCTGAAAGTGGCAATGGATGGGACTCTTACCCCATTCTCTTAAGACTTTTGAATCCTAATGTGTGGAAAAAGCATCTTCTGTTGTGTAGGTGGAAACTGAGATAGAGTCCTTGGTGCAGAGATTGTGTTCCTTTTCCTTCCAGTTTACTTGCTGGTTAGGAATTGGATGCTTTCAGGACACCCAGGGCTGGTCGGGTGATTGCAGAGGCTGGAGGTTAGGAATGCCAGGTGTAAGATGCTAGGCAGTGTGCTCATCCTCTGCCTTCACTCCTGCCCTGGTGTCTCTGGTTCTGGTGGAGAGTTTGTTCCTTCTATTGTTCCCACAGCAGGCACAATCCTTCAGAGACTTGAGAGGTGATACTATTCACTCTACAAAAATGAAAATAGAAAGACAGGTTTCTGGAAAACTTTGGCCTCTGGGTGGAACTCAGCTATCCTTTCATTGTGTAGGCAACTACATTTAACTATCACATATCATGGACCATTGTTTTCACACCCAGGCCTTGGATATTTTCTTCACCTTCCTTGTACTCAGGGTTGGGGTTGATCCTTTGTCTCTGACCTATGTAGAGAGGGTTTCTCTGTGTAGCTTTGGAGCCTGTCCTGGAACTCGCTCTGTAGACCAGGCTGGCCTCAACTCACAGAGATCCTCCTGCCTCTGCCTCCCGAGTGCTGGGATCAAAAGTGTGCACCACCACCGCCTGGCGTACTTCTGTCTTTGAACTCCCCTCTTTCCTTATCTGGTTTAAGAAGGGGAGACAAAAGGTCTCAGATTAGGTCCATGGACATTTTTTTTTAAAAAGCCCCCAAAAGAAGCTTCTTAAATATTTATTACAAAGGAAAATGATTCTGGACATGTGAACACCAACCTGGATAGGATGGACATATAGCCAGTAGGAGGGACATGTGAGTACTGGGATGGACATATCGACTGGTATGGACAAAGTGGGCATGTGGACTCCAGGCTGGGCAGACAAGAACTGGCTGGTGGGATAGGGTAGCTAGGCTGACGAGAAACACAGAATTCATAGGGTGTAATGAGGGCCAGCTCTACACAGTAAGCCTACATCTACCCTTCCTCCTCACTAGGACAGGGAGAAACAGACGCTATCTCCAAGGAGAGCTTTCAAGGAGGCCTTGAGAGGGTCGGTGAGAGACCAGTGTAAGGTGTCATTGTAGTTGAGTGCTTTTCTATCTCAGATGAGGGAGAGACAGTGGTTGTTGGTATGCACTCTGTGCTGAATAAGTTCTTACCTTCAATTGTTCTCCCTACTTTCTGGAGCTGCTACTGGCAAGTACATAGAGTATTCCCATTGGGAACACAGACTGATAGCTTAGAAATAGAATCTTGATCTGGAGAAATGGTTCAGTGGTTAAGAGCATTTGCTGCTCTTAGAGAGGACTTGGGTTCAGTTACCAAATCCACATGGGAACCCAAACCATCTATAACTCAAGTTCCAGGGGTTCTGACACTCTTCTGGCTCTGAGGGTACCAGGCACACATATGGTGCACACATATACATTCAGGCAAAACATGGGAGCACATAAAAAAAATTCTTTAAAGTAAAATCTTAAGCCAGATATGGTGGGTCACAACTTTCAATCCCTGTTCTTGGGAGGCAGAGGCAGGTAGAACTCTGTGAGTTCAAAGCCAGCCTGGTCTATGCTGTGAGTTTTAGGGCAGCCAGAGCTATATAGTGAGACATTATCTCCTAAAATAAATAAAATTAAAATCTTAAGACTGAGATGTGATTGACTTGGCAGAGTGTTTGTCTAACATGCTTGAAGCCCTTGGGGTTGATTTCCAGCATCTGTAAAACAGGTAACACACCTGTAATCTATAATTCTAAAACTGGGGCGGCGTGGAGGTAAGAGGATAAGTTCAATCATCTTTGGCTCATAGTGCATTTGAGGCCAATCTGGGCTAAATAAGACCCTGCCAAAAACCACAACAACAATAAAAAATTATATACATATGCATCTTAACAACAAAAAAGGAAACCTTAAAAATGTCAGTTAAGGCTGGGCAGTGGTGGTGCATGCCTTTAATCTCAGCACTCGGAAGGCAGAGCCAAGCGGATCTCTGTGAGTTTGAGGCCAGCCTGGTCTACAAAGCGAGATTCAGTACAGGTTCCAAAACTACACAGAGAAACCCTGTCTTGCAAAAACCAAAAAAAAAGAAAAAGAGAGAAAAGATAAGAAAGAAAAAAGAATTAGGAGCACTGACTGCTCTTCCAGAGGACCTGGGTTCAAGTTCTAGCACCCACATGACAGCTCACAACTGTCTGTAACTCCAAGATCTGACGTCCTCATACAGTCTGCAGCAAAACACCAAATAAAATAAAAACAAATAAATTATATTTTTTAAAAAATGTCAGTTTGGGGCTTGATGGGATAGCTCAGCTGTTAAAAGTACTGGCTGCTTTTTCAGAGGACCTTAGTTTGATTCCCAGCACCCATCCACATGGTGGTTTACAACTATAATTCTAATTCTAGAGGATCTGATGTCTTCTTGCCTCTGTAGGCACTGCACACATATGCAGGCAAAATACTCATACACATAAAAATGTCTTTTAAAAGTCATTGCTTGCTGGGCAGTGGTCATGCACACCTTTAATCCCAGTACCCAGGAGGCAGAGGCAGGTGGATCTCTGTGAGTTTAAGGCCAGCTTGGTCTAAAGAGCAAGTTTTAGGACAGCCAGAACTGTTACACAGAGAAACTCTGTCTCAGAAACCAAAAAGAAAAAAAAAAAAAGTCATTGCTTGCTTCAGTAGCACATATAATAAAATACAGATATTAGTATGGTCCTTGTGCAAGAATGACACTCCGATTCATGAAATGTCCCCTATTTTTAACACTCAATGCACCGACCTGCATATGCATGTGTGCTTGTGTATACATTCACTTTACTGTTAAAAAAATAAGTTAATTCCTGGGCGGTGGTAGCTCACGCCTTTAATCCCAGCACTCAGGAGGCAGAGGCAGGCGGATCTCTGTGAGTTCGAGGCCAGCCGGGCCTACAGAGTGAGTTCCAGGACAGCCAGGACTATTTCACAGAGAAACCCTGTCTCGAAAACCAAAAAAAAAAAAAGTTAAAAAACAAAACAAAGCAAAAACTTGTCGGCACAACCCTTTCTCAAAAATAAATAAGAAAATAAACATCATTTTGTTTAGGGAAAAATGTGAATTATCTCAACCCAACAATTTCCATTATGTAGGAACATTTAGCTGCATTTATGCAGTGAAATACTCAGTGGCCCATTAGACATGTTTGTATTTGTTGAACGGGAAGATATTAATCACATGAGACAGGAAAAGAAGGTTGTAGTATAGTGTTTCATATCTATATAGTGTTTCATATCTGAGAAAATAACTTTCTAGAAAGTCAGGCAAAAAGTTGATAGCATTTATTTGTTTGTAGACATGTTTTCATCTAGCGTGCTTAATGGCCTAGGAGGTACCTGTCAGTGAATTATATGTGGCCTTATTTATTGTGATATGGTTTCTCTTTGTGGACCAGGCTGGTCTTGAACTCTTGATCCTCAGCTTCCTGTGACTTTAGACTGAGAAGTCTTAAATTTATTTTTTCTGTTTCTATTTTTTTCCCTCTCTGTGTGTGCACATTCATGTGGAGGTCAGGGAACAACATGTGGGAGTTGGCTCTTTCCTTCCATCCCGTTTGGCTCTTGGGGAATCAAACTCAAGCCCTTAGGCTTGGTACTAAGTGCCTTTATTTGCTGACCATCTTGCCAACCTGAGTACTACAATTCTTGAACTTTTCTTCACCAGCTTGTCAGAACTGTAGCCCGGCATCATGAGGAAAAGAAACTTCGTGAGGAAAGAGGGAAGAAGGAAGAACAGAGCAGACTGAGACGCATTGCTGCTACCACTGCCCGTGAAATAGAATATTTTTGGTCAAATATCGAACAGGTAAATGCTGGAATTCATTGGGATCTTAAAAAAAAAAAAAAATCAAATGTGTCCAAGCCGTGAGGCTGTGTGCCAGGGGACAGAACCTCAGCAGCTCCAGCATTCATGCATGTGCACCTTTCTCCTCTGTTGTTAACCTTCTGCAAGGTTAAGATGAGCCCATTCTGACCTCTTTATACCGGTGGAAGCCACAGCTTTGAAATGAGAATGTAGTGAAAGCCTGTCAGGTAGTTCTTGGTGTGCTATGGCTATGAAAGGCAAAGTCTTCAGGATACCTGCTTCCATCTTCCACCTGATAGAATTTGAGCAGGATAGACTAGGATACAAAATAAAGAGGAGAGCATCAAACTGAGTTATTTTCCTAATTACTGTGAATGAGGTTGGCTGTTTGTGTGAGTTTAATGTGTTAGTGCAGAATTGTACAATTTACATCCTTAAGGACTTGCTTGCTTATTCATCTTTTTTTTTTTTTAGGTTGTGGAAATAAAACTACAAGTAGAATTAGAAGAGAAAAGGAAAAAAGCCTTAAATTTACAGAAAGTTTCCAGAAGAGGTATGATATTGAAATTTGTTATTACATTTATTTATTTAGTGTGGGGTAGGGGAACACGCACATGTGCACCATGGTCTGTGTGGGGGTCAGAGCACAACTTTCTAGAGATGGTTCTCTCCTTCCATCATGTGGGTCCTAAGGATCAAACTCAGGCTGTCAGGCTTGGCAGTAGGGTCTTCACTTTCTGACCCAGCTATAGTTTTAAAGGATTTTTAAAGATTTATTTATTTGTTTTGTATGTGTATGGGTGAATGTGTGCCACCACGTGCCTGTGAAGATCTAAGTATAATTTGTGAGACTTGCTTCTTCTTCTGTCATATGGGTTCTGGACTTAGATTATAAGGATTGATGGCAGGTTTTTTTTTAACCATTGAGCCATCTTGCCAAGCTTTTAAAGATAGTCTTAATGAATCTCAGGTACAGAGTGCCCACCTAACATTTGTGAGGCTTTGCATTTGTACACGTGATATGTAAACATGGGCTTCGAATTTTTCATGTTATATTTTCTGCAGCTTCCTGGTTTTGGCTAGAGAGCTCATTGGTCAGGGAGACCATGTGCTTGCATTTGTTCTTGTTTTATTTTGTGTGCACGCGCGCGCGCACACGCGCACACACACACACACACACACACACACACACACACACAGATGAAGAGGGTGGGTGTTGGGGGAGGATAGGATCTCACTCTGTAGCCCTTGTTGTCCTGACTCAGGAGGAAAGATTGGCCTCCAGCACCTGAGTACTAGGATTAAAAGGTGTGTACCACCAGGCCCTGCAACAGTTTAGTTCTTTATCTCAGCTCTTTTGCTCTTTTTTTTTTTTTTAAAGATTTATTTATTATGTATACAGAAGAGGGCGCCAGATCTCATTACAGATGGTTGTAAGCCACCATGTGGTTGCTGGGAATTGAACTCAGGACCTCTGGAAGAGCAGCCAGTGCTCTTAACCTCTGAGCTATCTCTCCAGCCCCTCTTTTGCTCTTTTACTGTATGTCAACCCAAAGTTGGTCGACTATGAATGCTCTCAGAATTTAAGTCCTGTTTCTGGACAGTAAACAAACCAATTGCTTTATCTGTCAGGCATAGGACCCTTTAGGGATTGGGCTGGTGCAGTACCTTTGCACCACTAAGATATTTCTGCAGTAGTTGCCCCCAGTTATTGAATACTTAGGTACATGTGAGACACCACAAGTGGCACTCACCGTCTTCTCTAGTCCTTAGAATGTTCCAGGAGCCCTTATACCTCTCATATTATTGGTGAGGGAGCAGGCTGAGAGATGGCCATTGCTAAAGTTGTAGAATTGTAAACTGAGAGCTAGACAAAGTGGCACAAGTTTTGATTTTTTTTTTTCCTTTTTTTTTTTTTCCGGAGCTGAGGACCGAACCCAGGGCCTTGCACTTGCTAGGCAAGCGCTCTACCACTGAGCTAAATCCCCAACCCCATGGCACAAGTTTGAATCCCAATGTTTAGCAGTTAAAGGCAGGGGTTTGTGTATTTGAAGCCAGCCTGAACTCAGTCAGCTAGACCTTGACTCAAAAAAACAAACAATAAGCATAAAAAAAGAACTACAAGATGAAAACAGCTTTTCTGGGTTACCAAGAGGGAGGCTGGGTTAGTATGCAGGGGAGGAGATGGAATTTGCACTCCCTGTCCTTGATTGTTGATAGCCATAGACCTCAGCTAGTATAAGACTGTAGTTGCTGAGTTAAAAGCATCATCTTGCCACAGCTTTGGTGATAATACTGTATTTCTTGTTTCTTTAGGGAAAGAGTCCAGATTAAAGGGATTTGATACATCACCAGAACACTTTCTGGTAAGTACAGAGTTGTTGTTGCTCTCTGATGCATAGAGTGGGCTTGTTATATTTCCTGGAGAAGTTAGTAGACTATGAAATCAGTCTGCTTTGAAAATACAGTAGCGTTGGGTGGTGGTGCACACCTTTAATTCCAACACTTGGAAGGCAGAGGCAGGTAGATCACTCTGAGTTTGAGGCCAATCTGGTCTACAGAGTGAGTTCCAGGACAGCCAAGCTGCACAGTGAAACCCTGTCTTGAAAAAGAACAACAACCAAAGAAAACACAGTGGCACTTAATAGCTGTAGTTTCACTTGGGGTATGAATCTGTGAATTTGAGAGGATGCAGTTGTGTACAGTAATTAAAGATCTACATTCTTATTCCTCTTCTCCTTGGTGTCTATGCCATGATTGCCCAGCAAATGCCTTGATGCTCTCCAGTGGGTATCTGCTAAATAGACACTTTAACCTTGACATCTCATTCTGTATTGTTAAATCCCACATTTCTGATTTTTATTCTGTTTCAGGATCTAGGACTATCTGGAAGGAAAAGAAAAGCTAGCACATCTTTGACTGATGATGAAGGTCCGTTCCCTACTCCCTTGAGATCACAAGCAGAATGGGCACTCTGTATTGTCATATTGTCAGCTATGCTGACTTTGGCTGTTGGACTTGTTATTTTAAATTGGTTAGAAAGTTTAATCTTTGTATTTGTCCAGGAGTCTTTGAGTAAAAAGAGTCACTTTTGGTGTCTCCAGAGGACTTGGGGTGTTACTGTAGCAATTTGATGATGTCTTATTTTGTGATCTCTGGAAACCCAGGTGCATTTGGAGAGCCTTAGGGGTACACAGAGATGATTCAGGGCCACATTTATTTCTGTCCCCAAGGAGTGACCTTAGTACATTAGGGTAGATGTGCCTGTTAAAGGAAGACATGCTCACTGCCCACCACAGTTACCATGCTGGGATCTTTGGGAGGAGCCCCAGTCATTTTTAAATGTTGGCACTTGGTTCAAAGTAGAACACAGATGTAACTTCGGTGTGAGTGGCTTGAGATCAGCCTGTGTCCATGGCTTCTGACCTGTTTGCAAACAAATGTGTACTGGCTCCTAGTTGTAGGGAAAACGGAAGGAAACAGGACAGTGTGTAATTGAGGCCCCAGTGGTCTCAGCAGCACCGTAACTTTACTAGCTTGACTGGCAGTGTGTAAACTTCCAGACTTTTGCAAATTTGAGGTTCTAATATGGATTGATTCTTGTTGGGCCAGGTTATTATTAGTGTGGTAGATGTCAGGATTGTTTCACTCCAAAGGATAAATAAATGAGTGACAGTGGCTCACAGGACCTAGGAGCTTGGGTTCCATTGCCTGCACTGACATAGCAACTTGGTGTTCTTCAAAGTGCTCTTGTTTCTCCCATTTGTTCCTCTGTCCTAGTCTTCTGTCTCTTCTTTTAGCTGTTCTCCTGGGAGGTGGTCCTTCTTGTTCACACAGCTCTAACTTGGCACTGAAGCTGGAGAAAGGTAGAGAGCAATTCTGGTGCCTCCAGTCAAACAAGTGTCCTCTTGGAATGATTTATAAGTTCTTGTTTTTCTCTCCTTGGCTCCCTGTTGATGTTGGGAGGCTAGGATGTGTTTATCAGTGCAGCTAGCAGACTGAGAAAGGATTGGGGAGCAGATGTTTTTTGGGTGGCATCTAGCCATATGTAGTAATTTTAGATGATTTTCTTTGTAGACTATAAATGTGACTGTTTGGCTGATCTGAGGGCATCCCCTTGTTAAGTATTGGGTTAGTTTAGGGGAAATTAAACTCAGTAGGAGCTGCTTTGACTGATAAGTATCTGATAATGTTGTCACCTTAAATTCTGTGTTTCTTTGATATAGCATTACATAGTCCCAGGCTGTCCTCTAGTTGTGATGTCAGCATGGCCAGCAAACCTGTTCACTATTCTTTCTCCTAAGCCATCTTCTCTGTTAAGCAAGTTCAGGAGAAATGGCAGAATGAAATTCCAAGATAGGTCTGGCTTGTCTTGTAAGGTTGCACCAAGCTGTTCATGTCTAGGACTAGATGTGTCCAGGGCCTAGGGATGTGATATCTGGTGCCTTGCCAACTTTGGTGAATGGTAGAGATTTTGTAGTGAAGAACTGAGGAATTTGGGGATGTGGTAGAGATGGTAGGCAGAGTATGTGCATGTGTGCACGAATATGTGCATGTATTTTGGAAGAAATGGGCCATCTAATAGTGTGGATGAAAAGAAGCCAGCTGAAGAACTGCTGCTGAGGAGGTTGCAGCTTTTCTGGCCAGCCTTCTTACCTCTGAGAGGTTAGGACTGGAGAGTATAAGCTGGTTTGAGTTCATTGCTTTTGAAGCACAGGAGTACTAAGGGGAGGACACACACTTGGTCTGGGTTGTGGCCCTTCTTCTTTGTAGTAGGCAGTGATGAATTCCTAGAAAGCATGCATCCCAGTAAGTATGCATGTAGTTTTTCTGGGCTCTGCAATGAGTGGGAACTTTACCAGCATTCTGAGCTAGTGAGGTCTATTGCATATTGAAGAAACAGGCTGTGAATGGTAGGCTGCAGTGAAAGGGAAAACATTTCCCCTTGTTGCTTGTTTAACAATGGTTTCTAGAATCAGCCTGAAAAATTTAAGTATTTACATTCAGTTTCTTCAATAGCTGTAAAACAGTTTTGAAACTTAGTAGTATTTAGTGATGTTGAGAAATTCAAGTGAAGGTTTCATGTCCCTGACCTCTGTTGATAACCATTTTAGTGGAAGATGAAGAAGAGACCATCGAAGAGGAGGAAGCACATGAAGGGATTGTAGACCATCACACAGAACTTTCTAATCTGGCCAAAGAAGGTAGGCTGTCACTATCTTACAGCAGTACACGGGGCATAGTGGAGTTGGCATTTCCTTTGGGCCACCAACCAGCTCCCAAATAAAGACATGGAGAATTATTATTAATTATGAATGCTCAGCTTTAGTTTAGGCTTGGCCTGTAGCTCTTTTAACTTAGTTAACCTGATTCTATTTATCTACGTTTTGCCTTGGGGCTTTCTTTCATTCTGTATGTCCTCCTTTCCTGCTTCCTCCTTGTCTGTCTGACCCCTGGTGTCTCCTTGTCATCTCTTTTTCTTTCTCTCCCTGCCCCCCACCCCCCAGCCTAAATTCCTCCTCCTACTTACTCTCCTTGCCTGGAAGTTCCACTTACACCTCCTCCCTCACTATTGGCCATGCAACTTTTTATTAGACCAATCAGGTGCCTTAGGCAGGCAAGGTAAAATAGCAATGCATCTTTACATAGTTAAACAAATATTCCACAACAAACAAATGCAACATATCTTTACATAGTTAACAAGTTTTCCGCAACATAAACAAATGCAGCACATCTTTGCATGGTTAAACAAATATTCTGCAACAGCATAGTGCTGCCAAGTTCAAGGAAACAAATCTCTGGTGTTGAGTTACTTCTATTCTGGTGATCACAGCTGACCTAGACCTTTTGTGGCTCACTTCCTAAACTCTCCTCTCCCACTTCTGTGAGTCTCCCTAGCCACTGTTGAGAATGAAGCAGAGTTCCTTGACAGTGGTTTTGTAAGGTGTGGCTTGCTTTTCCTGTCCAGTGGTTCTTCCCAGTAGTTTCATCCAGAATGTTAGGTATTGCTGTTAACACCTTAACTCTACACACTATTTCACACATAGATATGTCATCGGTTACTTTGATTCCAACAATGCTGTTGTTGGTATTCTCTTGTTCTATGGTGTTTGTACACAAATGGCTCTACATATGTTCAGGTATGGACCATGCAGAATCATGTAGCATACATATACAGTTGGCTGTGCCAAGCTGCATGCTCTGCTGGTATAAGCCTTGGAGCTGGTGGTGAAGATAGCTCCTGGTGCCTTGGAGGAGTAATTCTCTGACAGTGAGGTGCATTTTCTCATGTTTGCTTGGCTTATTTGACTGTTAGGTTTTCTTTTCCTTAATTGACTTATTGAATTCCTTATATCTTTTAGATACAAATTCTTGTTGGGTTTTGTTTTATTTTTTTGTTTTTTGAGACAAGGTTTCTCTGTGTAGTTTTAGTGCCTGTCCTGGATCTCGCTCTATAGACCAGGCAGGTCTAGAACTCACAGAGATCAGCCTGGCTCTGCCTCCCAAGTGCTGGGATTAAAGGTGTGCGTCACCTCTGCCTGGCTCTTGTTTTGTTTTTATTATCTTAATTATATATAGATTTGTGTCTGCATGTGAGTATGTGCATGAGTTCAAGTGACCACAGAGGCATTGAATCCTCTGAAGCTGAAATTACAGATGATTGTGAGCTGTCTGACATGGAGAGCCTTCTCTCCACCCCAGGGGACATGAATTGTTTACACTTTGATCATAAGAATGGCTTTCTATAGTGTCTGATTTTAAAAAAAAAACCCAACAAACTTTTAATTTAAAACAAAACAAAACAAAAATCACATTTGTAGCCCCCCCCCCCCCAAAAAAAAAAATCTCATTTATAGCCGGGCATGGTGACACACACCTTTAATCCCTCAGGAGGCAGAAATGGGTGGATCTCTGTGAGTTGGAGGCCATCCTGGTCTACAGAGTTCCAGGACAGGCTCCAAAGCTACACAAAGGAAACCCTGTCTTAAAAAACAAAACAAGCCGGGCGGTGGTGGCGCACGCCTTTAATCCCAGCACTCGGGAGGCAGAGGCAGGCGGATCTCTGTGAGTTCGAGGCCAGCCTGGTCTACAGAGCGAGATTCAGGAAAGGCGCAAAGCTACACAGAGAAACCCTGTCTCGAAAAACCAAAAAAAAACCACAACAAAACAAATCTAAAAATGTTAATACTAATAAATTTAACTGAAAAAATATTTAGATTTTTGTATTAATTATGGATATGCATCTTAGTTTTCAGAGAAAAGAAATGTAGTTTTAGAATTTGCAAGTTGTAAATTCCTAATCTAAAAATCAAGAATCCAAAATGCTTTTAAATCTAAAACTTTTTGAGCAGTAAGGAAATGGTGTTCTCAAGCTTCAGATTTCAGAGTATTTTGATAGTGGATTTTCAGATGTATGTTCAGTTGACACTATGTAGATAGTCTTCAATCCAGAAAATCAAGAGCTATGACTATGTCTAGTCTTAGGCATTTTGGATAAGCAGTGCTAGCCTGCATCAGCTGTTTTAGGAAGAGGAGTGTATGTGACAAGCTACCTGTCCAGCCTTTTTGCTATGCCTTTCTGAGTGCTGTTTTTTCTTTGCAGCTAAGTGGCATTTGTTATAAAATAATCTTGTTTCTTCCTGCCATCCTTTCCAGCTGAATTGCCCTTAATTGATTTGATGAAGTTGTATGAAGGTGCCTTTCTGCCAAGTTTTCAGTGGCCGCAGCCTGAACCTGATCATGAAGAGTCAAGCGGGGAAGAGGGTATGTTTTTAGTGTTGTAAAGAATTCAGGTTTAAAATGAAAGCCAAAGTAAGATGTAAGAAATTGGAAGTATTGGAACCAAGGACAGGTTCTTCAGTCCATGTTAGCTGTGTTAGGGACTTTGGGCTTTGGATAAGATAAAGCCTGTGTGTGGCTGTAAACAAAGAACAAAAGAATTTGAACCAGGAAAAGAGTGTATTTTATATGCAGTTTTCCTATTGAATAAGCTGTAAACTGTGAGGTTTTTCTTACTAACTTGGCATGTTTATCAGAGCACCAGGTAAATTGTGGAGGATGTAAACATGTTTTCTCTAGATGTGTGTTGTGGTTATGGACCTAAGCATTGCCTTATTTTTCTGTGCTCTGCTGTGCTTGCTTATTAACTTGCAAGGGTTTTAGTGGTTGATTTTACTTACAGACATTCCAGACAGATACACAGATTACACAGACTAGCAGCTTGTCCTTTTCTCATTCTCATTCTTTTGCTTATTAGATAGATACAAGAGCATGTGAGAGGGAAGACAGGAACATCGGGCCATGAGATAGTTGTCAGAGGGTTCCTGTGGAATTCAGGGCCTTTCACAGTCCCCTTCTGCAGCAAGACCTAGGGTCAGAGACGAAGACTTCTTCCTTGTTTCCAAACTTGGGTGATGTTTCTAATTTTTCCTTTTTTTGATGGTAGTAGAAGGGAGATCATTAAACATGAGATACTTGTAATTCTGTCCACATTATTGGCTCCCTATTAACAGAGCCATTTCCTGAACACCAGACTGTTGGATAGATTATGGTTTGAGTCCCAGATAATAGTTGATTGTGCTGTTTCCTAACAATCATTCATGTTATTGTGAATGTATAAAATGGAATGTAATGAAAAAAATGTATCAATTCTGTATTTTTCCTTGTCATCTATTGCTCTCCCCCCCCCCCTCTATATTTAGGCTCATAAAACTCACAGCAGTCCTAGTTCTATCTGTTTCATTGTTCTAGATGTGGAAGACTGTCCTAGTGACAGGGAGAGCCGGAGGGACTCAGTTCTCATTGACTCACTCTTCATCATGGATCAGTTTAAAGCTGCAGAGAGAATGAGCATTGGAAAATCTAACACCAAGGACATCACAGAAGTTACTGCTGTGGCTGAAGCCATCCTCCCTAAAGGCAGTGCCCGGGTCACAACTGCGGTGAGGAAATCTTTCCTGCCTCCCAACAGGCTCCATAGAAATTGCTAGAAAAGGCAGTTGCTATTCTTCAGTTCTGTAAATCATTTGGGACTGTCCTATAGGTGTATTTTACAGCCTCTAGATTTAGGCTGTGAGAAAGGGTGCTGATTGCTTAGTCATTCTTTGACTGGTCTGTCTTGTCACTATAGGTGAAGTTTAGTGCTCCATCTTTGCTGTATGGTGCTCTCCGAGACTATCAGAAGATAGGCCTTGACTGGTTGGCCAAGCTATACCGGAAGAATCTCAATGGCATATTAGCTGATGAAGCTGGGCTTGGGAAAACTGTGCAGATCATTGCTTTCTTTGCTCACCTTGCATGTAATGAAGGTAAGAGTCTCTCAGTTTCCACTAGGAGAGTGTTTGGATCTGAGGGAGAAGACTTCTTCAGCCTCTTCTATTTCTCTCCTTTTACCTGAGCCAGGTAAAACACTCAAAATAGTTGGGAGTGGTGGTGCAGTCCTATAGTACTAGCACTTCAGGTTGAAGCTAGAGGATTGCTTGAGTCCTGGAGTTTGAGGTTGACTTGGACAACATAGTGAAACTGTCCACCAAAATAGAAAACAGAGCCGGGCGGTGGTGGCGCACGCCTTTAATCCCAGCACTCGGGAGGCAGAGCCAGGCGGATCTCTGTGAGTTCGAGGCCAGCTTGGGCTACCAAGTGAGTTCCAGGAAAGACTCAAAGCTACACAGAGAAACCCTGTCTTGAAACCCACCCCCCTCCCATAAAAAAAGAAAACAGAAATACTTTTTGCATGAAGAAACAAAAACTCATTCACAGTTAACATTGAATGAAAGAATTTTAATGCTTATTCAAAATGCAGCACCCACAGGCTTTTTTCTCAGTTTTATGATTGCAGCTGTTACTCTAGTGTGTAGGCAGCAGAATGGCTTCAATGTTGCTTCTGTGCTAATTGAAGCCCCTCCTGCTGGTGTGTGTTGTGTGTCCGTGTGTGTCCATCCGCCTGTCTGTGTCCGTCCGTCCAGAGGTTGCCTGGCAGTGAGAGGTTGGGGTGGGAGGGATGGATATTTTCTTCTATTGATGTCCATCTTACTTTCTGAGGCATGACTTCATTGAATCTAGAATTGCCATTGGCTAGACTGCCTAGTCAGTGAGTTCTGGGGATCCCTTTCTCTTTCCCCTAGAGTTGCAGATATGTGCTGCCACAACTGGCTTTTATGTGGGTGCTGGGGATCTGAATTCATGTTTTCCTACTTGTTCAGCAAGTATTTTATAGACTGAGCCATTTCTCTAGTTCCCTAGTTGGGAGCAGTTGATTGTGTAGCTCACAGTACTTTGCTAACATTTTCTTGGAGTTGTAGGGTGTTCACTCATCTAACCTCTTTTGTCAGATCTGTTCTCTCTAGTAGAACACATTTTTGATGTGTTTCTTAGGTCCCTTAGAGAGTGGTGTAGTTGCCCAGAGGGTCTGGGCTGCCCAGCTATCATGACCATGCATGCATTCAGGTAGCTCTGTGTCTGATCTTTAGGGTCAGCTCTCTATCTACTGCCCTGTAGCTTGCCTTGGGCCAGTGCTTGGCTCTGTGCCTGAGGGGCCTGATGCTGTAGGAGCTAGCTATTTAAAGAGTACTATGAGCTGGGACATGATCTTATGGTAACTTTTCTTGCAAAGCTGCTCTTCCTATTCTTTGGAGTGTATTGTTCCATTATTCCATTGCAAATTCAGAGTAGGTCCTTGCCATGTTGCAGGAAAAATTGACCTGCCTCATCATCCTCATATTGAACTTTTGTTGTTGTTTGTCCTTTGAATTAAAAAGCTTAATTGTATAATTAGTTTTTATTTTTATTTATTTTTGTTTATGTGTTTCTGCCTGAATTTATGCCCTGTGGATGCTGCTGCCCATGGGAGCATTGTATCCCTTGAAGCTGGAGTTAGAGGTAGTTGTGAGTCACGTGATGTGGGTACTTAGGAACCAAATTCAGGAAGCGCTCTTCACTGCTAAGCTACCTCTTAGGCTCTCGCTCCCTCCTTCCCTTTCTGTGTATGTTTGTGTGTACATATGTGCAAACATTTGTCAAGGTCAGAGGACAGCTTGCAGAGTTGGTTCTCTACTTTTCCCACGTGGGACCCAGGGATTGAATTCTTATCAGACTCATCAGTTTTTAATCTATACAAGTAGATTGATTTCTGTTCTCTTTTTTTTTTTTTTTTTTTTCTTCTCTGATTTGTTTCAATAGTTTTGAACTAGTATCACCAAGTCTTTTTTTTTTTTTTTTTTTTTTAAGATACAGTCTCTCTACATAGGCCTGGCTGTCTTGGAACTCACTATGTAGACCAGCCTTCAAGGTCCATTTGACTCTGCCTCTCAAGTGCTGGGATGAAAGGCATGTCCCACCATGCCCAGCTGGTATCACCATGGCTTAAATGTAGTATTTTAAAGTAGATTCACATATATAGTTGTTAATTCAAGATGGAAATAGATACTCTGCCTTTGTATTGTATTATTTAAGGCAAAAGGGTGTTAAATGTTTTATTATATATACAAGTCTATCCTATCTTCAGGAGACATGTTCAGCACCAGTGGGTATTGAAATTCTGAATCATACTGTGTTTCATCTTAAGTTCAGAACTTTTACTGAACTTAAGCATATAAAAGCATCCCTTTGACATGCCCAAAGTACCAGCTTTGCTACTCTTACTCAATAGGACTGTTTCTAAGTAAAGTAAATGTTACTTAATCAAGTTCTGCCATACCATTACTATGGATCTGATAACCAGTGTTTATACCAGGTGCTAACAAGCAGGTGGCATGTACCCTGTAGATAGAATAGACATATTAAGGTTTTTTTTTTTAAAAGAAAAATGCTTTTAGAAATTTTCATTGTTCTGGATGTGATGGTGCACATGTGTTTAATCCTAGCACTTGGGATAGAGTCAGGTTGATCTCTCTGAGTTCGAGGCCATACTGATCTATGTAGGAAGTTTCAGGCCAGCCAGGGCGACATAGTGAGACTGTCCAAAAAAAAAAATAGTAATAATAATATTTTCTTCATTGTATACTCATTGTATATGGTATTGTTACATAAGGACATTTTGATAATAAGGTTATATTATACATTGAATTTACCTTTTTTAAAAAGACTTTATTTTTTATTTTTATTTATTTATTTTTTGTCTGTCTGAAAACCAGAAGAGAGTGTTGGATCCTCTGGAGCTGGAGTTGCAGGTGGTTGTGAGCCACTTGACATCGATGCTAGGAACTGAACTCTGATTCTCTGCAAGAGCAGCTTGCCCTCTTGGCCACTGAGCCACTTCTCCAACCTTATTTATTTATTTATTTGTTCATTCATTCATTCATTCATTCATTCACTTATTTATTCTGGGGATTGAATTCAGGGCCTCATGTGTGCCAAGCAAGGCCTTTTCAGTGTCCCCATATGTTAACTCTACTCATTTTTTTTTTTGTATGTAAGTAGGTATGAGTGTTTTACCTATATGAATGTCTGTGTACCACGTGGATGCCTGGTGACCATAGAGGCTAGAAGAGGCATTGAATCCCTTGGAACTAGAGTTAAAATCAGCTGTGAGCTGTCTTGTGGGTGCTGGGAAACAAACCTGGGTCCCCTGCAAGAACAGTAGTGCTCTTAACTGCTGAGTCATCACTTTAGCCTCACTTTAGGCTTTTAATCCTGTTTTACTTTCTGGAGAGAAAGCCATTTTGGGTTTGGTCATGTTTCTTTATTTGCAAGGTTGTATGCTTAGAGTTTAAAGATGGTGTTTTTACTTTTTAAATTATGTATATGTGTGTGTCTGTGTGTAGGTATGTGTTTTTGTGTGTGGGTGCCTATCAAGGCCAGAGGTGTTAGATCCTCCTGGAGCTGCAGATACAGGTAGTTGTGAGCCACCTGATGTATGTGCTGGGAATCAAATTTAGGTCATCTGGAAGAGCCATCTCTTTATCCTAGTGTTTAAAGAGATCCTGGCTTGATCTCTTCTAGCACTGCTACCAAGAAGGAAAAAAAAAGTTTACTGACTTCTGCTAAGTTTTCCTCTGAAACTTCTGTTGAAATAGTGGTTGATTTTTCTCTTGAGCAGTTTCTTTTAAAAATCAGTAGTGATGCTTCAACAATGGCCACAGATAAGTGAAGTACAGCTTTATCTTAAAATCAGCCATTTTTGTCTTTGACCCATAATTGCATTCATTTCATTTAGGGCACAGAAATTGAAATTTGCTTTCTAGGTTACACCTACTGACTTGTAAATGCTATTTTCAGGCTAAGTTCGATCATTGAGTCAGTTGGTTATTTTTTACCTATAAGTGGGTACTTAAGGAGGTGCCTGTCTATCTGGGCTGTAGGGCGCTTGCTACTGGGAAGGATTAATTAGAGTCCGAGGTCCCAGGTCAGCAGCTTTCTTGTTTTGGGGAGTTGTTTGCTATAGACAAAGTTCTTTTTTTGTTGTTTGTTTTTTTTTAAGATAAGCTTTGGCTGACCTCGAACTCATAAAGCTCTGCCTGCCACTGCTGGGATTAAAGGCATGCACCACCACACCTGGAATAGACCAGAGTTCTTTCTCTGCTTGTGGTAACCCACAAAAGCTTCCTAGTGAGATCTGAGCTTGCTTTACACATCAGGGCTGCATTAGAGGATTGCTTGACCACATGAATGGTCACCAGGTATCTGGGATGGTCTGCACTGGGCTGTGCTGAGGGGAGGGAGGTCTTTTGCTCCATCCCTTTGCATTCCTTTAAAAGCCCTTTAGAAGAGACATAAGGGATTGGTGGGTTTTGACCCAGGCCCTCCTGAGCTATCCTGTGTTTCTAACAATCTCTTTCCTCTATTTCTATCTACATTTTTCACTTCTCCCTCCTCAAGAGTACCCTGGGGGAAAAAGAGGGAGCAGGTCTCCTTCATCTGCTCCTGATAAAAGTTCATATGGTTGTCAATGGATCCTGGATTTATTGTCTGTTCTTTTCAGCAGTGTTTCTGGAGAGCCTGACCCCAGTCGTAGTGCATCAGGGACACACTTGCTCCTACTCTGGGCAGTGTAATTATGCTAGAGGATAGTTTTTGTCTCCTTGGTGTCTGCTTTCCTATGGGCCACATATTTAATAAGGTTCTGCTCAAACTCAGCTTGGATACCTGGGTCTCACAGATTTCTTTTTTTCTTTTATAGGTAATTGGGGCCCTCATCTTGTTGTCATGAGGAGTTGTAACATACTCAAGTGGGAACTTGAGTTGAAACGTTGGTGTCCTGGCCTCAAAACTCTTTCTTATGTTGGCAGCCACAGAGAACTCAAAGCAAAGAGACAGGTAGAGCCACACCACCTCCACCCCCTCCCCCAATCCCCTTACTTTGTTTTGCACTGCTGGGGATGCACCCGAGTTTCACATACCCTAGACAAGAGGTGTGCCAATGAGCACCCTTAGCCAAGCATCTTTGAAATATGATGTGCAGGGCTGAAGAGACGGCACAGTAGGTGAAAGCAGTCGGTGCACAAGCCTGACAACCTAATTTTGATCCCTAGAAATCATGTGAAGGTATAGAGGAGAAAACCAACTCCACAAAGTTGTCCTCTGACTCCTACATGCACGTTGTGCACGCACGCCTATACAGAACATATCTCACACATGCCCCACAATAATAATTAAGCATGAAATAAAGCTAGACATCTTAATTTTTCTTAACATAGAATCTCACTGACTCATTCTTAGGAACTGAGACGGTTCGACTCTTAATGCTGCCTCAGTGGGGATGCATTAGACCACAGCCCATTCTCCTCTTGCTTTAAAAATCTTGTTGCAGTTAGTTGCAGTGTAGATATCTGCATCTCTTACCTTTCTTGTTTAGATTATACACTATAAAAGACAGGAATGTCTCCGGTAGTCTGTTTTCCCAGTGATAATTTCTAGTGCCTCTAAAGCAGCCTAGTTTGTCAATGAAAGTCTTTTAGGCTCTAGAAGAACAGAGAAGACTATCTTGGACTTTTTCTTGTGTGGTTGTTGTGAAGAATGGGTTGGATGGCTGGTGATGTGTGTAGTTTGACTGAGTGTGATTGCCCAGCAGTGCTCTGCAGATGGTTTCAGGGAAGTCGGGGTTTCTTTCTGTATTGCAGGAGTGGACTGAGCCCAACAGCTTCCACATCTGCATCACGTCCTATAAGCAGTTCTTCAGGGGCTACACCGCCTTCTCAAGGGTGCACTGGAAATGCCTTGTCATTGATGAAATGCAGCGAGTGAAGGGCATGACTGAGCGGCACTGGGAAGCCATCTTCAAGCTGCAGAGGTCTGACCTTACTCAAGTGTTCTGTCCTTTCCAAATAGCCAAGTATTCTTTGTTCTTGCCTAAGGATTCCTCTTAAAGAAATGTAAATCATTCCATACATATATCAATTTAGTGAAAAGAAATTTCTGTCTTCTTTGTCACAGCATGTTGTACCTAAGAGACACAGAGAGTCCCTTTGTTCACTCCTTTTCTTTGAGACAGGGTCTCACTGTGTAGTCTTGGCTAGCCTGGACCTCTCTATGTAAACCAGGCTAGCCTTGAACCTAGAGGTCTACCTGCCTCTAACCCCACCCCCTTCTCCAAGTGCTGTGTACCACTGTGCCTGTCCATTCCCTGAAGGCATATGTAGAGTTGCTGTCTTCACTTTCCTCACACATTGCCATTGAGAAGAGTTATGCAGCCTCCTTATGTGTTTCAGAATTCCAACATTGCCTCATTTTGTTTGTAGCCAGCAGCGCCTGCTTCTGATTGACGTGCCTCTGCACAACACTTTCCTGGAGCTCTGGACCATGGTACACTTTCTCATTCCTGGAATCTCCAGGCCTTATCTGAGCTTCCCCCTGAAAGCTCCCAATGAGGAAAACCAGGATTACTATCACAAAATGGTCATAAGATTACACAGGGTATGTTTGCTTCAGTGACTGCAGCTGACTTATTTAAAGCATATCTGCCTTCTGCTAAATACACCAAGGCATTATTTGGGGAGAAAATGGTTATTATTTTCTCCAGGTCACACAGCCATTTATTTTGAGGAGAACCAAGAGAGATGTGGAAAAACAGCTGACCAGGAAGTATGAGCATGTTCTGAAGTGCCGCCTTTCCAGTCGGCAGAAGGCCTTGTACGAGGATGTCATTCTACAGCCTAGGTAAGTGCTGGTTTGCCCACCTGCCCCTCAGCAGTGAGAAGCGGATGCACCCTGTTGCCTCAGTGAGTGTGCTTATCAACGAGGCAACCAGGAGCTCTGCAGTCTCCAGAACATCCCTTCTTCCTTCCTGCTTACTCTGCCATTAGATATGCTTTATCTGCATGCCTGCCATTTGTGTAGCCTGATGTCTATTCTGCTGCTGCTGCTGCTGCTGCTGCTGCTGCTGCTTGCATTAGCTTGGGTGGTTAGTGTGAACTCAACTGGTTGACCAGCTTACTCTTTGAAAGTAGCCACTGTTCTACTGGGTCAGTATGATCCAGTGGGGCATAGTATCCATGTTATGGTATAGCATCCTGTGAACTAAATGAGTCATCTCCCAACTCTTGCCTGGTAGCCCTACATGTCATTCAGTGGACTCAACTTGGGTCCTCTGACTCCTGTCCATGGCTGCTTTGATTCTTTTGTGCTCTATGGTGTCTTATGTTTAAAACAAATTCAAGAACTGTGCAATAAAGTTCAGTGGATTTTAATTTTACACTTGGTAGTTTTCAGGATTTAAACACTACTCTCTAGACTCTAAAGGCAACTGAGAAGTATCACATATGTGTTTACTATGACCTCACATGATAGCGTCTCTGGCAATGGACCTAGTCCATATCCATCAGGCTAGTCTCACTCAACTGGTTTATAGGTTCCCACTCTGGATAGGAACATAATGTGGTGGTGTGGGTTTCTCTGTGGATCAGACATACCCAAAGCTGTCTTGTAAGCACTTGCCTTAGCTGTGGGCAGAGGCCTTAGCCGTGGGCAGAGATGATGTAAGCTGTACCAAAGTTAGGAGGCAGTGGGGCACAAGGCCCGTTCATAATGGGCAAGTAGAATCTGGCCATCCTCCTACTATTTTTTGTTTGCTGAGTACAGGGTATATGTGAATCTCTAAGAAAAAGTAATGTATGTCTAAAGTTCTTGGGGTAGCATGTGGCTCCCTCAATGCCTTCAAGAAATGATATGGCATTGCTGCAGCATGTTTAAAAGGCTTATTGGAAATTCTGGGACTGAGTATAAGAATGAATGGCTGTTCATTTACAGGCTGTTTCCCTGGCAGTCCTTGCCAAGCTGCATTGGTAATGAAACACTCAGCCTATCATCTACTATGGGAGAGGAGCAGTGAATGTACCCTCAAAGCTTTCACAATGATCAACCCTCCAAACACCGTGGAAGCTACTTGAGCAGAAAATACTTAGCTATGTTGCTATAACACTGGTTTCTGTCAGATATTTCAGCAAGATGTTGACATCTTTTGTTGACCTTAGTGATGTGCTAGTTCTAGTTAGTGAGAAGTAATTTTGTGGGAAGGGGATGGAGCTCTGTGGAAGTCAGGTGCCAGCAGACAGGGGAAACATGGCTCAATTACCCTTAAATTACTTAGATTGCCCTCCACTAGGAGCTCTAACAAATCATCGTTCAGGGAATTTAGCTTGTTATATGTGACTGTGCCCACAGGGTAGTGAGGTGCTTGTGTTTGGGAGTGATGTCATCGTTTGTCGAGGTGTAAGAGGTTATGACATTGGACCTAGCACATCTTTGGTTGGTTCTGTGACACCTGCTCTGAGTAGAGTGACAGTGAGACTTTTTCATGTTTCCTTCCTTTTCTCTGAGCCACAGTTCAGTGCTAGTGTGTTAAGCTGTTGTGCATCTTGGCCCCATTTTTTGCATTTGGGAACCAGGTTTCTGGATACCATTAGATGCTCAGACTGCCAGACAAAAACCTGAGCTGGGCTCTCATGTCTACATTATACTGTCCAGATGCATAGGAACACTGAAGCAGACACATTGGCTCTCTCATGGCTTCTGGCTTTCTGGGGGAGCTTCCTTTCTGCTCCCACCTGCACATGCACACACCCACCCTTTCTCTGGAAATATCTATCATTCGTGGACTCAGGAAAGTAGATCCCAATCTTAGCCCACTCAAAGCTAAACTTGGCAACTGTTTTAAAACATCATGTTCCATTACTATTCTCCTAAGCTAGATGAATAGTTTGTCTTGCTTATTATTCTATTTTTGTGCCTATGCAGAGACCCTTATCACAGGACTCAGAGCTGGCTGTGTCTGGCTTTCCTATTGTCCAAGCTAGGTTTACTGTGACATTCACCTCCTGGCAGTGTTTCTCGGGACTCCCACTTTTCTCTGTTGTATACCTGATTTGTCCCTGGAGTAACTAAGACTGGCACTTCCCACAAGGAACTCAAGCTACCTCCTGAGCCCAGTTCTTTCCAGGCACCTTTTAGATGAGTTGCTTGGCTTTGGAGCCTGCAGTCTTCTTCCTGTGGTTCTGCATCCCTCTCTCAAGCTCTCCAGATGCCATTCTTCCTTACCTGCCTTGGGAGCCCCCTTCCTCGGTCCAGAGCTCTATTCCATACTGCAGCTCCCTGGTCCTGGTATGCCTTGTGGGTCTCTGTCTGTCTGATATTGCAGCAGGGTCTGGCTTGTGGCCTGCTCAGCATCTCATCCACCACTGTGTACTTGCAGGATCAGGGGATGTGCTTTCTGGGGTACTCTGGTCCCACCTTCTGGCTTAATGATTCCTTTCACATGTCAAACCATACCTTGGATGCTTCTACTCCTGTGTCAGGGAACTTATCCTGATGTTATTGAAACATGGCCCCTTTACAAAGGAACAGTCCTCCTTGAGGTTTGGCCTATACTAACCCTTTGTCTCTGACTCTCTGGAGTGACTCAGTAGAGACCTGTGTGGGAATATAAACTTGAATGTATAATGTAACTAATTTACTAACTCAGTCTTGGGAAATCTTGCTAGTTCTTCTGTTTTCTTAGATTAGGAAAGTAATTGATGATGAGACTGATGAACACACATTTGCCCTTGACATTGAACTTTTTTGCCTCTTCTACGTGAGCAGGACTCAGGAAGCTCTGAAGAGTGGACACTTTGTCAGTGTCTTGAGTGTCTTGACACGGCTACAGCGGATCTGTAACCATCCTGGGCTGGTAGAGCCACGGTTACCAGGCTCCTCCTATGCAGCAGGCTCTCTGCAGTATCGGTCAGCCTCTCTAATTCTCAGAGTTCTGGAGAGAGAGTTCTGGAAGGTAAGAGGATTTAGAAAAGTAGTGCAGGTCTTCTAGTACTTTCTAGATAAAATCCACATGATTATATGGATCACTTTCCAACCCCTCTTCTCTCTAGCTTAGTGTCTCTCAACCTTACTAATGCTATGTATGACTCTGTAGTACAGTTCCTCATGTTGTGGTGATCCCCAACCATAACATTATTTTTGTTGCTACTTTATAACTGTAATTTTGGTACTGTTATGAATCATAATGTAAATATCTGTTTTCTGATGGTCTTAGGTGACATCTGTGAAAGGATTGTTCAAACCCCCCCCACCCCCCCCCCACCCCCCCACCCCCCCCCACCCCCCCCCTCCCGCCAAGAGGGTTCAAGACCCACAGGTTGAGAACAACTGTCCTAGCTCCTGTCTAGTTTCTGTCTGTAGACTTACTGGTTTTGTGTAGCTCACAGAATTGTATCTGGATTCTTTCACTTAGAGTATTTTCAAGGTTCATCCTCATTCCAGTATGTCAGAATGTCCCAGTCCTCATAAGGGCTGGGTAGCATTCTGTTGTGAAAGGCCACATTTGTGTGTTCTTTCATCAGCTGATGGCTGCATAGGTGGTTTCCATCTCTGGCTATTAGTGTTGCTGATGAGAACATTCCTACAGGTTGGATTTTCACTGTTCTTGTGAGTGCACTGCAGTCGCTCCTGGCTCACAGCCACTCTGTCTGTGTCTTTAAAGAACTGCCAGCTGTGCCACTGCAGCTGGACCACCTGACTTGCCCTAGCAGTGTGAGGGCTTCCATGACCCTTCTTTTGTCTTTCATCCTCTTCCGTGTGATGCTGCTTTCTTGTTATCTCAAGTTCCAAGAAATATACATTAGTGGTACTGTGGAAAGCAGGATACTTGTTCTTGTCAGGACCATGGTCATAAATCTGACTGGTTCTACTCTGTCTAACACTGAGTAGTCTCCATAATAATCCTTACAGGGGTCACTCCTACACACTGATCATCACATGGAGGCCACACCTGCCCCCTATTCTTTCCTGGGGCAAACTGCTGTTTGTGTCCACACTATTCATGTGATGACTGGTTATATATGCTCCTCTGCAGCTCCAGATTGTCTCTCAATATATCTGTTCACATGACACTGGGGAAGGCCAAACAGCTGTTGTCCCATTGTGAAAAGGAGAGGAGACATGATCTTACTTAGCTCAAGCATGAGAGGGCTTGGCATACCATGTGAAACAGAGCTTCCTCAATTGACTCCTACCTTTTTCTTTCTTTCTTCTTTTTTTTTTTTTTTTCATTTCTTTTCCTCTTAGGAAACTGACCTTTCTATATTCGACCTCATTGGGCTAGAAAATAAAATCACTCGCCATGAGGCTGATTTACTGTGTAAGAAAAAAGTGACTAGGAAACTCATGGAGGAAGTCTTTGCTTCACCACCTCCGACAGCCCGGCCAGCAACCATGAAGCTCAAGGCCAGCAGGTATGAGGGTGGGTTAGAAGCAGCATGTGACTCATCTGGCATATCCACTACTCCAAGGACTTTCTGCTGGTTGGGAGTCAAGTGCCTCTACCTTACCCTCGTTAGTCAGTGGTGATGAGAAAAGCTGTGTTCTTGAGCATGTCCCGAATGTCCTTGGTTTCAGTGAGCACAACTACATTAACAAGATACTCAGATAGAGGCAGTAAATCCTGAGAGTCACCTTTCTTGGTTGTCTTTAGTAAAGTAAGCTTTAGGATTTATGGAGATGTTAGGGCTGAGAACAGTCTGTTGTCTGATTGGCAGTAACTGGCATGGCCAGGTCAGACCTCTTATTGGGAAGAGTGCATGCAGAGTATGCTCTTGGGCAAGAGCAAGGGCAGACACGGGATTCACTGAACAGCAGTGAAGTCAGTGCTCTTACAAGTGACACTACAATATAAATGATGATTTGGGGTGAGGGAGATCATGAGGCAGGAGAGAGAGGTGATGAAATCAGGATGTAAATGCTTCTGAACAGACTAAACTCAATGATGAGAAAGAAGCAAAATCCTGTGCTTGGGTAGAAAAGGAAAACAGAAAATTGTTATTTTTTAACAATAAAGAGGGCATTTGTACAGATCAGAAACCTATTCTTTTTTCAGACTTGGCTTCCTTGGGACTGTGACCTGCTTGCCATCCTTAGCAGCTTAGCTCAAGCCTGACAGACTCATACAGGAAGCCTGTAGCCATGTCACAGACAAAGCCTTCTACTTGTACTTACCTGGGCTTTGTTAAAAGGTTTCTGTGGCTGGCTCCTTGTCTGTTCTTCCATTTTCTGGTCAGAGAACTCATACCTCCATGATCAAACTAGAATCAGCTGCCTAGCTGGGCACTTTGTGCACCTTCCCAGCTCCTGGTATTTCTGTCATATGTTGAGAATTTGATTTTTCTATGCTCTTACTCTAAACTGTAGATATAACATGGGTATTATGTGCCGGAGGTGTTTTTCTCTTAACATACTTTGATATATACCTAGTAATTGAGATGAAACAGTATTCCTGTGTTACCAATTGAGATGTCCAACCTTTTGAGTACAGAGTTTATCAGCAGTTCCCACAGGCTTGATGCAAGCTTCTTGACAACTGTTACTTGGAGCTCCCTTGCTCCTGCTCTGTGCATCTTTAACCTGCCTTCCCCGCTGGTCTCTTGTGGGGGCAGTCCTCCAGAACCCATGCTGTCTGCGATGTGGTGATGTTGTGTGTCTTCTGCTTGGGCCAATGGGCATCTAGGTTATTTCAGCCTGTGCAGTACGGCCAGAAGCCCGAGGGTCGCACCGTGGCATTCCCCAGCACACATCCGCCTCGGATGGCAACCACCAATACAGCCACTGCTGCCCCACAGGGCCAGGTTCGAGGACGGCCACCGATTGCTACTTTTTCTGCTAACCCAGATGCAAAAGGTATCTTACATAATCAGCTCTCTTTTGTGGAAGACTGTGGGAAAGCTCTTGGCAGTCTGTTCCTGGCCTACCGAGTGTTATAGCCACTGCTGTAGGGTCTGGAAACCTCCAAATGGCCCACAAAAGTGCCACCTGCAATTCTTGATGAGTTGAAGACACTTTTTTCTTTTCTTTTTTTTTTTTTTTTGGTTTGAGACAGGCTCTTACTATGTAGACCACAATGGTCTACAACTTACATTCTCTCTGCTTCCAGTCCCCTGAGTGCTGGGGTTTACAGACATGCAACATTGTGCCTGGATATAGAGTTTCCTATTCTGGGTTTTCCCTATAGAAGGAAGTTCTTAGCTGAGCAGGTGATGGGGCCTCTGCCAAGTGTTTTCTTAAAGTATGTCAGGGTTGTTGAGGAAAGTTCCGGGCCTTCTGCTGCATTTGTTGCTGCTGTTTCAGCTTCCCTTGTGTAAAGAGGCACAGAAGTGGCTTGTAGCCTTATCTGAAGACAGTGGTGCAAAGGACTCTGATTGCTGAGAGGGGGTGCTTCTGCGTGTTTACAGAGTTCTGACAGCATTTGACAGCCCTGTTTCTAGTCCAAGATGTTTGCCCTGTGTGTTCTGTGACCTTACAGGTAGCCTTGCTGATTTGCAACAGGCAGAGCCTTAAATTTCTCTCAACCTAAGGACTGTACCAGCCTCTCTATGTTTGTTTCTTAAGAGTGGGCTTCTCATTAGAGAGACTGTGAAATAATGTTTATGTAATTTTTTTTAACATTCGGTTGTAAATACTGCGTGTTATGAAGAACCTCTAACAGCTTTGCACAAAACAACCTTATTGATTGCAGCAGCAGCAGCCCCGTTTCAGAACTCTCAGGCTTCCGTCGGTGCGCCTCGACACCAACCCACCTCGACCTCCAGCACAGCAGCAGGCCCAGCCCATCCTTCGAAACTGCGGGCTCAGACCGCTGTCCAGGCCTCCACCCCAGGCCCACCCCTGCCCCTGCCCCAGACCCCCTCGCTGGTGGCCGGGCAGAGCGCACCGCCCCAGCGGCTGGTGCTTACCTCGCAGGCCCAGGCCCGCTTGCCCAGTAAGTGGCCTTACTGTCCAGGGTCTGCTCTCACTGCCTTGGAGCAGTGTGTCAGGAACACGGGATATCTGAAGAGCCTTTGCTGTCTACTGCCTCTGTCTGTCCCTCAGTCCAGGCCTGGAGTGTGATGCCTGTCATGGTGGGGCCTTGCCAGAGGTCATTGTCCAGGGCCCTGCTCTGTTCTATTCTTTCTCCTCCTCCCCATTTAACCAGCTCTGCTTTTCTCCTGTGCTGCACTGGTGTTCAGGGCTAGCACCTTCACTTAGCCTTAGCCATAGTTCTGTTCCAGCAGTGCCGGGGGTCCACTCTGGGGGGCAAGTGGGGAGACTACATGAACTAGCATTAGGTTTCTAGATACTATTAGTTCTTTGTGGTTTCTCACATATTTCCAAGTTTAAACTTGGCATGAATACTTGCTCACCAGAGACATTTCTCAATAATTCAGTGACAACAGCTAATTATTACTAATTTTTTCCTAACTCAGAATTTTGTACTGCCGACAATGGGATTAGCAGGTTTCCAGATCTTCTACAGACCATTATCCATTGTACTATTGAAATTATGCTAACTTAAAGTATTACAGATCATAAAATGTTTCTTATTTACAATGTAGCAGAGTCACATTGAAGCCTGTTTGGAAAACTGGGAAGGGAGGGAAAAGCATCAGGGGAGACTGAGAATCTCTTCTATGGCAGCAGTGGGGAGTGGTTGTCCTAGGCAGTCACATGAGAGGAGAAAGCTGCGTGTACCTCATGTTTCTGTAGGTGACGAGAGTTACATTAGTATGGGAGAACTTATATGTAGTAGTGTGTGCAGTGAGTGAGTCAACTGGCTTTACCCATCTAGGAGGGCCGGTGGGAGATTTAAGTATCTGTGTGTACATCTGTCTCTGATTTTCATTTCCCCTTCCTTGTGCACAGTTATTCTGTGTGCAAGACATCTTCAGGTAGTTTACTAGTCTTTTACTAACTGTTTTCCTTATGGTACCTTTACTAACCCTGGCATGGATTTTCTTGGGAGAGGAGCATTTGAACTTGGATAGCACCTGTTGAGTAAAAAGCCCTTAAGCTTCTGATCATTTTCTATGAAATACCAACTCCTATGAGCTCATTTGAATTAGTATGAACTCCGAGTTTTATATCTGACTTACTTAATTAAGCTTTCCTAGACTTAGACTTAAAAGCATCTGCAATTAAAGTTTGTTGTTTTATGTCAATGATATGATCTTATTTGCTGGACACATAATTTCTCAAATTTTGTAAGTCCTCTGAAGAGTTTCCAGTTTAATGCAAGTAGATTTCTGATATTTTTGATATTTACTGTTTTTTCTTTTATTATTTATAGAGAAAAGTAAAAATATTCCTTAATAGTTTGATGAGTTGATACTGAAAGTCCGTGCCAGTTGTGATTAAATAGATTAACCACTAAAGTCTGATATTTAATAGTATTTTTTATTTTGTCTTAAAATAATTTTTTTTTAATGATTGAAAGCAATACCTAAGTAGTGTTTTGAAGACACTAGCATACTATAGGCAGTTACTATTTATAAGTGATTGTTGTATAATGGTCAGTAACTTCATTCAAAGTGATGTTAGCTTAGCTTTTCTTCTGTGTTTTAACAGGTGGGGAAGTAGTGAAAATAGCTCAGCTGGCATCCATTGCCGGGCCACAGAGCCGTGTGGCCCAGCCAGAGACACCTGTGACCCTGCAGTTCCAGGGGAACAAATTCACTTTGTCACATAGCCAGCTGCGGCAGCTAACAGCAGGCCAGCCCCTGCAGCTCCAAGGTAAGAGACAACCAGCTGACACTAACGTTGACAAGGACAGAGGTGTGCTACTGTTAGTATTGCACTTGAGAGCCTGTCTGGGTGGCAGGGTGACTTGGTCACTGAGATTCAGATTCTTCATCCATGAATCATGTTAACAAGTCTCACAGCAGGGGTTGAGGAATGATGAGATGACATTCCTGAGTCATCTTGGCAGTGAGTGCCCTAAATAAGTGATACTTGTTTTTTTATCAGTACCATCTGCTCTTTGAAAGAGCTTCCTCTTTTGTAAGTCAGAGTAGAAATATTTGTTGCTTTCTAATATGAATGTACCGAAAGACTGGCAATTTATGTAGGGGAGATGCTCTATCCATCTGTCTACCTCTCAGTTGGGTTCTTACTATGTTGCCAGGCTGACCTGTGACTTCTGAGATCAAGACATCCTCCTGCCTCAGCCTCGTAGCTGTGACCTCAAGATTTGTGCCAGATTAAAGTTTTAATTTTAACTCTGGGATCCAAACATCTCATACCTTTGGTTAAGAATATATAGTTATTGCTTTCAAAGAAATGGAGGTAGTAAAATTTGAGTAGTTCCTTAAAATTAATCTTCAGTGGTATGATGTGGCAACCATTGCAGCTTCTTCAGCTACACACCAGCACCAGGTGATCATTGGCTGCTTACCTTCAGGTTAAGGTCTCACAGGTATCTATGGCAGCACTAGCCAGCAGCCGCTCCAAGAGACTCTCCCCTGGATTCTGGCTGGATGACTGCTTTTCGAGACACTTTAATTCCTATCTCCACAGGGCTTGGGATCTTAGACTCAGGGCCATTCATGAACGTAATTGGTGATTTGTTTTCTTGTCACACATTTGGTAAGAAGGTTCGGGCACACATAATAGAAAAGTGACAGACTCCTAAAGAGTCATCACGAGCACCTGGGCTAAGCCTAGCTCTTTCTGTAGTTTTTCATCCCTTTGGCAATGGCTACATGGGTCTGGGAGTGTTTCTGTGACCTTCACAGCCTTAGGACAACTGTGGTCCTCAGTGGATATGTACCTGGATATGTGCAGGATTAGTGGTCTTTTCTTGATGTGTTGTAAAGCAAACTCTCCTCAGATGGTTTTCTGTCTCCGTCTGAGATTTTCAAAATACTCCCTCCTTCATCAGAGTTACTGAGCTGTGGATATATTTGCTCGTGTAAATGTGACTGTGTGTGTGCAGTATACCGACTCATTTGTTACTGTACCATTTGGAAGTGGCTAGCATGTAACTATACTGTGCACACACCTGTTACTGATGCTCCTGGTGGACGTGTGATTGCAGGTAGTGTACTCCAGATCGTGTCAGCCCCTGGGCAGCCCTACCTTCGAGCCCCTGGCCCCGTGGTGATGCAGACCGTGTCTCAGGCAGGCGCTGTGCATGGTGCCCTGGGAAGCAAGCCCCCAACCAGTGGCCCTAGCCCCGCACCCTTGACCCCACAAGGTAGGGTGTTCTAAACAGGAGGAGGGCTTGGTGAGAACTTCTTCCTGACTTTTCTTTGGAGTGACTGGGAGGGGTCGTGCACCTCAGGCCATGGGCCTTCTTGCATGTCAAAGCCTTATTTGTGATAGTCTGGTTTCCATATGTGTCATGGCATCAGCTTGGTTTATTTCTTTTGCTCCCAAATATACTAGTGGAATATGACCAAACCCCACTGTCCTATTCTAATAAAAAACTCTAGGGTTCAGAGGATTGGCTCATTGGTTAAGAGTAGTTGTTGCTTTGCAGAGGACTTGGGTTTGTTTCCTTGCACCCACATGGTAGCTCACAGACATCTATGACTCTAGTCCCAGGGGATCTGTCACCCTCTTCTGACCTCTGCAGGCACCAGACACACATGCAGACATACATGAAGTTATATATATTTATATATATAATATATACTTATATATTATATATATAAATATATATATTTAATATAAGTAAATTTTTTTTGATGAAAGAAACCTTAGGAACCACAAAATATTTAGTAACTATGCCTAGAGCTCCCTAAGATAGAGTCACTTGGTGCAGGATTTGCACACTGCTCTAGCTGGCCCATGCCCAAATGCTGCTGGGCTCCCAGCTTCTGTCCTTTTCTCTGCCAGCTTCTCTAAGACCCAACCCTTGCCTGGATGTGCTCAGTATATTAGAACTGGTGGGTGGGTTTGAATCATGGACAAGCAAGGAGCCATTACTCACTATATGCTGATGACCTGTGGTGTTTCACCAGTGTAGAACAAAGGAGGATATGAGGCTGGCTTGGTCAGGGACAGGTATGTGATCTGTTTCAGAACATTCCTCACTCCAGTTCTGGACATAGTTTTGATGCACTAGACTCTTAGAGCCAGGTCCTTTCATCTTCTTGGAATTTCAGAAGCTAACTGCTATCCCTTAGCCAGGCAGTCCACCTTTGGGAATGGAAAGCAGATTGACTTTCCTTTTCTGCTTTTTTCCTTTTGGGGGCAGGGAGCACACAGGTGTGAGGGATGGAACTCCTCAAGCATTCCGGGCAAGTGCTCTACCATTAAACTACACCCTCATCCCCTTCAGCTGTTTGCTTTTACGTTTGTAGTTGGTGTTCCGGGTCGAGCAGCAGTGAGCGCCATGGCTGTTGGAGAACCTGGACTGGCTTCCAAACCAGCTTCTCCTGCTGCAGGGCCCACCCAGGTAAGGCTTAGATGCAGGGGCACACAGTGGCAAATGGTGCGGTGCTGAGGCAGTCAGCTTTCAGGAGCTTTTCTGTGGCAGCCAAGGCTCCTTTGGTCTTTTTCAGTTTATGAATTTCAGAGATGCACATGCTCCTTGAATTAGAGCCTTGATTTAACCCTCATTGACCTGGGCCTCTGACTGCAGACATTAACATCTTTATTCCTTTTGTCTTATCTTTTCCTCTATGTCTCAGGAGAAGAGAGAAAGCTCTCTGCCTCTTCATTTTTCCTGCTAGTAGTTTCATAGAAGTAGGCCGTGAATGTTGAAATGAATGTGTGCATAACAGTTCCCAAAGTGTTTAGTGAGTTGATTTTGTCAGATTGTTTCTCAGATAACCTTTTTTTTTTGTTATGTTTTTCTGATTTTGATCAAGGAGGAAAAAAGCAGACTTTTGAAGGAACGGTTGGATCAGATGCATTTTGTCAATGACCGGCGCTGTTCCCAAGCACCAGTGTATGGCAGAGACTTGCTGAGGGTTTGTTCCCTCCCTGGCAGGAGGAAGAGGCCGTTGTGCTGGTCTTTGGATAGCAACCTTGGGAAGGGTGCCAGAGCAGCAAACTGTTACATGTCACCCTCAAAAAGTAAAGGTGATCTGATTGTGACAGTGAGTCAACGACAAGAATCTCTTCAAGATGTTCTTGACAGGTGAGTTAGTGTATGCAGGTAAATATTTTTATCCTTTATTTTTTCTTCCTTTACTCTGCTTTAATTTACCTTTAATTTTGGTTCATTGGAAGCACAAGCTGGCTTCCAATTCCATGTAGCTAGCTAGCCTAGGCTTTGCTTGAACTCCTCCTGATGCTCCTGCCTCCTCCTCTCAAGTGCTGGTATGTATGAATCACCATATCCTATAGTTCTTCATTCTTTGGACTTTTTTTTTAAAGTTCTTATTTCCAGTTGCTTTCCCCCAGGTTGTCCTTTTGAGTTGCTTGGGGGTTTGAAGTGGTTTGGGGTCTCTATCTTTGGGACCAGAGGGCTTGGTTATTGGGTTATTAGCTGGCTCTTTTAGAAAACTGGCCCACAAAACTAGCCATATGCTACTTGGGGACACTGAAGAGTAGAATTCAGAACAAGTTAGTAGAGCAGTCCCAATAGGCTAGGTGCTACAGCCAGCCACACTGTTGCTGCAAGGCCTTGATATGTCTGCTTCTGTTCAGACTACTGACCCTCTACACAGGTCTCTGTGTGCCCTGGCCCTGCTCCCCAGGCTCAGCTTTAGGGTCATTTTCTTTGTCTGGCTGAACTACGTTGTTAATCCCTGTCCAAAAGAAGGCCCTGATGACCCAGTGCCTAAGCTCAGTGTTGAGAGCCTGCCCTTCAGGTCTCAGGTCAGTGAATCAGTGAAGAAAGGAGTCCTTCCTAGGCTGACCACCTGTGCCAGGTCTTCCCAGGCTATGTGGTAGATCTGCAGCCATTTGTTCTCATGCCCTTGCTTGTCTTTGAAATGCTAGTCATCTTAAACATCACAGAGGGCCACTTCAGCGGAGATGTGCTTGGGAGCAAACCAAGACCCAGCTTCAGGGGCTGGAGAGACAACTAAGCAGTTAAGAGCCCATATTACTTTTGCAGAGGACCCCAGTTTGGTTCCTAGACCCCATGTTAAGGAGTTTACAAGTGCCTCAAGCTCCAGGGCATCTGACATCTACTTCTGGCCTCTGTAGGCACTGCATGCATGTGGAATCAACCCTTACATAGACACACATGCATAAACATAACTAAAAATAAAAATAGCTGGGCATTAATAGCATTATCATTAATGCACATCTTTAATCCCAGCACTTGGGAGACTGAGGCAGGCAGATGGATATCTGTGAGTTCTAGGCCATCCAGAGTTACCTAGTAACTGGCTAGCTTGGAGCTGTTATTTTACTCCATCTAAATAAAGTAAAATAATATTAAAAGTAAGTAAATAAATAAAATTTAAAACTGAGCTTCAGCTAATGCCCAGGGAAAGGCTTTCTGGAATAGATGAGTAGAGGTTAGCAGGTAGTGTCAAGTTGGCAATGGCCTTGCTGTTCTGTCTGTCTGCAAGGGTGTTCTGGGTCTGGCCCCTCTCAGTTACATGTCACCTGCAGCATTTAGAAGGTTTGCATCCAGAGACAGTTTGCTTCTGTCACAAGAGTCCCAGCAAGAATATCTGAGCCAATGGCTATGGTCTGGAGAATGCCCTGTGCTGATCATTTAGATCTATCCTGATGGAGATTGTCTTGGGGTGGTGTCCCTTATCTGTGAAAGATTATGCTACCTTGCAGTGATAGAATCAGGAGCTAGGGCTGCTTGTCTGGCAATACACACTGCCAGAGGGTTCTGTCCTTGCCTAGAAGCCTCAGTGCTGCCAGAGGCTCCAAGGTGCCACATAATGACCACACATGATTTCTGCTCCTCAGGGTAGCCTGTGTGATTCCTCCAGTAGTGGCGATGCCACCCTCCCTGTGGGTGGCGAGGCCGCCCTCCCTGTACAGCAGCAGGTTGCGAGCTCTGAGACAGTGCCTGAGGGAGCACACCCGCCCCTACCACCGGCAGCTGCAGCAGCTGACAACACTTCGCTCACTGCAGTTCCCGGAGCTGAGACTGGTACAGTTCGACTCAGGTATGACAGACCCTGTGAGCACGGGTTATGAAGTGTGATACACTTCTTCCTGGAATACAAGTCTCTTGCTCTTTCTTTCTTTCTTTTTTTTTAGGGAAGTTAGAAGCTTTAGCAATCCTGCTACAGAAACTGAAATCGGAAGGACGACGAGTGTTGATTTTATCTCAGATGGTTCTTATGCTGGACATTTTAGAGATGTTCTTGAACTTCCATTATCTCACCTATGTACGGATTGATGAAAATGCCAACAGTGAACAACGGCAGGTAAGAAATAATCTTCCTGTCATGGTAATTTCCTGGTGTGATCCTGAATCATGGGATTCAGGCCTCATTTCCTACAACTGTGAGGTCAGTGTCCCATACCCCTTCTAGCATTTAGAGCACATCTAAGCTCCAAACTGACTCTTTTCTTGATGTTTTCTTCCCCCTCCCCACAAACAAGCATGTCTCAGAACAAATAAATAGGGATAATCTGTAGTCACATTGGGTTAGTACTGACATACTTTAAGAGGTGGCTCTGTAGCAAAGATGTGGGTGCTTTTTAGACTAACTTACAAAGAAATACAAATGGAAAAGTATATCCATGTTTTGCTTGCCATATTTACTACTTTTTAAGATTTGGTTAATAGACAGTGCTGGTAGGAGCCTCTTTAGCATAACTTTACAGAAAACAGCACAGTTGCCAGCCTCAGAGATGGATAGACACTTGATCTAGTGTTCCCTATCTAGGACTTCCACACAGTAGCAATCATGCCTCACTGCATGATTGGTATATAAAATTGTTCACTGTAGAAATGCACAAGATAAGCTGTGATCAGTAACGGAGTGACTATTCAACAGCAGAAGAAAGTACATAAAGGTCTGTGCCTTGGCAGTGAACCACAAACTGTCTTCACAGCTCCATATAACAGACTCAGAGGTCCTTACCAGAAGTGTCTCAGCATGAGCCTGAGGATATAGTACAAGGGGTCCTGAGTGCAACAAAGATAGGGTGCTGGACAAGCCTTGAGTTGCGCTTTTTATGTTGCATAGCAAATACGAGGTTCCTGCACAGCATGGCTGCAAATAGAAAAGAGCCTGTTTTGTTGGTAATAGTGTAAAAAATTGGGTTGTGGGCTGGATGGATGGCCCAGAGGTTAAGAGTACTAGCTGCTCTTTCAGAGGTCCTAAGTTCTGTTCTCAGCAACCACATGTGACTTACAACCATCTGTAATGAGATCTGGTACCATCTTCTGGCCTGCCAGGTATATGTGCAGGCAGAACACTGGGTACATAATAAATAAATCTTTAAAAAAGAAAAGAAAATTGGACTGTTATTGGAAGGGAGAGGATTGGTCAACTTTTAGTTCTGTTTTGGCATGAAAATAATTTGCAGAAGAGAAGTACTCACGTTTTCATTACAATTCATTGTCCCAAGTGGTGAGAGAGATCTTTTTCTACTTCCTCAGCCTTACTCCAGGGGCTTCTTGCCTGTAGAGTGCCCTGGCATTGCCTGAGGATAGAGGAGAAAGCACAGCTCCCTCCCTAGCAAGACTCTGCTTTCTTGTGGGGCCTACAGATTGGGCTGACAGCAAGTGCCAGATAGGGCATGACATCTTATGCACATGATGCCTGTATTGTCTAACCCTGACACACAGATGCTTATGGATAGAAGGAAGAGCATACTTGCAGGAGAGCCAGGGTAAGATGTTATACATGAGACAAATCAGACTGTTACAAAACAGATCATGGAAAGTATCAGAGGTCTCCCAATGTTCTCTAGACATGTTAACCTGAGCACTTTGTTTCCTCTCAGGAGCTGATGAGGAGTTTCAACAGAGACAGGCGGATTTTCTGTGCCCTTCTCTCTACCCATAGCCGTGCTACTGGCATAAACCTTGTTGAGGCTGACACCGTGGTGTTTTATGACAATGACCTAAATCCAGTTATGGATGCCAAGGCCCAGGAGTGGTGTGATAGAATTGGGAGGTGCAAGGACATCCATATATACAGGTGATGACAATCCTGGCCAACTCATAGAACTGCACATAATGAACTTGGTAGAAGGTGTGGGTGCAGGAATTCATTTTAAGTGGTAGAGCCAGATGACTATGCTGCAGTTGAATTTTACAAGTTCATATATAACTGAGGTTTACTTTCCTTTTAGATATGTTTCTAGTACTGCCGTTCTGTCTGGTCTTTGAACTTGGCATTTGCTTGAATTTGTAATCAGTTGTGTGGCTTAGGTCTGGTTGTTGGTTTGCTGGTGTTCAATGTTCACATGTTGCATCTCTTTTAGAATAACTGGAGAACACAGTTTATATTTGTGTTGTTTTAAGAATTATAAAATACAGCCGGGCGGTGGTGGCGCACGCCTTTAATCCCAGCACTCGGGAGGCAGAGGCCGGCGGATCTCTGTGAGTTCGAGGCCAGCCTGGGCTACCAAGTGAGTTCCAGGAAAGGCGCAAAGCTACACAGAGAAACCCTGTCTCGAAAAACCAAAAAAAAAAAATAAATAAATAAATAAATAAATAAATAAATAAGAATTATAAAATACAAAGTATCTGTTGAAAGACTTGAGATATGTCTCATTATTTTCAAGCATATAAATTGTAACTGGCCATTTCCAGCTAATTGGGAAGACAGAAGGCCCCATGGCCCACTTTAAAATTTCTGGTTGTTATTTGTTATTCTAATATAGTACTAGTCTGTGTGTGAGTGTGCTGGACCCTTAGCTGGTCTAAGTGAGAGAATGGGGCTGGGTCACTATTTCCTGATTAGGAACACAACATAGTCTAGACAGGCAAAAGATGAATGGGCTCCATGTTGAGTGTTGAAGAAAAATATGAAACAGATAAATGATAAGATTGGAGGGAGTGGCTTACAGTTCTTAAGGCAAAGGTCAGATCAGTCTTATAAGTTGAAAAATAAAGTGCTCTTATTTAAAAGTGGGAATAGAGAGAGCCTAGGAATATGTATGAATAGTCACTTCTAAGTGTCACAGCCTGAAAAAGATCCAGCTCACTGTTGGGTAGCATGATACTCAGGTTAAACATGAAATGTCTCTTTAGGCCTACAGACAGGCAGCATTTCAAAGAGAAGCTGAGTCTAGTAATGGAAGCTGCCATGTCTATGGGGCACAGGGATTGCCTCAGCTCTTCTGAAAGCAGCATGAGAAGACTCGTTGAAATTAAAGTGTCATGTTCTTTGTCCTAACCACACCAAGGCATCTGCCCCACAGTGTGAGGTTGTTCATTGCAGGAGTGGGGAGCACCCATTAGGGTGCAGCCATACACCTGTTACAGACAGAAGGAAAGCATGTTCATAGGGACCTTCTTCATGCTTCTTAGCAAAGGTAGCAAGTTTAGGTTAGCATGTCAGGACAGACAGAATTTGCCTCATGCTGTACACATCAAAGACCTGTTGGGGAACACCCAGGCTAGTAGCATTTTGCTAATAGCCTTTGCATTGACTTCCTAGAGGAAAGGGTCAGAAAGGCAAACAATGATAAAAACATGTATTGCAAGAATTCCTTCCTATCTGCCTCCTTATAAGGAAGGCCCCAAAGACAAGCCAAAGTTTGATGCCACTCAAGCCTAACTTGGGAAACATTACAGTGAGTTTATTGGGCTTACTTACAGATTGTGAGCGGTTCCTTACAGGAATGTGGGTAACCTCGAAGCAGCAGCTGCACCCTAGAATGGATGACAACTTCTGCATAGCTTTCCATCTTCCCTGGGCCTACATTCTCTAGCCCTCCACATGCAGTTAGTGCAGAATCACATACAGAGATAAAAGTACCCTCTCCCAGTCCATCTTTCTGAGAGACCATCAGTAGTCGTAAGTCCATTCATGGTGATCTCTTGCAAGTAGGCACAGCTGATCTGATGGATGGCTGCTTATTTTGCTTTGAGGACCACATTGTAAAATATATCTATCTGTTAAAAAGTCACCTACAGGGCCCATGTGATAGCTCAGTTGATTAAAGCATTTGTCACCACACCTGATGACCTGAGCTCAATCTCATGGACCTACAGGGTAGAAGGAGTATTGTCACTATTACTGACAATAGTGATAACAATTGTGGTAACAAGTTGTTCTCTGACTTCCCCACACGAGTTGTGGCAAATACATGTCTGTCTGTGTGCTTGTGTTCTCCTTCTGTCTCTCTTTCTCTCTCTGTCAGTCAGGTTTTTTGTTTGTTTGTTTTTAATGTTACCCATACTGAACATGGTGGCACATGCTAAAATCCCAGCATTCAGGAGGCTTAGGAAGATCATGAGTTTTGAAGCTAGCCTGGTGATATCTTGTCTCAACAAAAATTAACTAACCAACCCACCTCATGTATATGCTATTATTACATGAATGTAAGGTAGTACCATCTTGTTTTGTGCATGCAGAGTATTAATGTGCTTATAAACTAAAGGTGGATAGAAATAGAATTGTTGTAGTGGTAGCCTCATGGATTAGAATCTGGCTGCTTTTCCCCATTCCTCGTACATAATCAAACTGTGTATATTGAACCCACATTAATGATGAGACAGCAGGGCTTCTTGATTGGTCACTTTTTTTAAAGATAATTTATTTTTATTTTTATATGCATTGGTGTTTCGCCATGGGTGCTGGGTACCCTGAAACTGGAGTTACAGACAGGTATGAGCTGCCATATGGATGCTGGAAATTCCAGATCATCTGGAAGAGCAGTCGGTGTTTTTAACTGCTGAGCCATCACTCCAGCCCCTATTGATCACTTTTTCTTAAATTTTTTTTCTCTTGGAAAAATTCTCATTTGTTCTTTTTATCCCTATGGAAATTTATGTTAAAATGGTTTAATTTAAGCTTTCTTGACTGTTAGCATTTAACACTCTAAAAACAAGTAAGCAGAACTGGAGAGATGGCTGCTCTTCCATAGGACCCAAGTTCAATTCCCAGCACCCATATAGCAGCTCACCAACTGTTTGTAACTCCAGTCTCAGGGAATCCAGTACCACCCTCTGGCCTTCACGGGCACCAGGCATGCAAATGGTACACAGATATACATGCAGGTAAAACACCCATATATATAAAATGTTTTAAAAGTATATTTTAAAACAAAGCAGTGAACGTAGAAAATAATAGACTGGATGATGGGGCCTGCTGGGGGCATTACCCTGAGATGGTGTCTATTCCATTGTCTGTTAAGTGGGGACAACACCCACAGCACTCTGTTGGCCTAGCAGCTTCCAGGAGACAGATGGAAACTGTTTATACGTAAGTGAGAATGGAACCTCTCTTAAAAGTCTCTTACTAGGCAAGTCAGAGAATAACTCTGCCTGTTGTGGTCAGAAAGTGTCAAAGACAGACAGTAGGGATGAGTCCAGGACTGAGTGAGATGGGCCTAGGTTGAATGTGGTAGGAGAAACATTGGCAAGCAGAGGACACAGACTCCAGAGCTCACTAGAGCTGAGATTGGAGAGAGGTTGACAGACAGTGGCTTAATAAATGTTGATCAGCATGTGAGGCATCTGCTGCTTCTCTGGCTACCATCTGAACACCTGTACCTGGTACTGGCATGTGTTTCTAGGGGACTTAACTGTTGTTTCATCTGTATACGTGTACATTTTTTCCCCTTCTCTTTTTGTAGGCTTGTCAGTGGCAATTCTATTGAAGAGAAATTGTTGAAAAATGGAACTAAAGATTTAATCCGGGAAGTAGCTGCTCAGGGAAATGACTACTCTATGGCATTCTTAACTCAGGTAGCTTTCATTTGTTAAGAATCCTCAGTGACTGGGCATGGTAGTAGTGCAGGACTGTATAGTTCAGCACTCAGGAGGCTGTGGAAGGAGGATGATACTTTAGAAATCAGCCTGGCCCTGTCTCACCTCCTACCTTCACTCAGTGAGGAATGCCATAGTGAACAGAATCATCTTATTTTGATCTGAATTCACTAATGAGGGAGGATTTGATGGTGGGTTTTTATGCTACCCAAGGCTCAGGTCAGGTACAGGATTATGTCTGTTCCTGGAAATGATTGTGCCTATTGCTTGTGTTCAGCGAACTATCCAGGAGCTGTTTGAAGTTTACTCGCCCATGGATGATGCTGGCTTTCCTGTGAAAGCTGAAGAATTTGTGGTGCTTTCTCAGGAACCATCTGTCAGCGAAACTATTGCACCCAAGATTGCAAGACCTTTCATAGAGGTGAGGAAAAATATGGTCAACCATAAGACTTGTTTGACAATGAATGATCTATTTGAGTCTTGACTATGTGTGCTTTTTCAAAGTATGGTTGTGTGGTTTCGCTCACCTGGCTTATGAGTTCTCAGTCCTTAATCTTACTTGATTCTCCCCTCCCTTGATCCTGCAGCCTTCTGCCTTCCTTCCTCCTCTGTCTCAACTGTAAAGACGTATCAAGGGAGTGGAGAAGATGCCGACCATTGTCTTCTTTCCATTAGGACTTTCTGAGCCATATTTTACATTTAGTATTGAGCTACCTTATTTCTTCCTCCCCTGACTCTGAGAACCACCAGTCCCATGTGGCCCCTAAGCACTAGAAATACTGCTCACCTGTGTTGAATGCACTGTCCCTGTAAAATACACAGCTGACTTTGAAGACTTAGATGAGGCCCTATAATGTCTTTCTTCACCATTTCTCGTGTTGATGCCTTTTTAGGGTGTAATGTTTTGGATTCATATGTGGGATATAACTGTTTCAATGCAGGCACTGGAAGATTTGGAGTTGCCCACATGGGTCCTGTGCAGTGACCATCTATGTAGGAACATAGCAGATACCTGACAAGGCTACTTATATCCCCTCCTTCTGCTTCTGACTTGACCAAGACCCTCTTCACCCTAAGGCTAGCCTTACTTGCCCCTTAATTGCTGAATACCTCTTCTCTACCACAGCCTCAAGTGAAGGCAAGGGGTTCCTTCCTCTCCAGACCCTGCTCTTTGTGCCCTCTTTGAGTGTCCTCCCCAGGGAAGTTGCCACACCTCTCATTCTGCTGTTTGACTAGGATGGTGATTACTGACATGCTTTTCTGCAAAAGCCATGAATGGTGGTGTGTGGCAATGCCCTGGTATGCTACTGGCCTGTGCTCCATGCTATCATAGCTTGTCTTTACTAGCAGTGGTGATAGCCAGCTACTTTCTGATTCTAAATGTGAATTATTCAGAAAGTCCCTTTCTTCCTTTAGCCATTCCCTTCCAGAAGTGACTACTCTTGTGGTACCTTATTACATCTGCCTGTCTTGAGCTGGATATGAATGGGATTCTGCTGTTTGTTTAATGTGGCAGTAATGTATCTGTCTCCATTCTGGATAATGACATTTATAAAGTCACCACATTGCTCATCGGACCTGTATATATATGGATGGCTGTTTTGAAGTGTGCTTTTGCAATGTCTCATGTAAGCATGTACATGCATTCCTGCTGAATGTAGGCCTTTGAAGTGGGGTCTCTGGCCAGCATATCCTGAATATATGACTAGAGCTGAATGGTATGCCCCAATGGTATCTGAGTGCTGCAGCTGCTGTGCACCGCCCAGGGCCTCAGCTGCCTGGTCTCATGTGGTGGCTTTATTTTGCATCTTGCTGTTGAGTAGTGAATCTGAACACCTTTTTAATTGCCTAGTCAGGTTTTTTGGATTTTGGAGTTGGGTGTGTGTGTGTGTGTGTGTGTGTGTGTGTGTGTGTTTTATTTTGTGATTGTGTGTGTGTGTGCCCACCTGTGTGTGCACATGAGTGTGAGTGACTACAGAGACCAGAAAAGGGGATCAGTTCCCTTGGAACTGGAGTTACAGGCTGTTTGTTGTGAACCACCTAGTATAGGCACTGGGAACTGGACTCAGGTCTCTGAAAGAGCAGCAAGTGCTCTTTAACTATTGAACCATCTCTTCAGTCCAGTATTTTCTAACATTGATTGTGTGGGTGTGGGTGTGTGTGGTGTGGTGTGGTGTGGTGTGTAGGTAGGTCAGAGAATAGCTTGCAAGCGTCAGTTCCCTCCTTCCACCATGTGGGTTCTGGGGCTTGAACTCAATCTTGGAACACAGACCTTTGCCTGCTGAGCTGTCTTAGTGTCTGTTCTGTGATGAAGGTTGTTTTTTTTTCTCCTTTCTCTTCTTCCTACTGTCATTTTGGGTACTTTATGTCTGATGGACTCAGGGCACCCATACCATTGTTCTTTATCTGTTATCCTCATCAGGGCTTTCTGTATCCAACTTTAAAGATTCTCTAGGTCAACATGGTGCCCTCCTTTATTGTCCTCTGGAAATGATTTTTGTGGGTCTTGTGCAGTATGGTCATCTTTTAAACTGCAGGTTTTGCTAGATACTCTGAAAAGTGGTTGCATGGTTTGTGTGGTGTTTTTTTTGTTTTTGTTTTTTGTTTTGTTTTAACAATAGCTATTTGGTCTCACATGTGAGCACCTCTTGTGAGCCACCTTGTGGTTGCTGGGAATTGAACTCAGGACCTCTGGAAGTGGTCTTAACCTCTGAGCCATCTCTCCAGCCCCACTCAGTGTCAGCTTTTTAATGTACATGCTTCATAGTCCAATAAAGTGAGCTGTCCTGTATGTTCTGGATACCTCTGTCTACTACAGTTTTCTGTGGACTTTCTTTTGTATTTGGACTGTGAACAGGTCTCTGTTTTGTTCTCCCTGTGTCAGCAGCTGTGGTTAGTACCATACACTAGGTGTGAGATGAAACCACAGGGTCTCTTCTCATTCTTAGAGTCTATAATTTTTGGTGGCTTCATTTCCCCCTGTTTCTTTTGGCATGTTACCATCTGTAACCCATGTCAGTGTTTTGTTCTTCCATGGAGCTTTCCTGTCTAGCTTGATAGTAATTTTAGAAGTTTTAGATCCATCCATATTTCTCATTACTGGAATGCCTGTCATCCAGCATGTACATGAAACTCTTCAAAGAAGGGAAGTACTTGTGGAGGCTTGCTGTTGCTTGCAGTACTGGTGTCTACTTTAACATTACAAACGCCTTCGTTTGCCAAGTCTACCATCAAGTCTCAGTGCATACTTCCTTTAGGCCCTCAAGAGCATTGAGTATCTGGAGGAAGATACCCAGAGGTCCACAGAGGAAGCTGTGCCTGGATCCAGCACTGTAGTTGTGTCTTCAGACTCCGACAGCTCTAGATATGATGAGGAGCCATCGCAGCTGGAGGAGCTGGCTGACTTTATGGAACAGGTTTGGGGATTTTTTTTTTTCTTTAAAGCTAAGAGTTTTAGCATTTGAACCCTTTTGTAAAATATGTTTTGTTTGCTTTGATTAAGAGCAGTTACTTTTTAAATTAAATGTCGTGAGAGGATTTTATGAGGAATTTTATTGATCTTTATAAAGTTGCTACTAACCCAGTTCAAAAAAATGTATTTTTGAAATAGCTTACACCAATTGAAAAATATGCATTGAATTACTTGGAATTGTTCCATACGACCATTGAACAAGAAAAAGAGAGAAGCAGTGAGGTAAGAGAATCAAGTTTTGGTCAGTTTAACATATTAAAAGTAAAAATTTGGGGGATTGGGGATTTAGCTCAGTGGTAGAATGCTTGCCTAGCAAGTGCAAGGCCCTGGGTTCAATCCTCAGCTCCGAGGTAAAAAAAAAAATTTTTTTGCCAGGCGGTGGTGATGCACGCCTTTAATCCCAGCACTCAGGAGGCAGAGACAGGTGGATCTCTGTGAGTTCGAGGCCAGCCTGGTCTACAGAGCAAGATCCAGGAGAGGCTCCAAAACTACACGGAGACCCTGTCTCAAAAAAAAAAAAAAAAAGTAAAAATTTTCAGTGCTGAATTTGATTTGAGGTGACTATGATGTCACTCCATGTAATTAAAGGGACAGAGCCAAATTCTGGTGGTGAAGGCTTTACTGAGACAGATCTTGCAAGCCCTGTGCAGGCAGCTGGATTGCTTGCTTTTCACCTTGATGTCATTGCACTTGTTTTGAAGTAGCTTGGGGTTGATACAGAGTTACATGTTGAGGGGCAGAGCATGTGCAGCAGTAAGAACTGAGACACCCCTCAGCTGGGGAGATGGGGCTCTACCATCTGTGTGCTCAGTGGCTGGGGGTTAACCTCTAGGAAGAGGTCAGAAGCACCCTGCCTGCTCTGATCTTGAAAGTTCTTTCCCCTATGCTTTCTCTTAGCAGGATTTGGTGATGGCATCAGTGAGGGACTGGGAATCCCAAAATGCTCGGACCCTACAGGAAAGGGAGGCCCAGCTGCAGCTTGAGCAGGAGGAGGCAGAGCTTCTCACCTATACTCGGGAGGACGCATACAGCATGGTAAACTAGCACTCAGCTCCTTTCCTCACCTGATTGCTGTTCTGACACTTTGAGGTCTTAACTGATATTCACTTAGCCCTCAGTGGATGGTATTTCCAGGATTTAAATAAACACAGTTTTAAATCCACAGTCACGCTTGAATATTGATGAAAGGATGTGATTGTGGCATGTAGCATGAAGTAATACCTTTGTTGTATTTTAAACTTGTTTGTGTTTCATAGGAGTATGTCTATGAAGATGCTGATGGACAGACAGAAGTTATGCCGGTACGTGACCCCTCTCCCTGAATGCCTGAGCAAAGGCCAGCCTTCGCATAGCTCAGCAGCTTATGGAACCTGCTTTCTCTATGCAGCTCTGGACACCACCCACTCCTCCTCAGGATGACAATGACATCTACATTGACTCGGTTATGTGTCTCATGTATGAGACCACACCCATCCCAGAAGCTAAACTGCCTCCTGTTTATGTGAGGAAGGAGCGCAAGCGACACAAAACAGATCCCTCAGGTGTGTGCCCCTCTCTCTGCTGGAATAAGAAGAGGGACCCACCCATTGTCTCTTGTACCATGTTCCTGGGTCCTCCTATGTCAGGGGAGGAACCTTGATGGTGACAGTTGTTAGTACTAGAAAACCACTAGGAGGCTGGGTACCATGGCATACATCTGCATTCCCAGCCCTTGGGATGCTGAGGCAGAAGGATCATAAGAGTTCATGGCCAGCCTGTGCTAAATATAAATAGTGAGACTATTTTGAAACCCCAGAACAGACAAATAGTAAACTCAAGAAAGTGGTTTTACTTTTAGCAGTTGTTTCCATAGCCCCTCGGTCTACATGCCTTTTGTGTGCCTTCTTTCCTTTTTTTCACCCCACTGGTGAGGAAATCTCTGTCCTGTATTGCTGAACTCTGCCCCTATTCAGCTGCAGGCAGGAAGAAGAAGCAGCGGCATGGTGAGGCAGTTGTCCCACCACGATCCTTGTTTGACCGGGCAGCACCCGGCATGTTAAAAATCCGACGTGAAGGCAAGGAGCAGAAGAAGAACCTGCTGCTGAAGCAGCAGACACCCTTCGCCAAGCCTCTGCCTACCTATGTCAAGTCCTCCGGGGAACCTGCCCAGGACAGTCCCGACTGGCTCATTGGCGAGGACTGGGCCCTGCTGCAGGTGAATGGCTGTGTTGTCTTTGTGTTGAGCATTCCCATGGTTTGTTTGCTCCCCAACATTGGTGATTCACAGTGCTTTGTGGTGTGTGTTTGGCACATAGAAAGACCACACCAATGCATTTGAAGTGTGTTGACCTATGTGTTCTGAAACCTCATCCTCCAGGCTGTAAAGCAGTTACTTGAGCTGCCCTTGAACCTCACGATTGTGTCACCTGCTCACACTCCCAACTGGGACCTTGTCAGTGATGTCGTCAACTCCTGCAGCCGAATCTACCGGTCTTCCAAGCAGTGCCGGAATCGTTATGAGAACGTCATCATTCCCAGAGAGGAGGGGAAGGTGAGCTTTTAACCCCCTGGTGTCCCTGATAAGAATTGGCCTCTTCAGTGGCCAGGTCTTGCTGTGTATTGCTGGGCAGTGCAGCTGTCCCTGTAGACTGTGGTGACGTCAGCCTTCTTGATCAGTGAGGCCTGCGTCTGCACAGTACTGGCACGAGTAATGGACCTTCGTGGAGAGTCAGTCATCTTGCCCTTGATCATAGTTGATGTTAGCATACGGACCAGGTGCCAGCCTCTGCTGTTGCTGCAGTGTGGAAAACTGTGCCATTCAGGTTTCGGAGGAGTAAGGGGAGAACTCTTCTTTGACTTGTCACCATCTCACGTAAAGAAGAGTCTGCTGCTTTCAAGCACAGTCAGTGGTTTGACAAGCAGCCTCTGTTTCTGGGTTAACTTTGAGCATTGAAAGTGTTTATAGTGTGGACAAACCATTCTGTCTATCATTTAAGAAGCCAGCTATGGTTTGCATCCTGGACCAAAATGAGTCGTGCTGCTGCTCAGGGTCATGCAGGCCTCTATTTGGCTTTTCCCCTACCTGCTCTCTGTTTCCATTTCTCCATTTGGCTTTCTTTACACAGCTCCTTGTTTTTGTTTTTTTTGTTGTTGTTAATGTTGTTTTTGTCACTTAACAGCTAGTTTTTCTGCACAGTGTCCACAGGCCATATCACACACACAATATTTACAAATATTCAGCCCTGATGCCAAGGCAGATGTGCAACGAACACTGCCTTTCTGATCACATCAGTATGTCCATTAGCATAGGAGCAACAGCGATGTTGGCAAGACAGGCATCTAGTCCTTATTTTGGTACAGTCTGTGAACATGAACTTGGTGTTAAGAGCCACATGTGCCCTCGGGATGAGGTTGCCACACTCACCTCACTTCCGTGACCACTCTGAACCATCTCTTGTCATTTCTAAAACACTCGTCTCAGAACAAAGCATTTGTTTGCTTTTTTTTTTAATAAAAAAGCAAGCCTTCCTCATGATACCATTCTGTGGTACCTCCACTGTAAAACTTCCTGAAATCTCACATTCACTCTTTTATGTTCTGGAAGCATTTATAATTATAGCAGCCATTACCTTAATATTGAAAAAAAATAAAGCTAAAATATTTTCTTCTTTTATAGCTGATTTGTGAAGCTAATCCAAAGAAAAAGGCACAAAATATTTATAAGGTACGAGGAGGTGTTCTGAATGAGATGGAAAGCTTTCTGTAAGTGCCTGTGAAAAGGAGTACAATGAGATTCAGACTGAGCCCCGGACTCTAGTAGCAGAAATACAGCACTTAGGGTTTTCTCAAGTGCCTTTTATTCCTATGCATAGAGGCTTTGCTTCTTCAATCTGAAGGAACTGCACAGTGAACTCACTGAATCCCTCAGGGACATCCAGAGCCTCCCTGTTGTTCACACCCTGTTGAGGTCTGTGACATGGTGGCTAGATGCCAGTAAACTCACCATACCTAGCCCTGGAGCTGTCATTCATAGCTAGAACCAACCAGAACTTTGTTGCTGAACACATGTCCTTGCTGCCTTTGGCCTTGTCTTGCCTTCACTCTGGTGGTAGGTGTGATGCACTGGCCTTACTCTCCCTTCTCCCTGCTTCCCTTTGTTTAGTTTTGTTGTTGTTGTTATTGTTGTTGTTGTTTTGAAATAGGAGAATGCTTATAGGGGCAGTGTTCAAGAAGCAGATCCATGTAACCGTGCACATTCATTTTTTTAGTTCTAACTTTCCTTGGCATTCTCTTTGAACTTAAGGCATTCCTCAAGCAACAGATGTGTACATGTATATCACAACTACTGGATATACATCACTGACTGAAGTAATGGGGTTGGTCAGGGTTTAGAGATATTGAGGGGCAGAGAGAGTCCTGGGCAAGGTGGGGTTGTGGGCTCTTGTCCCTGACCTCTGACCTTGCACAGACTATCTCTGGACTTCCTATATATGAGGGGGAGTGTTCAGATGTCTTGGTAGCAAGTTGACAACTGTTGAATTTTGTTTACCTGTGGCATTTTTAAGCAGGAAGGATCACTAGATATAAGTGATGTCACAGCCCCCAAGGAATGCAGTTTTAGACATCCCTGTTACCCTCACTGTCCACTACGGGTAGAGGGTATCTATTTGGGATTACCACTGCCTCATTTGTCCATGGGTATTAGACTCAGCAGTTGAAGACTTGCAGCCAGCCCCACCATGTCACCTGCCGTGTGTTAACTCCAGAGTGTGACCCTAAATATTTTGTGCAACCGTTCTCTCCTCAGTGAAGGGGAGGCTCAGCTAAGCAAAGTTCCTAAGGATTGGGGAATATTGCCAGCTACCAGCAAAGGATGGCTACTCAGTGTTGCAACTGTTGTATTATTGTGTTATCCAGAAAGAAAGGAAGGGAATGGGACTTGGGTGCAGCCGTTGGAGCTTAGCTACAGGCTTCTGATTCAGAAAGTGTTGTTTCCAGAGTAGTTGTGTGTCAGGCTGATGGTCTAAACTTGATGAGTTCCTATCAATTTTGTTTCAGAGTAAGAACAACCGTCCACTCCGCACAAGCCAGATTTATGCCCAGGATGAGAACGCCACTCACACCCAGCTATACACAAGCCACTTTGACCTGATGAAAATGACAGCTGGCAAGAGAAGCCCCCCAATCAAGCCTCTGTATGTCCCCTGGGCTCTCATCCCATTACTGTGATTGCATCAGCTAAGAGACTAATGACTGAGACTTGCTCTTGATTATGTTTCCTCTTGTTTGGCAACCATTCTTTTGTTTCTATGTTGCAGGCTTGGCATGAATCCCTTTCAGAAGAACCCTAAACATGCCTCTGTGCTGGCAGAAAGGTACTTCGATGGATCTGACACATTTTTCACCTTTGAAATGAGTTTGGGTAGCCACTTTTAAGTTCAGTAGAATGATGAACTATAGTATAAAACAGCATGATGCACACTTTGGCCATGATGGTACAGGCCCTAAACTTGAGAAATCTTGAGGTCTTTTGCCTTTGAGCAGAGTGTGTCTGGGGTAGCCCTGCCAGACAGACAGCACATTGAGAGTCATGTCCTGCATACGTAAGGAGCTGTCATCTCCTCTTGCTTTGTGGCAGCAGCTTTGTTCTCTGGTAGAGCAAATATGTTCCAAGGCTAAGAGAGGGATTGTAAAGAACTTTCTTCCTCAGGCTCTTCTGCTCTGCAGGCACAACTTTTGTTAGTTGTACCATAGAAGCTTATTAAGTTGTGGCGGGGGGGGGGGGGGGGGGGGGGGGGGGGAGAGGGGGTATCTGTGGTTGGTATGCAAAATGAATAGAAAATATCTTAAGGAAAAAAAAGCTTATTAAGTTTAGAGGTAAATGTACTTGGTTATTCAATAAAGGAAAAATAAATTAGTGGGTGGATTGTGAAATGGGAAGATGGGAGATTGTAAGCATTCTCTTTGTAGCTGAGATCAGGGCCGGAGACTGGTAGTAGTTTTGTTTGTTTTGTTTTGTTTTTTGTATGTTCTCTGAGATGAACTGTTAGGAAGAAGATCTGCTCAGGTGAAACAGCCACCTCTTGGTTTTCATCACTGCACATGTGCGCACTGGTCGCTTCTTCTCCACCTGTGTTTTCCTGTTAAATGCTGTGTGTCTCCTTGTCACATAGATACGGGAGTGGTCCTTGCCAAATAGTCAACTGTTGACACATTTGCTGAGAGCCCAGTTAGCAGTGCTCTGGGTGACATGGGCTTTTCACCTCATGGTGTCCCATCTCCTGGGGCTGGACCGCCATGTGGAAACTTGAAGCCCAGCCCTGCTGTGATTTTTTTGTTTGTTTGTTTGTTTTACCGTAGGAATTACCTTTAGAGGTGCCTTATATTACTCATTTGTTATCTGCAGCAGTGCTTATTGATTGGGTGGAATGATGAGCTAATCAAGCTAGTGTTAATAGGTCAAAGGCTACCATGCCACACAGTGCTTGTGAAGGGTGCTGGCATGCCTTCCAGAGGTATATATAGCATGAAAGGGAGGACAGATCTTCACTGTGGCTGGAATTGCTAAATGGTCTTAATAAAAAACCCGGAACCAGATATTGGGTTAAATGATGAAAGATCAGAGAGTCAAAGGAACAAGCCACGGCCAAGTCCCACCTCGACGACAACTCGGCCTAAAAAGGCCTCGGCCAAAAAGGCTTCAGCTGAAAAAGCCTCTAGCTGAAAGGGACTTCTGCTGAAAAGGTCCTGTCTCCTCACACCTTACATACCTTTCTCAACCCAGCCATTACTTCCTGGGATTAAAGGCGTATGTGATTCCTAGTACTGGGATTAAAGGCGTGTGCCACCACTGCCTGGCTCTGTTTTGTCTCCTAGACTGAGTCAATCTCATATAGTCCAGGGTGGCTTTGAACTCGCAGAGATCCAGATGGATCTCTTCCTCCCAAATGCTAGGATTAAAGGTGTGTGCCACCACTGCCTGGCCTCTGTGTTTAATCTAGTGGCTTGTTCTGTCCTCTGATCTTCAGGCAAATTTTATTAGAGTATACAAGATATCACCACATTTCCCCCTTTTTGTCTAAAATAATAAAAGAAGGTTATAACTAATAATAAGAAAAACTATATACAATAAGTACAATAAGCATTGACTATATATATATATATATATATATATATATATATATATATATATATATATATATATAGAGAGAGAGAGAGAGAGAGAGAGAGAGAGAGAGAGAGAGAGTGAGAGTCAAGAATTACATTAACAATGTCCAGTCCATAAACATTGGACAAATTCAGAGAAAATACTCCAATATCTATCCTATTTTGTTGAGTCCAAAATGTTGTACCTAATTCACTTTCTGTCCTAACTTGTATTACCAACCGAATACTATCTTTTGATGTCTTTCAAAATTATACACTTTACACCTCTTTAGTGAGTTTCTTTTCTGAATTTGTTAACAAGGAAAACTGTAACTATCTAGTCTTCAGCTCCCTCAGAGACCCAAGAAGGAAATAATATTACCTAAGTAAGCAGGAAGTACAAGCAAGTGACTTCCAAAAAAATGTGAGAAATGACAGAAATAGCTAGCTGCCTGGACAGTCCACCCAGGGTTCCCCTGCAACGTTGGGGCATCCATCTTCAGCCTACAGGCCTAGCATATCTGACAGACTTATCTGTGAAGCAGGATTTTCTGCAGGGCTGTCCTACCTTGTCTTGGCAAGGTTTAGCAGTTCTTTCTTTTGTGTCCTGCTTGTCCATTTGGACAGCATACTGTCAGCAGTCGAGGCAAGGGCATTTTCTTGCCCAGTGGCTAACTTACCACAAAGAAAGTAAACTCCATATGAAGTTTCTTTGATGCTCATCATCTTCTCTGAAGTAGATTGGTGCTGCCAGGGGTAGACATGTCGCATTGTCATAAAAAATAAAATATAAAATCTGTTATTAAAACATCTTAAATGCCATATTCTGTAGATCTCTGAAGTGTCTGAAGATAACTTGTCTATCTAAAATATAACTGTTTGACCTTGAAAACACACCTAACCTGACAAGTTCCATTGTCAGGTGACTAACAACTAACCTGCATTTCTTTATATCCTAAATAGTTGGGAATAATAACTTTTAAGGACTAGAAATTTGCATTGCATTGTTAAGTCAGTTGTATAGGTACAATACCTTGAACAAGATTAGAAGTGTATGTACAATATGTTCTATCAAAATTAATCTCAAATTTGTATCAATATACAAAATTTGCATACAGTATACAAAAATCCAATCCAGTGTAAAATATTTAAAACCAGTAGTTGCTTTTTAAAAGTAGATTCAATAATCTAGCTTTTTATCTTATATCTATATCTTTCCCTTTTCAGAGTAGATTCAGTAATCTACCCTTTTATCCTATTACTTCCTATATCTTTTTTTTCCAGATTCAATAATCTACCTCTTATCAATATCCTCTTTTTTCTTTCTTTCTTTCTTTTTTTTTTTCAAACAAGAACCCTGAATCTAATTTCCTTTGTTTAGCTTTTTTCCTGGCCATTACCAGTTAACAAACTTGTAACCAACCTAAACAATGACAATTATCCATCACCCATTGAAAGACCAAAAGCTACCCACCCCACCTCTTAGGAATGTGGGTGTCCTGTTCTTAAAATTACTTCCTGCTAGGGGCAAAGGCATCTTTAGGGGATCCTGAAAAGAAAAATTTTGGGTTAATTGTCAGGTCCTGAGAGAGATAGCTGTATCATTTGTTGTCCAGTCTCTACATAATGGGAAAGTATAGAGCTTGTCTCAAGTCCTGGCTAGAGTAGTCTGTGAGGCTGGATCATCTCAGCTAGCCATCTTGATATTGTCCTGAGCAGTTTGCAGTCCAAAGCCAATCTTTGGGTGGTGATTGTCAGCTTGGTAGCGTTACCGGTCATTGTGGGATTGCATCTTTTCTAAGACTTCAAAGGTCGCTATTAGGTGTGGTTGTGGTTTACTGCAGAAAATCTTTTTCTTGGGACAAGTTTTCTGGATGATTTGTCCTTTTTCTTCAGATGTTTCATTTGTCCAGTGTTCTTTAGAATCCTTAGCTGGATGACTTCATTTTCCTAAAAGACAAAAACAAAATCCTTCCCCAGCCCTAATTTTTGGGGTAGTTTCCCTTTTCTAATCTTTATCAATTTGGATTTATAATTTCTCCTTAAATTTTTGTTTTATTTTCTAAAGCTGTTCTGTCATCCAAAGCAGTATGGTTTCTTTTTTTGTTTTGTTCTTCGAGACAGAGTTTCTCTGTGTAGCCCTAACTGTCCTAGAGCTCAGTTTGTAGACCAGGCTGGCCTCAAACTCATAAGAGATATTCCTACCTCTGCCTCCCAGTGCTGAGATTAAAGGCCTGTGCCACCTCGCCTGGCTGTTTGTATTTTAACACAAGCCTGAAATATAGTCAGTCTGGTAACTGAGACTATAACAGAGTGATGTAGCTGGAAGATTTCCTGTGTTCCAGCCTGCTAGCAGTCGGGACAAATCTCTCTCACTCGCATCCCCCAAGTAAACACACAGAGGCTTATATTAAATTATAACTGCATGGCCATGGCTCAAGCTTTTAGCTAGCTAGCTCTATATCTTAAATTAGCCCCTAACTATTAATCTATGTATGCCACATGTTCCATGGCTTTACCTGCATCCCATTACATGTTGCTCCTTGGGCAGCTTGCGCGCTCTCACACTCTCGCGTGCGCGCGCGCTCACGCTCTCTCTCTCTCTCTCTCTCTCTCTCTCTCTCTCTCTCTCTCTCTCTCTCTCTCTCACACACACACACACACACACACACACACACACACACACACACCTTCTTCCTGTCTCACCCTTTGAATTTCCTGCCTGCCTCTAAGCTGCCTTGCCATAGGCCAAACAGCTTTATTTGTCAACCAATCAGAGAAACACATATTTGCAGCATACAGAAAGATATTCCCCCATCAGAGTGACTAATATATGAGTGGACACCCTGGACCAAAACAGTTTATCTTGGTCTGGAATGAATGGGACAACACATGTTTTCATCAAATATTCAGGACAATATGTAGTTTAAAACTAGTGAATTGTGGGGCTGGAGATAGGGCCCAGCAGTTAAGAGTTTGGTTTCTAGCACCCATGTCAGATGATTCACAACCACCTGTTTGTTACTGTAGCTCCCAGGAATCTTCTGGCCTTCATAGACACCTGTATTCATGTGCATAAGCTCAAACACATACACATAGCTAAAAAATTAAATCTATTAAAAAAAAAGAACAAAAAAAATAATGAATTGTTTCTAGAATTTTCCAAGTAATTTTTTTGACCATGGTTGATATATGTAACTAAAGCTGTAGATAAAAGGGCTTTTTACCTTTCAGTGGAATCAACTATGACAAACCGCTGCCTCCCATTCAAGTTGCATCTCTCCGTGCAGAGCGAATTGCAAAAGAAAAAAAGGTATAGTGCCCTGGACCCTGGGTCCTCTCAGAAACATGCTGCTGTGAATGCTGTCACTCTGGGCTGGTGCAGCTCCTTTAGCAGCTTGTCTTCTCATCTGACCCTTCTAGGCTTTGGCTGATCAGCAGAAGGCCCAGCAGCCACCTGTGACACAGCCGCCCCCTCAGCAGCAGCAGCAACAGCAGCAGCCACCACCACCTCCACAGCAGCCACCACCACCACTGCCTCAGCCACAGGCAACAGGCAGCCAGCCACCAGCAGGACAGCCTGCTGTCCAGCCCCAGCCCCAGGTCCAGGCCCAACCACAGCCTGTGCAGGCACAGTCTAAGGGGCAACCCACGATGACAACTGTGGGCAGTGCTGCTGTGCTGGTGAGAGCCTTTAAACCCACAGTGTGTGGACCTCCCTCTGAAAACACACGATGATCCTGGGGGAGCCTGTGTTTTCACCCGACTCTGCCATCCCCCAAGGCTCATGAACGAGTCTCACTGGGTTGGGAAGGTGAAGCTCTTTGGTATATGGATCAGGGCTAAGGAGAAATGGGTTCTAAAGTTGGGTATAGTTGCAGATACTTTTAATCCAAGCTTGAGGGAGATTGAAACAGGAAGATCTTGAGTATGAGTCCAGCCTCAGCTGTGAAACAAGACTGTGACTAAAAACAAAGGCTGGACAGATGAGCTTGTTGCTTGTTCCTTTCACTCACTGCAGGGAGACAGAGCAGTACCTTCTGTGTCAGTGTGCATGCACAGCCACCCCCTGAAGATGCTCCACTTATACCCACCCACTTTCTCAAGCCATAAGCGTACAAATATCCAAAGGAAATTCAGAGTTATGGGCCTGAAGGACAAAATTGTTGACATATATACTTCAGTTCATTTTCTGTGACGTTTGTCACACAGACATTGAAACCACAGGTAGAGTCACACTTAAAGAGAACAGGCTCTGCTTAAATGGATGACACTTGAGGCTGTCGGCCAGGTGTGGAAGTGTCTGTGTGGTGCGTTCCACATGAATGCTGGTCTGGGTGGTTTTCTCAGGAGCCTTCGAGTTTGTTTTTGAGATGATCCTTTATCCTTTACCTGGGGCTTGCAGATAGGACTAAGTAGGCTGGCCAGTGGACCTCAGGGTCCATGTCTGCACTTCACCAATACAAGGATTACAAGCACACACCACTACTTCCGGGTTTTCACGTGGGTGCTAGGAGTCAAACTTAGGTCTTCATACTCAAAGCAAGCACTTTACCACCTGAGATATCTTCTCAGACCCTGAATTGAGCTGTGGTGGGGTTTTGTTTGTTTTTGTTTTTGTTTTTGTTTTTGTTTTGTTTTGTTTTTCCAAGATAGAGTTTTTCTGTAGCTTTGGAGCCTGTCCTGGACTAGCTCTGTAGACTAGGCTGGCCTCGAATTCACAGAGATCCTCCTGCCTCTGCCTCCCGAGTGTGGTGGGTTTTGTATGTGATTGAGTAACATTCTTTCTTCACTGAGATGGTACATTTACTAAACATTGTATGGTGTGGGAAGTGGGAACTTTCACAGGGCAGTATCTCCTGCCCATTGAAGTTCGCCTTCCTGTGTGAATAGAGTAATGACCACAGGAAGAACCTGGACAGTGGTTGGTTGGCAGGAAGATTCTTCCTGAAGAGGTGGCATTTGAAAGTTAAGGCCTGAATGACAGGAAGGCATTCATGAGAAGGATGGAAGCAGCTGGCACAGAGGCTTGCATATAGTGTGTGTGTGTGTGTGTGTGTGTGTGTGTGTGTGTGTGTGTGTGTGTGTGTGTGTGTGTGTAGGGGTGCTCAGTTTGGAGGTAATGCATGTGGTGAGGGGCAGCATGGGAAGGGGAAGCCAACCTGGAAACAGCCCAGGTGCTGAGGCACAGAGTGGAGTCTAAAGGCAGCCTACGGAAATATGCTCGGGAATTTGCATTGGCTGATGATAATTGCTTTTGCAGTTTGTGCAGCAGAAGGCCTGACCTGAAGTTAACCTGAATTTCTGTTTTCAATAGGCAGGAACCATTAAGACATCAGTCACTGGAACAAGCATCCCAACAGGTGAGGAGGGCGCAGAGGGCTTGGAAATGGAGCTCAGTCTTTCTTCTCTGGCCTCACCCACATCCTCCTCTTTAGGCACTGTGAGTGGAAACGTGATTGTGAACACAATAGCGGGTGTCCCTGCTGCTACCTTCCAGTCCATTAACAAGCGTCTGGCATCACCTGTGGCTCCCGGAGCTTTGACTGTGAGTTGTTCCCATGTTCAGAGAGCTTACCATGATTTGTATTTTGGGAAGTTTATTTGCTTTTTGAATGTTCCTAAATTTCATAAAATCTACCTAAGTAACTGATCGATTTGGGAATCCTCAGGTGTTAGGAAACTGTCGTCTATTTTAGTAAGAAAAGGTGAATTTCCCCATAGGACAAGCTTTCAGAGAGGAGAGAGGTGGTATATGAAGAACAGCAGCTAGTCCCCTTGACCCAGGTGTCCCTTAGCTATGCCTCACTTGTACCAGTGGGAAGCAGAGGTGAGGTGGTTGCCTTGGTAGAGTGCTGTGCTGGAGTGTGGAGCACAATGCCATAGGAAGGGAGCAAGCAACCTGACTTCCTGGGGTAACGGCATCTGGGCAGGAGAGAGAGCCACCACAGCATGAAGGTAGAGGTCGGCTGGGGAAGATGGTCCCCTAGGAGGAAAGGAAATGCCCTCTGTGACATAACACAGAACATGTGGTCAGAAGGTTTTCCTAGTGTCAGCCACCTGCTTTCCTTTCGTAGTTCACAGTCAGAATAAAACACATTGCATTAGAATTCATATTCTGATACCCAAAGGCAGCTTGTCTCCTGTATAAGAAGTGATACTTCAAAGCTCTAATGCTGAGGTTTAGAGAATATCTCTGCTAAGAAGATGTGATTTCTCTGATAACCTATAGAGGTAGACACACAAATGGATGGAGTTGAACATGCCAAGGGAAGCTAAGAGGGAATGGACTGGCCTCACCAGATGGTGGTACAACAGTTTAGGAGCCATACACTAAACAGTTAAACTTGTCACACAATTCATACTTTCCTTTTTTTTTTTTTTTTTTTTTTGATGCCCACCTCCCAAGTGCCAGGATTAAAGGCGTGCACCACTGAGCCCAACTGAATTCACACTGCCTCGGTTTAGGCAGCTGTGCCAAGTACTGTGATAACATTCTTATGTTAACTTTCTAGACATCCGGAGGTTCTGCTCCTGCTCAGGTGGTCCACACCCAGCAACGAGCAGTTGGTTCCCCAGCCACAGCCACCACTGACCTGGTGTCCATGACAACAACTCAGGGTGTTCGAGCAGTTACTTCCGTGACAGCCTCAGCTGTGGTCACTACCAACCTGACTCCAGTGCAGACCCCAACCCGGTCTTTAGTGACCCAGGTGTCCCAAGGTGAGAGGCTTGGTATTTCCCTGAGCCAGTATCTGCTCTTAGAGCTTCTAGCTTGCAGGTATTGTCCAGGAGAGCTGAGGATGCCATGGTCTAAAAAGCCAACCTCTTTTACAGCCACAGGAGTTCAACTACCTGGAAAAACCATCACTCCTGCTGCCCACTTCCAGCTTCTTAGGCAGCAGCAGCAACAGCAACAGCAGCAGCAGCAACAGCAGCAGCAGCAGCAGCAACAGCAGCAGCAGACCTCCCAGGTGCAAGTTCCACAGCTCCAGGGCCAGGCCCAGTCCCCTGCACAGATCAAAGCTGTGGGCAAGCTGGCACCGGTGAGCATGTCCTTCGTCATAATATCACAGGCATACCTGGCCTGTCTGCAGTTCAGAACCTATTTTACAAAAATCTATCGTAGTCTTTAGGTAGAGAGCCTGCTTTCTTGTATTTAACACAACTTTCCATCCAGTATGAATCACACTTCTAAGAAGCATTAGGAAACCTTAGCTTCCTGCCCGCAGGTGCATCTCCAAGCTCGACTCACGGCTCTTTTTCCAGATGACTGAAAAGCCTGAGTGTACCATTCTTGGAGGATAGTGTGAAGACACTCCTCAGTGCTCCTCTTTAGGAGCAACTAGGTCAAAGGATGCTTCTCTTGGTTGCTTATTTGAAAATTGATGTTCCTAGTTTTGCCAGTCTGTCATCTGGCTGTATTTTGTGCTAATGTGTTTACTTTAGAAGGAAATGTTATGTCCTTGCAACAAATGCAGAATCACAGATATGCAGCATCAAAGGAGCCAGAGAAACAGATCCAATGTGGACAGATTGACTGCTTGGATCTAACCTTGTAAGCTGCTGGTCAGAGGCTTGACTCACTAGAGATGAGATGAACTAAGGCCACCTCTGTGATGCTTGGGAAGAACAGTGTCTGTCAGTATTCTGTTGGGACCTCCAGAGTGTTTTTGGCCACCTTAACCTTTTGAGACGTGGTAGTGAGGTACCTCAGATGAAAACTACCCAGCTGTGTGTGTGGCTAATACACACGTCTTCATTCATTTGAAATGCCACAACTTAGGACATTCAGCTCCTCATTCAGCGGTTATGTTTCAGGGCTCCAAAGCCCCCCAAAGCTGTGGCTGCTGAATTAGACAGCCCTTTTCCTTCCAGTAAACCAGAGTAATTGTTCTCACTACTCAAAGTCCATCAGGGGAAAATTGTCTGATAGCTCTGACTCCAGCATTGAGACTGCTCCAGTCAGCATTTCTCACCCACTCCAGCTGCCAGGAGTCCTGAGCATCCTCTTGTTCCTTTCTTCACCCACATTCTCCTAATTCAGTTTCAAAGCCATTGCCATTTCTGATAGATCCAGAGAGATCTGATAGTTATGAACAACTCATATACTTGTGAGAAGGGGATGCCCCCCCCCCCCTTTTAAATGTTTTTTGAACTAGTGTCCTGATAACTTTGTCTGTTTTTGAGTCAGGTAGTATCATGTAGCTGATGTTGGCCTTGAACACCTGGCCCTTTCCTCTTTACCTTCGTTGTGCTAGAATCGCAAACTTGAGCCACCATGCCCAGCTCATTACCTGTTATCTTCATAGGTTTACTGCCAAGTTATTACTATTGATGGAATTTAGTTAGTTACACAGTCATGAATCTATGTAAACTGACTTGTGAGAGGTAAGAACCTGGAAAGCTTGCTGTGAACTTAATGATCTGTCAGAGTCTGTCCCCCATTTCCTTGGTGAAGTGCTGATTTTCATTCAGTGCCCAATTGGTTGTGGGGATGGTTTATATTCTGCATATCAGCTAATGTACATGAATTCTTAGTAGAGATGGAGAGGGACTTATGGTTAGTTCATGTGGAGAACATTCCTTATTTGGGTTTCAGGAACATATCATCAAGATGCAGAAACAGAAGATGCAGCTGCCACCTCAGCCCCCACCACCACAGGCCCAGCAAGGTCCCCCACAGCAACCGGCACAAGTGCAAGTGCAGACCCCACAGCCCCCACAGCAGCAGCAGAGTCCTCAGCTCACCACAGTCACAGCTCCACGGCCTGGGGCTTTACTCACAGGCACCACTGTGGCCAACCTCCAGGTGGCCCGGCTTGTAAGTTCCAGTTCATTTACTTATTGTCCAAGAGTACCATCTTTGCATTTACCCAGAGTGTTTTTGTTTTTGTTTTTAAAAGCCCGGGGTGGGTTGCAACTTTGTAGAGTTGGTTTTCTTCTTCCATCTTTACATGGGTCACAGAGGGTAAACTCAGGTTGCTGAGCCGTCTCAACAGACACCATCACTGCATTTCAGTCAGGCTTCTGTTGCTTGCTCAGGAGCCGTTAGGTCTTGTGGCAGACTTAGATGTGAAGCAGAAGATTTGATCCTTACAGAGGGTGAAATATTAGACTTGTGGCAAGTTGTGCTAACACTACTCAGAACCATGGAAGTGTCACTAGGCCTATTAGGGACAAAATTGTTGGGGATAGCAGAAGGTGAGTAGTGAGGGGTAGGCACAGCACACTGGCTGTCCTGTTCTTTGCAGTGGAAGGGTAGGGGCAGTGCCAGTATGGCTAGAGCACAGAACACAGTGCAGTATGTTGCAGGCACCCCAGGTTCCATGACCAGCCCACTAGTGACCACTTGGCAGCAGGGAGAACCGTTGAGGATTTGAAGGAAGGAACAGCAAGATAGTGTGTCTGAGGAGATGTACACACTGTGGTCAATGTGCTGTGGATCTTCTGTGTCACAGCATCCAGTGATGGGTGACCCTTGGAGGGCTTGCCCAACCAGTGCTGCCCTAGGAGCTCTGTACCAGTCTCCTGGTGTTTTGTATTATGAGCTACCTTTAACAAGTGAAGGAACTGTGGCACAAGGGCTAATTAGATCCTTTACTTGGCAACTATAGCTTGACCTAGGACTGGAGTCCCAGGTATTTGGGCTCTGCTCTGTGTGTAGGTCTTCGTGAGAGGCCCCCTCTACCATAGAGGGACCCTGAGGAGGACTTATTTAAAAAACAAGCCTGTTGTGCCTGTGTTTACAAAACTGAGTCAGGAGAGTGGTAACAGGTAGTCGTAGGAGGAGCTTAATGAACAGTTGCAGAGTAGATTTTAGTATTTAGGCCACAAACCTTACATGCTAGTTATTATAATAGTGCTCTTGTCTCCTATAGAAATAGTGGGGCAGTTACAAAGCTTTTGTCAGTGATAATGAGGAGATCAAATGACTAAATGTTCACTAAATGGACCTGAAGGGTGGGTTAGCAGCTGGATTACTTTTGTTTATCATGGCGGGGAAGTTGTGGCAGTGTGGAAAAGGAGACAGGTGGCATTGCCTCTGCACTCAGGAAGCAGGGAGACAGATGGTGGTGCTCTCCAGGCTTCACTGCTCCGTTTACCTGTTGTTGAGTCTGGGCTCCCAGTCCACATTCAGGGTGGGTCCTCCCCTCTGCTCTGCAACCTCCTTACAGACTTTCCCAGAGGGTTGTCTCCTGGGCAGTTCTAAAGCCAGTCAGATTGACAGTGAAGGTTAACCTTTCATCACGCAACTCTGAAACTGACTATGTAAAGGGAAGAGGTGCTCGTTCTACTGCTGTGTTTTTGCACAGATGGAAAAGATGCCTCGCAGGCTGAATGTCAGTTTCAGTCCCCTGTCTGTGGGCACTTTAGGGCTGTGAATAGCTTTTCCTTTCTTAGGTTTCTTTTTGTTTATGTGTGTGTTTGGATAATCTTATACATACAAAAGTTGACTCATTTCCATTTGCCTTTTGTAAAATGTAATCTAGGGAGAAAAATGCTTGGTAGCAGTGTGGGAAAACTGTAGGATCAGGTAGCCTCGGGTGTGTTTTCAGATGGGTGGTCATGGCAGTGCTCTGGGAGGGGAGGGTGGTGGAAGCCAGAGGATGGAAAGTAAGTGGCACAGAACAAGGAACAGAGAGGAGTGCTTGGAATCTTATGAACATCAGAACATGGCAGCAGGGCAGACGAGTCCAGAAGTCTTGTACAGTCTGTCCAGTGTTCACAGACACTGACTGTGTCTGTCAGTGACAAGCACAAGTCTGGGCTGGCCTCGTGATTCTCGATTGTCCTCTAGTGTCACTGCCCTCTTTCCACGTGGTCTGTGTCATTCTCTTGACTTCTGGTCAAAAAAAAAAAAAAATGTTTTTTAAAAAATAGGAAAGAAAAGGACAGACAATGTCTGAATTTCTCTGGATTCTCCTGTTATTTTCACTGTTTAGACCCGGGTCCCTACTTCTCAGCTGCAGGCACAAGGGCAGATGCAAACTCAGACGCCCCAGCCTGCTCAGGTGGCCTTGGCAAAGCCTCCAGTGGTATCTGTCCCAGCAGCTGTGGTCTCCTCGCCGGGGGTCACGACCCTGCCTATGAACGTTGCAGGGATCAGCGTGGCAATTGGACAGCCACAAAAAACAGCAGGTACCTTCCTGCAGCTTCTTGTTGCTGCATGCAATTCCCAGGTGGCCCTGTGTTCTGGTGGAGATCACTGCCTCACTCTGTCCTATCACCTGCTTCACACATGCTGTCCTAGGGCTTAGTATAGGTTCTCTTAGTTTTCCAAGTCCCAAGTTTTGGCCTCAGTTTAACCATTAACATTCTGACATTTCCCATATGTTTGTCATTTATGAAATAGAAACAGGATGTATGCTGGTAGTGGTGGCGGTGCACACCTTTAATCCCAGCACTTGGGAGGCAGAGTTAAGCAAATCTCCTGAGTTCACAGACAGCCAGGGCTACACAGAGAAGAAACTCTACCTCAGAGCGAGAGACAGACAGATATCTATGTATTGATTGATTGTATATTTAGGGCCTGCAAAACCTTAGGACAATTCTTTTCTGAACAGAACCTGGATAAGCAGGGAGCCCTTGCCTGGACCTAACTGACTTGGTGTTGTTATAGGGCAGACTGTTGTGGCCCAACCCGTCCATGTCCAACAACTGCTGAAGCTCAAGCAGCAGGCAGTGCAGCAGCAGAAGGCCATCCAGCCACAAGTTGCCCAGGGCCAGGCTGCCGTCCAACAGAAGGTATGGGGAGGAGGGTCCAGAGTAAATGGGCTGTGTTAGGATGCAAGGATCCCAAGAGTGTTGGCTTCAGGGTGGAGGTGCTAGTGTGGTCGGTGTCCCTTGTTTTCTTTTCTTTTTGAGACAAATGCTTATGTAAGTGATGATGGTAGGGTGTGTGGCCTCAAGCTGGATGCCAGGTATGGATTTATCAGACTGGAAGGGACCAGAAATGATTAGGAAAGCAGGAACAGGCTCAGCACGTGGAGTCCACTGGGACTGTGGGTTCAGGACTGGGGACACTGCCTTCTGTACTTAGTGTACTTACTGGTGGCATCACCCCGATGGCAGAAAAGTAGGGCAGTGCCAGTACTTGGGATGGTCTTGACTATGTTGTTTAGAAGGTGCTGTGAAGGGGTCAAATGGTGAAGGCTCTTGGCAGCTACTGAGGGTTTGAGTAGGAACCTGGTCCTCACTTGGCTCTGATCCTCTGCTGTCTTTTCTTCAGCTAACCACTCAACAGATCACTGCTCAGGGCCCACAGCAGAAGGTCGCCTATGCTGCCCAGCCAGCCCTTAAGACCCAATTTCTGACCACACCCATCTCCCAGGCCCAGAAACTGGCTGGGACTCAGCAGGTACAGACACAAATCCAGGTAAGTATGCTACTGTGTGCAACTCAGTGCAGATGGCAGGGCCTGTGGAGACATAAGAATTCCTTGAGTCCTGCAGGCTGAGGAAGAGTACCAGCACCCATCCACTGTGACTACCACTCCTAACCTTTTCTGTAGGGCCCTTTCTGTGTAGTAGGCATGGAGCCTTCCAGAACACAGGGGAGTCTCACAAATGAGGTCTCAGACTCATGCTGCTGTATACCAACTTACCTCGTGTGTGTGTGTGTGTGTGTGTGTGTGTGTGTGTGTGTGTGTGTGTGTGTGTGTGTGGTTACTTTATTAGCTTGTGTTTTGGGTAATTGATGAGATTCCATCCTTTCCTGGTTTATTGACTTTCATGTCTCCTCTGACATACCTGTTAAGTAGTCTGCCAGGTTAGTTTTCACAGTCTAGATATAAGTTGCTGTGGTAACATTTGTGTGTGGCTTCTCTTTCCACTTAATGGTATCTTTAGATGAGCTACTGGAATCTCTAGTCTCTTTCTGGCTAAAGTCTTGCTTAAGAAATCTAGCCTGGAAGCTAGAAGATGGCTTAACAGTTAAGCTCTTGCAGAGGACCCAAGGTCAGCTTCTAGTAACCACATTGGCTAACTCATGATTGCCTGTAACTCCAGCTCCAGGGAACCCAGCGCCTTCTTTCTTGCCTCTGTGGTACTAGCATTCAATATGCACAGACATGCACACATACATAAAACAAAAAGAAATCCATTCCAGAGGTTGTGGCCTTATGATTTTTGCTTTCTCACTTATGTGTTTAATCCAAAGAGGGGCCTTGATAAAATCTACATATGTGAATGCCTGTTATTTATTTTCAAGGCTGCTTATTAAAATGTCTATATTACCTCCACTTCATCCTGTTTAGTGTCTATGCCTGTACCACTCGGGTCTCTGGCAGGCATGTTCTACTCTGTCCTTTAGGATTACCTGACTGGTTTTGGCTCTCTGTACTTTAAAGTTGGTGATTTTGGAGTCAGTTTGTTTATAGCCACGATCCAACTACTGTTAGAACTGCATGGATTCAGTAGTAAAAGAGTTAAGTTTATGATCATAGCTTCTAGTTTACCAGGATAATACATCTTCTGTTATGTATGTCTGAAGGGCCTTATAAATCATGTTAGATGTATTTAGTGTGGTAGTGAGGATTAAACCCAGAACTTTATGTAAGTATGCACTACTGCTGAGCCACATCTCCAGTCCTTTAAAAGAATTTTAATTTAGGAACAGTTTTGCTAAGCTGCTAGACAGTTTTGAACTTGTGTAACCCAGGCAGACCATGAACTTGTGAGCTTCCTGCCTTAGCCTCCCAAGTAGCAAAGATTATAAGCAGCTGTGAGCTTCCACATAGGTGCTGGGAATCATAAGCTCTCAGTTGTTGAGCCATCTCGCCAATCCTGGTGTTTTGCAAATCGTCTGTATTTTCTTTTTTCTTTTGTGAAGTACTAATATATTTAGACTTTATATTCTTTAGGTAAACATTGATTTTTAAATGCTACTCCACAATATTTTAAATATAGGCTAGGCATAGTAGTGCACACTTTTTTTTTTTTGGTTTTTCGAGACAGGGTTTCTCTGTGTAGCTTTGCGCCTTTCCTGGAACTCGCTTTGGAAACCAGGCTGGCCTCGAACTCACAGAGATCCGCCTGGCTCTGCCTCCCGAGTGCTGGGATTAAAGGCGTGCGCCACCACCGCCCGGCAGTAGTGCACACTTTTAATCCCAGCACTCTGGAGGCAGGTGGATCTCTGGTTTACAGTTTGTTCCAGGACAGCCAGGGCCACACAGAGAGTCTCTTGTTTCCAAAAACCAAGAAAGAAAATACAAATATGTTTCTGTAGATAATGGTAATATTGTACAGAATCTTGTTCTCTTATCTAAAACAAACCCTCTGTAGTACTTATGTTATAAAAGCTATGTTTATATCATTTTTGTATTTTCAATGTATAATACTTTAAAGAAAATTTCTTCATGCAATATATTTTGATCATATTCTTTCCCCTATCACAACTCCTCCCAGATCCCTAGACAGAAAGCCAACTTCATGCATATGTTCTATCTTAAAAAAAAAAAAAAAAGACAAAAAAGCATACTAAAAACTATCCCTGGGCATGGGGTCTGCCCTGGAGTGTGTTTAGTATACACGGTGACACTGCATTGAAGAACCCACATTTTCTCTTTCCCAGCAAATAGCTCCTTGGGTAGAGGTAGGTTTTTATCAATTTTTCCTGTGGTTACATTTCTATCTTCTGGCTTTAGCTGTTAAAATTTTTTAAAGTATTAATTCATATGAGTGTTTCCATACTCTTGAATTCCAGACTCATGATCCTTGCTTACACAGGCTTTAGGGTCTCCTTTGTGCATGCTTGAGGTTACAGAAATTTGACTATAAGATAGTCAACTATTTTGAGGAGGGTTTCACTATTGCTCAGGCTAGCTTTGAACATGCTGTGTAGCCCAGGCTGACCTCAGCTTCCAGAGTACTAGGGGTTGTGGGTGTGGACTACCATACACCACAGTCTGTATGGAAGTTTTGTAGCTTCTGTGATTCTGAGAATTCAACCCAGGGTTTCATGCATGCTATACAAATGCTAAGACAGCCTTGCCCCATATTAGTGAGCTACAGCATCAGCACCGTTTAAATTTGACAATAGCAAGAGATTTCTGCAACAAAATATCTGCAGGAAGTAACAAGGGGTAGAAAGTTTTGCTTTATAGATCATGAGCTCTCAATTATGATGAATGAAACCACTGGGAAGTCTCAGTTTCTGCCCTGGTGAGACCTCCTGGTCCACTGAGCTTGCCTGTCCAGAACCTCTATCCAGTGCCACTAAGAACAGAGTTTACTCCCAAGAAAGTTAAAATGTGAATCCTTGAGTCATTAATGGATTGCTTCTGAAAGTGAGTCAGTTGCTCTTCACCCTCCTAGAATCCTGGTAGGCATACTTGAGATTGTTTCTCCATGTTACCTGCCATTATTTGTTTGCTTAAGAACAGAGAAAGATGTTTGTGCATGTATATTGTATTTTGAATCCTATGCTTGCCTTGTTTTGTCAAAGGTTGCAAAACTTCCTCAAGTTGTGCAGCAGCAAACACCTGTGGCCAGCATCCAGCAGGTTGCATCTGCTTCTCAGCAGGTAGAGTGCACAGAGACTTAGGGGATGGTGGGGGGCACAATTTGTTTCAGAGTAAAATACTAGTGATTAGAGAATTACTTTTGGGGAAAGTGACTTACTGACTAGGGGGAAATCTCCAGGGAAGGACCAGACTTGTGCCCCAACCTGTTCTCAGCAGGCACCTTTGTTATGTTCCACAAGACAGGGCCACAGCATCTGGGGAGGCAGCATGGGATCCAGGTGGAGACAGGCTGGCAAGTGAAAACACCCCTTTCTGAACCAGAGCCCTCTGGCTTGTCTTTCCTTATGGTGCAGTAGTATTTGGTTAAAGTGGTGACGTGGTTTTCACTCTAAGCTGCCTGTGAACTTGCTGTTCTCTGGTGACCTGTGCTCTCTCATCTTGGCTCAGGCTTCTCCACAGACAGTGACACTCACGCAGGCAACAGCAGCAGGGCAACAGGTGCAGATGATCCCAACAGTGACTGCAACAGCCCAGGTGGTGCAGCAGAAGCTCATCCAGCAGCAGGTGGTGACTACAGCCTCTGCCTCACTGCAGACCCCTGGTGGTCCAAGCCCAGCACAGCTTCCAGCCAGTTCTGACAGCCCAAGCCAGCAGCCCAAGTTGCAGATGCGAGTCCCTGCTGTGAGGCTGAAGACACCCACCAAGCCTCCATGCCAATAGGAAGCAAACTGGTTGGTACTATGTAGGGCAAGGCTGTCTTAACAGAATGCTATACAGTTTTTGGACTCTGGGATCTGCTGCCTAGGTTGGCCAAAGTTGTTTGACTTTCTCCTGTGTGTATGTGACTAGCTGAAAAAGCGACAGTTGCAGTCTTTGATGGTTTCACTGTTTGGGTAGTGTCCACACCAGTCTTTTAAAAAGCCCTTTAGTGTTTCTTTTGTAGTGCAGACTACTTAGTACATGGTAGGGGCAGCATGTCCTACAGCAGGCTCTAGCTCATGGTCTTTGGTACCACTGTTCAGGGAGATGCATCATCGTCTTCTTTCAGGAGAGATGACAGTAGACCATCAGAGGACCCCCCCCCCCCCTTCTCTTTCCAGAGTCTGCACTCTGGTCCTCTTACCCTTCTCAGTATGCCAGTGAGGTCCTGGCTTGCATTATGAGCACCCATTTTGTCCTAGTAGGCACTGGCTTTCCTTTGAATGAGGCTCTGGGACCGATACCATCTCTGTATAGCCAAGTTTGTGTTTAGACACACTACTGGGATCCTTTGCAGTATTCTTGTGACAAGCTAGTGTGAGTCTCAGGTGCTGTATACATGTATATGGCAGGTGGGCCAGCCTGATGTAGCTGGTACCAAGGTTACTGTTCCCTTATTGTTGTCCTGGTCTAGTCTGGAGAGCTTAGTATTTTTAGGAAGGCATCTGTTGTACCACCCCTCAGCAGCTCTTCATGGATTTTAAATGTCTCGACAGATGCCTGGTTGTGCCTGTCATGGCTAGTGTAATGACAGGCCTGCAGTTGAAGGAGAAAGGGTTAGGATGGCGTTCAGTCCTATGTTCACTCTTCTTACCACTGTAAGGTGACTTGTGTGCCTTCTTACCTGCCAGAGTGGAAGGTCATGTTCCACATCAGGGCTGAAGCCTGTTTTATGGCCTGGGAGTTAAGTCTATGCTGTCAGCACTGCAGCCTTGAAGACAGGAGTTGTTGTATTGTTTGAGTACTCTTCCTGTCATGTTCATCCCACTTTTTGTGTGCTGTGTGGGCAGGAATGTGACAGTACATCCTAAAGCCCAGCCAGAACTCACTTTTGAGTTCTTAATGTGAAACTTGGGGTGAAAGTAGCAATTAGGTGTTGAAAAACCAGAAGAGGTTTCGTGTTTCCTGATCCATAAACCTGTCCTGTACGTGGTCTACAAGCAAAAACCCACTGTGTTTTGGCTTGGTGTGTGCTGTGTTGGGGGAAGAGCCTTTGGAGGATCCTGGCTCCCAGCAGCACTTCCTGTTCCCTATAGTCCTCAGGCAGAACTGAGCTCAATGGGGTCCTTTGTCAGTGTCGCACTCACCTTTCTCCATGTTGTGGCAGCGTCCTTCAGTGTGCCCAAGCCCAGTGGTTGGGTGGATTTATAGGTGGGGGAGGTCTTCATTTTTGGTGGTTACTTTCTTTCATTTTTCAACCAGATAGCTGTTCGTTTTGTTGGTTTTTTTTTTGTAATATAAGAAACAGGACTGAAATTGTAAATACTTTGTAAACACAGCATTTGTACTTGAATAGGATTTTAAAAGGACACTGCTGTCCTACCAAGCAAAGGCTAATAAAAGTGACCTTTCTACACCCTTCTTGTTCTGTTTTTTCATTTGCAAGGTGAGAAAACAAAAGAAGCAATGTTGCACCAGAGGCGCTCTGTATGTGTATTGCTCCAAAGCTGCAGAAGGAACAAAGCTTTCTTCCTTTTTAACTCCTTGGCCTTGAAGCCACTCTGTAAAGCCATACTTGGGTTCCTGCACGGCTTCCCACCATGTGTCTGCTTCAGGGCTTCACAGTGCCAAGAGGACTGCAAGTTGAGGCCCCTCTTCAGGCACCAGGGAGTAGGCCTTATGAGCAGGAGCTGCTTATGAGTAGTCCCAGTAGCGGCTGTTACTGCCTCCTTTCAGCCTTGTAAGTGACCAGGTGACCTTGCCTTTCCCCCAGTGTACAGCCATATAAAATCCTCTCCAAGGCACCTTCCATTATGACACCAGAAAAACAGTGTTTGATTTCTACTTAGAATCTCACATCTCATCTTTCTGAAAGGCCTTGGGTTCAGCTCACATCCAGCCTCATTCAGGCAGATCCCCAGGTGGCCCTCCACCTGGCTGGTCTCATGGTCTCCACCTCTTCTGGTGTGTCCACCACCTTCACCAGATGCCTGCTCCTGCACAGACCCAGACAAGCCTTAATGACTCAGGCCCAACAGGTGACAATTGGGTGCTGATCTTGTGTAGTGACAAGACAGCAGATGTGATCTTTTCTGACACTGCCCATAAACATGGCTGGCCCTCAAGCAAGGTGTGGTGGTGCACACCCTTACTCCCCATCAGAGAGGCAAAGGGGACCAAGCTAGCCAGGGGCTTTCACAGAGGAGGAATGGAAAAAAAAAAGACTTCCACTCACCTGCTTGCCTATCAGTCACCACACCCACTGCACAACCCTAAGGCTGTATAGCCTCTGACCCCAGACCCATTTGGCCTGCCTATCGAGTCATCCTACCCACGACACTATTCAGCCTTGTATGGAGTCTGACATGGAACTCCAGGCAGACACCCCCAGCCAGTCTACCACCCTACACACCAGGACACCATGGCGATCACACAGTATCTGGCCACTACTCCACTCACCTTCACTTGAGGATGGTGTGGCATCCTGCAACCCACCTTCAGAGCACTGTCCACTTTCACAGTGACTGGAGCCCCTGCTACCCAAGGACCGACCACCTACAGAACCCAGCAAGGCCCCTGCAAACTTCTGAAAATTGGCATTAACAATCTTCTAAGCCTGAAAGTTTATTCCTAGGCTCAGAGGTTGCACTTACATCTCTCACTCACCCTAAGAACTGACAACCAAATGCTATTCACTTGGTCCACACCTGACAAGCTGAAGTAACTTAACAGCAAGCAAAGATCCAAACACCCATTCAAACCAGATAACCACATCAAAAACACTACCAATGACCTTATTCCTGATGCTTAGGTCCCATCACAAAAACAAACATATAAAACAAATGCATCTAACAGTCTACCCAAACACTATAAAGAATACATTTTCTTCTCAGCAGCCTATAGAACTTTCTCCAAAGTCAACCATATATGAGTATACAAAGCAAGTCTCAACCCTGCATTCCATCTGGCTACAGAGTGAGGTAACCCTGACTCAGAAAGACAAACATGGTATGTACTCACTCACAGGTGGATACTAGATGTAAAACAAAGGATGACTAGACTGCTACTCAACTCTAGGGAGGCTACCTAGAAAAGAGGACCCTAAGAAAGACACAGGGATCGCCCAGCGACAGAGAAATGGATGAGATCTACATACGCAAACTGGGGGTAAGGGGGGGTGGGTAATGGAGGGCAAGGGTAATGGAGGGCAAGAGAGCTTAGCGGGGTGGGAGGTCCCAGCTGGATCAAGAACAGAGTAGGAGAACAAGGAAAGAGATACCATGATGAAGACCACATGGTAATAGGAAGAAGCAGAGTGCTAGAGAGGTCCCCAGAAATCCACAAAGATACCTCCATTATAGACTACTGGCAATGGTCGAGAGAGTGCCTGAGCTGACCTACTCTGGTGATCGGATGGCCAAACACCCTAATTGTCACGATAGAACTCTCATCCAATGACTGATGGAAGCGGATGCAGAGATCCACTGCCAAGTCCCAGGTGGAGCTCCAGGAGTCCAATCGGCGAGAGAGAGGAGGGATTGTATGAGCAAGAGATATTGAGACCATGATTGGAGGAAGCACAGGGACAAATAGCCAAACTAGTGGAAGCACATGAACTATGAACCAATAGCTGAGGAGCCGCCATGGAACTGGACCAGGCCCTCAGGTAAGTGAGACAGTTGATTAGCTTGAACTATTTAGGAGGCCCCCAGGCAGTGGAACCGGGACCTGTCCTTGGTGTAGGAGCTGGCTTTTTGGAACCTAGGGCCTATGCCGAGACACTTTGCTCAGTCTTGGTGTAGGGAGGAGGGGACTGGACCTGCCTCAGCTGAGTCTACCAGGCTGGACTGACTCCCCAGGGGAGACCTTGCCTTAGAGGAGGTGGGGATAGGGGGTGGGAGGAGGGAAGACAGGGGAATCCGTAGCTGATATGTAAAATTAAACTAATCATAAAATAAAATTTTTTTTAAAAAAAAGTTTGTTAGAAAACAGGCATTTCTAATTAAACATGCCTTTGAAAATCATTCCCTGGGCCCAATATACATGAACTAGTCATTGAAACTATGACCTTCAGGCACTTTAAATGTCAGCAATCTTATTAAAGTTACTGAAAAAGTCAGGTGAACACCCACCCAGCTACCCAGGCACCTAAAAGCCAGCATATGACCTCACTAAACTCACTCCTGACAGACAGTATTCAGGAGGATCTCTGGGTATAGGGAAAGAATCAGATCCTGTGAGAAAAAAAGTGATGTTAGCTTGGGTTTAGGGCAATGAACAATCTGGATGGTTACAGGGAGGAGGCAAAAACGGGAACAAGGGACACAGCCTGGTACAAGCAAGGGAAGTCAGGGCTGTGGTAGATCCAGATTAAAAAAGGACTTGGGTAGGGGCTAGGGAGATGGCTCAGTGGTTAAGAACACTTAATGCAGCCTGGTGTGGTGGTACACATAGATCTCTGAGTTCAAGGCCAGCCTGGTCTACAAAGTGAGTTCCAGGACAGCCAGGACTGTTACACAGAGAAACCCTGTCTCGAAAAAAATAAAACAGAAAAAAGAACACTTAATACTCTTGCAGAGGATCTGTGTCCAGTTCCCAGCATCCACACAGCAGCTCACAACTGTCTGTAGCTCTAGTTCTAGGAGATCTGACACACACTTCTGGCCTCTTCAGGCACTAGGCACACATGTTGTACACAGGCATACATGCAGGTAAACATTCATATATGTGAAATTAAAAAAAAAAAAAAAAAGGCTGGGGCAGAATGGTGGGAGGCTCTCCCATATCCAAGTTCCTAGAGTCAGGAAGGGCCTGAAGATGGCACCTGTGGCCTGTGTTACTTTCTTGGGCTAGCCTAGGTCTCCTGAGTTAGAGGGATAGCTCAGTGGTTCCTGTGTTGAAGCTATCAGAGAATTTGCATGGGTTAAAGTTATCCACTTATTTTTTTCTCAACATAAATAAAAAGTTTTATCTTTTTTAATGTTTTTTTATTTATTTTTTCAAAAACAGGCCTTCCTATGAGCACAGATAAGTACTAAGTCTCCTTGACTATGTTCAGACAAGGACTCTCCCATCATTTAAGTTTACTTCTTTTTTTTTTTTAAGATTTATTTATTTATTATGTACACAAAATTCTGCCTGCATGTGTACCTGCAGGCTAGAAGATGACACCAGATCTCATTACAGGTGGTTGTGAGCCACCATGTGGTTGCTGGGAATTGAACTCAGGACCTCTGGAAGTCAGTGCTCTTAACCTCTGAGCCAACTCTCCAGCCCCCATTTAAGTTTACTTTATACTTGGATGGTAGCTAATTATAAAACCATCTTGAAGACTAGTAGTCACAGAAACATCTTCAAGGCTGCCACCAACCTATTCCTGGACTCTAATGACTTGTCTGGGACAGGCTCACCATACTCTTTCTGTAGACATGAGATGCTAAAGCTAGGAGCACTTTAATCTGCAGTCACTGTAATGCTGACCTTAGTTTTTCATCATGCTCCTGAAGGCACCCTTCGGCTTTACCTGAGCTTATTTCCAAAGACCAGTTGGACGCCAGCAGTACAAACCAAGGGCTGTTACTTTTCAGGACTAAGCCACTATCTAGGCTGCCTGGCCCAAGATGACCATGGTGCTTGTGGGGGAAGGGTTTCCGCTGGAACCCCAAGGAACTGTATCTTCTGCTTACACACAATGTTCATTTCAGCAGGACGCTCCCTTCAGGCGCTTGTTCCCATCTAGGCCGCCTTCAGCTTCTGCTCTTCCTAGGGAGAAAGGGAGCTCTGCACTGCTGCACCCTTACCTGCTGTCTGCAGGTCCCTTGCCCTACAACCGGGAGACGATAGGTGCCGTGCTCAGGAGGCCTTTCACATGGCATCAGGCTGCTTCCTGCTTGCCTCCCTTTCCTAGAGTGTGTGACGACATTACCAGAGTAGAGGCTGGACTTGCAAAAACCCCACCTGGGCCCAAAAGCACTCACCTTGACAGTCTTCTCCAGCTGAGACAAGGCTGTCTCGTAACGAGCAACTAGTGGCTGCAGGAGCTCCCTGGGGATCTCATGACGTGCCAGCTCAGGCACCCCAGCTTCTGACACCATCTGGAGGAACTTCCTTTCCTAGAGGGAAGGGTTTCCATGGGAAAGGGTCAGGACCAAGTGCATCTGCAGCAGCATGGATCTACCCACGACATCTGCTGAGAACTACATGGTCTTACCTGCACTTTCAAGAGAAGTGTGAAGGCCTGTCCTGTTTTTCCAGCTCGGGCTGTTCTGCCAACCCTGAAACCAAGCATGAGTGTGTTTTGACAGTGGCCCTGGAGACCTAACAGGACAGCTGTTCTCTTGGCCACACTGCACACAAACCACTATGCAAGGTGATCCCACATATCATGACCAAGAGCTCATAAGCTGACTAACCTTACCTATGCACATAGGTCCTCAGGTACTGGGGGGCATCGTAGTTGATTACCAGCTCCACACCCTGCACGTCAATGCCTCGAGCAGTAGCATCTGTGCTGATAAGGCTGACGAGACACAGGGTTAGTTCCAAGCCTCTCGGGAACCAACTATCAGGAACTAGAGGGGCCCAATAACACCCCAACTCTACATAGTCAGGTCCTGTTTGTTCTCCAGGTACTCACAGCTGGATCTTTCCCTGTTCAAACTGCTTCAAGATTTTCTTCCTTTGGCCAGGCCCATAGCGGGAGGAGAATTCAGCCACGCTCACACCCCCAAAAGCTTGTGCTAACAGGAAGAGCCTAGGTTGGGAAGAAACAAGCCAGATGGTGCCAAGGTCTAGTCTGTATTGGCTACACCCACCTTGGTCCAACTCACCTGTGGGAATTCTCTCGGGAGTTAGTGAAGCAAAGGGCCCTTGAGAAGTTCATCCCAAGGACAAGGTGTAAGACAAGGAGTGGCTTCAAGCTGAGTCGACAGGGCACATAGTGGTGCTGTGGGAAACGGACAGCAGGGCTAGCCACAAGCCCTGGGCCTAGCCGCCAACCTGCCCCACATGCCCTACTTGCTCACCGTGAGCCCCACGGGGAAGGCGTACTTCCCCTCCAAGTTTCCATCCACCTCAACTGTGTCTTTAGGGCCAATGTGTCCCAGCCTTGTGGAGAAAAGCCTTGGCTGGTAGAGGCCAAGCCGCTGCAGCTTCTCAGGGTTCTGGGTCAGTGTGGCTGAGAAGAGCAGCTTCTGGAGAGGCATCTGGGGAGAGCAAGTGCTGGAAAATGACGAGCACATCAGCAGGGTGAAGGGCGTATTATGACTCCTATTTTAGGCCCAGCAAGGGGACCTGAGAAAGGGACCAGCAGGGTACCTGGCAGCAGTCACAGCCTGGGGCTGTGTCCTCTGGAGCAGGGCACAGGAGCCTGAGGGGCCTTCACTGTAGAAGGCTGCTGCCACCACTCGGGGCAGCCAGGACTGGTGCATGCTGTCTATCATCCGGTCAGCCTCATCGATGATCTACAGGAGACAGGGAGCAAAGGCCAACTGAAGACTCTTTGCTGAGATCACCCCAGCTCAGGAGCCCTGGTGTCCAGAGAAGGTGGCCTACCAGGAATCGGAGCTGCTGGAGGCTGAATCCTGGGGTCTGGTCAATGTGGTCCACCAGGCGGCCAGGTGTGGCCACCACAATGTCAGCCAGGCAACGGTAACCATCTACTCTACAAACCAGAAAGACTCAAAGAAAGGAAACGCCTCACATGTAAAGCACCAACCCCACCCCAGCCAAAGGACACCAACTGGGCTGGGGAAGGACCTCCTGAAGAGCCACCACCTGGCACACCTACGTCTTCTGGACAAGGCTCTCCTGCTCCTTGGCCAGTGACTTCTGTCCCGTCACCAAAGCAACCCGCAGAGGTGTGGTGTCCGTGTAGATGTTGAATACTTTGCTCACCTGCAAAAGGAATCTGTCACTGGCCTAAGATAGATGGTGGCCCCTGCTACAGTGAAAACTCTTGAATTTAATACAGGTGGTCTAGGGGTAAGTACCACATACATCCAGCAGGGTAACTAAGACTGGGGAAACAGAGTTCTGGATGCAGGGCCGTCATACCTGTTGGGCCAGCTCCTTAGTGGGAAGCACAACCAATGCACGGATGTGGCAGACCACTCGATGCAACAGGGCCTGCAGGGACAGAGGTCATCTGTGCTACCAGGACCCGCGCTGTGGTAACAGCTCTAGCTAGAAACCTGTACTCTTATACTCACTTGTACCACAGGGATGACAAAGGCTAGTGTTTTCCCGCTGCCCGTTGGGGCAGAAACACAGAGGTCGCTAGGTTGGTAGCCACCTCTGCCTACCAGAAACCCACTGTCTGCACTCTCCAGGAGGGCAGGAATCACAGCTGCCTGGACTGGAATGAAGGAAGGAAAGGAGCAGGTCAATTCTATGCCAGAATATACTTCACCCAGGAGTCCTAGTCAAAGATGGCAACAGGACTGTTTAAGACCTAAGCTAATCATTAGGAACCTGAGCAGAAGTTCACTGATCTGATGTGCAGTAGGGGCCACTAAACCACAGCTCTTATACCAGAGCTCTGACAGCCCAGGGATGGCTGCCTCGAGGAATTCACCCCATCATCTGCTCAGGGCTGCAGTACCTGGAAAGTAGGAAGAGATGCCATTAGCCCTCAGCTGTTTCTGCAAGTCAGGGTGAACCTCAGGGATGTCCTCGATAGGAGTAAGATCCTCAGTGACACTCTTCTTGACACAGCTTGGCTCTGCCAGCCATGCCGGCAGGAAAGGCTGCACCTAAAAAAAGAGAAAAACCGGGGCTGGCGAGATGGCTCAGTGGTTAAGAGCACTTGTTGCTCTTCCAGAGGTCCTGAGTTCAATTCCCAGCAACCACATGGTGGCTCATAACCATCTGTAATGAGATCTGGCACGCAGACAGAACACTGTATACATAATAAATAAATAAATCTTTAAAAAAAAAAGAGAGAGAAAAACCACAGGAGTTCCTCAGAGCCCTCCAGGCTCGTGGAGCAACATCAGGAACCTGGAACTACAGGAGAGACCCTAACAGCAGCTTCTGGAGAGGCATCTGGTGAGAGAGCAAGTGCTGGAAAAGGGTACGTTAACAGGGTGAAGAGCATATTAGCAGGACAGGTTTCCTCAAGCCACCCTGACTCCTATTTTAGGGCCAGCAAGGGGAGCTGAGAAAGGAAACAACACGCACAATGGAGCAGTCAACCCTGATGCAAGAGCTGACTTAGTCTCTCCTCAACCCTTCACCACCACCCATTCTTGCAGCCTTCGGACAAGACACCCAGGCCAGCAACTGCCTCCCTGCACCCAGAAATGATGCTGTCTACGTGGGGCCGCCAGGCACACCATAGGGCTTATCCCAATAGCTCTTACATGACTCTGGATTTCAGTTTCAAGAGCGTCCGTCCACACATACCCCCAGGAATTCTCCCGCTATTCTGTAGTTAGGAGTCACGTAATGGCAGAAACAAACAAAACAAGACCCACAAACATACAAAAAAAACCTCCCCGATAAGTCTGATGAGTAGCAGGCGGACGGCCAGACTCACCTTCGGTGTCTTCCTCCTTGCAAAGTCCCCCAGCACCGGGCCTGGAGCCCGGGATCTTGGGGCCTGCTCTGGGGGCCTCTCATCTGAGTCCTCTGCGCCGGCATTGAGCTCCCCAGGCGCCTCCTCGCCTCTCCCTGAGCGACACATCACAGTGTAGGGAACATCAACCCCGCAACGCACCCAGGAAAAGCCTCCACGCCCCGTCCACATCTCGGACGCACAGCCCACCTGCAACCGCGCTGTTGTCCGTTTTCTGCCGCTTCGCTCTAGGAGCCTCCGGGCTCTGAACCACCGAGCCGCTTACCCCACGCCGCCGCCGGGGCCGTCGACGCCGCTTGCCTGCCGCTTCCGCGGCCACCTCGGCGGACTCAGGCTTCGGCTCCCGCTGCTGCCGCTCACGGGCTCGGTTCTTCAGTCGCTCGAGCAGCACTCGCGCCCGGCTGCCCGCCTCTGCCTCTGCATCCCCCAGCTCGGAAGCCTCCGGGCCCGCGTAGCGCGCAACATGGAACAGCGCCATAGTCGCACACGCTGTCGCTCCTCGGCGCCCCTTGATGACGCGGGCAGGGGGCGGACCTATCAGGCGCTGGTGACGTCACAGGCGCGACTAAGCTGGGCGCAGGCATCCGTTCCCGGGAGCCGCTAGCAGCCTCATGGACCGCCACCCGGCTTCCGCGGGCTCCCGAGGGGAACTTGGCCGTCTACTGCAAGCGGTCCTAACGAGCCGTGGCCAGGCCAACGCGGTGTTTGACATCCTGGCGGTGCTTCAGGTGAGCGGCGGGGGCGGACTTGGGGCGGCAAGTGGGAGTCACAACGGTGCCCAGCGTCACCCTGTCTGGCCTCCCGCCTCAGTCCGAGGACCCTGAGGAGATCCAGGAAGGAGTGCGCACATGCAGCCGACTCTTCGGTACCCTGCTGGAGCGGGAAGAGCTGTTCGTGGGCTCGCTGCCACACGAGGACACGGTCCTGGCAGGTGAGTGACTTAGAGGGTCTTGGGGTGCTCTCCACCAGCCCGCCCCAGTGGGACGCCTTGTTAACACCAGGAGGAACACCCCAAGCCAGGGCCTTGTCACAGACTATATGGTGTAGGAGGACTCAGTCCACTGTGGTTCAGGAAGGGAGATCTGTGTACTTGCCAGGTCTACATGAAGTCGTATACTTAGCAGCTTTGTTTCCCTCTTCATGTTTCAATTGTGCCACTCCCAAAGTTTGATACTGTCACTGTCCTAGTGCTTGGGAGATCCAGATTCTGAGGCAAAATGAGAGGAACTGTGTCTCAATACCTACTCCCACTTGGCAGAGCTCAGAAATTGTCTTTTCCAAGGCCTGGTTTGGGTACAGGTTTACAGCTGTGAGGATGGAAGACAGTGGTAAGGTGAGGCTGGGTTTAGGACTCTGGTCTGGCTTGGCACACGTGAGCATCAGTGGGAGTTAGCTCTCCTCTGTCGTCAGGATCCCAGGGAGCCACACACAAATACCAAGTGTGGATGAGACACCGCTATCACAGCTGCTGTAACCGCCTGGAGGAGCTCCTGACCCATCCCTCCTTCCAGGTCAAGGTGAGTCTTGAAGTCCTTGACCCAGCTTCTCCCCTCCTCTCCAAAGTACTTCACAAAGCAGAGGTAGGGCTGCTGTTGATGTGAACATCTGTTTCCTTGTCTAAGAGAAGCTTTTCTACCTAGACTTTTGTCTTCCACACAGCTGTTTCACTGTGGTGTGATTCAGCTGGCCCTTAAGACATGGAATCTGCAACCATATCTGCTTCGTTTATTGTCATGTTTGGTGTGGTGTCTCCAAAACTGCATGACAAGAGGGCAGTTAGGTGGCCTCCCCCTGCAAGCCCACCTTGTGTGCACACTGCTGGAGTGGTATTTGCTCCGCCCATGACATGGTCCCTTTGTTTTATTTATTATTTTTTTGGTCCTGGCATGATCGGACTGTGGACGACCTGGGAATTGAACCTGGTTCCTCTGGAACATCAATCAGTGCTCTTAACCACTGAGCCACCTCTCTCTTCTCTATCCATGTGACCCCTATCCCTTTCCTTATCAGAGTTCACATACAACGGCAGAAAGCACCACCTCCTTTAGGCCCTGTAGCCCAAGGTCATGGGCAGAGCAAACACCACTACACACCTCAGGCCAAATTCTGTTACAAGAATTGTAACAGTTCTGTCCCAAGTTAACAAGAGCATGTCACTGTCACCATCATCACATACTTAGAACATGGAGCAAGATAAGATTGGGGTCTCCTTTCTCTCTTGCTTCTTGGCCCAGGCCTAAGCCTGGTTGTGAGAGACCCTCAGGCTAGATGAGCTTTGGCAGGCCATCTGGAGGATGGGGACATCATGGTCACTCTTCTCTGCTTCCCAGGAGCTGGCCCTCAAGACACTCATGAAGTTTGTGCAGCTGGAAGGAGCAAAGCCCCTGGAGAAGCCCCAGTGGGAAAGTCACTACCTCTTCCCCCGAACACTCTTCAGGGTGAGGCCCTGGTGGGACCTGGAGGGTTGTGGTGGCCACAGCCTAAGATGGTTCCACGGGCTAACTGTCTGAACAGATAGCTGGGGGATATTATGTTCCGGTCTTGTCTTGACCTGGGAGCTAAGCAGGGCTTACTGCTTTCTGGTCTCTGTCTCGTGAGTTGGAGAGGAAATGGCAGACAGCCGGGTGGTGTGGAGCTTGGCAGGGTTGTGACACCCTTCTTGGCCATGCTAGGATCACTCTGTGGGAGAAAGTCATTCACCCAACTCTGTCCCCAGGCAGTGGTAGGAGGCCTGCTCACACCCGAGGATGACCACAGCCTGCTTATCTCCCAGTTCTGTGAGTACTTGGAATATGATGACATCCGGTACCACACAATGCAGGTGGCCACAAGCATTGTGGCCCGAGCCACCAGCCAGCAACCTGAGGTAAACAGCTGGGTCCCATCACCATCCTGTGTCCTAGTACCTCAGGGAGGCAAGGAGATAGCAGCAGCCTGGACAGCTGCTCAGGCTAGGCTTCCTACAGGTGTCACTCACCTTCTGGAACAACGCCTTCATGTTGTTGTCTGCCGTGAACCTGCCCCTCAAAGAGCATGACCTCCTCACCAACTTCTATGTGAAGCATACACGTAAGTTCTGTGCAGGTTAAAGCCCACTGGAGCCTGCCTGCTGATAGGAGGGCTCCTGAACAGAGTCCAGACCAGTCAGCCTGGCAAGCTACTGTCTCCCCCTCTTACAAGTTGGTGACCCCTTTTTGCTGTAATTACAGAGACATCGGACAAGTGGAAGGTCGTTCACTTGAAGGTAAGATGCTTTCAGAGACCTTCCTTGGCAAGGCCTTTTCCTCTCTGGGTAGATTATAGGCAATAACTGTACTCCACTGTCTCAAGTGATGCCACTTATGTGTCATTGTAACCAGCTTCAGACCCGAGTCCCTGTGCCCTCTGTTGCTTGTACTGAGACATGGCATCATAGTCTGGCATGGGCTGTCCGGGTCAGAGGCTCCCAGTTGACTGCAGAAGGGCCGGAAGGGCTGGGGTGTGTCAGGATACATGTGCTGCCTGGTCCCATTGCAGGAGCACAGAAAAGCTTTCCAGGAGATGTGGCTTGGCTTCCTCAAGCACAAGGTAGGGTCTGGTGGGTGAAAGCACCCAGTTTGGGGGTGGGGGGTGGGGGAAAGGGGAATAGCTCCATGACTGCCACAATCTCTACAGCTGCCCCTCAGCCTCTACAAGAAGGTGCTGGTGGCTATGCATGACTCCATCCTGCCCTACCTGGCTCAGCCCACCCTCATGATTGACTTCCTTACAAGTGCCTGTGATGTGGGTGAGTAGGACTTCCACCTAGGCGATTTGGCAAGGGCGCTCACTGTGCGTGGGTCCAGCTGCCATCTCCTGCCTGAAAGACCTGAGCTAAACTCCATGACCTTCCTGCATGTGGCCTTAGGTAGTCACCCTGTAGACTGGCCACCTGCAGCTCTGCCCATCCTTCCCTTACCTGCTCAGGCCCAGGGTGAGCAAGGTGTAGCCTCATGTCTCCGTGTTTCTGCAGGCGGTGCCATCAGCCTCCTGGCCTTAAACGGGCTTTTCATCCTAATCCACAAGCATAACCTGTGAGTGTCAGACGGTCCCACACTGGTCTGCTCTCTCGTTTCTCTCAAGGGCCTGCATTGCTCACCTGGGGGAGGTTAATGCAGAAGAGGTGCGAGAGGGGAGCTTTGGTTGCCGGGGGTTCTGTCCCTTTAACCAGCTCACCTCCTGTATCCTCTCGGTCCCTCCCTCAGGGAATACCCTGATTTCTACCAAAAGCTCTATGGCCTCCTGGATCCATCCATCTTTCATGTCAAGTACCGAGCCCGTTTCTTTCACTTGGCCGACCTCTTCCTTTCCTCCTCGTGAGTGTTGGGGGTGTCCAGTGGTCTGTGGGGGCTGTAGTTCTGGTTGGGGAGAAGGTGGAAGGATGGTTGGGGACCTGTTTTCTCACCTCTTGTCCTCCCAGTCACCTCCCCGCCTACCTGGTGGCTGCCTTTGCCAAACGCCTGGCCCGGCTGGCCCTCACAGCGCCTCCCGAAGCCCTGCTCATGGTCCTGCCCTTCATCTGCAACCTGTTGCGTAGACACCCTGCCTGCCGAGTTATGGTGCACCGCCCACAGGGCCCTGGTGAGCAGGCATGGTGGCACACCCTAGCAAGAATCATATCTGGCTCCTGTGACACCAAAGGCCAGGTGGCTAATGGAGTCTTGATCCTGTTTGTAGAGCTAGATGCTGATCCTTACGACCCAGTGGAGAAGGACCCAGCCAGGAGCCATGCCTTGGAGAGCTGCTTGTGGGAGCTGCAGGTGAGTCACCTTCCTGTCCAGATTCTAGAAGGCGTCTGAGTCTCCACTGACACATCTCTAGCAGCCCCCGGGGATCTTGGTCACACAGGGCACCGTGCCAGGGTGTGCCAAGGTATTCAGTTACTGGCAACCCCACGTTGGCTCAGGACTTCAGGCTCCATCCCAAGGTCCTGCTGGTATGTCGTGAAGTTCCTGTTGACATCATTGTGTGCTGCTCCTAGACCCTCCAGCAGCACTACCACCCTGAGGTGTCCAAAGCTGCCGGCGTCATCAACCAGGTGCTGTCTGTCCCCGAGGTCAGCATTGCGCCACTCCTGGAACTTACTGCATATGAGGTGAGGGCCGTGCACAGGCTGTTGGGGTGCCCGCCACAGGGATCACTGCATCCAGCCCAAAGCCACTGTGTCCTTTGCAGATCTTTGAGCAGGACCTGAAGAAGAAGGCACCTGGGTCAGTGCCCCTGGAGTTCATCCCCACTAAAGGTCTGCTGGGCCGACAGGACGACCTCTGCACCCAGCTCTTCACTCTCAGCTGACCTGACTGTTGCCTCATCTCCTAAGAATTTTCTTTTTGTGTCTGAGACAGGATCTCACTATGTAGCCCAGGCTGGCCTGTAACTTGTGGTCCTCCTGCCTCAGTGCCCCCTGTGCTGAAGTTACAAGGGTTCACACCATGCCTGGGTTCAAATAAATGGTTTTTTAAGGGAGTCTGTCTGGCCAGTTGGGTCTTGGGCAGGGCTGGGGAGGGGGAGGGGGGCCTGCTAGAATCCTCTGCCTTTCCCCGCAGACTGGAGGACAGGACGGGGGGCCTGGATACTTCACAGGGATCCTGGCGGTGGTGGCGGCGGCACAGGAGCACTGGGCCCACTTCGTACTGGGGCAGTCCTGCTGTATCCAGCTATGCTTAGTTTAGACTCGGGTGAGGCGGGGGTACCCAAGTGGTGACCTGGGGACACAGAACTCCCCCCATCCTCTGGGCTGCTGGAAGTTAGTAGCTCGTCTACCTGCTCTTTACCACAAATAACCTGGTTTCCAGTGAGGTCAAAGACCCTCAGTTTCATCTCGGGGTTCAAAGAGAGATGTCTTGGAGCTGTGGTGATGCAAGCAGATGTGTATACGCCCTGTGTCTACTCCCAGTTTGGCTGTCTGGATTCTGTGGGAACCCATTTGCAATGGGTTGGCCAACAGGCCCTACTGTGCATGGCTTGCAAGAGGATTCGAAGAAAATGATGGTGGGTGGATTTGTCTGCCACCCGAATGATTGGGGGACACAAGACTGGCTTCCATCCCCTTATCCACACTGCTCTCCTCTAGTCAGTCTGGTTCCTGCCTAAGGATATTTCTGCTGGTCACATTATTTCCTTAAGTTACCCCATTATTCAAGCTCCATTTGAAAGTGACCTTGGGGGTACCCTGCAGGTGGACTAGGCTAGGAGGGTAAGATGGTTGGGATCAGCAAAAGGACCCTGGAAGCTCCATGGAGTGCCCAGAACTCTGAGGGCCACGCTTCTGAGGATCACATAGAATGAAATGGGAGTGAGCAAGATGCGTTAGGATGAGGCAGCTACTTATATTAATGACTACAGTTGTATGTGATCATCCCTATTAGTTTTCTGTGGGCACCGTGCATAACACTGAGTTGGGTCAGGCTCTTTTTGGCAACCTCACATGTTGCTTGCTTGCAGGGAAAGGCCTGTGGTGGTGTCTACACAAGTGAGAACATACACCACTCACTGACTGGTAGGGGCCCTATGTATTTGGCAGTCCCTTACCAGGCAGGTTGACTTTTACATGTATTCTATCATCCATGCACAGGGGCCATAACTGGGAGCAAGCCTCACAGGACTGGATAGCATGCTGAATGTTGGAGGCTTTTACTGGAATGCCAGCCTTTGGTGTTTCCTTTCCCATCCCATGCTGGCTCCTGTGGCCAGCTTTGTATGAATCCAGTGAGCTGCTTCTTGGCACACCTGGGGGCAATGGCTCTTGCCTTGGTAAAGATAGCAGTTTCTTGGGCTGGAGAGATGGCTCAGAGGTTAAGAGCACTGCTTGCTCTTCCAAAGGTCCTGAGTTCAATTCCCAGCAACCACATGGTGGCTCACAACCATCTGTAATGAGATCTGGTGCCCTCTTCTGGCCTGCAGGGATAGGTGTACTGTATATATAATAAATAAATAAATTTAAAAAAAAAAAAAAAAAAAAAAAAAAAAAAGATAGCAGTTTCTCATTTCCCTGGGGGGTGGGGTTCTCAGAAGGTAGGAGCTGTACATAAACCACCAGGGACTCCAGCTCCTCTAAGTGTCCTTCTACATCTATTGTCCTTACAGTGGCTTCACAATCTGATGGTTTTTCCTTTACCACTGAGCCATCATAAAGTCAGGCCTTTGAGTACTGTCCAACTGTCAGTATAGGTTGTCATTGACCAAGGTTCCCATGTTGCCATCCATATGGTTCTTAACACAGCATAGTGGCTGTTCTCTTTCCAGTCACATGGTGCTTGTGTTCATTTGTATTGCTATTCTGGTTTGGCGCCCAGGCAGATGCTACGGGTACACCAGGCATCAGCATGAGTTGGGGACATCCCTTCTAGTATTCTAGTATTCAATTGCAGGAGGCAAAAGGAGAGGTTCTGGCTTTAAATGACACTGGCCCCAGTACCACCTACATCGCATTGGTGATAAGGGTTTGTCTTAGTTAGGGTTACTATTGCTGTGATGACACCATGACCAAAGTGACTTGGGGAGGAAAGGGCTTGTTTGGCTTATACTTTCACATAAATGTTGATCAAAGGAAGTCAGGACAGGAACTCAAACAGGGCAGGAGCTGATGGAAGAGGCCATGGAGGTAGCCATGGCTGTCCTGGAACTTGCTCTGTAGACCAGGCTGGCCCTGAATTCACAAAGATCCACCTGCTTCTGCCTCCCAAGTGCTGAGATTAAAGATGTGTACCTCTACCATCCCTGGTGGAGCCTGCTTTCTTATAGAACCGGAGCCCTCTCCTATCAATGAAGAAAATGCCCTACAGGCTTGCCTACAGCTGGATCTTATGGATCCGTTTTCTCAGTTGAGGTTCCCTCTCTGTTGACTCTAGCTTGTGTCAAGTTGACATAAAACTAGCCAGGACAGCTGACTTCTTGTCAACTTGACACAAACGCATCACTGTTAAACCACAACCTTTTCTTTCTTGTTCATTCCCAAGATTACACATTAATAAAAACACCACAATGGACACTTTACAAACTTAGAAATTCCCACAGCTATACAAATTTAAACATGTAAAAAGTTGTCTTTTTAAAAATATCCAGTCTTGACAGGTGGTGGTGTTTGCTCCCCTTTTAACCCCATCGGAGGTTGAGACCAGCCTGATCTACAGAGGGAGTTCTCTAGGACAGCCAGAGGTCCACAGAAACCCGTCTAGAAAAACAAAACAACAAAAACCAGTCTCTTTTAAAATTCAAATTCTCTGTGAAACTCCAAAAAAAAAAAAAACCTTTTAAAAAAAAATTGGGTTCCTGCAAAGTCAAAAACAAGCACTTTAAAAAAATATTTAAATAACATTTTTTCATTTATTTTACATACCAACCAGTTTCCCCTCCCTCCTCTCCTCCCAGTCTCCCCTCTCCCTCCCCTTCCCATCTATCCCTCCTCCCTTTTCACTCTTCCTCCACTCAGAAAGGGGCAGGCCTCCATGGGCTCGAGCAAAGCATGGCACATCTAGTTGAGGCAGGACTGAGCTCCTCCCTTTGTGTCAAGGCTGGACAAGGTAATCCAGCATGGGGAACAGGTTCCCCAAAGCCAGCAGGATCCAGGGACAGATCCTGATCTCACTGCTAGGAGCCTTACAAAGAGATCAAGCTACACAATTGTCACACACATACAGAGGGCCTAGGTCGGTCCCATGGAGGCTCCTTAACTGTTGGTTCAGAGTCCATGAGCTCTCATAAGCTCAGGTCAGCTGTCTCTGTGGGTTCGGCTGTCATGACGAAACACCAGCCTACAGAATGGAAAAAGATCTTCACCAACCCCACATCTGACAGGGCTGATCTCATATATATATATATACATATGTATATATATGTATATATATATATATATTCAAGAAATTAGACATCAAAATACCAAATAACCCAACTAAAAACAAGCATTTTCCTTCTTCAAGAGGGAAGAACCAGGGCAGAGTCACAATCTGAACAAAGCAAAACCAAACTCCAACAGTATAAATAACTCAGTGTCCATCCAGTATTTGGGATTCACTTACCCTCTTTCAGACTCCTCCAAAGGACTTGGGTCAGTTCTCCGGCTTTGCCCTCTGCAGCACACACAGCTTGTCTTCTAGGCTCAGGCTGGCTCCACTCCACACTGCTGCTGGTCTGTGGTTATCACACAGTACTGTCATCTCCAAAATGCTGGGGTTTCCTGCTACAACTGGGCTGCACTTTCACCAATAGTGTCCACTGGGCTCTCTTCAGGGACTCCAGTTCTGCCACACAGTGCCAAGCCTCATTTGCTCTCCATGACCCCTTCAGGTCTTCAAAACCAGCAGCATCTGGGTTACTCTTACACTACCAAGTTCAGCTACCAGCATGAGGTACAACTTTGGTAGCTTCTGGAACATAGCTTCAGTGTGCTGAACCCGAGGAAACACTTCCCAGAAGACTTCACCTCAGGGATGCTGGTCTCTATTAATCACAGGTGATTCTTCAGCCCCAGCTGAGCAGCATCCATTGTCCCAGCAAAGCAAAGGTTTCACTTTAGTGGTTCTGGTCTCCTGTTAATCACAGCTGATTCTTCAGCCCCAGCTGACCAGACACCACAGATGCTTCACGCAAATGGCCCTGTAGAGTCTTTGCTTCCCTCAGAAACTTCACAAGCCAGGCCTCCACCATCTGCACTGCTCTCAACATTCTTATCTTCCAAGCTCCTCAGAACAGCTCACTGAGCTCTCAACACTCAGTGGCATTTCTAGTCCAAAGTTGCAAAGCCCTCCTCAAAGCAGCGTGGTCAAGTCTGTCACAGCAATACCAGGTAATATCCTGGTACCAACTTGTCTTAGTCAGGGTTTCTGTTGCTGTGATGAAACACCGTGACCAAGGCACTTGGGGAGAAAAGGGTTTATTTGGCTTACACTTCCCTATCACTCACTGTCTATACTGAAGGAAGTCAGGACAGGGACTCAAACAGGGCAGGAGCCTGGAGGCAGGAGCTGATGCAGAGGCCATGGAAGAAGAGTGCTGCTTGCTGGCTTGTTCCATGTAGCTTGCTCAGCCTGTTTTCTTATAGAACCCAGGACCACTAGCCCAGGGATGGCACTACCCACAATGAGCTGGGCCCTCCCCCATCCATCACTAATTAAGAAAATGCTGTACAGGCTTGCCTACCTACAGCTTGATCTTACAGAAGTGTTTTTTCAACTGAGGCGCCCTCCTCTCTGACAGACTCCCACATAGAATGAGGCCCAATCTCAAAAAGAAAAAAGCCAAATGTGGTGGGTCACACCTATGATCCCAGCGCTCAGAAGGTTGAAGCAGGAGGATTGGTATGAGTTCAAGACCAAGATGGGCTGTAGAGTGAGTCCTTGTTTCACTAAAGAAATTAAAAATAAAGATCCAGGGGGCTAGAGAGATGGCTCAGAGGTTAAGAGCACACTGACTGCTCTTCCAGAGGACTCAGGTTCAATTCCTAGCACCCACATGGCAGCTAACAACTATCTGTAACTCCATCTGATAACCCCAAACAGACACACATGCAGGCAAAACACTCATGCAAATAAAAAATAAAAGTCATTTAAAAAACAGATCCAGGTGTTAGAAAGTAGTCTTTAGAAGGGATAAAGCCTAAGGGCTCCTCCCCTTAGAAGGAAAGGGTCTCTACTAAAGGTTTTGGGAGGGGAGTGTCTGCCCTGTCACGTGAAATGCAGGAGGCCCTCACTAAGGGATGGTAGATAACCAGCATCTTGACCACGAATTTCCCAAACATTAATTTCTGTTTTCTCCCATTTATTCTTCCTCGTGTGTTCTCTTACGACAGCACAGGCAGAGGAGGGGCCTCTGCTCCAATCTTGAACACAAGGGGCTCGCTGCTGCCCCATCTATCGAGCACCTGTTGTATACTAGCAAATCTCCTTCTATGTGCAATGGCTTCACCTCACAAACGTGCTCTCCTCCTCCTCCTCCTCCTCCTCCTCCTCCTCCTCCTCCTCCTCCTCCTCTCCCGTCTCCTACCAAGAGATGCAAATGCTTCAGGCAATTAAGTCATACTCATAAGAAACAAAGACCATGCCTGGACAGAGGTGGGGACACTGGAACATCTAATTGGCACTTATCAAATTTGCTACAGGGAATGGTGTCAGTGACATTCTTCCCAAAAGGCAGCCCATGCTTGGAGCCTTGGCAAACACACCCAGCTGAGCACTAGATGATGGGGCGCATGGATGCCCCTCTGTAGTTGGAATTTTCTTTGAGCCACCAACCAGCTACCAAATAAAGACACGGAGACTTATTATTAATAATGAATGCTCAGCCTTAGCTTAGGCTTGTCCCACTAGTTCTTTTAATTTTACCTGTTTTTATTCATCTACATTTTGCCTTGGGGCTCTCTCTCTCCTCTCTCTCTCTCTTCTCTCTCTTCTCTTCTCTTCTCTTCTCTTCTCTTCTCTCTCTCTCTCTCTCTCTCTCTCTCTCTCTCTCTCTCTCTCTCTCTCTCTCTCCCCCTCTCCCTCTTTCTCTCTCTCTGTCCTACTTTCCTGCTTCCTCCATGCCTGGATGGCTGGCCTCTGGTGTCTTCCTTTCTTTCTTCCTAAAGCCTAAATTCCTCCTCCTACTTACTCTCCCTGCCCAGAAGTTCCACCTACACCTCCTCCCTCACTATTGGCCATTCAGCTTTCTATTAGACCAGTCAGGTGCCTTAGGCAGGCAAGGTAAATCAGCAACACATCTTTACATAATTAAACAAATGCAACACATCTTTGCATAGTTAAACAAATGCAACAATCTTTGCATAGTTAAATATTCTGCAACACCCCTTTGGGGTGCTCGTCTGTCACTGGTGCTTCCAGGGCCTCACCCTCTGAGTCAGTAGCTGCTAGAAAGTGTCACCCACTCACTCTCCCACAACTAAGCTGCTGGCTCAGGAAGGTGGTTTGTGCCTGTCTATCCTCAGTTGTTCAGTTGCCGTGGCCACAAAGCAAGTTGCTTTGGAACTTAATGCACAAACTACCACAGCATTTGTTCTTCAGCTGGGGACAGGTGACTCTGCTCCACTCCAAATAGCTGCACAGGTCCTGGCTGGGCTCCCCTGCAGCAGCTGCTGGCTATCTACTAAGACCTGGAAGACTGTGGCTGGCATCCAAGACAGAAGCTGGTGTGGGGACAGAGCTGGAATGACAGCCAGGAAAAAAACCTTGCAAGCATCAAAAGGGGCAGGTCACTTCCATCCTGTGATGCTCCAGATCAGTTAAGACCCATCAAAAGGGGACCCAAATGGGGTGGAGTGAAGGGACACTTTTGTGTTCCTTCATGCTTACAAGAACCTCATCACATCATCACACAAAGAGGGGGATGAAGGGCAGGAGTAAACCCAGGGTATTTTCTCTGGAAATAGCACTGTTGAGCCTGTCACCAGGTGCCAGGTGTGAACATTCAGGTTCTGAGGGCCATATTGTTCCTGCTGCATGGGCTCAACTCTACCCTGTGACCTGGATCACAAGAAGCTGGTCCCGCACCAAGGAGGTCAGGTTTTAGCCAATGATTGTTACCTGAACCTATCCTCTCTCTGGTGAGAATTGCTACCTGTGCTTCTCTCTCTTGGGTCACTGTCCCTCTGAGGTCCCAGCATCTTCCCATACCTCTTTATCAGGATGGACACTGGTTCTTTGGAGCTTACAGTATGTGCCTGGGGATCCCCCTTTGAACTATTTGACCCCCACACGGTTTCCCTCATCTTGAGGCTCTTTCCTGGTGTTCACTTATCTGTATTGGGGCTTTGATTTTGCCTTTGTGAAAACTGTCCTTTACATATGGGCCACATCTCAGGCTGGTAGGTGTCCAGTCCACACCCAGGGCTCTTTTTAGTCAAAAGTACTTGATGTATGTGTGTCAAACAAAGTAATTGGGGTCTCCCTGTCTTGCTCCTGTCCCTTATCCTTTAGTAGGTCACTACGAATGTCCACTCTCCTCACTGTCAGGTATGCACATCTGCCACTTGCTTGTCTCCTGATGTCTGTCACTGCTTTATTGACTTCATTTTGATTCTATGTGCAAGGATTTGCTTCATTTCCTGGAGGCTTGGCTGTTCCTTTCCAGTTTATCGGAAGCAAGATTCTTGGACCTCTATTAAATGTTAAACATACGACAAGGTGTCTCTAGCAGAAGAGGTGTGTGTCTGTGGCCAACAAATTGGGGCCTTTCTTCATCTTCACACTCCATGGCCTACAGGAGCTGTCACAGGTCTGCACGGGCCAGGGGTCTGTAGCTGGAGAATTTTTCTCCAGCTCCCACCGCCAAGTCCCGCCAGTCCATGTGGCTGGGTGGGACTGGAGAAACCTTCTGGCTACACTGTTTTGAGATTTCTTATTTTGGCACTTGAGATTTATGTGGACACTGCCAGCTGCCATGATGACAAACAGCATGTGAAGATGCCGGTAAGCCACGAGCCACGTGGCAAGGTATAGATTTATAAAAATGGATTAATTTAAGCTATAAGAACAGTTAACAAGAAGCCTGCCACGGTCATACAGTTTGTAAACAATATAAGTCTCTGTGTTTACTTGGTTGGGTCTGAACAACTGTGGGATTGGCGGGTGAGAGAGATTTGTCCTGACTGTGGGCCAGGCAGGAAAATTCTAGCTACAGGGTCAGACCAGTCAGGGCCTCGCTCAATGGAGGAGGCATGGAGATGCTTTTCCCAAAGGCCTGCTCGATTGGCCCTGCCTAAAAGCTTTGATTTTGTTCCTCCAATTGGTAGCTCTATGTCGAACTTGGTCCAAGAATGGAGTCATGTGAGAATTCTGAGTGCTTGTGAGAACACCCTAAGAAAACAAGACAAGAGTCCTGTGACCTCAGGTTCTTCAAAACATGGAATTGTTCTTGGAATATGTTTTCAAGTTCCTCCCAGGTATAGCGGATAGGAAAAATTTACATCAGGTCACTTATTATTGCTTGCTGCTGGTATAAAAATGTCTATATGTGCTGGGCGGTGGTGGCACACGCCTTTAATCCCAGCACTTGGGAGGCAGAGGCAGGTGGATCTTTGTGAGTTCGAGGCCAGCCTGGGCTATAGAGTGAGTTCCAGGAAAGGCTCCAAAGCTACACAGAGAAACCTTGTCTCGAAAAACCAAAAAAAAAAAAAAAAAAAAAAATGTCAATATGCTTCTATGGAAAAACATGTTTTCCCAAATGTGGCTTGTCTATGTAATTGTATGCAGCTTGCACTCATGTGACCTTTCTTTTGGGGTGGAGGGTTTCAAGACAGGGTTTCTCTGTAGCCCTGGCTGTCCTGGAACTTGCTCTGTAGACCAGGCTGCCTTGCACCCACAGAGATCATTGACTCTGAAGCTTCTGCCTCTGCCTCCAAGTGCTGGGATTGCAGGTGTGCACCACCACTGCCTGGCTTCATGTGACTTTTATTAACCCTCAGAGAATAAATTCTGAGGTTCTGAATAAAGTGGGCTAATGCATGAGACTTTAGTTCGCCTCATTCATCAGCTCCATTCTCCCAAGTCCCACCGACTCTAGAGCAATGACAGCCCTACACTCTGGCACAAACCACAAGGTCCTGTTGGGGAGGAAAATTAACATTTCCCCAGCCTTTGTTGGCTCAGGGTAGACGGTCCATAGCAAAGTCAAGAGACAAACAGGTCTAATCACACATGGCCCTCCTCTTTAGATGGATGAGGAACAACTGGGCCTCCAGAATAGACTCAGAACTGTTGGTTCCAGAACTGGGTACCACGTTCTCTGAGGCCAAGGTGAGAGGAAGGAAGGTGGGCTGTACCTGTGTCAGCAGCCACTATACCTGCCCTTTTCTGGGTACCTACAGTGACAAGCCTGCCTTCCCGGTGTTCAGGAGGAGGCACGTGGCCACAGAAAGGTGCCATCATTGACTCTGAAGCTTCTCAAAACAATCCTCAAATGAAGACCTCTTTGGGATGGTTTGGCCTGAGTCCAGTCAGGCCTTATTGGCTTCTGTAGCTGTTAAGTCCTGGGGTTGGCCAAGCATGACCAGACAGGAATGGGGACTTTCCAAAGGCACCCTCCTATCCAGATAACGTCACCGTGAGAGCCTTGTTCTCAAGAGCTCCAACAGGGATATTATGGGATATGTCCCATGTATCGAGCACAGGTCCCATGAGACCCTGAGCCAGCAGAGTGGTGGGACAGGGGGACTCTCAGGATAGACACATCGAGAGCGAACCTTTCAATATTAGCTAGAGAAACTCCTCCTCACAACAACCTGCCATTTAGCTGTTCCAAGGGTGAGGCCAACAAAACAGGCCATCCTACCTGCTCAGGCCAAGACAAGGGAATTTTTGTCCATTCATGTCATATCAAGTCACTTCCGCTTTCTGAACACTAGGTGGCTCTCTAAACCCAGGTCTGCCTCAATTTTGAGCAACCTTAGGAACTTTATAATCAAAAATGTAAAAATAAAACAAAACAGGAACTTGATACAAGTGAGAGATTGGTAATTTGGGGAAAGTACAGCAATTGGTGGCTGTCCTTCACCCTGTCACACTTACTTAATTTGCCAAGCTGGACTTGGGTCATTCGCTGACTGGGCAATTGGCCCAGGGAATTTCTTTTTCTCTTTTCTCTCCTTTCCTTCCTTCCTTCCTTCCTTCCTTCCTTCCTTCCTTCCTTCCTTCCTTCCTTCCTTCCTTCCTTCCTTCCTTCATTTTTATTTTATGTGCATTGGTGTTTTGCCTGCATGTATGTCTGTGTGAGGATTCTGGATCCCCTGAAACTGGAGTTACAAACAGCTGTGAGCTACCATATGGGTGCTGGGAATTGAACCAGGATCCTCTGGAAGAGCAGCCAGTGCTTTTAACTGCTTAGCTATCTCTCTAGCCCCCGGCCCAGGGAATTTCTTTTACATCTGCCTAGGAAAGTTGGCCAACAAGCAAGGACTCTGCTGGCTACAGGTCCTTGACTACTGGACAGCCTGGATCAAGCCCAGCCACTGTCTGCTTCTCTTCAGAGGTTCTAGGACTAGGAGAATGTACTTGGCTAACCTACCATGGACATCAGTTCTCTTGGATAGTTGCGCCCCATACTGAGCCTCAGCAAGCCATGTTCTGCTGGTACACCCCTGTGTCCTGGCACTCATGGGCACCCATCTGCTAAGCTGGGGCATGGGGTCCCAGTGTCACATCTGCCCCAGTTCAGGGACATGTTCACACAGGGCTATGAAACAGCAGAGGGGATGTGGGATACAGGAGAGGAAAAAGTGACAGTCAATGACAAGCTATCATGCACAAAGATGTGGAAAGCTTCTTTGGAAGAAAAAGGCATTGCAGGAGGCCATGCCTGCATCTGATGATGCAATCTGTGGTGTTTGTGGTATGTCTGCAGTGTGTATGTACATCCACATCACTTGTGCTGTGTATGTGTACAGATGTGCATGTGTGGTGTGTGAATTTGCATGTGGGTGTATTTGCACATGTGTGATATGTGGGCATGTGTGGAGGTACACATGTGGTGTGTGAGTATATGTAAGGGTGTACATGTACCTATATAGTATTTGTGTGTGTGTACATGCATATACATTGTGTGTCACTGTATCTGTTAGACCTGAGTTCAATCCGCAGAACTCACACAATGGAAGGAGAGAATGGACTACCACAACATGTATGTCCTCTGACCTCCACAGTCAAGCTGTAGCACCTACATCCACACCCACACAATAAATACATACAAACATGTATGTTAATACATAATTGTTTAAAAAGAAAAAAAACACAGGCAGGGTAGCTCTTCACCTTGGACCTGCCTTCTCTGGACCTGGCTGGAACTGTGTGAGAACCTTGCACTTGAGAGACTGAAGCAGGAGGATTGCTGCAAGTTTGAGGCCGGGCTAGGTTACACAGTGAGATAACTGAGAAAACAGAGAAAGTTCATTTAATCAGCAACTCCGTGAGTCCTGGTCCTACCCTGAGGTGCTTTCAGTGGGACAGGGCAGAGAAGTGGAGTCAGGAGTGGAGCTTTGATCTCTCAGGACATACATACATAGGTCCTGCTCTCTACGGGTGTGATGGGTGGACGGTGTTTGCTGAGAATCTTATACCTACCGATACTCCTTCTGGGCACTGGTTGGGGTCATCCCATGACAGGTCCCAGAGTGGATGAGGCAGGGGAGTGGGGACAGTGGCCCAGAGGCAGGATGCAGCCCTGATGTCTATGGCATCACCATCCTATCCCGGGACTGATAACCACTGGTTTACTGATTCTGGGCATTGGTGAGAACAGGAATGGGTGGTACCTGGCTTGCTGAGGGTGGGTGGGAAGGCCTGGTTCTCCAGTCCTGCTTGTGCCAGCCACTTCTGAGAACTCTGGCCACCCTGACAGAGGACCCCCAGCCCTGATGGAGAACTCCAGCGGTGGGATTATCTTTCAATATAAGTGGTGGTGGCAACCTGAAGTGCAATCCTATTTAGTCTTTTTTTTTACATTTTATTTATTTATTATGTATACAGTGTTCTGCCTGCATGTATGCCTGTAGGCCAGAAGAGGACACCAGACCTCATTACAGGTGGTTGTGAGCCACCATGTGGTTGCTGGGAATTGAACTCAGGACCTTTAGAAGAGCAGCCAGTGCTCTTAACCACTGAACCATCTCTCCAGCCCTCCTATTTAGTCTTAATAATAAAAACCTGGAGTCAGATATTAAGGGTGAAAGCTGACAGATCAGAGAAGCAGAGCAGCAGCCACTAGAGACTTCTTACCTCTATGAAATCTCAGACCTGAATGGACCTGAGCTCCTGTCTCCACCCACCTTATATTCCTGTCTCCACCTCCTCGATGCTGGATTAAAGGTGTGAGCCTCTCATGTGCTGGGATCAAAGTCATGATCCTCCCTAGTGCTGGGATTAAAGGTGTGAGTAAGCCTCCCACGTGCTGGGATCAAAGGCTTGCACCACCACCATCTAAAGTTTATCTTTTAGACTGGTTCAATCTCATGTACCCCAGGGTGGGCTTGAACTTCTGATCTTCCTGCTTCTTCCTCCCAAGTGCTGGGATTAAAGATGTGTGCCACCACTGCTTGGCCTCTATGGTTAACTAGTGGCTAGCTCCACCCTCTGATCTCCAGGCAAGCTTTCTTTGTCAGAACACAAACAAAATATCATACAACAGCAACCTTACTCAGCCCTTGCAATAAACCTGGTTTCAGATTACATTGTTCCCACTTTTAGATCTAGATGAAAGAAACAAGTTCTAGTCAGACAAAAAAAATGGCTAGGGCCCCCCTCTGCCACTGTGTCCTCACTGTCTGTGGGGCTCACCCCTTCCCGTACTACCCCACGTGCCATTAACTGGCTTCCTTGATAGTTACTGGAATCTTTAACTGACCATCTATTTCTTTGTTTTCTCTGCTCCGCACCCCCTGCCTCCCAAACCACACAGAGCTTCACAATCAATGGTGGAATTACACAAAATGCAATTTATTGACCTAATGAGCAGGCAAGTAAATAACTCAGCCATGCAGGAGATCAATTCCTTGGTCTGATTTCCCCTACCTCCTTAGAGGAGAGGCACAGACATGGACCTGATCCATTTTATCCTGAAGGCTGAGCTCCTGCCCATCCCCACTACACTCCTCTCCTGATCTGGTGGCCAGGTCCTCTCAGTGCCTGGGGCTCCAGCCAACCCTCTAAGGCCAGTCCCTTCACTACTTAAAACATCACAGTTGGGGCTGGATAGTTCAGTAGTTAGGAACATTTGCTACTCTCGCAAAGGACCAGAGATAGGTTCCCAGCAATCCTGTGAGGTGGCTCACAACAACTTATAACTCCAGCTCCAGGGCAACTGATGACCTCTTATAGTCTCCGAATGCACATACACACATGAGCAAATGAAAATCATTCTATTTTTTTTTTTTTTAAAGAATCAGGTAGTACTCTGTCCTGTAGGTCAGCAGTCCATGGTGGGCTAGAACTAGTTCCTTGTGGAGACCCAAGGGACAATCTGTCCCCTCCTTTCCAGTTCTAGAGGTCTGACATTCCTGGGCTTGGATCCATCTTCCGTCCTCAAAGCTGGTAGCGTTTCATCTTCTAGATTCTCTTGGTGTCTCTTCTGTTAGGCTACCTCTCCTCTGTCCGGCCTGCCATATTTTAATTTTAGTTTTTCTTTGTGGTGCTTAGGATGTAACCCAGGGCCTCAAGCACACACTCTACTAGTTGAACCACACACCCAACCCCTGCACTCTTCTAATAAAGGACTCTGTCTTAGGTTCCTATTGCTGTGATAAAATATCGTGACCAAAATCAACTTGGGGCAGAAAGGGTTTAGCTCAGTTTTATAGTTCCACATCATAGTTCATCATCAAAGGTACTCAGAACTAAAGCTGGAGACAGGAGCTGAAGTGGAGGCCATGGAGGGTGCTGTGGTGGTATTGTGTTCCCCAAAATATTGTGCACCCTAATAAACTTATCTGGGGTCAGAGAACAGAACAGCCACAATATTAAACAGAGGTTAGGCAGTGGTAGCACACGCCTTTAATTCTAGCATTCCAGAGGCAGAGACCCGTCTGGATCTCTGTGAGTTCAAAGCCACACTGGAAACAGCCAGGCATTAAACACACCTTTAATCCCAGGAAGTGATGGCAGAAAGCAGAAAGGTATATAAGGCGTGAAGACCAGGAACTAGGGCTGGTTAAGCTTTTAGGCTTTTGAGCAACAGTTCAGCTGAAATTCATTCTGGATGAGGACTCAGAGGCTTCTAGTCTAAGGAAACAGGATCAGCTGAGGAATTGGCGAAGTGAAGCGGCTGTGGCTTGTTGTGCTTCTCTGATCTTCCAGCATTCACCCCAATAACTGGCACCGGGTTTGATTTTATTAATAAGATCTTCTAACAATTCGTGCTACAGGGTGTTGCTTACGGCTTGGTTCTTGTGACTTGCTCAGCCTGCTTTCTTACAGCACCTAGGACCACCAGCCCAGATGTAGTACTGCCCACACTGAGCTGGGCCGATCACCAATCAAGAAAATGTACCACAGATGTGGCCATGGGCCACTCTGGTGGAGGCATTTTCTCTATTGAGGTTCCTTTTTCCAAAATGACTCTAGCTTGTGTCAAATTGACATAAAACTAGCTAGTGCAGGGTCTTAGGAATAAGCTCTGGGCCCAGTCACAACCCAGGACTTTTTTTTTTTAACCAGCAAAGCTCCTTTGTATGTCTCCACCTAGCCTTGCAGGACATGTCCCCAGCACGATCCTACTTTCACCCTACCCCACAGGACCCCAATCCTGCTTCCGGGGCTGCAAACCATGCCCTTGGCAGAATGGGTTGTATAGCAGTATTTGCCTGGAACTGGGTGTTGGCAGATGTTAAAACTCACCCTTACCGTAAGTACAGAATTTCCTAACGCAATTACAATCCATGTTGGACGGGGAATTAAATCAGAGCATGGCAGGAAGAGGCTGGTCATAGCAGGGGGGGATGAGGGCAGCTGCTGGGTTCCAGAGGAGCACGCTTAATACCAGTAAGCTCACTGTGAGGATCATGGCCTTCCTCTTGTCAGGGCCAGCGAGGTGGTCTGCATGGCCCCCCAACTAGAGGGGGTGGGGGGTGAGGACAACAGGGTTTTCTTTTGTTTTTGTTATTGTTTTTTTAATCTTTATTTTGTGTGTGTGATTATTTTGCTTCCATGTATGTAGAAATCAGAAGAAAGTGTTGGATCCCCTAGAACTGGAGTTATGGACAGCTGTGAGTCACCATGCGGGTGCTGGGTATCGAACCCAGGTCCACTGCAAAAACAAGTGCTCTTAACCACTGAGCCATCTTCCAGTCCCGACAGGGTGTTCCTGTCAGGACTTAGCTCTGCCCTCTGGACCTCTGGACAGGTGACTTATTCCCAAAGCCACGCTTTCCTGACATAGGTGGGTGAGTATCTATAGGATTCAAGGAGAGGGGTCCTGCACCCACAGCCCTGCACTGATGGGTCCTGGGTGCTTTCCAGGGACCCTTCAGCCCAGCAGAGACCCCTGGACTTTACTCCACTCATAATTAATTTAAAACTCCTCCCACTCTCACCCTTTTGGACTTTTTCTTCTTCAGGCTGGGTCTTGCTAGGTAGCCCAGACTTCAGCCTCACTATGTAAATCAGTCTGGCTTCAAACTAATGCTGTAGTCCAGGCTAACCCCAAACTCATAGCAACCCTCCTGCCTCAGTCTCCTGAATACTAGTAAGCTATCATGCCAAGCTAATTTTTTTCCTGAGATAGGTTTTTCCTGTGTAGTCCTGGCTGTCCTGGAACTCTCTCTGTAGACCACGCTGGCCTCGAACTCACAGAGATCCACCTGCCTCTGCCTCCTGAGTGCTGGGATTAAAAGCATGGGCTACCACTGCCTGGTGTAATTATTTCTTCCGTATTTGGTTTAGTTTAGGTTGTTTTCTTGTGGGGGAGGGTTGGAGGCAGCATCTCATGTTCCAGGGCTGGCCTTGAACGCACTATGTAGCAGAGAAGAGTCTTGAACTTCTGACTCTCTCGCCCTATTAAATATACATCACCACATCCAGTGCTGAGGACTGGGCCTAGAGCTTCATGCTAGGAAAGCACTCTCCAGAACACCACCCTAGCCTGAACAACTTCTCATTATAAAATGTCTTCTTATTGCAGAATAACCATATAAGATGTGATTCTAACATTAGAATGCCTAATACAGTTGCTAATGATCCTATCATGTAGTTATTAATTATAATGACAATCCTAATTGTGGGAAGAGGATAGAATACCATCTCCTTATTACAGAAATCCCAGAAGCAAAAGGAAGTTGTGAGAAATCTCTGGGAAAGTCAAAAGGGAGGCATACCCAAGGGGTTGGTCCCAAACCTTCCCTATGCATGTATGACATACCTTATTTATGTTGTACAATCATTCTTTATGTATATTTTGAGCAAAACTGCAGGTAAGACTTACATATAATAATTGGGCTTTAATTTTGTCTCAGCTTTTTGATTGTCCTCGTTTTGAATGATTGGTACCACATAGAAGTACCTCCGCCATGTAGATCCCGGGATCTGAACTCAGGTTATTGAATTTGGAGGCAAATCCCTTACCTTCTCAGTCATCTTGTAGGCCCTTGTGGTGGTTAATCTTGGTTGCCAGCTTGCCTACATCTGGAATCAACTAAAACCCAAACAGTTGAGCACACCTGTGGAAGGGAAGACCTCCCGTAAGACTGGGCCATGTTTTCTGGAATGGAAGAAGGAAGCTTGTTGCTGGCTTGCCCTCCCTCACACTGGCAAGCTCATCTATCCTGTTGCTGAGGAATTCCTTTACTCATTTTAGTGCCCACTTTCTTCAGGATCCCAGTGTAGACAGAAGACCAGCAGCTCTCTAGGAATTCTCTGGGATTCCAGCATCAGATTGAGACTTCTAAGACGGTCTTGTGGACTGAACAACTACTGGATTCTTAGCTTTTGTGTTCAGAGACACCCATTGTTGGACTACCTGGGTCACAGTCTATAAGCCACCCTAATAAATCTCTTTTAATATATACCTATTCTTACATAGATAGATAGCTACAGGTATATTCAGATAGATAGCTATACATAAATTCTTTTGTTGTTTTTGAGACAAAGTCTCTCTGTGTAGCTCTGGCTGTCCTGGAACTCACTCTGTAAACCGGGCTAGCCATGAACTCAGAGATCCACCTGCCTGTGCCTCCTGGGTGCTGGGATTAAAGGCATGCACAACCACCTCCAGACTAGATATATTAATTTTATCAGTTATGGTCCTTTAGAAAACACTAACATAGCTATTTTCTGTTCTCCCTAAAGGTGTGTGTGTGTGTGTGTGTGTGTGTGTGTGTGTGTGTGTATAAGCACTTAGGCATACTTGTGTGGAAAGCCAAAGGACAATCTTGAGCATCATTCCTCAGAAGCCACTCACCTTGCTTTTTGAGACAGGCTCTCCCAGTGATCTGAAGCTCACTGATTGTTTAGCTAGCCAGTGAGCCTCAGGGATCCTCCTGTCTCCACTTTCCCAGAGCTGGGATCACAAGTTTAAATTACCATTCCAATCGGTTTCTATTGCTGTGATGAAACACCATGACCAAAAGCAAGTTGGGAAGCAAAGGGTTTATTTGCGTACACTTCCACACCATACTCCATCACTGAAGGAAGTCAGGACAGGGACTCAAACAGGACAGGAACCTGGAGGCTGGAGCTGATGCAGAGGCCATGGAGAGGTGCTGCTTACTGGCTTGTTCCCCATGGCTTGCTCAGTCTGCTTTCTTATAGAACCCAGGACCACCAACCCAGGGATGGCTCCACCCACCATGGGCTAGGCTCTCCAACATCCATCACTAATTAAGACAATGTTCTACAGGCTTGCCTACAGCCCAGTCTTATGGAGGCATTTTCTCAACTAGGGTTCTGTCCTCTCAGATGGTTCTAGCCTATGTCACGTTGACATAAAATTAGCCAGCACATTAGCCCCTTGTCAACTTTACACACAACACTTTTAAAACATAACCTTTACTTTTTTTACTCATCCCCAAGATCTCAGATTAATATATGTAAAATAATGTAAAACATATTATTACAAACTTAAAAGTTCCACAGTCTTTACCAGTTCAAACACTTTAAAAGTTCAGTCTCAGCCGGCACAGTGGCACACACCTTTAATCTCAGCACTCGGGAGACAGAGGCAAGTGGATGTTTCTGCCAGGGCTGTTACACAGAGAAACCATGTCTTGAAATAAAGAAAAAAATATTCAAAGTCTCTTTTAAAATCCAAAATCTCTTTAAAAAATTCAAAGTCAACTGTGGGCTCCTATAAAATAAAAAATAAGTTAAATACTTTCATACTTCAAGAGGGAAGAATCAGGGCACAGTAACAATCCAAACAAGCAAAACCACATTTCAATAGTGTAAAGAATCCAATGTACAATATTTGGGATTTATTATACTCACGATCTTCTGGGCACTCCAAAGTGCTTGGGTTAGTTCTCTAGTTCACGGTCTGCAGCACACACAGCCTGTCTTCTAAGCTCTGCTGGCTCCACTCCACATTGCTGCTGGTCTTGCCAGTCATCCATGTTACTGGCATCTCCAAAATGCTGAGGTCTTCTGAGCTTTCTCCAACAGCTTCTCCTGGGCTCTCTTCAGGGACTCCAGTTCTGCCACACAGTGCCAAGCCTCAGCTGCTCTCCATGATCCCTTCATGCCTTCAAAACCAGTAACACCTGGATGGCTCTTACACTACGAAGTTCAGCTGCCAGTACAAGATATAACCTTGGCCACCTCTGAACACAGTTTACATATGCTGACCCGGAGGAAACACTTCCCAGAAGACTTCACCTCAACGATGCTGGTCTTTTCTCAATCACTGCTGATTCTTCAGCCCCAGCTGAGCAGCATCCATTGTCCCAGCAAAGCAAAGGTTTCACTTTAGTGGTTCTGGTCTCCTGTTAATCACAGCTGATTCTTCAGCCCCAGCTGACCAGACACCACAGATGCTTCACACAAATGGCCCTGTAGAGTCTTTGCTTCCCTCAGAAACTTCACAAGCCAGGCCTCCACCATCTGCACTGCTCTCAACATTCTTATCTTCCAAGCTCCTCAGAACAGCTCACTGAGCTCTCAATACTCAGTGGCATTTCTAGTCCAAAGTTGCAAAGTCCTTCCACAATCCTCCCCAAAGCAGCGTGGTCAAGTCTGTCCCAGCAATACCAGGTAATATCCTAGTACCAACTTGTCTTAGTCAGGGTTTCTGTTGCTGTGATGAAACACCGTGACCAAGGCACTTGGGGAGAAAAGGGTTTATTTGGCTTATACTTCCCTATCACTCACTGTCCATCACTGAAGGAAGTCAGGACAGGGACTCAAACAGGGCAGGAACCTGGAGGCTGGAGCTGATGCAGAGGCCATGGAGGAGTGCTGCTTACTGGCTTGCTCCCCATGGCTTGCTCAGCCTGCTTTCTTATAGAACCCAGGACCACCAGCCCGGGGGTGGCCCCACCCACAGTGGACTGGGCCCTCCCCCATTGATGACTAAATGAGAAAATGCCCCACAGGCTTGCCTACAGCCCAGTCTTATGGAGACAGTTTTCTCAATTGGGATTCCCTCCTCTCAGACGATTCTAGCCTGTGTCAAGTCGACATAAATCAGCCAGCACAGCTACCATGCCTGACTTTATGTGATTCCGAGGCTCCCGTGCTGGCTGTGTATCAGCTGAGTCACCTCCTTACTCTTGCGTTTTCGTTTTCTACTGGTATAGTTTGAGACTCATTTCTTTAACCCTGCAACCTGTTCTTCTCCCATTCTGAGTTCTTTTTCAGAATTCTACCCACACAAGTTCTCCAAGGACGTTTCTTCACTTCTGTGCAGTGTGTTTTCTTCCGGCCCGGTTCTTTGTCTGTCTTTTGTCGACATCCCCCATCGTCATGCCTGACCTAGCAGTCCAGGTCACATCTGCTAGCTGAGGTACATGGAACAGGGTCAGGGAGCAGTCAATGCAATTGTGCTCAGATGCAGGGGTGGTCCCAGAGCTGCAAGTTGTCCAGCATCTTCCTGCTGCCTTGACCTGACCAGGGCAGGCCACTGGAGCTGCTTGTGGGCCACTGAGATGGCTGGATTCAGTCCCTTAAGCGCAGCGCCCTGGGTCCCGTGTGACCCCTCCCACCTGCCTCCCCTGAATTCTGTGTGAGCATGTGTGCAGAATGTGGCTGGTGGAGTTTGAAGGAGGTATGGGGTCTGGGAGCAGAGGGCTTCTCGGGCTGGGGATGGGCGGGAGGAGGCACCAGGGTGCACAGCTGCCAGATTCACCTGAGCCCAGCACTCACCCTCGAAGGAAAGGGAGAGCGACCCTGGGTGGATGCACAGAGACAGTCCTGGGAAGCCCTTCATTCTCCTGGCTCTGCACTGCCCTGACCCTGCCAAGCTTCAAAGGGAGCATTTTCAGTATATGAAAATCCCTACTGCCAAAGTTATCACCTCCAAAAAGCTTTCTGCTAGGGAGAATTTTGTCAGTTTTTAGACAGAGGCATCATGCATCCAACATCACCACATCTTTTGGTTTTTATTAGAGATTCATACTTTAGTTGTTCTTCAAATCAATCATTGTAATGTGCTAGGTGATGGTTTGGATTTGGTTGTCTTTGTCCTAATAAATTACTAAGTTTGGAAAAAAACCCACCGAGGTGACTTTTCCTTAGCTTATGTGAGGACACTGTCTACATAGCGCAGACCTGCTCTCATGTTATGGAACCACCCCATGGAAGGCTGAGAGGAGAAAATGCCATCCCATGGAACTGTGGCTCACCTTTGAGGGGAGAAATGAACTGGACTTTGGAATTTGTCATTCAAAGCTGGTAAACATAGCCTGGCCAAGTCATGCCTCCATGAGGAATGTCAGCCGTCACAGCCGGCCAGCTCCACTCAGCCGCAGAAGAAAGATGGCCTGTCGATTTGTGTTAGCACAGATAAGCCATTTAATTTAATTCTAAAAATGACTATCGGGTGCTTAAAAGAGCAAAAAGAAATAACAAACAAGCCTTCTCGTGTTATTTTCCCCCAGGCAGTTAACTGAAGGACTTAGCGAGATTGTGAACTTAATTAACTCTGGCCATGTGGAAGCTGTCCTCAGCAGCATGAGGAGGCCGCACTCGGTGCAGGCACCAATTCCTTAATGCCTACTCCAGCAGCTTCTCTAGGGGTCTTTGGGTCTTTGGGGAATCCTGCCTCGGGCACAGCCTGATGTTGCATTCTTCCCAGCTCCACTCTCAGGTTCCTGAGTTCTGGCTCTGCCTGCCGCGGTGAAACCCAAATGCACAGGCGTCAGTCCCCAACCTCAAGGCTTCTTGTGAGCCACGTACTTGGGAAATGCCACCCTGTTTCTTTAAACTCGTAACTTGTGAGACTCAGTCTTCTGCGTGGAGAAACATAGCTCAGCTTTATCTGGGAGCTTCCAACATGCAGTCCAGGGTCCAGTCTTCATTCACCAGGGAGCCGTCTGACTCCCAGAGCCGGGCAGTGACAGTGCCCCCAGGCTGGCCCTCTGCAACTGTCAGCTTGGATAGGCACTTCATTATCTCACTAACTTTAAAATGATGCTTGGAGTTCCTTGATGTCAGCAGGGATGGCACACCTTAGAGTCACTGTGAACACCACAGTAGTGGATATAGATGTTCTTGGGGACACACAGGGTTCCTGCAAGTCTGTGACCACCAGAGGTCACACAATCACTGATGCTGGTCTTGTTTGTTGGAGACGGGGTTTCTTTGTGTAGCCCTGGCTGTCCTGGAACTCACTCTGTAGACCAGGCTGGCCTTGAACTCAGAGATCCACCTGCCTCTGCCTCCCGAGCGCTGGGATTAAGGTCGTGTGCCGCCGAAACCCGGCTACAGCTCTCCTTTTGAGATGGAGTCTTACTAAGTTACCCAAATTGGCCTTGAACTTTCCACTATTCTACCTCAGTCTCCTTGGAAGTCGGGGTACAGGCTTGGGACACCAGGGCCAGAGCACAAAGACACTCCACTCAACTCACGGCCCTGTTACTCCTCGGTTCCTCTGTGGGATCAGGAAAAGTTTCTGGGTTTGTTCCAAAAGGAGAACATAAGCATGCCGTCTTCCCCATACTGTTCTCCAGCACCTCACCTCAGGATAAGACCTGACTTAGAGATAGGATCTTTTCAAATGTGAGACAATGAAGGTCAAACTGGAGCAAGACAGCTAGAGGCTGATGTCCTTATGACGGTAGAGGACACAGGCCCCAGGGAGACAGACAGACACGGGATGATGGAGGCAGAGCCTGGAGTGCCACAAGCCCAGAGGGTCCACAACCTCTGGAAGTAGGAAGAGGATCCTGCCTGGGGCCTCCAGTGGTGCTTGGTCCTTACCATCCTTTTTTTTTCAAGACAGGGTTTCTCTGTGAAACAGTCCTGGCTGTCTTGGATGGAACTCGTTCTGTAGACCAGGCTGGCCTTGAACTCAAAGAGATCTGCCTGCCTCTGCCTCTTAAGTCCTGGCTCTTCCCATCCCTTAGTAGGCTCTCAGCCTTTGGAATAGGGAGAGGCCACATTCTTGTTGCTTTGATTCCACAATGGGTGGACCTTTCTGTGGCAGCCCCAGGATATCTGTGCAGGAAGGAGGCATTGGAGGCTTTTGAGCTGGTCCCTGTGGGAGACGAAGGGTGTGGTACAGGTACAGATTGCGGGGCAGAAGATGGGCACCAAGAGATTCCCCCTGGGAAGCCTGCATGCCACCTGGGTGCCACCTAAGTGCCAGATGCCAGGTGGGATTTGCCGCTGCTAGTCCCTTGTGTTCGCCCTGAGTCTGGTTGCTCCCCCTGGGGCCCAATCCCAAACCCAGTCTGAGCTGTCAGAGAATCTTGGCTGGCAAGCTGAACATTTGTATTAGGCAGCATCACATTCCGATGCGTTGTATCTACCAAGAGCGAAGGAGAATAGCAGCACCCCGCGCGCGTTGTAAGGGCTCTCCCCTGGGAGTCTTCCCAGTTCTGTCTCCTGGAGCAGCCAGAGCTCTGGCTACAAATGAGCCGTTTTCTGCCCAAACGACATGGATTCTTCTACACTGGCTGTGCAGCCAACTTATAATTGAATTAATGAAAGAAACAGACTCATTCAGTCTTATTCAATTCTATTTGTTTGATTATTACTATTTAAAACATGATTGTGGCCTGAGAGAGAGGGGGAGAGAGAGAGAGAGAGAGAGGAGGGGGAGGGAGCGAGGGAGAGGGAGGGAGAGAGAAAGTATGTGAGGCAGCCAGGCAGGGTGGAAGGAACCCAGTTAGAGCATGGAAACCTGTACCCCATGTTCCCTGTGACTGTGGCCACCTCATACACAGTCATTCTCTTCCTCTGGGCCTCTGCTTAGCCAGCCATAAAGTGTGGTCAGATGTCCTCAATGCTACTTCGATGGATATAGAGAACTGAATCTCACATCAGTGTAAACGATGTCCTTTTTCTTCTCTTCCTCCTTTTCCCCCTCTCTTGCTGGCTTTAGTGCTGCTCACAATGGTATTAGATGTTATTCTGAGCCCAAGATTTATGGTTGAAGAATCAAAACACATGCATGCCACATGTCACCATGAATTCAAGATTCGAAAGCTGGTCCCAGCAGGGAACGTCTCTGGGACAGACAGGGTCTAGACAAGCAAGTACATCCTGTTATAATTTTAAAAAATGGCGGGAAGGAGTCACACCATCCAACAGGGCCCACATGGGAGGTTTATTGAGGGGAGGGAAGTGAAGGGGCAGAGAAGGGGGCAGAGACTGGTCCCTGGGGACAAGAGCAAAGGAAGAGAAAGAGACAGGAGGTGGGCAAGGCCCGCCTTTTATAAGGAAACGTAGCACACACGCATAGGGGGTGCTCATAGTGGCTGCAGCTGAGGACATATCCTGTCAGGTCCCTAAGGGCAGGCCAGTACAGATGCCTAAATGCTAACACATCCTGCTGGCCATGGGCAGTACTGATAACAGCAAAACCATAAAGCGCTAAGCTCTACAGCAGACCCTCCCACACATTCTTTCTCCATCTTTGGCTTGAACCGTCCCTGAGCATTCCTGGGCAGGTAGGTGTCGGAGAAGTGTGTACCCATTTGTGAGTAGGTGAGGACTGTAAGACATGAGTGTACCTCACAAAGCAGGTGCTCTACTATGCCTGTGCCATAGCAGATGGAGAGCCTCAGCCCAGGGACATGGATGCCTTGGCCCCTGCCTTACCCCCCACACCACCCCCATCCCCTACAGGCCAGGAAGATGCTGAGGAACACAGGTGTGGGGTTTGCCAAGGTTTGAGAATATTTTTTTGGTGAGATCCTATATGGCTATAGCGTGGTGACCTCACCTGACTACTAATTTGCCCAGTGGGTACACACCAAGACAGTTCCATGTCTATGAACCTGCAATGTTTGCTGGGTGAAGGCACGGGCTATGTTTAGCCACTAAATGATGCCAGTATCAACCCCCCACCAGGTGAACATCAGACCTGTGGACTTCTTCCTGTCCTCCCATGAGAACTCTGGGAAGATTTAGACCAGAAGGAGGTGTTCCTGTGGTTGGTGGGTAGTGAGGGTCGCCTGTTGAGAATGATAAAATGAAGCCCACAGCTTCTCACAGCTCCAGGAGGGGAGGTACTCAGGGGCGATGTGCTGAGGTCCCAGCTTTGGAAGGAGGACAGGGACATGTGTCTTGTGTCTCCCCCATAGTAAGAGAGCATCGTGGTGTACCTCTGGACTCTTCCTCCAAGAGGTCCGGAGCCTGGACTGTGGAACTTGGCTCACAGCAGGTCAGTGGGAGGTGTCCTGCTGTTTGCTGGCCCTTGTAGCAGCTTCCTTCCTGAATCTGGTGTCCTGAGCAGGGGGAGGTAGCGACAGCTCCTCTCCTGGAAAGAAACCTGTTAGGAAAAGGACTGCTAGGCCCATGGCCCCTCTGAAGTTTGGACTGCTCAGCTAAAATAGGTGTGGACAGGGCTGTGACAGATGGGGGCTCTGCTGTATAGAAACCACTCTTTCCTGCTGACCCTATGGAAGGGCACAGGGAGCCAACAGTGGCCCATAGTTCTACCTCTTTGAAACCAGCAGAGGGGTCAGAGGGCCTCTGTGTGGGCAGAGCTAGCTGCTTTCAGTAGCCAGCAGAGAGCGGTAAGTTCTGATGTGTCACGAGGGCTAAGGGACAGCCAGTTTTCAGTCTACTTCCTCCTAGCAAGGAACAAGCTGCTCTCACTGCTCTTAGTTAGGAAGCATGGCTGCTAAGGCCAGTTTGGTAGCCCTGGAATGGGGGTTTAGGGTAGTAGCCATAACCAGAGCCTTACCACAAGCACACTTACCTCCAGCTGCCCGGCCTGTGGTGACTGGTCAACGTTCATGGGTGCCAGTGACTTCAAATAGAATAAGATGAGCCACTGTGTCGTGAGGTCACTGTCTGTGAAGACATTGGCTATGTTCATACAACTCTCCTGCCTTCTATCTTAGAAACTCTGGCTTTCAGCTGAAAATGCAGCTGCCCAGTGATAGGCCACATTTTCCAGCTCTGACCACCAGGGGTGATTAACAGAGGCAAACAACTCCAAAGGCCAGTGCCTCCATGCCTATCTTCCTCCCTCGCCAACTGGGCAACAACATTGGGAGGCCAGCCCTCCTGGACTACAAGAGTGGACACATCCTAGCAAAGACATCTGGAAGCGTCCCCTAAAATTCAAGACATTAAGAGTGTTTGACTTTGCTAGCCGTGAAGCATGGCCTCCACTCTGTGCTGCAGCTCAAACACTGTAGCCACAGATGATCTCAGACAACAGGTATGGCTGTGTGCCAATAAAACTTTATTTATAAAACAAGTGAGGGGCCGGAGGGATCATTTGATGATGCCCACTGCAGAAATGGCAGAACAACAAGAGACTCACTTCCCAGGCTGAGACCCATGCCCCACGACTGCCAACCTGGTCCTCAGGAAGAAAGGTGCAGAGGTGTTGTTCACTTAGGTCTGTCTATCCATGTGATCTCTTCCCATTGCTTTGTTACCAGAGCACAAGGGGCCACCCTCTGAGTTTGCCTTCCATTATGGTGAGGTTGAGCGGGTGAGCGAGGGGCAGCTGGGCTGGGAGGCCTGAACCTGCTAGGAGGACAGGGTGCTTGGCATGAGGATGCACCTGTCCTCAGCACTGAATAGCTGAGTTTCTTTCCATGTGGGTTATGTACAGGGACTTAGCACATGCGTGGAGGCTGTCCTCGCAGTCAGTTGGGGAACACTGTAGAAAAGGCACGTGATTTGGCATGGGTGTGCGCTGTCCTCAGATGTCCTCCCTCAGGCAGAGCTGCCTGTTCCAGGAAAGTCTGGTTCCTAACTCAGACTGAAGCTGCTGCTCCCAGGCCTCCTCTGCTGTCCCAGGTGACAGGGCCCAGCCCTGAGGTGTGCAGGGCCCACGTTGCTCTGGGTCTGTGGGGGTGGGCGAGAAGTTTCCATCCTGGCTCCAGTCCAGGATCTTCTGAGTGCTAGAATACTCAAGAGTCTGAGGGCCCGAGTGTGTGGAGGTGGGGTGGGGCAGAGGTCAGTGCCTGGTGTGTTTGATCCAGTTTCGGATCATCCACTTCTGTCCCGAGCAGCGCTGCACCACCAACCGCAGCCCAAAGTTGGCATCTTTAGACATCTCTACCTCCAGACACCGGCCCGTGTCTCGGCTCACGATGGGGCCACTCTGTAGGACAGGAGAAACAGAGTCAGAAGGGAGTCCAGGATGCACTCCCGGCAAGGGCTGATCCAAGCCCCACTCTGGTTCTTGCACTATCACCATGGAGACCTAGGTACCTGCCTCCTTGGATTATGTGCATTTCCCCCTCCTGCTTCTGCCGGGCTAGCAGCTCTGCTCAATGCCCTGGGTTTCGAAGAGGTTCCAAGAACATATCTAGGGCCTCCAAGACTGTCCTTTTTCTAGGTGCCCTTTGGTCCCCTTAATTATTTGGTATCTCTGTGGTTCCCAAAATTCATGGGCCCTGGCTCAAGCCTGGTGACTTTGGAGCCATCTCTAGCATGTTCTTCCACGCTGGCCCTGCCTGTCCACCGGGCCAGCCTCCCGAGAACCTTAGACTCTCAGTGGCTTAGTAAACAACAGCAGCAGCTTATTCCTACAGCCAGAGCAGCTAGAGCCCACCTCTTCCCACAAATTGCCCAGAGTGACGGAACAACTCCCAAGGATCCCCTGTGTGGGAACCCTGGAGGCTAGGGGCCAGGAGAAAGTCAGAGGATGGGTGATCCGTAGAGGCTAATGCTGAGTGGATCGGGGTATACAGGAAGGGATGGTAAGGGGGCTGGACCTGGATCAGGGCCCAGAGACCCAGAGGAACGGGGCTTGAGGGGGCAGCAGGGCAATGGTCAGCTTCAGAGCCCCGAGGAGCTCTAGTGGTCAGGGCTAGTCTCACGCTCTCCTCTGCCTGAGCCTCTCTCTTCCCGTGTAACTCAAGTCCAGCTTCACAACTTTCTGAGCCACAGGACATGAGGTGACCAATCTTGACTATCAACCCGATGTGATTGAGAAGTGCCTAGGGTGGTAAAGCATACCTCTGGGTGTGTCTGGGAAGGTGTTTGCAGAGAGGTAACTAGACAAGGGCAGCCAGCACACACCCCACGGGCTGGGGGTCCAGATGGAATAACAGATGGAAAGGAGGAAGCCAGCCAGTATAGGCTCCCTCCCTTCCTCCCTTCACGATCTTAGCTGCCCTGTTCTGCCGCTATGGTGAACCCCGCGAAACCATGAACCAAAGTAAGTCTTTCCCTTCAGCTGTCTCTCTCGGTATTTGCTACAGCCATGAAGTCTGACTTCCCAGGGCTGTTATTAGCCCCGTCCACTGACCTGGGTGAAGTCCCACAGCCTCTGTGTGGGCCTGGCTACATCCTCACACTTCTTCAGGGCGGGCATGCGCCCCCGGCCGTCATCTACCAGACACTTGGAGTCCGGCAGAAAGGCGGTAGAGCCCAGGGGGCCCAGCTGCAGGAGCCCATCAGCACTGTAGCGCACCAGCTGGGGAGACAGCGGGAGTGGTGAACAGAACTGAGGCTCGAGGTCAAGGTACCCTATCCTGTCTATGCCCAGCTTTCACCAACACCCCAGCCCACACCTTTCCTCTCTAGTAGGAGAACGTGGTGCTGCTGTGACCTTGTAGGTGCTCAGGCCCCACTAGCACACGTTTGCTCATCTTGGACCAGGTGCCAGCCAGGGGCTGAGCCACAAGTGTTGACGAGGCTGGAGGGGCAGCATTAAGAACTCCACCGATGTCCCCTTTTGCCCCCAGTCAGAGGCCACCGTGCTGAAAACCCACTGGGAGAGGTCAGTCCAGAAAGCTTAACTCTCCCAGAAGCCACCACAGTGGGTGGCATGGAGGACAGCAGTCTCCCACTCACTGGGCCATTGTGTCAAAGCAGGCACCTTGCAGCCTGAAATTAAGAAGCATCCAGCAGACACTGGCTCTCTCTGTCCATGTTGGAGGCAGCAAACCCATGGGCTCACAGAACTCCAGGTCTGCCCAGATGGATGTTTATGAATGAGGCTCAGGCTCAGAGAAGATAGGTCTCCCGAGCTCAGCACTTGCTGGGGAGATGTCATTATCGACAGCATAGAATGGCATTCACTTGTGGCTGGGAGCAGCCACCTAGAGGGATGAACAACACTAGCCCTGAGCTGCACGAGGCATTTAGTCTGGCAATCCTTTCTCTGAGTGATCCAGGCTCGCAAGCACAAGGCAGGGCTCACCTAACAAGAACGGAGTGGAAAATACAAATTTTTCCCTCCATCATATCTAGACCAGGTGACACCTCACCATGACTTCTATTAATCCACAAGACCACCCAAGAAAACACATGCCGCCTCTGTCCCATTTAACTGATGAGTAAACCAAGGCATAGGGACAGTTCATGTCTTGCCAAGGCCCATTTGACTTAATGGTACCAGCTGCCTTCAGAGTCCTAAACTGCTCCAGTCTCTTCTGAACTTCTCCCCAACATCACAGGGACTCTCCATGACCCCGTCCCATGCCCAACCCCTCCCTTTACTATGAGGTCTAGGTGCTGCCTACCTGTGAGGACATGCCATGGCAGGGGTAGAGGATGGCCCGGTCATCGTCTTCTGCCCCCTGGTCCAAGCAATAGCCACTGGCTTTGCTGTTTCTCACCTAGATCCAGAAGCAACAGAGAAACTGCAGGTCACTGAGGAGGGTCCCGGGGCCTGAGGGAAAGCATCCAGGAACTCTCCCACCCTGTCTCCCACTAAGGAGCAGAGGCAGCCATGTTGTAGCTGTCTGTGGGCTGCTTGCAATGAGACAGGTATGACGTTTATATCCAACATTCCTCCCTTGGGATAAAATCCTGGGGGATTGGCATCTGCCTGGGGCAGGGCAGCAGGTATGGTGTGTGAGGGTGCCTGGAGAGGAGGTGGAAAAGATGAACGGGTAAGGCAACTGGGGCTCTCTAGGCAGCCTGGGAAGAGACGACTGTGCTTGTCACATAGACGTGTTCTGTGAGTGTGTGGAGAGTTAGCTGGCCCCCAGCAGGGGAGGCTGGATTTGGTCACTAGAATGGCTTGTGTTACTAGCTTGGGGACATCCCTGGGTTAGCATCTTCCTCCTGTGCAGATGCAGAGACTATTCTGCCTCTAATACACTTTGGCCAAGGACTGCAGTCAAAGTGGCTGTGTATAGCCCTGACTGAGCTCAGGAGACAGTAACAGGTTCTCCCAAAGCACACACTTGGAATGCTCACTCCAGTCCCCAGCTGGTGGAGGGGTGACAGGATCCAACCAACAGCCAGCTGATCTCTATGTAACAAGCACAGGGCACCCACTCTGCAGCCCCCAGGAACAGTGGTGACCTCACACTCTGACCTAGGAGAATTATGTTCTGTTTCAACCCACTGGGTTTCAGGCCGTGGAGTTTGCAATAAGTCAATCACAGAGCACACAGCCCCGAAAAGGACCCATGGGCCTGACCCTAGGACGGGAGAAATCCGAGGGTCACAGCATCTAGAGTTGGGTATGGACCCTACAGCAGGCAGAAGTAGGAAGAACACCACAAAAGACAGAACAGTTGCTTCCCTTTCCACCTGCACTTCCGGGAAAGCTCCGTGCCCAGTGTCTGCACCTGACTAAGGGGTGACGAAGCTCCAGGCATTGATGGGTCTACAAGGACTGCCCACCAGGCCCCTTGACCCTACCCTGGGTGCTGTCCCAGGGCAGTATGTCTACCACCTCCCTGCAGGGAAGCTGGACTGTCCTCATGCAGTTGAGAAGCTGGGACAGGAGGGAGATGCTGTCTTTGGGGATGCCCTCCCCTCTTCCTGCCTGTTCTGTGCTGGGACACCTGATTCCAGACTTGGGCCAAGGTAGGAACACAGTGCCTTCTCCGGCTTTAGAGAGGGCTCTGTGTGCAGCTGTGCACTCTGGAACTCAGGGTGACACATGGGTCTCGGTACGGCTGGTGTGCCAGCACTCAAGTACACACGCTTCTGCACATGCTTATAATGTATGCACTGTGGTGTGCACCAATGTGTGCATGTCCATGCTTGCTGGAAGCTTGTGCACATGGGTGAAAGTGAGTGTTGAACACAGTGACAGTGTGCACTCGTGTGTGTGTGTGTGTGTGTGTGTGTGTGTGTGTGTGTGTGCCTGTATATGCACGTGAGTGAATGAGCACATACAAAAGCTCATGTATTCACACATGTACGGATGCACATTCCTGTTTAATAATGCATTCATGTGTCTTGATATGAGTGCATGTGAATATATACACAGATGTGTGCAGATGTGTGAATACGTGTGATGGGCATGCGAGTTTATGCATATGTCAGCACGTGTGTGATTGCATGTCTGCATACACATGTGTAAACACGTGTGAATGTCTGTTTATACGTGTGTGTGTGTATATATATACACAGGCCTATCTATTCGGGTATATTTCTTTTAAAAAAATGTATTTTTGCCAGACACAGTGCTGCACAGCTTTAATCCCAGCAGGAGGATCTCTGTGAGTCTGATACCAGTATGGTATGCACTGAGATGTCTACAGAAAAGCCAGAGACACTGCCTCAAAAAAAAACACAAAAACTAATTAATTGCCTAGCGTTTATTTTGTGTGTGGCTGCGCACTGGCCATGGTGTGCATGTGGAAGTCAGAGGACAACTTGGGGGAGTTGGTCTGCTCCTACCATGTAGGTTCCAGGGATCAAACTCAAGCCATCAGCCTTGGCAGCAAGCATCGTCACCTGCTGAGCCATCTCAAAGACCCACTCACTTGGGTATATTGCCACACGCGAACGTGTAGGTATGTTTCCATGTGAACGCACTAGTGTTGCTGCTCACGAACACGAGCATACCCATGTCATTTGAATACACGCTTATGCAGGTGGACTTCTGGTGTTAGGACACGGGATGCTGGGGTACGGGATCCCGGGGTACAGGTGCCGGGGTGCTGGGCAGAAAGCCCACCACCCCAGCAGGGCCCTGGTGCAGAGGCGGTACCTCTCCGTACGTGAGGGTGTTGTTGTAGACCCTCATCTCAGGGTACACGTTCTCCAGGTACCATTTAAAGCTGCGGCATTTTAACTTCTGGCGCAGGGCCAGCCTCTCAGACACGTCGCCGAAGTCCACTCCTGGGTTCTGTGGGGCACAAGCATGCAGGAGAGTGTAAGTGCCGCAGATCCATGCTACCCTAGGGTTAGGTCTTTCTCCATGTCAGGGATTCCAGGGACCTGGGTTCCCTACCCTTAAGAGTGGCCCTGGTTGCAGCCTTGGGCCACCATGTCCTCATCTTGGCCTCCTGAGGGATCTGGCTGTGGGGACAGACTTGGCCTGTCCACACCTGCCCTGCTTTGGGGAAGAGACCCGAGCACTGTTCTTCTGCCTGATCTGTGCCTCCGCTTCAGCGACACTCATAACGGGGCCCTGGACTCAGTTTGACTTCTGGGGGGTTGTCACCATGACTGAGCCCCAGACACAGAAGCTCAGTGAGCTACAGGGCAACCACACTTGGTAGGATGTTATGTGTTAGCGCTCGGAAGGCTCAGGAGGGGATCGTGGGTTCTGTGAATTCATGTGTCTCCACCCGGGCTGTGCAGACACAGCAACTCTGCTGAGTTCGAGGTCTTTCCAGTGAATTGTGGAGCTTGAGTTGCTGTGGGGCCTAGAACCCTGTGTGGGCCCTGAGCCATCAGGTGGCTTGGGAACTTCTGCCCCATCCAGGGCCTGCTGAAGCACCATCTCCCCATAGGTCTAAGGGTAGAGCAGGCTCAGGCCTGGGCTGGTTTGAGTCCTGTCACTTTTCACATGTGGCCATGGAACAGTCTCTTACCCTCACTATGCCTCAGTTTCCCGACTTACAAGTGATACTAGATATATGTATTGCCTTATTTTGAGGATTAAGTTAGTTGGAGTACTTCTGACTGACCCTAGGATCACAGGCCATACAAAGGCAAATCACATGAGGGACATGCTTCCCTCCAGCTTGACTGAGAGGCTCTGGGGCTGGTGAGCCTCACGTGTGGCCCGGGACTGGCTGTGATTCCTATGTTCCTTTCCAATGTCAACAGAGATACAGTTGTATATTCTCCAAATCACCCTGTGGTACAGACAATGGAATCCTTAGGCTTTTGTCTCTATTGGGGTCCTGATCCATGAGGCTGGAGGGAAGCCTGGAAGGGGGCCTTGCAGGTCCTGGGTTAAGGTGGTCAGTCCTGTGCATTTCAGCAGGGTGGTAAGGGATGAGGGTGGTCTGGTCAGTCTGGTCCACATGATTATCCAAATGCCAGGTGTGCTGCCTTAGTGGCAATGAGCCAATTTAAGAGGATGAAGAGAGACATTTAGAAAGGTTAAGTAGGCCAGGTGTGGTGAGGCACATCTGTGATCCCAGCACAAAGGAGGAAGAGGCCAACTGGAGCTGCAGAATGAGAACCATTTAAAATGAATGTATAAATGCAAGAAAGCACACATGTGCCCTGAATCAGGATATAAGACCTGGTTCTGACTATGGGACAATGGAAAAAAAGGGAGTCTGTTTCCAAGAGGCTGGACCAGCTGGAGAAAGAACACTGGGGTGAGGCTTAGCGGACCTTTACTTACAACCTTTGGTGGCCACTTGTAGCCTGGAACAGTTACCTATGGTGAGGGGAAGGGTGTGGTCACTGTGGCTGGTCCAGTGAGAAGAAGCCCTTTCCTACAGGACCCACCATGCAGGGGAGGCTGCCCAGATGTGGCCCTGTGTTCCAGAGTCCCTTACTTCAATTCCCTCCCCAGGGTCTTCGAGCTTCCCTGGATCTGTCCACCCCTCCCGGTACCCCGCCTTACCGTCATAGGAATATTCCAGGCCATGTACACGTGGGACTTGAAATCGTCCATCCACACCTCGGCAGCCCTCAGCGCGTTACGTTTGGCATAGTAGTCAATGTCGTTGTTGTATGGCTTCTTGGTGCGCTCAATGTGGGCTACTCGGGAGCAGGGGAGTACCTCCATGCTGCCGCCACACTGCCACACCTGGGGTGAGAGGATTGGACCTGGTGAGAGGCCGAGAGGGCCACTTGACATGCCAGGTAACCCAGCATACCATGGGAGGACACCTGGTCCACTCAAGTCTGGACACTGGGTTTGTTAGAGGAAGGTTCTAAGAAGGAGTCATGAACTATGGGCTGTATCCACCAGGTCTTGGGCAAGAGGCTGCCTCCCCTTTGGGATTTCCTGTCATGTCTGATTTCTCTTCCACGTTGTATGACTGTGGATTTGGATCCTATCTACCCCACTCAGCGCTCTGGGTAGGGACTCAACCACCTCCCTAGCCCAGCTTGCCAGACAACCTATAGTTACCCAATGGCAACTGAATTGAAGCCCCCACCCCCGACCCAGGCTCACTTTTAGATACTTTCTTCCCAGTGTGTGGTGCTGTCTTGATAGCCTGTGAAAATACTAAGAGAAGGAACTGGGCTACAGCAAGTCAGTCACTAGGAGTAAAGCCTGCTTCCTGCTGCACTCTGCTTCCCATCAGCCATGATGTGAGCACCCACCTCAGGTTCCCGCCATCACAGACACACCTGCTTCTGCGGCCACACCTTCCCAGCCATGGGGGACTGAGACTCTAAAATCGCACACCCAAATAAATGTTTCCTCATGTAAGCAGTTGCTGGCGGGTGCTTTAGTCACAGTGACGTGACGAGAACACACGCAGCCTCTGGTACTGTAAGCAAACACACGATCCCAGCAGAAAGCAGAGTAGCTTGCTTCCTCAGCAAACAAACACCGAAGCCCCTCACCATCTGCGGTTCTGCAGTAAGAATGAATTTCACACTCTGGTTCCCAAGCACAGGCTTGCTCCAGTCATTTCGATTATGTTTAGCTCTCCCCAGCTATCCGGCAAATCTCCACGATCATCTCAAGCTGAGCGAGCAAGTGGCTCATTTTTTATGTTGCCCTCTCTCTGCCCAGGAACGGGGTGTTCGACCAAGTGTTGTTTGGAGTGTACTGGGTAAGAGCTACAACACGCCGGCATGGTGAGTAGGCCAGAGAAGATGCAGACTGGGGGAGGAGCTCGCTCTCGGCCTGTCCCTGGGACTGATTGCATCATGTCAACATTTTGAACTGGGTCTTGTACCCTTAGATCCCCAGATCCTGGTGCAGACACAGACCTTGTGGTTTCTCAGCATCCACAACTGTGAGCTGGTTTCTAGGTCTACCTGGGTCTTGCTGGTCTGTTTCTCTGGAGAACTCTGGCCAATCCCCTTTTGTCCTACGCCAGTCCTCCCACTTCCATCAAAATAGTGTTCTGTGACACACACAAACACATGACATCACATGAACTCAATCACAACAGATGCAATGGGATTGTTTTGCTTGTTTTTCAGGGCAGAGTTTCTCTGTGTAACAACCCTGGCTGTCCTTGAACTCTCTTTGTGGACCAGAATCTCAAATTCACAGAGATCCTTCTGCCTCTGCCTCCCCAGTGCTGGGATTGAAAGTATGTGTCACCACGCCCGACACAATGGGATTATTTTTAACCACTGCCAAGTGTCACCGACACAATGACAATGCCCGAGAGAAGTAACTTCAAGGAGAAGTACAGTCACCACCCATGGCCTCAGACGTTGCAATGCCTCCATGGCTGTGGGCCTGAGGTGAGGCTGAGCAGCAAGGTGGGAGCCGTGCTGACTGCCTCATGGACAGGGAGACACGGGAAGGAGCCCAGGGCAGCTGTGCCTCCTGCCAAGGGTCTGTGTCCTGTGACCTGCTTCCTCCAGCATGGTCCCGCCTCCTGGACAGCTGGGGACCAAGCCCTCAGTATACAAACCTGTGGGGGGACATTTCATTTTCAAACCATGACATAGGAGTGAAAACGAGAGGATAGCCAAGGAAATTCTAGACGGATAATGAGGACACATTCAGTTGCTAGACGTAAAGTATTTTATAAAACAATGAGGGAATGGCTGAAAGTAGGAAGCTCAAAATAGACACGACATATATATGGACACACACATATACACACCAACACACACACATACCACATACACACACACACACACACACACACACACACACACATATATGTACATACCACTCACACACCAACACACATAGCACACACTGACCCCTATGCATACATACCAACACACACTTGCATGCACACAGAGAGAGAGTACATAACAGGGGCTGCTGTCCTTGTAAAGAAGGATGGAGGGACCTCTGTTTTACAACAGTGTGTAACAGGACCTCACTTCTTTACAAGCACTCACTGCACGCTGACCACGCTCTTAGGGTGGAAACGGTGTTTAAAGGGCTGCCAGCTTCCAGTTGTCCCTCCAGAAAACACCAGGAAAAGCCCCGTGCCCAGAGGAAGGCCAGGTACAGCAGGAAGGGGCTTGCCAACCACACGGGAGCTGATGTCAGAAGAGGGCACCAGATCTCATTACAGGTGGCTGTGAGCCACCATGTGGTTGCTGGGAATTGAACTCAGGACCTCTGGTAGAGTAGTCAGTGCTCTTAACCTCTGAGCCATCTCTCCAGCCCTACACATCACGATTTCATAAAGGGAATAAAACAGTGGGTAAGAAAGTGGGCAAGCGCCTGCCACAGCCACCGTCAGCTCCCACCACACTTAATACTCACACGGCCCCAGGAGTTGGTTCTCATGTGCTCCTCTACAATGCATGGGGAAACTGAGGCTGAGACAGTGGTGCAGCATATGAGCAAGCACAGGCAAGCCTGAATGCAAGTCTTGGGGTTCTCAGAAGACACAGTGCCCATGACGCTGCTTCCATGCCTGAGGCAGCGGCTACGCGCCATCCTCTTCCCCGAGGCAACGCCTGCTTCCCACAGCTGGGGCTTGTCGACGTGTTGACAACTGGCAGGTAAGGAGGCTTGGCGGCTTGGGGTCACCCCTGTCCAACACCCAGAAAGCAAGGGACCCCTCTGCCCTGCCTCACACAGGCATTCTCCATGATGAGGGCAGCTGCGTGTCAGCCATAGTGTGGTCCAGGCTAGCTCTGCTGCCTGAGCAGTAGAGTTGCTTGGGATGTGTGGCCAGTGCTCCTGGAAAGCCCTTGGCAGCCTGCTGCAGTTAACAAGTTGGAAGCAGGCTCCTTCTAGGCCACCCTCTGAGACACCCCAATGTGAGTAGCGTCAGTGCGGCAATGACCTCAGATCTGACACACAACTCCAAGGTGCTCTCCTAGCCCTCCTCGCCTTGGACTCAGAGCAGACATGCTCTTGGGCCTCAAATCTCATCCTCAGACGCACGCCTTGTTAGTGATCATCAAATTAACTGCTCAGTTTCAACTTCCTGCCTCCTCTCCTTCCTCTTTGACTAGAATTCTGTTCTCACAAGGCCTGGAGACACAGCTCAGTGTAGAGCATTTGCATTCTCCCAAGTCTGAAGGTCCTTGGTGCCACCATGGGCTGAGGGATTTCCAAGAGGAAGGCTGGGAAAATGGGAGACTCTGGGGATGACATCTGAACAGAGAGACGGGAAGGAACAGGGGGAGCCAGCCAAGCTGCGAGGCCTGTGGGGTAAAGTGTCCCTGGTAGAGAGACTGCAGCGTAGAGGCTTTGGGGTGTGTACCTGTTCAGGATGCTGGTTTGCAGCCACAGGCCCACGCTCTGCCAGCCGTTCCCCGTTCCCGCCATCACTGACCTGTGATTAATACAATGGCCCACACAGCCTTTCTAATCAACTCAACTCAATTAGAGAAACTCTGTGGTCCCGAGGTCGATTTTCATCCCTGTGATTGTGGGGATGCCATCTGCACGTCCCCTAATGAGGAAAGTCCTGGAGCCAATTAGGGGGAAATGATTCTGTCTCGTCCATTAGGTTTAATAAAGGTCAGGACGAAATCTAACCAAGTCTGGTCTGGAAAGCCAGCTGCAGAGGGGAAACTCAAGCGCTTGCTCCTGCATAGCAAACTGCCTGCAGCTTGCAGAGCGGGACATGCTTTCCGTCCTACACAGAGAATCACGGCTGGCCAGGGCCCATCCCATGGGGACTGGCCTAAGCCTTGGAACTGATTTTTACAAGGAAGGATGAAGAACAGGGTCTCTTATTCTGTAGAGCCCCTTTCAGGAAGTGTGTTCTAGGGGCTGGAGAGATGGCTCAGTGGTTACAGAAGGACTGTGATAGGCGCAGACATCATCATCCATTTGCACAGGACACGGCTGGTGCAAGAGGAGTTTTGCCACGACTGGAGTAAACACAAGTCCCTCAACTGGTACAAAGGACCGCGGTTAATTGGAACAAACACCCTGGCCACACACACTTCCTGGCTATAAAAGCAAGCTGTTCAACTCACTTTGTGAGTCCCTGGGAGAATCCCTCCTCTGCTGTCCCCTGGATGTGATAGCAACAGGCCGAGCTGGCAACATGAAGACAAGACTGTGGTCATGGGACAGGAGAGGCAGCTCAGCAAGACTTCCCTGGAGGGACAGGGCCCAAGTGACAGAAACGAGAGAGGGGAGCAGAGGTAGCAGGCAAGTGAGAGCAGGTGGAGTTGAGACTGGAAAAAGGAAGAAAAAAAGAGAGCCATAGACGAGAAGCATGGGCCGCAGTTGCTGGAAGAACCGCAGAGAGCTACAAGCCTTAAGAGCTAAAAGATCCTGACACCCAAGGCTCGAGGGCTGTGACTCTTGTCCCTCTAGGCCAAAGGGCCCCGGCCCCAAGGCTTTCTTGGGAGCTGTATCACCAGAAGGTGACACTTTCAGCTGCTCTGCAGCTGTCTGCTGCCACTAGATACCTCGGCCAGAAGCCGAGGATCACAGAAGCTGCTAAGTGATCGGGCTGCTGGTAGTTAAGGCCCAGGGCAACAAGCCTCCATCTGGAGAGTCCAGAGCAATTCGGCCCTGCAGTTTAAGGTTAGACAAACATTTCAATTATGAGGTGTTACGTATCTCTCAGCCTCAGCGGTCAACCACACCAGAGCCCATGAATACATTAGCCGTGACAGGACAATAGGTTCTCGGAGACACCATGGCCACATCCGAGTTCTCACAGTGGGTGGGGGCATGGCTCCTGGACAGGTGGAGGCATCAGTCATCCAGTGGGGTAGGCTCTGGGACGTGTGTGTGTGTGTGTGTGTGTGTGTGTGTGTGTGTGTGTGTGTGTGTGATGGTTAATCTAGATTGTCAACTCGATAAGACAGAATCAACACGCATGCACGCGCACACACACACACACACACACACACACACACACACAAAACAACGACAACAAAACCCCAAAAACCTCTGGGCCCATCTGTGAGGAAGTTTCTGGACTGGGTTAACTGAGGAGGGACAACCCACCTTGAATGTGGGCAGCACCATCCCATCAGCTGAGGGCCCGGGCTGAATAGAAGAGAAAGTGACTGAGCACCAAGCGTCCATCTCTCTCTCCACTTCCGGACCATGGATGGACGCATGGGATCAGCTGCCCCACGCTCCTGGTGCTGTGATTTCCCTGCCGTGATAGGCTGCATTTTCAAGCCACAGGCCAAAATAAACCTTTCTTCCTGTAAGTTGTTTTTATTTGGTATTCGGTCACAGCAATGAGAAGAGATGACCAAGACTCGAGGTCTGTGCAGAGTCCTGGGATACAGCATGTGAGTCCACCAAGATCCCAAGGCCTGGGCATGGCAGCTGCCCTCACTGAAGATGGCAAAAAAAAGCCAGCTCTCCTGAGTCATCATGGAGATGGGTTCCAGACCTGGTCACCTGCCCTGCTTGCTCCTGACTGCCTTTGTTTTTATTTCCAAGTCCCCAGTAACAGCTTTCTCTCCTGAGAAAGCCACTCTACATCCACCTGCTTAAAGAATGAAGAAATGTAGAAGACCATGCCCCTCACCCCACAGGCTGTCCCCAAGAGCCACTCTGTCCCCTTCCAGTCTAAGCCACAGGCACCCTGTAAAGTGCCAGCCAGCCGTGATGGCTTGTTACCACGGCCGCGTGCACACACACACACACACACACACACACACACACACACACACACACACACGCGCGCGCGCGCGCGCGCGCGCACACCCATCTTCTGTTCTCTCTAGCTTGGATTGGTCCTGACTCCTTGTTTGTTTCCAGAGCACCCAGGCACTATGAGTGGGGATGGTGACGGACTGCAGCTGCCCAAATTCCAGGGTGCCCTGACTCTCTCTATTTGCAAGCCCCCTTTGTCCACCCATATAACAGGAGCATAGCCAGAAGGGTCAGATAGATCAACACTGATCTAGGCAAAACAGTTTCTGTGATCGCTACTGACTGCAGAGATGCCTGTTCCCTAGAAATTTCTGGAACCACACCACAGGGAGGGCTCTTGGAGGACCCATCTTACATGGATTTAGAGACAATGCTAGGGAAGACCAGAGATTCCTGTGGATTCTCTAAGAAAAAGTACCTCAGCAAGGGGCTGCCCCCACAGTTAAAGGGACCTGGAGCCACACAGGTGCCAGAGGGATCAAACTGGGTCCTTGGTGGTGTGGGGGTGAGGGTGGAGATGGGGGTGGGGAGGGGGGAGGCAGGTCACTTTGTTTCCTCTCCATAGGCCAGAGCTAGAGAAACCTGTCCAGTAGGTTCCTGGTTTGGGGGTTCCCTGGATAAGTAGAGTTTATCCCTGCAGGGGCCTTTGGAATTCAGACTCCAATCTTTAACAATGAAAACAGAGGATCTGGGGCTCAGCCTTAGGGTGGGGCAGGGAAGCAGAGCTTCTTGGCAGTGGCCTGGCTCAGAGGAATGCTGGCCTTCTTCCTGCCCAGCTCCACAGGGTTTTGTAAGGATGCTGTGTTAGCCCATCCCTTCCCTTCTCTGCCCTTACCCTTTCTTCCTTCTTCTATGACTTATTTTATTTGGCTGAAACTGTCTGTTTCAATGAAAGCTGCCATAAATGCAGTCAAAAATAAAAATAGAACATATACATTAGGCTCACTTGTGTGCCGTACACATGAGGGGCATGTGGCATACGCACCAGTGACTGCCCCCTCTTGAATTCTGTGTGCAGGTCTCTGCAAAGAATCAGATCTATCTCTGGGTGGAGCTATGCCCTTGTCTTGTCCCTTAATGGTTAATTCTGCAGAGCAGGGCAGGACCACCCCTAGGAAAGTGGATTCACTTTAAGATCATATACTTTTCCTGATGTAGAAGAAAACTCAACAGAATTACTGTTATAAAGTATTTGTTAATAATTTGTTTAGGAGACATAAAATTACACAAAGTAGAATTTAGTTAAGGGGGTGTTGACCCCCAAATGCCCCAAAGATAAGTAGTATGCTAGCCAGGCTTGTTAGAGATAACCAAATTTACAACACTAGGATGTAAATGTTCACTAAGACTCATGCCCAAAGAACGTGCCTCTGACATGCTCAAGGGGGCAGTGCTGAGCCACAACCAGTGTTCATTCCTGGCCTGCCAGAAAGTCCCCAGTTCTCTTCTTGAGAAAAGCATAAATCTGCAAGGCGGGCAAGATGAACCTAGGTAACAATTATTTGAAAAGAACAACACTGGTGCACTTAAGAAATTATTCTGGCAATATCATTGCTATCAGAATCTCCCATCTGCCCGAGTGGCCAGACTTGCAGTCTCTTTCCTGTCTCTGTTTAAATTGTTCCAAGTGTGACCTGGGGCCAGGACCTAAAAGAGATTTAAGGATGACAGCGTCTGTAAAATGCATGAGCCTTAGTTTTACTAAGTAAAGTCTTCTATTAGCAACCAGCTTGTGTTTGGCCGATAGTCCTGTTGGCCTGTCGCTTTGGTAAAGACTTTTCTTCCTCTTTAAGTGTGCAGAGAGATTTCTCAATGAAAGGGACATTCCTTCCCAGAGTTTCAGCCCCTTAGTGCACTCCCTATGAGCCTGGGGTTCTCCTGGGTTCGTCCACCTTTGTGCATTCCAACTCGAAAAGATTCATCGATTCCCTTTCTTCTTTTTATCTGGGATGCTGGTCAGAGCCTAACTATGCATTTCAACTCCCTAATGCAGGCTTTGGGCTTCCCTGAACACTTTCTAAAGTTTCCATCCTCACAGCCTGGCTGCCTGCCACCGTATGGCTGACCTTGACTTCCACGCCTGCTTATCTTCTCCATTCTCCAACAGCTGTGAAGTTCACTGCTTACCTGTCACTGTTTTTTTTTTCTGCTAAATTCTAAATCGACCTCAAGTTTTCATCCGAGTCTTCTTTGTCCTCCAGGAGGCCAAGAGCCTAGCATAGGCCTGCCACACACAGCCTCTGCCTGCCCCGAGCCTTACCAGCATAAGCAGAACCCTGACTGCCAGTCTCCAAATCCAACCTGATTTTTTTTTTCTTTTTCAGGATAAAACAAAGCATTGGACAACCGTTTTCTCTACAAAACACTCGGAACTGAAGCTTGGGATAAGGCTGAGTCCCAGGCCCTTCTGGCTTGGCCTTAGGCTGCAGCGAGGTCTTTCTCAGAGTGACAGGACTGCATGGATGCTGAGCTTGGAAGGGACTTCAGGATCTGTGGGATGCACCCGCAGTCAGCCCCAACACCTCTGAGACACCTCTGTCCTTCTATTTTTGTTTTTTTTTTTTTTTTAGCTGAGGATCGAACCCAGGGCCTTGTGCTTGCTAGGCAAGCACTCTACCACTGAGCTAAATCCCCAGCCCATTTGTTTTTGTTGTTTGTTTGTTTGGTTGGTTGGTTTTGTTTTTTCGAGACAGGGTTTCTCTGTGCAGCTTTGCGTCTTTCCTGGAACTTATTCTGTAGCCCAGGCTGGCCTCAAACTCACAGAGATCCACCTGCCTCTGCCTCCCAAGTGCTGGGATTAAAGGCGTGTGCCACCACCGCCTGGCCCTCTGTCCTTCTAGATGCACAAGAGCAATATGGCAGGGAAGCCGCTTTTCACCGCTCCCTCCTCTGCCCACCACCTCCATCTCCTTCTCAATTCTTCTCTCAGCTATGTCCTCTCTGTCTATCCTCTTCCATCCTGCAAGTCAGAGGGATCCTGGGAGAAGATATCAGGAGCCTTGGAGTGCTCCATGTCCCACTTCATGGACTGGGCGTGTACCGTCCCATCTCAGAGGTAAGGCCACACAAACCTTGGGAGCACCCATGCTGCCTCAGAGCCTTGTGCTGGCCAGTCCTTGCCTGCCACATCCTGCCTCGCTGTCTAGGATCCTGTGGCTCACTGGAGTGTTTCCCTAAACGTCTTCATTGTGGGTAGTGCCCCCACCACCTCCCTGCTTCATTTCCTACTCTGTCTTCCCCTCGGAGGGACACTCTTTCTTTTCTCTAGTCATTTCCTTCTCTAGAAGGCAGGATGTGGGAAGGCCAGCCATCCTCTCTCGCTCCCTCTGTAGCCGTAAAATCCAGCTACGAGGCGTTCAGCGTGTCTGTTGCTAATGATTCCAAGTGCCCTAGGGATACGGAGGAAAAGGCCCAGGGTAAGGGCTGTGCCCACATCTGACTCACAGGGATTGCACAAGGGCTCATGGCTGCTTAATCTCCACTCCACAACCTCTCTGCTTGACGTCAAGGTCCATGCTCTGCAGCAAGGCCCCTGTGCCCAGTTCTGCCGGTCACCTCCACTTCAGGCCGTTCCCATGCTCCCTCCACAGAGGAACTGGCACCTTCTGTGGATGCTCTGCCTTCCCCCTCTAACCGAGGCGGTAGGTATGTTGAGCTGTATCTAACATTTTCCCCACTGTGTCCACCTGGGCCCCCTGCTCTAAGGATGAGACTTTCCCAGGTAACCCCACCAGCCAGTGCGCATCACACAGGAAATGACAGTTTGGAGCATTAACAGACACACGAGCTCCATCTGCTTTGATCGGCTCACAGGCAGCTCTTCACTTTTAAAAGCGCTGGCAAGGACTCCCACTGGGCCTTCAGCTTAGCTGGGTTAACAAAATCTTCCAAGCAGCTTAGGGCCTCAGACCCACCTCCACTCCCCAGAGCATGCCAGCCCTGTGCCTACTCACCCGCATTCCCAATTCAATGTTCTCTGCGCCGTACACCTCCATGCCTGGGTCCAGCAGGCCAATGTCCCCGAAGTACTCCCTGTCCACCACAAATGAGCAGCCAATCATGGCAGGTGTCCTGGGGAAGGAGAGATACTGAGTGAGGGGTATCACCATGCTGTGGCCCAGAGCCCCCATCTGCCTGTGAGACCACAGCCGAGCCTGCCCCTTCATATTCCCATGCTGCTTGTTCCCACAGACATCGGTGTGTCCTGGGTACAGTGAGAAGCCATTTCTCCAGCTGCCATGGACCTGTCCTTGTATACCTTAGGCCCTGGCAGAACAGTACAAACCAGAGTCCAAGAACTTGGCTTTGGTTGTGTGACTCCAACAGATGACAGCGTCTTGGACACTGTTTTCCACATGTCCCTCCCTAGTCTTCCTCCTCCAGTGTCTTGTCTTGTTGGTGTGTAAAGATTTAGGGATATGTGGGGCAGTTGTGTAAGTTGTACACTATGAAAAGCTTTACTGACATCAGTCTGAGTGACAGGCTCTGACATTACAGAGCACACAGCCATGCAGCTGTAGTCAACAAACTGCCAACTGTCATGTGATATTTCAACTTAAACCCACACACTTAAAAATGGTAACAAAAAGCCTTTTGGCATTTTGTTGAAATCATGAATGGATATGGTAATTATCTAGTTACCAAAAATCCATCCATGTCAGCCAGGCAGTGGCAGCACATGTCCTTAATCTCAGCAGCACTTGGGAGGCAGAAGCAGGTGGATCTCTGAGTTCAAGGCTAGCCTGGTCTACACAGCCAGTTCCAGGACAGCCAGGGCTACACCGTGAAACCCTGTCTCTAAAAACAAAAAGCAAAAACAAAACGAATCAGTCCATCGATGCACCTACACCTGGGAAGTGGTAGCATGGAAAGGCAAAGATCAATAAAGTATCAGGCAGGGGTGGAGAGTGAGTGGCCACCATCTTCATGACACTTTGCAAGTGTGGATGGATTGGCACAGGGTGGAGTGGGCTAAGCCTGCCAGGCAGACTGAAAAAGACTGGAAAAAATGAAGAAAAGGCAGTGCCTATGTACAGACCAAAAGACACTCGTGGACTGTGAGCCACATGCCTGAGAACAAAGGCATCCCTCAGCATCCAGAGTTTAGTCTCTCCCAGACCAGGGCACTCTGAGGGACTTGTCACAGCTCCTGATGCTGAAGCCAGTGGAGGCTGCTCAGGGCTCCTGGTCCCCAGCCTTCTGCAGGCCCAAATCTTTCTAATAAAAAGAATGAAGAGCTATTGGTTTGCATCAAATTTAACTGAAGCATTCTGCTCTCACTGACTGGAAAGGCAGTAGTAAACATCATCTGAGAACACAGTGGTATTAAAAAGCAGTTGTCTTTTTATTTGTGCAAAGATACATTTTTTTCACAAAGCTAACAGTAACAAAATTTTAATAGCACTTCTGATTTTTAATAGCAAGAACTCAATTGGTTAAGATATGATCCCAGTGTACAACAGGTACATCTCTCCTCTTAATGATAACAATCCCAGGGTGATTTCCAATGGAGAGAGGTGCCAAATTCTCCATCACTAAGGCTATTATACCCAGTAATGACTTTTTATTATTGCTTGGCTTCAAAGTAAACGTAAACTCACAAGGCGACAGTACAGGCGTCAGGCGCACTGACTTTATTTGCATGAGAAATTCTCACTGTGGTGACAAGAAGAGAAGAACCAAGGGAGACCTCAAATGAGGTCTTCTCAGGTTAGGATATGTGTCCTGGTCATTATAAGGATGACCCCCACTTCTGCAGCATTCAGAGGACAGTAAGACACAGTAACAGGTCCCCAAGGGTCCTGGCCTGGGGATCTGTTTGTCCCAACCAGATCGCTTGCCTCTAACCCCGTCTTCTGGGACTTTAGGATTCATGAGGTCCTGGGTGTTTCTGTTGTACCATAAAAAGTGGGTCTCTGTGGTCTCTGTGGTTGACTGGATAAATAAAGAGTGGTTTGTGCACAGCATATAATATTATTATTTGGCCTTTACAGGAGTATATCAGGCCACCAGAAGTCAGGCCATGTCAAGGAATGGCCAGAAAGAAACTGTGGTCACATTTGGGCCCTGGTTCACAGGCTCCCTTACCTTTCCACACATCTCTCTTTCATGTCTCTCTCTTTCACTTCTGGGAGTTCTATTATTTGTGTAAAACTTGACTCCAGTATTCTATTCCAGTCACATTTTTGGAAATGGCAGAGGAGATTCTGCAGACCCACTGGAGCCATGGGGGGATGATGGGTCAGAAGCAGTATTCCCTGGCACCCGACCTGCAGATCTGTGGCTCTGAGTGGAGGTCATGAGCAGTCAGTTCAGAACCAGTGTTCAAAACTGGGGAAGTTCTGTTTTTTCTCGTTCCCAATCTGCTAAGTGATCTTGAGCTCTTCACAGAAGGCTATACAGGACGGATATAATGATGTGTGACTTTGTAGGGAGGGTGCTTTCTAATTAGGAGCTGGTCAGGTTTTTTTTGTTTTGTTTTGTTTTTTGTTTTTTAAGCTTAAAGATAATTCTGTTAAGGGCAGACAAGACCCTTAATCCCAGCACTGGGGAAGCAGAAACAGGTGGATCTCTGTGACTATGAGGCCAGCCTGGTCTATACATCAAGTTCCAGGCCATCCAAAGCTGCAGAGTGAGACCCTGTCTTAAAGTAAGGGGGTTGGGGGGAGGAACCATGCCATTTTGCCATTTGAGTTAAGCCAGCATGGCAGAGAAGCAGCCACATGGTGGGGAGGAGAGCTTCAGAGGAAGAGCTAAAAAGCCCAAAGTGTTAGGGAGAGCACACCTAGGCTTAGGCCAGTATCCGAAAGAAAGAGAAAAAAAAAGTTAGGCCTTTCTGAGTCCCTGCTCAGAAAGGTGGTGGGTGGTGGGGGACCTAACAAAACCTCATGAGTTCTGTTATAACTGCACCAGGGACAGGCTTTCCAGGAAGGAAAAGTATATTATCTCATTAAAGGGTTAATTATTCCCCCCATCTTTTTAGGATGGTGTTAGGTGAATCTGCCTCCCTGAAAGGTGGTCCCTTTAGCTAGGACATTGATTGGCTCAGTTGGTTTAATCAAGGAGATAATGGCATGTCTCCATCCACAGGCAGATTCCACTCTTTTGCTGGTCACACTTTTGAGGAATCAGCATAGATCTTCTTGCGTGAGAGGAAGTAATCTTGGTGAGGAGCAATAATCAGTCAGGTCCTCAGCTGTGAGAGAAGCCATGCATGACAGGGATTTTGTCCTTGTTTCCTGCTAACACAAAGTAGGTGCTGTCTGATGGGGGTCTGTCTTCGATTCCTGATCCTCCAAGTGAGAAGGGTGATGTGAGTCAGGATTCACCGTCATCCCAGATATTACAGAGTGAGGGAGGTTACATCCAACAGGGTTCTCCCTCCTGTTGCTCCTGATCCAACACCGTGAGGGGGGTGATACCCCACCCTCTCTCACACTCCGTGAGGGAGGTGATGTTTGACAGGGATCCCCCCTGTTGCTCCTCCTCATCCAAAACTGTGAGGGAGGTGACACCTGGCAGGGTTCTCCCCCCGCACTTCCTCATATTCCAGAGTGAGGGAGCTGATGTAGAACTGCATTCTCCCGTCTCTCCTCATGTGTCGGAGGGAGGGAGGGAGGCAATGATGAAATCCCCACCCTTGTTGCTCCTGGTACTCCAGAGTTTAGACATGAGGCCCGAGTGGATTCTCCCTGAACAATAACGCCAAGACAGTGATGCACAGCAGACGTATCAAACCACCGCCAAGGACAAATCCGTGAGGGAGGTTATTATGTCTGTCAGGATCTTCTCCCCTGTGACGGCTGGTCCTCCAGGGTGAGGGAGGCGATATCAGATAGGACTCACCTGATCAAACCATTTGGCTTGTTTCTACACTGAGTCTGTTATTCTAAAAATTGCCATTACAAGCACTTGTATGGGAGCATTTTTAAGGACTGTGTTTTCACTCATTTTGAAAAACCTGCCAGGAATAGAACGTCCAGATTATACAGGAAGTTCTTGCGTGCTAGTTCTCCAAAGTGGCTTCCACTAGCCCGGCATGAGCTTCTGTGTGCTCCACCCACTTAAAAAAAGTATTATCGATCTTCATTTCAGCCACCCTCTTGCGTCCATAGCGGTGTCTCTGCAAGGTTTCAAGTTGCATCTTTTCAACTGGAGTTTCCATCCAGCATCTTTCCAGCGGTTAGCCAGGTGACCATCTCTTTTATGTGGTGTCTGTTAACTCAGCACCATCAGTTAGCTGGTTTCTGGCAGCAAGGTTAATGGGTGATTCTAATAAACGTGTTTGGGAACCGCCATCCCACCAGACTCAGTCAGGCCAGCAAGCTCATTCCTCACTGTCTCCCCGGTATCCGGAGCCTGCCATAAACTGTAGGAGATGCCTCCCGTCGGGCCTCCGACTTCCACCGATTTCTAAAATGTCACACACAAAGCATTTATCTTGCTGCTAATTGGGATCATGAAATGAATCTCAAATGAAGAAAAATAACCTTCAGACTGTCACTTTCTGCTTCAATGAGCCCCTTGGGACCCATCTGTGAGCCTTGTGCTCAGGGAAGCTCTGTGATCTGGCCTTGCTGCAAAGCCCAGAGCCCAAGTCCCTGCTCAGCAAATCACTGCAGGCCGGCCCAACTGCAAGACTCCCAGTCCATCTCTGAGGAAACAACCATGTGGAGCTAGGAGGTATGGGGAGATGGCGCTTTGCCAACTTTGGAAGCTCCTCAGTCTTAGCATTGTGAAACCATTTCCTCTGGGATGATTTTTTTTTTCCCCTCCCTGCTCTGTGCCAAATGATTTCATCTGGATTTTACCGCCAATAGCTCTCTGCCAGGGGAGAGGCGATGAGCAAGGCACTTCAATCAACTAGTTCTACAGTCTGTAGGGTCAAGCTGCGCACCGGCCTGAAAGGCCCCCAGGAGACCCCTCCTATAGGGGAGATGGGTCCAAGGGACTGAAGTCACTCACAACATTGTAGCCGGAATGCAACATTTTCACCAGAAGGCAAGGAGGTGGTTCCACCAAGACCCACCGCCCTGGGGGGAGACAGGGTAAGGTGAGCAACAGCACCCTGGGGATGTTCACTCATTCCAATGACAGTTCTGAAACCCAGGTGGGCCCCCAGGAGAAAGTGGAGCAAGCTGCCAGATGTGAAGGTACAGAGTCCCCCAGGGGCTCATCAGAGGGTGTGGTGGGAGGGGGTGTTCTGGGGACACCCGGAAACTGCAGAGACACGGGAGTGACCACACAGGCAGGTGAAAGAAGATCGATTAAGTGGGATGATATCGAAATCCAGCAGGATGACAGATAGTGGCAGGGTCTCCCACAAACAGGCTCCCATGGCCCCTGCTAGGCAAAGCTCATAATTCTTCCGAATGAATGAGGCTCCCGGATCTCATGAAATGCTGGCATCGTGTATTTTTGAAATGTTTAAACCTCCTCTCCTTGAGTCTAAGGAACCAATGCAAACTAACGGTAAACTGTTCCACAGGGCAATGTGAGGCCAGACTACTGTCCTTACTGAACACAATCCGTAGCCAAGCGCTGCCCTCTCACACCATGCTCAGGGCTTCCCCATGGCTGCCTCCTCTGCTCTCTGCCTTTCTCTGTCATCTCTCAGTCTCTTTCCTGTCTGCCTCTGTCTCCCTCTTAGTTTCTCTCTCTCTCTATGTTCTGTCTTTGTTTATACATCTCTGACCTTTAGCCTTTATCTCTCAGTCTTTCTGTCTCTTCACTGTCTCTCAGTCTGTTTCTGTCTCGGTCTCTGTCGCTCACTTGGCCCCTCTCTGTCTTTGACATCCCCCACCCCCACCCTGGTGCCATGTCTTTTAGTCTCTCTCTCCTTCTCTGTGTCTGCCTCTCCTTCTTCCAACCTCATACAATCAGGCCACAACCTAATCTGGTCATCATTCTGGACTTGGATCTGAGCCAGCCCTGTCCCCCGGCTCTATCTTGGCAGTCCCTGCTCCTTGTAAGGGGCACATTTTTCATCTGAGGCCAGGCTGGGGCCTCTTCAAGAAAATGACCCTCCCCCTGGTCCCGAACCATCTCTGATGGCACCTCCCCACCCTCACACCGATCCTGGCTTACCTGATGGGTGCAGACTCATCACCGCGGTCCAGCCAGTCCTGAGGAGGGATGATGTACATGCACCACAGGCCCCAGTTGTAGCCGTGGGCAGCGCTGGCGTACTGCTGTACCTCAAACGTGCTGTACTTGATGTTGTCGATGGCTGGCAGGATGATGCGCCGGCGGTCCTCCCGGATCCGTGCAAGGGCGGGCTCGGCCCTGCAGAAGGCAATGGCCATGAACAAGAGCCATCCCAGAACCCTCAGCAACCCAAGGAGGGAGCGCCACTGGCCATGAGTGCAGACCCTTCAGCTGGGCCTGGTATCTAAGCTTGGTTGGCCCCCATCTGCTGTGCACAGGACCCAGTCACAGCGGACTTGGACTCCTAGAAATGGCTGCCCCTGATGCCTTGATCAAAGCCTGGGCCTTCTTGACTGGTCAGTGCTAGGCACAGGGACATCTGAATGTTCTTCATGGGTCAGCCAGGGCCCTGGGGTGTACAGAGAGATTTCTTAGCCTAACCCTACTCTCCCCTCTATCCTGTACCTGTGGTAGGTACATGCATTTGCAAGAGTTAACTGAAGACCTATTGTGGGCCACACTTGCTGTAACAGATTGCATTCATCAGAAGAAAAAAAATATCTGTGCCTCATGGTGCTTACATACACTGTACGCAATGCACAGCCTGCATAACAAGCCGTGGTTAAGGGGAATGCGGATGGTGAGGCCTGAGTAGAGGATGTGTGGGAGGTGAAACGCACTATGGGAAGCGGGAAGTGGTGAGTGGGGTGAGCTCTGCAGTTCTAGATGATATCCAGTGTGGAGTGCTCTGGGCACTGAGTGGGAGGACGCCAGGGTGAGGGGGATGGAGGTCTACACTGACGGAGCAGCTTTACCAGCCATGGGCACATTCCTAGTATGCATGGGTGGAGGGGGTCAGGATGCCATGGGAGAGACGGGCAAGAGAGGCTCTAAAGGCAGAAACAAAGGGTCAAAACAGCTGACTTTCTCTCTATGACATCAGCTGGGCAGTATCTTGGAGGTAGCAAGTAGACCTGGCCTTTGGGGTCACATTGTCTCCCACAGGACAAGGTTCTATTTGGAGGGCTGCATCCAAACTAGGGCTCACCTAATATCTGAGATTGAGGTGAGTGGTGGGCTGAGGGTCTGTGCTTTAGAGATGGAAGGATCAAGAATCGGGCAATATGGGGAGGGGCCAGCCCCTAGCCTTGTCCCTCTGGGAGCCTCTATTGACTCACCTCCTCATCCATGAATGAATGAACAAAGCATACCAGAGAGACTGCAAATGCCATGTCTGCTAACAGGTAGGATCTGCAATAAAGGCCATGCTAGGAGGATGCTGTTCGCAGATAATGGAGTTTCCAATTGAATAAAAATGAGTTATACAGGTTAAGCATTGCACTCTGACTGATAAATTCAGCTCTCTCAGGTGCCCACTATCCCTCAGGGAGCTGACAGTAGATAGCGTGCCAGTTGTTGTGTGGTGCACAGCCCACACCACAGGATGAGGTGATTCTTGTGGGAGGGTGCATGATGACACATAATGGATGATATAGGATTCAAGGAGGTGACAGAATAATGGGGAAAGACGTCATGTGGCAGTGGCAGAGGAGGGGGGCATGGGAGTACGAGGAGCAGAAGAAAGCCAGGTCTGTCAAACACCTGTTGAACACAACCAGCAACCCGGGCTGGATATTCACAGAGCCTCTCACGGTCCCCAGTGAGGACCCACCCAGGGCCAGGTCACCAGGGAACATCCAGTTGTCCATTTTGTCCCATTTTTGAGAGAGACTAAAACTCAGAGTTTCTGTATCACTTCTTCCACCTCTTTAAAAAAAAATTCAAGTTACATTTTATTTATTGTGTGTGCACACCTATGTGCATGCCATTTATTGTGTGTATACACATACATGTGCATGCCATAGTGTATGTGTGGAGGCTGGAGGACAGCTTAGAGAGACTGATTCTCTCTGTCTACCATGTGGGTCCCAGGGATCAAAGCCAGGCTTGGCAGCAAGTGTCTCTACCCTCCGAGCCATCTCACCAACCCACCAATTCTTTTAAACTGAGAAGTTGGTCATGGTGTCAACCTGGGGGTTGGATTGAGTGCTACAAAGGGACTCAGTGCGCAACTGTGTGCAACTATCTACTCGTTAGTCCAGCATGCCTCTGAGCTCCTGGCTGTTGTACAACATTTCCTTGTTCACCCTGTCCGGCCTCTCAGACAGGTGTGGCTTGGATGCAGCTTCTCTTGTACAGCCACTGTGATACCACAGGTATCTCAACATGTTCGGTACAGGGGCTTCCTGGCTGAGCCAGTGACCAGCGTTCCAACAAGGGACAGGAGGCCATGTGAAGGCCAGCAGAGGAGGAGGTGTGCAGTCACGCGCTGAGGGATGCCTGACCACCAGGAGCTGAGAGAAGGCAAGACCCTCTCTAGAGCCTCAGAGGGATACAGCCCCACAGCACCTTGATCCAGGTGCCTGAGCTGGCAGAGGACAAAACCCAGCTACCCCCAGCAGCCAGGGCTTTGGTCATGGTGTCCCCAGGGCAGTGCTATCCCAGGACACTCTTCCCTTTGCACCCTATGGTGCCCACTCTCACTTCCCACACCACATTGGCCTAAAGTGGCTTAAGGTCCCAGTTGCTCATGTGACATGCGCCTATGTGATGGCAGGTGTCACTCTGCAGTCTTGACAAGCACACAGACACTGAGTCCCGGACCACAGTCACAAGCAGGGTTTCTAACGCCCCCTTCTCCGTATGAGAAACAAAGATCACGGGTGATCACTGCCAGTCACACCCCCAGGTACAGCACACCCTGCAGAGAGTAACAGCTGGGGACCCTGGTCATCGGAGGAGGCCTTTGCCGAGTCAGGAAGCTCCCTGCTCCTCTGCCCAGCTCCTGCCCAGGGTCAGCAGGAGGGACAAACTCTTTCTTGGCAGCGTGGGACAAGGAGCCAGCTCTGGCCCCAAGCCTCTGACATGGCTTTCCCCATAGAGGTCACTTGCTAGGCAAAAGATACTGTCCTCCGAGGCATCCTTTGCTGAACAAACATGAGAAACCCCAGGACCGAAACTCGGAGGTGCTCAGCCCTTGTGGATGTCTTGAGCTTACACAGGCCTGCTCTGGTCTAAGAAGCAAGCAGGGACAGGTCCCTGCCTCCATGGACCACAGGATCCTAATCTATCCTATAGGGATAGATAGATTGCTCCTGTAATAGATGTCTTGCATACCTTCTGGCCTGTGACCACAGGATGGGGATGCTTCTTCACCTCCTGGTCACAGGGTCCCCTTGGTTTCTCATTTGAGCCCAATCCTTCCCCTGAATGAGAAGTAGTACCTAGAATTTCTTGATCTAGAATTTCCCACAAGGTCCATCCCTCTTACGCCTGATGGCTTGGCCTATCAGCAGAGACCATCTCTGGAAACCTCCAGAGCCACAGCCCCACCCAGCCTTAGGTGCTCTCTGCTCTGAATCCCCACAGGATGTCCATGTGTTCATGACCCCCAGCCCTTACCAGCCAGTGTTGAACTCCACGTGGGCATCGAAGAAGCCGACGATGGGCGCCGTGGCCACCTTCCAGCCCTGCAGCCGGGCACGGATCAGACCTTCCCGGCGGCTATTGCGAACAACCTTCACGAGGCCCGGGTACCTTTTGTGAACGTACTGGTCCAGGTTGAACTTGAGTTCCACTGAAGGGGAAAGAGACGTGTGTTGGCATGCTACGCTGGCAAGAGCCCAGGCCACGACTGGGACGTGTGAGTCCTGCTCCCAAATTGGAGTTTCAAAAGGTACTGTGAGGCCACATTAGGTGAGATCCCACATGCTGGCAAGACTATGAGAGGACAAAACCCCAGCCCTGTGAAGCTGGTACTCCAGTGGGAAAGGGAGCAAAGGGGGAACCGAGAACACCTCAGACAGACCACAGTGATAGAGGCAGTATAAGCAGCAGGACCAGCCACTGAGCTACAAACGGGAATGAAGACCCTGTGCAGATGAGGGGGCAGCCAGCAAGGTCCCTCCACACTAGGGAGCCGCTTGGTCATAATGAGATAGGACACTGATACTGCCGCAATATGGAGGGGCGGTCGCACACCAGCCACTTACAGATGGATGTGGTTCGACCGTCTTCATGAAATGCCTATGGGTGTCAAGTCCACAGAGGGACAGAAGGAAGCTGTCGGCAGCTGGGACAGGTAAAGAATTGGTTTCTGTGACAATGCATGGTGGCTGGTGCCTGTGATCCCAGAACTCAAGCAGGTGAGGCAGGAGGATCTCAGTGAGTCTGAGATCAGCTTAGGCTGTGTGATAAGTCCCAAGCTAGTCTGGGCTTCAGGATGAGGCTCAAAAGACCACACACACACACACACACACACACACACACGAGTTCTGAGGTAGAGGTGGTGGTTGGATATCCTCAATATCATTGAACCACGTACTTGAAAATGGCTAAATGAGGGAGTTTCTAGATTGGGTTAGTTGAGGTGGGAGGCCCATCCTAACTGTGGGCAGCACCACCCACAGGCAGGAGTCCTGGACTAAATAAAACAGGAGAAACTGAGCTGAGTACCAGTATTCATTTTTTCTCTGCTTTCTGAATGTGGATGTGACCAGCTGCCTCACGCTCCTTCGGCCATCCCTTCCCCATCATGATGGACTATACCCTCAAACTGTGAACCAAAATAGACCTTCCATAAGTTGATTCTGTCAGGTGTAAGTAACTAATGCTGGCCCACTGGTAGCAGCCTTGAGAAGAAGAGGCACAAGGAACTGCACCCCAACAACACAAAAACAGAGCGAAGGGTTACAGCCCGGAACCCCTTGTGTTGCTGCCAACAGAGGACGAGAGGATGCTTTCCCTGGCCGTACCTCCAGGCTGTTGCCTCAAAGCTTAGCAAGTCAACTCTATGGCTTCAAGACCCTAGTTAGAAGCCCTTGGCTGGGGCAGCCACAGGAGTCTACACACCCCAAGAGCCGGTCCACCGCTGCAAAGCTGTGCGCTCGACATTGCTGCCCTTCGCGGGCACGCGGCCCACTCACCGTTGTCACTATTATCATCCACCAAGATGACTTCCTTCAGGAGCTGGGAGGGTGTGTGGTTGACCACGCTGTGTACAGAGCGCAGGATGACGGACAGTGCCTCGTTGACGAAGATGAAGACCACAGAGATCTGGGGAAGGTCTTCGGAGTGTGTCATCTGTCGGCACCTGTGGAGGCATGGAGGTCATCAGGGGGTGCAGCAGGCAGCGGGGACTGGGGTGGTCCCTATGGGAGGCCACCCTGGCAGGTTCTAGACCCTGCAGCCAGCAGAAGAACAGCAATCAGTAGAAATCGAGAAACACTACCAGAGGAAAGAGCCAACCGTTTTTGAGGGAGACCAGCTCCCTCTTTTTCCCCCAGGGTACTCTTGAGGAAGGAGAAGTGAGAAATATGTAGCTAGGAATAGATAGAAACAGGATAGCTCGGGAGGGCATGGGTCAAAACCCATGGCCCCTTCTGTCTCTACTAAAGGGCTTTTAAAGAAACACCAAGGGGTGGAGCAAAAGACCTCCCCCCAGCACAGCCAAATGCAGACTATCCCATGGTAACCATGCACATGGGCAAGCCATCCCCTAATGCAGCCCTGCTGTGTAAAGCAAGCTCAGATCTCACTAGGAAGCTTTTGTGGACTCCCACATCGTTTCCTTTTGGAAGCTGCAGTTTCTCACATGCTGAGCCTGCGCCCATCCATTTCAGCCTTTCCTACTACAGGAGGCTTAGCTGGGCACTCCAGGAACCACTGGGTAGGGAGAGGATAGGAACTCATGAGGTCTATTGGAGGGAGCTTTGCTGCCCGGGCCTGATACTGTCCCCTAAGTGTAGTTCCAGTAGTGTCCATGGTCTCAGAGCAGGAGGAACAGGATTTGAACCCTAGATAACTGGAGAATCTTGTTCAACCAGCTCTTGTCATCCAAGGTTCATCCAGGCAGACAGTAACATTCAGCCCAGAACAGCTGGGTGCACATGTTTAACAAGGACTGCTAAATTGAGGGGAGTGTGCAGGAGCCACCTGGCTGTTGGGAACCAATGTTCTGGGGCACCACAAGAGTCCAGTGTGAAAGACTTAGGGGGGAACCTCATGCCTCTGGGCATGCTGAGGGAAGGACAAAGCAGAGAGAACCAGGGCTCTGTGGTTGGAATCCAGGACCAGAGACAGAGAGCCTTGTAGTGGGGCGAGGGTGTTGTCAAAGCCATACTTCGAAGAGCAACAAACATGGCTGACAAATACATAAAGGTGTGAAAGACAAAAACCAAGGGAGTAGAAGCAGGAGGATCAGGATGCAAGGTCATCCTTGGCTACGTTGCAAGTTCTAGCCAACCCGAGTGTGCCGGCTTAGTTTTATGTCAACTTGACACAAGCTAGAGTTATCTGAGAAGACTGAACCACAGTTGGGAAAATGTCTCCATAAGATTGGCCTGTAGGCAAGACTATGGGGTATTGTCTTGATTAATTACTGATATGAGAGGACCCAGGTCACTGTGGGTGGTGCCACTCCTGGGCTGGTGGTCCTGAGTGCTATAACAAAGCAGGCTGAGCAAACCATGGAGAGCAAGCCAGTAAGCAGCACCCCTCCACGGCCTCTGCATCAGTTCCTACCTCGAGATCCCTGCCCTGCTTGAGTTCCTGTCCCAACTTCCCTCAGTGCCGGGCTATTACCTGAAAGTGTAAGATGATATAAACTTCCCCCCACCCCCAAGTTACTTTTGGTCACAGGAACAGAAACTCTAAGGTACTGGGATATATAAGACCCCGTCCCAACCCAGGGGCTGCACAGATGGCTCAGTAGTTAAGAGCACTGGCTGTTCTTCCAGAGGACCCAGGTTCGATTCCCAGCACCCACATGGTGACTTACAACCATCTGTAACTCTAGTTCCAGGGGAGTTGACACCCTCTTCTGGCCATCAAAAATACCAGGAATGCAAGTGACGGACAGACATATACATATATGCATGCATATATGCACATATATACAGGCAAAACATCCGTACACATAAAATCCAAATAAGAAAAGGTGGGAGGGAGGGGGAGAGGGAGGGAGGCAGGTAGGTTGGTCAGGTGGCTTATACTTGCAATCCCAGTACTAAGGAGGATGAGGCAGGAGGATCACTATGAGTTTGAGGCTAGCCTGGATACATAGTGAGTTCCAGATCAACCTGGAATAGAATGAGACCCTATCTCAAAACAACAAAGAAGAAATGGATAAAAAGAGGAAATGAAACTCAGGTAATTGTGTGAAAACAAGGGATGGGACTCACTGAAAGCTGCTGGATGCTTCCTTCCTTAAAGTGGAAAAAGCTGTTCAGTTAAACACACCTACATTTGTGCTACAGGATACGCTTGGTGGGTGAACGGGTAGCAAAAGTAGACAGAGGTGGAACAACACCGGGCGTGAGGGTAGATAACACCGAGGGAAACAAAGCCGTCACAAGCCGTCATTATTAAAGTGAGGAAAGGCTGGAGAAGAGCTAGGGGGTCTGACCATGATGCAGCAGCAGCAACACACCGAAAGCACTGGGGATGGGGGCAGGAGTCTGCAGGAATTACACACGTCCCTAATGCTTCCAGAGACTGTTTTCGTTTTATTCTCAACAGCTAAAGGCACTTGACAAGTCTGATAACATGAGTTATCAACCCCAAGACCCACAAAGTGTAAGGGAAGAAATAGTTTTCGCAAGTTGTCCACTGACTTCCAGACGTGTGCTGTGGCATGCATGCCCCCCCCCAAGCCCACAAATCAACAAATAGACAAATAAATAATGTAATTTAAAATTCTGTATATGTAAGAAAAGAAAATCATAGGGGTGCACAAACAGGCGGCCTCCTCCTCTTCACAGCCACGTGGGGTTTGGGGGGGTCTCTCCTTAACTAATCACATCCATAGTAGCTCTGCTTCCAAATGAAGCGGCGGAAGTCCTGTAGGTTAATATTTCAAACTGAATTTGTGGACACAGATCAGTCTGTGACACTAGGAGCCACAACGCTCATTCCACATTCAGACTGAGTTAGAGTCCAAGGGGTTGAGTCACCTGAGAACACGGACAGCATTTGCTCACCATCTACTCTTTGTGGACTCAGCCTTTTCTCTCAAGAGTCCCCCAAATACCCGTTAGAGATGAGGACCCTTTCCCTCAGCCGCAGGGATTCAAACCCAAAGTCACCAGCGTCAGGAGAGGAGCATGGAATGGATGTCCTGTACATAGCATAGTAAAGGACTCAGCCTTCCCCAGCAGTCACCTCCTTCATGGCCAGGCTGCACACATGCCTGCGTGACGTTCAAGGGACAACCGCTGAGCAGCACCACATTGATATGGACTGCGTGTGCTTAACCATGGAGATTTCATCACTCAGACAAACGCTTCCTGACAAGAAAACCTCAGTCCATTTACCCATGGAGGGAGAAAGTTGGAACGTACAATTTCATGAACTTGCAAAGCATGTAAAACAGAAAGCATCAGCAGGCTTTCAGGAGCTGGAGCCACACAGAAGGAACCCCATAGCTCCACGGGGAAGGGGTGCAGCTGTTTTTTGCACCCTGTCTACAGGCCGCTGTGTCACTGAGTCCCTTATCCATGGTTTGCTCTTATTGTTGCTACAGTTCCTTCCTGGAGGAGGGATGTGGGAAGTAAATCATGTCTACTTCTCCTAAGGACCCAACAACAAACAGGCACAGTGCCACCAGAGTTCAGCTGGGGAAGCAATTGGGTTTTCTTACAGAGCACAGGCGAGGAGTTATTTATAGGGGTGTGAGGGCTGCCCTCAAAAGGCCACACCAGAGTCGTTAGCCAGCAGGGATGTTGATTTTCCCATAGCTTCACAGATGAAGCCTCCCCTAGTCTTCCCTGCCCTGTATATTTTAGCCCCTTCCCGAGGCCACATGCAATTAGAGTAGAATGCTATACAACAGGTGACAGGGAGACTCTAGATGCTCAGGTGACCCTCTTGTAATCATCCCTACCCCTCAAAGAGGGGATGTAAACAGTCAACAACCCCAGCTGGGATCATCTTTTGCAAGTGAGACAGTGGCTGGTTTGCTTTGGGGATAGTTATATGTACAACACTCACCCAGCCACATGGACCTCATGTCCATGTCCCTCACCCATGTCCTCTGTCAGGGTCTTCTCTCCACTAGTCCTTCATGAGAGAATGATGGTGGGCATATAGGCCAATACCATTTGAGCATCTGCAAATCACTGCCAGGTGCTGTAGAGAGGCAGTGGCTGGCTGGGTCAGGAAGGACTGTACCAATTCTCCTTTTATTTCTGGGTTAGTTGGCTGGAAGTCCATGGATTTGGCCATTGGGCACATGCCCTGTTCCAAAGAACCTTCCACCAGCAAGAACTGGTTCATTAGGGTGTGTGCTTTGAGAGTGTCCTGATTCTGGCCCTCGGCCTAGCAAGGGCAGCTGAGAGGAATAGTGCCTACCTCCCCGGTTCCTGGTCCCCGGGGCTTGGTCTCTGCTCACTGCCTTCCCTTTGCATGCTGGTTGCTTTCCCCTACTGGTTATAGCAACCTTCCTCTTAACAAGCACATTGCCTTCATTGAGAAGGCCAGGCTTTCCTCACACTCTCCATCCACTGGTCTGGGAAGTGGGCACAGGCCACTGAACTCCTGGTCACCTGCAGAAGAGCCAGGGTCTCCCAGGAGTGGAGGAGTAATGGCCCCTCCCCAGAAATATCAATGCCTGCCAAGCAGAAGCAAGAGATGGTGTGCAAGAGGAGACAATGCCCCCACTTGCTAGAACCTGGTCTCATGGTTAGAAGACCCCTAGGAAAGATGGTGGGAAATATCTTCATACTGTAATTACATCCAAGAAAGACAGAGACGGAGATAAAGACAAACTAACTAGAAAGACAGAGAGAGAAAGAGAGGCAGAGACAGAGACAGGGGGAATGCAGAGAAATAAAAACAGACAAGCAGAATAGTGTCATGCAGTCCTTTCCACCTGACAAATACAGAAACGAGTAGCTGCTGGCTCACACACCTCACATCCTTCCTCACATACACCCCTGAGTTTTTGCTATTTGTCTCATCTCCCAGCTTCCCTATCCCATTTTGAATCAAGTTGGTTTTTTTTTTTTTTTCACTAAAAAAGGTAATAGGATATCCTCTCCAGCAAGCTCAGATATGACACAGAGCTGAACCCATTCCACCCCCAGTTCTGTCCCCTCCTTAGGGGCTCTGGTGTAGGTCTGACAAATATCCTTGCTACTCTCTGTGTGTTACAGAGTTATATGTCATGTGCCCTCGAGGTACCTTGTCCCTCTTCAGACAAATGATGACTTTACAATATGGAGTCAGTGTGGTACTCTGGACTGAAGGTGTGAAGTGTTCATGAGGTAATATCTCAGGCCACCCTGTGTCCCCTCTTAACCTTGGGTTCTCTAGAGGTGCTGTGCAGGCTGAGATAATGCTCACGACTGCTCAAGACCCCAGGACTCCAGTGTCACAGAGGAAAAGAATAAACTGTACCACGGCCCCGGAGTAACTCAGTGTACATGAGCCAGAGGCTCCTCCCAACATCAATAGCATCCATCATGTCTGTCAAAGAGGAATAAACCAGATCTTAGGTTTTCTCATGGCTGGCCACACTGCCTTTCTGGCTTGCTGTGCACCAGGAGGTGGTTGCTATGTCTTGTTCCCAAACCTGGGCAGAGTGCAGTGTTGTCCCCAAGCAGAATAAAGCACCGTGTTCAACCATGAGGACGGATAGGCAGCAATCAACCAACTAGCGGAACACATGGGTTCACTGTGGACATTGTCTCCTCCCATTGTTGGAATACAGAGGGGTTTCTGCAAACCCGTGGCTGAGCATGAGCTGGATGAGGACAGTTGAGGTTGAGGCTGGGAAGTGCACTAAAGGGACCGCATGCTGCAGAGATTCCTGCTTGTGACAGGGAGATGGGGAATCCTGCCACAGAGCTGGCAGGAACAACACACTTGCCAAGGACCGGAGCACCTCTCCTCAGATGCCCAGATCACTGGTGCTAACGGAAATGCATGGGGCTGCCCCTTGGGCCCTGGAGAGATAAGCGTGGATGACAGGAAGCGAAGTGGTGGTAAGGCCCTGAGAGCCACTCACTGCGAGACAGCAGGACACATGTCTCATGCTGAGCTGAGCCTCAGCCGACAGAAAGTTGCTCATTTGGAAACAATGCCTTCATTTCTGGGAATATTGTGTGGGGAGGTTCTTAGAGGGCTGGTCCTTGGGGACAGTGTTGCTGCCACGCTTGCATGGCAGCGTCCTGCCTTGCTGTGTGTGAAACACACGCTCATCCACGCAGAGCTCACACGTGAGTTCAAAATCCTCAGCTAGGCAGCCGTCTGTGCTCCTGCCTTCCCACTGCCATCTAAGAAGCAGGGGAGTAGTGACTCCCCACGAGCCAAAAGCAAGGAGACCCTAAGGATCCAGAGTCCATCCATCCACCCATCCATGTTGCTGGAGGCAAGACTGCCCTGCAATATACCTACACATATGCATACACACACAGGTACACACACATATTTGCACAGATGAGCACACACATGTGCACACTTGCATATATGCACGTCTACACTCACACACGTATGCATAGTATTTTGCCTGGATACCCAGACACATCCCACAAAGACACCTCCAGTTGGCCTGTGACTGACCTGTGGAGGCACATACATTTTGCACAGTGTCTGTTGCTGGAGTTATGGACACACACATTCCTCAGACACACTTCCATGTGCAAAGACTAAAAGTCACCAGAACCAAAAGCTGAAGGCAAGCCCACATACTCTGCTCCCATCAGCCCTCTTCTCACAGGCCCAGAAAAGTGATACGAACTCCCTTTTGGAGACATAGAAAACACCTCAACCACATGTCAGAAGCAAGACACACAAATGTACATAGACACATGCAGGGCCCTTTCACACTGCCCACTCTCGAAGGGAGACAGGAAGGGACCTCAAGCTGGTCAGAGAGTCACTGCCTGAGAGGACTAGCCACTTGGAGACAGGCAGCCTCCGCTAGCCCCACAGGGCTGTACGTATGTCCCCTGTCCTCCAGGCAGTGACAATCTTCAAACCATTCCTGGGTCACTGGTGCTGGCAGATCTCCCAGGTCCAGGTGACACATTATGCTCTGGGCCAGCTCAGCTCTTAGTGTCCTCTGCTGACTTTCAGCAACTGTGCCAGGCTCTCTACAGGGGCTGTGGGTGCTTAGGGGGCCCTGGTCAGAGGTCACACAGCAGGAAAGGGGAAGGCTGGACCACAGGGCTATGGAGGTTGAGGGCTTACCACAGCTGATGTAATCTGTGTCCAACTCTGCCTAGGGCCAGCCCTGTGCTCTGTGGGCCCACCCCACCTCCAGTGGTCCACATTTAAGGATGCAAGAACAATCAATGGCTTTCACTGTCAGGTTAGGTTTCAGGGACAGGTCTGGAGCACCAGAGAACAGTTGATGGGTTGGCTCTTCTGCAGGGCCTTCCGGCTGTCCTGCACGCACCCCACCAGAGTGTAGACCTAGGAGGGGAGAACTGGTAAGGACTAGCTGTGCAGTCAGGACAAGGCCTTTCTGTCCACAGCTCTATGTCTAGTAACAAACCAGAGTCAGGAGTGGTGGCACATACCTGTCATCCCAGTACTTGGGAGGCTGAGGCAAGAGGATTGTGAATTTCAGGCCAGCCTGGACCACACAAGGAGACCCTCCAGAAAACCAACACCAAAAAAAAAAAAAAAAAAAAAAAAAAAACTGAAAAAATCATGGCACTACAGAACACAGGTCATAGGTCATGTCTTCAGAGAACCCCAGTTTCCCTGACATCTTCAGTGTCCACAACTCCTGCCTTCCTCATGAGCACCAAGAGCACCAGGGGATGGGGGTAGGTAGGGTTTGTCCAGTAGACAGTGCAGATCTATCTGCCAGCTTGGATCCAAGAAGCCAGCTCAGCCTTCCGTTTGCCATGCACTCAGTCTGCACTTATCGGAGCTGACAGCCAAGCTGTTCCTAGCTCAGACGATGAATATGCATGGAGACTGCAAACATGAGACAAGGGACATCATGGCTGTGGCTTCTGGGGAAGGTTGTTCGTTTTGATGACACTGTTTAATTTGGATTTACCGGCCTCCTTTCATCATCCCAGGGGCAGGCTTGGTAATCAACATCTATGTGATACACTTTGTGCCATAATTAAAGCTGCCGCTTAATTAGAAAAGCCGTCCACCCCCAGACAAAAGGAGTCCAAGCATGGTTCCGACAAGGAAGCATGAGAACTCACTGGAGTGGATGGTGCTGCCTGTGGGTGCTGGGACACTCTCACACATGTGCACACACACACACACACACCTGCAGCCCGGTTTCTGATGGTCACCTCTGCCAGTCCTGCAGGCAGGCTCTGGCCATGATGTGGGTGAAGCCCTTGAGGAAGTCACAGCAAGAAAGCTTTGAGAGAGCCTAGCCTGAGTTTGCAATGCTCAATTTCCCCACTTAGCTACCCACGGACACCTGCCACCAAACACCAGGTGTTTGTTGGCTGAGCAGGCAAGGCTCACAGACACCACTGCCATCGCAGCCCACGTGTTCGCCTTGGCGTTCTGCGCCGGACACCCTGTTGCTGACTGCACACAATAGCCTCTAAGCTTACGGCTCAATACAATCGCCATTTCTTGCCGTGGTTCTGGGGGGCAGGAATTTGGAGGCCTCCACAAAGATTCTAGGTTGGGGGCTGTCATGTTATACAGTCACATAGGGGACCCCTGAGAGGTATGGGTGTCTCTCCAAGCATCATCTAAGAGCCTACCCTCATCACCTTGCCCATCAGCCTGCACGCTGGGACGCCCCACTTACTCCTTCTTTATTTCTCAACAGCTCCACCATGTTCCTGGCTCAGTTTCCCTGGGCTGCTTCCCATCATGCTTATGCTCTGATACACATGCCTGGCACACATGCCTCACCTGAAGTGGAGCTTCTGCCTTACCACATGAAACTAGACATGAGGAGAAATGGTCCAAGAGCTGAGTGATAAGTGCTGAATACATTTGTCCTTGGTTTACTCACTGGGATGGGGAATGTCCAGCAGGGAGAGAGAGCTCCTTGTCCCTTGGCAAGACAAGTGGGTGACATTCTGATACAGGTGGACTGTCCACATCAGGACCCAATCCATACTCCCCATAATTCCTCCTCGCCCTCCCAACCTAGGTCGGGAGGCTATAAGAAAGAATATAACAGGTCTCACCAGGTTCCGTCAAAGCATGTCAGAAACCTCTGTGCAACCCCAAATTTGAAGGCAGCAGCAGCTAGCTCCCTGGGTCTGTCTCATGATGATGTAAATAATTCAACTTCTGAATTTCAGAAAATGCCCAAAAATAAAAGAATCAGGCATGAAAAATACAGGTTATTTTGGGACTTAAGAAATAGCACAGCTACCAGGATCTCCCTGGAGCTGCAGTCTCTGCTCCACACTCAGAGGAACACCCAAGCTCAGGCACCATCCTGGGAGCTGCTTCAAGCACAGCCCCCAGATAACTGTTCCAGATTCTGGGCCTTCACAGCCACCTGGGACCCTGGGCTTTGACCATCTTACTACCTAAGCCCATGCACAGAGCAAGGTGGAGGTGGAGAATGAAATCTTCAAAAGCAGCCTGAAGACCGGGACTCAGAGGAACTTGGTGGGTGGTGGGGGTGGTCCACTCCTTTTTTTCTCCATCACTGCACCCACTGCTCTGATGAGGCACCTCCCTGACCTTCTTGTTCCATCCTCTTCCTGGCCCCACCCTCCTCAGAAAGCTCCTTGACACAGTTCTAGTCTTGGGTCCACTGGGCAGTAGAAGGACTGCAAACAGACTCACCACTCATGTACCTTCACCAGGCCCCTCGAGGCACTCTGGCAGCATGCTGAACCCTGAACTCAGACATCAGGGAGCTGCTGAGAGTTTCCCTGTCTAGGCCTCCTGTCCTGGTAGTCTGTGATGGAGCCCAAGAGCAGCCAGCTTTCTGCTGCCAACTCAAAGCCTTGATGTCATGGATGCTGGGCCTGGCTAATCCTCCTACCAAGTGTTCGTTCAAGCTCAGCTCTGGTCAGGTCCCTGTGTGCTTCTGGAATGACATAATACTCAGGTACCCGAGTCCATCTGAGCATTTATGTGTGTGTGTGTGTATGTGTGTGTGTGTATCTATATCTATATATATATAGATATAGATACACACACACACAGCTACAGCTGCACTCACATAGGTAGCCCAGCCACCTCCAGCCTGCCAGCCTCTGAGTCCAATGGGAAAGGGGACTGATCCAGTGGCTGGGTGTCAAAAGGATGCATACAGCAGACATCAGAGGGGCAAAAGAGAGACAGTAAGAAAGAGTTAGAGAGATTGAGGGAGACAGAAATAAACAGAAAAAGAGAGAGACAGAAATTTAGAAAGATTGAGGGGGACAGAGAAGAGACACAAAGAGAGACAGAGGGATCAAGGGAGAGACAGAGACACAAAGCGACGGGTCCATCTGCAGCCTTGCACTCCTGGACAGCAGAATCCCACCTCCAGTCCTCAGCTGCTGAGGCCAGGCTGCTCACCTCTTGGGCCTGTAGTCGGGGATGGTCCTATCCAGGGAGATGCGGTCACTGAGCTGTGCATTGTACCCAAACTCCTCGAACTTGCCCTCGGCCTCTTGGCTATCATCCTGCAGAGTGGCAGCCACTCCTCCCTGGCCCAGGCCACCTGGCCCCTCCACCAGCCCGATGGGCTTTGCGAGGCCTGGAGAAGACAAGAAAGGACAGGTCAGCAGATGCTTGAGGTCGCTCCCAGCACATGCAGCCCAACCCCAGTGTGTTCCGGAAGAGACACAAAGCTGGCAAGGTTGTGGGAAGGTGTCACACATAAGTGAGGGCAGTGTGGCTACTCTATATGACACCAGGATGGTAAGAGTAAGTCACTGTGCATTCACAACAGAACCCCAGCATCACAGGAAGGTCCAGTAGGACCCTTCACCTCAGCCACAAGTCCTGTACCATTATCAGTTCACCATTGTAAAAGATCATTATAAAAGTTCACCAGAAGGAGATGCAGAGGCCAAGACTGTGAACTCTCTGGACTCTATGTGCACTCTTTCTTTAATCCTGAAGTTGTTATAAAGGGTAAGTCAGGGCCAGAGAGATGATGGCTCAGAGGGTGAGGGTGCTTGCCACCAAGCCTGATGACCTGAGTTCAATCCCCAGAAACCACATGGTGGAAGGAGAGAACCGACTCCTGAAAATTGTCCTCTGAGTTCCACCTGCATGCTGTGGCATACATAAGCATGCATACACACACACACACACACACACACACACACACACACACTAAACAAACAATGTAATAAAATCTAAAATAGGGTTGGGGATTTAGGTCAGTGGTAGAGCGCTTGCCTAGCAAGTGCAAGGCCCTGGGTTCGATCCTCAGCTCAAAAAAAAAATTCTAAAATAAAGAGTAAAGTTAATTAATATATAAAGATTTAATTGTAAAGAACTAAAATAAACGTTTTAGTACAAAGTCACTGTCCCCACCCTGGGCATGGGTAGTGTTTGTCTTCCAGACCAATTACAAATTGCTGCCACATACAGTTTCACTCTGAGACCACAGGTGATCACTCAGGGAGCAGAGGAAACAGGGCATTGGAGAAGGGAAGCCGGTGAAGAGGGGCAAGGTCTCTGCAGAAAGCCAGGACAGAGCCTGCTCTGCTCAGAGTCTTAGATGGGGCAGGGGCTATGGAGCCAGGGAACCCCAGCTAGGGAAGGTTCTCAGCTGTCAGTGGACATGGCTCAGAGCATTCCTCCTAGAGGGGCTGTGGTCCAGGGCAACAACCACAAGCAGAGATAGTACCCTTTGCTCGCCTTGGTGGAGATCCAGCCAGGTATTATGAGGTGTGAACCTCCATACTCCAAATAGTCAGGGGGGTTTTCTACTCAGTCCAGGCTCCTGGACCTCTGTGTGTTCTGGAACATTCCATTTTAATTGTTCAAACATAAACGTTGATGTTTGTATAGGACTGAAGGATATGCATTGAATATAAAATTGAAAAAGTATGAGACACATTACTTCACACGCTTATTTTTATCTTAATGTTGCAACATATCTAAAAATCATGCCTTAGACATGGGGCTCTCCTGGGCCAGCCCAGGCTGGCCTAGAACTCACTATGTAGCCCTGGATGGCTCCCTCCTGCCTCACCACCACATCTGGCAAAATTCTACTGTTTTTAAACATACACTTTGTGCCTTTCATTTTGAAAGGGAAAAGACAGGCAACTCCCAGGGGTAGACACGCGGCAGCTTCCAAGCAGGCAGGAGACCAGCCCTGACACCCTCAGAGCAATTGTCCTCAGATCTTGCTGCCTGGCTGGAGGGTGGCTGGGGGTGTTCAGGGGGTGCCAGTACCCAGCTTTGGGGATTCACTTATAAAAGCAAAATATACACTTGATACACTATTCAGTCAATCCAGAATACATCACCTGAGCTCGCCTGCCTGCAAACCCCACTCTTCAAAGCACTAACCTCTTGTTGGCCTGATGCATTCTTTCCATATTACAGCCAGTACGTGAGCATTGTAGCCGTGATAGCCGTATGGATCTGGTTCCTTCTTTGTGAGCCAGAGACAAGTCCCAGGGCTCCTCAGTGTGAAAAATGAGTAGAGTCTGTTTCCACCTCCGCCCACGTCCCCTCCCCTGCACCACCTTCCCCCAATTGTTCTCAACTCTGTTGTATTTTTAGCGATTCTGGTGGTTGCCCTTGTGACTTCAAGAGGAATGCTGAAGGCTCTATTTCTGAGAGCATCAACTTTCGCCATGTCCCTCGATGCCCAACGTGTAAGATAAGAGACATGCAGGCTTCTTGCCCATGGCTCCACAGTGTCCCTCAAGGGTGTTTGCAACAGCCCTATCATGCTCTGCAAACACAAGCAAGATTCCGTGAGATCTTAAAACAAGAAATGGATCCTATTTATCCTGTGAAATTACATGAACAGAACTCACTGGTGAGCCCAGCACTGAGAAACCCACCAGGATCAAAATGTCATTCCATCACTAACCAACCTCAGGCTACATAATGAAGAATTTTCAAATATCAAGGCAATGTTGATTTTTATCACCAATGTTCCAAATTCCCAGAATCACACACACACACACACACACACACACACACACACACACACACACACACACTCACACACACACACACACACACACACACACTTTGGTTGCTTTGTGTTGTATCACGACCCGCCATCTTGCTCTGGCATGGGTGTGCAAGTGTGGCAGTAACAGTGTGTGTTGGCACACGCTCTGCAGGCATGTCCACTGCCTCCTTCTCTATAGCACCCCTAGGAGGTCCGTCTATGAGGCACTTCAATGTGTAGGCACTTCAATCTGAGGCGCAGAGTCAAATAACACAGCCAAAGTCACGGTGTTAGAAAGCACATGACCACACCCAGGCAGCAAAGCTGGAAACAGTTGGTCTCCATGCTGGATGCCAGGCTCCTCACTGCAGAGCGGGGACAGGTGGTAGAATCCTAGGCAATTCTCAGCACCCTCATGGAGGGACCCTTTTACTTCCTACATAATCTGTATTGTCTTGCCCAGTCACCATCCGTGGAAACCTTCTTATGCTCAGCCTGGGTAGGCTCTCTCATTTTGTGAATTCCACATCTCCTTAGGTCTGGGACTTGCTTTTTACTTGACAGAAAAATATTACCAAATCATATTTCATGGGTATATGAAAATATGGAAAGAGCATTTTCTAAGCTATAAGGCAGTTGAAAAACGTTTTTTTCCTCCTTAGGAGTGGCAGATAACTTTGCTGGATATAGAGTTCCTAAGCTTCTCCTGCTCACCCAGTTCCAGGACAGAGTTCCAGCACAAGAAACGCTTTTCCTTCTACAGGTTTTAATTCTCATTCATACTCTCTCTGTCTGTCTCTATCTCTCTGTCATCTCTGCCTTTGTCTCTCTGTCTCTCCTCTAGCTGTCTGTCTGTCTCTCCCATCTGGAGTTTATTATGGTCATGTTCAGCCTTCAGGAAATATTTCATTCTGGGAGATGTGTTCTGTTAACTGTGAGATTATATTTCTGTCTGCCTTCCAACTTGTTCTTCTATAACTGCCTTTAACTATTTGTCTTTTTAAAAATATTTTTATATTTTATTGTATTTGTATCTATGTGTATGTGTCTATGTCTGTGTGGATGTGTACCATGTATTTGCAGGTACCAGTGGAGGCCAGAAGAGGGCATCAGATCTTCTGGAGCTGGAGTTACAGGTGGTTGTGAGTCACTGGGTATGGGTGCTGGGAACAGAGCTTGGGTTCTCTGGAAGAGCAGCAGCACCCTCACCACTGAGCCCCCCAGCCCTGGAACTTCCCTAAATGAAGATTCCTCCTCTTGCCTCTTCCTCCTGCTGATACCACTTCTTTTTTTTTTTTTTTTTTTTTTTTTTTTTTTGGTTTTTCGAGACAGGGTTTCTCTGTGTAGCTTTGCGCTTCTCCTGGAACTCACTTGGTAGTCCAGGCTGGCCTCGAACTCACAGAGATCCGCCTGGCTCTGCCTCCCGAGTGCTGGGATTAAAGGCGTGCGCCACCACCGCCCGGCCTGATACCACTTCTTTGTTTTCATTCTCTGAGACTTTTCGGACCACCAGCTTGATGCCTTGTCACATCCTCATGGCTAACTAGCCCACCTACAGAGTTCTTTCTTGTTATCTATTGTGTTCCTTATTCTCTGCTTTCTGTGGATGACACGCTGGCTTTCTGCCAGTTGCTGAGCAAGCAGACTCCTGCCCCTGGAGGTCTGTCTGTACTCACACAGCCCCAGGGCATGACCTCCTCAACTCTTTGGAGAACAGATGCAGAAACAGACCCAGTGTCACAAAACAGCCCAGACAAGGCCTCCCTCGAGCTGTTCAGTGGAGGTGGTGATCCAGGGCCCAGCCCAGCGTCCTGCTTAGGAACCTCCACTGTGATGAATCAAAGTAGACTCCCGGTCTCTGCTGGTCCAGGCCTGGCCCCCACCATCCTTCCTGGCATCTGGCCCCACAGGACACACAGCACATCTTACTTTTCTCAGAGAAGTCTTGTGTATTAACTATTTTCCTCATTGCTGGGACAAAAATCCTCACTTTAATAGCAACTTAAGGAAGGACAGATTGAGGGTGCAGTCCACCAAGGTGGCAGGAGCTTGGGATGTGGCAAATGTGTTGCTGATTAGTCAATAAATAAAACACTGATTGGCCATTGGCTAGGCAGGAAGTGTAGGCGGTCCAAGGAGGAGAATAAAGCTGGGATGTGGAAGGCTGAGTCAGAGAGACACTGCCACCCGCCATGATGACAAACAGCACGTGAAGATGCCGGTAAGCCACGAGCCATGTGGCAAGGTATAGATTAATGGAAATGGATTAATTTAAGCTGTAAGAACAGTTGGCAAGAAGCCTGCCACGGCCATACAGTTTGTAACCAATATAAGTCTCTGTGTTTACTTGGTCGGGTTTGAGCGGCTGTGGGACTGGCAGGTGAGAGAGATTTGTCCTGACTGTGGGCCAGGCAGGAAAACTCAAGCTACAAGGCAGCAGGTCACTCTGCACGCACAGTCAGGAAGCAGAGAGTGATGAACGCTGGTGCTCAGTTTGCCTTTTCCTCTTTGTTCAGTCCGGGACCCCAGTCCATGAAACGTCACCAACCATCCAGGGTGAGTCTTCTGTCTCAATTAACCTAACCTAGAAACTCTTTTACAGACAAGAGCTTTGTCTTCCGAGCAACTCTAGATCCATCTAAGTTGACAATCGGCACTAACAATCACACCTTGTTTTTAAAGTGTGCCCAAGGGCCACGGGAGGAGTTCTAGGTGGTACATGTTCATCTGCCCTTAAGGACACACCTGTTCCCTGCTATTTGCAGGACTTCTGGGGAGCCCCAACAGAAGATGTGGGAATCTGAGGAGATTCACAAATGGGTTCCACACAGACTCATCTCTGAGGGTGTTAGGCATCAAGGTGCTCTGGTCAGGGGCCTCCAGTGGAGAGGGGTCAGCATGAACAAAGCAAATCTCCAAAACCAGCCTGGGAGTGAGACCCGAAGTCAGAGCCACCTGCTTGGGCCTCAGCTCCCCTCAGTTCTCAGGAGCGGGAATCTGTGCCAGCTATACTGATTGAAAACTCCAAATTGGATTTTGCCTTTAAGGAAGGTCACTCTGGCCTCTCATCTTCCTGCATTCTCCCTGCATCAGCTCAGATCCTATTTCACAAAAAAAAAAGAAAGAAATTCTTGTAAAGAGATGGAATTGCTTGATCTCACCAGGAAATGAGGGCAGGCCTGGAAGGACACCAAGATGACCTTTCTGTGATAGAAGAGTCATGAGGCCTGTTTTACCATGTTAATAGTCTATACGGCCACCCAAGTCTGAGGCTCTGACAAAATCCATAGTGAGCTGGGCAGCCCCCTCTGCCTGGACTTCTGGACAGCAGCTGTGGAATCTTCTCTCTTACTCTCCACTGGGGCCCAGTTTTCACTGCAGGCTAAGCTCTAGGCACAGTACAGACTGGGCAAGAGGGGCACGTGGGTTTGGGGTAGATGGTAGAGGATGATGTTTCATTCCTTCCCGGTCCTCAGGATCCCCAGCTTCAATGGACAGAACAAGTGTTATACCCACAAAGCACAAGAGACCAGACCATATACACTACTGTGGGCTGAACCTCATCTTCCTAACATGTTTACCGTCAATGTGTTTAAGTCCTGATTTCAAGAGTCACGAATGTGGCCCAAAAATAGATGTGATCACAGTAAAATGAAGTCACATGGGATGAGGCTAAGCCCCAAGTCTAGCTGGTGTCCTCAGAACCAGAGGATTTGGATGTCTACCCACAGAGAAGGCCATCTGTGGGCAAGGCACAGATATAGAGTTGGGACCACAAGCCCCACATCTGGAACTTCTAGCAGCTGGAAAGGCTTCCCTGGAACCATGAGAGATGAAACTTGCAGACTCCTTGACTTCAGGGCCTGTTGTTATTTGCCACACACCACAGCCCACACCGCACACTGTCACTTGGACCTGACCCAGCTCTGCTGGCATCTGGGGGCAGAAGATTCTGGTGTGTGGACTGTTCCTCACATGGGGTAACCCAATGTGTGTCCATTCCAGGGGGCTTAGCTGCCTTGTCATTATCCTCCTGTGCAGAAGGTGGAGACATGGTTTCCTAAAGTACGACAGTTCCTGGAGAAGCTAGGATGGAGTGCTTTCTAGTGTCCAGTCCCCAACTCTCCCCTAGCTGAACAACACTGCAGCTTATGTGGCAGCTCTGATGTCATGTGACTCTAGGTGGCTGAACAATCCAAGAGCTGGCTCCCCACACTCAATCCAGGGTCATCTTCCACAGATCTGATGCCCTGCTGAAAAGATGGAGCCACTCAAGGTCCAACACCATCGTATAATGAGCCCAACCAGCCACCCAGGCACAAACGTCCTCAGTGAAGGACAGAAGGTCACCAGCACCTCATTCCAATAGGCAAAACACCAACTGAAGAGCAGTGTCTTTAGTCCCATGAGGCCAGTCAAGAAAGAGATTCCCTTGAGTAAGAAGTCAGCTTTTTGGATTAACACTCTTGGGGGATGATTACCACATTTCCTTCACTTTGGCAGGAAGACCTAGAAGGCATACGCAGAATCACCCAAGAGTCTCATCACAGAGAGAAAAATCAATATCTACAGTTTAGTGTCCCACGTTATTTCTACAAGACTATGACCACGGTGAACACAAGGGACAGATTAAGTTCGCACTTTGCCCTTTTCACTCTGCCCTAGCACTTTCCTGCCACGGAAGATTCTTTTAAAACTTCACTTGGACAGCCGTAAACGTAAAAACTCAATGTGAAACAGTTCCTTTTATTTCTTTGTCCATTTGTCAAAAAGGCATGGAGAGGGGTTAGAGTGATGGTTCAGTGACTAAGAGCATTTGCTTCCAGAGACCAGAATTTGGTTCCCAACACTCACATCAGATGGCTCACAAAGGCCTGTAACTCCAGCTCCAGGGGATCCCATGGCTTCCTCTGGCCTCTTCAGGAACCCGTATGCACACGGCATACGTGCACACCCATGTACACACATATACGCACACATATAGAAATTTGACAGAAGCCATCCCACACCAATGGGCAGGCACATGCTGTCTTCAGGAAACCTGGCAGGGGCAGGTAACTAAGCATGGTATGGACCAGGGCAGCATGTGAGCACCCACTGTGGGGGGCAACTCCATACTTGGGGTCAGTACCAGGAGACGACTGGGATGGGACAAGGCATTCTGGGCAGAGATCAGGGCATGGTGGGCTAGAGGAAGGTGTTTTTAAAACTTTAAAAGGTTGGTATGGGGAGGACAAGGGGAGGTTGGGGGGGCTTGATCCTTAGCAAAGAGCTACAGGAGGGTCTGAGCCTGGGTAGAGTAGGGAGGAGACTGTCCAGTCTCACACATGGGTAAGTCACTGAGGTGAACATGGCGGGGTCCCAGGGACTGTGCAGAGGGCAGGTGGGGAAAGTGGGATTTCCGGAGGGAGAGGGGATGGTGGTGTCAGTGAAGAGCTTGGGCAGCAGGAGAAAACAAGACATGGGAAGCAAGGGCCGAGGGGGGGGGCTTATTTTCAAGCCCCCGGGAGGCAGAGGGACTTTGCTAAATGAGGTTGGAGTCTAGTTCAACACTGAGACTTGGCTGCAGGGAAGGACAGCTCTGCTCAGAAGAGGGAGGACACTCACAGCTGCCACAGAAGTAACCGGGGCAAACATGGGATCCAGAGAGAGGTCTGGGAGGTTTATTGACAATACCCAGGACCCACCTAACTCTCCAGGTCACCAGGGTAGCAAAGCCTCACAGCTTTTACCGGTCCTTCTATTTCCTCATTTTAATTTCTATTTCATTAATTTCTACTTACTGTCTCCTCTTTATTTAATGACTGTGTGGTTTCTCTAAGACCTTAAGCAATATAATTCATTTTGACCTTAATTGTTTTTCAGTATATTAATATAAACAATAAAGTTAAATGCAGATCAGGCTGAACCTGAACAATTTTTAAATCATTTGGTTTCTGAGTATTTTATGATGTTCAATATCATGTCCCCTTCAGCTCACAGGAGACACAAGGTTATGGCTTTATATGAGCATGTGCAAATTACTGGCAACTCTCGTCTACAGATTCTCCCAGCTGTGTTCTGGGTCAAGAACATGATCTACAGGGTGGGCTTGCCTGTTGCTTGGTGCAGCCTCAGGCTTTTTTGTTGTTTTGTTTTGTTTTTTGAGACAGGGTCTCTCTACATAGTGAGTTCCAGGACAGCCATGGCTATGTAGACAAGGCTGACATTGAACTCACAGAGCTCTACCTGCCTCTGCCTCCCAAGTGCCAGGATTAAAGGAATGCACCACCACACCTGGATTGGGCTCAACTCTAAATTCTTTGGCCAGGTGGTGTAGCAGCAGTGGTGGCTGCGGTAACCGCTCACGCCTTTAATCCCAGCACTCGGGAGGCAGATACAAGTGGATCTCTGTGAGTTCAAATCAGCCTGGTCTACAGAGTGAGTTCCAGGACAGCCAGGGATACACAGAGAAACTGTTTTGAAAAAAAAAATTTTTTTGTTTTTTTACATTATTGTGTGTGTCTTGTGCACTCGTGAGCATGTATACGCACTTGCCATAGCACATGTGTGGAAGACAAGATAATTTTCAAGAGTAGGTTCTTTCCTTCCACCATGTGGGTTCTGGGGTTCAAACTCAAGCTTTAGGCTTGACAGTAAGTGCCTTTACCCGCTGAGCCATCTCGTTGGCCCTGCAGGCTCAAGTCTTGAGAACAGTCCATACATCCCTTAAAAATAAATAAATAAGTAAATAAATAAAAATAAGAGTTTTTAATGTTTGATCTGACAGAGCTGAGAAGTCTCCCTTCACTCAATTTCCAGAGATGGTTCATTTCTTCTCTTAGCTCTTCCCATGTTTTCCCTATATCTGGGGACATGGTGAAGAACACTGTAGCGTTTCCCTGGAGAATCGTATATCACCATGGTTTTGTTGGAAGCACCTTTGCCCCATTCCTTCACCTGGGTGCTGCCCTGCCCCCCAGTAGCTTTGGCACCTTTCCTGGAACTCACTCTGTAGACCAGGCTGGCCTTGAACTCACAGAGATCCACCTGGCTCTGCCTCACGATTGCTGGAATTAAAGGCATGTGCCACCACCGCCCGGCATGTGCTGCTTTTTAATGAGAGCTCTAAGTTTTCTGCAGGCACGCTTGGCTCTTGCCTAAGATCACTCACTCTCTCCACTCTCCTCTAAATAACCTCAAAGCCTGTACAGCAATGGCTGAGGGGCTTCATGCCCCTAGAGTGGCCCTGGTCCTAAATGTTGCTTCAACAGCCAGGGGCTGCAGACTCTTCAATAGGACCTTTGTTCATAGACTTCCTACTCCTGGCCTCTGAATCTAGCGCTTTTTCTTCCTTAGGTGCGGGCTACAGCCTGGGGACCTGTCAGCAACATCTGTCCACAGCACCTCTCCTTCCGTTCTCCCTCTGAATACACCTTTATCTTAACCCTCGTGGGTTATAATTTGCTGATTTAACTGTTGAGTCTGATCATGTCTTGGCCTCTTGGATGAGTCAAGAACAGAAGTCAGGGCTGGAGTTCATGCCAGTGTCTGAGCCAAGAGGCCCCCACACCCAACCCAGTTCACACTCCCAGGAGTCTGATGTACTTCATTTTCCTTGGCTTTCTACAGCCTCCTACACATGGCTAAGCCCATCATTCTCAGGATACTGTCATGGAGTAAGGGTGGGGAGCTTTCCTTATTAAATGGCTGAACTTTTGCAGCTAACTGTGAAGGAGGAGGAGGAAGGTGGTGGTGGTGGTGGTACTGTCTGGGCTGGCAGTTCCTTCCTTACCAATCCACACAGCTGCACAGGTGCCTCCAGACCCATTAGCACACAGTGAGAATCCCTTTGAACCCACTCTACATTCTCAACAGGAGCTTAGGGTTTTTCCTCCTGGCAGGGGCTGCCAGTTTGCGGTTTCACCAGGATGTATGTGGTGGATTTATTTAAATTGTCCAGATCGTGGCTGGTTTATTTTCCACGCCCCATCTTGCAGTTATTCCAGGTCTTTGGGGGTCTGCCTCTCCATGTGCCTTACTCTCATCCACACACTTGCTTTCCTCTTCCTTCCTGTACAGTGGCCCCGGCTATTTTCTCAAGAACATTTTCCAGGTACTACATCTTCTCTTTAGCAGTGTCTGATTCCCTGTGTAGTCCACCCACTGAGTCTTTAATTTTAATGGCAATATATTTCAACTTTGGAAGTTTGTATATATTTTCTTTTTCCCTTTTTGTTTTTTTAAGTGTTGAGACAAGGCCTCCCTGTAGCCTGGGCTGGCCTCAAATTTTCAACCCACCTGCCACCACATCAGGGCTCTTATATTTTTTTTTTCTAACCTATGCTTGCTCCTTCACAATATAATCTCCTCGTGATTGTTATCCCTTTAATTTTTCTAAGTATTTCAGGACAGTTGACTATCTCTCAAAGCATCCATCATCCTGTCCTGTGGGTGTGTCCCTCAGCCACACCCATCAGTTCTCAGCAATGGCTTGTTCCTCACTCACTACATGTTTCGTCACTAGACAATGGAATTCTTTTTTTTTTTTTTTTTTTTGGTTTTTTCGAGACAGGGTTTCTCTGTGTAGCTTTGCGCCTTTTCCTGGAACTCACTTGGTAGCCCAGGCTGGCCTCGAACTCACAGAGATCCTCCTGCCTCTGCCTCCCGAGTGCTGGGATTAAAGGCGTGCGCCACCACTGCCCGGCGACAATGGAATTCTTAAGCATTTTTTTGTTAAAGACAGAATCCTCAGATCTGTAATCCTCCCGCCTCAGCCTTCCAAATATTGAGATTACAGATTTCTGCCACCACACCCAGCTGGTTTCTGGAATCCTTAAACACCCTCCAGATCACTCTCATGAATGAATGAGTGCGTGAGGAGAGGAATTTTGAGTTGCTCTGTGTTCTGGGTCTTCAGGTATCACCAAGTCTCAGGTGTCACCTCCTAGCAGGTGGATTAGAGCTGGGGACACGGACCAGCCTGACACAGAAGTGAACCATGACTCCTGGGACTGGGGAGCAATCCAGTGTCTAGGTACAAATGAGCATGAGCTGCCCTGGCTGTGAGAAGCAAGTGTCCAGAGCAAGAGCCAAGAGCAGGAGCAGCTACACACTTGTACCTCTGCTTGTCCGCAAGGGAGCAGGTCACATGACCGCAGGGGGCAGTCTACTCCATGCTCAGAGCCCAGGTCCTCTCTGGTTCAGAGGCAGTGGTCTGACTTACAAGAGGCAAGCAGCCCAGTGTGAGATGCTACACAGCCTTCACTCCCGATCCAATCCAATGGTGGCACAGCCACCGAAGGCAGTGGCCTAGTGATGTGCAAAGCCAGCACTGATTCCACCTTTACAGAATAGTCATCCAAAGCTCTTTCCTTGTGACCTGGGAGGAGGGAACACAGTTCTTTAATTACGAGATCACTGGGGGGTGGCGCCATTGCCAGAGGGTGGGCGTGAGACTGTTTACACAGGGGCTGACTCAGTTGGGAAGCAGGAAGGCAGGCAAGGATGACTCAGGAGCTGAGGTGTGATTTGAATCAGTTTCCTACACACCTCCTCAAGCTGCACTCCTGAGAAAAACTATGGCAGAAACTCTAGGATAAATATGTCATTCACTGTCATGCTGGGGACTACAGGTGGTGGTGAGGACTGGGGCTGAAGGCTACACTGGGCCACTAAGATCTAACCAAATATTTCCAGCCAGAACTGGCACCAAGGGTGCCAGGCGACCTAAGATTTCAAGAGAAGCATCAATATTTAGGTTCCTATCCTGGTATAGTTTAGAAGAAATGGTTAACAGACGAATATAGAAGTCTGTGTGCCAGACTGGGTTTGGCTGGACTATGGGAAGCTGTGTGTGCCTATACAGAGGGACTTTGTGGGTATGACTGAGTCCAGCAGGTTGAGACGAGAAATCTGTTTCACTGGGAAGCTCACTGGGAAGCGGGATGGGGGCTGAATACAGCCACAGGTAGTGTGAAATCTGACACAGTGAAGAGAACGTGTGAGAACCAGGCGGTCTCTGTGGCAACACAATCCTGAGGTGGGGATGCTAGGATGGTAGTGGGTTCTTAAGACTGCAAGGGACAGGGAGAGACCAGCCCCAGAGTCTCTGCAGGAGGCACAGCTTCCAGACACTGAGGTTTTGGTTCCGTGAAACCCACTTCATTCATGGTCGTTTATTTCCACAAGCCCAAGAACAGCGGGGTCAAGCAAATGCCCACTCAGCATCATAAGTGTTCAGACCCCATATGCTGAGGGTTGCGGTCCCTCCCATGGGACTCCCAGACCTTACTACACCTGCAAACAGATGCATCGTGATTGGTGTGTATGGGAGTGGAGCACTTCCTCTAGGCCTGGCCAGCAGAGATAGTGGCTGCGGGCTGCATGGCGGCCAACACTACCACCTGTTGCCTCTGCTCCTGTGGGTCTGTGCACTTTGATGTGGGGCTAAGAGAACCCTCAGAGCAATGACTTCAGCAATGGCTTACGGAGAAAGAGCTGTGTGACGGAGTAGCAGACGACTCTGGAAGGAGCTTCGAGGATGGAAAGCAGTGTTTCAGGCCTATCCACCAGGTGTTGGTGTGTGTTGGCTGCAAAGGCTGCTTAGAAATCCGGCTTCTGCCACATCGAAGGCCTGTAGGTTCTCAGTTTAAGTATGGACATCAGCCTCTTTAAGGGGACACAGTAATGTGGTGGCATGGGTCTGCTTGCGGCAAGGCAGTGATGGGATTATAGGAGGGCTGCCTAAGCCCACAGTAAGCAGTTCCCAGCAGCTGCTTGAGGGCCCAAGTTGTATCTTAGACTATGGAGGTAACCCTCAAAGACCACAAATGTGGCCTTGTCTGCAAAGAGGGTTGCTGCTGATATCATTAAGTGGGAGTGTGGAGATGAGAGCGTTCAGGATTAAGAAGCCCTAAATCCAGTAGCCAGTGTCTTCGTGAAAGGCACAGCCAGTAGGCAGAGAAGTAAGGTGATGGCAAGCCTAGGATCCTTGGATGTCCAGGACCATCAAGAGAGAGGAAAAGCTACCCGTGCCTCCATCTTGGTGGCCTGCAGACTTGTCATTTGTTACATCAGCCCCAGGAAATAAGAAATTAAAGAAAGCGAGGAAGCTGCAGGTGAAGGGGAGGGCCAGTGGTGATGTCCGGCAGCCTCTGCTCCTCCCTGCACTTAGCCGGCAGATCCACTGTCTGCTTCATGCAGAATGGTCTCAACGGCTCTGGTGGGCCACTCACTTCCACAAAGGCCTTGCAGCCAGGAGTAAGTCTGACCGTAGGTCGTTATTGACATTCACATGGGACCTGCTGAATGCCAGTCTGAGAGACATCTCTAAAGAGTATATCCATCACTGTAACATGTGAGCTCTGCTTTTTATCCACAATCTTGTGCCGCTTTTCCTGCTTGGAACTAGGACTCAATGCTTGTGGCTGGAGCAGCTGTGAAGTGAGCATTAAGCGCAATGCATGACAGGGATTCAGATGGGCTTAGCCCTGGAAAATATCCACTTCCCTCTGGAGCCCATGTGCTACAGAAAGACCACAACATAGGGATGCTCTTCAGCTGTGGTTCTGAAGCGTACGGAGACAAAGAACTCAAGTCACATAGTCTCTGATTATCAGAGACTGAATTCTCTCCCATAGAAAGGCAAAGAAAGACAAGATCTCAGCACAGGAAAACTCAGGCTGCCAACTTATCCATGGCCCTGCCAAGAAGAACTCGGCTAGTGTCTCCTGGCCAGGCAAGAGCCCCCGCGGGAACAGAAATGCTGCCAGCTCCCGCCAAACCCCGGCAAACTTCCCTGCCCCCAGAAAAGTCAGTTCACACTTGGCCAGCCCACCTCTTCCGCACAGAGTACCTGGGCTCGTGGGTGGCTGTGATTTTCAACTTGGAAGGCTGTGTGGCTCTGGAGCTCCCTGCTTCTCTTTGAGTCACTGGTTTCCATCTGTCACCGCAGCATCAGCCAATGTTCTGAGAGAGGAAACAGCCTTGAGTACACAGGCTGCCAGCCACACGTCCATCCCAGAGGAAGAAGCAGAGGAAAAGGCCTCTGGGGAAAAGGGTGGTTGACCTTGAAAGTGAAGGTGTCGGGTATGACAACCAGGTCCAAGGGACAGCTTCCCCTAGTTGGAGTCTAAGACCACCATGATGCAGCTGACATCTCCCATGACACCCAGGGCCATCATAAGCCCAGAGAAAGGATTCATTGTTAGCTAGGATCCGATAGTGGCAGTAGGTCAAGATAACATGTGCTCATTGAAGACAACTAAGAATGTAACAAAGAATAGAACCAACTTCTAAAAAGCAACAAACAGGGCTGGAGAGGTGGCTCAGTGGGTAAGAGCACTAACTACTCTTCCAAAGGACCCAGGTTTGATTCCCAGAACCCTCATAGCAGCTCACAACCACCCCTAACTCCAGTTCTAGGGGAAATGACATCACCTTCTGGACTCTGTGGGCCCAGGCACACATTGTAATACACAGACTTACAAGTGCACCAAACACCTATAAATACATTAAAAAAAATTTAAAGTGGGCTGGAGAGATGGCTCAGAGGTTAAGAGCACTAACTGCTCTTCCAGAGGTCCTGAGTTCAATTCCCAGCACCCATATGGTGGCTCACAACCATCTGTAATGAGATCTGGCACCCTTTCCTGTCTACATAATAAATAAATAAATAAAAAAAAAAAAAAAAATTTAAAGTAATAAACATCTGATGAAGTATGTCACCCAGAGAGAAGGCAGCAGCAGTGTGGACAGGAGAGCTGGGTAGTATTTGCACTTTGTCCTGACGGGGGCTCTGAACACTATGAATCTGACATTTCAAGTGGAAGAAATCAGCAGAGTCATTTTATCTCTCCAAAGCCAGGTGAAACCTCCGTGTCCAGCCACATATGGAAACAGTTTTGGACTTAATGACCTAGAGGGTGGACTAAAGGACCAACCAGGCAAGTCCTTGGGAGCCCAGAGAAACAACCTTGGTCCCCTCCAAGGGAATCCTCTCCATCCTCAGCCTCTGCAAAACATGCCTACAATCAGATTTCATGACAGTGGCCACAGCCCGTATAACAAGGCATATAAACAGACAAGACACTGTGAGTGAGTCCTGCAAGAGCAATGGAGGCTGACTTCAGACAGCGGTCCTCATTTTACCCCTGTGTCCCAAAAGTACCAGTGGCCTCAATCTTTGTCCAGCTAGTAGAACCTCACTGTCTACAGTGGGGAAATGGCCACTATTACCTTCCAGGATCTATACAAAGCTTCCCTCGTGGTTCTGAGACCTTGGCTGCCAATCTTGTAGAGTGTGTGGATGGATCAAAAAGACTGGGGACAAAACAGGACATCCCTCCAGCACCCCTTGCTCCTCTCTCTCATGCCCCCTAAAAGTACAGACTTATTTAATGTACCTGGCTATTCATTTGGATGATCACAAAGGACAGATAATAATGACAGCCCTGGTTTGCCTCTGTGGATAATGCCTGTCTCATACTGCTTCAATTTTATCCACTCTCTCCAAATACAACAGCTCATTTCATTATAGTTAGGTCTTTTAAGATTCCCCAGGGACCTGAACTAATAATAGGTTGCCAATAGCATAGACCAATATCCTTAAATGATGAGGTCACTAACATTTTGCAGGGCATGGCAGTAACTGGGAAATGTCCTCAGAGACTATATCTGATAAATCCTCCCGTAGAGCTTCTGAACTCACATGAGAGAAAACAGGGGAGTGGGGGGGACGACTTGAAGTCCCTGGAACACAGGATCTCATAGCTCTTCCCTATATCGTAAGCCCACAAATGCCACACAGCTTCACCATACAGCAACCAGTGCCCACCACCCCAGGTTGGGTCTAATGATTATTGGCAGCAAGGACAAGGTGGTCTAGGGTGACCTCAACAGTGACACTTGAGTGAAGTGGTGGTGGACATCATAGTACAGGTATCCACCCATCTGTCCATGCATCCGTCTATTCATCTATCCAGTCACCTATATATCTATTCATCTATCAACCACTGAGCCATCCATCCATCCCACCCGACAATATTTATCTACTGCATGTCTGGCATTATCCTACCCATTTATCCACATCCTCCCTCATCTCAACTGTTATTTTCTAAATATTCATTATCATTTCTGAAGGTCAACTTGGTTTCACCAAGCCCTCTACAGGCCTCATATTTAATCTCATTGATCCCATCACAGGGAATGATAACTCACATTTCACAGACGTGGAAACCAAGGCTCAAAGAGAGACCATAACTTCCCCCAAGGTCATCCAGTTGGAATCTGGGCCCAGATCACTCCATCACCAAATAGCTGGAATGCCTCCCCTTCCATGAAGCCATCTGACTTGTCATCGAAACATCCCTCCCTTGTGGGTTTTCACACCTCTGACAGCACACCACCCTCAGAGAACAGTGGCACTGGCTACTGCTTCTCATACTTGACTGGAGGATCTCAGAGAAAGGCCAGTTTGCAGAGCTCAGCATTGCCCTTGGGCTCAGGGCACACACAGGGCTCACATCCACCACTTCCTCCCCAGCTCCTGCGGAAGCCTGAAACTCATGACTTTTGGTTACATGGAAGCATCAGAGAAGAACATCATCAGGGTGGATGAGAGGTAGCTCAGGGGTTAAGAGCACTGGTTGCTCTTGCAGAGGACCTGGGTTTGGTTTCCAGCACCCATATGACAGCTCACGATAGTCTGTAACTCCGATTCCAGGGGATCCAACACCCTCTTCTGGCCTCTGTAGGCACTGCACAAATTTGGTGCACATATACTTAAGATAAATAAATCTTTTTAAAAATTATTTTTAAAGCACAATGCCGTTGATCCTGTGGAGTTGGGTGGGAAGGTCAAGTGGTCAGTGAATGGCAGAAATGAGAGCACTGAGGAAATGGTAACCAGAACCCATGAGAGTCAGATCTTTCCTGACAAGAGACACCTCATGCCAGGCACTTCTCCCAAAGTCCCATGCATTCTTCCAGGGGTGAGCACCTACCGTCCCATTTACAGAGGAGGACATTGAGGAACACAGACATCACGCATGTAACTGAGGCTTTGCAAGCACAGGGGTGGGGCCAGCCCAACTATTCAACCTGTGGGAATCACACACTCCACTCCCGCCAATCAAGATCATCTCTATGTTCCCAGCCACCGTCAAGTGCCTGAGTGCTGGAGTACTAGCAGGTATTTCCCACAGCCTTCTCAGAATGTGTGGTAATTCCTCCTTGCATAGCCCAGACACTGCCTATGATCTTCCTACTTGAAAGTAAAATCAAGAATTGCTTGGTTTTATGAAGATTGAATTTTTTTTTTTTTTTTTTTTTTTTTTTTTGGTTTTTCGAGACAGGGTTTCTCTGTGTAGCTTTGCACCTTTCCTGGATCTCACTCTGTAGACCAGGCTGGCCTCGAACTCACAAAGATCTGCCTGCCTCTGACTCCCAAGTGCTGGGATTAAAGGTGTGCGCCACCACTGCCCTGCTGAATTGCTTGGTTTTAAATTGAGACATGCATAGAGTGACTGGCTGATTGTATACTAAAATAAAAACAGTTCCAAGCTGGACTAGATAGCTTAGTGGGTAAAGGCATTTGCTGCTAAGCCTGCCCTGAGTTTGATGCCCAGAACCCAGATGGCAAAAGGAGAGAACTACTCCCTCAAGTTGTCCTCTGACCTCCACGTGTGCACATTAGTGACCACATGCACGTGCATGTACACATACATTACACAATGCATAAATAAATGTAATTTTTAAAATAATAAAAATTTTTAAAAATCCTTCTTACTGTAATAAGTAGGAGATATGACACCCAGCTCTGACCCAACTAGGTCATGTCTCCTTGGCCAGGCTCAGTGAGGTATGGAGGTCACACCTGGATTCAAATCCCACCTCTGCCATCACTGATCTGTGAGGTCTTTTGGTTCCTGGTCTCCTCTTGAGCAACACAAGTTAAGGACCAGTGCTATTACAGGTGTCTGTGGGGACCAAGAGTACACACACACACACACACACACACACACACACACACGCATCTTTGTGTTTACAGTAGTTTGATTTTGTTTGTGTGTTTGTTTGTGCCATCTACTATTAACCTTAACCTGAGTCCTCACTCAGAACTGAGAGTAGGTAGGAGACATGGAACATGGGAAGTGAGGCTGGTTTGACCCTAAGACTTTCTCCAAAGGGGCCAGCACTCACCAGTGAGGATGCTGGGAATGGTGTCACCGAGAGTCCAGGTAGCCACCTACCCCAGCTATCCTTACCACTGAGGTCTGTTGAGTCCTTGGTTCCATCTCTCTCCATCTCAGAAAAGACCTGGTAGTGGCAGAGCCCAGCACTCTGGGGCATGAAAAACACATCAGGATTGCAGTTAGTCTGGTGTGCTCAGCAGTCCTGGGATTCTGGCCTTAAAGAGGTAGTGCCACAGCTTAAAAGCACTTATCATGGGGTTGGAGAAATGGATCAGTAGTTAAGAACACTAACTGCTCTTCCAGTAGACCAGGAGACTCTGGTTCAGTTCCCAACACCCACATGGCAGCTCACAACCATCTATAACTCTAGTTTCAGGGAAGCCTCTTCTGGCATCCACAGGCACCAGACAAGTAAATAATATATGGACATATATTTAGTTTAAAAAGCACCCATGCACATAAAATAAAAATAAAAAATTAAAGACCATACTTCCCCACCTTGTAGACTGGTAGTCTCAGTCCAATAAAAATCCAATGTTCCCACCTGAGCATATGGCACACTCTGTAACATCCCTACCTATAGGAAACATGCATTCAAACACATACTTGAAAAAACTGTCTAGCCGGGCGGTGGTGGCACACGCCTTTAATCCCAGCACTGGGGAGGCAGAGCCAGGCGGATCTCTGTGAGTTTGAGGCCAGCCTGGGCTACCAAGTGAGTTCCAGGAGAGGCGCAAAGCTACACAGAGAAACCCTGTCTTGAAAAACCAAAAAAAAAAAAAAACAAAAAAAACAAAAAAACAAAAAAAACCTGTCTAGTGTAGGGAGCTGGAGAGATGGCTCCATGTTTTAGAGCACTGGCTGTTCTTCCAGAGGACCCAGGTTCAATTCCCAGCATCCATATGGCAGCTCACAACTGTCTATAACTCCAGTTCCAGGGGATCCAACACTTTCACACAGACATACATGCAAGTAAAACATCAATAAAATAAATAAAGCTGGGTGTGGCAGCACATGCCCTTAATCCCAGCACTCAGGAGGCAGAGGCAGGCAGATCTCTGAGTTCGAGGCCAACCTAGTCTACAAAGCAAGTTCCAGGACAGCCAGAACTGTTACACAGAGAAACCATGTCTCAAAAACAAAACAAAACTGTTTAGTCAGACATGATGGTGAATGCTTTTAATCCTAGCACTTGGGAGGCAGACGCAGGCAGATTTCTGAATTGAAGGCTATCTTGGTTTACAGAGTCCCAGGACACCAGGCTACACAAAAACAATCAAAAAATTAAAAAAAAATTACAAAAATTTTAAAAACAAACAAACTGTCTAGTGCCATAGATGTACCTCTAAAGAGAGAGACTGAGGGAAGGAGAGGTAGGTAATTTACAGTTCTCAGCCCATGCCGTTTCTTGCCTCCCTGGGAAAATGGAAAATCTTAGAGGAAAGTCCAGCCCATGTTATCAGTGCCCTGCCCTACAACCTTCCAGCAGGGAGTTGTCCAAGGTGTTAGTGAGCCCTGCCTTCTTGCCCATGTCCCAATCAAGGACAGGGGCCATCAATCCTGGGCCCTCTTGTCTTATCAAATGTCCTGCAGTCCTAGTCAATATCCAATGATACTGCTTCTTTCCATCTTAAAGGCATACGCTCTCTAGCCACTGAGTACTTGGTCAGGGAGATCATCTGAGTTTGCACAACCGAGGGAGAGATGAATCAGTATCTACAGAATAAGGGACCAGTGGGATCGGGTCCCTAGTACATGAGCCTGCTTTTTGGAGCCTAGTGCCTATGGTGAGACACTTTGCACAGCCGTGGTGCAGGGAAGAGGGGTCTGGACCTGCCTCAGTCGAACGTACCAGGCTCTGCTGACTCACCATGGGAGACCTTGCCTTGGAGGAGGTGGGAATGGGGGGTGGGTTGGGGGGGAAGGCTGGGGGTGGGAGGAGGAAGGACAGAGGAATCTGTGGTTGGTATGTAAAATTAATAGAAAATCTCTTAATAAAAGAAGAGGGAAAAAAAAGACAGCAGGGACACTCAGCAGGAAGGAGCTGTCATTGGGCTCCATGGCTAGGGGGCAGGGAGTCTGGAGTGGTATCTGGGAGGTCCTGAGACAGGGCCTCATTAGTTCCCTGGCACAACACCAAGGCCTGGCACAGCATTGTGAAGAACATTTGTACTTGGCATATGTATTTTAAAACACACTACCAGCAGCTGAGGCATCCAAAGGGGTCTTGTGGGCTGGATCGAGGGCTGTGGCCTGATTTAGTCAGTCAGAGCCTCCAGGATCCATGCTGTAGGCTCCGGGTGGCCCTGACCCAGAAAGAGACGCTGTGGGGCCTGACAGTTGCTGCACATTCCTTTTATGGTCTGTGACAAAAGTTGAGAGCCACCCAAATCCCTCCTGGGCCCAAGGGTCCAGTCCCTAACACCGGGCACTCATACCAACAGGGTTGGCAATATAATACCCAATCAGCCCAGGGCCGTACACAGAGTACTCACACTGCACATAAGTATGTGGGTCACGGGGACTCTGCCCACCAGCCAGCAGGAGGGTGACCAACCATCCTCCCTACACCAACACTGTTAAACCATGATAAGGCGACACCCTGACCTGTGCTGCCTCCCTCACCAAGCATCCAAACACCCAGACTGTCTTCTTTGTTTGTTCGTTTATTTTCATCAGACTGAGAGCCACAGGGTGCTCTGGCCAGGAGCCAGACCCAGAGTTGGATGTCTCTCTCTGCCAACTCTGTCATACTGATGGCCTCAGGGAGGACAGTCAGGCTGGAGCCCTGAAGAGCACCACACTTCACTTTCCTCCCTACAGTCTTTGCAAACTGGTCAAGTTTACATTGTTCAGCAGATTCCCTGAAACTGATTCATCTTTTGAATTAACTAAATTTGTCTTTCTCTTTAAAAGTCAAGAGTATAGCCAGGTAGGTAACTTTGTTTAAAACCATTCTTTTGAAATACTTTTAAAAAATATGACCAACTTCTTTGCAAATCACACATACCTCAAACATGATGACCTAATATTTTGTGAATAATGTGTATGATTAAGCAAAAACAGGCAAGCTCACACTGGAAGATTAACTATCAACTATCATATTAACTACATCAGGATACAGTTCAAGAATGGAGTTGTGTGAGGAGATTTCTCAGTGCTTGTGAAAAAAAAATCCAAGAAACCAAGAGTCTTGTAACCTCAGTTTCTTCAAAAACACAAAGTTGTTCTTGGATTATGCTCTCATGCCCCTCCCAAGTGGATTGGATAGGAGTTAGCTCACTTCAGATGATTCATTACAACTGGCTATTGTTTGTATGCCTCTATGGAAAATCATGTCTTAGCCAAGTGCAGCTTGCCCTGAGATTGGACACTTTACTCATGTGACTCCTCTAAACCCTCAGAGTATAAACTGTCTGAGTCTCTGAATAAAGTGGGCTACTGCATGAGACTTTAGTCCACCTCATCCTTCAGCTCCATTCTCCCAGGTCCCACCCTCTTCTGGAGCAGTCAACAATCAAATTCTCAGTCAAACTCCATTTATGGTCTCCACTTCTCGATCAATGTCTCTTAGGTAAGTAATGCATTGCTACCAATGAAAGACAGCCTGCTCCAGGTGGTGGTGGCGCACACCTTTAATCCCAGCACTCGGGAGGCAGAGGCAGGTGGATCTCTATAAGTTCAAGGCCAGCCTGGTCTACAGAGTGAGTTCCAGGACAGCCAGGGCTACACAGAAAAACCCTGTCTTGGAAACAGCAACAACAACCACAACAAAAAGACAACCTACATTGTGTATTGTTTGTAAAAAAATACTAGTAAATAGAAAATTTAAAAGTAGAGCAATGACAGCCAGTCATACCCCAACACCTAAACACACACACACACACACACACACACACACACACACACACACACACACACACACACACACGGGAATGGCCTCTTGGAGGTCAATAAAGAGCCCAGCTTGGAAACTGCCACAGGCTATATATACAGTGTTGTTGTTGACTCTGACTGGGAAGTTGGAGGTCCATGCTGTGACTCAGACTCACTTGCCTGTTTACAGGTGAGGGATGCATATGTCACAGAATCCCTTCCCTACAAAACATGTAGTAAGGCTCCTGCCTACAATAGCTCCTCCAGTCCCTACAAGACTCTCACATCTACTTCACAAGTGAAGAAACTGAGGCTCAGAGAGGCAGATGATGCCCACAGGGAAGGGTAGAGCTGGAGAGGAACCCAGCTGGTCAATGGCTACACTCTTAATGAAAATAGGGGCGCTCAGCCAGTCAGGGCTTCCCTGGGGACATAGCTGGAGTTGCAGCTGTGAAGGGCTTGCCTCTGGCAGATGGTGGGATCAGGGACAGTATTCAACATCTCACAATCCATAAATCAATAAACTGGACACATAGGACACCTGAGACAAAGTCGCTGGGCCCTGTGGCTGGAGCACTGAATTTAGAAGCCCTGACTGGGGCTTGGTCAGTCACAGGCCGTGTGAACCAGAGTAACACCCTCCAGCATGGATGGAGGGACAGTTCGGCTCTTGGGTGGCCTGGGAACCCTGCTCTTCCCCTCTGCTAATCAACAACAGCATCACTGGTTAGGTGAAGCTCGTCTGGTCCAGAATATCCAAGAGAAATCATGGATGCTTTTTAAAACCAGAAGCATCATCCTAGCTAAAAGTCCAGGTTTCTGGCCTGAAGAAGTGGCTCGATGGTTAAGAGCACTTTCTGCTCTTTCAGAGAACCCAAGTTCAGTTCCTAGCATCCATATCGGGCTGCTCACAACCATCTGTAACTCCAGCTCCAGGAAATCCAAAGCCCTCTTTGGCCTCTGCAGGTATGGCGCACGCACACAATCTTAAAAAAAAAAAATCAGGCATCCCTTAGAGCATTTCTATTGTCCTCCCTTCCTAGGAATCTCCCAGAAGCTCCCAGGAGCCAAGGAGCACAGCTGATACCTGCAGACCTGACAAGCCACTGAGGAGACCAAGATGGCCTCTGCCCGCCTCCCCGAAGATACCTTATACAACACTTCTCCCCTCCCTCACTATTCACTAGGACCCTCACACCACTATAGGTCCTTTGCATCTGCTCACACCCACTCTGTTTCCCAAAATGCTCTGAGGTCACACTTTCCCTTCATTTTCCTCTCAGTTCAAATGTTTGCTGGAGAGAGTCCCTGGCTGTCCCTTTGTGTGCAGGTCCTCAGCTACACAGCACAGTGCCATACCTGGGGGCCTGACATGGATTTCTTGATTTCTCTCCAGTTGAAAAAGTGCAGAAGTGTGAGATTCAGGCATAATGAACAGAGTCCTGTCCCTGTGGAAGTTCTAAGGAAGGCACCTTGTCTTTCTCAGCTCCTGGCAGATCCCAGAATCCCTTGGCTCGAGGCCACACTGCTCTGTCTCTGCCTCTGACCTTATAAGCCACTTCCTGTGTCTTCTCTCCCATTTCCTGCATACAGGTGCCCACAGAGGCCTGATGAGGGAATCAGATCCCATGGAGCTGGAATTACAACTGGGAGCCACTTGATGTAGGCACTGGGAACCAAATTCCAGTCTCCTGGAAGAGCAGCAAGTGTTCTTTCCTGCTGAGCCATCTCCCCAACCTCCCTTTTCCTCTTCTCATAGAGACAGATGTCATTAGATTTAGCTCACCCCAGACGGCATAACCTCGTCTTCAATATCTGCAAAGACCCTCTCTCCACATAAGGCCACATTCTAAGGTTTGGGGGATGAGAATTTTGGAGGACACAGTTCAACCCATTTGACATCCCAAGTCCCTCACCCACCTACTTGCTCTGTCACTCATTCCCTTTGCAGATCACCTCTGCTGAAAGAGCTTTACCTGGGCTTGTACCCACCCTGTCCTTATGGGAGGTCACTGCTCAACCAAAGAGGTGCATGAGAAGACCACTCCCTTCCGCAGGTGGAGCCTGCTGTATTTTGAAAGTATGGAGATTTTCAGCCAAGTTTTAGCCCCTGCCAGCACGGGGTGAGTTCATAGGGCCTCTAACTTGGAGGTATCCCACAATAAGCACTCACATACTCCCCTCACACATCTCCACAGGGTGCCCTGTCCTTCACTGGTGTGCACATCCCATGGAACAAAGATCTGTTTGCTTGGTCAGCAAGGGCTTCAGAACAAGAGTCACTGATGGAACAATACTGGGATGCTCCATAGAGAAGGGGGCAGCAGAGAGAGCTTGGGAATGGTGCTAATGACCACTTTGCCACGTGCTAGATACAATGCCGTCTTCATCAAAAAAAAAAAAAAAAAAAAAAAAACCTTTGAAATGACTTGCAAAGCGAGTCTCTCCTTCTTCTGAAAAAGTTTTAAAGGAACTGTCACACTTATCTTTACAGAGTTCAAGGACCCTGCTGAGCAAGTGGGAGAATGCTGACTCTGCCTCCCTCAGTGGTCCTTACCTCTTCCTGCTGGAGGCTACACCTGCTCTTCCCTCTCAGGGCATCTTTTCTGAGACAGAGTGAGGTTGAGGTTGATGAGCTGGTCTCGAGACCCAGAGCTCACTTGCATTTCTTTGACTTTTTTTTTAAATTTTAATGTGTATGAATGTTTTAGCTGCGTGTATGTCTGTGCACCACATGCCTACAGTGCCTATGGATGCCTTGGAACTGGAGTTACAGATGGTTGTGAGTCACCATATGGGTGCTGAAAATTAAACCCTGATCCTTTGGAAGAGCAGTCGGTCCTCTTAACCACCTCAGCCCTCACCTGCCTGTCTGTGGAGGCAGATACGGTAAAGGAATTCGCAGAGGCTTACTCTATCCAGTCTCCAATGAACGAATGATAAATCATCTTTCACAGTTCTGTAGTGTATCTGTAACAGACTGAAATATGCTGATTGCAGGCCAGATTGTAAACATAATCATTCCACCCCAGTGTATCCTGAGGCCGGGGCCACCACCTGTGAGTGCTTTCCTACAAGTTGGTCCCTCCTCCCCGCCCCACATCTGTGTAGATTGCAGGCCCAGACTCAGCCAGACTAGGTGCACTGCTCACAGGGAAATGGCACGGCAGTGTGCTTCAGCTCCACGTCATACGGTTGCTTGTCATATGGAGGCTCAGGGGTCCCCATACAACTGTGGTCAGGTGCGGTCGGTATCTCTGATGAAGACGGGTATCCAGAAGACTTGTGCAGCCCATCTGGGAGGAGCAAGGTAGAACCAAATTGCTTCCAACTGAAGAAACTATAACCAAAACCATAACCAAAGCTGCTCTAAGAGTTTTGCACAGCATAGACAGAATGGCAGCCATCACACACCCTGACCTGCCCAGCGACAGAACCAGGGCCACACTCCAGTGGGACAGTCACTGTTTCACTGTCTGTCATTGTTTGTCACAAGTAGGCAGGCTGTAAAAGAGGTGGGCGGAGTCCAGCCAATCCAACCAATTGCAGCTGTTTCCTCAGCTGCCATCACTCTTGCCACTTGGGGAGGGGGGCGTGCAGGACCATATACTCTGAGAAGGGTAAAAACCAATGGGCTGGAGCTGAGGAGCAGCGAGCCATTTTGAGAAGTAAAACTTGCAGGGGAACAAGTACCCTTCTGCCTGCAATCATGTTCCCTGCAAATGGGGCATAGCCTTCATGTTTCTCCAGTGTGCCAAGTTCCAAAGGGGCCCCTTTCCAGAAGCTAAGACCCCTTCATAACCCGAGGCTCAAGAGGGATGTATGCTGGACCTGCCAACGGAGCCTGAAGCCAATCCCCAGGTCCAGTCCCACACCCTCCTCCAACTGCATCATCTTCTTGTTCTTCTGCCTGTTACCACCTGCCTTTGGTCCCCTGCATCACAGAAATGGGCCACCCCTTGTAAGGCTATCCAAGAGATAAACTCACTGTACTCGGCCGGTGTTCTAGGGATACAGCTACATTCTGAGCATATGGCCATTGGTAGGACAGAGATCTGGGGCATGTCCTGTCACACCTGACAGCAGGTGTGGATGGGGAGCTGCCATATTCCCCAGACATAGCATCAACCCATCCCGAACTCCAACACCTCGCCTCAGGCTCAGTCCTCACTACTCTGAAGCCGAAGGTTACAAGGAAAAGCCATATCATTGCTCGACATTCCTCCCAGCCTCCCCTTCCTTCCCTCTGGCCTCTACTCCAGCTCCCAAAGGCCTTTATAGATGGCAATTCATTGTGGCCAACACGAGATGGCTGGGAGGACTGGTGCTGACCAGAAGTCCCAGCCTTGCTGCCATGAAGGCAACTCAGAACTTTGACAATTGCCACAATTTTCACACCTGGCCTCCAGCCCCTCTACCTTAACCCTACATGAAACCTACTTCTAAAGCTGTGCACACTGGGATTGGGCTGCAGGGCACACTTCCTGGCAGGAAACAGACAAGAGCTGAGTAACCCAGGATTATAGCATGAGAACCATCATGCTCCTGCGGCGTGGCTCACTCCACATTCCCTGCATCCCCTTCACTCAAGCTGCTTCCTTTGAATCTCGACAGCTGTGCAACAGTATGTGACCTTCCACAACACTTTCCATTCAGCACTCTGCCAACAAGCATGGCAGTGGAATACAATGGCCTAAAATAATTTTATTCTCAGCCAAATGTGGTGGCACATGCCTCTGATCCCGGTACTCAGGAGGCAGAGACAAGAGGGTCTCTGTGACTTTGAGGCCAGCCTGGTCTACATAGAGTTCCAAGGAGGCCAGGTCTATCTATGTAGAGAGATACCATGTCTCAAAAAAAAAAAAATCAAACATTCTATTGAAAGCAATGTGTAACTCAGAGAAATGCCAATTTACTGAAATACCCATGGGTGTGCCACCCTGCCTGGGTGTCAGGCCCTAGAGACGGAACCACAGACAAAACTATTCACTTAAAGGGGACCAAAGAAGCCGGACATGGTGGCACACTCCTTTAATCCCAGCACTCAGGAGGCAGAGGGCAGGTGGATCTCTGAGAGTTCAAGGCTAGCCTGATCTACACAACAGAGAAACAAGCCAGCTGGGGCTATACAGAAGAGAGACCTTGTCTCTAAAACACCAAAAAAGGAGGAGGGGACCAAACACAGCAGTCTGCACAGGTGTGGTGGTCAGTGGGTGTGGCACACGGGCACTTGGTCAGGAGAACTAGACCAGCATCCCAGAAGAGGGCAAGCAAGCATTTACAAAGTAGACAGACACCATCTGGCCAGGACTTCTATGGCTGGCATCTGGGGCCCACACTAAGATCTTCTGGTTTGCTTTTAACTTGAATTTGTGATAATGTCAGAAATGCAGCTGTCACCACCAACTTCCTATACAACTCTGGCAAGTCACTCCACTTCCTGGCTCCTGGTTTTTCTGTCCCAACCATAAGGCCAACCACAGCTTTGAGTGGTGCCAACTGTAAGGCGTGGTGAACACACGTGGGCTGGGGCAGCACAAATTAGAGGGAATCAACAAGCACATGTCCTCTGATTTTAGAGATGACCCCTCAAGAGCAACCATCTACCCTAGCGCACCTTCCATGCCTTTTTCCTCCTCTGGTCACCAGGCACGTAGGCAAAGAGGGGACCACTTCTGAATTCAGGGCAGAGCCCAGCCCCCCAGGGTGTCAGATCCTGGGCCAAATGATTTCCTCCACCATGTGAAGCTTTCAGTAGCTGAGTACGGGGCTGGGCTTCACAGACTCACAGAGGGGCAAACCCAGTACCTACAAAAGCCTGGATTCCTACCTCCCAATCACTAGGGAAAAGGGGTTGAATTCCTGGCATCAGATTGGAAGCAGCACCAAGCCTGGAGGATTTAAATTTTACTGCTCCTGAGAGCCTGGGCCAGCTGCTCACACAGCCATGGGCACTGGGCTTTATGTGCAATTTAAGATATTCAGAGGATGAGTTTTTCCCATAAACATTTTTTTCTTGCCTCAAGCACTGGCTTTAGAAGCAATTCTCAAGCACACACGAAAGGGACTGTACACCCTTTCCCACAAAACGCTTCTTCCCAGTCCTATGAGCCTGAGTCGGCACCACACAGGGGTGCTCTGCCAGGGTCAATAAGACATGTCACGAGGTCATGGAGCCAAAGAGAATGAGGAGAATGGCATACCCACCACACTGAAACACCCCCCTGTGCCTCCTGGTTCAAAGGAAGACACCCCTCGCTCCCCAGGACTTCCTCTTTCTTGTTCATCTCCCCAGCCAGGAGGGAGTTCAAAGGGAGAGTCCAGGCAGATGTAAGCAATCGCTCCCTCCTAGTGTTTAAATGCAGTTGAGATAAGTTCCAGGTAGAAATCCTTAGGGATCAAGCCCACATCTCTAGGATCTAAAATAGAACAGGCTGTGACAGGGAGTGCACCTGGCCTCCTCCAGGAAGCTCTCGTGGCTCCCCTCCATGCCCTCCATCAGAAGCTTTGAGCCAAGCCTGGAGTGGGATAAGGATGCCTAAACTAAATGACTTCACTTAAACTGACAGCCCCTGAAAACTCTGTGCTCTCCCCCACACCCAAGGAACCCACCCGAGACCAATGCTAGACCTGGGCCCTGCTTATTTCCTAGGACAAATACTGAGTGACGACTGAGTTGAGACTCTGCTAAGCATATGAATCAGAGAGGAAGGCAAAGCTGTCTCAGCACAGAGAAAGAGGAGAAAGGGGAACTGGGGGAGGTGAGGAGAAAAGGGAAGGGATTTGCTGAGGGGAGGTGGGGAGGAAAGGCATAAAGGACAGGTGAAGAAGAGGGGGACTAGGAAAGGAAGAGAGGCAGGAAGAAACTGTCAGGGGCAGAGGAGCAGAGAGGCCAGAGGGAGGAACTTCATTCTGTCCATGTCAGCAAAGTTGAACGAGGGTCCCAGCTTTTCCTTCCACCAAATATCAGCCCCTCTTGTCCTTGGGGAACTAGAGAAGGAAACAGCTCATGAGGCCGGCTCGCCAGCATGATGTTATACAAGCTCAAATGGTGCCAATGTTTTTATATAATCCTCTGGTTCACCCCATAAAACAGACCATAACACCCTGGCAAATACACTTCAATAAAGCTCCGTGCTATTACAGGGCCCAGCGTCTTCCAGAAGATGAATCACACTGGCGGCGTGGCCAAGCCACTGCTCCAACTCAACTTTCTTCCTCTGTGCCTTCAGCTGAATGGCTGACTGAGAAGCCACAGAGCTGGTCAGGACTACCGTGGGTTCTAGGAGCTCCGTGGGTGGTGAGAAAGCCCTCGGGAAGTTAGGGTTTAGTTATCAAGAGGACACGTGAGCTGCCTGTGTCCCCAGATGGCACCTGGTCCCTCGAGGCTGTGCTCAGAGGTATGCCTGGGACCCAGTTCTCTCAGGAGTCCCCAGGTAACACCTTTCGCAGCAAGCAGGCAATGCATGACCTGAGCCCTGCTGAAGACGCCCAGCAGGCTGTAGTCACTGCCTGCTGAAGACAGTTCCCAGCACTTGCAGAAAGAGGTTTGCTGGGGCTGCCTCTGCCAAAAGCCACAAAGAACTGGAGAAGCCTGCTGGTGTTGTAGGCTTGCACCAACTGTCTCCTTCCTGAAACCTAACGGACCTGTCCTTGGGGACAGAGATGGTGCATTCATCTTGCACCCAACATGTAATTATTTTATTCCCAACAGCTACCCCCATCTACTGTGACCTGCCGTGACCTAGCTGAGCGCCCCCTCAGCCCCCCACCCCCGCTTTCCTCATGAAAAAGCAAAGAGGCCACCAGAAGCAGACACTTTCATGCCTCAGGGGTTCCTAGGCACTGTGACCTCAGTCCATGTGAGCACTTGGCTCCTACACATCCCTGCCAGACACTTGAATCCATCTGTCAACACAGCACCAGTGGTCTCTCACACTTCCACAACAAAACTTTCTGCGGGAGCCCTGGGCATCCTTGAAAAAGGGCTATCCAGGCCACAGGGCACAACTTCAATGGAAAGGAACCTCTCTGCCCTGCAGTGAGGAGGATGGGATCAGTCACTTTAGAGGGGCAGCAGTCACGCCCTCCTCCCGTTTCTCCAGGGAGAGAGGAGTGAGTCCAATCTAAACCCACGACTTGGAAAGATTCCCTGGGTCCTTGCTGTGGACCTAGGTGTCACCCCCACCCTCACAGCTCTGTAAGGTACCCCTGGTCCCTGGCTGTGAACCTAGGCACTGTTGGAACCTGTCATGGTGGATCTGGGCATTGCCTGAGCCCCTCACTGCCCCTGGCGCGCCTTAGAGGCTCTTCCTTGAGAAGTTCGACTTCTCTTGGGTAGTAAGTTTGGAGTCATTGTAGGGGAGGCAGGGGACAGTTCCCAAGTGTTCACAGGAGGAGTGGATGGTGCGGTCACCCTATTACTGCCCTCTGCCAATGAAGGCCTCCCAGACTTCCTGATACCTCCTATATTCCTCTGCAGGACCCAGAGTAGCTTCTACCCTGGACCCTGGAAGATACTGTGGGATGGATGTGAGCAGCCACTCCTAGACACAGTAATGTCCTGACACAGGACCCTGCCTCCCTTCCATCCCGGAGCACCCAGGACTCACCATTCAGCTGGTTGTAGACCACCTCCTCCAGATGGTCCAAGCGCTGCAGGATGGCCTCGCGGTCGGCCAGAGCACTCGCCTTGGAGAGCCGATTGCGCATCCGGCGGTCGGCTCCTCGCACGACCTGCACCAGCGCCTCAGAACGGTCCTGCAGGCGGCAGTACACCGAAAAGAGGATGATGCCCACGAACACCAGGATGTTGACCGTCAGCAAAGTTTTGATCTTCCTGGCCACCGCCATGAGCGCGGCTCGGACCGGGCCGCCTCACCCTCCGGGCATCCCCGGGGCCCCGGGGCCGCAGGAGCCTGAGCGCGGCCGGCCCCGATGGGGACCATGGGCCGGGCAAGGGCGGGCGCTGTTCTTTCAGCACCGACACGCGGGCTCCACGCTCCAGGCCGCCGCGACCCGCCCTTCCTCTCCAGCGCGCAGAAACCGCCCGGGGCTGCGGGCACAGGGCACCGCCCGCATAGTCAGCAGGGCCCGCCCGCCGGGAGCTTCCTGGGCCAGGAGGCGGCGCGAGGCCTTGGCTGCTGCGTCCCTCTCCTGCGCGCCCTGCTCGCTCCTGCGCGCCCGGCTCCTGCGCGCCCCGCTCCTGCGCGCCCGGCTCCTGCGCGCCCCGAAACCACGGCGCCGGTGCGCAGTGACGCGGCCTGAGCTCATCAGCATGCACGCGGCGCCCGCTGCCCCGCCCGCCGCCCCAAACCGATCCCGCGCGCCACCCCTGGCCAGGATAGGCCCGCCAGGAGCGAGGCCCAGAGCGCGGTACCACGCAGAGCCTCGGACCTCCCTCCACACCCGAGGCTTATCTAGGGCGATAAAACACACACTTGATCCCTATAGACACGAAGCCTTAGGGAACGCCGGTCAGGACTGTGCTGTGGGCGCACACCGGGGTGTGGTGAGGTGCCTTTGTGCGCAAAGGAGTGAGTCAGAGCCACCTTGATTTGCCTGTGGCCAAACCTAATCTGATTGGCCGCCCTCGTCTGGGACGGAGGGATTAGAAAGAGTAGAGGAGGCTGGAGACTTGAGCAATCCTACTGCAGCATCAGGACCAAACAAATAAAAGAAAAGCAAATCTTAACCAGGCTCCCCAAGCCCTCAGAGCTCGGGTGCACGCTCGGCCGGAAGAAAAACAGCAACAAACGCCGGCCTCCCCAGCTCTAATTTAGCCCCACACAGGCAGTTGTGGATAAGACCGCTGGAATCAGGAGAGATGACGGAAGTCACACAGCATGGGTTGTTAGCCGGGATCGCAGGATGGGAGCTTCTGTCTGCCTGGTTACCAGTGTATCCACAGTGCCTGGAACGATTCCTGACACGTAGCTGGTGCTTAGCAAATATTTACTGAATGAATAAATGATGGAGCATTTATTAGGAGCTTACTTTGTGGTGGGTCTTTCACACAGAAAGACAAGGTCTCTGGGACTTTGTAGCTCTTGTGCATGCATGTACCTGTTATGTGTGCCTCTACCCACGTGGGTGCATGCATATTTTTGTGTCCACTGTGTGCGCATGTGCCCATATATCTGCGTATGTACCTGTGTTTGTGCATGGGTATGCATATGTGTTCATGTATATGTACTTGTGTTTGTGTGCATGTGTTTCTGTGTTCATGAGTCTCCTTTGTTAGTGAATGTGCACATGTACAAAGGGTGTATGACATGTCTCTACATGTTTGTGCATATATGTGGTATGTCTTCACGGTGTATATGCACGAGTAGCATGTGACATGTCTGTATGTGTGTGTTTATGTATGCATGCATGTGCTGTGTCCTTATGATTACGCATGTGTGCAATATGTGATGTGTGTGTATTTGTATGTACCTATGTGTTCATGAGTGTGCAACTTCTGTGTATGCATGTGTGTGTTGTGTCTTTCATGTGTGTCCATGTTGTATCTGTTCACATTCGGGGGGGAGTGTGGTTCTGGCTCCTAGTTCAGGCTCTCTCCTCCACACTGTCTTTTCCACAGGCCAACGTGTCCTGTGTAGCTTGGGGACATTCTACCTCTTAGTGGGAGTGTCAGGAATGAAAGTCACACTGCTCCTTTCCTGACTTTCACAGAAAATATGCCACCGCAGGGATTCAGGGAACACGATCAGGGAGGCCCCAACCACTGGGACTGAGGCCAGCACGTCACAGTCACTCACCATAGATCATGCCTACCGAGATGGAGCCGGCACACCTCACACTTCAGGAGTCTTGGACAGCAGGGTGACTCACAGACACTGGTCCTTTTCCATGAATTGTCATTCCTATGTCCCTCATTTGATGTAATGTGCTGTTCTGTGTGTGGCACCCCAGGGTCTGAGATGTTCACAAGTCTGCAAGGGCAGCCTTGGAACCACAGAACAGAACTCACACAGCTCTGTGCATAGGCACCGCTCTGAGCTGGGATGGCTACTAACCGCCTATTTCTAACAGTCATTGGACGGAGGTTGAAATGGGTATAGCCTAACTTTCCACCAGAGAAAACTGAGGCTCCAAGGAGAATGTATCCGTGGCCAAGGTCATGCTGGCAGGGAAGCTTTGGTCTGGATTTAAGCCCAGACAACTTGGCTCCAGAATCAAATTTATTAGCCACTGATGTTCAAATAAAAAAATCAAAAACTTTTCATTATATGTTTATAGAAAGTGATATGAATGCAGTTCATGTGAATACCCAGCAGCAGGTCCTGAGTCAGTATTTGGCTGGATTCCATTGGCAGTGTGAGCACACAGAACCCGGGGGTGAGCGAGAGGAGACTCGTTTGAAGGTCCAACCTGGGTTTATTGGCTTTGGAAGAGCTGCAGAGTGCTTGGTGTTGAATGCAGCCCGGGGTCACAGGGCATGCAAAGGCAGCACTGTTGGGGAGCAGAGAGCCCTGTTTGAGACATAACGCATGGAAATGCATTTGTCCCCCAGTGTCCTCTTCCACTGTCTCCCTTGATACCAGCTCTGTCCTTGGTGTCCCTGCTTCAGTAAGCAATGCCTCCTGAGTCCCTGAGGCTCTGTGGGCCACAGTGACCACTGCACATGGAGACATCACAACAGGTCATGGGAGCCACAGTCACTCTCTGGGTGCAGGGTGCAGGAAGAAAGGGCAGTGGGAATTCGGGGTGCACTTAGAGAGGCACTGGGGTCATCTTTCAGGGAGACGGGGCACTGTGGGGTGCTCAGCCTCCGTCATCTCCCACAATTTTGCCCTGAATACCTCTCCGCAGACCAGCTCCCTGCTGAGCCGCACACAGAAGTTGAGTCACTAGCTGAGCTCTTGTAGGTCATGGAGAGAAAGGAGTTCCCACTGTTTGCCCACACCACACCCATGACAGACCAGAGCTAACATGGGAATGCTGTCCACTTCTGTCAGCTCTTCCATGGGTGTGCACAAGCCTATATTCCATGTGAATATCTCTAGACTTAAGGGTGGACACTAGTGGGGAGCCTTGGGTCTCCCACCAAGCTTCCCATGGGCTTGCGCTTGTTTTGGTGGTATCTCACTGAGGTTTGGAAGAAGCAGATGTGTGAACATGAGCTGAGGTCCCCGACTCAGGCCAGATGTCACACAGGTCATGGAGGATGTGTGTGCCACTCAGGTGAGGCAGAAGCTCCAGGCTGGGCCCTGCCTTCGCCACAGCCCCTGTCACAGCTGAGCCCCACCCAGAGCCACCCTTAATCTTTCCCTACAATGCTGCCCTTTCTCCCAAGGGAGGCTGGGATGGGAAGAAAGCTACTAACTCCACTGAGAATTACACCAAAATACTCACAGCCCAACCTACATGGGCCACAAGAGAGCAGTGTTCTGGATCTGTGAGCTGATTAAAAAAGCAGAAGGGGCCTTGCCCGACACAGCTGGGCACATGTGTGTCAGGACTCTGTACCTGTGGTGTGTGGGTGGCTGCAGAACCTAGTCAGGTGGGCTGACCATATATGTTGAAACAGCTTATGCCTCGCAGCAGCTCCCTCCCGCTACTAGAGCAACCACACACCCAGACTTGAGGCCAGTACGGATATTCATTAGTGTATTATTAGCACATCAGAATGGCTAATAGGTACCAAAAATGTCTGTAGACAGAAACACACAAACCAGAGTCACGTATGGCAGGTTGATGAAAAGGCTATACCAGAGACATGAAGGAACCTGAGTTTCCACCAGAGCGATCATCTCATGAGCACGATAGAGATGACTCCTGAGGATACTGAGAACCCACACACAGAGACACACACCCAAGGACTGCCCCGCTCAAGACATCACTTCAGCTCTTGGATCCAGATATGCCTAGAGCTCTCCATTCATTGCACAACTTCTGGTTATATAAATCAATATATTTCCTCTTTTGATTAATCTGGTTTGGGCTTAGTCTCTGTTGTTTACTAATAAAATCTGCCTTACTAACTCCAAATCCAATTTAGCCAGAATGTCAGCAGAGGGTGGGGAGTAGAGGGAGGAATCTTTCTTCTGAGATCTCCCCAGGCATCAGAGAAGGACTTTCATGGAATTTGCAAGGATTATAAGGCCCCACTGCCTAGACAGGCAGCCAGGCTCAGCATGCAGGACATATTGGGAGACTGAGAACAGCAGAGTAGGAACAGGCCAAGCTGGCTCTCCCAGGCCACCTTTCTCTGTCTGCATAATGATATTCACATTGTCTCCCTCCATCTCCCCTCCTGGAAATCTTTCCAACCCCGGTTTCTTCACAGAACTCCCCAAAGATAAGCCACAAAGCACAGCTGTCGTAAGGAAGATTCATAGCCGGACTGTGTACGTGTGGTGCTCGCAGACACTGCACCCGGTGCCATCTTTTCATTTTATTTAGTACCTAGGAGCAAGCTGGTCCCGAATCACATTTATGCATTCTTCATAAATCAGCTGGCTTGGAGCAGCAGCACCTGCCTTGGTGTCCTTGGCCTGCTCTCAGAGTGGGTGGCAAGTGCCCGGGACAACATGCCCAGTTCAGAGCTTTGCTCTCATACCAGGGGATCAGTGATCAGGGGTGTCTGGGAGAAAGAGCTTTAGTGAACAGGGATTTCTGCTAACATCTTCACCTAAGGGTTACAGGACTCTCTCATTGTCTGCATCCACATGGCGCAGATACAGCGTCCTAGAGCCCGAAGCTTCCTGAAGCTCATAGAAACTGGCCCTGCAAGCCAGCATCTTTCTCTGTGCTTGGGGACCCCAGGTACTACTGTTTGCCATCCAGGGCTGCTCTTCAGCATCAGATTCCAGCCCCTGAGGTGAGGCACTCACTGTGTGCTCCATGCTCTTCAGCACCAGATTCCAGCCCCTGGAGGCACTCACTGTGTGCTCCATGATCTCTATCATCAGATTCCAGTCCCTGGAGGCACTCACTGTGTGCTCCATGCTCTCTATCATCAGATTCCAGCCTCTGAGGCACTCACTGTGTGCTCCATGCTCTCTATCATCAGATTCCAGCCTCTGAGGCACTCACTGTGTGCTCCATGCCTCCAGCATCAGATTCTAGCCCCTGAGGCACTCACTGTGTGCTCCATGCTCTCTATCATCAGATTCTAGCCCCTGAGGCACTCACTGTGTGCTCCATGCTCTATCATCAGATTCCAGCCTCTGAGGCACTCACTGTGTGCTCCATGCTCTATCATCAGATTCCAGCCTCTGAGGCACTCACTGTGTGCTCCATGCCCCTGGAGGCATTACTGTGGGCTCTGTGCCCCTGGAGGCACTCACTGTGTGCTCCATGCCCTTGGAGGCATTACTGTGGGCTCTGTGCCCCTGGAGGCACTCACTGTGTGCTCTGTGCCTGTTTATAGAGAAGCACAAGGGGTCTTTGAATTTCATGGTGACTTTATTGTGTCTTATAGCTCTCAAAGAGGCCTGGGCATCTTCCTATGAAGGAACCTAAGGCCCGTTGGGGCCAGAAGGACCACACCCTGTACCTTGCCCCTTATTAGGAACCAAGGGTTGGGCTAGGGACCAAGGGACTGACTGTGTTCTGAGAATGATTTTGACATTTGTGTAGAAACAGAGGATTGTGTCCTGAATGCTGGACCCTTCCCTGGCTGGGACAAAGGGTCACCAGTCTGTCTGCATACATGGGCTACATAGTGAGTTTGAAGACAGCTTGAGCTTCATGAGACCCTGTCTGGAAGGAAGGAAGGGAAGGAGAGGGGAAGGAGAGCGGGAGGAATAAAGAAAAGGAGGAAGAGAAGGGGGGAGGGGGGAGGAACAGGGGTGGCTTAACGTGTTCTATCAAACCACAAGACAAATATAATGGAGGATACCACTTTGCTACGCTATCTTCACTCTATGAATTAATTTTTAGGGGAAAAATCCGAGGTTTTTTTTGTACCATCAAAGGAAAACATTTTTAAAGATATATTTCCTATGCTGTGTGTGGTGGACACGCCTTTAGTCCCAGCACTTGGGAGGCAGAGACAGGTGGATCTCTGTGAGTCCAAGGTTAGTCTGATCCAGACCAGCCAGAACTATATAGTAAGACCCTGTCTTAAAAAAATAAAAATAGAGCCGGGCGGTGGTGGCGCACGCCTTTAATCCCAGCACTCAGGAGGCAGAGGCAGGCGGATCTCTGTGAGTTCGAGGCCAGCCTGGTCTACAAAGCGAGTTCCAGGAAAGGCACAAAGCTACACAGAGAAACCCTGTCTCGAAAAACCAAAAAAAAATATATATATATATTTTATTTGTGTGCGTATTCATGCACCTTTGTGTGTAGGTACCCAGAGAAGCCAGAAGAGGGCATTGGATCTCCTAGAGCTAAAGTTATAGGTAGCCTGACATGGGTGCTGGGAACTGAACTTAGGTCCTCTGAAAGAGCAGCAAGTGCTCTTAACTGAGTTGTGTCTCCACCCCCAAAGGAAAGCATTTTTATTTTATTTTATTTTATCTTGGTTTTTCGAGACAGGGTTTCTCTGTGTAGCTTTGCGCCTTTCCTGGAACTCACTTGGTAGCCTAGGCTGGCCTCGAACTCACAGAGATCCGCCTGGCTCTGCCTCCCGAGTGCTGGGATTAAAGGCGTGAGCCACCACCGCCCGGCCAAAGGAAAGCATTTTTATACTTCCTTTATCTTCCACCCAGTGGGGCTCGATGGAACCAAATTGGTGCATTGGAGGTAAGACTAGACCCATCCAGGGTCCCACCTTGGCTTGATAGACCCTTAGCTACACATAAGGACACGACACAAACCCTTGAAGACACGTGAGCCCTCCTGTCACGGTTCTCATTGGAATGGGCCAATCTGGGTTTTCACATGCTGAGGCTCTGTTGAAGTGACTTACAGATATTCTCTGAGGTGCCCTAGTCCTCTGAGCCACTATATGTAAAGTTGTTTTGCTCACAAATAAAAACACAAGGAGACTGATTTCTTTTGTCTTAACCCTTCATTGATTTCTGATATTTTATTGGTTGGTCACCTGTGAGGTACACTAACCTGACTGAAGAAAATAGGTAGAATGTGGGCAAGGCTGGGAACACTGTTACCATTACCATGCAGAGTCCACATCCTGAGCAGACACCAGAATGGACCCGATCATACATGTCCTCTCCAGGATTCATGAGCTAATGCTACAGCCACCTCACCTGGCTTACTGTTGTAAACCATTAGAATGGCCTGTCACAATCTTATTTTTTTTTTAATGCAGAGGATAAAGGGATTATTCTGTGGTTAAGAGCATCTGCTGCTCTTGCAGAGGACCAAAGTTATTCAGTTCCTAGCACTGACATTGGGTGACTCACAATAACTCTACCTCTAACTTGAGCTGCAGGGCTTCCAACACCCTTCTGGCCTCCACAGGTACCTGCATTCGTATACACGCATGCATGGACACACAAGCGCATGCGCACACACACATACACACACAATATTTTTAATCTAAAAAAAAATGTGCATGGTATCAGGCGCCTGCGCCAGGACTGTGTGCTGTTCAAATTCCACCAGTACTGGCCTGGGCCTTTGCCAACTTTTACTACTATATAATTTAATCTAATTGATCAATTAAATCCAAATAATTTTTAAACAACTCATAATAACAGTTATATAATTTCAGTACTACATATAATTTTCTTAACAACTTTATCAAAGGAAATTGCTCATGAGGCTGTGCCGTCTGCCTCGTGGGATCTGTCGCCTCCAGCGTTCTTTCTTAGGTGCTAAGAGCATCCCAGAAGGGGAGGAACCCCATAGGAAGAAGGCATCTTGTTGGCGGTCAGACGCGCGCCCTCCCCCCCCCCCCCCCCCCCCCCCCCCGTTGGTCATCTTTCAGCACCAAGGGACTCACTGGGACCCCACAGGAAAATAATGGTTCTCTTGAGTTACATGCCAACTTACCCTACAGCTGCGCTGGGTAAGGACAGCTGCTCAGACAACATTAGAGGCATGAAGGGAGCATCTGCCTTTGCTCATGTGACTGTCGTGGGTCCTGTGTGTTCAGTGAGTGGCTCTGCTGATCCCTCTGGGATGTCTAACCATAGCTAAGATGCCCCCATCCTCCTCCTGCAGGCTGGCTGGACTCACTGTACCCAGACCGAAGAACACGTGTGCTACAATCAGCTTTCTACCACTGTGACACAATACCTGAGACGCAGAACCTACAAGGAAGAAAGGCTGGTTTGGCTCGTGATTTCAGAGACTTCATTCCACGCCTGCTTTGTCCGGGTGCTTTGGACCAGCGGGGAGCAGCACGTGATGGAAGGAGAATAGGGCAGAGGAAGTTGCCCACCTCACAGCCGGCAGGAAGCAGAACAGAAAGAAAAAAGAAGCAAAGATCTGAGTACCAAGGCTTTAACACAGGCGCTCTTGAAGTCAATTTGCGTTCTTGCTGCCGCCATCCCTGGTCTATAGACATCACAGCATCAGAGGGAGGAACCTGAAAATCCCAGTCGGAGAGCTGGGAGGCAAGGCCCACTCCCCGGGGATGGGTGCCTTCAGCCTGCCAAGGTCTTCAGCTGCAGGCGACAAGAACTGACCTGAGCAAGTAGAGTGGAAACCGGGTTTATGGGTGGGTACGGTGCGTCCTCTGAGAGGAAACAAAGACCAGACTTGAAAATGACAGAAAATGAGATCAGGAAGCCAGACACAGCAACAGGAAGTGGAAGGCCTGGGCTGGGCGTGGCCCTTCTGGGCACTGGTCACACCGTGCAGGTTCAGACAGGCTGGTCAGCTTCTCTTTGGCTTCATGTGTCTGAAGGGTTAGGGTGCCCACAGAGCAGGAAACAGACAGCCCAGAGAGAACAGGGCGTGTGACGGCAGGAAAGGAACCAGCAACCTCTACATCTGGCCCTGTGGCCCCAGCGGCCCCGAGGAACTCTCCACCGTGGCGCATTCCATGAAGAACACCTCAGCTGATGGCTCCACTAATCAAGATCCACAGAGGACAGAAGACAGCTTCGCAGTGGAGTGGGGTCCCTGGGCAGCTCTGCAGTCCTGGGCATCTTCATGCCATTGGCATGTCTTGTCCAACGGCAGCTCCTACCACCTCACACTGACTGTGGCAGGTACCTTGCCCCCATTTCACAGGCGTTACAGGTTTAAGGTTCCCGAAAACTCACATGATACGGTCCTGCCCTGCACCCCACCAGCGCCTCAGAATGTGACCTCATTGTGAATATCCTTAGCTTCATCAGTTAGGACAAAGTTGTTCTGGAGTGGGGTGCCCTAATCCAATGATGAACAGCCTCGTAGAGGAGGGAACTCCGGGCACAAAAACCCACAGAAGAAAATGGGAGGACACAGAGAAGACCACACACACACACACACACACACACACACACACACACACAGGCCCAGAAGTAGCCTCGGGAGGACCTGATGACCTCTGATTTCTGTTATTGAACCTTGACCTCTGGTGTCATTGTGGCCGCTCTGGGAGTCAGGACCAGCAGAGAAGCGCTCCGGGCTTAGACACAAACTGTTAAGGCACACAGAGGGCCTGGCCCACCAATCAGAAGCAGGAGATTGTAGGCCAGCCTGTCACCTCCTGCTGGGAGGCTGTCTGGGAGCCTGTGTAGTGGGCAGAGGAGGAGGGCTGACGTCAGAGTGAAGCAACCCAGGAGAACAGCCAGGAATGGGGAGTCACAAAGTAGGGTCCCACCAGACATGCTGGTGTCTCAGAAGCAGCATCCGAATAGGTAAAACGGGGTGCAAGGCAGAGTCCCTGTGGGCCAGGGCAGCATGGGAACTGGGCAGGTCCTAGAAGTAAGCCTGGCTTCTGGCTTTGTGTGTGCATCCATGTTTGCCTGAATATATATGTGCCTGCATGCATGTTTTTTATGTGTGTATCTGCATATATGTGCTGACATGTATGTGTGTCTGTGCATGTACCTGCATGTATATGCTTACATGTGTGTTTTTGTGTGTGCATGTATCTATTCCTGCATATATAAGTTCCTGCATGCGTGTGCCAGCATGTATGCCCCTGTACACATATATGCCTATATATATATATATATTATTATATGAATGTATTCCTTTGCTTTTGTGGTTGTATTTATATCCTTTCATATACACACACTTAGTATGGGTATATGTGCACGAGCATGCCTGCATGTGTATGCCCATGATGTATATATGCTTGCATGTATGCTTCTGCATACATTGTGTGCCTACATGTGCATTCCAACCTTGTGTACCTGAATTAGTGAGCTTGCATATGTGTACACCTGTATGTATATTCTTTTGTGTGTGTGTGTGCCTACGGGTATGTATTTTCATGTGTATCTGAGCTTGTATGTTCCTACATGTGTGCATACCTTTATGTGTGCATTTTCGTGTGTGTACTGGCAAGTGTGTCTTTATATATGTGACTGTGTGTGTGACTAGTCATGCATATATATACAGTATGTTGTGCCATGTGCATGTCTGTGTGTGTACATGTGTGTGTGTGTGTGTGTGTGTTCAGTCATGTGTTGTACAAAAAAAAATGATGTTTCAGTCAACAGCAAATTACATACATAGCAGTGGACCCATGATCACATCACCTAATGATGTCATAACCATCTTAGTTTGTCTACACACACTGTCTATTCACAACGCGATGAAATTGCTTGATAATGCATTTTTTGGAACATAGCCGGTGCTGGGTAGTGTTTGTCACTTGGGAAGAGAGAATCTCCACTAAAGAATTCCCTCCAGCAGACTGGCCTACGGGCATGTCTGCGGGGTGTTTTCTTAATTGATGATTGATGAGGGAACTTTGGAATTAACGTGTGCAAACAGGAATAACAGCATCTTGCTACCAGCGGCCTCAATGGATGCCAGCCATCATTACTGTTGATCAAAGAGGGAGCTGAGCTCCACACGCTCAGCTGCTTATGCTTCATCCTCTTCCCTTCAGGCCTCCTGTTGGCTCCATGTTCTGCCTCAGAATTCCATGACCAAGGCCCAAAGAGGGGCATTTACTCCCTACAGGGCCTAGCAATGGAGAGCCATCTGTGACTCTGTCTCCTTCATTGTCCCCTTGAAGGTATAGAAATGGGATCTCAGAGTGCCTGGTGCTGGTGGTGAAATTCCCAAGATTTCTACTTAAATGCCGCAACAAAGTTTTCATTAATTCTCCATAAGTGTAAATGTTCCCACAGGCACCAATTAAAGTCTTCTGTGGAGCCGAGTTTTCCCAAACAAGCACCATTTTAATTTGAATATCAAACACTTTGCACAGCAGGGCTGCTGAGATTCCCACAGAGCCGGGCCCTGAGAGGGAGAGTGGCTTCCCTGGCCCTGTTGCCACCATCTAGGTTTCTCTTCCTTTGGGGTCCTTCTTACCATCTCGATAACCCCCTCCCGCCTTCTCTAGGAAAGTGCCCCAAGACCCAGAATTCTCCAGGCCTTGGAAATGTGGGTGCATGTATGTGGGGGGGGTGGGGGTTGGAGCTGGGAAGCTGCAGCCTTGACCAGCCTTCTAGGAACTCACAGTGAAGGGGTCTCAGGGGCGCCTGCTTTCAGTCTGTCTGTCCATTACCCCGTTTATCACAAAAGGCTTTCCTCCATTTCCAGTAGATAAACCTTTTGCCCATCAACACTTCTTCAAAAATTCAAGTTAATTGTCAATAGCTATAAACTTTTTTTTGTTTTGTTTTTTTTTTGAGACAGGGTTTCTCTGTGTAATTTTTTTGTTTGTTTTTTGGTTTTTTTTTTTTTTTTTTTTTTTTTGGTGCCTGTCCTGGATCTCACTCTGTAGCCCAGGCTGGCCTCGAACTCACAGAGATCTGCCTGGCTCTGCCTCCCAAGTGCTGGGATTAAAAGTGTGTGCCACCACTGCCCGGCTAATATCTATAAACTTTTTTGTGTGTACATCGTATATATCATATACATGCATGTGCATTTGCATGTGTGTGTACAAGCAGGTAGAGGTCAAGGGTAAACATAAAGTATCTTCCTCTATTACTCTCCACCTTATACTTTGAGACAGGGTCTCTCCTTGTACCCAGTGCTCACCAACTTGCTAGACCAGATTACCAATGAGCCCCAGGAATCCGCGTGTCTCCCCAGTGCTGGGGTTACAAATCTGTGCCTCCATGCCTTGCTGGGGATCCAGGTTCTCAGGCCTTAGTGGCAAGCACTTTACCGAGTGAACCATCTCCCCAGCCCCAGTATCTGTGTGTCTCAGCAGTTCCCACCGAAAATACCTCTGGTTTCCCTGTAAGTTTCAGCAAATAGTGCTGAGCAAGCAGTGCTGCTCTAAAAGAACTATGTGGAAATTGAGTTTGCAGCAATTCCTGTTCAGCCCACTTTGGCCATTTGTTTTTCCTCCCTTCCATGTGATCAGATTTGGGGTAGTGTTTGTAGAGGTCCCGGACTTATCTTCAGATCTCCTAGACTGGTAGCAGTGTAACACCAGTATCAGCATCTTCAGAAGCATCATCATCAACATCAACACCATCAGTGTCATCATCATATTATCATTATCACCATCATCTCCATAACCTCCAATGCTGCTGGTACCATCATCTCAGTACCGTTATCACCAACATCATCACTGTCATCATCATATTGTCATTATCACCATCATCTCCATCATCTCCATAACCTCCATTGCTGCTGGTACCACCATCTCAGTACCGTTATCACCAACACCATCACTGTCATCATCATATTGTCATTATCATCATCATCTCCATTATCTCCATAACCTCCATTGCTGCTGGTACCACCATCTCAGTACCGTTATCACCAACACCATCATCACTGTCATCATCATCACCATCACCATTGTTATTGACATTTCTTTCTTTTTCTTTTTTTGGTTTGTTTCTGTTTTTTGGTTTTTTGAGACTCAGTCTCCCTACATAGCCCTGGCTGTCCTGTAACTCACCATACTCACTATGTAGATCAGGATGGGCAGGATTTGAACTCACAGAGATCTGTCTGCCTCTGCCTCTGCCTCCCAAGTGCTGGGATTAAAGGCATGTGCCACTACACCTGGTCTTCGTCACTCTTGTTTCCATCACCATCCTCATCTATCACCATCATCACCCATCATCACCATCACCATCATCACCCATCACCCAACATCACCATCACCCATCACCACCATCATCACCCATCACTGTCCATCATCACCAACACCATGATTATCATCACATCTACACAATGGAGTCTCTCTTTCATCAGATTCATTTGGGTAACTCTGGCTCCATGAGAGTTCTCTCAACATATCTCATATTATCAGCCCATATAAGTACATTTCAGTCAGAGCTGAGGCATGAACAGGGTGAGTGCAAGCGGGTTGGGAACCCATTGTTAATAATGTCCAGCAGGCACAGTTCTGAAGATATTGATAAAACTCAATCACACACTGTGTCCAGCTTTGCCTGTGTGTCTAGCTGGGAAAGAATGGCCATGCCATTTCTTTTTCTTTTTTTTTTTTTTTCAGAGCTGAGGACCGAACCCAGGGCCTTGTGCTTGCTAGGCAAGCGCTCTACCACTGAGCTAAATCCCCAACCCCCCATGCCATTTCTTATACTCATGTCACATCTATTACTTGGCTAGCAAGCATCCATTTCCTCCTCGTCTTGAACTGTGAGATTTCTTTGAGGATCCACTTACTTTAAACCCACTGGTAGAGAAAACGACAACCAATTCCCAGCTCCAAGAACGTTCTATGTATCACAGCCCATTAACATAGTTCTTGCCCAGATATTGGCTTTTGGGAAAACCACAGCCCAAGCCAGGTCATGACTTACTTCCTGGCCTTTTTTTTTTTTTTTTTTTTTTTTTTTTTTTGGTTTTTCGAGACAGGGTTTCTCTGTGTAGCTTTGTGCCTTTCCTGGAACTCACTTGGTAGCCCAGGCTGGCCTCGAACTCACAGAGATCCGCCTGGCTCTGCCTCCCGAGTGCTGGGATTAAAGGCGTGCGCCACCACCCGCCCGGCCCTGGCCTTTTTTAGAAGATGCCAAATGCACTCTTTTACCATTAGTTTTGCGTGCCATGTGGAATACGGGTAAGGAGTTCCTGGGTCTGTCTTCCCTAGCAACAGAAAGCTGGACTGGGGAGCTATTAGCAGGAGACAGCTGAGATCTGGGGAGGCCTTCTAGCCTGTGGCAGCTGTGCCTGAGGCATCTGTGCAACCCAAGTGCTTGCTCTGATGTGTTTGGCTGAGCTCTGCCACATACGATCAAAACAGTCTTGGCACATTCATCTTCTGTGGAGGACTTTTCTGGGAAAGTCCCCACCAGGCTGACTTCTGCAGCACTTGACCATCACTTAAACAACTGCTCAGCTTCAATCTCCTTCTCCCTGAAGCGGGATGAATTTTCCCACCTCTATCAGCTAAGGCACAGGCTGTGTCAGCCAAATAGCCTCTCTGGAATCAGCAGGATGGGATGCTCAGAGGACTGGGCGCTCCCTGTCCAGCAGCCTAGCCCTGGGTTTGGAGCACTTGGAAACAGAATGACCCATGTTCTCCCTCTCTGGGCACCTATCTCCTCAATAGACCTAACCTTTGAGAGTCTGATATAAGCAAACAGTGTCTTCTGGGCTTGGTCTGAGACTAGTCATTGGTCCCTTGAGAATCGGGCCTGACAGCATCTGGCCTATTCAGACATCTTGTCCCATCCCTGGAGCCAACTGCTCAGGAATGCCTCTGAAGAGCCCTGGGCTCCTTGTCTATACTATGGGCAAGCAAGTCCTCCAGGCTCCTGAGTCTTTTGTGGTCTTGTTTCATCTACAGCTCCTCTGCCAAGAAGCCCTGCCTGACACTCTTCCCCAGCATATATTGAGCAGTGTTGTGGTTTGGCTATGGTTTCCATGCATCCCCCATGTTTACTGAGGCGGTGGGACCTGGGAGAATGTAGCTGATGAATGAGGTGAACTGAAGTCTCATGCAATAGCCAACTTTATTCCGAGCATCAGACAATTTATAGTCTGGGGGTTAAAAGGAGTCACATGAGTGAAGTGTGCAATCTCAGGGCAAGGCGCACATGGCAGACAGCACGTAACTGAAATATGTTTTTCCATAGAGGTACATAAACAAACAACAATAGCCAGATGAAATGAATAATGTGAAGTGAACTCACTCCTATCCGCTGCACCTGCGAGGAGCACGGAAGCATAATCCAAGAACGGTTTTGTGTTTTTTGAGAAAACAGAAGTCACAAGACTCTTGTCTTGGTGTCTTGGAGTTTTCCCACAAGCACTGAGAATCCTCCTCATACAACTCCATTCTTGGACTGTGTTCTGACACCCCAAACTTCATGTTCTGCAAGCTTGGTCCCCAATCTAAGGTGGCATTGAGGTGGTAGGAACTTTAAGAGGCAGGATCTAATGGAAAGTGATTGAGCCAGCACCGTAGTCTTGGGCCTGCAGAACTACGAGCTACATAAACTGTTTTTTGTCATGAAGTGCTCTGCCTGGAGTGTTTTGTTACAGCAAGAGACGATAAAGTAAGATACCAAGTCATAAAGTACAAGAAAGTCTTCTCTCCCATCTCTCCTTCACTACAAAAGCGTCCATCTCACATTCGTTTCTCACTATCCAGTGACTCAAACAAGCATTTGCTTTTCTTGTCTGTAAAGTCAGCACAATCTGAAGGTGAGACGCTCCAGGCGTAGCTCAGGGGTAGAGCACTTGAAGGGACTCTAGCCTGAGCATGGCAAACATGGCTCTGGCAGGCCTTGCCCTTCTCCCCCATTCCCTCTGCCTTGCTAAAACACCATTAGACTACTTTCCTAAAGCTAGCCACCAAGGTCCATTCCCTTATTTGGCCACTTCCTCCTCCTGAGGCTGACTACGAAGGTCCAGCTATCAAAGTATTGAAGTCCAGCAATCAAAAGCCCCCTCTAGCTCACCTAATTAACATGCCCAAGTAAAATGAAACACCTCATCCTAACACAGGGTTTTCTCTTTTCCCTTTATAAACCACCATTTGCCAGTGGGCCCCGTCTGTCTCCTCTCTATCCAGAGGTAATCCTTCGTCCCCCTCCCTGCAGGACAGATATCCCTTCCGCTCTCCCTTGTCCCTTCTCTCACCTCTCCCTTGTTCCCTTCCCCTTCTCCTTCATCCTCAATCTCCCATCTTTGTCCTTTATCCCTGCCCTCTGTCCCTCTGGGACAAATAGATCTCCTTTGTGCTGAGAACTTGGTCTTGGGGTGTCTGTGCTGACTCTGAGGTTCCCTACAACACTTGTCTAGCCCAAGACCCCCGGTTTGATTTATAGCTTCATAACTAATTAAAGGTGCTTTCGATTAAAATATCCAATGAAAAAATATTCGAGAAATAGGAAGTGTCCAATCCAGGCAAGTCACACACCCCACTGCTTCAGGATCCTTTTATCTGTTCCTGTTTCTGCCCTTTCCATCTGTGAGCAGCCCACTGGGAGGAGCTTCCCCCGTGTGCCCAGCATTCCACTGTCTCAAGTGATCCTTAAGCTGCTTGATGTCTCTTCAGTGAAAGTTGACCACAAGAAAGTAAGTATGAGGGAATATGGGGAGAGGTGATATATACACACACACACACACACACACACACATACACACACACACACACACACAGAGTTCCTCCTTCTCATTAATACTTTCTGGATATCAGACACTATAGCAGCCCAGAACTGAAAATCATTCTGAATTTCTGCATTTCTAAGCACCAGGGAGAAGGGCTAGAGCCTCTCTGGATGGAAGGATTTATCTCCAGGTTGGTCCTGCCTGTGGAGTGTCATTCTTCACTGGACCTCGGAATTCCAAGGACACTCTACCTCTCATTCATTATGTGACATACTCTGAGCCCCTTCCATCTGGCCATGGGCTAGACATGGGCTATGGCAGCTTCACATCTTTTCTCCACAAACCTACAGCTGTGGTCGGAGGACCAGGTTGTTCTTGTGATTTGCTGGACACGGAAGCCCCAGTCCCAGCCCTGGGCTCCTTTTCACAGCAGTCTTACTTTATCTGCACCTGCCTCCTATGTTTTCAATCTACACAGAACCTGTGAGCTGCACATGTTCCTCAAGGGTACCCGTCACAACCTTCCTCACACAGTGCCACAATCTCTCAAACGAATGGGACAGGTATCATCATAGCAGTGTCTGGATAATTGCTGGCACCAAAGACAAATAGGCCCACAGACCCTGTGAATGGCTAGAAACAGAATTAAAAGAGCCAGCATCCCAAGGTGAGCCTCCTGTCCAGTCATGGATGGGAAAGAGCCCTCTGACCCCAAGTGTCATATTTCTAGTTCCCAAACCAGAAACAGAGCCCACCACTGCCTCAAATACACCAGGGGCATGGCAAAACTTTCCACCTATTGCTCTTTCCCCACTCCTCTCTGCTATCCCCAGTCCCCAGCCCTAGACTTGGCTTCTGGTAGAAGATGCTGGAAGGGATGGTGCCCTCAATTCAGTCTAGCCATATGCTCCTTCTCAAAGGCGCGTTTCTCAAGTGGATGGATTTAAAGCCCCTCGCTTCCTGCCAACATTACATGCTTCTCTTTTCCAGCAGGCTGGTCCAAATGCTTCCTCCCCTGTCTTCCCAACATGGGGGAGGAAGGCAGTCAGAATAGATGAATAAGACAGGTCTTCCTGAATACTCTCCTCCTCCGCAGGATGGGCCTGGAGATAAGATGAGGCTGCCAGAAACTGACTTTTCAATCTGGGTCCCTGAGGGGAACTGTCATGCTCCAGGCCATGGCTGCTCAGCATGTAGTCATCAGGACTTGTTCCTGAGCTATAGTTGGGATCCACCCAGACTCTGCAGGGACTCTGTTGAGCTTTCCCTGCCCAGCTCCAGGAGAGTCTTCAAAGAGCAAACTGCTCCCTCGGAAAGCACTCCACCAAGGCGCATTTGTAGGGACAGCTCCCCTTTGGCTCTGCTTGAAAAGCAGGAGCCAGAACTGTCCAGAGCAAAGCACACTGAGTCCTGACCTCAGACACAGTGTGGAAGAGGATGTGTCTCCAAGCAAAGAGGGGCCTCCCTCACTGGAACCTCCACAATGACAGGAGCAGGGAATGGCCTGGGCTTCTGTAGGTCGGAGACACTGCCTGGCTTGGGGGCCCCCAGAAGTGTCCTTGGCAGCGTCTCTTCGCATTTTACCACTTCTAGCAACCCACTGTGACTTCTCCGCCAGGCCAGCCAGAGCTCTCCTTTTGTGGGTCCACAACAGGAGCAATGATGAGCCTCTCTGGGGATATCCTGGGAGTTCTGGACAGAGTTACACAGAGCAGGGGGTCCATTGGGAGCAAAAGCCAACCTGAGGAACAAATTCAGTGAACTCAGCGCCCCTAGAGCCCTGCAGCCAGCTCTGCCCTCCTGCCCTCCACCCACAGCATCTTCAGTGACCACTTGCAGCAGAGCTGCTCACAGGTGGGTCTTTCCTCAGGACTGTAATATGCGCCCCATCTATCCAGAGCTTCTCCCCTTGCCTATGTCTCTGAAGGCAATTGCCCCATGCTCAAGAACAAACTGTTCATGTGCAAACAGAGTGAGGGTGGATCCCTTAACCTAGCCACGGGAATCTGCCAGGCGCTTGCGTCCCTCCTATCTATCTCACTTGCACCAATGGCCTCATGAGCCACTACTAGCCAGGTCATTTTCACACTGACAGTCAATGTTTCATCAGTTTTAACTATAAATGTGAAATGCAGCTTCAGAAAATGTGGCTAGTTCCCATGGTCTCTGCTGCAGTCTGGATGTCACTGCAGGGTCCCCCAGAGGTTCATGTGCTTGATGGAGCAAGTTCTTAAGTGGTGGAAGACACAGAAAGACAGAAAGCTGACTGCCCATCCTACCCTCACCTTCCACTCCTGAACCCCAGGGACATCTGAAGAGACAGAGGCAGAGGAGAGGAGAGGCGCTCCCAGCCCTGCGTGCATGTTCCAGCCTCCGTGAGTCGGTTCTAGCATTTCAGCCCACCATCTGGTACTCTGCTTGGATCTGCAGTGTTTACTTTCTGAAACTCTGCAGTCATGGGGTCTGAGATGGGAAGCGACTGTGTGTGGAAAACTGCGCTTCCTCTCATATGTTCCAGTGGCACAGAACAGCTTGCTTTCTGTACTTTAAAAACAAACCAGAAAGAAAAAATGAAAAAGGCTTTCCAAGCCCTTTCCCCACTGAGGCGGAAAGCTTGGAGACTCCAGAATATGGTTGTCTCTGAAAGGTGGGTCACCTGGTGCCTGGTGTGATGGGGAGGTGTCAGCAGGTACAGAAAAAAGCATCAGGTGCATTGTCCCATTAAGGTACCATCTGAAACTCTTCTCTTCTGGGACTCTACAGACAAGCTGGATGAGTGCTGGGACGTGACACCTGTGTTGTAGAGTAGTGAGCTCTGGGAACCTGAAGAATGCGCCAGTGGGTCTTCAGCTCCTGCAGGGAAGCCTGAACACTTCCTAGTTCTCTGCCCCAAGTATCTGCACTGTCTGTGGGGTGCAATGAAAATCTTGTGATGTATAACAAAGACCCCAGCTTTAGTGATGTAGGATGGAACTGAGAACACCGACCCTGTAAGCTCTGCTCTCCATTACACATCTTGCTACTCTCTCCCTCTGCCAACCTCATCCTCACCTGCTTCCTCCATGGTACATCCCTGGAAGCTCCCAGACCCATACATGAGTCAGGAACTCTGAGCCATGCCTGCATCTTGTCCTCTTTCTGTACCCAGACAGTGGTAGACCCCAGTGTGGGCTGTACAGAATGAGGACCCTTGTCAGCATCTCTTGTAGTGGGTGTAAGCCCCATGGAGGAGAACATCCAGCACCTAGTGCCCGTGAGAGAGACAGACATAGAGGAGGCAATGTGAACCAGCGGATACCTCCAGCTGAATGCCTATGGGGGCTACCAAGATCGGTGGCTGTGGGTGTGGCTATGTTGCCTTTCAGTTCTCTGGTCCCAAGTTCTGAGACCCCAGGACTCTGGTTGGCCTCTTTTGGGTCAGGGTCATCAAGGTCACTTCCAGTATCAGGAAATCAGGGCTGCATGAGAACCTGGTGCCTCCAAGTAGAAAGAACCAGAGGAACAGACTTGTTTCATGAAAGATGAAAACTATTCTGATTAAAGAGGTCACACTGAGCTGGGCAGTAGTGGTGCACACCTTTAATCCCAGCGCTTGGGAGGCAGAGGCAGGCAGAACTCTGTGAATTCAAAGCTAGCCTGATCTACACAGAGAGTTACAGGACAGCCAGGGCTACACAAAGAAACCCTGTCCCGCCCCCCAAAAAAAACAAACAAACAAACAAACAAAGTCACATTGGCCAGAGAAAGGCCAGTTGTATACAGAAGAAAAGAGACAGCCCCTCTTAGCATTGGTTAATGCTCCAGATTCAGAACAGCCACATGGCCGTCTCAGATAAAGATGCTCCAGGCCTGCAGAGAGCCTAACTAACAGTTAGGCACCGTTAGGTCTACACAGGTCTCTTCTCTACAATGTGGAATCTCTGTCCTAACTGCCTGCCCTCAGCACCACAGTCTACTAGAGCTGTTTGTGGTCATGTCTCTTGCCAAAGTGACATGTATTCTGTCTTCAGAGGGCACCAAAGGGGCAGAAGGCCCTCAGATGTGTAGCCACTGGGAAGGGTCCACCTATAGGTCTCAGCAGGTCCCTTATCAGCTCCAAATCTCTCCAAATGGCAGATCTTACTAGTGTGTCCCCTAGGAGCTGTCTCTGTTGGTGCTGGGCAGCAGATCTTCTGTGGGTCCAGAATCCCCTAAATTATCCATGAGGCCAGCTATCATGGATAGAAGCAGGCCCAGTCTATTCACCTAAATCTAACAGATGGGTGCAGGCCCAGTATACTCACCTAGCTATCATGGGTGGAAACAGGTCTAGTGTACTCACCCAGCTATCATGGATGGCAGTGGGCCCCCGTGTACTCAACCAGTCCCACCATCCTTTCCCTGAAAAGCTAATCCACCCTGTGAGACACCTATGAGTATCTAGTGATACCGTGAGACACTCATTAGCATCTAGAAGCCCAGACTGCTTTTAGAACAGACCGGTATCTCCAAACGCCATGCAGCCTGACCCTGCTGCCTGTCCATTCTCACTCGCTCCACTCTTCCCTTCTCACTTCCCACTCCTGTCCTCTAGCCTCCTCTCTCGTCTTAGGGCCTTTGTACACAGTGTTCCTGTGTTCAGCATTCTGAATCCCCTTGACGTTCCCTTCCATGAGCTGACGGCTGCTCATCCTTTACATCTCAGCCTTTCTCACTCCCAGAATGCATCAGGACTCTTGTTCTTCTCCTAACGGTCTCAAGTAGCACTTACCAATGTTCATAGCAATATGAATATGGGCATGCTTTTTTGATTGCTAGCTTCCCAATGGTCAAAAAGTGTGTGATATTCTGATGACATTCTGACAATAACGTTTGCTTTGAGTCAGAGGGCAGAGCTAGCCATTAGCTGACCAAAATTAACCATAGAGGTCTTGGATTGAGGACAGATAGGAGACAGGAAGTAGAAAGGAGGGACTGAGAGAGGATCTCAGCCCTTTTGGATGGTGGAACTGACGAGGTGGGAGGTCACTGGTGGCTTCTCTTCAGCTTCTCTGATCATTCAGATTCTTACCCCAATATCTGACTCCCGATTTTTTTATTGATAAAGAGTAATTGGATAAACACTTCAAAAAAGCCCTGGAGGGCCTGGCGGTGGTGGTGCACGTCTTTAATCCCAGCACTCGGGAGGTAGAGGCAGGTGGATCTCTGTGAGTTCGAGGCCAGCCTGGGCTACCAAGTGAGTTCCAAGAAAGGTGCAAAGCTACACAGAGAAACCCTGTCTCGAAAAACAAAAACAAAAACAAAACAAAAAAAAAGCCCTGGAGAAGAGAGATCTGTCCAAAGCACAGGCTCACTGAGATGGAGGGAGGGCAAAACCTGTGCAGCCCTGCCCACACCCCAGACACTGCCACCTGCAAGTGTCCCCTTCTGAAGCTCAGTTCTCTGTCCTCGTCATGGCTGTCTCTGACTCTCCTTGGGGTGATCTCGGAGGCCTGGTCTAGAGGAAAAGGAAGGATGTCAGACACCGGTCCTTCACCAGGACAAAGCAGCTTAGTTTTATCTTTGAGCTTTGACCGTTCATGCTGTTGACCTTCCCTTTCAAAGACAGAGGATGCTGCAGCAGTGGGTCCTAATAAGCATGCTCATGGGCTTGACTCAGCCTGCCATGAAGGAGAAACCCTGCCTCCTTGTCTTCCAGCCTTTTATTCAGTACTTGGTATGAAGGATGAGATGAGGGAGGTGCGGTGCCAAGGGCACCCTCAGGGGATCCCTTGAATGCTGTCACCACTCCAGAAGCAGAAACCCAGGCTCAGGAAGATCTGTAGAGGGAGGACGCTGGGCAGGCTCTTCCCTCCCCTGGGGTGAAAACAGGAAGGGAAGGCCCAGGCAAGCTTCCTGGGTTCCCTTTCTTGTCCCTCAGCCAGGCACTGGGTTTAGCTGGTGTGTTAGACACTTGCTTCATTGTCTATTCAGAGCGCAGTGGTCCCCGCTCCCCTTGGTCTCTTCTAGGAGTCACCTTAACTCCCAGCACCCAGAGTTTGGTGAAACTGACCTACTATCTGCTTCCAGAGCAAACATCTGTCGTCATTCTGGCCAGCTAGCACATTCTATCCTATTCCACAGACTGACTCAGGAGGGTAGCAGGTTCAAGCTAGGCAAGATGGTATTCAAGTCCCAGATTTTATTGAAAGAGGGGTTCCTGGAGGCCAGCTCATGGAGATCCAGGCCATGGGTGACACACTCGAAAGAGGACAATGGTGAAGGAAGGAGAAGGGGACCTTGAAAATGTTATTGAAGCACCTGAATACAGCTATGCCTGGGGCTTTCTGTACTTAATTTTTCAGTCATGGGAAGCCTTCCTAGAAGATTCTGTATAAATTGCATTTCTGTCCATTAAAAATGAAATAGGGAAATCAATAAAGAAAGGATAGTGCCAGATATGGTGGCTTGTGCCTGTGATCCTAGCACATAGGAGGCTGAGGCAGGGGGACTGTCATGAGTTTGTTGCCTGAGCCACACTGTGAAACTGTATCTTGGGACTATCCAATAGGGCCAGCCCATGTCCCTGAAGTGGCAATCTGTTTCCTGTCTGGACTTGATTAACTATTATAGACTTGATCCTTAGAACTGACCACCTAGCTCTCTGAGGCCAGCACACTTAGTATGTATAAAACCTGAGTTTGATCCCCAGGATAGCACAGACCAGGCATGGTGATGCACACTGGTGACCTAAGCACTCAGAAGGTAGACACAGTAGGTTCAAGACCATCTTCAGCTATGGAAAGTTTGAGGACAGCCTCAACTGTATGAGAGCTGTCTCAAGAGAATTAAAAAAAAAAAAAAAGAAGGGAGGGAGGGAGGGGAGGGGAGAGGGAGGAACAGAATGAAAAGAAAAGAAAATGTGCTCTCACAAGGGATCTGGTCATCTTGAACCTTAAAGAAGAGACTAGTGCTGGATAAAAAAAGCCTAGAAATGTGCCTGGCAGGGCTTGGGCTGGGCACAGGGGCTGGGAGACCAGCACTGTCAGTGGGTAGGAAATAATGCCTCAAGTTGCGAGGCCAGGTGCTGGCACATGCTGCCTTCTCCTCGGTCTTTCGTGTGGATGTCTGGATTCAGAAACAAGCCATTTGTGATATTTAGTGGGTGACACCTTGAAGAAGGTCCTGACCACCTACCCATCTGTCCTCTTCAAGGTCATCTCAGGGCAGACATCAGATACCCCTAGCAGAGGGCTCTGGAGCCTCTACGCTCTAGAGGGTGGTCCTGCTAGACCCTCACTGGGCCTGTAGGCCATGTATCCTATATTCTCATGTAACAGCTGCAGAGGCCTCCTCCACGGCCTGTCAACCTCCAACAGACAGCTTGGCAGCTTTCTCTGCAAACATGACACTCCTCTTGGAGTAACCGCATGACATCAGGAACCAGTGGCAAGTTCAGTCTGGTGACCCTTGAGACAGGGCCCAGCAGGGCTGTTGTCTGAAACTCCTCACCCCAGTGGAATTTCAGAGCGCAGCCCAGATGGTTGGACAATCAGCTGCTGGCACCACATCCCTCTTATAAGGGTACCACACTCCTCCAAGGGCTCAGAGTTTCTGCAGTGAGCAAGAGACAAGACGCTCTTGCAAATTGCAAGGTAAATACGAGATTATTTCCCTCCTCAAATTATGGGTAATTACATCTGGACTGAGTGTACTAATTACAAAGTTGCTGGTGCCATCACTGGCTCCACGTTTACTCAGCAAGCCTGCCCCTGCATGGGGAAGCAGGAGTCACACGTAGAAGGAACCCTGGCTGACCCCTCTTTCTTCAGCCCTTGCAGAAGGCTCCTAGGATGCCTGCTCTAGCTGTCCTCAGATCCTGCTGGGGATCTATCAGACCTGAACTCCACTCTGGCATTGCCCTTGATTGCTGCTTAGCACCTGGGTGATACCATCTCAAGGTTTCATTGCAAAAATGAGCGCAATAAAGTGTGGGCGTTGCGGGGCTAAAGGAACAGCATTAGCCTTAGAGCTGAGAGTTGGCCCAGGGTACACGATGGCAGATACATGTCACCATGTGTCAATCTACCACACAGTGCATGACACAGAGCAATCCTTCTGTGATCCTTGTGAGAACATCCACTTTGGCTCATAACCACACATCATTATGTCTACCAATGGTGACATTTCCTCTCACACAACGAGTTAATAGTAGGGTTGCTGTGCTTTCTGCTCTGTTTCCTCTCTACAGATAAAGTGTGGTGCTTTTTAAAGTCAACCTGAATTGTCCATTTTCACACCAAAGCCCCTCAGGCTGTATCTCCTACCTACCTGCTCCCTTTTGCAGATGGCAGGGTCCCTGCTCTGTGCACGAAGACGTTTCTCCTGGATCTGTCAGAGTCTGCAGTCATCAGCTGTCTACTGAATCCATCTCCATTTCCTCACAAAACCCAGCGTGGTCTGATGTTTAGTGTGTCTGTAGCTCAACCGTAAATAATGACATTTGCCTGATGCCCTGAAATGAGATTATGCATTATAGTCTGAGCCCCAAGGCATGAAAGGAAATATCTCTGGGGAGTTTCTGGGAAAGCTTTGTCCTGACATAAAAATTGCTCCCTTTCTCTTCTTTTGATTTTGAATGTCTATGTGATGGTTAGGGTGTGGCAGCCATTTTCTATCTCCCTAAAAACAGTGACCAGGAAGCAAGTCTGAGTTCTCATTGACATCCTCCAGCAGCTCTTTGAGCCCCATATTGCCTGTCTGTCCCACATTTGCTTAAGTAATTGTACTTGGGTTTCTGTTTGGTGCAGCTGAACTTAATCTCAAATAAGATCAACCCCCTTAGATCCGTCAACCATGAATCACAGAAGATAGCCTTAAATCCATGCCTTGGCCAATGCACCCCAGTTACTCAGGCTTCATGCCAAGTACTCAGAAGTACCAAGTTATCCAGAACCCACAAAGAAAGCCTGGCTTCCAGCAATGGGAGCTCTCCACGGAGCTGAGGGTGGAGGTATGTGGGTGGGGATCTCAGGAGGTCCTCAGCCAGTTCACGAGAGGGAAGAAGTCACCTAATGCCTGGTTCAAGGTTCCTACTCCTCGGTTGACCAGTTCGGAGATGCCAGGCTTCTTAACATCAGAAGCAGAATCGGAGAGGCCATACCCAAGCCCCAAAGCTGCCTCTCCTCTGTAGGCACCCAGTGAGTGCAAATGGCACCAGCAGATGGGTGCCAAGCCCTGCTTCCTCTTAATCTGCTTAATTTAAACAAAAAGGAACTTCACATTTTCTTAGAATATTTTGCCTCTCAACACCCTGCTGGGCCCCAGAACACATCCTGAGTCTCTGGCTCAGCCTTCTTGGCCCAGGGGACAGATCTTTTTTAGAGCAGCCTACAGGGGACTTGACCTTAACACTTGGAGGCCAGTTCTGCAAAGGTGACTTCACTAAAGTGTCCAGCTGTAGACGAGGCTCCAAGGATGCTTCTTGAAGAAGGAAGGACCTCCCATCTCCTTCAGGAGGTCACTGGCAGGTGGCCTCAGCCACTCCATGGCTTTGGAGAAAGGTTTCCCACAGCCCAGAATGGTACTACCCTCCACCACCCTCCCCTAGCCATTAGGACAGAAGTCACAGTCAGGAAGCCAGAATTCTGCTTGCTGGCTCAACATTAACCATGAAACCCTGAGCCTCTGCATCTTGCTCTCAGAAATGTAGTTGCTTCCATTCGAATGGTGTCTACAGGGGCTGGAGAGATGGCTCAGTGAGGCCCTGGGTTCAGTTCCCAGTCCCTGAACTTACAGCCATTGGTAACTCCAGTTCTAAAGGACCTAACACCCTTTTCTGAACTTGGAGAGCACCAGGCATGCACATGGTACACATACATGCACAGAGGCAAAAACATTCATGCACATAAAATAAAAAATAACTCTAAAAATGTTTTAAAAGAATGCTGTCTGCAGTAGTCAGGGCTCATGCAGTAGCTTCAGACTGCAGACATCTCAACTAGGAACAGCATAAATCAGAAAAAAAAAAAAGGATGAAGAACAAAAAAAGGGGGGGACGTACTAGTGCTCAGGGATAGTGTGAACTTCAGGCCAAGATCCAGGAGGGTGGTGATATATTGTGTACTCTAATAAAATTTGCCTAAAGATCAGAGAACAGAACAAGCCACTAGATTAAACATAGAGGCCAGGCAATGGTGGCACACATCTTTAATCCTAGCACTCATGAGGCAGAGATCCGTCTGGGTATCTGTGAGTTCAAAACTACACTGGACTACAGGAGATTGATTCAGTCTAAGAGAGAAAATACAGCCAGGCAGTGGTAGCACACACCTTTAATCCCAGTACTTGGGAATCACATGCCTTTAATCCCAGGAAGTGATGGCTGGGTGGAGAACGGTATATAAGGCATGAGGAGACAGGTACTAAAGGCTTTTCAGCTAGAGGCTTTTTCACCTGGAGCCTTTCAGGTGAGGACTCAGAGGATTTCAGTCAAAGGATTCGTGGAGTTGGTGAGGTGAGATGTGGCAGTGGCTTGTTCCTCTGTCTCTCTGATCTTTCATACCCCAATATCAGGCTCCAGGTTTTTTATTATGAGACCATTTAGCAATTCGAGTTACACAGGAGCTTAGCCAGTGCCGTCAAGATTAAGCCTCATTCTCCTGGCTGATGCCTCATAGCTGACTGTCTCCAGATTCCTTGCCTGTGAGAAGATGGTGCCAGCTGTCCAGACTTCTAACAGCTCCAAGCACTTGGCTCAGAGAGCAGTCTCTTCTCCTCTTCACGTGTACAGTGGATTAACTTTCTGTTGCTGTGACCAGATGCCTGAGAGAAGGAATGTGAGAGGGAGAACTGCTGAGTTGGTTCACAGTTTCAGAGGCTTGGGCCAAGGTTGCTCTTAACCATGAAGCCATCTCTCCAGCCCTTTCTGTGGCATTCTTAAAGCCACTGTAGAGTACCCCCTCCACCAAAGTGGCCAATAATAAAAGCAGGCAAGCTACACAGCTTACACAGCGGTCCAAGGCTGTGAGCAGGGCCTTGGCCCTTCACGGTCAGAGTGTCAACATCCCCAGTTGCTGCCCGCGAAGTCACAAAGCATCTCTGCTGAGGAAAAGGGCTAGCAAGCCACCGGCACCTGAAATCCCCACTTTGGGCAGGGACCTCATGGGTCCCCGGAGCACAGCCCAGAAGCACTGGTCACTCCTGCAGAGGGAGGAAGAAGGAAATTTACCCAGCTCGTGCCACGAGGTGGCATCACCTTCAGAGAGCACTGGGCAGTTGATGGGCACAAACTCTACTCGTTAGGTAACAACCTTGGATCTGGACTGGGTGTGAAATCACAAATACCCCTCCCTGTATACGCACCACTAGAACAAAAACCCGACTGACTGTCCTAGAGCAATGGGGGCAGGTGAGCTGCTTTCTCCAGGGGTTCTGAATGCAGCTGCTCGGACAGGAAGTTTATGCCCAGCAAAGTGCTTCCTGGGATGACATCCAGTGCCCCAGTGGCCCATATCCACATCACCTATGACCTCCTGTGTCTATTTCCGGGATGGAGACCATTTCTGTAGCCCTGCCACACACTCTGCCTGCGTCCCTCCGCTGGGGCTGCCTGGCCAGTCCCACTCACCAGCTGTCTGTGGAGCCCCAGGATTGGCTGAGCCATTTGGTAGGTCAAGGAGTCCAGTAGCCCTGGTTGCCTCAGCAACAAGCAGGATCACTCCAGCTCCACAACTCCTGTGCTGTTCTGCGAGACACAGCCCAGTGATGGAAAGGGGGAAGGGAAAAGCCACAGAAGGCCACCAGCGAGGAGGACAGGGATCCACACTACTCTGAGGAAGCCTTCTGGTGTGTTCAGCCACACTGTACTAGTCACTCTGTCCCCAAAAGCCCAAAGCTGAAGAGGCTTCCAGTGGGTGTGAGCCACCTTCCAGTCACCTTCCCTGCATGTCCAGCTTATCCAAATTCTACCCTCTGTAGCCACAGGAGGCCAAACTAGAGCCCATACATGCAGCATGCTGAGGGCTGGAGAGGCAGCTTCAGTCAGTGTATATCTGCTGCATGAGTGGGTACCTGCACATGCATGGATACAATACATAAACATGTGCAGTGTGTGCACACATGAACACATGCATATATACATGCATATGCATGCATACATATGTGCACACACAAATGCATGTTCATACACACATGCACAGGATGCTCTTACATATACATGCATATACACACTTATCCACACACATCTTCACACCTATACATGCATTTGCACATGGAGTTCTTGCACCATCCCACTTTCATTTTTTTTTTTGTTTTTTGTTTTTGTTGTTGTTGTTGTTGTTTTTCAAGATAGAGTTTCTCTGTGTAGTTTTGGTGCCTGTCCTGGATCTCGCTCTGTACACCAGGCTAGCCTCGAACTCACAGAGATCCGCCTGCCTCTGCCTCTGGGTACTGGGATTAAAAGCATGTGACACCACTGCCTCACTCAAGATTTATTTTTATCTGTTGTATATAAGTGTTTTTCCGCGTATATGAATGTGCACAGCGTGTGTGCCTGGTACCAGTGGAAACCAAAAAAGAGTATTGGATCCCTTGAAAATGGAATTATAGACAGTTATGAGCTGCCATGTGTCTGCTGAATATCAAACCTGGGTCCTAAGTCCTGTTACCTGCTGAGTCATCTCTCCAGCTCTTATTTTTTAGACAGGGTCTCAGTGTGTAGGCCAGGCTAGTCTTGAGCTCTGAGAACTCCACCTGCTTCAGCCTCTCAAGCACTGATATTAAAGGTATGTTCTACTATGTCCTTTATTTATGTATATGTGTGAGTGAGTGTCACATATGCAAGGGTATCTGTGGAGGCCAGAGAGGGCATCAGATTCCCTAGAGCTGAAGTTACAGGTGGTTGAAAGCCACCGGATATTGGGAACTGAACTGGGGTCTTCTGGAAGAGCAGCAAGTGCTCTTAACCGCTGAGCCATCTCTCCAGCCCTTTTGTTGTTATTATTTGCTGATTTTAAGCCTACAGCACTGAGTATTCCCAGGCAGTCTCCCATTCAAGTACTACCCTGCTTAGTTCCTGAGGTCAGATGAGATTGGGCATGTTCAGGGTGGTATAGTTGTATAGCTGTTTTGTGTTTTGTTTTGTTTTTTGTGTTTTTTTGTTTTCAAGACAAGCTTTATGTAGCCCAGGCTTGCCTCAAAAAATCTCTATGTAGATGAAGATGACCCTGATCTTTGTTTTTTGTGTTTCTGGCTGTTGTTTTTTTTTTTCCATTTGTTTGTTGAGACAAGGTCACAGTACATAGCCCTGGCTGTCCTGGACCTCACTGTGTATACCAATCTGACCTTGAAGTCACAGAAAGCCATCTGCTTCTGCCTCCAGAGTACAGGAATTAAAGGCACCCAGTTGTTTTGTTTATTTTTACTTTATTAAAATTCAAACACCAAATAATAACAGTGATTCTTTGGTGAAATACATTTCCACATTCAATTACAACTGAAACCATTGGTTCAGTTGTAGCTTAGGCTGGCCTGAAACTTGTTGATGATGAACATGTTTTTGTATTTATTACATGTATTTACTTGCTTGGATGTGGAATATACCTATCACATTAGTCCTCTGGAAGTCAGGAGACAGCCTGTGGAAGCTGGTGTTCTCCTCTTCCCAGGAATCACACTCAGGAAAAAGTGCCTTTACCCCCTGAGCCAGGTCACCAACCCTACCCTGAATTTCTGCTCCTCCTTTCTCCATGTTCAGCTTGCTCAGATTACATGAACCACCAAATGATGCTGGGGGAGGGGTCAAACCTAGAGTTTCATGCATGCTAGGCAAACTCTCTATCCGCTGAGCCAGCCCTCACACACAAAAGAAACAGCTAATCTATGTATCCAATTACCAATATAATCACAACCCTGAATCCATTAGCGTGACTGTTCCACGAATACATGACTTGCTGTGTGGGAAACAGGGGCGAGATTCATGATTGCAGTCAAGCTAGCGCTGGGAATTTTTATTTTTACTTTATTCAAAATTCAAACACCAAATAATAACAGTGATTCTTTGGTGAAATACATTTCCACATTCAATTACAACTGAAACCATTGGTTCAGTGACGCTCCCAGGCAGCCTGCCAAAAGCTGCTCTGCAGGACTGAGGAAGAGCCACCTCCAGTGAATGTGTCACTCTGGAGAAGAGGCCTCCAATGTCAGAGACAGCAAAAGCTTGTGGTCCTGGTGATGCAAGTCTAGCACTGTGGCCTAAGGACCCACAGTAAGCTCAGCCTTGTCTTCTAGTTCCCTTTGCAGGATATGGAACATTCTGAACACACTCTGATCACCTTCCTGAGGAACAGAGCTTGGAAGACCCTGGCAGTTCATGTTCCTTACAGCCAAACATCCTCTTGGGCTCCACTCCAGGGCCATGGCCCTGCTCACGAGGTCTCAGTGCTCCATGAAAAGATTCCAATGTCCTTTGGATCCCAGTGAAGCAATGACCCTTCTCTGGGGCTCCAGCCTGCTGGGAGATCCTGAGGATCACACTGTGGTTCTACAGTGCCAGCAAGGGTGGCTTCTGACTCAGGGTGAGGGATACAGTTTGCTCCAAGAGTAACAGGAATCTGCAAGGGTTTTACTGACCACAGATGTGGTCTAGCATCTGGTGAGAAGCCAGCACCAGTCCATCTGACCAACTCCATCACAGGCTGTGTGTCTATCACAGGACAACTGACCAAACACAAGCAGAACCAAGAGGCAACTGTGTGGAGATGTACACATGACAAGGAAGTGAGGCCCCTCTAGCAGCCCTGTGAAGTGCCATTATCACTCAACTAAGCAACAGCACCCCAGCCACATCCTGACTGAGACTCCAGAGGGGACCTCCTTCATGGTGTCTTGGGGGCTGTGGGCTTTGGGTGATGGACTATATTTAGTTGTGATGACTCTTGGCCATTCACAAGATTGTTTTCTTCAAGGTAATTCGTGGTGTGTGTGTGTGTGTGTGTGTGTGTGTGTGTGTGTGTGTGTGTGTGTGTGTGTATGGTTTTTCGAGACAGGGTTTCTCTGTGTAATAGCTCTGGCTGTCCTGGAACTTGCTCTGTAGACCAGACTGGTCTCAAACTCACAGAGATCTGCCTGTCTCTGCCTCCTCAGTGCTGGGATTAAAGATGTGTGCCACCACACCTGGTTAATAAATATGTATTTTAAACTTTTAAAATGAATATATAAATAAAAATACAGAAAGAGCTCAATGATAGATCATTTACCTTGTGCCTATAAGGCCCCAAGTTCAACCTTAGCACCAAAAAAAAATTAAAACAAGAAAACAAAAACAGAAACCTCTTGTTCCTAACTCAGACATCTGCCCTGACCAGTCTATGGCATTTCTTTACATGCCTTACAGACATATGCATGTGCACACACACTTACACATACATGTATATACTGTGATTTTTGCCCCAAATAAATCCACATGGCTTATGCTCCACTGTGACCTGCTGTCGATACCCAGCCTATGGCCTTTCCCTTCATTGTATTCCCTCTCAGTAATCAGATCATTTTCAAGTTTGCTACACTGATCTAAACATCCTTCTGGATAGCCATACTGTGGAAAGCGGTGCCCATCCAGAACCCCACTGCCTTCACTAAGGTCACAAAGCTCTTCCAACCGGGCAGAATCCTCGAGAATGGGTTTGTCCCTTAGGACATTAGTCTCAGTGCCTGGCCTTGCCCGGTTATTTCCTGAGGCACTATTTAGGCTGCTCTCCTCTTTTGGACACTTTCAAGAATCTGGACACCAGGGGCTGGAGACACAGCTCAGTAGTTAAGAGTGTGTCCTGCTCTTACAGAGGATCTGGTTTTGTGTCTGGCTATCAACAGCGGGCCCCTCACAAATGCCTGTAACTCCAGCTCCAGAGGACTTGATGCCCTCTCCTGGTCTCTTCGGGTACCTGCACATGTGGCATATACTCACACACACAATAAAGGGTTTTGGGATTTCAAGTGAAGACTTTACATTCATATACTTCCTACCTTGAACTGGGCATCTTGAGGTCGAGCACAGCAATGGCCTCTGGTTCCTGACAGCCAGAACAGAGCCATGCTGCTTGTAGGCAGTGATGACCTGCCTTCTACCATCCAGCTGTCACACTCAAAACCAACCTTCACCATGAGCTCCTCCTCAGCCCTTCAACAAAGGTTTTGATACCTGTTTAAAGTCCTTTCCTGAAGCCATATCATTGGCATTTGCTGAATTATATTGTTCTGATTCTTAGACTGCCCTGTTACCTATCACTGATAGATAAAATATTGCACCAAAGAAATGAGGGTGACCGAAAATGGTTTTGCTTTAGCTGAGTGATCAGTGAATCTCCAGGTCAGACAATCTTCCACCTATACAAGGAAAATAAAGGTTGAGTTGAGACCCAAGTCCTCAGCCTCAGGGCCTGTGATCTGCCTTTGTTTGCACTCGGGAGGCAGAGTCAGGTGGCTCTCTGAGTTTGAGGCCAGCCTGGTCTACAGTGAGCTCCAGGACAGCCAGGGCTACACAGAGAAACCCTGTCTCAAAAAACCAATAAAAGAAAGGGGGGAGGGAGGGAGGGAGGAAAAGAAACATAGGTCTTTGTAATTAAGGGTGTCTAGGTGAGACCATCCTGAATTTAGGGTGGATCTTAGATCTAGTAACCTCTCTTTATGAGTGAATAGAGAGTAGCAGGGTGTGGTGGTGCATGACATTGATCCCAGCATTCCAGAGGTAGAGACAAGTAGATCTCTGTGAGTTCCAGGGCAACCAGGATTACATAGAGAGAAACCATGTCTCAAAAGAATGTGAAGAGAGGCTTAGACTGGCACACGCACATACACACACACACACACACACACACACACACACACACACACACACACACACCCGAGCTGTGGAGACAAAGGTGGAGGCTGAATCTGGAGACCTGGGATCCTGGCAGCACCAGTGGGTGAGAAAAGCCTACAGCACACACAGGCTGAAGAGGAGCCAGGCCAATGGCCTCTAGCTGAGAAGATGAGTTCCTGCTGCCTTGTTCTTGTTAACAGCAGCTCCAGGAAGTGAACATAAGGGGGAAACAGCCACACTGTTCCTCACCAGCTGGCTGGGGCCTCCTGCTCCACCCAGATAGGAATTGTGGGAAGCAAGAAGATGCTCTTCCCATGCTGACAGTTCTGGGACCTAAGTGCCCCCTGGCCTAGGGGCTGGACTGGCAGACCTAGAGGCTCACAACTTCAGGCCCTGGGAGCTAGGGGCTTGTTGCTACAGCTTTAGAAGCCAAAAAGCTCCCTGGTCTCAGCTTGGAGGCTATAGCTCTGGGCTTTACCAACCAGAAGCCCTGGAACTTGGCAGCTACTATAATCCCTAGCTTCCAGCAGCAGTGAATGCAGCAGCAGCAGCAACAGGCAGCTTTTACCAATATTGCACCTCCTGGATGGGCTTCAGTTTCCAGGACACTTGGATCCACAGTGACTAGTTTTACAGCTCTTGTGCCAGACTCGGAGTAAGTGGAAGTGACTGCTGGAGTTCACTGGGCTGTTGGAACAGTCGTGGCTGGGACAGGACCTTCAGGAGCCAGAGCTGTGCTTTGGCAGCGAGCTCCTGTGATCAACACATCGCTTCTTAGAGGCTTGAATGCAATGTTCAAGGCAGTCAGCTTGTCTTTTTAGGGGGGTGGACATGGATTGAGGCAGAGTGTCACTGGCTGGCCTTGAAACTCACTTTGTAAACCAGGCTGGCTTTGAACTCAGAGATCCATATGCCTCTGCTAAAGGCATGTGCCATCAGGCCTGACTCAGCCAGCTTGTCTTATAAAGGCAGTCTAGCCAGATGATAGGCTGGTAGTCCTCCACTGCGGCAGCAGGATAGCAGGGACAGGTCTAACAATTATGGAGTCAAACTGCCCTGGTCCCCAACATCTTTGTTTAACTTAAAGGAAAAATAAATATTTTAAAGTGAGTACTTACAGTAAACGCCTATCCCTTACATTAGTGGTGCTTTAGATGTATACACTAAAGAGCTGGGTCATTTTATATCTTGATGTAAAGATCTAAAATAATGGGGTTGGGGATTTAGCTCAGTGGTAGAGCGCTTGTCTGGCAAGTGCAAGGCCCTGAGTTCAGTCCTCAGCTCCCGGGGGGAAAAAATCTAAAATAAGTTTTAGGCAAAGGTGTACAAAGGTCCCAGGCAGAGACCAGCTTGAGCGATGAAGCAGGAAGTCCTAGCCATTATTCAATATAGAAGAGGAAGACATAGTTCAAGTCCTCGAGGATCTGGGCCGAGTTCCATGTGCTGAGGGAGTTGCTGGAGAGATTTCAGCGAAGAAAGGATAGCCCTTGCTGCTCCGGTGGGTGGGTATGAGTGAGGGGCTTCTTACACCCCTCCACCCAGAGTGCTGACCAGAAGGGCCACAGCTGCTTCCCAAAAACCACAGATGTGATGGGAGCTGCTGGCACTCCTCAAAGCAGACAACTGAGCCGGAGAAACAAAGCTTTGGCTGTTCGCTGAAGCAGCAGAAGGCAGGCAATACCAGCACCGATGCCGCACAATGCCTGCAAATGAGACTTCCAGGAGGCTGAGATTGAAAAAAAAAAAAAAAAGACAACAGAGAGTCCAAATCAAGACCGTGCTCTTGGTGGTTTTGCTTGCAAAACTATTTTCAAGTTGCTGTCTCTTCCCAGGTGGCCTCACAATGTCCGCCCAACTGGAGGAGTGGGACCTGCCAGGCTGGTCATTCTGGAAAACCAGTCACCATGTTAATTGCTTCATAATGGACTACATGTTGATGTATGGAAACAGTCTGTGATTCAGGCAACTGCCCTGTGTCCACAGTAGAGATTTGATTACTTTTTTTTTTATCACTAAATTAAATTCCTTCTCCTGTTTGTCTTGTTACGTTAAATCTCTTCAAATCTTAATAGACTGCAATTTCTGCCTGCAGCTCAGCCTCAGATAACATGTCTGTAATTTGTAGGGTCCAGGGCCAGAGGTGCCGAAGAAGCCAGGCAGATGTACAGAGTGCTAAAAATAGGAAGGTGCTGGAGAAGCCGCTGGCCAGGAGGTTGGATGCAGAGCAGAGGCTTCCACACCAAGGCACTTCTTGTGCCCAAGCCACTACACACCTGCCTTCCCATGCTGTGTGTGAGGGACCTCCCAGGAGGGGCGCAGCTGGTTCCTGTAGATCAAGGCAGGGCTCCTACCTTCTCCCTCAGACCGGCTCCAATCTTGCTTTCAGCCCTGTGCACTACTGAGCCTGCCAGTCAGGCTGCCTCCCTTTCCCCAGTACATCCCCTGTGAGGATGCTCCCGGAAGGTCAACTGCCTCTAAGAACAGAGTTCAGGCATCTCCCAAGTCCAGCTGGTCATGAGCTCCCTGCAGATATAGCAGGTAGACTTATCTATAGTGTTGACTTTAACAGGGTGAGGGAGAACTGTGATGAATCCTGGAAATATTGTTAGACACTTATCCAGGGATCCTCGGAAGACAGTTCATAACATCCCCAAAGTACAGGGTCAGCCAGGTGTGGTGGTACACACCTTTAATTCCAGCACTTGGGAGGCAGACCCAGGTGGACTTCTGAATTCAAGGCCAGTCTGATCTACATAGTGAGTTGCAGGCCATAAGGACGACATAGTGAGACCCTGTTAAAATAAAAATAATGCAGGGTCATCCACCAACGGCCTGTTGTGAGTGTGTGACGGGCCTATGAACCACATGTCTATCATCTGATCCTGAGCTGCAGGATCCATAGGTGCTGGCAGCTTCTTCTAGCTGAGTCTCAATGAAGCAAGACTGGGCTGGTCTCCCAGGCTGGGTGCCTCAGCTCAATGTTGGTTTCTACTCACATGGGTGACCACTGCAGCTGAGCCATAATCATCACCGTGACATCTATTCACAGCTCAGTACTAGAATGTGCCTGACTGGACAGGGGTCCAGGAGGTACCAAGTAGGCAAGATCCAGAGCCCAGGTGTGTGGTGATATTGTGTTCCCCAAAATATTGTGCACCCTAATAAACTTATCTGGGGTCAGAGAACAGAACAGTCACTAGATATAGAGGCCAGAAAATGGTGGCACACATGCCTTTAATCCTAGCATTCCAGAGGCAGAGATCCATCTGGATCTCTGTGAGTTCAAAGCCACACTGGAAACAGCTAGGCATGGTGACTCACGCCTTTAATCCCAGGAAGTAAAGCAGAAAGGTATATAAGGCATGAAAACCAGGAACTAGGGCTGGTTAAGCTTTTAGGCTTTTTTTTTTTTTTTTTTTTTTTTTTTTTTTTTGGTTTTCCGAGACAGGGTTTCTCTGTGTAGCTTTGCGCCTTTCCTGGAACTCACTTGGTAGTCCAGGCTGGCCTCGAACTCACAGAGATCCGCCTGGCTCTGCCTCCCAAGTGCTGGGATTAAAGGCGTGCGCCACCACCGCCCGGCAGCTTTTAGGCTTTTGAGCAGCAATTCAGCTGGGATCCATTTGGATGAGGACTCAGAGGCTTCCAGTCTGAGGAAACAGGATCAGCTGAGGAACTGGCGAGGTGAGGTGACTGTGGCTTGTTCTGCTTCTCTGATCTTCCAGCATTCACCCCAATACCAGGCTTCAGGTTTGCTTTTATTAATAAGACCTTTTAAGTTTCGTGCTACACAGGTGGGTGACAAAGACATCCAGCAATGTGAACAAAAGCCACAGACTTCCAGCAGGAAAATCCAAGGTGACACAGAGGGAGATGACTCGGGGACCACAGACTGACCATGTCCCAGGTGACTGACAGGAGACCCTGAAATGGGGAAGGAACCTTGGAGAGGGAAGAAGAGGCAGGGTCAGCAGCGGCTTGTGGCAGCCAGAAGAGTCACCATGCCACCTCTGTAGGCTGAAGTGTCATAGGATGGCAACATTGCCCTGGGCTTCTCATGGGCTATGAGAGCTATGAGGAGAGTTTCTCTGAGGGAACCTCAGCGTCACTAATAGACCACAAGTCAAGAGGCATCAGAAAACAGGAGCACTCAGGTGTGGCCCCGAGCATAGATGCTGCCCTCTCCAAGGACCTATCTGCCTTCATTAAGACTGTCTAGGATAGCCAGGTGGTGGTGGTGCATGCCTTTAATCCCATCACTCGGGAGGCAGAGGCAGGCTGATCTCTGTGAGTTTGAAGCCAGCCTGGTCTACAGAGCGAGTTCCAGGACAACCAGGACTGTTTCACAGAGAAACCCTGTCTCAAAAAACAAAAACAAACAAATAAACAAAACACTCTCTAGGAGAAAGTGATAACATGGTGTGATCAAAATAAAGTAAATAGATAAAGAACAAGAAGCTATCAGGGACATTTAGACTTTGCTGGGCAGGCCTGGGCTTCCCAGGCAAAGCCAGAGAGGTCTTCCCTGTAAGCCTGTTTCTCAAGGCTACCATGTGATTTACCCAAGAACTTGAGGTCTGCTGGGATTTTTGTTTGTTGAAATACAGGATGGGGCTCAGCATTAAGCTAAATGTTGGCATCCTGTGGTGTGTGGTGACTGCAGCTTGCTATGGACCGCTGGGTTGGGGTACTAGTCTTTATTCAGAGCCTTGTAAGAGAGGGGCAGTGGGAATAGCCTTCCTCGGGGTGCATACATTGGGGGATACATGATAAACCAACTAAGATCCACCTAACTCTGGGGAGATGACTCAGTCTGTAAAGTGTCTGTCACAAAAGCATAAGGACCCGTGTTTAGATTCCCAGAACCCACATAAAAAGTCAGATGAGGGGATACATGCCTGAATCTTTAATGCTGGAGAGACACAGACAGGAGGATCCCTGGAGTTTGCTGGCCAGTCTAGAGGACTACACAGAGGAATTCTGCCTTGAAAACACACACACACGGGCACGGGCACAAGGGCACACACATGGGCACACACGGGCACACACACACACACACACACACACACACACACGCACACACACACACACACACACACATGTTGCTGTTCTCCATCCTAGGACAGCAAAGCTCTGCCAAGCAGGCAAGCATTGCCTCATTCAGCTTGCTTTTGCAAGTAAGTAGCAGGAGATAACTAATATGAATGAGCATTCTGCCCATCAAGGGAGGGGCACACTGGGAAGACTGAATGTCTGGGGAAAGTTCCTCTCCCAGATGCTCCGGTAGGACCTGGAATCAGAGAGATTTTCTTATCTGAGTCCTCTCACCATCTGTGCTGTGTGGTCTGAGCCCTGCAGCCACACCACCTCCTGCCAGGTAGAACAGTGACTGGCTACAGAGACCCCCATGCTGAGCACGCTGGGGCCCTGCTCTGCATTTGAGGGGGATTACGGGAGATTTGTTTGTGTTTGATCTCTTGCCCAGCAGTCGATAAAATGTAATTAATTTTAAAACAAGATTCACAGCTCTGTCCTGCACACTGGGATGCACTTGGTGAGTAAAGAGATGCTTGCACGGGCTCTGCTAGAAGCAGGGTGTATGCGTGGCAGGCCTTGCTTCTACCTACGTAAGAACAAGGCCAGAGCTTCCTTTCTGCAGCTGCCAAGTTAATGCAGTGTCCACTGGGGTAGCAGTTCTCCAGCCAGGGGGGTGGGGGGTCACAGATACCTGTGAAGCCCCAGGAAAGAGTAGGATGTGGGTCAGGGAAACTGCAGAATGACATTGTGGTGTGTGGATGGGGCTTGAGATCTGATCTCTGATGTACTCAAAGTCAGCCAGGTTCACAGATGGATTCAAACGAATGGGACAAGCGACTTGGGAGGCATGCTGGCAGCCGACTGAACTGCTGGAGAAGGGCAGGAGTCTTGAGAGGAGAGTTCCTAAGGAGGGCACCAGCATGCCACTGGGCTCTTGAGACTCGGAGCTGTGGTTAGAAAGCCATGTTTTGTCATCCTAGGGCTAAGAGCCACAGACTAAGACAATCAGCAGAGCCACTGATCATCACAGCTATGGACCTTAAAAATAAAGGGAAACAAAACTTCTTGGCTTTGAAATACAACAGAAAAAAAATGGGATTTAAAACTGGTACATATTTAATAACATTTAAACCAGTAGTGTGGGGTGCACCTGATGCCAACCAGGGTGGGGCTTAAGCCCCAGGCTTCAGACTTTTACTTACGTGGACAGAGACTATACCACTGCTTACCCACCCAGACGTCTGCTGGGATTTACTGAGGTCCAGCCAAGTACAGTGATAGAAAGACTGATCAAAACATCTGTCATTCTCAGGAGAGTTGATTAGGCATCAGTAATGGCACACAGCTCTAGGGCCTCAAAGTCCCAGCAAAATTTCACACCTGCCTCTGTGGTCCAGTCATGAGGTCATGAACAGTGTCCTGGTCTCCTGCAACATCCACCACCCCATACCAGAAGGAGGTGGATCCTCAGACTGACAACCATGGAGCTGTGCTGCTACACCCTGAAGCCTCCTAAGACTAATTGATTGGGTGCTAACGGAAGGAATCTGAGTTTGGGTCAAAAGTAAGAAGCAGCTGCATCCTTCTGGCCAGCCCTTTGGCTCAAGGTATACCATCCAAACTGGCCCTCTCTGCTCTAAGCCACAATCCTGTCTCAGGCCCCCAGAAAGGGTTAAACAAGAACAAGACAGACCTTTCCACATCAAGCATAGCTTAAAAGCATGAGGAAGCATAGAGAGCACTCTAGTTTTGGGGCTTCCTGAACCTTGAGTATGAAGCTTCCAATCCCATTGGCTACAGAAAGTTCTGCTTTTCTCTTCCTACTTCTGAAGCCCAGCCACATCCCATCTGAGTCTCTGATCTCACAGAACATGAAACCAAGTCCCCAAGGAGAGCTACCATCCCTCTTACTGAGGGCGCTGGCTTCCCCGGGAATGGGGTAAGGGTTGAGGTGGCAGGCCTTCCTGACCCAGCCAGGGTGGGGACCGTTGACATGATGGGGCCATTGTGCCTTTGATGAGGCTCACTCTCAATGACAAGGATGATGGGGCAGCCATTTTCAACATCACAGTCCCTAAAACCCCATGGAGATTCTCCTGCTGGATTGACAGAGGTAGCACCCCAGAAACTGAGAAGAGCCTGCATGACAGACTGAGACAACAGCTTGGTGCTTCAGGACTCTGACCTCTGCCCGCCCCATGAGCTTAGAAAGTGACCTCAAGCCCCTGATGAGATCCCAGCCATGACCTTAATTCCAGCTTGCAGAGTCCCTAGTAAAGGGCTCACTTATGCCTAGTCTCTGACTGTGGACACTGGAGACGAGAAATGTGAGTGATTTTGAGGCTTCAAAACATGTGATCTGTACCTAATACCAAATGAGGGCCGTTCCCTGAAGAACCCCATATACTCCTGGTCCTCAAGGATTCACAGCCGGGAAACAAAACCAAAGAAACAGTCTGTAGAACCCCAGGGTAGTGGAAAACAAGCTGGACACAGAGCACAGAAGGGATATGGGGCATGGAATCTGGAAGAGGACCCAGATGGGATCTGCTAGAGGGAAGTCTGGCCCAGCCCACTCAGGCTGAGCCCAAAATGATGTCAGGGCTACTCCAGCAAGGGCTCTGGGTGGGCAGTAGACAGGCTATAAGCTTCAGGGCCCGGGAGCAGGGCTCAGGGAAGCTGAGGGACATCTGAGCAGATCTGTGGGCCAGGGCCAGCAGGGAATGGGTCTGCAAGCACCATGCTAATGCTCACTTTCTGACCCACACATATCCTTGCACACTCCAAACAATGTTCCAGGCCTATGGGAAATAAAGTCACCTCCCTGTTATAGAAGTCACATTTGTCCTCAGGTGTCAGGGACATGCCAGCTTCCCCTTCCTCTGCAGAGCCACTAATGTCAAAGGGATGATGAAGGCTCTACCTCCGCGGACTAGCATTAAGGAGGAAAGAATCACCCTTGCGAAGGAACCGTGACTTTATGAAGACGCATTGCTGAGGTGAAGTGCATTGGAGCAGAAAGGCCAAGCCGTGATGGATGAATCCAGTCCTAGGTGGGTGGGGCTTGGAAGGGAGCACCAGCCACCAGATGCAGAGCAGACAGTCTGGGCTGGACATCTGGGGAAGGTGCTGGATGTTGATGTCCCCATGTTGATAGAGATGAAAGGTGGAAAGGGCCATCTCAGAGACATTGGAAGGGGACATGCAGACCAGGTCAGGCCACCTCAGAGAAGCAAGGTGGTTAAAAGGCAGCTGGTGCCAACAAGTGGTGGGGACAATGTAGCTCTGCAGATGGAAGTGAGTGGGTATGATAGCAAAGGCCAGAGCTGGACTCTCTACTGGCAGATGCATGCAGAGAACTTATTCTCATGGGGACAAGATGCCATCAGAGTATCTGCAGAAGAATCTGCCATGCAGCTTTGGGGGCAGTACAAGTGCCAGTCCACAAACTAGAACAGATCACGGGCTGGATGCTACAAGCTGAGAGCCATGAGGAGGCCTTGAACATGTGCATCCAAAAACTCAATGGAAGGACAGAGCCATGTGATCACTACTTTATTGTGCGGGGAGGGGGGAGCAACCTTGAAGGCAGGGAGAACAGTAGTTCCCAGATTGGAATTCAAAGAGCTTCGGGGAGCCATTGGATGCTCTCAGGGCAATGCCAATGGTTCTTAGAGCTGCTCAGGCTGAAACCTAGACCACTGAGGCCTCCCTGCCCTCTGCAGGCTTGTGCTCCCTGGCAGCCAATGGAGAGCCTCCTAGTATTAAGAGAAAGCCATGAACCATGAAGGCCCTATCAAATCTTCCCCAGATCTTAGCTGTCAGGGCTCCAGGCTTTGTCCAAGCCCCAATTCAGCCATTAAATTCAATAGATGACATTCTTTGGGCTTGCTAAGAAGAGTCCTTCATCCCACCTCAGTGCCCTTTCTATGGACCAGAGATAAGCCAGGGCTCAGTGGGGCATAGGTGTGAGCTGTTGGCTCATATCTCCATATCCACAGATGCCTCCAACATTTTTAGGAAGTGCCCTAACCTGAGCTGTCCATGTCACATTTCATGCCCCTCACTCCTCAAAGCCAGTATCTATTTGACCCTGTGAGAGGAAAATGAGGGACCATCCAGTGTAAGTGAAGCAACCAAGGTCCCTGATGTCTCCACCCAGAGCCCTCCCAAGGACTGTCAATGTCTGATGCTTCTGAGAAATCCAGCCACAGCACCCTTTGCCCCCCCCCCTTTCATAGCTTCTTGCTTTGAGAATGGGAAGTCAGTGGCATGAAACACATGGATGCACATAATGCCCACCTGAAAGGACTCCTAGGTGGGAAGGTAGGAAAAACTCTAGAAAAAGAACAGAAAGCAGCACCATGGGACCACTCCTGGCCCTGTCTGCTGAATCTTGGGCACAAGACTAGTGTGTCTCTTGGATTTGGAGGGTCCTTGTTCCCTTTATCCTTCACTGTAGTCAGGGAGCCAAATTGGTAGCGGGGTCCCTGTAAGTTCATTCTCCAGGCCCTGGTGCACATATGTTAGCTGAGATGAGGGGCCAGAGGCCCTGGAAGGTTCTGGTAAGACCAGCAATACAGATTTGAAGGTTGAGTAGCTCAAAGGCACTGTGTACCTACCCTGGGTAGAGGCATCCTTGTGAAGCACGCATGCCTCCAGATGAAAACTGTAGCTGAGGACATTCTAAGAGACCTGGACATCACTCCAGTGTAGGAGCAATGCCAAGGCAGGGGACTACTTTCTCTGACTGCAGAGACATCCTCAGTCATACAGTGTTTTGGTTTTACCTGTACTGTAGAGCCGGTGGCCTCTTGTGGGCCAACTGAGGCCTGGGCTGAGCTGAGCAACCCCTGGGAATGTTCTGTGTGGCACAGTTGACAAGAACATACAGGATGCAGGGACACTAATGCTGAGTTGAACAAGCCTGTCCATCATGGAAGGGAGGATCCTTCCATACCCACCTCCTCAAAGTTCACCATAGTGCCAGGAGTAAGAGGAAAGCAAAGGAAAGAACCTCCTTCCCTAGGGAATACAGAACACCTAGCTCGAGAAAACAGGATTTGGAGGGCAGGATCACCTTTGTGAGGATGTTAGCATTCTGCCAGGGTATGCAGATTAAGCCAAGCCTTGGTATTGAAATGCCCACTGCTACCCACAGGGCCTTTCCAATGGTTCTACCCTCCCCCAGACGGTGCCCACTTCAGTGGATGGTTTACACAGCAGGATTAGGGTCACCGGCTAGGTTCTGAGATACTCAGGGAGGTGAAAACCTTTGGAGTTCCTTCCCTTGTAGAAGCATTCCCCCAAATGTGTTTCCAGCTTTACATGGCTTCTTGTGTGTGTGTTGATGCAAATTTCCATAGCTTCTGGGTTAGAACATGCTACGTCACTCTGAATTCATTTTAAATTCCATCTGCAATGACCCATGTCCAAAGACTGCCACATTCTGAAGTAGAGGACGGGGCTTCAACTTGTCCTTTAAGCCCCTAACAGAAGTGACACCTCTATGATGACTGAGTTGGGATTGCTCACCCAATTCTGAATGACAGAACTCACATGATTCTCATCCCCTGGGTCAGGATTAGGATGGAGCCTCAAAAGCAAGGACAGAAGCCTGGTGATGAGCCTACTCGGAACTCCAAGGCAGGGCAGGTCCTCCCCATAGCTCAAGCATCAAGGTTGAGCAGGGACCTCTGCATCAGGGCCTGGCCCCTCATGCACCAAGCATCTGAAGATTTTGTCCTTTTCTATCAAGATCTCCCCAAGATACCCTTGGCAGCCTCCTGGGAGCCAAGGCCCCTCCAACCAGCTGAGCCACTGTTTCTGGGGCAGGCATGGGGCTTTGAGTCTTTGTAAAGTCCTTGAATGTCTATATCATGTGACTAAGACTGAGAAGCCCCAAGCACATTCTATGTACACACACGCACATGCGCGTGCTTATGCATACACATAACCCATCAATTAGCTTTCCCAGAACAAAGAAAATCCACTTTAAGATAATTTGCTGCCTAGATGCTGAAACAGCGAGCAATTTTTAAAGGGCACCTTCTTTTAATTGCAAACAAAATGAAGTATTGCCTCTGAGCCATTGGCAGCAGCTTAGAAAAGAGATGTGGCCACAGGCCCCGTGATACTCACGTCAGCGGGCTGCTATGTGAGGCTCCCAACTCTGCCAAGAAGACTGCCTGCCTAGGAACCCAGGCTGTTCAGGGATGTTGGGCAGGGTGTGGGATGTCAGAGTGAGTATCAGGTGGGGTCTTCAGCGTCATAAGCTCTGGGTGTATATTGGGCTCTGGGATAGGTACTAAGGTGTGTGCTGTCCTCCACAGCTGTGTAGACTATTTCTGCTACATTTCAGGTCCTCTGTCTAAACAGCAGAGGGACTTTACAGGCATTAGCCAGGCCTAGGCTTCTGGGCCACTGGAGATCACAGCCCTAGGCTGGCTCTGGAACTATGAAGTCCATGCAGGTTATTGACCTCAGTACATCTTCTTGCCAAACCGCAAGGATAATGGGACCCTGAGAGGTAGGTGGAGCCTGAACCTCTCAACTCTGTTCATCTGGACAAGCAATAAGGAAGCGCTGACTGAGAAGGCCTAAGAGAGTGTCTGGAACACACGTCCAGTGCTCATTCACAGGGCCTCAGACCACATGAAACAGAGGTTTCTTCACTTCAGTGTAACATGTGTGTGCAAGACCTGGTCCTCCAAGCCACACTTCTGCTCATCTGAGCCCCATAGCAGCCATGCCTACCACAGATGCTGTTTTCCCATGTGAGAAATGAGGACACAGAGGTGTACAGAGTTAAGGTTCCAACTAGAGACAACCTAGCTAAGAAGACAGACCTAGGATGTGAGCCCAGTCAGTTCGGGATCAAAAGGAAAGGCAGACAGACAGACAAAGAGAAATAGACAAAGACAGAGCGAGATAAGAAGACCTAGATAAATGAAACCTAGAAATAACAAGGCAAAAGACAGGAACTTAAAACAGAGGAAGGACCACATCGCAGCAGAGCCTAAAGAAGTAGGTGTTCTGGGCCGGGCGGTGGTGGCGCACGCCTTTAATCCCAGCACTCGGGAGGCAGAGGCCGGTGGATCTCTGTGAGTTCGAGGCCAGCCTGGGCTACCAAGTGAGTTCCAGGAAAGGCGCAAAGCTACACAGAGAAACCCTGTCTCGAAAAACCAAAAAAAAAAAAAAAAAAAAAAAAAAACAGAGGAAGGACCACATCGCAGCAGAGCCTAAAGAAGTAGGTGTTCTGGGCCGGGCGGTGGTGGCGCACGCCTTTAATCCCAGCACTCGGGAGGCAGAGGCCGGCGGATCTCTATGAGTTCGAGGCCAGCCTGGGCTACCAAGTGAGTTCCAGGAAAGGCGCAAAGCTACACAGAGAAACCCTGTCTCGAAAAACCAAAAAAAAAAAAAAAAAAAAAGTAGGTGTTCTTGTTTTGAGGACCCCTCCCTACCTGCCCTCCAGCTGCTCCCTAAGTCAAACTCTACTGGTCAGAGCCGGCCTGCAGCCCAGGCAACCCCCTACCCCACCTCCTGGCCAGGCCTCTTGGGCTGGTATGAAAGGTGCTGCTGCCACCTTGTGGCCATATCTGGTTCTACATGTCTGGAGCCCATAGGCACGTCTGCTCCCCTCACCAACGCTTTCCTGGAGGTCCCCGGTGCTTACTGTACACCCCCAGAAGACAGTGAAATTGGCTCTGCTTCTGGAAGGCCACAGGGGCTATTGAGATCTCAGATTTCTTGCCAGCTTCTCCATCTGTCCAGGACCTGGCCCAGGGCTCTGTCCACCTTAATAGTTTTAAAGAAAAACTGCTCAGGTGTTTTCTACAAGACCCTTCAGTTTGGGGAATTCTTATTTCTAGTTTGAAGGGAACATACAGGGACCCTCCTCTTCCCACTAGAGATCTACTCCAGGGGATGAGAGCTGTGCTGGCCAGGCCTTCCTCTAGAAAGACACTGTTCTGGGTTCCAACGTGTCATTTGGAGGTAGAATTAAGTGGCAGCATCCAATCTGTTTGCTGGCTGCACAGTCACGAGCAAGTGACAGTTCAGCAAAGTAGCAGTGTGCTGTCCTGAGCTGCAAGTGAAGCCTCAGTGATCTACCTAAATGTCACCTCCATTGGATACTCTCGGCCTGAAGATCCTGCTGTGTCTGGAAGGGCAGGTCTCTAGTCCTGGTGAAGAGTGGCTTTGGTAGTGCCCATAACACATGAGCCCCATCCATGTTTTTCAGGAGTGAGGGCAGTCCTGAGGCAGGTCAGACTGCCTTGGCACTTACAACACACACACACACACACACACCACATACACCCACATCTCACACACACACACACACACACACACACACACACACACACACACACACATACATCCACACCACATACACACACCTCATATCACACATCACACATACCACACACACACACCACACACACATACATACACATCACACAAGCAAAGCTACACTACCCATCTGGGCAAATTATTCCTTTGGATATATTCCTTTTGGAATCTAGCTAGTCAACAGGACTGGATATGGCTGTCTCCCAGCCCCCTCCCTTGCTCATCTGGCCTTGGAAGAACCTCCCAACCCATTTCCATGTGAGAAGCCGAGGGCTTCCCCATACAGACTATGGAGTGGGAGGCAACAGCAGAGCAGGTCAGCAGGCAGGACCTAGGGATTCAGATTCAAGAGGCTATCTGGTGAGATGAAGTAGGTCCAGAGGTCTGTGCTGATCAAGGACGGTGGGCCTCACTTCCCTCTGTCATGGAAAGGAAGAGTCTCAGGGAACCTGGAGAACTGAAAGAATTTTTTGTTGTTGTTGAAAAAATTCCACAAGAGGTCAGAAGAGGGCGCCAACCTCCTTTCCAGCACCTAGCCACACCCAGTGATGCAGGGGTGGGGGGTGAGGGAGAGCTGTTAGCTCAGGTGTCACTGATCCTCCCCCTCCCCTCCCCTCCCCTCCCCTCCCCTCCCCTCCCCTCCTCTCCCCTCCTCTCCCCTCCCCTCCCCTCTCCTAGTGTCCTTGCCCATCCCTGGAACTCAGGCAGCAGGAACTTGTCCTCTACTTCTCTCAGCAGCATAGAATGGAGTCTGCAGACAGTGGGTGTTTAATAAGCGCCATGACAGGATGAAGGGCATCAAAGAGCAGCACACCCTGACACCCCAGATACTCACTGGTACCTGTTACCCTCTTGGTTTGATTCCACTTAGGGAAAGTTCAGACCACTGCCTCAGGGAGCTGGAGTGGAGACTGGCCTCACAGGGTCCCTCAGTCCTGTGTGTAGAGCCTGCTGATGGGATTCAGGTCATCCCATGATGAGTTATCTACTTGGACTAATGGTTCTCAACCTTGCTAGTGCTGTGACCCTGTAATAAATTTCTCCTGTTGTGGTGACCCCCAATATAAAATTTTGACCCCCAAAATAAAATTATTTTTGTTGTTGCTTCATAACTGTAATTTTGCTACTGTTATGAATCATAATGTAAATATCTGTTTTCCATGGTCTTAGGTGACCCCTGTGAAAGGGTCATTCGACCCCCAAAAGGGTCACAGCTTAGACAAAGTGCATGGCAGAGTAGAAGCTGGAGGCCTGTAGGAAATGGAGGCCTGCTACTTACCAGGAATCGGCTTCTCCAAAACTAGCATCTCACAGGCTTCAGAGAGCTATAATGAGGTGCATATGTTAACCCTGTCAGCACAGCTGCATCAAAGCATGAGCTGGGGAGGAGGAGGGCCGGAGCCTACTGTTGTGATCATCGTTTTGTGCACTGTGAAGATGTGTCTGCTTAACCTCACCTGCCTAAGGCACCTTTTAATTGGTTTAATAAAGAGCTGAACAGCCAGTAGCTAAGCAGGAGAGAACAGGTGGGACTTCCAGACAGAGATAGGAACACTGGGAAAGAATCTGAGGAGGGAGATTTGCCAGCCAGACATGGAGGAAGTCAGATAGATATACAGTAATGAGGAAAGATAACAAGCCACTTGGCAAAACATAGATTAATATAAATGGGTTAATTTAAGTTTAAAGAGCTAGTTGGGAACAAACCTAAGCTAAGGCCAAGCTTTCATAATTAATAAAAAGTCTCCATGTCATTACTAGAGAGCTGGCGGTCCAAAGAAAGACCTTGCTGCAGCCCATGGGCGAGAAGCTCCCTGTAGACATAGAGTGTTTCCTAAGGCACTGGATGGGGTTATGAAAAGGGGGAAGAAGAGCTGAGCACAGTAGCACACACTGCAATCCCTTCACTCAAGGGGCTAAGACAGAACAGCCTGAGCTACAGTGTAGAACCTTGTCTTTTAAAAAGAAAGGAAGGCAAGGAATGGATGGGGGCCCTGGCCCATGCCTTGGTAGAGAGAACCCTAAGGGAAGACCTGTCGGAGGGTGGGGGAGCAGGTTCTGAAGGATGTACAGGGGCCTGGTTAGGGGTGTGCAATCACAGAACAGCAGTGAGACCAGAGGAGAGAAGAATGAGACGGAATGGTGTGTGGCACACGTGTAATCCCAGCACTCGAGGGACAAAAGCAAGAGATCTCCAGTTTGAGAACAGACTGAGCTGCAGATGGATTTTCGAGACCTTGTCTCAAAAGAGGGAGGAGGTAGGACATGGTGGCACTTGGGAGGCAGAGACACACAGATCTCTCTGGGTTCAAAGCCAGCGTGGTCTATATAGGGAACTACAGGCCAGTCAAGGCTACCTGGTAAGACCCTGTCTCAAAACCATGGCGGGGTGGGGGCGCTAGAGAGCTAGCTCAGAGGTTAAGAGCCCTTGTAAGGGACCCAGGTTCAGTTCTTAGCACCTGCAGGACAGCTCACAACCACCTGTAAGTCCAGTTCCAGGGGACCCAAACCCCTCTCCTAGTGTCCATGAGCACCAGGCATGAACATGGCGTGCATACATACATACAGGGAAAACACTCATACACATAAAATAATCTTTAAACATTTTTAAAGAGTGGGGAATACAGGTTCTTCATCTACACTGTCAAGCCTGGGGAGGGGGGTGTGCTATGTCAGAGCCAGCAGACAGAAACAGAATCAGAGGCAGAGAGGAGAGGCAGACACATAAAGGCAGAAAAAGAGACCCAGAGAGAAGAGAGAAGTGACATCATAGGATTGGGTGGGTATCTGCCTTCAGGGTTTGGCTGACTGCTTAGACAACTGTCTAGATTTCCCAAAGTGCTTCAGGGCCTACGAACAGTGCATATGAAACCTAAAGGGGGACATTGTGGCCATTCTTTTTTTTTTTTTTTTTTTTTTGGTTTTTCGAGACAGGGTTTCTCTGTGTAGCTTTGCGCCTTTCCTGGAACTCGCTTTGGAGACCAGGCTGGCCTCGAACTCACAGAGATCCGCCTGGCTCTGCCTCCCGAGTGCTGGGATTAAAGGTGTGCGCCACCACCGCCCGGCTGTGGCCATTCTTATAACACCAAATCCTCTGATGTTTCTAGAACGTATCCCCAGTCCCATAGTTGCAGATGCAGCTGACAAGCAGAAGGCTTCACCCTGTGGCCATACTTCCTTCTTCTTCCTTACCCTATTATGAGTGTGGACAGCACCATGTTGGCACCAAACCTTGTCACCAGCTGGCTGGGAACTGATAACGGGGCCAGGTTATGGCTTATTCTTTGGAAACCTTATCACCCAAATTTCACATTAGCAACAGCGACAGTGGGGGTGGCCCTACGCTCACTGCAAGGTGTCGTCACAGGGGTGGCATCAAGGGGCCCTGGCTGGGACTTGTGTGGTCTGGAGGAAGAGCCTGTGGGTTTCTGCCAGCGTGTTAAGGGCTGTGCCCTCCACCCTGGAGCTCACAGTAAGATACCAATTACGTGTCAGGAGGCCCCACCTCACTCCAGGTCCACTGAGCTGTGACCGTGGACTTTCAGCCTCTAGAGAGGGGATCCTCTGTAGCCTGTGAGCCACCATCTGTGGCGTGTTGCCTGGTGGCCCACACGGACTAGGCACAGACATCTCAACCCTTCTCGACAGCTGGCCAATACATCACCATCCAAGCACCAGGTCGGCAGGAGACAGAAGCAAACTGGCCAGCTCAGTGCAGTTCTTCTTAGGCAGAGGGCCAGGAGTGACTCTATCCCAACACTAGGTATCACCACCCCTATCTACACACACACACACACACACACACACACACACACACACACACACACACACTGCCTGTGGTGACAGCTGATGGCCACTCCATGAGACAACTGACACATTAGTGTCTGTCTCCCATCTGTAAACTGGTCCAGCTGAGGCACCTGCTTATAGTACTGAAACATGGTTGGTATTCAGTTTGGATTCTACAGTGGAAGCTTACCCCAGCCAGGTCGGAAAGTTTCACATGGAAATACACAGAGCCAAATGGCTGCAGACATCAGGAAGCCCCAGAGATCACATCCTCCTACAGGGCACAGTAGTTTCCCTTCCTGCCAGTCAAGAATGTAAGGACACAACCCTTATCAGGGAGTAGAGTTGTGACATATGTCAAGTCAGGAGGCCTCCCAGTGAGTTTCCTTCAGCCTTAATTGGATTTCACTGTAAAGAGATAAAAAGCCGTTACTTTGTATCAGCAAGGCATCTTTTTCAGGGCAATGGAGCCCATGAAAGGGGGAAGTTTGGAGAGGGGTGGAAGGAAAGAGCTGGGCAGTAATAGACTTTGGAATAAAATCCTGACAGATCCAAATTGATTCTGAAGCCTGAGAAAATTGAGTGCAGAGGAAATTAGATTTATGCACTGTAAAATGTAACTGCTTCTTGGTATCTACCAAAAGCTGTTAAAATGGTAATCTTTAGAGATGTATGGGAATTGTGTGTGAATAGACCAATGAACCATCTAGGGAGCAGGCTGCCTCTGTGGAGACACGCACACACAGTGCTACCACAATGAATAGTATGCAACAAATGCTGTGGATTTGTTCAAAGCATGTAGAAGCATGTGCTAAACCAAAGACTCCTGGTAACTTTCCCATCTGTATGTTCTCAGGAATTTGGGGATTACGGGGCACAGCATGGACCTACCAGTCCCTGGACTGTGAAGTTTCACCTTTCCTGATTGGGTGTGGAGGACTGGCACTACTTCATCATCTGGACCTGGGTTATTGCTCAGGAGAGAATCTGTGATCTGCCACTCTGTTGGGGATAGAATCCTGGGGAACCTTACTCCCAACCCTTTCACCAGAGGAGAGTCCACCAGCCTTGCAATGCCTCCCCAGACATTCCTCCCATCTCGTTTCTTTTTACTATTTCTGAGGGACCTAGAAAATAAGGAGTTTGGGATATGCCTGTAAAACAGCTTTGGATCTTCATGCCATGAAATAGGAGCAGAGAGACAAAACCTCATCTGTGTCAGGAGAGTGTATGAGTCAAGCCAGGCAGTGCTGCGCTGTGTAACAAATCGTCCCACACTACATTGAGCACATAAAGGTGTGCTTCTTACTCTGCCACACATCAGCAGGTTGCCTTTGCTCTCTGTAACTACTAAAAACCAGAGACCCAGGGCAACACACACTCCCACAGCCACCAAAGCAGGTCCATAACCAAGTCTAATATCTAGAAAACAATAAAATAGGGGCCTCTGTGTGTCTCACAAAAGAGATCGAACTGCCTGTGAACAGCTCTTATACCTCCTAGGGTTGGCATCTGGACCAGGTCTACTCCCCTCTGCCCAAATGAGATGACCCCCAAATCGCGGCAACATCAGTCAGTGGAACTTGCGCTTGGTAACTTATTACAAACTAACTGCGTGGGCTCCATGCTCATGGTCGATAGCCCTGACCCCGGGAGGCATTTGGACATGGGCCTGTGGAGAGAACAGTTAGATGAAGCCATGAGGGCAGGACTCTGATCCGATACAGATAGTGCTCAGGCAGAAGAGGGAAGGACCAGAGCTACTCGCCCCCCTCTCTCTGTCTCTATTCCTGACTCAGTCTCTGTCTCTCTTCTCTCTTTGTCTCACTCCTCTGTCTCTGACTGTTCTCTCCCACCTACCTCCTCCCAACCCCCAGAGCCATGAGACCTCAATGCCTGATGTTTCAGCTGCTTGCTCTGTGGTGTTATAGCACATAGCCTGTGCCGGCTGGGACAGACTCTAAACCAACACAGTCTGCACTCTAACCTCACCGCCTGAGCTCAGGCACTCCATGAAGACCTCCTGTGGGATGTGAATATTGCAGAACCTGAAGGGATCTCCCTGCTGTGGCCTCCATCTCTCTGTGGAAATCACTGGGGCATAATCTCACCAGCTCTGGGAAAAGGAGAGGCCAGAGGTGGGAGCTGCTGTACACCGCTCTAGGCCTGAGGTGTGCAACAGGGAAGAAAAAAGTCACAGGGGGAAAATCCCTGTTCTCCTGATTGCCTATTTCCTGGTTGCAAGAGGGGAGGCAACAGAGAGTGTGGTGTCAGCACGTTCTTGGACAGTGGGAGGGATGTGAGTTTAGCTCATGGAATCCCTCTTCTCTTTCTTTGACTGGACTCCTGGAGCTCTGTCTAGTGATTGGCTGTGGATTTCTGCATATTCTTCCATCAGTCATTGGAGAAAAGTTCTGTGAGGGAACTCATGAGAGTTGGATCAATGACTGTGGAGCCTACATGGGACTGGACTAGGCCCTTTGCATGGTGAGACAATTGTGTAGCTGGATCTGCTTGGGAGGCCCCCTGGCGATAGGATCAGAAGCCATCCCTGGTGTATGAGCAGGCTTTGTGGAGCCCACTACTTATGATGGGACACCTTGTGCAGCCTTGAGGCAGGGGGAAGGGCTTGGACTTGCCTCTACTGAATGTGCCTCCCCATGGGAGGCCTTGCCTTCTTGTGGGTGGGAGTGGGGGGTGCGTTGGGAGGGGGAAGCTGGGGGGGGGGGCGGGAGGAGGGAAGAGCGGGAATCTTTGATTGGTGTGTAAAATGAAAAAGGTTTTATGATTAAAAAAAGGGGGGGTACAAACACCAGCAGACGGAGTCGTGGGGCCACTTGAGGCTGCACACCAAAGGCAGTAAAAGAGCTACAGCCAGCTCCACTGCAGTCAGTGGTCCAGAACCTGAGAGGACAGCAGTGGTGGGAAGCAGCCAGACTCTTTTTTTTTTTTTTTTTTTTTTTTCTTTTTAGTTTTTGACACAGGGTTTCTCTGTGTAGTCCTGGCTGTCCTGGAACTCACTCTGTAGACCAGGCTGGCCTTGAACTCACAAAGATCCACCTGCTTCTGCCTCCCAAGTGCTGGGATTAAAGGCCTATGCCACCACCGCCCGGGCTGCATACAACAGGACCTGCCATGCATATGGGGAGTGTCCGCCCTTTGGCATAAAGATGGGGTTGTCACAACAGGAAATAGAAACAGCCCAGCCCCACCCTGGAAAAGGGCCACTCCCATGCAGAAGAGTTAGATGAGGAGAGCACCCTCAATGCTGTTCTGCCTGAGAGAGGCTGACAGACCTCAACAGAGAGACACACATCTAGCTCAATACCCAACCTAATCAAATGCAGTAAATAAGTAAATCTCTGCTTGGGGCAGACTGCCAGTGCCTGAGCCCCTGTCCAGCCCTAACCAATCAAACCTCCCACTAATTGCTTTAGGGAAGAGGCATGGCAGAGGGCTCCTAATGGGGTTTTAAGGATAGAGACAATAGCCCCACTCCAGCTGTTGCCCAGGGCAACTGCACAAAGGGCTTTAGCTGGGGCTGAGATTGGATTACCCGCCTGTTTATTCATCCACACACATTTATCCTGAACCACCCAGGGTGGAGAGGAGATTTAGCAGCTGTGTCACAGACCATGAATGCAACGAAGAATTCATGTGGGAAACATGCAGACAGATGACAGGAATTCATCTCTGTCAGTTTCCGCTTCCTCTGTGACCTTCCCTTTCAAAGCATCACCTGAGCTGATCTGCTCAGGAGACAGAGAGGTTAATTCTTTGAGAAACTGAGTCATACCTAGATTTAGCTTCCAGGGGAGAAATTTAAGGCAGACTTGGCAGAATCCCATCTTCCCCAAGGGATGCCCTGCTTAGGAAAGGGAAACCTGGCACAGCCCCACATAAAATGGTAATGCTCCAATCTCCCTTCCTGCACTGGACCAGGCTTCCCCAACCTCAGGACAAGACGCCAGGACTTTTACAGATTTGCAAGGCCTCAGTTTACATTTTCCCATGTTACCTCCTTGGACTAGCATAACAAGGCACCTGCCACAGCTTCACATCGACTGGCTACCAGTCTCCAGGCCTACCCTGTCTTCTCACTCTAGAAGTTCCAAAAGTCAAGGCCTTGAAGGTCCCCTGGGGAGGGAGGGAAGAAGAGGGTGTCCAGATGGAAGTGTGTGCAGGCAGGGGGCTGCCCAAGAAGCAAGGCAGCGCTCATTCACCCACAGCTCCTGCCGCTACGGGAAGGAACCAACCATGGCTGCCTCACTAGGTCTCCCTGGTTATAAGAGAAGCTCCAAGTGGCGATCTGGAATGAAGATCTCACTTTTGGAAAGACTGACTGCAAGAGAAACAAACACAGCTGTGGACTGCACAGGGCCCAAGAGCCAGAGGACAACATCTGCTTCAGGGTCCAGTGAGGTCAGCTTCTGCAGCTATCCAACCTCACTGTGAACTGATGACCAGCTCCTAGCAGGCCTGAGCCAAGACAGTGATGACAACAGTTTCTATGAAGCATCCCCACTTCCTCAGACTGGGTACGCAACAGGTACTCAGCCTATGTGAAATAACTGTGTTTCTAAACCAGCTCTGGACCAGCAAGCCTGAGTTGAACCTTGTCAACTCAGCATCAGCAAAGGCCAAAGACCCATTTTCAACTCCACCTGCTCCACCAAGAATCACCCAGCATACATGGTTGAAATGGGGCCAGAATTCCTCTCTTGAGGGTGAATCAGTCTTTGAGGTACCTAGGTATACAGAACAGATCAGGAAGGGTTATACACAACACACGGAGCCCTGGATGCTCACTCACGGAACTAGCTGAACCCACACCAAGAGGCAGCTAGGTATTGTAACAGGACCCCAGACCTCAGCACAACTGACTCCATGATGAAAGTGCTATTCAGGCTATAAACACACATGTAGACAGCACCACCTGCCAAAAAGAAAACAAAGACCTTATCCATCCAAGTCAATAGTCTCTAAAAGTCCTAACCTTGCTTTTTGGTTTCTGGCTAACTGTTCTTGTTAACTAACTTATGTCATTCTAGCACATGTTTTTTTTTTGTGTGCTTAAAAGCTCACCCTGAGAAAGGCTCGGGGCTACATTGGGATCCTGAACACCTGGTGAAGCCGCTGGCTAGCTAATAAAGACTTTCTATTGATTTAAACCCATGTCTGAGCAGTCTTTTCTGGTGAATACCCCACAACAGCTACAGGTACCCATCCACACCCCTAAGAGGTGCTGGGAAGCCAGCATGACCCACCAGGCACATGAGCCCTCAGATAACCTCAGCCTCTAATAGCAACAGTTCCAGCCAAGAGGAGCAGATGAGCCCTCACCACAATAGTCAGCCCATACTGGGGATTTGTGGCACAATAAGTACCAGCACAGCTTTGAGGTGGGTTCTTGGAGGATCTAGAACTTGATATGTAGTCCAGGCTGGCCTCACACTCACAGAGATCCACCTGCCTCTACCTCCCAGGTACTGGGATTAAAGACAAGTGCCACTACATCCGGTCTATATTCTATCTGGGGGGGGAGGTTGTTTTTTTCAATAGTTTTAAAGTGTGTGTGTGTGTGTGTGTGTGTGTGTGTGTGTGTGTGTGTGTGTGTTCAGGGCCCCCATAGCAGAGTGCAGCCCCTGGAGCTGAAGTTACAGGCAGGAATCACACTTGGGGCCCCTGGAAGAGCAGAAAGAACTCTTAACAGCTAAGCCATCTCTCCAGCCCTATTCTGGTTTGTTTTGGGGTTGTTTTCAGATAGGATCTTATATCAGCCCAGGCTAGCTTCAAACTCACTACGTAAACAAAGATAACCTGAAACTTCTGGTTCTCCTTCTTCCACCTCCTAAATCCTAGAGTTACAGGGACAGGCTACCATGCCTGACGACTAACTGAATTCAGAATCCCCTGAGAGACACAAATCTAGATATGTCTAGGAGAGCATTTTCAGCGGAAATAAACTGAAGGATAAAGAACTACCCAGAACATGGGACGAGCTAGGATCCCAAAATTGATTTTAAAAAAAAAAAGGAAAAAGGAAAAAGCCAGCTAGCTGCAGGCATCCCTCTTTCTCTGCTTCCCATTCCACAGATGTGTGGGGATATGAAGAATCTCAGCTGCGTGTTCCCACTGCATGGAGCTGCCTGCTGCCATGTCTTCCCACCACGATGGACTGTATGCCATCAGCCTGTGAACCAGAACAATCCCTTGCTCCTTTATGCTGCTTCTTGTTAGGTATTTGTTAACAGCAATGAAATAGGTATCTAATGCTAGAGCCTCTGGAGCTAAAATAGGGTGAGACGATTGGGTGGGATCCTGTCCTTACAGGAAGAGGCATACACAGTCAAGCCTTGGGCATGGAGCACACCTGTAATCACACTCTGGAAGATTGTCAGTCACAGGCTACCTGGGCAACCATTGCAAGATTCTGTTAAAAAAGAAGATGGAAGCCGGGTGGCGATGGCGCACACCTTTAACCCCAGCACTTAAGAGGCAGAGCCAGGTGGATCTCTGTGAGTTCAAAGGCAGCCTGGTCTAAAGAGTGAGATCCAAGACAGGCACCAAAACTACACAGACAAACCCTGTCTCAACCTCCCCTCCAAAGATGGAAAGATGGAGGAAGCAGAAGAAGAAGAGGAGGAAGAGGATGGAAGGAGAGGAAAGAGGAGGAAGAAAGAGCCAGAGGAGAAGCCTCATGTCAGCTCGGAAGATCACAGGTACAGAGAGAGGACCTGGAGTGGGAGAGGCCAGAGGAGTCCCCCAGAGCCTTAAAGAGAACCATCTCTGCCCACATCTTGGTCTCAGACTTCTGAGGTCCAGAACTGGGATAGGACACATTCCTGTCATGGCACAATACCACATGTGTATAAGCAGTTGCTGTCGCCGATACTGTCTCTGGGAGAATCCTGCCTCTCTGGATTCCAGAGGAAATAAAAAGTCTATTTTTTTTTATTAGCAGTTTAGGGGTTAGCAAATTGGGTCAGCTGGCAAACGTGCTTGCTGTGCAAGGATGGAGTCCTGAGTCTGACCCCTGGAACCCGTGTGAAGGTGCGGGGAGAGAACTCCATAAAGAAGTTTTCTTCTCACCTCCATGTGTGCGCCATGGCATACGCATGCCCACACTCACATATACACATCTCATGTGTCATACATGCACATACACAATAATCTGGAATTTAAGATAGTAGCAAAAATAAATAAATAAAATCCTCTTCCAGAACGTCCACCAGCTCCTAATGGGATTCTATCATTAACTCTCCCAGAACCACATTTTCTCCTGGGTAGAAATGACCTATTATCTTGGTGGGGTGTATAAAATGGGACCCCAGAGAGGGACAGCAGGCTGAGCCCCTTAACCATCCTACAGCCACACCTGTTGTGTCTAGCCTCTTCCAGGTGCAGGGGAGAGACTGAAACAAAGGTCCATATTCAAGAGGTGCAACTATCCAGTGGTCACTGTCCTGTAGACCTCTGCATTGCTAGTAGCCTCCATGGCTTCCTGGGATGCCCAAGGGGGGTGAGTCAGACTTGGCTGAGCCCAGAACCAGCAGCTCATGTCTCTTGGAGCCACATGGTACTGAAGGGCTGGGCTGCTGTACCCTAGGACTCTTCTTGAGGGATTCCACTGAGCCTTTACTCCTTCCTGCCAACATGGTAACTGTGTTACCTGCTTCTCACCCCTTTCCTCCCCACAGAACATAGTGGTTTTTGCCTTCAGGGGGATCCAGGAGATGTATCCTTACATGTGTGCACATAGCTTGCTGCATGGATACATGCCACATACCTGCATCTGCATGCATGCTGTGTGTATGTGCTCCTATGTGCAGGAAGGGAATGGCACAAGCCTAGTGCTCAGCTGCATTAGGGCCTGGCCTGCCTGATCCTCCTCTTCTTTCGCTGGGGTATCTATTCTTTTCAGGACAAGCACAGCAACACTCATCTGAGCAGAATCCTGGCTCCTCACAGACTCCATTACTCACAAAGGCCCATCTCCAGCATCTGAGACAGACGATTGGTACTTGTCATGGTGCTGCTGGCCACCTCAGCAGTCCCACCTACAGTAAGCACTCAAGGGTACTGCTAATGGACTGCAACAGAGCCTGACCATGCAAGGTAGGGCTGGCCACTGACTGTGTCCATGATACTGTTTCCTGCTCCCTCACCCAAATCCTCTCTCTACCTTCAAAAATGTTCTCCCTGGAAAAGATTTTAGCACATGCTAGAGGCTGGGGCAAGCACAGAACTTCTTAGAGGGCCCCATCCTGAAGCTCCTACCATTGTGGCTTTCTGCTTTTCACTCAGAGCTGCCTGGAGCCTGAGCTACCGCACCACGCAGGGTGGGTGGAAAGGTCATAGAAGAGAAAAGAGGAAGCAGAAAACCCTCCAGAGGAGCCTGCCTTACCTATGAGAACAACTCCCAAATGGGCCTTTTCCTCATACAGCCTGGGGATCCTATGTGTTCAATATAGGAATCTTGGGAGTCCATCCTGGGAATCCTTGCCATTCTTACATAGTAATATTGAGAGTTCAGCCTAAGGGACCTTGAGAATTCAGCCTAGGGACTGTTTAATGTTATTATGTAATAACAACAGTAGCTGAGAGCTTTACATTCTGATCTTTAGGCAGCAAGCTGAGAGAGAGAGAGAGAGAGAGAGAGAGAGAGAGAGAGAGAGAGAGAGAGAGATACTGGGCCTGGGGTGTGTGGTGATATTTTATTTATGTTGAAATGTAGTGATATTTTATTTGTGCTTTAATAAATAAAGCTTTCCTGGAAATCAGAGGGGAAAAGGCCAGCCATTATAAGTAAACAAAGAAGTCAGGCAGTGATAGCACACGCCCTTAATCCTATCACTTAGCAGGCAGGATCTCTTGTATGTTCAAGGCCACACTGGAAACAGAGCCAGGTGTGGTGGCACACACCTTAATTCCAACACTAGTTAACCATGGAGGTCTGGAGGTCTGTACAGACAGACAGAAAGTGACAGGGCCGTGTAGGAAGAGGAAGTGATGTAGCTGGACAGAGAGGGGATCCCTTGCATTGGGGGTTGAGTCCTATCAAAACCCATGCACAGCAAATCAGATGGCAGAACAGTAAGGCATATGTGCATGGGTAGACAGGAAGTAACTCACATTTGGAAGCTGCAGAGTGGGTGAGGTAAGGTTGGTTGGTGGCTTTCCCTATTTTCCTGATCTCTAAGGCTTTCACCCCTGTATTTGGCTCCGTGTTTTTTTATTTAATAAGACCATTTAGAAATTCGTCTTCAAGGGTAGGCTTTTAAGACCTCAAGGCCCACATTGACATCTCCTCCAACAAGGCCACACCTCCTAATCCTTCCCAAACAGTTCCACTAACAGGGGCCAAGCATTCAAACACATGAGCCTGTGGAAGTCATTCTCAAACCACCACAGGGTGTGTGTGTGTGTGTGTGTGTGCGTGTGTGTGTGTGTGTGTGTGTGTACATGTGTGCACACACACACACACACACACAGTGTGGGGAGGTCAGAGGACAATTTTCAGGATTTCCTTCCCTTTTGTGAGTCCCAGGAATAGAACTTAAGCAAGTACCTTCATCAACTTAGTCATCTCGCTGACCCATCTTTTTTACTTTTAATTTTGAGATAGGGTATTACTAAGTTGCTCAGTCTGGTCTAAAGCTCACTCTATAGTCCAGTGAGCCTCCTGTCTCAGTAGCTGGATCTCCAACCTCTCTCCACTCCCAATATAACCCACTGGACTTCAATGAGCCCCTTTTGTCTAACCATTCCAGTCAACTAAAACTATCGAGTCCTGGTTATTGCTTGTCTAGGTCCTTTCTCCAAGCATCTATAACTGCCTTGGTTTTGATACGTGCTGTGGGATGTTCTGTATGGCAAATGTGTTGCTCTGATTGGTTAGTAAATAAAACACTGTTTGGCCAGTAGCCAGGCAGGAAAGATAGGTGGGACAAGCAGAGAAGAGAATTCTGGGAAGTGGAAGGCTGAGTCAGAGAGACACTGCCAGCCACCATCATGACAAGCAGCATGTGAAGATGCCGGTAAGCCATGAGCCACGTGGCAAGGTATAGATTTATAGACATGGATTAGTTTAAGATATAAGAACAGTTAACAAGAAGCCTGGCACAGCCATACAGTTTGTAAACAATATAAGTCTCAAGTGTTTACTTGATTGGGTCTGAGCGTCAGTGGGACTGGCAGGTGAGAGAGATTTGTCCTGACTGTGGACAAGGCAGGAAAACTCTAGCTACAGATACATTTATCTCTCTTTCCTGTCACTCAACCTTCTTTCAGGCCTACCTGAGTATTATGGGCTGGTCTGTTATACTTCCTTGATCTTCAGCAGCTCTCAGCCTCCTCCTCCTCCTCCTCCTCCTCCTCCTCCACCCTCCTCCTCCTCCTCCTCCTCCACCTCCTCCTCCTCCTCCTCCTCTTCCTCCCCCCCTCCAGATCTCTCACACTGGGCAACCACTGCTTTTCCTCGTACCCTGTGCTCAGTCCTGATTAGAACATGTTTTAGAGACACTGGATGTTTTTTCCCCATTCCTGTAATCCTCTTGGATAGGATGACTCTGGGACCTTAAATTGGGTTTGTTCTTTTAAGTTTGTTAAGAGTTTTTTAAATTTATTTTACACATACGAGCATTTTGGCCTTCTTGTATATATACATGTACCTGGTGTGTGTCTGTTGCCCCCAAGGTGACCTCAAACTTGCATCCTCCTCCTCAGCCCCCCAAGAGCTGAGATGCAGATGTGAGCCACCACATTCCGCTCTCCTTTACCTGAACTAACAAATGACTGCAACTACCCAATGATGTCCCCCTTCTTTGTTCCCATGCCAACAGAGAGGGGACCCCTTGCATTGGGGGTTGAGTCCTATCAAAACCCATGCAGACAAATGTATTAGTCAGGGTCCAACAAGGAAAACAGATGGACATCAGGTGATTCTACAGCAGCACAGGACGTCTGTTCTAGAGGAGTCGTCACAGAAGCAGACCTCTGGCCCCATCTATGTTATGATCCGGAAAGGAAGTCCTGCAGTTTGATCCCATTCACCCACAGGACTCCCGGCCCACAATGACCCAACACACACACCATGAATATTTGGCTACCGGTCAGTCACATCTGAGGTTCATTAAAAAACAAACAAAAAATAGGATTAAAGAGCTGGCTCAGAGATTAAGAGTATTGACTGCTCTTCCACAGGACTTCAGTTTACTCCCAGCACCCACACAGTGGCTCACAACTGTCTATAACTCCAGTTCCAAGGTACCTGATGTCCTGTTTTGACCTCTCTGGGCCTGGTATGCATATGGCACACAGACATACATCTAAGCAAAACATCTATACATATAAAAAATTAAATCTCAAAATTTTAAAATACATTAAAACAACCAGGCAAAGTAATCTGCTAGAAAGCAGGGATCCTGGAAATCCACTAAGGCTCCAGAATTCAGGAAAGCCAGCTGAAGCTAGGGGAGGGCTAAGATGCGGGGTCACCATCCACTGGGCAGAAGGCCTGGTCCCGGACTAGCTATCTGCCAGGGACAGCTGCCAGGCCATCATCATGACGAAGTTCCACAGCTCTAAAACTACAGTCTGACCCTGGCGGATCAGCAGCTTGGTCCTTCCTTAGCAGGTGTCCCAGGACCTGCCCTTTCCCATACCTTCCTGCCTGAAGGGTTTTCCTGGATGTGTGTTTGTTTTGAAATAGTATCTCATGTGGCCCAGTTTATTTTGAACTCACTGTCCTTAAGGATGATCTTGAACTCCTGATCTCACTGCCTCCATTTTCCAAGGGCTGAGATTACAGGTATGTGCCCAACATTTGGTTTTGTATGTGCCAGGAATCAAATCCAGAGCTTCACTCAAGCGAGACAAGCACTGTGTCAACTGAGTTACACTGTCAGGTCCTGAAAGTCCTTTTTTTTTTTTTTTTTAGTTTTTCGAGACAGGGTTTCTCTGTGTAGCTTTGGTGCCTGTCCTGATCTCGCTCTGTATACCAGGCTGGCCTCGAACTCACAGAGATCTGCCTGGCTCTGCCTCCCAAGTGCTGGGATTAAAGGTGTGCACCACCACCGCCCAGCCTGAAAGTCCTTCTTAAGTCAAGACTTGCTCATCCTTTTTTATTTTATTTACTTACTTACTTATTTACCTACTTATTTTCAGGTTTCTCTGTGTAGCCCTGGCTGTCCTAGAACTCACTCTGTAGACCAGGCTGGCCTAGAACTCAGAGATCTGCCTGCTGCTGCCTCTTGAGTGCTGGAATTAAAGGCCTACACCACCACACCTGGCTTATTTTTTTAAGATTTACTTTTGCAGTGAGCCCACCCCCCTGACACTGCCTGGAGTGCCAGGACCCAGAGGCTGGATGGCCCAGAGACCTAGGATAGAACCAAACATGATTAGAGAAAAAAATGTCAACACTATGGTGCCTAACGATATTCAATATTCTGCTATACTCATAGACTGGTGACTACCCCAGTCGTCATTGGAGAGCCTTCATCCAGTAACTGATGGAAACAGATGCAGAGACCCACAGCCAAGCCTTGGTCTGAGCTCAAGGAATCCTGCTGAAGAGAGGGAGGATTGTACGAGCCAGGGAGGTCAAGGACATCACAAGAAAACCCACAGAAATAACTACCCTGGGACCACAGGGGCTCACAGAGTCTGGACCAACAGCCAGGGAGCCTGCAGAGGACCGACCTAGGCCCTCTAACATAACGTGTGACAGTTGTGTAGCTTGGTCTACCTGTGGGACTCCTAACAGAGGGAGCAGTGGCTGTCCCTACCATTTGACTGGCTCTTGGGAATGTATTCCTCATACTGAGTTGTCTTGCCCAGCCTTAATACAAGGGGAGGAGTTTAGTTCTACCTTAACTTGATATGCCATGCGTTGTTGACACCCATGGGAGGCCTGCCGCTTTCTGTTTCTCAGAAACAGAGGAGTGGATTGGGAGGGGAGTGGAGAGGAGGTGGAGGGAGGTAATGAGAAAAGAGGGAGGGGAAGCTGCAGTTGGGATGTAAAATACATGAATACATTTAATTAATTTTAAAAAAGATTTATTTTTGCCCAGCCTGGTGATGCATACCTTTAATCCCAGCATTCAGAAGGCTGAGTGAGACAGGTCGATCTGGGTTTGAGGCCAGCCTGAGTTTCAGGACAGCCAGGACTACACAGAGAAACTTTCTCTCTCTATGTAAACAAAGATTTTTATTTTCTATTATGTGTATATGTGCATGCTGTATGTGGGTAAGTGCACATCAGTACAGGTGCCCTCAGAGTCCAGAAGAAGACATCAGAACCCCTGGAGCTGAAGTTGCAGGCAACTGTGAACTTTCTGACATGGATGCTAGGAACCAAACTCTGGTCCTTTGCAAGAGCAGTGTGTGCTTTTAATTGCTAAGCTGTCTCTCCAGCACCTTGCCCTTCTTGGGAAGAAGAGAGAGCTCTCTGGGAGGATGTAACTGGTGTGTTGTCTCCATGGTCTTTACTGACCATCCATCCTAGGCCTGTGTGGAATGCAATGCAGGAAACAGGCAGTAGAGAAGGGTCAGGTGTGCTGGTCACTTATTGTGTGAGCCCATGTAAGCCTCATAAACTCTCTGTGCTCTGTAGCCTTCCTTGTACGTAGGCAAAGCAAAGACACAAATAACACATGAAAGCATCATTCCAGGGCCTTAGACACATCTAGGTTCTCAAGACCCTCACACCTGACCCTCCAGCCCCTTGCATCTGTCCTTCAACCCCTTAAATTTTTCCTTATGGCACTAGCTAAGGTAGGCTTAGGTAGAGGAGGAAGTTTGCTGTGGAAACAGCAGGACTCGGCCTGTATTGGCTTCACAATGGCAGGGACCCTACCTACAGAAATCACACTCTGATGAACCAACCTTTGCCAGGTACTGGGAAGGCGTGTATGTGCGTGGGGTGGCATGTTAACTCAGAAAGACAAGTAATCCACTGAGATGAAGGCCATGAGATTGACAATGGAATCCCTAGAACTCAGGAGCTGGGAGTGAGACCATGGACACATGCGCAGAGATGGACTCACCCCTGCCCACCAGCTGTTCTGGGAATGGAGAAACCTGTTTATCCACCTCATAACCCGTTACCATGGCAACTATCCCAGCCATAACAGGGCTGGTGTTGGGGAGGCAGACACACATACACACACACACACACACACACACACACACACACACACACACACACAAATAACAAACCTTTTTTTTTTTTTTTTTTTTTTTTTTTTTTTTTGGTTTTTCGAGACAGGGTTTCTCTGTGTAGCTTTGCGCCTGTCCTGGAACTCACTTGGTAGTCCAGGCTGGCCTCGAACTCACAGAGATCCGCCTGGCTCTGCCTCCCGGGTGCTGGGATTAAAGGCGTGCGCCACCACCGCCCGGCAACAAACCTTTTTAAAATACTAGAATAAACAAAAAAAAAATCTGGGGACCATAAACAAAAGAGTCTCAGAAGTTGTAGACATCTGTGACAGGGTTCCCTTTTTGAATTTTTATTATTATTATTATTATTATTATTATTATTATTTTATGTGTGTGTGTGTCATCCTAGCACTCTGGGAGGTAGATATCAGGAACAAGTAGCAACCAGCTAGTAGCAAGTTTGAGGCTGGTCCAGGCTATATGAGACCTAAAGAAAACAAACAAAAAACTTCCTCTGGGTGAGCATCCACAACCCAGTCTGCAAAGGACTGTGGGTCAAGTGACAGAGGAGAGCCAGGCCTACAGGGAAGTCACTATGCAGTGAGCAGGCCCACTGATGGTTCTGGTCGAGTGTGTCCTAGGGAACCCACCACATCTGTCTAGTTTAAAATGTTTCTAGTATCTCAGACAGAACCCTGTACTTTTATGTAATGAGCCGCCTTCCTCCTTATGGCCTAGGCACTCTGCAATCCCTACAAATACGTAGATTCTGGACATGTCTGGTGAAACAGATGTACCAAGTTTGCCCTTTTATGTCTGACTTACTTCACTTAAATTTGGAAGTAGAGATGAGTGGGGTTTCAATTGGAAGAGTGGACCTCCAGACAGGTAGAACAGACCTTTGCATAGGTAGGATCAGACCATGATAGGTGGGGCCATGAGGCCATTGTGGTCCTGGCACTCACAGCTTCAAGCTTAGGAACTACTCATTAGTAAAATTTCAGGTTCCAGGCATTTGGTTTGCTGTCTTTGCATCCATAAGCTCCTAGAAACTACATGTCATGAGCTCCCAAAGACTGAAGTCTGTATAAAACCCTGAAGGGGATAGAAGGTATTCCTGGAATTCTGCAGACCACAGTGGCCACTCTTCCCTCCTAGTTTCTGAGCCAGAATTAGGTCAAATACTCCTTTTCTAAGCAATCACCATGGAGGGACACACTGGCCATAATGTGACAGTTAAGTACAGTGCAGAATGGAAATCAGGGAGCCCAAGCAGGGCAGAAAGACGATAGTGGGATAGGACTGGGGAGGGGATCAGAGCAGGGAAAGATGTCCCAGGAAAGGTGAGGCACCACTGTTCCCTGTTCCCAAGGAACTGGTCTTCCAGTGTCCACCTGCGGCTGCTAAGGTCAGAAGGTGACCCTGACCAAACTCACCCACACCGATGGGAAGCAAGCAGGCATCAGACAGCAGCCAGGCTGGGTGGGAGGCTTGGGAAATACTGAGGGTTGGTAGCCACCCTCGGGGAGAAATCAGCTGCTCCTCACCAGTGTGTCCTTCACTCATGTGCTAATCTCTACCTAGGAACAAAAAGAGAAACAGATGTAGGGAGCTGCTTGAAGCAGATCAAGACATTATCAAAAAGAGATAACAAAGGCTCATCCTAACAAAGGGTGCTTATTTCATTCTAGGGATGTTTCAGAACCTTAGAGAGAACTGCATGGAGTTCCCACCTCCTGTGAACAGCCTTGTGAGATAGGAGCTGGGGGCGGCCACCTAGTGCCCAATTATAGACAACAACAGAAGAGAAGGGCAGGAGACACAATGTAGGAGGCACAGGATCAGGTGCCCGCGTCCCACAGGAGACACAGCCCTGAGCATGGTCTTGGACACTGGTGCCCAGCCCTCCTCATTACCCTTCCTGTTTCTGGTGGAGCTATATCATCCCTTCAAGGCCCAGTAGGCTAGTCTGCTCAGGACATGGCGGTCATCCCGACCCTCCCAACCAGTCCACCCACCAGTGAGGATTCCAAGTGGCTTCCATCAGTGCCACGGAGCTCAGCCTAACTCCAGATCCACACAGAATAAAAAGGACTGGTGGTCCAGCTTAGTGCCACCATGCATGAGATGGTTTGTACATCAGTAGCTAGCAACTGGACCACTTCTCAGCTAGCCCTCTCCAGCTTCTCCTTGGGCCACTGCTCTGTAATCTCTCATTCCCTCTCTTTCTCTCTTCTCCCCTCTCATCCATTTACTTCCATTCACTCATCAAGGCACAGTTCAGGGCTAGAAGTGGACAGTATATAGTATGAAACCCTGCTTTCACCTGACAGACTTCTAACCACAGTCTAGTCAGAAGAACATACTGGACAAAAAAAAACAGGACATCTTGCAAAATGCCTAAGTAACACCCCTCAAATGATTAGGTTCCTTAAGGCAGCTGGCTTTTTTTTTTTTTTTAAGATTTATTTATTATATATACAATGTTCTGTCTCCATGTATCCCTGCAGGCCAGAAGAGGGCACCAGATCTCATATCAGATGGTTGTGAGCCACCATGTGGTTGCTGGGAATTCAACTCAGGACCTCTGGAAGAGCAGTCAGTGCTCTTAATGGCTGAGCCATCTCTCCAGCCCATGGCAGCTGTCTTAACGAAACATGCAAGAAAACACCATGACCAAAAAGCTAGTTGGGAAGGAAACTATTTGGCTTACACTTCCAGATCATAGTCCATCATTGGAGGAAGTCAGAACAGGAACTTAAACAGGGCTGGAACCTGGAGACATCAGCTGATACAGAGGTCATGGAGGGATGCTGCTTACTGGCTTGCTTTCCCTGGCTTGCTCAGCCTGCTTCTTATAGAACCCAGGACGACCAGCCCAGGAAAGGCACCACCTACCATGGGCTGGGACCTCCCCCACTGATCACTAATTGAGAAAAATACCTTATAGCTGGATCTCATGGAAACATTTCCTCAACTGAGGCTTCTTCCTCTCTGATGGCCCTCCAAAGGAGATATGACTTTGTTAAAGTAGGTGTGGCCTTGTTGGAGGAAGTGTGTCACTGTAGAGGTGGGTTTTGAGGTCTCTTTTGCTCAAGCTTTGCTCAGTGTAACACTCAGTCCACTTCCTGTTGCCTTCTGATCAAGATGTAGCCAGCACCATGTTTGCCTGCACACCGCCATGCTCCCCACCATGATGATAATGGACCAAACCTCTTAACTGTAAGCTGCCACCTCAATTAAATGTTTACCTTTACAAGAGTTACTGTGGTTATGGTATCTTTTCACAGCAATAGAAACCCCCTAATTAAGATAGTGGTACACATCTGTAATTGTACTAGTGTTTAAAGTCATCCTCAGCTACATGAATTGGTGACTTGGTGATATATTGTGTACCCCAATAAAGCTTACCTGAGAGTCAGAGGACAGAGCCAGCCACTAAATTAGACATAGAGGTCAGGCAGTGGTGGCACACACCTTTAATCCTATCACTCAAGAGGCAGAGATCAGTCTGGATCTCTGTGAGTTCAAGGCCACACTGGACTATATGAGAGAAACAGAGCCAGGCAGTGACTTTAATCCCAGGAAGTAATATGGCATGGCAGAGAAAGGTATATAAGGTGTGAGGAAACAGGAATTCACTCTCTTTTAGAAGAGGTAAGAACTAGTGGCTGGCTGTTCTGCCTCTCTGATCTTTCAGCATTTACTCCAATATCAGGCTCTGGGCTTTTTATTTTAAAAAAATTTTAGAAATTTGTGCTACAATCCCCTTCTAATATCCTAACACCCAGGAAGCACTGTGAGCTCTCTCTCTCTGGTAGTCCCTAGGTACCCTGACAGCTGACCCTGTGTAACACATGTGTGGTGTTACCAGGTTCCATGCTCCTCATTTATGTATTCTGCACAGACTGAGCCCCATGGGCTTAGTCTCATTAAGGTTTTGTTTCATATGGCCACCCAGGTCCCAGAACGTTAAACCGAGGCAGGAAGGACCCCAACAGGCCCCAAACCTAGGGCCCTGATTCAAGGTCCTATGGCTGTAATTTGATTCCAGCATGCCCAAGAGGAGCCAGAAAATTTACTCCTGCAGTTTGCAGGGCTGAGCTGACCAGACAGACACTTTCAGGGCCTTGTTACCATCTAATGGGGATTTATTGACAGCTAGGGTGCTCTGCAGGTGGCCTGGCAGCTGGCTGCCCAGGGCTTTGCTCAAATTGATCTCTCTGGCCCCAGAAGGGCTTTGAGATGCTGGGGCTGGCACAAGACCAGCTGCCTATCACTAGCCTCCAGCTGGCACCTAGGATGAAGTAAGTGTCCAGTCCTGACCTTTCCCTCCAGGATGACCTCTGCATACATACTACCGGTGAAACAGTGGCCAAGGAGAGTGTGAAGGGAGTCATGGAAACTGCTCACCTGATGAGTGTTCCCCAAAGGCTGAGCAGGGTCACTCTTGCCCAGTGGGTGGAGCAGAAACAGCCTAGCAGTGGTTACCAAAGCAGCATGCGCTTGTTAATGCTTAATGGGGTCATAAGACAGCAGTGGGGCTGCCCCACTGACCCAAAGGCTCTTAAAGCTCCCCTGGGATCCTGGGCAAAAGGACAAGGTCTGGCTATATCTGTTTCCCTGCTTCCTGAGAAGAGGAATCTGGCCTGCTAGCTCCTCTGACATAGAGTCTGAAGCTGGCAGGTTGAAAGGGAATTGGGAATGCTGACTTGGCACTTTCTGTGTCCAAGCTGGCCAAGCCTGGATGATTGCTATTTTTTTTTTTTTAAGAAATGTTGTCATAAGAAAGACGAAACAAAGGAAGAATAAAAGGGGGATATAAAAGAGTACTGTCACTGTGTAGCCCTGGCTAGCTTCTAGCTCTCAGCAGTACTTCTGCCTCAGCTACAGATTTAGGACCACAGGCATGTACCAACACACCAAATTCAGCAATTTTCTTTAAAATGCATCTCAAGGTGCCAGGTAAGGGGGGCTGGATAAGCCAGGAGCCCTTAAATCTTATCTACTGAAATCCTTAAAATGTGGCCTCATTGGGAAAATCTCCGGCATTATTATGCAAGAGCTCCATAGGTGTGGTGGCACACACCTTTAATCCCAGCACTCAGGAGACCGAGGCAGTGGATCTACATAGTAAGTTCCCAAACGGCTAGGACTAGAGAGACCCTATCTCAAAACAAACAAAAAAGTATCCAAGTATTCGTAGATCAGCCAGGGTTAGGACAGGCCAGGGACCAGGGTCCAGTGCCTTTATCAGAGGAGATGGCCGGAGGCATACCAAAACCTTGAAGAGCAGGAGAGATAAGGCCACAAGCCCCGGAGCAATGAGGAAGTAAGAGGAGGGAGGATGATTTAGGAGTCATCCAAGGCCTGCAGCTTTCCTGGAGTTTGAAATCCTTTCATGATAAAATGTTATGGGAGGAGAAAGAATCATTTAAAATGCAAAACTCTATTTCCCCACCACCACCCACCCCTACTTGCTGACATCTGACTAGCAGTTGAAGGGGCATTGGCCAGGGGCCTGTGGTGGGCACCTGTCCCCAGCATTAGACATCCATCTACTGTTCATGCTCCCCAATCTCAATCCACCCAGTCCCAGGCCCAAGAGCCACAGGTCCGATTCCATTCTCAGCATAAAGGCTGAGGCAGGAACTCCTCTTTGCTTAGCTTTAACAGAAGGACCTATTTGTCTCCCATATGCCTGGGGCCCTTACCTGTGGGTCTTTGCTTAAGATAGGTGATCAAGCCGGGCGGTGGTGGCGCACGCCTTTAATCCCAGCACTCGGGAGGCAGAGCCAGGCGGATCTCTGTGAGTTCGAGGCCAGCCTGGACTACCAAGTGAGTTCCAGGAAAGGCGCAAAGCTACACAGAGAAACCCTGTCTCGAAAAACCAAAAAAAAAAAAAAAAAAAGATAGGTGATCAAGCCCTAAATGGTGCTATATTCCTGCAATTTAAGTGATAACTTGAGAGGTGAAGTAAGGAGCATCAGGGATTCAAGGTCATCTTCACCCCTGAGAAAGTTTAAGGCCAGCCTGAGATACATGAAATTTTGTCTCAAAAAACAAAAACAAGCCAGGCATTGTGGTGCATGCCTTTAGTCCCAGCATTCCTAAGGCAGAGAGGCAGGCAGGCGGATCTCTTGGAGTTCAAGGCCAGGCTGGTCTACAAAGCAAGTTCCAGGACAAAAGCAATATGTGCATGAGCACTCACATGGGCACACACACACCCCAAAACAAAACAAAATAAAACATGGGGGCTAGAGAGGTGGTTCAGGAGTTAAGAGCACTGTCTACTCTTCCAGAGGACCTGGGTTCAATTTTCAGCACCCACAATCCCCTGTAACTCTAGTCCCAGGGGATCTGACAGCTTCTTCTGGCCTCCACAGGCAATAGGCACACATATGGTACACAGACATATACAGACAGGCAAAACACCCACACATGCACATAGAATAAAATAAGTAAAAAAATCAAAACCTGCCTAGAGCAGGGCCAGATACACACTAGGTTCACAGTCCACATTTACTGTATGAAGGAGTGACTGTGGTGGACAAGTGGCCCTTCAGAGCCACAAAAGATTGTCATTTCCCAGAAGGTGTGCACACCACTCCCATTTCAACTTTGTTTACCCAAGAGTGTGTCAGCACCCTCCCCCATGGACTACCATTATGGGCCCTTCATGAGTCAGTAAAGCTGAAGGTGGTTAAGAACCATCCTACCCGGCACCAAGTCCTTTCCTTTCTCTCAGGCCTGCAGTCTGCAGTGACCCCATGATCTGGAAAGAAAGATGCTTCTCTGTAAGTGCAGTGGCTGCCCGGATGATTCCACATACCTGGTGTTCTGTGTGTGTGTGTGTGTGTGTGTGTGTGTGTGTGTGTGTGTGTGTGTGTGCCTGTGCACAAGCATGGTAAACCCTGTGCTGTGTGTACGCATGTGTGCCTGCGTGGCGCACGCACGTGTGTGTGTGTGTGTGTGTGTGTGTGTGTGTGTGTGTGTGTGTGTGTGTAAGCAAATGTCCATGCATATTCATCTGTGAGTACATGTGGGAAGTCTGTGTACATATGTGAACTGTGTGCATGTTCACATATGTATGCAGGGTGTGCACATGTGTTAACTTGTGGGTGCATGTGTGAGCCTCATCCTATGTGTTCACAGCTCAAGGACATCTCAGGAGGCTGTGCATGGCTGGATATGGCGTTAGGATTTCTAGTGGCCCAGCCTCCCCTCTCCCCGACTGTGGGAGAGTGGGAGTGGCAGGCACTGAGCTGGGTTTGGTCAAGGCAGTCACACTTCTCAGAGAGGACACTGCTGTCAGCTGCCTAAACCCTGCTAGCTCAAGGCACAGGAGAAGCAGGCCCCAGGCAGTCTGGCAGTTCTTTCTATAGGACTGGGGGAGGGGCACAGCAGGAGCCACAGAGGTCAGCAGGCAGTCTTGACCTTGGGCCATTTGGCTGAGCAGACCACACACGTCTTCATTCCATGAATATGTAAATATGCAACCAGCATTGGGAGGAGAAAGTCCCTGCTCTCTGGAAGCTTGTGTCCTCGTAAAAAGACAGAGATCCAGAAACTGGAGATGAGCTCATCAAGGGTGAGGCTGGCACCAAGCGGGAAGAGCCTTGTGGATGACCTTCAGTCATATTTTGCAGCCAGAATGTAGGGTTCCCTCCCCATATGGCACCTCTGTCTGTTCTCCAAGGCTCATTGACAGGCTCCATTGCTTTCCCCACACTCCCCCCTCCCTATGCAAACAAGCCTTCATTAAACTCTTAAAATTATCAACACTGAGGTGACCATCTGCTTCCTGCAAGGCTTGTGACTGACTCAGAATCTGTGTGACCAGATATTTCCAGAGGGGAGCTGCATGACCTCCTGGCTGATCCAGGGTGTTATAACCTCAGCCAAGACTCCTGTGTGTCTCTGGGGAAGGGAATACTATGTGGAGAGGGCTCTGAGTGCCAAGGGGAGCGTGTGGCAGAATCAAGACCTCCAGCCTGCACCAACTTGCTAATCAGTGAATGCACCAGATTGGAGTGGACCTCTGATCCCAGCCATGGCTTCCAACCAGCTGATAGAGTAACTGTGACCACTGGGCTATGCTATACCTCAGTATACCCACTAAAGCTGAGAGGTAACAGACCTGAGTCTTCCTGGTGTTGGATGATCCGTTATAGGTGCACTCATGGAAATAGATGCAGAGCCCAGTGGGAAGGGACCACACATGTCTTTTTCTTTTCTTTTTTCTTTCTTTCTTTCTTTCTTTTTTTTTTTTTGTTTGTTTGTTTTTCGAGACAGGGTTTCTCTGTGTAGCTTTGTGCCTTTCCTGGATCTCACTCTGTAGACCAGGCTGGCCTTGAATTCACAGAGATCCACCTGGCTCTGCCTCCTGAGTGCTGAGATTAAAGGCGTGCGCTACCACTGCCCGGCTGGGACCACACATCTCAGAAGTCCCAGGAACAGACATCCTACCCTCACACTGCCTCATCCTCACCTATGGCCATGCTGTCCTAGGTGACAGTGACTCCAGGTGTTCTGTTACCCCAGTATCCAAACTCCTGCAGGGTCATTAGTCACAATGGAAGCCTGGGGCTCAGGGGGAAAACATGACTGGCCAGTTCTCCTTACTCACATTTGGGTTCCTCCCTGCCCTTGCTTGCAGGAGCAGTTCCCTGAGCTATCCATCCACCACTCTGACTCCATATACCCATCACTCCCACACCTCATATAGCTGGTTCTTTGCTTGGTCCAGGCCTTGGCCTCAATCCTCTGCTAAGCTGACCCAAGCTGGCACCCCAGTCCCCAGAAAGCAGTCTGTAGGTACTCATGTGGAATAAATTGTGTTCTTCAAAAACATGTTGGAGGGCTGGGGGCATCGTTCGGTTGGGAGAGTGTTTGCCTAGCATGGTTTCCTATCTCCAGCGGCACATAAGCTAGGTCTGGTGGTACCTACCTATAATCCCATTACTTGAGAGGCAGAGGCCTGAAGATCAAAAGTTCGAGTTCATTCTCATATATAGTATGACTTCAACTAGGCTATAAGAAAGCTTGCCTTAAAAAACAAATTTTTTAAATGTGTTGGAGTCTTTAGCTTCTGCTCCTTGGAATATGATCTTTCTTTCTTTCTTTCTTTTTTTGGGGGAGGGTTTTCGAGACAGGGTTTCTCTATTGTAGCCTTTTCTGGATCTCACTCTGTAGACCAGGCTGGCCTCGAACTCAAAGATCCGCCTGCCTCTGCCTCCTGAGTGCTGGGATTAAAGGCATGCGCCACCACTGCCCGGCTGTGATCTTTCTTTTCAAATGTAGTTAAGATGTGAACACTGGACAAAGGTTGGCCCTACATCTAGGGGAGGTGTCCTTACAGGGAGAGGAGAAGCAGAGACACACCAGGAAACTCAAATGAGGACAAGACATAGGCTATGTGGAAAGCTATGTGACAGAGTTCCTAGCAGGAAGATCCCAAGTTGGGGCAACAGGAGGGAGTGCTTGTGGACTGCTTGGGTCAGGCTTCTGGCCCTAAGGGCAAGGACAGACTTGTCCCTGTGGTTTTAATGGGCCTCCTTCAGGGCCCTGTCAGGCAGCCCAGGGCACTTACGCAGGAGTTTTCTCTAGGATTCAGGGCAGGCACTGGGCTACAGTGGGCAGAGGACACCTGCTGGGCTCTAGCAAGCCTGTAGCACTGGAGGTGACTGTAACACAGGCAGCAGGGCAGAGAGAAGGACGATGATTGAACACTCGCTGCAACTCCAGAAGAAGGATCACGGGGACCCAGGACTAGATCCAGGATGACAAACCATTCGTGCCCACAGACACCCATCACATCCTTTCAGTGAGTTTGTTTCTGTTTTCATCCACTGCTTCCAGGAAGGCAGCAGAGCTCACAAGCCTGGCCCTGATCCCAGAGAATCAGAAAATGCACAAAACTCATGGCCACACTGAGTGGGTACACTTTGTTGGTATGAAGTGCTCAAGAGGGAGTTGAGGTTAGAGGAAGCTCCATGGGACCCAGGAGCTATGGATGGGGCAGCAAGTGTCTCCATGAGGAGGGGACACCATTGTCTTTAAGTCCCAAGTGGTGAGAAGCAGAGGGTGGATCCTCTTCCTATGGGCAGCCAGAGCCATTGTGGGTTTAGCTGGAGGCCCATCACAAGGAACAAAATGAGTCCTTGTGCATATCACCAGTGCTATTACTACCCTGCTCAAGGGTAGCTCTTGGTATGGGCCTGATGAGCAAGATGCAAAGCTATGGCCCTGGCTCAGCCCTCACAGCCCCTGTCCCAAGGAGCTACACTGAGGGGGGTATCTAGTCTCTTGAAGATCCTAGCAGGCCACTTTGATTGTCCCCAGCCATCACCTGGTTCTGTGCACACCCTGGGCCTGTGGGTTCCTCCCTAGGTATTCAAGGAGGTGTCCTGGGTTCCTAGGGAGTCCTAGGTGTCCTATCGGGGTTACTCCTGAAGAACAGGGCCCTGGTTGCCAAGGGAGCCAGTGTTGGTTATACGGCACGCTCCTGGCTGGCCTCAAACCTGTCTCCACCACGGGCGGCGGCCAGCCACGAGCAGCAGCGCCGTTTAACCAACAGCCAGATCTAGACTTCCTAGAGCTTATCTTGACCAAGGAACATCCAAGTCCAGAGACAAGACCCCAGGGCAGCAGGAAAAATGGGGACAAACATTTAAACTCTGGCCAGAGAGCAGCTAGCAGCCGTCATCCAGGAGAGCATATCACTTTAAAGGACAAGCAGGTCCTCTTGAGGGACAGTGAGCCTTTCACCACAACAGCCCCCACCACTGTGCCTCAGCCTTCATAGAACAGGCTTACGAGATCTGCCTGCTATCAGGTGGGAGCCACTGGGTAGATGGGAAAGTCAGCTCCTGCTGCATCAAGGTGAACTCAGAGTAGGTGCTGGGAGGAGGCCTTTTCCACGTGATACCAATCCCAGGATGTTCAGTTTTCACTGGAATTGAGAGCAAGCACTAACATCTGGGATCACTTCCTGGTTAAGCATGCTATTGATCACCTGGGCTAACGTATGGGATGGTGAGAGACCTAATAATGATGATGGTTCTCTAGAGAAGCAGAACCAATAGGCTGAATGATATTATAAAGGAGGTTTACTGAATTGATTTACACAGTTGGAGGCTGGGTAGCCCAGTAGTGAATATCTGCATACTAGAGAGTTGGAGGACTCAGTAGCTGCTCAGTCCAAAAAGCTGAGAGTCTCAGAACAAGGGAGACTAATGATGTGGCCTCAGTCCAAAGCTGAAGGCCTACAAGCTCCCTAGAGGGCCAATGGTGTGCGAATGTGTTGAAAAGATGAAGTTGGAGTTTGATGTCCACAGGCCGTGGCAGCAGCAATAAATGTACCCGTTCAGGAATAATGGGGCTTACACACCCTGGCTGGCTTTTTCCTCTTCTACTTTTATTCCATCCTAGTCCCCAGCCCAGTGGATAGAACTGCTCGTAATCAGGGTTTTTCTGCATCAATTGCTTTTCCACATGTCCATCTCTCAGTCCTGTCCAGTTGTGACCATCAAGATTACTCATTACAACCATGATTATTGTATCAGTGACGGTGACAGAATAATGAGTGGTAGAATAGTGGTGAAGATGGAAGGGTAGTGGTGGTACTGATGAAGATGATGATGGTGATGATGATGGAGGAGAGGATGAAGATGATGATGGTGATGATGATGGAGGAGAGGATGAAGATGATGATGGTGATGATGATAGAGGAGGAGAGGATGAAGATGATGATGGTAGTAAGGTGATGAAGATGACTTCAGTAATGATGACTAAGAGACTGAAAACATAAGGTAGAGAAAGGTGGGTCTTCAAAGAGCATTACTAGGAAAACTGGATGTCTACATGCAGAAGGATGGGCTCTGTATGCTTGTCTATCATTGCATATGGAAATCAACTCAGTGTGGATTAAAGACCTAATGGTAAGATCTAAAACTGTAAAACCACCAGAAGAAAACACAGAGAAAAACCTTCTGGACACTGGGCTGGCCATTGGTTTTTTTTTTTTTTCATACATCCCCATAAACACAGACAATGAAAGCAAATTTAGAACTAAAAATCATTTCCATGGCAAAGGAAATGGCCAATAGAGGCAACACATGAAAGGAGAGGAAATATTTACAAACCACAGATGGAGAACTAATGTCCAAAATATAGATGGAACTCAAACAACTCAATAGCAGGAAAACAAATACCCTAATTGAACACTGAGCAAAGTATTTAAGTCAACATTTCCTAAAAGAAAACATAAAAACATGCTATGGTGGCACATGCTTATAATCCCAGCAGTCCTAGAAAGAAGGGTGGCCGAAAGTTCAAAGCCAGCCTGGTCTATGCAGCAAGTTTCAGGTCCGACAAAGTTACATGGTAATGTGCTATCTAAGAACAAACATTTTTTTAAAAAGTACCAAGAAAAGGGAAGACAGGGAGAAAGAAAAAAGGAAGATCAAGGGGATTTGTATATAGTGGTGGGTGTGGCCTGGTGCATATATGTACCATCCTGCCTTTGGCCTATTGAGATGGATTATCTGAGAGATGGCCACATGAGCTGCTGCTTTATGTAGAGCAAGCAACTGAGGTAGGACAGGAGCAAGAGAGACCCAAGAGTTCTAGGGCCCTGACCCAGGGGTGAGAAATGATCCTGAGGCTGATGTATGACCTGGGATGGGAGATGATCTCAAGAGAGTGGAAGGATCCAGCCCAGTTGACAAGGGCAGGGAGGGCCATTTATCCCGTTAGCTGAACTATGGAAAGTCTTGCCACAAAGGCCCTAAGCAGGAGGCACAGGAGGCCTGCTGTATGAACCTTGGCAGTGAACCAACAGCCGTGAGGGTTCTTTTTTTTATTTTTTTATTCATTTTACATACCAACCACAGATCCCCTACTTATCCCTCCTCCCGCTGCCCTGCCCCTCGCCTTCCCCTCTGACCCACTCACCCCCTCCTCTAAAAGGGTAAGTCTTCCCATGGGGGCACAGCAAAGCCTGGTACATTCAGTTGAGGCACAACCCAGCCCCTCCTCCACCCTGCATCAAGGTTGAGCAAGATGTTTGATCATAGCTAATGGGCTTCAGAAAGCCAGCTCATGCACCAGGGATAGATCCTGATCACATTACCAGGGGCTCCCAAACAAACCCAGCTACACAACTGTCTCCCATATGCAGAGGGTCTAGTCTGGTCACATGCAGGGTCCACCACTATCGGTCTAAAGTTCCTGAGTTCCTATGAGCTTGGTTCAGTTGTCTCTGAAGACTTTCCCATCACGATCTTGACTCCTTTTGCTCATATAGTCCCTCTTCCCTCTCTTTGACTGGGCTCCCAGGGCTTAGCCTGGTGCTTGGTTGTGGATCTCTGCATCTGCTTCCATCAGTTACTGGATGAAGGCTCTATGATGACAGGGTATTCACCAATCTGATCACTGGGGTAAGCCAGTTCAGGTACTCTCTCCACTATTGCTAGTAGTCTAATCTGGGGTTGTCCTTGTGGGTTCCTGGGAATTTCCCTAACACCAGGTTACCTTACCCCATAATGTCTCTGTCTATCAAGATATCTCTTTCATTGCTCCCCCACTCCATCCCTCTCCAAGCTTGACCATTCTGTTCCCTCATGTTCTTATCCCCCATCCCCTTCCTTCTATTGCCCCCCATCCTCAGTTTACTCATGGAGATCTCCTCTGTTCTCCCTTCCCAAAGTGATCCCATGCGTACCTCTTAGGGTCCTCCGTGTTTCCTAGCTTCTCTGGAGTTGTGAGTTGTAGTCTGGTTATCCTTTGTTTTACATCTAGTGTCCACTTATGAGTGAGTACATACCACGTTTGTTTTTCTGAGTCTGGGTTACTTCACTCAGGATGATATTTTCTAGTTCCATCTATCTGTCTGCAAATTTCATGATGTCATTGTTTTTTACAGTTGAACAATACTCCATTGTGTATATGTATCACATTTTCTTTAGTCATTCTTCGGTTGAGGGGCATCTAGGTTATTTCCAGGTTCTGGCTATCACGAATAATGCTGTTATGAACAAATAGTTGAGTGAGTGTCCTTATGGTATGATTAAGCATCCCTTGGGTATATGCCCAAGAGTGGTATCCTTGGGTCTTGAGGTAGATTGACTGCTGGAAGGGTTCTTAAGGTCCATCTGGTGTCCTTAGGTGGAAGTGACATGATCAGATACCAAGACAGAAGAATGCTCTCTGTGATGGAGGCTGGCAAGCAGACAAGAGGAGTTGCAGGAAATCTCCATGGAGGGAAGAATGAATGAGTGTGACCACTCTGTGTGCGTGGCAAAATGAGAAACTGGACCAAGGTGGGGTGGGGTGCAGCCCCCGAGAGAGCAGCTCAGGCCAGTGACTCACCTGGAGATTCTCACCCAAGTCTGTGCCTGGGTGAGTTGGAAGATGTTAACATGAGCTGTTACAAATTCAGGGAGTGGAGACAATAGGACAGACAGCTGCTTACAGTCCTGCAGGTCATCTACTACACAAGAAGTCTCATCCCAGGGAAACTGGGCAGGAAGTCTACATATATTCCACTAAGATCTGCCTGGAGAGAGGAGAGCTTTTCTCTGACTTTTCCCTTAATCTTTAAAAAAGACTTACTTTTACTTATGTATATGCATGTGTGTATGCCACACAAATGCCTGCAGAGTCCAGAAGAGAACTTTGTCAGATGTCCTGGAACTGAGTTACAGGCAGTTGTGACTTGGGTGCTGGGAATTGAATTTAATTCCTCTGGATGAGCAGGAAACTCACTGGGTCATTTCTCTAGCTCCTTTCCCCTTAATTTACAGCAACTGACAGTATAGGGGGCAGATGCTCTGACCCAGGACCACCTCGGAGGGGTCTGGGGGCAGCCCATGCAAACATATTACATCAGCAAGGAAAGCTCTGCTGTCTTCTATAACAGGCAGCGCCCCCCCCCCCCCCCCCCCCCCATCTAGCCACTTGCATCAAAAGGTCACTCCTCACATTCCATGTCTTCTGTGGTCACCAGGGCTCTGAGCCATATCATCTTTGTCCCTGGAACCAAGCCATGGCTTGTCTCTTGTCAGAAGGAAGCAAGGACATGCTGTGAGTAGTTCTCAGCCATGGGGCCTGGTTGGTGGCTTATATACCATCAAATCTTCTTCTCTCAGCTACATCTATTGCCCCAGGGAGGGACAATCAATGTTAGGGAACAGTGGCATGGTCTCCCACACACAGCTGAGAGCACACACAGCAACAGAGAAAGAGAAGCAGCAGGATCGGAGCAGCTTGTCATAAAGCCTCAGCCACAGTTTACATCACAGCTATGCATGCACTAGAGAGAGCTGGAATCCTATTGTTTCAGGCATTCAAAACCAGGAAAGACTGAAGGATCTCAACGGTGGCTTACTGCTCTGGGTTTTAGTCACCAGCACTTGGTAGCTATTGTAATCCCCAGCTTCCAGGAGCAGTGAATATGAACATCAGCAGCAGGCAGTTTCTGCTAAAATTTTATCTCCTGAATAAGCCTGGAAATTGGGACCTTTAGTTCCTAAATCCAGTAGCTGATGATACAACACTTGGGCCTAGACTTTGGCCACTCTTGGCAGCTCCCTGGAACTCTTGTGAACACCTCTAGTTTCTCATAACCCTAACCCTGAGTTTCTTACCTCCAATACTGCACAGTTTTTTCTTTTTCTGTCTCCAACACCTCTGCTCCTGTCATTTCTTCTGGAACTCACAGAGATCAGACTGCCCCGGCCAACAGATGCTGGGATTAAAGGCATGGTGGTGTACATCTTTAATCCCAGCATGGGGCACAGAGGCAGAAGTATCTCTGTGAGTTGAGGCCAGCTCAGTTTATGTAGTAGCATCTTCCAGCACAGCCAGGACTACATAGAGACCCTGTCTCAACAAAGCAAAGCAAACAGAGTGTATGTACCACCATATCTGGTCCACCACACTCAACTTCATACAGTGCTAGGGAGCAAGTTCAGGGGCTTGTGAATGCCCACTAAGCACTCTATTAATTGACCTAGTTCCCTAGCCCCCAGTTTTCTTATTGTTTCTAATGTGTTAAATTGTCTAATGTGTTAAATTGTATTTGTATGGTTTTGTTGTTGTTGTTGTTGTTTGTTTTTGGTGAGGAACATGCTTTCTTCTGGCTCCTGGCCACTTTTATTTTGTGTCATACTGTAGTGTGGTGTCCCTATTCTGTCTGTCTGTCTTACAAAGCTACCTCCTTGGAGTAGTGGAACAGCACTCACCCCCATTGATTCCCTAAAGCTCCCAGCTCCAGAGAGTCCTCAGATTCATCCTAGCCGGTGTCCCACAACCACTTCCTGGCATTCCCTTCCATTGCTGAGGCTCTGAGGTGTCCATAAACTTCAGAGGTGTAGCTATAAGATACCCAGTCCTTTGGAATGGTGCCTGCAGATTGCAGCATCCAGTCTGCTGTAGACCCAAAGGAGTGGATGAGGAGCCATCCTTCACTGGGGAAGGAGAGGAGTTTGAAACAGAGTTCTATGTTGCCTAGCCTGGTCTCAAACTCTCAATTCTGCTTTATCACCCTAAGTTCTGGGAGTCCAGGTATATGCCAGGCTTATCCTTACAGAATCCTGTTTATTTTTATTTAATTCTTTAAAACTTTGGTGCTGAATTAAACTAAGTGCCTTGTGTGTGTGTTAGGCAAGTGCTCGATAACTGAGTTATCCTCCCAGGCCTTGCTTTTGGAAGACAATTATCTTCCTGTGCAGAGGAGGTTGGCCTTAAATCTTCCTCCCTCAGTCTCCCAAGAGCTAGGATTAAAAGTATATGTTAATACTCCTAACTGAGATTAGGATGGCCAGTCACTGCCTAGACCCAGGTGGCCGCCCAGCCTTCCTTTTAGTTCCCTTCTCTATCCACAGCTGCGGAAGAGTCACCCAAGGCAATGAAAAAATAACACAAAGTGGGACATAAACTCGGTTCTCATAGTTCCAGAGGCCCAAGTGTCTAGGGCTGGTCCCTGGAGTCACTCTCTGTGCCTTTCAGATGGCATCTCCCTTTGACCTCACATGGCCATGGGTATCTATGTTTTATTCTCTTCCTATAAAGTCACCAGCCCCACAGAATTACCGACTCTAGGGACCTTGTTTTATCTTGCTACCTTTTTAAATATGGCTTCTAATCAGGCAACTCTGTGTTCAGTGCTCAGGCCTGCAAGCTGACATCCTTCAACTTAAGGCCGCCTAAAAAGAAGTATCACCACCGCCAGCCTTGCACCTGCTCCCGTCACAGACAGCCCTGGGCTTCAGCTTTCATGGAGGTGGTGCTAACATTTCTCAAGGTTTCATGGACTGTGATCTGCTTAGGGTCAGCGCTTGGGGTGGCCCCGGCTTGTCACCCCCAGTCCGAATGCACTGGCTTCTCTGATACTCGTATAACTCTGAAGCTCCGTGGAGGCTCTTTCCAGGTCTCCTACAAAACTTCCTGTTACCAAGGTTTCTGTTTATAATCATCTGAATTATGGCTTTCAGAGAACGCCCCACCCCACCCTAGGAACCTTGATGGAAACCTCCTCATAGCAGGGGAGACTACCAATATGTATGCATCCTCAATCTTAGACCATCACAAGGTCCTCCCAAGTGGGTCTGGGAGTCAGGAGACATGAGAGAGATAGACTCTAGGCCATACTGGCCCTGAAGATGCAGGAGAATCAGAAATGTGTACCTCTTGAAGCCAGAGAAGAGGGCAGACCCCAGCCATACTTCAGAACTCTGGCCTGGCACTGTAAGGTTTGATTTATGCCCACTCCCACTCTGCTCTGGGTGCTTTATGGGAAGAGTGTGTACATCTACTGCTTCCTTAGAGATCTTCCTGCCCACAAGTGGTCTTCTAACCATGAGCCTGTTTCTTCCCACACCCCTGAGTTTCTGGCTCCCAGTACCTTCATTATACCTGGGATCCTTTGTTCTCATGGACCAAGGGTTCATTACACAGCAGTAACACTCTGGGCAGCAAGGATTTTGAGTTGAGAAAGCCTAGAAGAGAAAGAAACCCCAAAGCCATCCAGTGTCTGAATCCAGCCCTACTTGAAACCCAGGCAGATATCAAACTCTCAGTAATCATTTTTGGTTTTCTGTCAATTTTTTTTTCCAAGACAGGGTTTTCTGTGTAGCCCTGGCTGTCCTTGAACTCACTCTGTAGACCATGCTGAAGATCTGCCTGCCTCTGCCTCCTGAGTGCTGGAATTAAATGTGTGAGCCCCCAGGACTGGCCGGTTTTCTGTCATTTTTAAGTAATTCAGACCATTTTCCCCAGTCTGTCCTCATTCCTACAAGCTACGTACACAAGCCATACTCGCAGTTCAGGCTCTGGAAGCTTCACGGGGCTGCCTGCAGACAGTCTTGTTTTGTTTGTCATTCATGCACGCTCTGACATCTCCCACCTCTGCATCCAGAACTGGGCTCTTTCACAGAGCCAAGAGGTGTGGCACACATATTTATGAAGGTCTGCCCTCTGCTCTTAGTGAGCTTGGGTCTGGTGACAAGGGGAGGCAGTACTACTGGGAGAAGGGCCATGTGAATGATCTGGGAACTGACACCTGTTAGCCCATTAGAGGACTGAGGCAGGAACCACTTGAGCATCAGGATGGATAGGTACTGGGTTGTCCCTGCAAGTGGCTGCCTCTACTGGTATCCATTGGCAATAGCTAGTGGCTCAAGACAACATAGTATGCATCTGTCCTTACCTCTACCTACGGCAAAAGGAGGCCTACATGCTCCTAGCCCAGAAGTCAGATGTAGACATTGGGTCCTTGATGTGATTGTGATCAGATATAGCCACATGGGCCTCTTTGGGCTATAAAACTAACTGTTCCATTCCTCTTTCAGCTTTGCTGAGTACACACAAATTGTTCAGGTGCCTAACACTGATCTATGGCCACCAGGAATGTCTTTCCTGTTCAACCAGGCCAGTAGTCAGCCTCTGAGCAGCAGTGGTACTTTTGTGGGACTAGATGAAGAGGGAAGGCTTCATGCCAAGGAGCCACAAACCTGAACCTGGAAGGACATGCCTGGGTCCAGAAGAATCAGGTGGAAAAGCAGATCCTCTGCCTGAACAGGAGCCCACAAGCAGGGCCAATAAGGATGGCTGGACTGAGTTCTCCAAGAGGCTAGTTTCAAAGACAGGACAAATGACTAGCAGTCTGGAACTGACACACTGGAATCGTGTCCAGTACTGGACACGATTTGTAACATCACAACTTTGCAGGGGCCAAGCTGCCACCACCAGAGCACACGGCCTCCAGGAGTGCTGTCCCGTGTAAGGCTAAAAGCATAGGCTTAGCCGAGCTAAGCCCTCCCCTCCACTCTGTGTTCTTTGGGGGTGGGTGGGTGGGAGGAAGACTGTGGAATGGGCTTGCTCTATCTATCAATTAAAGCTCAGTCCCTCCAGGCAGCCTACAACCCTGTGAGCAAGAAAACAACAGCTGAAAGGCGGGTGTGGTAGCACATGCCTCTAATTCCAGCACTTAAGCTGAGGCAGGAGGATTGCCAAGAGTTTTAGGTCAGCCTGGGTTACACAGTTAGACCCCGTCTCAAAAACAAACAAACAAACAAACAAACAAACAAACAAACAACATCTGAGCTGGGTGTGGTAGCTCACTCCCATATTCCCAGCTCTACTTAGTATAGCCTGGCCTGTATAGTGCAGTGAGTTCTAGGCTACCCTGTCCCAAACAATGCAAAGTAACATCAACAGCTCGAGTGTCAACTCTCAGCCTCCAGGTTGTGTATTAGGCAGCATCAAGGGAGAACTGACTACATTTTCTGGTTGGGGAGAGTGGGACCTCTGAGTTGGCCATAGTGTTGACTGTCCATAGAAGCAAGCTACATGGAGCTGAGGAGGTGAACTGATGCTTGAGGGGTAATTGATACTGATCCATATTGATTGGCTTTTCAGAGTCCAGCACAAGAAGAGTGGGGCTCAAAAGCAAAGTCCACAGATGACTGATAAACTCAGCTGACGAACAGCCTGGAAACAACCAGTACCCACACTACCTATGTGTGGGAGGGAGGAAGGACACTGCCATAGGCAGTGGTGGCCAGGTACAGGCCTGGGCTGGGGCAGTGGTCAAGCACAGTCCTGCAGTCCTGGGCTGATAGAATAGGCAAGAGCCTGGGCTATTGTGGGTGAAGCCGGGTAGAAAGGCAAGGAGAATTAGGATTATGGGGATTTGGGTGAAAAAATGAGCCCCTTACTTCAGAGTCTGTTCAAAGCCTCTTGCCAGCTGAGAATCAAGAATTCTAATACAAAAAAGAAAGATCCCCAGGCGGTGGTGGTGCACGCCTTTAATCCCAGCACTCAGGAGGCAGAAGCAGGCGGATCTCTGTGAGTTCGAGGCCAGCCTGGTCTACACAGTGAGTTCCAGGAAAAGTACAAAACTACAGAGAAACTCTGTCTCAAAAAACCAAAAAAAAAAAAAAAAAAGAGAGAGAGAGAGAGAGAGAGAGATAAAGACAGAGAGATAAGCCGGGCGGTGGTGGTGCACGCCTTTAATCCCAGCACTCGGGAGGCAGAGCCAGGCGGATCTCTGTGAGTTCGAGGCCAGCCTGGGCTACCAAGTGAGTTCCAAAGCTACAAAGAGAAACCCTGTCTCGAAAAACCAAAAAAAAAAAAAGATAGAGAGATAGATTAGATTAGATAGATAGATAGATAGATAGATAGATAGATAGATAGATAGATAGATAGATAGATGCATTCTAGCACAATTATTTACCATGAGAGTTGTTGACATACTCAAACAGGCTTAAGGCCTGGGTGTACATGACCTTGAAGTACAACTTTATTCCTTTTCCAGATATTTTCTGGGAATCCCACAAACAACACTAAACCTTTGTTTACAGTAAAAGCATCTACCTTTCTCTGCAACCCTATGATTTATGCTTTTTCCTTAGAAGCTATGATTCTCAAACAATAGACATCAGGAAGCGGCTTCTGATCTCATTGAAGTGCTGAGACAGGATCTCTCTACGCGGAACAGGCTGGCCTTGAACTCAAAGATCTGTCCTACCTCTGGAGTGATGGGCTATTAAAGGCAGGCACCACCACACCCGGCCTTCAGGCAATCCTTCGGGAAGTGATTTCAAAAGTCACCTGAGACTCTCCCTTGAGAAACCACTAGGGTAGCCTTCGTCTTCCCACAAGCACCAAGTTTTCTACTAATTACCATGTTTAAATCTACATATAACTTGGGGCTGGAGAAATGACTAAGCAGTTAAGAGGGCTTACTGCTTTTGCAGAGGACTTGAGTTAGGTTTCCAGCACTTATGTGTTGGCTCAAAACCATCCGTAACTCCAGTTCCAGGGGTCCAATCTCCCCAGGCACTAGGCACATGTAGGCAAAACATGTGTACACGTAAAATTTAAAAATTTGTAAAAAATCAATGTGAAATTTTATCATGGGGTGGGTAATGTAGCCCAGGGTGGCCTTAATAGCCTTGAATTTATAATCTTCCTGCCTACAACTCCTCAATGCTGAGATTATAGACGTGTGTTAAGATGCCGAATTTATGTAGTGGTAGGGATGGAAGCTGGGGCCTGGTGCAACCTAGCCAAGAATTCTACCAACTGTGTCACATCCCCATTCCTTAAACTTTCTTTTTTCTTTTTAAAAAAGATGTATTATTTTATTTTATGTATATGAGTGTTTTGCCTGGATCTATGTATGTGCACCACATGTGTGCCTGGTGCCCTTGGAGGTCAGAAAAGGGTGTCCAGATCCTCTGGAACTGAAGTTACAGACATTCGTGAGTTACTACATTGATGCTGGGTGCAGAACCTAGGTCCTCTGCAAGAACAAGTATTCTTATAATTGCTGAGCCATCTCCCCAGCCCTGCTAAACTTTCTTTTTAATAAACTCCAACTGTGCTTCATTCTAGCTGGTCCCAAAATTACTTTCTGCAACAAAGTCAAGAATCTGGCTTTACCTTAGTGGAGGTCTCTAAAGGGAAAGAGAACTGCCCAAGCTGCTGATGGCAGTGCTAAGCTGTGTCTCCAGAAATATTGTTGCTGACAAGAAATGAGTCAGAGCTAAGACTAAGAGAGGATGAGGACAAGGACTTGAGGGAGTGTCAGGTAGCTACTTAGCCAGGCATCACCTGACTTGGTCCTCTGAAGATGGAACCTTTCCTATGGATGATCAGCTTTGGGCCCCAACTACCATTTCCCTAATAAGTTTAAGAAATGGAAAATGCATACCATATTTGTCTTTAAATCAAAGAAAACCAAGCTACAATCCACAGAACTACAGAGGTTAGGTATAGAGTAAGGGACTAGGGAGGACAGATAGATTTCCTTAGAAAAGGGGATAGTTATGCATAGATGGGGAAGGAGGCTGGAATTCGGGGATCAAGCAGGGAGGAGGAAGAGAGAAGGGGACAGGGAAGGGAATATGGGGAGAGATAGCTAAAATTAAGGGCCATTTGAGGGGTAGTATGAAAACAATACAGCAGAAGCTTCCTAAAATATATAATATATGAAGGCAACCTAAGGGAAATCTCCAAATAATGGGGGAGACAGAGTCCCAACTGGCCTGTCTTGTCACCAAATGAAGCAAATCCAGCCAGCCCTACAGAAAGCACTAGAAGGAAAAATCCAACCTAAGGAAATTAAACACACCCATGAAAACTCAGGCAATAGATAATCCCACACCAACAAATACAAAAGAAGGGAAAAACAACACTATCACCAAAAAATAACATGAATTAACAATCACTGGTCATTAATATCCATCAATACCAACAGTCTCAACTCACCTATAAAAAGACACAAGCTAACCGAATGGATGCGAAAACAGGATTCATCCTTCTGCTGCATACAAGAAACACATCTAAATTTCAAAGACAGACACTACCTCAGAGTAAAAGGCTGGAAAAAGGCTTTCCAATCAAATGGACTTAAGAAACAAGCTGGTGTAACTATCTTGATATCTAATAAAATAGACTTCAAACTAAAATCAATCGAAAGGGGCAGCGTTGCAGAGAGGCTGTGGCCTTCTCAGGAGCCAGATGATGTGCACCTGAGGTCCTGCCCAGGGGACCCTGTGTCTTCTTCCTGTCAGGGCTTCCACTGCTCAGAGGCAGGCATGGCTCAATGTCACTTCTCACTCAATGCCCAAGCCAAGCTGTGGCACCACCTGTTTCTTCATGCCAACAGTTTCCACTTATGAAAGAGTCACAAAGGTTCCCCAGAACAAGGTTTTTTGGGTAATTAATGTATGAATTAGTGTCCTGCTCCATGTGCACCAGGACACTCCCCCTGGGGACGTTGTTTCTGGCTGAACGAGGAAACCCACCATTTTGTCTAGCTTTGAACTTCCTAGCTGCCCATTCTCTATGTCTCCGGCAAGCAGCAGTCCCCAGGTCCTTGAACTAGCAAGGAGAGACAGGTCCCCAAGGGAAGCATGCTTGAGGCCAGAGGGCTTTGATTTTCAGCAGAAAGCCACCTAATTTAGCTTGGAGAACAGGGTGGGACTTCTGGATTTGAGGGCTTGCAAGTGGAGGACGACGACTTAGTTTGCCGGAGCCTGCTGTGGGTACAGAGACCCATCACCTCCCACGTGGAGGGCGGAAGAGGTGGCGCTGACCAACACAAAGTCGCTGCAGGTGGCCAGGCAGTCCTTGCAAGTGTGTGCTTGTTGACGAGTAGGCGTGGACAACAGGGCGGGGCATGAAAGGGCGGGATCTGACCTGGACTCGGCTCACCACACAGGTGAACAGGACCGGCAGGGAAAGGCGGGGCTTAAGGGACAGAGAGAGCTTGGACTAGAGAGGTGGAGCCGGGCGGAAAGGGGCGTGGTCTGACTGGGAGGGGCGGGATTCTGAAAAGACGTGCACAGATGGGTGTGGCCGGTTGCAGGGGTGGGGCAAAGGGGAAGCACCTCCTCCTCGGGGCGGGGCTTAGTGTGAAAGAGCAAGGGGTAGCTGAGCGCAGAGCCGCAGAGTCCGGAAGGGCGGGGTCAGGGCGGGGCCAGGGTGGGGCGGAGTCGGCGGGTCAGCCTCCCCCCAACTGCAACCGCTTCCTCTGGCACTCCGGCCCGGCGGAAGTGCGTCAGTTGTTATCCGCTCCGGTCGCTGCCACTACTGTTTCTGCCTCACGATCTCGGTGCTCCGAAGCTCTGCCACCCGCCGCCCTCACCCGCCCACCGCCGCTGCCCGCCGGTCGCCATGGGTTGCGTCTCTAGGGGTCCGGTCTAGGGCCGCTGAACGCCGGCTGCCCTCCGATGCGCCGGGCCCGGACCCGGGGTACCAGCCCGCGCGGCGCCCGGCGCTGAGCGCCCGCGCCCGGCATGCCCGCCCCGGCCCCGAGCCCGCCCCGGCCCCGAGCCCGCGCGGCGCCTTCCCACCCCGGCGGCGCGGCGTAGCAGGCGGCGCGGGGCGCCAAGGTCACAGCCGCGGCGCCGCCATGGAGGCCAAGGTCCGGCCGAGCCGGCGCTCGCGCGCGCAGCGAGACCGCGGCCGGCGTCGGGAAGCCGCCCGCGACGCCCGCGCGCAGAGCCCGTCGTCGGGTGACGAGCCGGAGCCCAGTCCTGGCAAGGAGAACGCGGGACTCCGCGGCGCGCCGCCTCAGCGCCCTACGCCCCTGCGCGCCGCGCGCCCCCCGCGGCGTCGTCGCCGCGAGTCCAGTTCGCAGGAGGAGGAGGTTATAGACGGCTTCGCTATAGCCAGCTTCAGCACCCTGGAGGCCCTGGAGGTAGGTGGGCGCGAAGGCCGGACCGGGGACCAAGGAAACCTACCCGCACGCCGCCTGCCAGGAAGAGGACCCGGAATGAGGGGTGTGTGGGAGGACTTAAACCACGCCGCCCAAGCCTGCTTTGCAGCGGTTGTTACTTGTTGCCAAGTTATCGCTGTTTCCAGGACCAGCTGGGGAATTGGGGGCAGTTTTGGGCCCTGGGAGGCGACGATGATAAGGTGGACACTTGGGATTCTTCCTGTTCAGTGCTCTTTTAAGGGTTGTTTGGAGGGGATAGGGAGTCAACTGGCAAACCCTTCTTAGTGATGACTGATGATTATTGCATGACTAGAGGTAATAGGTTTACTAAAAATACTACCTGTCTGACTGAGTTATTATGTACATTATTTGCTGAGCACATTAGCCTTTCTATCTGAACTCATGTTAGTAGAGAAGGAAGTGAGGCACTGTAAGAGAAATGGCCAGCCTGTGAGTGGGTGGGTGAGTGGGTAGCCACTGTGTCTCTGGAACTCAAGTAGCTGGAAATGCTGGTCAGGTCTTCAGGACACCAGCAGAACCTTCAAAGGCCGTATTGGCCCCTAGGAATGCAGAGATCTCCATCTAGGTGAGCACCTCGGGAACCACATCTCATCTGCTAGCCTGTGGTCCGAAGCATCACTCTGTAGCTCTTCTCACTTTTGCCCTGACTGATTCCCCAGTCTTTCAGGCAAAGCTTTGGGAAAGGGGAGTTTGTCATTGCAGGTCTCTAAAGGGAGTTCCCACCAAGTTCATATCCTAATTCTGAGGTCTACGGGGTCTGTCGAGAGCTGAGGGTCAGACAGTGAGTGACGGCTACTGTGAAGTAGCCCTGGGGTGGGTTTGTCTGAGACACCTGTGAATGAATGTAGGACCCAGTCATACCTTGTGCTCAGCTCAATGGTCTTCTGGGGAAACATGAGATGAGTTCTGGGCCCAAGTCAAGGATCTCAAACTAAGGTGATTTCATGGGGATTGTATTGTGTCTGGTGCTGATGTCCAGGATGGCCTGGGGGTTTCTGCCTCCGTGGTGAAGATGACGAAGTCAGACACTGCAGCCATGGTACCACATGCTCCAGATGTGTAATCTCTTCCACCTTGCCACACCTGTGTCTCCTGCCAGGCCCAGAAAGAACTCAAAAGAGCCTGCACATTTTATTTGCCACCCCCACCCTACCCCCATTTCTTCTCTAGCACATGGGCATCTTTTGGGTCTTAGGTTTTGCAGCCTCGCTCTAAGTGTGTGTACTGTTTGTGCTATTACAGCTTAGCCCGGCTGTCAGTGTAAGATCTCATCTGAAGTAGGGGGTATTTCTTTTCTTTTTCTTTTTCTTTTTTGGTTTTTTTTTGGAGACAGGGTTTCTCTGTGTAGTTTTGGAGCCTGTCCTGGATCTCGATCTGTAGACCAGGCTGCTCTTGAACTCACAGAGATTCACCTGGCTCTGCCTCCTGCATGCTGGGATTAAAGGCAAGAGCCAGCGCCACCACCACCCAGCATGATGTAGGAGATATTTCTTAACCTATGTTTGTCATCGACCCTTTTAGTCTCAGCTTTTCCCATACTGTGGAGGCTGATTGGTATCCCTGGGATTCTGCCCCTCAAACTTGTCAGTGGGAGGACTGTGCCTATGGGTTCCCAGTACCTAGAACAGAGCAACCAAGACTCAACACAGTGGGGAGTGTCTTGTACATGCTTGTGCAGTGAGGGAGGGAGTGAAGAGAGGAACGGCCTTTCAGGAACTCGAGAGTCACTGTCATGAGACCAGCCCATTTGTATCTAAGTGTTCTCCGGTGTTGGCTGCGGTTGTAGTCTCTGGCCTTCCCTGCCTCTTCTAGGCTCCTCAGCTTACCCCCAGATCACTAAGAGATTATCCTGCCTCTCCTCACACCTGTACAAAAACTTGGTACCCTCATGGCAGTCTCACTTCTGGCCTTGGGAAGTACTTGGTTTCTGGGTGGATCACAATGTCCAGAAGAGTTTTGCTAGGTCTTATTTACTGGCAGACTGCTAAATTTTCTGAGATCAGGTAATTTATAATCCCATCACATCATGATAATGATTAGTCCATTCTACCTACCAGTTGTCTTTACAGACATGAATTCATTTGTCCCTTCAAATGACCCTTTAAGTAGGTTTGGCCACTTCTACTTCACAGATGAGAAATCTGAGGCACAAGACTGGGGTCTGCACAGTCTGGAGTGTGTGTGGTCCCCCTGCTCTGCAGCCTCACATGTTGGGGGAGATGGCCAGCTACATTCTCAGGATTAACAGAACTCCAGCCCAGAGGCAGAACTTGTCTCAACAGTAACTTCCTTAGGATACCTACATGTCATGACACTGAGTGTCAGAGAAACCTGCATAATCCCAAAGGCAGTTCAGTGGATGTGAATGGATTGTGAGATGGATTGAACAATGCCCTATTACCTCATCTGAGGATGCCTGTGCAGGCTCCCTGTGCCAGAGCTGCCTCAGAGATCTGTCTGCACATCTTCCTTTGTCATTGTAGAGAATGTAGCCCTTGACTCCTTTCTGTCTGTGGGGACAGTAGTTGCTTCCCCAAATGTCATGGTAGTGGCTTTTGGCAAGAGAGTATACAGTGAAAGGGTGAGGAACTGTTGTAGCAGAAGCATCCCCACCCCCATCCCCCCAAGTACCTCAGGTAACTGAACAAGTTGTGCTGGTACCTGTATTAATAGGAGGCAGGCTGAGCCCTTCATCCAGCCTCGGGTAGACAAGCACTTTCTAGCCTTAGGGCTAAGACTCTGGGGCCAGAGAGCACTTTTACTACCATCTCCAAGCTGAAACCACTTGTGGTTTCATGCCATGTGATTTTATTAATTTGTTTCAAGCAGCAAGTTGATTGAGGTGATTGGAAAGTCAAGCTCTAAGAAGATGGGTGCTTCAGCTCCAATGCCACATTCCATGGGTGTCTGCTGTTTTCTGAAGCCTCTGACTGGGGAAATGGCCAGGAACAGATGTACCACTACACATGAAGGGAGGTGATGTTTACAATGGAGATACAAACAAGTAACAGCTGTGTCACCTGCACATAGAGGGTTCCTCATAGTGGCTGTAGAGAGCTGTGCTGTCTACACAGGGAAGGAGAATGCTCGTCACAGAAGACCCAAAACAGAGTGCGTAAGTGCCATCTACAGTGGGTGGGAATTGTTCCTCACAATGAAGATGCAGTTGCGTATACATATGGATGGCTATGCCATCTACAAAGGGAAGAGACACAGCTGGAGACCGGCTGTCACCTCCATGGAGTTAAGGGAGGTTCCTCACAGTGGAGACAGCTTGGTAGAACTATGCTGTCTACAAAGGAAGGGAGTATTATATTGTTCCTCACCCCTTGTGCATGTGAACTGTATGGGGGACAAAGGTGGAAAGGAAAATTCCCTCAAATGCTATGTGCTGTGGTGCCCATGACTTTTTTTCTTTTTTTTTTTTTTTTAAGATTTATTTATTTATTATGTATAGTGTTCTGTCTGCATGTATGTCTGCAGGCCAGAAGAGGGCATCAGATCTCATTATAGATGGTTGTGAGCCACCATGTGGTTGCTGGGAATTGAACTCAGGACCTTGGGAAGAACAGTTAATGCTCTTTAACCTCTAAGCCATCTCTCCAGCCCCGACTTCTTTTCTTTAACTCTTGTGTTTCTGCATTCTGTGACTTAGAATTCACAAAATATATTCATAAAACCACACTGTGTACAGACCTTTGCTTAAGAAACTGTCAACCTTGGCCGGGCGGTGGTGGCGCACGCCTTTAATCCCAGCACTCGGGAGGCAGAGCCAGGTGGATCTCTGTGAGTTCGAGGCCAGCCTGGACTACCAAGTGAGTTCCAGGAAAGGCACAAAGCTACACAGAGAAACCCTATCTCGAAAAACCAAAAAAAAAAAAAAAAACTGTCAACCACTGGGCATGGTGGTGCATGCCTTTAATCCCAGAATTCCAGGAGCAGAGGCAGGTTGATCTCTGTGAGTTCCAAGACAGCCAGGGCTATGTCGAGAGACTTCGTGTTAAAAAGAAAAACAAAACAGAAACCCAAAAACATTTGTCAGCTAGCTGACAGCCACCAGCCTGCACTGTGACTTTGGAGAATGGCTGAGCAGCAGGCTCGACCTATGGGCTTATCATGGGACACAGCTTGGGAAGGTGTTCACCCTGTCTGTGTTCTGGGGTGGGTGGTCCTTCTGTGAGCTGCTGGTGGACTGGGTTGGTAGTGCCCTACATGGTTTAGAGTCTGTATGCCCACGCCTTGCCATACCTATGTTTGTACATAGCTGTGGGAACTAAAAGCACAAAGGACCTCTAGGTGAGGAGAGAGGAGAGTTATGGCAGGAGGCATTTTCCATTCAGGAGTCTTAGCCTCTTGTCTAGAGTACCTCCTTGTAACTGCCTCCTGGTGTGAGGTCAGTGTGTGCATATGCTTTGTCCAAAGTCACAGGTTTGAACCTGGAACCTGTTCCTGGACTGTGTTGGGCATTCACAGGAGGTGTTGCTCCTACAGCTATGGGTGGAAAACTAGGCCCTCTTAGGTGATGAATGGACACAGCATATGAAAGTGAGGCTATCTCAGGCTCCTTGGCCCATATGAGTGCACAGTGCACCTTGGGCAGCCTGTCCAGTGCTAAGGCCTTGTTGGGAGCGAGCAGCTCTGTGGTCTGTTTTGCATGATACTTTTGATAGGCGACCCTTTCCCCTGACGATAATAGCTCTTGGAAGGGTCTCATTTATCTCCGTGGTACCTGGAAATTCCTTGCCTATGTCACGTGAAGCTCTTCTTTTCAGTTTATTGGACCTGTTAACCTCTTGGCTTGAGTTTCTATATCCATCTGGATCCTTATGGCCACATCTGCCTTGTTGGAGTCCCCATACACTCACTTCAAACCTGATCCTTCATATCCTGCTAGATGGGTTAGAACCTCTGCTCCCTGACATGTGCTTGGGTGTGGTTGTGGCTTCTAGCTCTGGATGAATAGCTCAGGATGGGGGTAGGAGGGATGTGATGGAGGCTTTGTTTGTGTAGGGTAGAGTAGAGGATATGAAACTAGGCAGAACATTACAGTGGAACGGCAGGTACCTGGCTGGCTCCCATCCACATACCAGCCTATTGGCCCCAGAACTCTGTTTTGCAGCCATCCATGAGGAATTTTACCCCTGGACCCCTTCTCTTGTGCTGCCCTTCCAGAGGTGCACAGTCTAAGCAAAGCAGAAGGCAGCTCTTGACTGTGGGTGGATGCTAAGCCTAAGGGTATGTGGAGTGGATCTACTTGACCCAGCAAGGAGAGCATGATGATTCTGACACTTTCACAGACTCAGATTGGCAAGACTCTAATAAGAGAAGTAGGGGAAGAATGATAGATACCATCTAGGTCCACTCCTCTTTACTAAGAGCCTGTTCCTCAGCCTCTACACTGCAGGTTAGAAAGGGTCCTTTTGTTCCAGTTTGCAGGACTGGAGGTCTGTAAGTATATAACCATTGAAGTCTTGGCATCCCATTAGACTTCATCAGGTCTGTGGCTGTAGGTCTGTCCCACAGCACATGAGCTGGCTTAGCCTGGGTGTTGGGGTGACCAGGGCTGACCTTTGCCAGTCCCAAAGGCCACCTATAAGGTCTGTCTATCACTGGTGAGTGTCAGGAGGGCATTGAGAGGGGTATTTATTGTTGGAGTCTGGGGGCTATGGAGAAAGAGGCACAGAATGGTGGGTTTGGGGTCCTCTTGGAGGGAACCAGCCAGAGTACAGCTGGAAGAGAAGAAGGGTGCTGCTGGCTTTTTGGGGAGGATGGTCATTGGGTGGCAGGTTAGCATTGTTCATGTTGGCAAGATAAGGAAGGTATAGAGGCTGAGGCAGGGGAGCTTCTTCAGTATCCATGAGGAATTTTACCCCTGGAACCCTTCTCTTGTGCTGCCCTTCCAGAGGTGCACAGTCTAAGCAAAGCAGAAGCCACCAAGGTGGCTTCTTCAGAAACCAATGTGAGATGATGTTTTGCAGACTCAGGGATAGTGCTCTAGGGCCATGCTCTACCTGAGTAGTTAAAAAAGGAAAGTGTACCAGTTAGGTACTAACTAGAGTTCCTCAGCATGGTGTGAGCTTTCCTGTGTGATTTCTATGGAGAGCTGGTCTGGAGAGCTCCTCGGTTTGTGGCTTCCTGCTGTGTGCAGAGCTTTCTACCCAGACAGATGTCCAGCGTGTGTGGGGCGTGCAGTTGTGTATTGGGTGATGGCCTGGCTAGGCAGCCCAGCTCTGATCCTGACTGGAAGCAGCCATCTCAGGAAGAACAGTGCCTTAGATTTCTCAGGATGCCTCGTCGGTGGTGCCTGCATTATCCTGTACCAGCCGGTCCCTCTGGCTGTAAGGAGCAGAGGCGCATGTGTCAACGTTTCTGTGGTATAGCTGTTCCTCGAAGCCCTGGCCTTAACCGATGCATTGTTGTTTAATGGCAGAAACAGGTCAATGCTGCACTGTCTCTAGGGTGCAGGTGTGGTGGAAGATTTTGTATACTGGGCTTTCCTTTCCAGTAGCCTCTAATGAGGCTGCAGTGTCCCACTCTCATGGAGAAACTGAGGCACAGAGTAAAGTGACAGTCACTAGTGAGATTCAGGCATAGATTCCTGGAGAGTGGCCAGCTCCCTCTGTTCCTACTTTGTTCCATTTTGCTAGTAGCTCTTGCCTTGGCATCTGACTGACCAGCCGACTCCTGGCTTCCATGTCTAGCTTTCTGTGTCCTGGCGGTCCTCACCCCTTCCTGCAGTTTGTTCTCCAGCCTGACAGCTTTCTCTTCTTCAAAAGGCCCAGGTTCCTCTCCTATAAAAGCCAGAGTTCTCACAGGGATCCTTCTGATCTACCCTGGCCACTCCACCCCCTCAGACCCTGGCTCTGGGGGTACTGCTCATACTGTAGGCCTTTAGTTGCCTATTGACTAGATTCTGTTCTGTATGACCTGCCCTTCCCTCATTCCATGATGTTGCCAATACACTTAGAACCGGGGACTGAATGACGTAGACCAGACAGGGAAGGAGTACAGTGACTGAGGGAGACCAGCTCCCTCTTTTTCCCCCAGGGTACTCTTGACGAGGGAGAAGTGAGAAATATGTAGACAGAAATTTAGAGGATAGAGACAGTTAGAAACATAGGATAGCCTCGGTAGGACCTGGGTCAAAGCCCACGGCTCCTTCTGTCTCTGCTAAAAGAATGCCAAGGGGTGGAGTGAAAGACCTCCTCAACACAGCCAAATGCAGACCTGCTGTATAAAGCAAGCTCACTCTCACTAGGAAACCTTTGTGGGCTCCCACAAGTGACTGCCCAGGGAGGAATGTGTCTTTGGTAACCCTAGCTCCTCCATCCGAGATAGGGGTTGATCAAGCAGAGTTGGGAGTAAACTTGCTTCTCAAGACTCCATCCTCAGGGGCTTCTGTCATTCAGGAATAGAACCCACATTTTCTTCTAGGGTCCTGTGAATACCGGTGAGTCTGTCTCAGGGCTTCTACACATTCTCCAGCAGTGCAGCCGTGGTCTCCTAGCTCCCAGGAAGAGGCCCTGGGCTTCCTCTGCCCTCGGCTTTGCCATCCAAGCATAGCAGGGAAGTCTGTAAATTGCTTGGGAAAACCTGCTTCCTGCTCTGAGCCATAGTTCCTTGTCTGCAGGAAAGGTAATGAGGCAACATGTGCTTGTTCACCCAGCCACCCACAGGACACAAGGATGAGAGTCCTGTGGTGAACGTGTGTAGGTCCCCATGTCTTCCTTTTAGACTCAGTTTACCCCAGGCAGACCCTGCTGGACTGACATCCAGAACTGGACCACTTGAATGGTCTCCAATGCAGAGAGGAAGAACAGGCTCAGTTTGGATGCTTGCCTGTTGCCCCTCCCCCACTTGTTTAAACTTAACCCAGATCCTTTTATGTCCCAGGCTTGTGGCATCAGAAATATCCAGGCTGGCTTCAGCTGCCCCTGTGTTGCAGAAGAGGCTTTGGGGGACACCCTGGATGACAGCTGAGCAGCAGCTGTGCTGAAGCTTGGAGGGGCCTAGAGTGTGGCAGAAATCAGACCTGAGATGTATCTTCCCAGGGCTTGGAGGAGAAAGTGCTGTTGTGGACAGATGGGTGGATTGTTGGCCTGCCTTGCTTTCTGGCTAAAGAGGATAGGCCAGGGAAAAAAATGGTTTAGGGTAGACTGTCCCTCTTAGGAGTACTGACTGGGAGTTTCTGACTGGGGCTTGAAGGCTACCACACCTAGGATAGTCTGGAGCGGGCATCATCAGCCATGTGCAGGGACTTTCTCCCCTTTCCTGCCTTAGCCACACAGGTTGAAGCTTGTCTCTGCTCTGAGACCACCTTGTTCATCTGGGTTCCCACCCCTTTTCACTGTCCTCACTCTCAAATCTAAATGATCTAATTTCTTGTCTTTTATGGCTGTGGGAAATTGTGTGTTCAAAGTACACAGAACCTACATCCTCACAAGAGTGGCCCCAGTCAGGCCATGGGGTCAGAATTGAAATCCCATAGGTCCCTCCTACATGCTTCTTTCTTCCTGGCAAACTGCTACCCTTAGGCCACCTCCCTCATTGGCCCTGTCCTAGGCCTCAGTCCTCACAGCAGTTTAGAGAAACCATGCCAAAACAAACAAACAAATAAGAGACATAGGATCAGAGAACAAGGCTGTCTGTCTGAATGGACCATGGCCTTTCAACAAATTGGAGCTGGAAGAAAGGATTGTGGAGACTGATGTCTGAACCATTGCTCAGGCCAGCAATGTGGATATGATGTAGTAGCTTGATGTAGACCCCAAGCAAGTGGCCTCCGTGCTCTTCTGTCTAGCTCCAGCTCCTTCCTAGATAGTACTGCTAATGTCAGCGTGTCATACCTCTACTACACCTTGTTTAGCCATAGAGTAAGGTCTGCTGTTGTCTCCAAGTGACCCTCTGCCCAGACGGTGTTGTGCATAGTGCAGCTGCTGGACTAAGATCTGAAAGGTTGAAGATTCTTTGCCAGAACCCTGGTGGATGGAATGCTCAAAACACTTTGCTCAGCAATTGCAGGGTGGGCTGTGGCCCTTGGATCCCTTGATGCTCTGGCCTCCCCAACTTTTTTTGAACCCCAGCACTGTAGCAGTAGTTCTGTTAGCAGCATGGCTGTATCTCTGCCTCCTTGTATCACGTGGCAGCCTGCACTGGTCACAGGACACTCAGGAGCCTTGGCCTATACACTGAAGCCTGCTGTCACTGGTTGCTGGCAGCTGGGTAGTGGGTATGAAGGTGACATCCATGAACTTGGAGATTTCAGAGATGGGGTGCAGTGGTTTAGAGCCTTCTGGAGCAGGTAAGAAGTCATGAGGGCCTGTGAAGATGGGCATTTCTCTTGGAAACGTGTGACACAGGTTCTATATGAATGAAAGTCACTAGCCAGTTGGGAGAGGTAAGCTGAAGAGAGGGAGATTTGGGTGGGAGAGCCCTGTTTCCACCTTAGCTTATTTCCAATTAAGATGCCATGGCAGCCCAGGCAGTGGTGGCGCACGCCTTTAATCTCAGCACTTGGGAGGCAAGGGCAGGCGGATCTCTGTGAGTTCGAGGCCAGCCTGGTCTACAGTGAGTTCCAGGACAGGCTCCAAAGCTACACAGAGAAACCCTGTCTTGAAAAAACCAAACCAAAACAACAAAAAGATGCCATGGCAGTAGGTTGGTGCTTACCCCCAGGGGTCAAAGACACTGCAGGGATGTAGTGGTTCATGGGAGTCCTGCCCGAGTGGAGACCTTGAAATGGGAAAAGACTGTAGCCCAGAGAACAAGTAAACAGGGTAGATTAAGCATGAGGGGAAGTATGAGGAGGGCTCCTGGGGTTTTTAAGTAGTTGGTAAGAAGGGAGCCTGGAGTGCTGGAGCAATGGTTACCTGTAAAGGTTCTGAAGCTCCAAACTCAGACTTCCAGGGGCAGTATTGTCACATGGGGTGGGAAGCTGGGAACAAGGCTTCAGACAGACTGTTCTTGCTTGGGCCAGGCCTTCTTGCTTTGCCAAAGGGAACAGTCTTAGGCTTGTTGCTAACAGGAATAAGAGTGAGCATGTACCTTCTTGACTAAAGGGGACGGGGTTGAGCAAGTCACCTTGTGGTTGGTTTAGTGAAGAGCAATTAGAAATTTTATTGGTATTGCATAGCAGTAACACAGTGGGTCATGTTAAGTCACCACTAGAAAATTGAATGGGAGGGGGACCTGGGCAGTGGTGGTTCACGCCTTTAATTCTATCACTTGAGAGGTAGAGATAGGTGGATCTCTGAGTTCAAGGCCAGTTTGGTCTATAGAGCAGAGTTCCGGGATTGCCAGGGCCACAGAGAGAAATATTGTCTCAAAGTCAGGAAGAAAGAAAGAAAGAAGAAGAAGAAGAAAGAAAAAGAAAATTGAATGGGCAGTTTTCTTTACTAGGCACTCAGCTTTAGTATTCTTTTTGAGGAGGGGAACACAGGTTTGAAGCCTGGCATGATTGTGGGACTGTTGCCACAAACAGCCTTGTGTGTGAGCTTGACTGGTGGCTAACCCTGATGCACATGATATAGTCAGATCTACTGTGTACTCTGTCTTGTAGCTACAGGTCCTAATAGGATGACTCCTTGGGCTCCCAGTGTTTGGCCTCTGCCATACTGCAGGAGCTGGCATTCCCCAGGGTGCTGGAGTAGGGTTGATTGCAAGGCTCTGGGGCACTAGAGATCAGGCTGTCTTTCTGGGTGGCTTCTCTGAGCCTCTGGTGTCTGCATTTGGTTTTAAGGTACTCAGTACTGGTTGTATGTGGATCTAGTGAGTGTCTAGCAGAATGCCCAAGGCAGGGCCTACACTGGGTCGTGAATATGGAACTTATTCTTTCTTCATCTGTAACTTATGTTTCACTTCTGCAATCTGTAAGTGTTTTGAGCCTTTCCTTGGTGTCCTGGCACCTTTGTAAGTGGTCAACACTTTCCCTGGAATTGCTTTGGTTCACTTGAAGACAGCTAGTCTAGACCCCTGCTTTCTCTAAGGGTTACCTGAACCTGGTGCAGACCCATGCTCCAGTGCTGACTGCCTGGGCCCTGGCTTATGGCTGCAAAACCTCTGAGCCTCAGTGCTTATCCAGTAGGGGGTGGTAGATTGTAGAGCAGCAACCATGGGACATTGCTAAAGGCAGCCCTGTGTTGTGTGTCATATCTATTCTGTGATCTGAGTATGGGTTAGGCTAGTGAAGTCCTTTCCCTCACTGGTGGTCTAAAGTCAGGGCTTTTAGAGATAGGTTCTACAGGGCAGTGCTGTGGCCAGGCTTAAGCTCCCAGAATGGCCAGCCAGACAGAATGACCCATTATTCTCCAGGTAGTCTAGGTGGTGCTTGAGCATTTTCTATGTTCTTCTAACATGAAAGGTGAAAAAGTTGGTTTACACCAAAAGTTTCAGAATTGAGGTTTGATGACAGTCCTGCTAGTGCCCCTGAGTGAGTCACCTTTGTTCTCTCAGGCGAATGTACACAAGATGTACTCATTAGGGAAATTTGAAGGTCTCGTCTCGGTAGGGGCTGGCTACTATCTCTCACTAGCCCTTCCTTCCCTAGGTTAAGTGGGGCAGATGACCAGGAAAACAGTCCCGTGTGCAGGATGAGGCCAGAAAGTGGACCAACAGAATGGGAGGAGCCAGTGGAATTTTTGATCTTTTAAAAAGCAAAGTATCAAATACATACAGAAGAAGGATAGTAAATTCAAACCCTCGGTAGGGGCCTGGGACTGGATCTGTACTCACTGGCTGTCAGTATCCCTGTCTGATTATTTCATAATAATCTCTTTCCTTCTGCCTTTCTGCTTTTGGGGAAGTCCAGGCTTGCCCCCTCCCATAACCCATTGGTGTCGTAGTCAGAGATTGTCATTGCTCAGTATCTATTAAAGTTGACCTCAGTTTATTTAGACTTTGGGTCTGAAACACCCTGCAGGCAGCCGCATCACAGTTATAACATCAGAGTTCCTGTAAATCTTTGCTCCTTTTGTACATCTCAGCCCTTAGCAGCAGGGCAGTCTGGATAGCCCAGGGCCCTTGTGGACAGGTGACTAGACAGTCTGCAGTATGGGGACAATGAAATGAGATCAGGACCTGCAAAATACTTGTGTACTGCAGAAGATCCTTATGCTCATCCCTGACCTGTCCAAGGTAGAAGGCAGGGTAGAAAACTCTGATCTTCTATCTCTGGGAGGGGGAAGCATGGTAGCTCTGCCTCTGAGGTCTTGTGATGATAAAGTGGCTTTGTGGTGGCCCTCCCTTGGCTTCCTAGTGGTGTTTCCTTACATATAGACTTTCTGTTTTCTGGGAGGTTTTGTCTTTCTGTAGACCTCTTCACTGGCCACTGCTTTGAGGGAGTCCAAGCTGCATGTGAGTGTTTATCTCATTTCTGTGCCATCATTGGTGATCAGTGCTGGTCATTGCTGCAGAAGTGGGGGCCCCAGAACATGGGGGCACAGATGGCCACTGACAGGGCTAGCTGACTGTAATGACCTAGAAGTTGGGCAACATGAAGGATAATTGGCAAGACTCTGGATATACGCAGTCTCCTGGATAGTGATGCTTCCTGTGGAATGAAGTATGTCACTGGGAAGAACTGAGGAATTGGGATCACCTGGGGGTACTTCCTTTGGGAAATTTGGTATCACCTGGGGCATTTCCTATTCTATATAGCATGTTACCAAGGGACATTTCCTATGTGTGTCACCTCAGAGTTCCCAGGTATACCATTCATGAAGATTCTACAATACTGTTTACTGGGCCCCTGGGAACTTTGGGGCCTTCCTACATCATTCAGCCATCACCTGTCCATTTCCCTTCAGACATGGCTTCCCAGGTTAGAGGCTCCTTCCCCTGAGGAGTCACCATAGCCTGAGAGCCTGCTCCATTTCCCTAGGGTATTCCCACAGATTGACAGGCATTTCCTTCTTCCTCTGCAGAAGGATATGGCTCTGAAGCCACATGAACGGAAGGAGAAATGGGATCAACGCCTCATCAAGAAGCCCCGAGAGTCAGAAAACTGCCCATCTGCTGAGCTGAGTGAGAACAGGCAGCCCCTGGAGGCGGGCAGTCCAGGGCAGGATGCAGAGCCCACTTGTGATGAAGGGACTAGGAAGGTCCCATTGCAGCCCTCCAAACAGGTGAGCATCCTGTGCCCTCCCTTACTCAAGACCTCTGCAGTGGTGGGATCTGCACCAGGACCATACATGCACCTGGACCCCACCCTTCGGCGTCTGGCCTGCCTGGCAATGCACTCCATCATTGCTGGGCTTGGGGTATGGGGTAGACAGGTAGGAGCCAGGCTGGTCACAGAGGTGCGGGGACCTGTCTGTCTGCCCAGCTGGAAAGGCCTGCCTGGCCAGTGCTATTGCTTCTCCCCAGGAGTTCAGGGGTGTGTGCTGGCCAGGATGGGTGACAGTGCCAAGCTGATAGGCCAGCCCCGTTTCCCACTGCGTCCGTCAGGTTCCGCCGACTAGGTGTCTGGAGACATCTAGAGTGTCTCTGTAAATGGATGTGGGGACCAGGCTCCTGCTAAGAGAGGGGAATGCTCAGCCAAAGGCTTCAGGTTGGTGGTCCAGCAGTGAGAGGAGAAACCAAGAAAAAGGATGGCCCCCGTGGAGGAGGAGTGTTCCTGGCCAGATGAGGTCTGTCAGAGTAGGTGGAAACTGGGCTGGGCTGCCTGGGTCTGTCCTGGGTCATGGCTTAGTGCTACGGCTGCATTCCTCCTGGGGACCCTAGGCCTGTGCTCTCTTTATAGAAAAGGGCTTTTCTCAGCAGTTAAGGCTCTGCTCTGAGTTCCCTTGGGAATTGGGCTCTGGAGAGGGAATAGCATGTCTTGGGCCTGGGCTGGATGGGGGGTCCGTGGGCGCACCTGCCCAGGTGGACACATACTCTTTCTTCCATGCAGGTGTGCTCCCCAGAAGGGGGGCCGCTCCCAGCCAGCCCCTGGCACCAGAACGGCCCGGCCCAGCACCAGCAGCTGCAACAGCCCAGCCAGTCCAGCCAGCCCCAGGGGCCCCTCCCAGCCCCGGGGCAGCCCTGCCAGCCCCAGCGGCCACCCCTGGGTCAGCGTGCTTGGCCCCATCGATCACTTCTAGGCTTGAGACAGCCTTGCCAGCCCCGGCGCCCACTTCTGGGCCCTGGTCAGCACCACCGGCCCCAGCATCTGCTTCCGGCCCCAGATCAGCTCAGCCAGACCAAGCGCCCACGCCTGGCTCAGCCCCGCAGGCCACTCTTGGCGCTTCCAGGCTCCAGGCAGCGCCTGCGGTCCATCCAGACTCCATGGCATCGCTACCCACTTCGGTCCCTGTTGACCTCGTGTCACCTCTGCCGGTCTCTACTGACCGTGTGGCACCGTTGCGGACCTTTGCAGTCAAGGACCACACTGTGTCTCTGTGACCAGCCCTGTAGGGCTGCCTCAGGACAGCGCTGCCAGCCCCCACAGTCACTGCTAGCTCAGTGCCAGCAGTGCCAGCCCCCTCGGACTCTCACCTTGCAACCAAGCCGTCGTCCCACCAGCTGCCTTTCAGGCCAGTGCTGCTGCCCCCCGCAGGCACTCTTGGCCCCACATCAGCAGAGCCAGCCCCATAGATCCCTCATGGGCCAGTCTAGCTGCCCCCAACAGTCACCGGTGGGCCCCAAGCAGCCCCAGCAATTAGTTAGCCCCAGCAATCAAGGCCCAGAGCAAAGTAGTCCTCCCAAGCCTGCCTTGCTGAGTCCTAGACAGTCACAACAGACATGCCCACATCTTAGCCCAGAGCAATCCCACCTACCCAAACAGCCCCTCATGGGCCCAAAGAAGCCCCTGAGGTCACTTCTGGGCCCAGACCAGCCTCGCAAACCCCAACCATTACTTCCCCTACCCGATCGCCCTTCACTTCTGGGGCAGCCAGGCCTGGCCCCCCAGCCTCTTCTGAGGCCCCTTTGTCAGCCAAGGCGGCAGTCCCTGCTGGATCTGGTGCCAGCCCCTCAGCCCCGGCCTTCAATCCTGGGCCATCCCTTCAGGCACATGAGGACACAGTGGACTCGACACTCTGCCCCAGGGGTGGCCCGCCAAGCCCCATCTGTGAGTCCTGGAGCCTGAGGCTTGTAGATAACTCCCTGGGTGAATTTGTCATGCTACATTGGGCTGCATTAGCAAGCCACACTAGTGAGAACCGTTACTCTTTAGTCCTAAAATGCTTTCCCAGCCTGCCCTGAGGTTGTTTATTGAGGCCAAGGCAAGAACCCCTGCTGTGCCGAGATCAGGCCCAGGCTCATCGCATCAGAAGGAGAGATGAACTCCGTATCATCCCATCATCCTACTGTCCCCTCCATGGGTGTCAGGCCTCTTGATGTTACTGTGCCCCTCACATGTGCTGCTTTATGTTGGACAACTTCTAGGAGAGGTTACACAGCCACCCTAAAGACTTGGAGCCTGTTGGGACCCTTCAGCATCTTTTGGTGCCTCTAATTGCCAACAATGTCTTTGCATATCTGAGTCTTCTCATGCATGTGTGCAGGTGTGAGTGGTGTGTGCAATGTGTATCTGTATGTGTTAGGCATGTGTGATGGAGTACCAGCCTAGGCCTCACTCTCCTGTCCCCCACTTCCCACCCACTGTATTCCCTGCCCTGAGCAGAATGGCTTAGGTGACTCAGGGCCATAGTGTGGATTTGGTTGGCCAGGTTTCAGGTCACACTTTCTTTTAGCTGTGGGATGATCTTAGTGTCTACTTGAAGATCCTCCGGCCGCATAGGAGATGTGAAGGGGTAGTGACTCAGTGGCTGCTTCTCCACCTCTCAGGGTTTTTTCTTTACCCCAGAGGCACTGGTAGAGCAGTTAGAAGCCTCTGTCTGGACTCTTCATCCCTGTTATAACAGTTCAGCCCTGATTTTGATGCCTCTTTCTACAGAGCCACCTTTGGGCCTGCACCTGTCCCATAGCCCACTACCTGTGATGAGGGGTTGTTCACCCCTGCCCTAGTCCCATCTCAGAGCAGCCAGCCCCACACTAGATCTGCTGGAGTCCCAGTGGCTAGATTGAGCCCCTAAAGGAAGGGGAGATGATGAGAGCAGAGAGACCCTGGGCTTGGAACCTCTGCTGGCTACCTGGGGTTCTCTGGACTGAGTAGGCCAGGGGGCCCAGTCTCTCTGCCTGGTATCTGTTCTCCTTAGTCCTGTTCACTCTGGATAGACCCCTTTCTGATGCTCAACCACAGCCTCTGAACTGAGAATTTGGGACTTATTTTTGTGATTATAAAAATAAAAAGTGCCATGCCATTTTTATAGCAGTATTAGTGTTTTATAATTTAAATAGATGACCTGTGTCACGTGATTTATTCCTTTGATAAACAAATATCTGGATTTGGTCTTCCATTCACTAAGTGCTAGACAGAGGAGACTGTCCTGGCCATGACCCTCATGGATGGAGAGTGCTGTGGTACCCAGGTATGAGCAGAGGTTTGAGGAGGGTATTGAGTTATTAAGGGTGGAACTCTTGAGGGTAGGATTCACACGCTGAACCAGACCCACCCATGCCAGTGTTTTGAGGAGAGTTGGTTGTATGGGGGTTGCCCAAGGAGAACCTAGGGCCTATTCTTAACCTTTGAGCCATATCTCCAGCCCTGGGAAATTCTATTCTTGGTGATGCACTACGTGCGCGCACGCGCGCGTACACACACACACACACACACACACACACACACACACACACACACGTCCTTCTGTCCGTTTGGGGCATTGTAAAATACTGTTATCCCCTACTGCCCTGCTTAGCCTATTCCAGGGTTGAAAGGCTGGCTGGTTCTTCCTGAGGGTATCTGTTGTACCACTCTGGGTGTCTCTTAGTTGTGTGTATAGTAGGGGCATACAGAACTGATGGTGGGCAGGGGGTTTCTAGGACTTGGCATTGTAACTAAGGAAGACTGCTTGAACCTAGTGGGCCAGAGAGATAGCTCAGCGGGTAGAGAGGTGCTTATGTCCAGGCCCCAATCCTCAGATGCCACAAGGTGGCAGGAGAGAACAGGCTCTGGAGAGTCATTCTTAGACTTCAGCACACAGGTGCTGCACTCACATATATACACAATTGAAAAAAAGACCACAGCCACCATGGGGAGGGCAGCATCACTAGGACCCTGGTGACTGGGTCACATGAGCCATGTTCTGGGACCTGTCTTGGGGAGCTGCTATTACAGTATACTTAGAAAAGTCAAGTTCTCACAGCAGACCTGTGGTGTTTCTGAACAACTAGAGAGCAGGTTCCTCTGGATTTGGCCGATTCTAGTGTTGCTGACCTATCTGACCAAAGAACACAGCTGTGTGAGCCTGCCAGGACAGGCAGCTGTGGGGAGCTGCCCTAGAAGGTGGCTTGGGTCCTGATGACTGTAGGGGCAGTGGGCTCATCTCAGTTGGGGTGGTATGATTTTGGGGTCCAGAAGACCCTTTGGAAATGGGGTCTGGGGACAGTGCCATCATTTGAATAGACCTCAGCATCTATTTACTGCTGCTAGGGCTTCGTGCTCTGTACCAGGTTCAGTGTAGCCCTCCTTACCATGGGCAAGGTACCGTAACCAAGAAGGGGAGGAGAGCCTGAAGAAGCCAGTGAAGTCCTCCACTGAATCTGTAACAGGAAAGTGAACCTTGTGAGTAGTTGGAGTGTCTGGGGTAAGTTCCCTGGGAAGCTGGGTAGCCCCTGTTGTTGTAGGGCCTGGAACTAGAATGATCCTTGGGTTCTGCCATGGCTGAGTCGGTATGTGAATTGGGGCAACCTAGGAGGGAGGAATCAAGCATAGGCTACCTTGAACACTAGCACCTCCCCAAGGCATTTGCACGTGTCACACTTGCTTCACCCTGCCTCGCATGACTGCAAAGGTATGTCTGGCTAGGTGTATGCTCATGGCATATCCCATCCTGCCCTACATGTTAACAACACAGCCTGTGAAATCAAGTTACCAGCCTTCCCAACCTGCTCACCAGGTTTCATCCAGACACTAGTCCCAGCTTGCTGACGTTCACCTCAGAGCCTCTTCTGGCCAAAGCTCCAACTGATAAATCTTCAGGGGCTGCACCCTAGCAGTCTTAGAAGAAAGGTATATGGCAGAGGAAACAGCTTATACCCTAGCTAAGGAAGTGAGGCCAGGCCAGAAATAGAGGGGCAAGGTCTCGCCTTTGGAGTAGCTTATCTGGGTGAGATCTGAGGTGTTTTGCCCCGTCCCCTGGGTATGGCATGTAGTATGGCCTCACCTGGTATCTCTGGCTGTCTGTCAACCCTTCGAGATGGGCCCAGTATCCCCGTGCAGTGTGGGCCTCCCCAGCTGCAGTGACTGGTGGATATCCCCCACAGTTGGCAAAGATGAAAGAAAAGTCAACTGGAGCTAGTTTCCTAGTCCCACTACAGGGCCTCCTTGGCAGTTTCTTGAGAAACAGGTATGGGTAGGTGCAGATAGGCCTGGACTTAGAGCAGCACTGTTGGTGGAAGTAACATGTGAGCCACAAGGACTTGAAGCCACACCAAAAGTAAACCATCAGAATGGATTTTTTTTTTTTAAGATTTATTTATTTATTATGTATACAGCATTCTGTCTGCATGTATGACTGCAGGCCAGAAGAGGGCACCAGATCTCATTACAGATGGTTGTAAGCCACCATGTGGTTGCTGGGAATTGAACTCAGGTTCTCTGAAAGAGCAGTCAGTGCTATTAACCTCTGAGCCATCTCTCCAGCCCCAGATTGAATTTTTTCTTGTTTTTGTTTTTTGAGACAGGGTTTCTCCATGTAGCCCTGGCTGTTCTGGTTCCATAGAACAGGCTGGCCTTGAATTTATAGAGATCCGCCTGCCTCTGTTTCCCATGTGCTGGGATTAACCATAGATATCATTTAAGTTTGTTTATTTAGTGTTATTATTTTAACATGCAATAAGTATGCGGTTAATCAGTAATGAGCTAGTGGTGCATACTTGTGATGCTAGTATTTGGGAGACTGAGGAAGGATTATGAGTTTGACGTTAGCCTAAATACTTAGACCTTGTCTTAAAAAATATCACTGAGATGGTGTGTGTGTTAGTGTGTGTGTGTGTGTGTGTGTGCGTGTGCGTGTGCGTGTGCGTGTGCGCACACTTGTGTTTGTGTCTATTATGTCTGTGTTTCTGCATTGAATGTTAGAAATCTAGCACAAGGGCCCAAGGAAACAGGAGACCCTCGTTGGGGGACATGAGAGAAGCTAGCACAACTCATGACACTTAAAGGGTCTCACATACTAAGTGACAGCAGCCATGGGGCTTCCTGGTAAATTTATGTGGCCTTCACTTGAAGACACAGTCCGTCATTGAGGGGAGTTGGGAGAGGAATTCAAGGCAAGAGTCTGGAGATAGGAACCATGGGAGAAGGCTGCTTGTGTTAATCCTGAGATTCGCAAGAGAAAAACCAGTTCCACAATTTTGAGCCAAATTGAGGCAAGCTTTAATTAAATACTGACCAGGATGGACTTTGGTCAGAATTACTCTCTGGAATTTCCAGTGAGTGGTAAGGAGACCCATGTTGTAGGGGCTATTTAATGACAAACCCAAATGGCCACCCCATTTCCCATAGGGCTTTGCATAACTCCCAGCATTCCAGGAAGTGACCTGGTCCTGGGGCAGGTGGGGCTCACAGGTTAACTTTGAGTCTTACACTTGTTGACTTGCTCTCTTTCTTATACAGCCCAGCACCACCTGCCTGTGGGTGGCATGGTCCACAGTGGGCTGGAGATGTCCACAGCTTACTCAAGGCAGTTTTTCCATTGAGGGCCCTTCTTCCTAGGAGATTCTACGTTGTGCCTAGAAACTAACTAGGAAAGGTAATAAAGCTGCAAAATTCCTTGCTAAATTAACCAAGGAAAAACAACACAGGCTGCCAACTTTTAGGTGTCATAGACAAGGAATAGATGATCAGGAATGATTTTATTCCAACTAGATCAACTGGGTGGGATGGATAAATTCCTCAAAAAATGTAGTCACAAAGACTGATAAAAAGCTGGGTATGGTGGCACACACTTACGATCCTCAACAGTTGGGGGACTGAGGCAGGAGGTTCTGCAGTCCACCTTCCCAGCAGGTTCCAGGACCTGTGGCTGCCCTGTTTCTCAGTGATCTGGAAATGGCTGTGCTCCTGAGGCCTGAATGACACCTACCACTCCCTTGTGTGTGCATGTACATATGTGTGTAGGAGAGAATTTTTTTTAACTTAAGCATTCTTTAATGAAAGTTATATATGAGACACCTCTACTTCTACATCTTCTCAGTTGTTTTCCTTGTGTTTGCCTTTCTCCTTTCCTAGTTGTCGAGACTTGGCTTCCCTTTCCAGGATTTTTTGCAGTCTTTGTCCAGCTTTAGCCTGGTGATAACCACCTTGCTGGGGTGGATGCCCACATGGACAGTTACCCTTTGCTCGCTGCACTCGTGCGATGTAGATGACGTGTTTCTTTCTGTACACTTGGACCACTGCCAATCTGCTGGCCCCTGCAGTGTCCTCGAACAACCTGAACTTCATCATCCTTTTGATGGGCATAGATGGAACATTGTACTTCTGCCTCAGCTCTTTGGAAAGGGAAAGACATGAGCTTCCTCTAAATGTGAGAAGGTGCTTTGGAATGCTGTTTGTGGCTCTTGCTTTGGCCAGAAGTCACAAAGGGATTGAACTTCATTTTGGCGGCTGTGGTCCAGCAATGGCCGTGCCAGAGACTTAATTTTTAATATTTTTTATTTTTTACTTCATATATGTATACAACATGTTTTGATCACATCCCCTGTACTGCCTTTTCTAGCTTGGCAGCCTTGTTAAGTAGCATCCCTTTTCTGGGACTTTGTCTCTATCCCTGTAAAGTAAGAGAGTTCATAATAGCACATATGTCTTCACGGTATGGAAATGAGAGGTAAAGAGTAAGTTAGGGTGTACTGACTGTACTTCACCTGCATACAAAATTCAAGGCCACCCTTGGCTGCTTGAGATCCTGCCTCCAAAAAACATAAAAAGCGTCTAGCAGACTTGAAGTTGTGGCTACTGTTTCTATGGTGGTTCCTACTCTCACTGTGAATTTGGTCATTTCCTCCTCTCATAGCACTTGGCTGGTCTGAGACCCAGACCCTGGAGGCTCATCTTTGTCCTCATCTGCAGGCCCAGTCCGCTTCTGTAACACTGCTGTGGCCAGGCTACAGCCAGGGCCTGGAGACATTTGAATGGCTTTGATTATTGAGCCTGACTGACCTTCACAGGAAACAGGGCTGGGCCTCTAGTATTGAAACCACTAGTAGTCCACCATAGCCCATGTACATTGGATCCCTGCCCTCCAGGGATGGAGGACCTGAGGGCTGGTAGGATTCTAGTCAACTGGGGAACCTTGTTCCCTACAGCCTTGGACCAACTGTGTTGGGCAATCATGGTAATCCTACACCCTCAGCCCTTGTCCCAGCCTCTCTACGATCCTCAGCCCCTGCTTCAGGTCCTGGGGTTCAGCAAGGAACAAGAAGAATGACTGTCCTTTCTGTATGAAGTTCAGTTCTGTCTGGAAGACACAGTAGAGCAGTAGTTCTCAACATGTGGGCCATGACCCCTTTGGGGGTTCTCATATCAGATATTAACATTATGATTTATAACAGCAAAATTAAAACTATAAAGTAGCAACAAAACTAATTTTATGGTTGGGGGTCACTACAACATGAGGGCTATCACAGCGTTAGGAAGATTGAGAACTACTGCAGTACAGTAGAGCAAAAAGAGACAGTTTTGAGTGTGACAGCTACATAGAGAAGCGCCTTTGGGTTGGGGTCAGGGAGCAGCATGCAGGACCCAGAGTGCAGGCTGGTGGGAGGCGGTGAAGTTCCACTGGGTTCCTATAGCTCCCTGCAGATCCCTATGAAAATGGAATGGGACCATGCTGTGGTTTAGATCGGGTCATCCCTCAAGGACCATGTGCTAAAGGTGTCAGCCTCTGGCACTGCTGGGATGCAGTGGAAGTCCTAGAAAGTAGGGAAGTCAGATTGTTGGAGGCATGCTCCTGAAGGGTATTGTGGGTCCCTGGAATCCTGCTAGTCTCTTGTCTCGTTTCCCCCACCTCATGCCCTGGCCATGTGCTGCCTTACCACAGAACTATCTGAATCCTCGAAGGATGAAAAGAAGCTTGATGCCCTTAACCCTTAACCTGAGCCATCTCCCAACCCTCCACTGGAAACAGTAGTAAACAACAATGACATCTTGGCCTTAAGTACGATGGGGAAAGAAGCAAATGGGTCCCCTCCTGGTCAGGTGACATGAAAGCTCAGTTCTGAAGGGGACTGTATGGAGTACCCAGGTCTGAAGCCACAGTTGCTTACCTGTGGAGGGAAGTGTGGGGTGGAGTCCACAACGGTCAGTGAGTGTTGTGATCAGGGTTAGGGAACCATCAGGCCTGGGGACAGCCAAACAGAAAAGGTGAGTTTCATTGCTGTGCTGGCTGAGGTTCTTCGCTGTATCAGCACCTGTTCTAGGTCTCAGAAGACATGGGAAGCCAGGGCCCAGACCTGACAATGAGTAGGGGCTATGGGTTGGGGAGCAGAGAGCATCAGAGAGATTCACAGCTTGGTCTCTTTCAGCATGATCTTGCTCTGCTGAAGTGAATCAGGGTGACTGTGGCTGTGGACTCCTGGCCAGCTCACTGCAGGAGGGCATCATTTACTTGGGTTACTTGGGCCAGTGCCAAGCTTGGACCCAAGATGTGGGAGCAGGAGTCAATCCCCTAAGAAGAGTAAGCATAGAGTGGCTGCCAGAGCTTGGATACAACACACATATGGAATGCACTGTACACACCATGCACATATAGTATATTCTGCCTATAGAATGCATTGTATACACAGGGTATCTTATGCTCATGGAATGCCATGTATTCAAGATGTACATATGGCATACAGCAAGTATGCCATACTTACAGGGCGTAGTGTGTACATTTGACATTCTGTGTATGTAGGACATATTGCATGTATAGGATGGCAGTACTGCAGGAGTGTCTTCCATTTAATTTTCACATTGGGGTAAGGAGAGCATAACCACTCTTCCACCTCTGGCCTATTCTGGGTCTGGGATGCCTGAGGGAGCTGCTGCCCCTTGTAAGGATTTCCAGGACTTACAGCAGAAAGCAGCCAGGCAGCCTTACTCTTTATCCTCAATCCAGAAAGTGAACTGTCCCACCCTTGTCTCCATCTTGCCAGTGCAGAGGTTAGGTGGAGTGTGGGGACCACAAGTTAAGCATTTGTCCGAGTATGAAACCGTTTGAAGTGGTGTACATGTTTCTCTGGGAATATTCATTCCAGCTTGTGTGTGACTCATCAGACTTTCATGAACACCATCCAGGTCATGCCCTGCACTTAATCAGGGTAGCTGTTCCCACTGTCTTGTGTGTGTATTCTCAGTCTTAATAATAGGATTCTGGGGTCCAGTGGGCCTTGGTGCCCCTTTGAAGTGCTCCAGAACATGAAGGTGTGTGGGGAGCAGGTGAAGTATGTACACTTGGTAGTACGTTTCATAGACAACCTGGGACATATACATGGTGGCATGTGTGTCCATGTGTGCTTCTTTCTGGGTCTGAGTCCTGGTAGACTTTTTAACTTCTGCAAGTGAGAGGGGATGCTTCTGGGCCCTTTATCTTCAGCAGCAGATGGCTCAGGGCCCAAACCTTGGACAGGCTAGCTCTGTGCCCCAAACCCAGTGTATGTGAGCAGCAGAGCAAAGCACATGTTTCCTGCCTGGGACAGCAGTGCACTTGGCCACCAGCCCTGGAAACAATCACTTCCATGTACAGCCTGCAGCTGAGTGGGGGAAGGAGGCACCTCATTGCTAGATCTACCATGTCTTGGCTACTGGAGCTCTTTACCAGCCTGCTGGTCTGGTTGCCCTGTTTAGAGGAACACCAGCTTGCAGAAGCTGATTGCTAAGTGTTCAGAAAATTCACAAGCTGTTAAATTGTTGGTAGCTTCAAGCAGACCTTGGTGTGAGCATTTACTCTGGAAATTGGCAGACATTCCCAGGGGCCTCTCCCTCCTGTAAAGCTGGCTTGCCACACAACACTGGCTTTGCTTTGGTCTTGCTAATTGGAGTGAGTCAGCGTTCCTTCCACCATGCCCTTCTGTCTGCCCAAGGAGTATCAACTGTAGCCCTGCTTGGGTATCAGTGACCATGTGTATTCCAGCATTTGGCAGGCACTGGTACCTGAGGAGTGTACCACGCAAGCTCTCATTTATCACATGTGGTACCTGCAGAAGTCCATACATTGCACTGTGCCTCAGTTTCTCTGCCCAGTCAGTGGCATGTTCACATAAATAGCTTTGAACAGGTCTGGGTGCAAGTTCCTTCAGCTTCTTGTGGTTTTTAATGTTCCATGTCCTGCCAGGGCTCACACTCACAACGAAGTAGGGAGTGTTTCACTAGCACATACTGACAGAGGCTGCTGGGTGGTGGGAAGCAACCTGGCTTATAGTCTGTCCCACCCACTTTATGGACCTTGGGACATGCTGGGCTGCAAGGTCAGTGCAGAGAGGATACAAATTAGCATTATAGGCTTGGGATATAGCATGAATCTTAAATAGTCTTATTAATAAAATCAAACCTGGAGCCAGGCATGGGGGTGAATGCTGGAAGATCAGAGAAGCAGAACATGCCACAGCCACCTCACCTTGCCAGTTCCTCAGCTGATCCTGTTTCCTCAGACTGGAAGCCTCTGAGTCTTCATCTGAATGAATCTCAGCTGAACTGCTTCTCGAAAGCCTGAAAGCTTAACCAGCCCTAGTTCCTGATCCTCACACCTTATATACCTTTCTGCTTTCTGCTGTCACTTCCTGGGATTAAAGGCTCACTTCCTGGGATTAAAGGCGTGAGTCACTGTTTCCAGTGTGGCTTTAAACTCACAGAGATCCGGATAGATCTCTGCCTCCCAAGTGATAGGATTAAAGGCGTATGTGCCACCATTTTCTGGCCTCTATATCTAGTGGCTGTTCTGTTCTCTGACCCCCAGATAAGTTTATTAGGGTGCACAATATTTTGGGGAACACAATACCTCCACATTGGGAGCCCAGTAGGACAGTATTGGCATTTCTCTGAGATCTTGTGAACTCCATATATCTGGATCCCTAATCGTTGCCCCACCTCCCTCGTTGTCTTTTCCTGGTACTTTCTTTCTCCCTTGGCTGGGAGCCTTCTTTCTCCTTGCAACTCCTCCACAGACCTGCACAGCCCAGAGCCAAGGGCTGAATCCCTCCAAGACTAAACTCCATGAAAGTTCTAGCCCCAAGGCTGCCAGTTTAGCTTCTAAACCTACTTCTTGGAGCTGCCAGTGACACCAGGCCTGTGAGCCCTCAGGTGCTGTCCAGAGATGCCTTGGGCTCATGTTACTGTCTGGCAAGTACATGGTTAAAAACAATTAAAACCTGAGACAAGAGAGGTGGCTCAGTGGTAAGAGCGGTGGATGGTGGATGCTCTTCCAGAGGACCTGGATTTAATTCCCAGTACTCAGATGGTTGTTCCCAAAATCTGTGATTCCATTTCCCGATCTGATGACCTCTTCTGGTCTCTGTGGGCACTCATACACATGGTACACAGACATATATGCAGGCAAAACACCTATAAACAAAATAAAAGCCTGACAACCTGTGTTCAAATTTCCCGGACCCACTTGGTGAAAGAAAAGAAGTGATCCCCACAAGTTGTCCTCTCACTTCTACATGTGCACTGTACCATGCATACACACACATACATACACAAGATAATGTATACATTAAGTTCCTATATGAGGCTGGATGAAAGACCAGACATGGGGCCCACCTCAGCCCACAAGACTGATAAAAGAATTGTGGTCTCAGAGGTGACCTCAGAAACCCACAAGGGGCCATAAGGAAGAGATAGAGACTGAATGTGGCTGTGCCCACCTGGGGTGACTGTGCAGTTGCATAGACTTCATATTGAGAGAGTTCCTGCTCCACACCCAGCTGATCAGAAGTATCAGCCTGTGGCTATATAAGGGAGCTGTGTGAGAAAGTATAGTAATTGTGGTTCTACTTGGGGCTTGGCCTTCATCCATTCCCTGTAGACCTCTTGGGCTGCTGAGGTTATACAGGAGCCTGCAGGCCATAGTCACCCGGACATGTTGCAGGAGCAAACTTTAAATGATTGGACCAGCTTTGATGTTTGTTGCTTGTCTGGAGCCTCCCAAACTGGAGCATACAAACTAGCCCAACTCTGGCCAAAGTGGTTGTGTCACAGAACAAATGAAGCACTGCCCAGCACAGGCAGTGGGCCTGCCTGCCTGCCTGTGGCATAGAACAGCCCTCTCTGGAAGGTCTCCCACCTTCTCTGCAGTTTGCCTCCTTAGCACCTGCTGCTGTCTTCAGGCTGTTTTTTCTTACAATTATTGGGAGCCACGTGATTTTGAAGGCTCCGTGAGAGGAGGGGGTATGTGTCTGCATGTCCGTTGTTCAAATGAGCCCAATGTTTAAGAACTCACCCAGGGGGCTGGAGAGATGGCTCAGAGGTTAAGAGCACTGCTTGCTCTTCCAAAGGTCCTGAGTTCAATTCCCAGCAACCACATGGTGGCTCACAACCATCTGTAATGAGATCTGGCGCCCTCTTCTGGCCTGCAGGGATATGTGCAGACAGAACACTGTATACATAATAAATAAATAAATCTTTAAAAAAAAAAAAAAAAAAAAGAACTCACCCAGGGCCAGCCTTGATTAATGCTGGCTTATTGGTTGGTTGACTGTCTAATTGGTTTGTTGGTTGGCTAGCTGGCTGATTAGCTGAATAGTTGGACAGATTGAGGGATGGATGATTGTGGCTGGCTACTTAGGTGGATGAGTGAACTAGTGGATAAGTGGATGGACTGGTGGCTTGTCTACAAAGTCCAAAGGTGAGTGTAAGTACAGATACTCTCATCTGACCACCTGGAGCAAGCAGGCTACCTTCTGGCTCCAGGTAGGCACAGAGGTCCAGGTATACTGATCTCATCCTTCCACACAAAGATGGAGATGGAAGCTTGGCATATCTCAGCCTCTGGCATAGCTAATAGGAAACTTTCTCAAAGTGGGTAAGAAGCAGGAAAGACCAAAGGGCAAGCAGGTTGGGCTGTTTTGGATCCACTTGGTTACAGAAGTAGGTGACAACTGTCCCATGTGTCTGTGACTGCAGTGGTTTCCAGAATATAGGACTTAGTCAGCTCTACAAAACTGCAGGAAATGGGGCTTTCAACCCTGAAGACAGCTATTTAAGAAAGGATGACAGACACCAGCCCAGCCCACCTACAGGGTTCTATCGTGGAATCATAGGGTCGGACTCCAGTGTCTGGCCCAGAAGAGATGACTTCTGTGTGTCAAGCAGAAAGCATGCCCTGTGTACTCATAGTTCAACTACATAGGCATGTATTTCAGCCCTCTGAGTTGGCAGTGAGTCTCTGTCCACTGTAGGTCAGAAGAGAGAATGCCTTGATAGCAGTCAGCCAGTGACTGTGATCACCTTCAGCTCCTGGGCTAGCCTGATTCATCTGCACCCTACCTAGACCCTGCCCTAAAGACACAGGCCTTCACTTCTCTGGGGCCTTACACATTCGTCTGGGTGTAGGGCCCCCATTTAGCCACCTGGATATGAACTAACATCCAGTCATTGTCTTGGCCTTGGTACTCTGTTAGCTCTGTTAGCTCTGAGGGAAGCGGGGGGTGTTGATTTCTGGAAGTCTGGGGCTGGTGGTAAGTTGGCAGATTTGGAGGCTGAAGCCAGTTCCAGGCCCTAAACTGGATCCAGGGCTGGTTTATGGTGAAATGACTAGCTGAATTCTAAGGACTTTAACCAGTGACTCTGGGACATGAGACCAGGGCAGGTAGAAGAGGACAAATGTTCATGTGCATTCACATAGCCCCTCAGCATCCCATGCTGGCTGAACACTGCACCCAGTTTGTTCATGAGAAGACCAAGCTCATCCATTGCAAGATGTGGGAATGTTCCCTGTTAAACAGGCCACAGACCTATACCAGGCAGAAGTGTGAGCTCATCATGCCTGGACAATTGTGTTCCTGTCTGGGGCCAGAAGGTGGCCTTTGCAAGTAGTCCCATGATGTGATGAGCCTCGCTATGTAGCTGAGTGTTCCTGCTGGTACTGGTGTCTAATGCCAAGGCCAGTGATATGCCTGGGCCTGTTTGCTTTTCCTGAGCTGAGAGTGAAATGGGTTGTCCTAAGGGCTGTTCCAAACAGCCAACAGTCTCAGAATGTGCAAAGCACTGAGGAGAGCCAGTGTCAGCTGGTCCTGGGATGTTTGTGTGCCAACAGCAGCTCTTTCTTGCGAATGGCAAACCGAGGCCAGGAGCTCAAGAAGTGGCTCAAGGTCACATACCTGAGGAGCTGCTGTGCTTACTGAAGGAGGCACTGTGGGTGCCTGGGTGTGATGTCTCGACGTGGTCAGGAAGGGCGGCCCAGCCCAGGCATGGCCTCAGCAGGAGATCAGGCTCTGGGCAGGGAGAGCAGGCCAGGTTAGTAGCCTCTCCGTTCCCTGGGGCATCCTCAAAGTCAGTGACTGGAAGAATTGAGAACAGAGCTGGTGATGGTGTGGCTTCTTGGGGCATTCCTTTCCTGTCCTGTCTAGTGATGAATTTGCAAGCAGTCAGCCAGGTGGCTTTCTGGCCCTGAATCCCTCTGTTCTTTCTGTTGTCTCTCCCAACAGACCCGTGTCCTCAAGTTAAGGGGAAATGTATTCCTGCCCCACTTGGCACTTCAGCCCTGGAGTGATCCTAGTTCCAGTGGCTTTTTTTTTTTTTTTTTTTCTTCTCGTTTTTCGAGACAGGGTTTCTCTGTGTAGCTTTGCGCCTTTCCTGGAACTCACTTGGTAGCCCAGGCTGGCCTCGAACTCACAGAGATCCGCCTGCCTCTGCCTCCCGAGTGCTGGGATTAAAGGCATGCGCCACCACCGCCCGGCTTCCAGTGGCTTTTGTGGGGAGGGTATCTGTCATAAAGTCTCACTGGTCAGTGCACATTTGCCTGAGACTTTTTCTCTCTATCCCCAGATGAAGGTCACCATGGCCAGAGGGGGTGACCGGAACAGTGACGACGACAGCGTCCTTGAAGCTTCCAGCTCTCAGCATAGCAGCTCCCGGGACCAGCTGAGCGACGTGAGTACCCATCGATGACATCCTGGTGACCTCCTGCAGGAGTCGCAGGGCTTTGACCAGGCCTGGCAGTTTACATGGAGGCTGCTCATGAGCAATTAGCAGTTTGCCTTCTCCAAAGCTGTTTTTCACAAATTAGGACCTCACCAGTAGGAGGGTTTTAAATGAAGGACAGCAGTTAGGCGCTGGCAGGAACCCATCTGGAATATTAAGTATCTCATAGCGCATATTGTAGCAGCCTGAGAACTGGCCCTGGAGCCCTAAGGTGGGCTTCCTTGTGCCCTAGAGCAGATGCTATACCTGCATCCTGCAGTGATGTCTGGGTAGAAATGACTCCACAAATGTCTCTGAATCCATAGATGTTAGGCCATGTTTGAAACGGGCTAACCTTGCCCAAAGCAGAGTGGACAGCTGCACATCTTGGCATGGGTCCTGAGGTACCTGGGGCTGGTGGTGCAGGGTAGGGGTGCACATGCAGTGATCTGAATTGGGGATATATCAGTGTCCCTGAGAAAGGCCCCTGGGTACCAGGTTTCTGAGATAGTCAGCCACAAAGCCAGGTGGGAGGGGTCTGGAGCCTGTCACAGGGCTGGCCTAGTGGGTGAGTCAAAATGAGGCATAGGGGCTACCCACTGAGTTGGTGACTGAGGAGATGGCCGCTGACACCAACCCTGCCCAGCTCCTGAAGTGGCCTCAGGGTGGTACATTTTTTTGAAGGACTAAATTGAATGAGTCGTGTCTCATTATCATTTAAATAGGGGATTGGGGGTGCAGCCTGCTGCCGCAGAGGGAGGCATAATTGCCAGGCTCCTGATCTTGTTGCCGCAAGATGGGAAAATAGGCTGGTAATTGTCTGGGGCCGCAGGGCTGCCCTAGTTAGCACTCTAATTGCAGCCCAGGATGAATGAAGCTGCATTCTGAACACAGCTCGACATGAAGCTGAGAACTCACCAATTATGCCCCACCCCCACCCCATCAGCTGCCTGTGGCTGGCAGGTGGGATCCAACCAGGGGTAGGATTGGGTGAGCTCCACCCTCCAAGCAGTGACCCTAGGCCTAGCCCTGTCAGTAGTCTGTAGGAAAGGATGTCAGGGATTGCTCTGAACGAAGGGAGGATTGCAGCTTGGCCTGCTAGCTTCCATTTCCCTTGGCTGACTCTCCTTTGTGCCCTCCACTCTCTGTTCCCCATCTTATTGTCCTAAGTCCTCACGTGGTCCCCCTGCCATGCAGCCCCCACTGTGCGCTTTGCTGTACACTCGCACTCTGTTTGCACCCCTTCCTGCCACAGCTTCTGCTGCATGTGCACACACACGTGGCTGAACCTGGTACACGGCCCATCTTTGGGGCTGTGGAATCCCTGGCAACTTGAGATGCAGCTGGCTTTGTTCTGGTGGTTCTTAAGCCAGATGGAAAGAACCGTTCCAGTGCTCCTGGGTTCTCATGCCAATCTCCACCATGGTTGTTGGCTAACCCTAACCCTCAAGCCACCTGGCCTGTGGGGCCCATGCTATCACCCTCCTCCAGAAGGGTCTTCCTGCTGCACTTTGGGGAACAGCTTTAGCATCCTAGTCCTGAATGAGCTGTGGATAGTTTAAGAGCATCTCTGTGGGGCCACCTCTATTAGGTCGGACCCATCTCCTGGGCTAGCCCAGAGCTGTTGCAGTAACTGCTGGCCTGGCTAACCCAGAAGGGAGACCACTGCTTCAAAGAAGGCTCCAGAAGCTCTCTGGTGCAGAAACTATGCTCAGCCCTGTTCTCCCCTTTCCAGTGAGGGCCTACTGCCCCTAGGGTCTGCTGGCCTGTCTGCTGGGGGCAGTTGGCTGTGACCTAGCCTGTCACTGACTGTCTTCCTACTTTTTCCCACAGAGCTCTGCACAGGCGGTTTCCGGGAGAGGCTACTCAGTAAGTCTCCAGCCCCTCCTTCCCTGCTGTCTTTGTCCTTGCCTCAGGGCCGTCCCTCAGCCTCAGCTGCCTCACAGCTCCAGTGCCTAGAGGGCCCCAACACCCTGGAATCTTCCCCTGCAGAATCCTGGTTGGTTCTGACCTCAACACAGCTGGGCAGGCACAGGGTGGACTTGCTGCTGGGCTGCGATTCATGGGGAGTTTGATGCTCAGTGACACACATAAGACAGGGTCTCCAGGACTTTGGCCAGGAATCTGAGGTGGGTCCCTGTGTAGGTGAGCAGGGTGCCAGGAAGTAGGGAGCCAGGCTGCTGCTAATGAGTTGAGCAGGCTGCTGCCTCTGGGGTCTGGTTAGGGAACTGGAGTCTTTGGTGTCAAAGATGCCTGTGGTGTGAGCAGCCATACTCCAGCACCTAGCCCGATCTATCTGCTGAAGGGGCTTGGCCTTCGACTGGACACTGAGAAGTCCAGAGCTACTCCTGTGTGGAGAGATTGTGGGGATGAATGTGTGCCCAAATGGTGGGCTCTTGGCCCATGGAGAGCCCCATTGCGGCAGGATGGCATTCAGTAAACTCATGCTGTGTAAATCCCTGGGTGGGCAGGTATACCCAAGTCAACTGGGGGGACTTGACCCCCACTTGTTGAAATCTATTAGGGGCATGACCTCAGGTGCGGGCAATTCCCTCATCTACCTGAGTTTGTGGAGTGGCCTCGCACCAACCAGAGCAGCCCTGGCACCTCCTCGTGACTTACTTCATTTTTCTTTAAGTATCAGGAGAAACATTAATGACATCATAAAACCCAGAGCTTCATAAAAGCCATTTCTACAGATTTACTGCCGTTTTGGCTCATTGGAGGGCTGGGGCTGGGACTCCACCTGCCTCATCCCTGCAGCCCTGATTTACTGCCAGTGGGCTGCCTGGCTCACTCTCTAAATCACAGTGGCTTTTTATGGGGTGTGTAATTAACCCATTAGTTACCCTGTGGGGCCTACAGGAGCAGCTCCTTCCACCCTGGTATCTACACTGGGATTCCCGGGACTGGAAAGAAAGTGAGGAGGGAATTGGGATGGGTCAGCAGCTCAGTGGACCTCTCAGAGGCCAGAGCAAGGGTGGAGTACCTGCCTTGGCTGGAGGAGGGGCATAATGTCTTCTCTATCTGCACTGTCACTCTCCTAACCCCACCTCTTCCATGTGTACCTGAGGATAGAGAAGGCCAAGGCTCATCAGACTTGCTCCATTTTCAGCTTGGGTTTGGCTGAAAAAGTCCAGTATTTGAGCCTTTGATCTCAGGGTCTGTGGTACCTAAGGGGACATTTTATAGGGAGACTTAAACCCTTCTTTGCAGGGTGTAACCTTGGGCAGCCTTGTTAACATCTGAGCACTGAGAAGAGCAGCCCTTGAGAGTGGCTGTAGATGCCCAGGTATGATGGTCCTGCCTTCTCTGTTACCCTCCCCTATACAATGACCTGATGCTCCTGAGAATGGCACTGTGCCCAGGGCTGTGTTGGACACTAAGGAGTAAGCTGCTAAGAACTCAGACCAAAGCCTACTTTGTAGAGGGCTCTAGTAGCCACAGCAGATCCTGCTGGCAGTACTAGAAACTGGGAGCTGAAACAGCCAGAACTGGAGTCAAGCTATCCATATCTGGGCCAGCACCTGGGCAGAGGGATAAATTCGAGTCCCATCTCTGTCATCTAAATTTCCAGAGGTCCGAAGCATCCCATGGGTAGGAAGACTACTACGTCTTGGAGCAGACTCCTGTGGCCCTGTGTTACACTAAAGTATTAGGCAGAGGTTCTACAACTAATCCAAGTTAGAAAACAGGTAATCTCTGGACTGCTTGTGGTAAAACAGACAGACCTGAGATCCCTGGAGTATCTGGGGCATCACTACTCTGAGCTACCAGGCTACTTTTGTGCTTCTAAGTCCACAATCATCATGCAAGCATTCTCCCCAGACCTTGCTTTTTTAATGTTTTCTTAAAAAGCCTACAATTAACTTGCCAGATGCTTGTAGCTTAGTCCCCTGTGGCAGCTGCATTGGAGTGACAGATGGTGGCAGGAAGGGAACCAACTGGTCCACAGTATGGCTGGCTGTAGGGTTCTCATCTGAGCAACAGATCCAGGAGGGCTTTGGAGCCTGTACATAGAGCCTAGACCTGCACAGACAGGCCCTAGCGTGTGCAGGTATATTAGACCTGACTTGCATTGACAGATCTCTAGGGTCCTCCTGTGTAGAATTTCCTGCTCCAGAGTGCCATTGTGCATCCTGATACCTACAAGCTATCTCCACAGGGGACTTCATGTCCATTTGTCCTATGGGTTCAGGTGGGAACTGAGCTCCAGGCAAATAGCAAAAGACAATCAATGCCCAGTCTTTTCAGCAGGTGTGTATGTTTGGATGTCTGTTGCATGTGTCTGTGGATATGGGTGGTATATGAATGGGGCTGTATGCCTTATCTAGATCACGTGGCTCTCTCTGGCTTTCGTGTATAGTGGGGTATTGGTGAAATTATTAAGGCCACTCCACATAGTTAAAAGGGAGGTTTATTTTGTGGGGTAACTCACAAGTGAAGGGATAGGTAACAGGGTCTGGGAAAGGTGTGGCACAGTCCGGTGGTGTTCTCTGGAGAACTCTGCTTGGTCTACCTCCAGTGTCCAGGGTCCAGGAACCAAGAGAGCCGGCGCATCCGGATCTCGGGTCTTCAGAGTCCTCTCTCGGCCCGCCTTGTAGGTGTGACAGTTACCGAAGCCTCAATGGGGGTTGGAACTTCTAGATCAAAGCTGGAATGTCTACCCACTACATCTCCCCCTTTTGTCTAAATAAGAAGGTTCTAACCTAATACAAGACTATATACAAAGGAATGGTTATCAAATATTGTCCAGGAGTAATGAGGGATAATGACCTAGATAAGATGGAACTACAACCAATGCGAACAATATCAAACAAGAAACACATACTAAAATCCAGAGAAGTCTAGAGCGTAGGTAAATGGGATGTTACAAAGATCATTCCAAAAGGTGTCCTATCCTAAAGAATCTGAATCTAATACTTAATATGTTCTATCTAAGATATTTTATATATATATATATATAAAGTTGTAACTATAACTGCTAGTCTTCAATCCCATCAAAGACCTGAGAAGGAATAATGTAATGGTACCTGAGAAATGGAAGATGGATGCAAGCAACTTTCGGGAATCTTGCAAGAGTAGACAGAGACAGCTGGCAGCCTGGATAGTCACCTAATGTTTCTCAGCATTGTTGGTACATTCAAATTGGCTACAGGCCTAGAGTATCTGACACACCATTTTCAGAAGCAGGAATTCTGAAAGACCATCTTACTCTGTCTTGGCAGAGTTCAGAAGTCACTTTTCCTTGTGTCACGCTTGTCCAGAAGGACAGCACTCATATTGTCAGCAGTTGAGTCAAGGGCAGTTCTTTGCCCAATAGGCCATTTTGTGCCAAGAAGACAACTTCCAAATGGAAATGTCTTAGAAGCCCAATGTTCTTTCGGGATCAAATTGGTGCTGCCAGGAGCAATTGTGTCTCACGTCAACAGAATTCTAAGTTATTTAAATGCCATATTCTCTAAGTCTGTGAAGTGTTTGAAGATTACCTGTCCATCCGACCTATGTATCTGTATATCTGGATAACCTAACTAACATAACTATAGAGATGACAAGCATAGGTGACTATAAATCTATAAGTCTTATCTACCTAAATAACCTAAGGACTAAGGCTTCATGTAAACAAGGTAAACAGTCTATAAGCAAATGTACGGTAAAGGATGATGACTTCAAAATTGTGACAATACACAAGATATTTATAACAGGTAGGAATGTATAGTGCGATACGCAATATGACAATAATCTTAAATATATATCAATATACAGAATATCCTAAACAGAAGTAGAACATACATACAGTATGACAGATATAAATTTACATTTGTATCAATATACAAATATTTCAAATAAGAGTAGAAATATATGTACATTATAACAAATATAGTTCTGTATTTGTATCAATATACAAATTAAACAGGAATATAAAAATAGTTTACGTTTGTATCAACAGTGGGGTACTGTACCTGTTGTTTTTCCTTGGCCTATGTATCTATCTTTATATTGTGTGGTTTATGCATTCATGAATATCTGTAGACATTACTCATGTGACCTCTGGCTTCTCAGGGGATCCTGAGTGCTCACTGCATTTGTGTGCACCTCTGGCTTTGCTGCACTGGTGTGTGTGTGTGTGTGTGTGTGTCTATGTGTGTCTGTGTATGTATGAATGCTCTCTCCCTCAACCTGTCCTCTCCTTGCCCCACAGCATCATCATGCTGAATGACATCAGTATGTATCTCCAATCCAGCTTTGTAGGCTGTTTTGTTTTGAGATAAGGTCTCACTATATAGCCCTCACTGTCCTGGAACCCAGTTAAGTAGACTAGCCTTGAATTTACAGAGATTCACCTGCTTCCCTGGTGCTAAGATTAAAGGCATGCTCCACCATATCCAGTTGTAGCAGGCTTTCTTGGACCACCAGCCCCCAAATCATGATACAGAGACTTACTATTAATTATGACTGCTCTGCCTTAGCTTAGGCTTGTTTTTAGCCAGTTTTTTTAAAATTTAAATTAACCCACTGTATTAATCTATATGCTGCCCCAAGGCTCATTTACCTCATCTACATACTGTCCATCCTGCTTTTCTCCTTCCTCCTGCTTTCCTGCTTCCTTGATGTCTTGCTTGCTGGTCCCCTGCTAGCTAACCAGCTCCCCCTTTCTCTCTGCCCACCAGCCCCGCCTATCCTTCTTCTGCCTACCTATTGGCCATTCAGCTTTTTATTAGACAAATCAGGTGCCTTATGCAGGCAAGGTGAAATAGCAACACATCTTTACATAGTTATTCTGCAACACAAACAAGCAGTCAAACATTCTGTTCTACAACACCCAACTTCAGACTGTACTTTTTAAAAAATTAATTAATTTGTAGTACTAGGAATTAAATTCAGGGCGTTGTACTTGCTAGGCAAGCATTCCTCTACTAAACTACATCTCCAGCCTGCAAACTGTATTTTAAAGTAGGTTAATTTTGCTAAGATTTATCCTCAGAAAATTTCCCAGTTATTGCTCATCATCCTTAATAGCTTTCATCCAAAAAGCTAGGCACCGCCTTCCCACTATGCCATCAGATGTTTGTTAATGTCATAAAATTAGTCAGAAAGTGATTTTCTTAATTTGGTTGCTCACAGCCAAGTGTGTGATGATATGTCTCCTGCAAAGCTGGACTTAGGGGCTTCCTTTATGAAAAAGAAATGAGAACAATTTCTATATGTAAAAATGCCAGTCGGCCTCCTTATACCCAGTACTAAGAATGTTTTGGAAATGCCTATGCCCAGCAAGTGTAGGCATTGTCTAGGACCAGGAACAGAGGAGGTTGCAGTAGCCACAGTGGAGCTGAGCGGACCAGTGCTGGTGTGATGCAGACTGGAGACCTAGCTAGTCTGTAAGGTGGAGTTGAACTTCTGATATTACCCCTGTTCTCCAGCTGAGGTCTCAAGGCTCAGAGAAGCTACAGAACCTACCTGCCAGGCTCTGGCTTCAGGGAGAGTAGGCTGGTCCAAGACCTTCATGTGTCCCCCCCCCCATCCCCCAAACACACACATCCCAGGGTCCTCCACAGGGCAGTTTGGTCCAAAGTTCCCTAAGTATCTTGTTAATGTTAGGAGCTGTTGTCAGCCAGGTGGTGTGCACGCCTTTAATCCCAGCACTCGGGAGGCAGAGACAGGTGGATCTCTGTGAGTTTGAGGCCAACCTGGTCTACGGAGCGAGTTCCAGGACAGCCAGGATGACACAGAGAAACCCTGTCTTGAAAAACAAAAAACAAAAAAACAAAAGAAGAAGAAGAAGGAGGAGGAGGAGGAGAAGGAGGAGGAGGAGGAGGAGGAGGAGGAGGAGGAGAGAAGAAGAAGAAGAAGAAGAAGAAGAAGAAGAAGAAGAAGAAGAAGAAGAAGAAGAAGACAGCCTTCCATGTGGTCTCCCTATTGTCCTGCAGACTTTCCCATTGTAGGAACCCAGCTACAGATATGAGAAAGGAATTATTCATTTCTTTACTCCTCCTCCTTCAGCAACTGTTCAGTGAGTATCTCCTGTATCACTCACAGTAGCACACAGCCCAGAGTCCTACTGACAACAGATGCATGGCCGCCCTAACAGCTCTCACCTCACAGGCTAGATAAGCCTCCAGCCCCCACCACACTGGTCCTGTCAGCTCAGGTGCATTCCTGCTTCTGGTGCTAGGCAGCTTTCACATCTGCTAGGCATGGGTACTTCAGAACGTTCTGAGTACTGTGTGTGGAGAGACCTCATTATGGGTAGTGAGTGAGAGGAGAAGCAGAAGGGCTAGGCAGGTGTAGTCTTGTTTACATCGTGTGGCAGGGTAGGCATATGTAAACTCTGCCTAAGAGTGGCCATAGGAAGGCCCTGGAGTAGAAGCCTAAGTATGCTTGAGGAGCCATAGGCAAGTGAAGGGTCTGATGAAGAAACTGTAGAGGTGAGGTTACCCCTACAGTGGAACCAGGGAGGATCTGGCTGTGATGTGGTATAAGAGAGTCGTTGAGCATTTACAGGAGACTAGGATGTAATGAGGAGAAAACAGCACTGTCTTCTTCCCAGTCATGACAGCTAGAGTAGGTGAGGATGCTTTTGTGGGAGAGCAGGCCTCGAGGTCAGGTACAGAAAGACTCAGGATCCCACCAGAAAACAGTACCTGCCAGAAAAGTCCCCTTGGCACCTTGCACAGGGTGTATAGCTGATTATTATGATGATTGTCTTTGAGCAATCTTTAAAGGTTTTTATTTTTATTCTTCTTAAAAATTTTTATTTATTTATTTGTGTGTGTGTGTGTGTGTGTGTGTGTGTGTGTGTGTGTGTGTACATGTCCATGTATGGCTGTATATGAGTATATGTGTACCATGTGCTTCTAGGTGCCTGCAGAGGCCAGAAGAGGGCTTTGGATCCACTAGAGATGGAGTTACAGGTGGTTATGAGCCATACAATGTGGGTCTATGAACCAAACCCAGGTCCTCTGCAAGAGCAGGAAGTGCTGCTCTTAACTGCTGAGCCATCCCTCCAGTACCTCAAAAAGTTAACTTCAAATTGTTGGCTTATAAACCACTAATATCTCAATGAGCTACTTCCTTCTCAGCACATCCCACCAATACTCTCACATCCCAAGGAGTCACTGAGGGCTGCTGAACCTGGGGTGCATTTCTCACTGCCCCCTACATTTCAAATTGGGAAATGTGCGGGAGAGTGCTGATAGGGCTGAGGCACCTCAGCCTTTAGCCAGGATGCCAGTCTCTTCAGACTCCGAGGTTGTAGAAACCCTACCTCATTACAGGAACAGTCAAAGGAAGGGCTGCAGTTTGAGGAAAGAGTGGCAGGGCTCTTCCAGACACCAGGCAGGCCACCACTAGCCCCTGTACCCATCCTGTGTGGCTGAGGCCCTCAGGTCTGGCCTGGGTGTCACTGAGTCCCTGGGTTATGCTCAAGCACTCCAGAGCCAGACAGTGGAATCAGAGCAGTCAAGGCTGCTCCGCCTTGGAGGGAAGATAGACTTGAATCTCTTTGAGCACAGGGTCACATCGTCACTTCCCCGGAAGCAGGGATTACCTGTGCTTAAAGCTAGATGTAGCATTTGGTCAGGTGGCTGAGGCATCAGAATGGGTAGCATTTGCCACAGATTTGCTGTCGCCCCTTCTTGAAGTCCTGAGCGGGACACAGCCACTCTGACTTACCCATTCTACTTTGTGCTTTCCAATGACAAAATGAGCCCCACTTGAGGCTGCTGCCAGTGCCCCTGTCCTGGTCAGAGTCACGTGTTTGCCTCAGCCTTGCCACCCTGCAGTGTAGGCTCTGTCTTCTTGAGGCAGGTTTACAACATCCATTGTGCTGCTCCTAGGGCTCCTTCCAAGTGATGTAATTTGAACAAAAGCAGTAAAATCTGTCAGCTTCTCCCTGGAGGGGTGGGGCACCTCCTCCTCCTGATCTCAGCACAGGAGTCTTTAAAGCTGGAGTGGGGTCTGAACCTGTGCCTCCCATTCATCAACCTCTCGGAATAACTATTGAGTCTGAGGGCAACGACTTGGGCACAGCTAGTTGTGTTCTGCTGGTCCCTCCCCAGGGGAACTGAGGCTATGGCTACCAGTTCAGAGGGAGCCCTGGTAGAACTGCTCCTGCAGGGACACCTTACACAAAGACAGGCAAGTGAAGCTGGCAGTGGTGGCGCACACCTTTAATCCTAGCACTTGGGAGGCAGAGGCTGGTGAATCTCTGAGTTCAAGTCCAGCCTGGTCTACAGGGTAAGTTCTAGGACAGCAAGGGCTATAATTAAAACCTTGTCTCAACCCCTGCCCCCCCCCAAAAAAAAGACAGGTGAGTGACTTTAGGGTAACTGTTTGGAAGAAAGTGAAGTGCACTGGGTTATTCTGGAGAGATGGCCACCTTAGTGATCAGGGATGGGGCTCAGGGAAGAAGTGGCAAGCTGTTTGGTGAGGACTCACACAGTGGTAGTTTGGTGTGTTCAGAGAACTGGAAGGAGGTGAGTTGCCAGATGAGGAGCCCAGAGAAGTGGACTGTGGAGATGAGGGACTGTGAGGCAGTGTATCTGTCCTTATCTGCCCATACTGGGTTAGATGGTAAGGAGATGAGACCCCCATGTCTGGGGGTGGGATGTCAGGTGAGGACTGTTTCAGTGGCTCAGACTTAACTGCAGTTGGGTCATGTCTGGAGAAGTCTCCCTGATGAGCTTGGAGGCACTATCAGCCAGTGCGTAGGTAATTCTTACAGGATCTGGGAGATGACCTACCAACCTGGAACCATAGACCACATGTGTTGCTGAGGCCGGGACATTACATATGACATATGGTCATGCAGTTCTGCTTGGAGGTGGTGTGGGTGCAGCATGAACCATAGCATTTGTGAAGACTCCTCTTCTCCACAGCATTCCCCTTCACCTCTGAAAGTTCCTCATGTTATTTACTTCAGAGTAGCAATTGTCTCTTGAAAGAGGCATAGCTCAACTTAGGGATTCTGAAACAGGCACACTTCAAATCCCCTGTATAAACACTGTATAGGGAAGTAGTGGTCCCCTCAAGGGCCATGTCTGGATAGGGACAGTGGGCATGGTCCTTCCCTGTCCCTATTTTGCCCCTAGAGATAGGACATGACTCTGCAGAAACTACCTCAAGCCCCTACTCACACTGACCTCTGATGTGAGGGATTCTGTCACTATTTCTATCTCATGATTTATGTATCTCAGCCATCAAATGACTTCTACTCTCAGGTGGCAGTGAATGGTGATGTAAGCTGGTGGCTGGACTGAATCAGAGGCCATCATGACCATGTCTGCTTACCTGGTCCTGGGCACCCTGGGCCTTCGCAGGGTCTGCCCAGTGGGGAGTCATAGCTTCAGGGTGCTGGAGACTGGAGCCAGTTGTAGCTAAGTCAGCCTAAGCCTAGGCCCAAGTAGCACCAGTGACACTGCTCTAGGCTCAGGGGATAGACCCAGTCCTACAAGGATGCCATTTCCCCCTAGGGACTTACCTAGCTTTCCCTGTGCCCCACCTGCAGCCTTTTCAGGGGTTAGTTCCTTTCTTGTCTATAGCTCTGAGATGATCCCCCTTAACTTATGTGCCTGGGCCAGTGGGCTTTGCTATAAGAAGTGGAAGCAGCTCAGGGCTAGAAGCTCCACTTTCCTGCCCAACTTCCCCAGTGTTGGACAGTGGAGCTGCAGGGCTTGGCTGTTTTGGCACACTGGGCACTGGACTTTCAGCCAGCACAATGTACCATGTGTACCATGGTGGAACATAAGGAGGGTCTGTGGGGCCACCATACTCTCCCTGGGCCAGAAACCTATCAGGTCCTGCTCTTCAGGCTGGACTATGCCCTGGACTGGAGTGACTAGGCCCTTTGAGGCTGACACAGTATAGGAGCTGCATCCTACTCCATGGCCTCAGGTACCCGCAGATAGGTCAGTGGGTCATCAAGGAGATGGGGTATTCCTCCCAGCAGTTCTGACTCAGAAGTGCTGTGGTCTGGTGCCCCCATTCATTCATTGTCCCTCCTGGGGCTATCAATGGCTTCCTGTCATCGCAGGTAGCCAGTTCCATGTGTTCAGTCCTACCCTGAGCCATATCAGGTCTCAGGCAGTCTGGACTCTGGATTTCTTGCCTTACCTTTCCATACCCTTTACACCTCCCAGCAATCTGTGCTAAAAGACTCCTGTTCAGGGTAGGTAACCAACTATGGTTGAAAGCTGGAGAAGGCCCCTCTGTCTCAGAAGCCACAGCTGGCTACCAGGAGGAAAACTAGGATAGCACTCGATGGTAGTCCTCTGGAGGATGAGCCAGAGCTTAGTGTGTCTGTCAAAGCCAAAAATTCAATTATTGAGAATAAACTGAGCTGCTGTGACAGGTTAGGGATTAATGTTAACAGGGGTTCTGCTTAAGAGTTTGTTGATAAATAATTCATGAGATAGTTAGCACTCTGAGTCTGACAACATGAGAATATATTAATACAGTGGACTCTGAGAAAGGTCAGTAGTGTTCTAGGCCTGGTCATCTTTTATTCATCCCCTGACACTGACCAGAGCTTTACTAGGGCAGTGTCGGGGATGGGTGGAACCAGAGCAGGGGTGACAGCACCTGGCCTGGGCATAGCCACCATCAGTAGTTCCTGGGGCTGTGGCCAAAGCTAAAGGGTCAGGAATCTGGCAAGCCCAGCTGGGGCAGGGGTGCATCTAAGGAAGGGATGCTATGGGCAAGGGAAGTGGAACAGGGCATGTGTTAGAGTGACACAAAGTGAGCAGCTGGAGGATGCCTGTGCCCTCCCCTATTGTTGTAGGGATCCCCAGGTGATTATACATAGAGCATTGGGGAGGGGATGATCTAGGAGCTACCTGTACTCTTCCAAGTGTATGCCTGTGACCGTATCTGTGTATGATTGTAATTACCTGTTGGTACAACTATAGTCACAGAGGCCAGGAGGAGCCAGGAAGGTAATCCAGTGTCCTAGATAGCTCCAAGCAGAGTGGGTAGACAGCTGCGGAATGGAGGGATGTCCAGGTGTGTGTGGAGTGGGGTGGACCTTAAGCAACATGTCACAGTTTGTGCAATATCCTTCACTGTAGATTGGGAACACAAAGATCATGAAATCAACAACACAATTAAAATGAGAGTGTGTAACCTTGAAAAATGAATGGAAAACAGGAAGGAAGCTCCAAGCAAAGTCACACAGAATTCCTTGTGTGGTGAATGCCAGGCTGAGTCTGAAAGGCAGAACTAGCATGTCCCCCAGACATACGATCCTAGGGAGCAGGCAGATGAGAAGTGTCTGTGATACAGTTCTAAGCAGTGCTCTATGCTTCCCCAGAGGGTGACCCCACAGAGAATAGATAGGAAACACTTGTCTAGCTTTCCTTGCTGCTATGTAATACAATCTGAGAAAGCTAGCAATACTTTTCAGAATAGAGTTAGGTTCAAGCATATATTGGGCCTAAGCAGGTTTTCATCTCTGTGAAAATTGTTGGAACATTCCAGAATGATGTAAGGTGCTAGGCAAAAATCCTTTCTAGGACTGCTGCCCCCCCCCCCCCCCCCCCCCCCCCCGCAAGCCCCTGTGCAGAGCAAGGAAGAACACCCTCCAGGACAGTCACCCTGCAGACAAATGTATGGGGCTCAAGACATCATACTCTGGCTAGTTCACCTTGTTAGACTGACCTCAAGATAGAATTGTCTCAATGAGAGGCTGATGACATTATTGCTGAGCCTCCTGAGCCATGAGCATTTGCTGAGTGAACTGGGGCCTAGATCTCACAGCTGTGGAAGGGGCTCACACTGCTGAGCCTGGTTGGAGAAGGGGGCAGACTGGTAGGGAGCCACTTGCTCTGGATCCCTAGTTCAGGGATGGGACTGAGGGAGAGTAGAGGTTACCAGGTTCTCTCTGTGTTGACTTAGACAATCCTCCTCCCCAGGCTGTCCTTCACAGATACTGCTCTATGTCTCACTGACATGCCAACTGATAGTCAAGGCTCCTGAACAGGCTGACTGAAGGCTGCACCTTAAGGTTTGGCAAGAGGCAGGATACCAGTGTGGGTGGCCATTGTCCCCATTGCCCTCCTGTACTGAAGGCTCAGGCTACAGAGGAAACTGGCAGGGGGTTGGGGTGCATACCCAGAGACCATAGCTGCATGAGTGGTCAAATGGTCCCATGGTGGGTTTGCCTATATGGGCTATTAGGCTGTAACTTAATTGACTGTTAATTGTGTAATTAGTGCTTTGTTTGGTTTTAAAGCCTAAACACTCAAAAAGTGAATTAGCTGAGTAGACAGGAATGGAGTTTTCATGCCTACCAAATACTACATAATTAATCAGGTATGATTTTGATGGCCTCATGCAGAGGGTTGACTAGGCAGAGGACCCAACCTAAACCCAGGACTCAACTACCCTTAGTTGTGCCTGGGGATTGGCCCTAACCCTCTGGACCTCAGTTTCCCCATTAGTGACCAGGTATGTGATGGGACCTGCATGAGGCATGTCACCCCCATCTGGGTTGTATCAGTGACTGCCAGAGACTCAGCTAGGGAAGGAAGGAAAAATGAGGATCAGGTAGATGGTAGATTCTAACTTGGGGCAGAAGTCCTGATGGCCCAACCCTGTGGTTCTGTTCTGTCCTGTCCCAGCCAACCCCATCTGAGAAGTTGACTGCATATAGACATATAGACTATATATAGCTCTCTTTCCATCCACTCCCTAGCTACTGGGCCCTGCTGTGTCCACGTCCCTCACATGTCTACATCTAGTCTGTCAAGCAATGTTGGTCCATCTCAAAGTACACCATGTCAGCCTGGATCCAGCAGAGCCACCTTGATCCTCAGCTCAGTCTATTACTTGTGGCTCCATCATACCCAATATTATCACCACGCCTCTCACTTTCATGCCATCTCTATCTGTGGCCTCCCCAGGCCTTTCCCTTTCCCTGTCTCGTCTCTTTTCAATAGTACATGCTCAGTCTCCCATGACTGACCTTCCCTCTGAGGTTTGGTCTGTTGTACCCATCACCTTCCACTGCAGTCACTGAATGGAGGCCTAAGAGACGGGTGTCTATAGTCTGGAGAGCAGGGAGATCATATTTGGGCAGGGTTCTGCCTGACACCTCTTGGTCTCTGATTGGCTATCATCTTGGCTTTAGCATGTGAGAACTGGATAGCAATGCTTGAATTGCCTGGCTTCACCCTAAACTAACTGTCACCAGCCCTGTATGTGCTTCTACTAGATAGAACCTAGAACCTGGTTCTGGGCCCTAACCTAAGTTCCCAGCCTGTGCTGGCTGACTTGCCACAGCAGGTCCTTTACCCTCTAAGTCTCTAGTTCATCTCTGAAATGGACAAGTAAGCATGGAGTGTTTGGCTACAGTTCCTACCTCACATCCTAGCACCCACACTCTGTACCCTGTCCTCAAAGATCCATCAGCTCCAAGGGCTCCAAGACACAAGTGGGAAAGAAGTGTATGGAGCCAGCCATAAAGTTGTGGGTGCCTGGTCCCTAAGAATACCAGGCAGCCATGGGGAGGACCCAGGTGGATCTGGCTGCATGGGGTAGACACACTGGCCTACCAACTCACTTCATCTAGGTGGGGATGGGAAAAAGTTTCACTGATTTACTCTCAGAGGTGAGCATAAAAGTGAACAGTGACCTCATCAACATGACCCCACATATTAATCCCAATCTGGTCATCAGAACTTTTCAGTGTTGAGCTCAACATGTGACCTCCTCACTAGCCACCTATAGTCCCATAAGGGCACCCCAAATTGACTCATGGCTCTTTATTTTAGCTGAATTGCTAATTAGAACATGCACAGATGGCAGTGAGCCTCTTCCCACTCCATACCTGCAAAGGCAATGCATCTCCTGGGCTGGGCTGTGTAGTCCTCACTCCCTTTCCTGGATTCTTCTTAGGCAGCTCCTACCAAGCCACAGGTTCCAGAGAGGAGTTGAGGAGAAAAGCAGGATGCCAAGAATTGTGTGTGAGGTCTGGCTTCAGCATATTCTGCGGGACATTCAGGCACACAGTACTCATGTAAGATACATGTGCACACATTCAAGGGCTCGTGCCTGCCATAAAGTTGCCACATGCACTAAATATACAAGGTCTGTGTGTCAGCAGGAGCCAGTGGAGCACCTGTATGCTATGCTACCGTTGCATGCCTCAGGCAACCTGTACACAGCCCAGTGGCACCTTTGGTACTCAATGCCCTTGTAGCTGAGACCCTACCCCATTCTTGGGCCAGGCTCAGTAGAATATCCTGAGACTTTCTTGTGCATACCATGGCCATTAAACCTGCATCTTCTGATGTTCTGGTTCCTTTATTCTGTCTAGTTTGTATCTCCTTGGGCCTCTGCAGGTGGCAGTGCCATTGGGGCATCTTTCAGCTGGTCAGGAGAGCCAGGCCTCCTTGTCCCAAATAGCCCTGAAGTAATATCTCACAGCAGCTGCACAGCTCGTGCATGGTAACTGGGCAGAAACCCAACCTACACTTGGCATTGTCTGATCCTCCTGCAGCCCTGCTGTGGCCCAGGTATGGTGACCTGTGGGAATCTGGGGAGGCCTGCCTCCTGTTCCTCTCTGTCCTCCCTCCTTGCTCCACATGGTGGGCTTTAGGTTATCACTGGAGTAACTCTGGCTACAAGGTCTTTCCTCATGAATTTTGTTTGAGTGGTGAGAAACAGTGGTGCTCCTCTGTATACTGCTGTAAGCTGTAATTACTGTTGACACAGAGATGAAAGGACAGTGTTGCTCCTGCCTTAACCATGCTGACTTGTGTCTCTGTAGGAGTGATAAGTAGTTCCCACCCCAGCAGGCAGCTGACCAGGTTTCTAGAAGGAGTGTAGGAAAAGCTGGGTGATGGGGGAACTGTCAAGTCAGAGTGGTCCATGTGAGGGGTGGCTGCAAAGGTGGACAGGTGACAGGAAGGAATGGGGTAGCTTCAGTGGGTAGAAGCAGTGATTACTTTTCTAGTTGTTGTGACAAGATACCTGGCCCATTCACTTAAGGAAGGGTTTATTTCGCCGTGAGTGGTAGTGCACACCTTTAATCCCAGTGCGTAGGAGGCCGAGGCAAGTGGATCTCTGTGATTTTGAGGCCAAGGCAGCGGCAAGGAGATCTTTGAGTTTGAGGCTAGCCTGGTCTACATAGTGAGTTACAGGACACCCAGGGCTATGTAGAGAGACCCTGTCTTAAAAAACAAAAAACAAAAAAGGCCAGGCAGTGATTGTGTATACCTTTAATTCCAATACTCAGGAGGCAGAGGCAGGTGGATCTCTGTGAGTTCAAGGCCAGGCTGGTCTATAGTTTCTGGTCTAGTTCCAAGACAGCTAAGGCTACACAAAGAAACCCTGTCTCGAGAAACCTAAATGAATAAACAAACAAATAAATAAATAAATAAATAAAATAATGGGATTGTGCTGCTCACATTCAGGGAGGGAAACACATCCTAAAGTATATCTCTTAGGCAATTCTAAACCCTGTCAGGTTAACCTTAATTATCACGCTCCCACTCCATATGAACTTGAAATCCAAACACATCATTCTACTCCTGGTCCCTAAAGTGTCATGTTCATCCAATGTAAAATGCATATAGTCCATCTCAAAAGCTGCTCAAGGCTCATTGATTAGGCTAGGCTGCTCCTCCATATCCCCAGGGCTGGTTACAAGCACATGCCACCACACCTGGCTTTTTACTCAAACTTAGGTCTTTATGTGTGTGTGGCAAGTAATTTACTGGCTTCACCATCTTCCCATTAAGGAGGCGTCTCCTTAATGACACTAGTTTCTTAAAGAATGATAGCTGCTTCTCAATGCTTCTGCACCTGCAACTTTAAATGGTTCAAACACCCTCCGAGCCAGACTGTACGTTCTCCCTCCACTCCACTGTCTGTTGTCTGTCACTGCAGACCTGAGTGAGGGCAGTGAGCAGGAGCCATGCCGCAGCTTGAATGCTGTGCTGTCTTGGAATTAACTCCACCAAGTGAATCCTGTGTTTCAATCAGCCTCACTGAAGTCCTCAAGACATGGGCAAAATGCAAACAGAATCTTTGCCAAAATGTTACAAATGGTTGCTATCCCAGTTTCTAGCAGAGGCCTGCTCTTCTCCGAAACTTAATGCTCTTAGCTTCCACAGTTTGTATTTCTTTTGGTATTCTAGTCTTCCAGACTCCTATCAGAATGGCCCATTAAGTTCTGCTTAAATCGCCAGGCAGTGGTGGCGCATGCCTTTAATCCCAGCACTCAGGAGGCAGAGCCAGGCGGATCTCTGTAAGTTTGAGGCCAGCCTGGTCCACAGAGTGAGATCCAGGACAGGCACCAAAGCTACACAGAAAAACCCTGTCTGAAAAAAAAAAAAAGTTCTGCTTAAACCATTCTATGGCTTTTCTATCCTACAGCGTCAGACTCTTAGACATACCTCCTACAAACCAGTTCTAAGGGCCTAGGAACCATATGGTTGGGTATATCACAGCAATGGTTCCTCTTCTTGGTTCCAGTTTTCTTAGTTATTTTGTTGTTGCTATGACAGCATACTTGGCAAAAGCAAATTGCAGAATTTATTTGAGCTCACAATTAGAGGATACAGTCCATCATGGTTCAGAAAGCGTGGCAGCAGGATCAGGAGTCAACATATTTACATGTATATGCTCAAGAAGCAGAGAGGGGAATGCTAGTGTTTAGCTCAGGTTTTCCTTTTCTCTTAGTTTAGGACCCTAGACAATGGGAAGGTGCTACCTGTATTTAGGGTGAGCCTTACCACCTTGATGAAACCTTTTCGGAAATGTCCTCAGAGGCATGCTTAGAAGTATATCTCCTAGGTGATTCCAAATCCTGTCAAGGTCACAAGATGAAGCATCAGAGTGGTGATGGGGATGGGAAAAGTGATAATGATGGTGATGGTATTTTGGTTTTTGAGATAGGATTTCTCTGTGTAGCTTTGGTGCCTGTCCTGGATCTCACTCTATATTCCAGGCTGGCCTTGAACTCACAGAGATTGGCCTGCCTCTGCCTCCTGAGTGCTGAGATTAAAGGCATGTGCCACCACTGCCTGGCCTCACACATGTCTTATACTAGGTATCCAGCACTGTCCTAGTGTTGTGTGTGTGTATATAAGTCACAATACATTCCTGTAAATGACTCATCATCCATCCCTGTTTTACTGGAAGCATAAACTGAGGCACAAGGAGGTAAATTGGGGCACAGCATCACAGGTAATACAGCAGTAAAGCAGGTATCTTTAGAGCCCATGTCTTGATCTCTGGGTATATACACCTGAAATTTCTCCTTACACAAGAGGCCTGTCCATGCCAACACTGGGGCCAGGCTCTCCATGGTCACTGAACATTGCTCAGGCTGCTTTCAGAAGGTAGATGTGTCTTTTTTTTCCCCTATCTTGCCCTGATTAATTGCCTCACTCAATTCTAACTCCATTGCAGTTAAATGTTAAGTCAGTAGTACTTAATCACATGACTGTGTTTATGGTCCTGTCTACATATTGCTGATGATGTAGCACTGTCTGACAATATAAGATCTGGGCAGCCTCTCCTGTACCTTCTGGAGGGTTCTCTCACTTGGCAGATACCATAAACTGCTCTTCCTCAGGTTCTAACTGCTCAGCCCTGCTGGTCTGGCTTCAGACCTAAAACCATGGGACAGTCTGTGACCAGTCTAGGTCTGTGAATTGCTGTTCTGGCCATAGGATCTGGTGCAGGTGGGCTCTGGGTCTGAAGAAGGAACAGGACAGTGCTTGCAGGAGACCCAGTTGTCCTCAGGCTGCCCCTGACAGACATGCCGCGCAGGGGTCTGACCCTGCTGCGCTGACAGTTTAATGAGGTTTGATGGTAAGAGGCCTGATCATGGGTCCTGGCAGTCCAGACAGCAAGGTAAGAGGGAGGGACTGTTAGTCCCCACCCCCAAGCCACCGTCTCCACTCTACCTGCATACATCTGTCTCAGTGACCTGACAAAAGACTCCCTTGAGGGCCTACTCATGCCACTGACACTGTCCCATTCCAGAGGCACTAGAATATCCTGGTGTATTTGGCTCCACTCACCTCCATGGCTTCATCTCCTATTTCCCTCGAAGGTCGCATGAGCTCTGTCATCCCTCCCTCCCCTACACTCATGTCCTCATTTGCAAACTCTCCTTCAATAACACAGAGGCCCTGTTATGTGCTTCTCACCAGATCTTGTCTACCTCACAGTGGGAGGGGGCCATGGTTTTGAAGGATCCAAGCCTAGTCCTTACTGGATCTTGGGAGGGGCCTGGCTGTGTGCACAGCCGAAGAGCCACATGTGTCTTCCTTACTCAAGGACAGTGTGGTTGACATATCAGGTATCCTGCATATCAGTTATTTACATTACAGTTCATAACAGTAGCAAAATCACAGCGATGAAGTAGCAATGAAATAATTTTATGGTTGGGAGTCACCACAACATGAGGAACTGTATTAAAGGGTCGAAGCTTTAGGAAGTTTGAGAACCACTGGTCTAGGAAATGATGCCTACCCATGAGCTTAGCATCCAGAGTCTTGGTGCCTTCTCACCCAGGCCATGGTCCATACTACATGACTGGACGGAGAGGTCCATGAGCTGCAGATCTGAAGCTCACCAGCCTCAGGAAACCTCCACATGTCCGTCCTGGCTGCCTGGCATGTTGTCCTTGGGCTAGAAGAGAGCTTCAGTTTAAGTGAGCGGCTGGTGAACACATTTCTATCTAACTCTGAACTTTGTCATTGAAGACATTGCAGTTGCTAGCAAGTTTTCCCCCTTTTTATTTTAGAGGAAACTGCATTGTTCTCTAGCAGTGTGTCCTGTTCAAATCTGCTTACTGAAAATGGGAAGCAAAGATTTGTTTTCTTGATTATGAGCATCTTGAGTTAACCAGCTGTCCTCACAAATGGGTCTCTTACAATCTGACTACCCTGAGCTCCACCCTGAGTATCCCAGGCGAGTCCAAACTGAAGGCCTATGTCCTCTGCTTCTTACACTCACACTGAGAGGAGCTGTTGCCCCTGCTTTACAGAAGCATGGATTGAGGCACTGAGAGGTCAAGGGACTTGTCAAGGCTACACAGCGGAAGTGTGATCTTTTCCGAGGCCAGAGCCGCTGGATGGGTGCTTGACATCTCCAGTTAAAGTCCTGGTTCAGACCAGGAGAAGGAGCATGAACTGGGTGTCACTTGTCTACTGGCTCACTGGCCTTTGTGATCCCGCCTGTCTCCTCTGTACCCATCTCATCTGGATGTAAAACAGCTGTTGTGTACAGCTGCTGCCTGGCCTGGCAGTGAGTCTCCTGTGTGGTGGTGGCCTCCTTCAACCTGGGCCCTCACAAAAACTCTCCATGGGGAGAGGCCTATGGGTTTTCCTGGGATAGTTGAGTTCATCTGGACTGGGTAAAACCCCTGCCCATTTCCCAACATCATCGGTCATTCGGAAGCTCCAGGGTGTGGCCTGGTCCTAGGGGATTGGAATCTACCTACCCTGAGACAAGCCAGCCCTATTACTTTCCATCTGTCCCTGTTCCTTTCCATTGTTCCTCCTGTCTGAGATGTGGCTAGGAATATCCACCTGTCCCTATAGTCTTGTGACCCTGGTAGTATGAAAGGCACTGACTTACTTCTCTCTCTCTGACCCACAGTGCGACAGTGAAAGTGGCGTGGATGACAAGGTGAGCCTGGCTTTTCCTCCCTTCCTTGTGGACTGACCTGGGATACCCACTCCACCAACCCTCACTAGAGCAGGGCAGGCCCTGAAAGCTAGGAAGAGCCAGTGTCTGGGAGTTCTCTCTATTAGACAGGCAGTATAAGAAGCTTCTCCCTAGCTGGGTGTGCCTGCCATGATAGTGGCATGGGCATCCCATCAGTAAACCTCAGATAGGCAACCATTGTTGAAACACTGATGGAGGTCACCCTAGGCCCTGGCTGGCCTCGAGGAGGATAGCAGGGCTTTTGCTGAGCAGCTGCAGGTAGCTCCAGGGAGGTGAGGTGGGGACTGTTGGTCACTATTGCCTTCTACTGTTCAAAACAAAATATCCCCATTAATCCAGGGTTTGTGCTGCTCAGTGCTTAGTATTGGAGTAACATGCTACCATTGCAACCTCTCAGCAGGGTCCTTCTGGGTTCTTGAGCCCTCCAGGTAGCACTTTATTACAAATGGTTGAGGAATCTAAGGTCAGGAGGGAAGGGACTTAGCAGAGGTCACACTTATCAAGTGGGTTGGGGCTACCAGATGCAGGGTCCTGTCTTACTGACCTTGGCCTCTGAGCAAATAAAGGCCTAGCCAAGAGAACTGGAGTGCAGGTAGCCTGGGTTGGATATGGCAATTCCAAAAGTTAGACTTGGGCTCTGGTTTGAGGCAAGTTTTTGTGAAAAGGGTTTTGTATGTGTTGATCTTCAGGGTGCATTAAGGGTGTTTGGTGTCTGCTCATGCATACTTTATTTGGAGTGCACGGCTCCATGGAGCCATGTCTGGCCTCTTGGTAGGCTTTGGGTGGGTTCAGTTTAACTAGCCCCAGATTGTCAAAGGTACATTAATAATAGGACCCAGGGCCAAGCCATTCTGGCTCTGGTGGCCACATGCCAGTATTGTCAGATTTCAAGTCCCTGTGCTGCCTCCACTGTTTCCCTCTGTGGTGCAGGCTCTCCTTATAGGTCCCTTGAACAGAACATGTCTGGGAAAAAAAGCCCTGGAGATCAATATGTCCAGAAGGAACCACTGGGGCTCAGGGTGGTAGACCTGTGGGAAAGGTGGAGTTGTGCCCTTCCCTGTCTGGAGCTGCTGCCTCCGCTGACAGAAGCGTTATACAGATGTAACATTTAAATAAGCACCTGGGGAAGTGCTGAGCCTGCAGGTCCCTTGGTGCCACCTTTAGTATAAAGCTAACTTCTCTCTGTAGCCCAGAGCTGCTCAGAGCATACGGCTGGGAGGGAGATGGGAAGGGGTTTTGAGCTCCTGCTCCTTTATCCTGTCTTCTAGAGGAAACAAATCCATCACCCACCTGAGAGCAGGTGGCCAGAATGGCTAACTAGTCCCTGTCATTTCCCCCAACTACTGTCAGCAGCCAGAGTTGACCCTGAGCCTCCAGGATGCCTGGTCTGCTATCTAGTGTTGTGCCCAAGGCTATACCCAGGCCTCTTGGGTGGGGTCCCAGAAGGACAGTACTGTAGAGTCTTCAGAGAGGTCTACACTGGAGGGGCTAAGTGGGACCCTAAGGAGGGGTAGCAGCCAAGGAGGATGGGAGAACACACCTGTCACCTTCACTCACCTCCCTCTGAAGGTGAATAAGCCAGGGTCTCAAGGGTAGCCAAGGTGGCACCTGTCCTGTTCCACGGTCTCTGTTTTGTCATTGTAGTGGTGGTCTTAGTGAGTCTAAACTGGCAAATACAAGGGGCACAGAGCAGCCAGCAGAGTGAGTGACCTGCTGCTCTGGGGATTTCCCTTCCCATGAGCATCTGGGGTCTCTCTGTGATGGCTACATTGGTCTGTCCTGGTGCCGTCTACAGAAGAGAGCCACGGGAAGAAAGGCCCAGAGGTATGACAGTGATATATCTCATCCCTCAGGTGGAGGCCAGAGAGGAGAACTTCATCCCTGGCAGTAATTTGGGGCCCAAGAGCCACTGGAGTGGGAGAGTACAGGCCAGGAAATGAGTGACTGCTGGAGAAACCTGGGGTCTATGGGAAGGCAAGACCCCGACCTGAGGTTCCCTTCTAGGGACCTTGTCTACTCACACATCTAAATTACAGGGAAGTTATCATCCTGTAGCAATCATGATCGTCATTTCTTGTCACTCCTGAGGCTACCATCCCGATGGATCAGTATATAGCAAAGGGTTTTGTGTGGGAGCTGCATCCTCCCAAGTACCCCCAACACCACGGGTACAGATCATAGCTCAGACCTCTCAACTCCTGCTAAAAGAGGGATGCTGACTTCCTGGATTCTGGGATCCTGAGTTTGGGGGCTGTGAATCAGAGTCCAGATCTGTGCTTCCCTCCTCACAATGCTGGATCCTAGGTGGCCAGATCCTGTCTCCTTCTTGGGCATAGCTTTGCCAAGGCCAGGTTTCCTACTGAGAAGCCTGATATATATAATCAATTTATTAAGAGGTTCTATGGGGAAAACAGACTCACTGATACAAAATAAAGGAATTGCCTCTTTGTCTCCCAGGGAAAGATGGGGAAAGCTCCAGACCAGGTCTCATTCCACATCCTTCCACATCCTTCCACATCCAAGAGAGAGCTCACAATCCCCTCCTCCTTCCCTTTTAAGAGGTCACATAGGCAGGCAAGAAGCACCACCTCTATCAGGCCAGATAGCCCAAGGTCATGGGCAGCGGGAATTCCCACTGCACACTGCCCTGTTTCTGAGGTAGTGATATCCCTATCTTTTCAGCACAGCAAGAACTTGGGAGGGAGAGGCCTTTCAGCAGTCCGTATTCACTGGGGATCCCGGAACTTGTTCTTTAATTTTCACAGTACTGTCTCACATTCCCTGATACACGTGGCTTGGAAGCAGTGAACGGGGTCGCTGACCCTCCGTAGGGCAGAGGCAGACAGATCTGTTAGTTTGAACCCATCCCGGTCTGGTCTACATAGTGTGTTCCAGGACAGCCAGGGTCATAGAGAAACCCTGGAGTGAGGTGGGGGTGGAGAGAGAAAAAACAGTAAGTTCATTGTATAGGAGCCTTGGCACTGACTCAGATAGGCTTAGCCCTATAGTACCAGGAAGGGGAGACTGGACATGCTGGTGGAACTGGACAATTCACCCAGATAGGATGATCCTTCTGTACTCTGAGCATCTTTCTTCCAAAGCTGACAGAATCCAAATTTAGTACTCTAGTACTCTATGTCCCTCCCCCAGGGATAAGCCTGGAGCTCTGCTGCAGGTCAGGATGCAGTCACTCTGGGCAAATTCTTTCAAGTTGACTTTTTACCTCTGTTTCCTGAATCTCAGCAGCCCACAAGCTCCACTGGCCCTTCACAGGACAGCTATGCACCTCCACCCACCAGGGCTACACTCTACTGAGGCAGCTGGCTGTAGCTCAGGAGTGGGCAGACAGATGGCTCCTCCTCAGGGCTGTGGCTGGTGTCTAGCTGCTTTTTTTATTAGAAAAATATGGGTGAAAAATTGTGTGGGGGCTCATTAGGCAGCCCATTAGGTCCCGGCTGGCCGCCAGCTCTGCCCAAGTGGCCCTAGCTGCCAGCCATCTGGCCAGGACTTCTCCCAGATACATGTGGCCTCAGCCCTGGGGCCAGCCAGCCTCTGGGACTAGTCTGCAGGCCACTTGTGAATGTCCACTAGGAGATGCTCCTTATACCCTGGCCATCAAGAAGGCCCTTCCAGGGGTAAGTAGACCCCATATGGGTCATCTTGTAAGGGAAAGTGTAGGTTAGGTACAGTAGTGGAGACTGCTTCACTCCTGGGGTGACATCCCTTCTAAAGTGACTTCAAGGGTATGATGTGACTGAAGCCTGCTGACCTCTGCTACACTGTGTATGTCTTAGGTTTCTATTGCTATGATAAAATATTATTTAGCTTAGAGGTCATAATCCATCTGTTATCATAGGATGCCAAGGCAGGAACTCAGGGTAATCATCTAGGGGCAGAAACTGAAGCAGAGAGCATGGAGGAGTGCTGTTCACTGGCTTGTTAACCATGGCTTTCAGCCTGCTTTCTAATACAACTCTGTGCCATTTTCCCAGGAATGGCCCCACCCACAATGGGTGGGGCCCTCCCACATCAATCATTAATCAAGAAAATGTCCCATAGGCCAATTTGATGGAAGCATTTTCTCAGTTAAGGTTTCCTCTTCCCAGACAACCCTGGCTTGTATCAAGTTGGCAGAAAAACCATCCAGCACAGTATACCTTGGGCTTTGGTGATTAGTCCCTGAATTGGGCACCTCTGGGTTCCAGCTGTCTGGCACCCTGTTCACTTCTGCATGGCTACTGTTATTGGACTTGGTATCCAGGAGTCCCACTAGGCAGGGGTCAAGGGGTCCAAGGATGCGGGGGCATCTACCACTATGTGGCAGGTACTTCTTGGACCCTAGACAATCCCAAAATATCTCTTTCTTGCCAGCTTTGTTAGTAGGCAAGGCCTCCAAAGGTCAGAAACTTCCTGTTGTGAGTAGGGCCTAGTGAGGAGATATGATTAGCAGGGAGGTGAGGGAGGTCAAGGGCGCTGGGTTGGAGGTGGCAGGTGACAGTTCAGGTGGGCTAAATGGCAGGAAGTCTGTAGAAAGGGAATGTGGGCATTTCTGTTCTGGGTGCCTGGTCCCCACCTCAGAGCTTAGCAACAGAGCCAGTATGGAGTAAGGGTGTCTTGCAAAGGGCACAGGCACAATTTCTGGATCACAAAAGTATTACAGGATCCCATTGTGCACCTCCTATGTACAGCAGGAGGCTGTGGTCCAGAGTCACTACCACTCATGTAGAATTGGCTATTTGGCTCCTAGCTTGGACAGGCTAGAGAAGAAATGGCTGTCCCTGATGGATGTCCCAATGAATGGCAGCTTTGTGTCCTCTTTCAAAGCTTGCTGGGCAAATGTTGGTTGCAAGGCTGAGTAGCCTCTATGGCCACCCTTACCCCGCCAGGCAGGTTCCTATTATCTAATGGTGTCTTGGGCAGGATCTACTTCCCCTCTGTACATGGAGAACCACTACTGGCCGCAGACACTCACAGATCCTCTGCCTGCTGACTTTAGGGTCTCTCTAGGTGGGAACACCTGGATGGAGGCCTATAGGGTGGTCCCTACCTCAGGGCAGGAGAGAAGTGAGTGCAGCCAGCCTCAGGTAGGATCTCCAGGCTACAGGGCAGACGGGGGTTGGGCAGAAGCTTCAGAACCAAATAATGAGACCTCAAGGCTCAGCCCTGGGTTGGATAGATAGAGCTGGTCACTGGATCCAAGCAATATTGCCCTGAAGGCTATGGCCTTGTATATGAGGCTACAAGATACATTACAAGAATTCCATGATGGGGAAAGAAGATCTGGAATGGGCTCAGAGCCCACGGCTACTTCAGGGTACCCTAGGGTGCCCACAGGCAGTAGCCTGGCATTTGCTGGGTTCTCTTGGTGCTGACTATCACCAGTTTTGGGAAGTGCTCTGGCTGCTCTTTTGTGGGGTCACTGAGAAAGGAGAGTTGTGGGTGGTAGGGCTTCCCCACATAGGCACACGTAGGCATGCTTATACATTTTCAATTCCTGATACGAGGAGGCATCTTGATTCCCCTCAGGAGCTGCAATAAACACCTTTATAATCTGACATGTCACAGGACTCTTCGCAGGGTTCCACCCCAGAGAGGTGAGAAATGCTGGCAGGGGTGGGTATCAGAAATTGGCAGGGTAAAGCCAGGCATGTGGCATATACTTATAATCTCAGCATTTGTGTGGCTGAGGCAAAAGAACTATAGGCCAACTTGGGCTATATAGTAATGTCCTGTCTAAAAAAATAAGGGCCAGGTGGTGTTGGCACATGCCTTTAGTCCCAGCACTCAGAAGGCAGAGGCAGATGGATTTCTGTGAGTTCAAGGGCAGCCTGGTCTATGGAGCAGGTTTCAGGACAGCTTAGGTTGTTATACAGAGAAACCCTGTTTCAAAAAAACCAAAAAAAAAAAAAAAAAAAGAAAGAAAGAAAAAAGAAAAGAAATATTGTCAGGGCAAACCCAAGTAGGACAGAACAGGTGAGAGGCATGTATATGCATATACAAGGTAGCTTGCATATGGCCATATGAGTGCAGTTTAACTGGGTGCAGCCAGAGTCAGAAGCTAAGTGTTCTGCAGTAGTTTTCTTTCCTGTATGTACCCACCCCCACCCCAGACCAAACTGTGGTTTTTGCCTTCAGCCCCCACCAGGGGTGACCACAGGCCACAGGGACCTCAGGCTTCCAGGGACTCTCCAAACCTGTTTCCTTGCCTAAAAAATGGAAATAATGGCCCAGCTGTGAGGCGAGAGCTGCACTGACTGTGGCTTCTGAGAGGCTGGCTAGGAAGGGTGGCTCTCCTGTGGCTGATACTTAGCGACCACTAACAAACATGCATCTGTATTTAGCTCTCTCAAAGAAGCAAGTGGCTCACTTTTGGTAAGAGGGTCATATTTTTTTTTTTCCTAACAAATCAGTGTGGGACTGTATGGCTGGTCTAAACACTGACCCCATGCTGAGCACTGAACTCAGCAGCTGATGCTCTCCCTGTACAGGAACCCAGCAGCCCAAAGTCAAGGTGCTGTCAGGCCTGTCCATCTGCAGGCCCTGAGCTTACTTAACCCCTGCCTTGCCCAGCTCCAGGCAGCTTCAGGATATCTCTGAGATGTGGCTGCCTCCCCTGTGTCTCTGACCACCTTCTCTTAAGAACACAAGTCCTTATAGTGTCTCTGCTACAATAATTTTCAAAGCGTAGCCTGTAGGCCACAAATGCCAAGTGGTATCGGGGCCACTTGTTAATGGACATTTTTAGGCAGTACTTTTTGGCACTTGATACCCTGGTAAACACCACTCTCCTACCCTTAGCCCAAGAAGCCACCACCATCCTCAGATATTCATGTCAGAGCTACAAGACATAACCAACAGCTCTCCAGATCCCAATACCACCACACTGGCCCATGCTCCCTGCTGGAGGACACCACTGTTATGTAGCCACACCTCACAGTTCTTTGCCCTGTGGCCTCAGACTCACCTGATGGCTTGCTTCCACAGACAATAGGAGCAGCTCTTGCTTAGTGTGTGATCCTACAGTGCTAGACCCTCAAGGAGGCCCAGCTACTCCCTATAGTCAAGTAGTGGTTGGGATACCCCGGAAGTGTCAGAGACATGACCCCAGTTACTTCCAGCATCCCTGGTTCCAGGTGGAGCCCCTCACTGACAACATCTTCCCCTAGAGACGCAGAATGATGATGGATGAAGTTATAATGCGAATTGTTGAACCATGGGTTTTAGATAAATGTGCCTCAGTACCACCATTAAGCCCCAGTGGGGTATAGATATTTGGTTTGGAAGCCTGATATTTTATATCAGTGTTATCTCTGGTGGCTGCCTTTATTTCCCATGATAATCTATTCCCACTCCTTCCCAATTTCTAACCTCATTAAACCTCTCAGATCATAGCTACTTTCCTTCCTAAATAAAATTAGACAGGTCTGCCCCAAGTTCTGATTTACTTCTAGACCAGGGTGGGATTTTAAGCCCATTGGTTGGATTACACCCTCTTCAAGAGCTCTTCTGCCCAACGTAGCCTCAGGAGTGACAAGAAATGACGATCATGATTGCTACAGGATGATAACTTCCCTGTAATTTAGATGTGTGAGTAGACAAGGTCCCTAGAAGGGAACCTCAGGTCAGGGGTCTTGCCTTCCCATAGACCCCAGGTTTCTCCAGCAGTCACTCATTTCCTGGCCTGTACTCTCCCACTCCAGTGGCTCTTGGGCCCCAAATTACTGCCAGGGATGAAGTTCTCCTCTCTGGCCTCCACCTGAGGGAGGGATGAGATATATCACTGTCATACCTCTGGGCCTTTCTTCCCGTAACTCTCTTCTGTAGATGGCACCAGGACAGTGAACCTTTCCTGGCTAAGTGTGTACCACACAGACCACTCTACTATAAACTCAGTTGAAAACCGAGACAAAGCAACTCCCATGGCAATGATACTTGGCAGAAACTACACCAGGGGCTTGGTGGGTGGCGCAGTCCAGTACTGGCCTCCCCTGGGCACTGGAGGCCCAGAGTCCAAAGGTCCAGCTAGCCAAGTCAGCCACTCACTTAGTACAGAGTGAAGTACCAGAAGCAAGTCATAGCTGGAGGGCCCTGCCCTGGGCCAGGCATCCAGAAAGAGTCAAAATCAGCACAGGATACATGTATCCCCTTTCCCACACATTCCCTGCTGACCTTTCTGTAGACCTCACCATGGTGTGTGTGTGTGTCCACGCCAGGTGACCATGTTCTGTCACCCCACAGCTCTACCCTCCTGGAGCCTGTTTTGCTTGTATTTCTCCCAGGTCCCTGACATCTCACAACAGAGCCCAGACTCCCTCCCACCCCAGGAGAAACTTGACCTACAGATCTCCGGGCCTTGGAGCCAGACCCTTAACCAGGCCTGGCTCTGCCATGCTCTAGCTGTTTGATAAGGCCGTCAGTCTCCTTGTCTCAGTTTCTTTGCTGGTGACTTGATGCTCGGGAGACTGCGGCTCCATGACTCTGTGGCTGTCAGCATCTAGCACCGTGTTTTTTTGTTTTGTCAAAGGAAATATCAGGATTTGGTGGTAGTCTTGCTTTTGATAATTTTTTTTCTATAATGAAGGGGCTGAAGATACTGCTTGAGGCCAGCACTTCTGACAGATCTCCAGTGTCACTGGATTTCCAAGTGCTGTGTTTGTGTATTCATTTGAAAAGGTAATTGCTGGCCTAGCCTGTCAATTCCACCTCTAATGCACACCATGGAGCTGGCTCCCACAGTCCTAGGAATGGCTGTGTTCCCACAAAGTGGATGCCCATTCTGGATCAGGCCCCTGAAGCCCAAGTGGGGCCTGTTTCTTCCACCTCAAGCTTCGTGGGTCCCTGGATTCCAAGGGTGGTTGCATTGGGTTGCATGGGATTGTTCTGAGTTCTTTTTTTTCACCTGTGTATCCACTGGGCTTGGAGGGCTCATCATTGTGCTAAGGTCTGTGTGGTAGGCAGGCAAACTAAGCTTCCTTGTGGACCCAGGTCAGCTCCCCAGACCTCACCAAAACAAACAAACAAACAAACAAACAAACAAAAAAAAAACAGATGCTTTGCATCTCTAACCTTCTGTAAAGTCATTGGGGTGCATAGGGGTATCTCTAGCTGCACGGCCCTTTTCAGCATGGCAGTGTCTTGGAGTCTTATCAGGATTCACAGGAAAAACAGGGTTGGTTGGAACATTTGCCATTGGCTCTCAGGATCCTGTCAGCCCTTCATGCCCCAGCTCCTGGACTTGCCAGCGGTCACGCTTCTTTCTGGCTCTTTTTCCCTAATGTAAGCGGAGTATTAGTTGAATGTAACTTGTTTTTAAGATGATTATGGAATCAAGCCCACGGGCATTTGTGGTTGATGCGCACAGAGCCTGGGGTACTAGGTCAGATCAAACAGACAGGATGAAGCCAGCGGCCCGGCACGGGCAGATCCACGCCTCAGGGTTGGATTAGTTGGGCCTGCCCGTTCCCCGCCCACACAGAGCCCCGCCTGCCCGCGCCACCGCCACCCCGCCTGCCCGACGGCTCCTGGCCGCTGTTCCCAGAGCGCCCGCAGCGCTCCGAGAAGGCGCGGGGACTTGTGCGCCCCGCGCGCCCCCGGCCCCGGCTCTGGCTGAGCAGGGCATGCAGAAAGAGGCTACCTGGGTGGCAGGCCCGCGGGAGTTTCTCTGCCACCCTCGCCAGTGCAGCGCCTAGGGCTCAGACCTTCGACGAACACTGCGGATCGCGCGGGATCTGGGTGCCCGCGAGGTCAGTGTGCGTTGTGGGCTCCGAAGAGCAAAGCGGGACTTCGGGCGTCGCGGGTGGGGAAGCACTGACCCCATTGAGGAATGGGCAAGAGGACGACCCTGGGAGCCCCGCTCATGCATCCTCTGCTGGAGCAGGTCCCTCAGAGTCCCCGTGTTCTCGAAGCTGCACCCGGGACGCACGTGGTGGCAAGCGGCAGGGGTGTTGTTTAGCGAGGGTCCCAGGCCCGTCGGGCGCGCTGCGTAGGCAGGCGGGACATGGTAGGGCGCGCGCCTTTGTCTGCACCCCAGTGCGCAGTCCGCCACCGGGTGCGTGGAGCTTTGCTCACCTGCCTGGAGTTGGTTCTTTGTCTGGGGCGGGGTGCGGCCAGCAGAGGCTGCGCTTCCTGTCTGATCTGAGACTGCCCCTAGGGTCCGGTAGTCTCAAACAAAGCACGGGGTGGCCCTAGCCCCGGGCCAGATTGATGCCCCTTTGAGGATTAGTAGTTTCTTCCTACCAGACATGCCTTTTGCGTGGACCCAAAAGCCTGCAACCTGGGGGTTTCCCACATGCATTTTGGTATGAAGTGACCGTATTCTTTTATTCTGAACTCTGGCTGCACACCAAGATTGGGAGGACTGCATGCCTGAGTCACATCCCTGTATCTAATGCCCAGAAAGTTATTAACCCAGGTCTGGCGGCCCGGTGGGACGTCCACCCGTTCTGGCCCAACTAGTCAGCTCTGAAGTTTGGCAGGAAAGAAAAGACTCAAAGGACATCTCTGTGCTTGCAGATGAAACTTGTGCCGCTGACACCACTGGTTTCCCCAGAGGTCCTGGAACTGGGGTCTTCTAGGTCAGAGCTTTCCGGAACAGGGATAACCAGCCTGGCCATGTGTTTGAAAACCCTGCAAAGCATTAGGATTCCTGCCTGCATTCATGGTCTTCCTGAGCAGATTTGCCTGTGGAGGGAGGGAACTGGCTGTGGCCATGCCAGTTACTGTTCTGTGATGGGGAAAATATGCCACCCCTGCTTTTCCCCACTCTGCTCCCCACCCCCACACTACTCCCCTTGGCTCTCCTGGAGTCTAAGGTGTGGATCTGAGTCCACAAGCATGTTTGGGTTTCACATCTACCTTTGGAGGGAGCAGTTCCCTCTGGGACCCCCCCCCCCCCCCCCAGCAGATTGAGGGCCAAGGAGTATGACTCTAGGACAGAACATTCCTAAGAGGTACCTTAAGGAATCATTAGGTCTCAATTAGACGCAGACAGAACAGGGGTCACCCTGCTCTCACTCTTCCCCACCCAAACTCAGGTCCTTTCATTTTCTGCTTACTATTTGTGCCAAGGAACAAGGTCTTACATCTTGGGGTTTGGAAGTTGCCTTTTGGGTTGGATGTAGGATTGCAGATCTTGATCTTGATGGCTTGTTTCATTTTCCTGCCTGGGAGGTCAGGGTTCTTCCTTTCTGGCTTATAGGTGGTAGCTTGGGTCCCAAGCTCACTTGAAGGCTGCATGTAGAGCAGAGGTTCAAGATGGGTTTGCTGAAATTCCTGCATGGCAAGGGCCTGTCGATAGGGTTTTATTAATGGTGAAGACCCTAGGATAGCCTCAGAGGGAGGCTGGCTTCCATCCCCTGGTGACTTGTGGGCTAGTTATGTAGCGGGGCACCAACACTTGGGGTTCCCAGAGCTGCTATATAGGAGGCTGTAGACACAGGACAGATGCTGGCAGACAGGACTCCAGAGGGGCCTCATGAGATGCCAAAAGAGATTAGCAGGGACCGTGGCAGTGCTGGGTGCAGAAGAATGGGACAGGAAGGGTCAGAGAATCTACAGAATTCCACCATAGCCATAGAGAAGTTTGAGCTCTGGTCTGGGGTGAGCCTAAGATCTTCTCCGATGGGGGCCACTTGTTCTTATTTGGTTTGCTGTAAAGAACTTTGTAAAAATTAAGCTAGCCCGAGTGGTCCTTGATTATAGGAATTGATGACCAAGTGGCCTGCCTTAGCTCTGATAGGGTGATGATAGAATCTCCTGGGATCCTGGGTGTCCTGGTAGACAGGGCAAGGCAATAAGGGGCAATGCTTGGCCAGGGACCCAGTCATCTCCAGGACCCTGTGTTCCTGTCTGCAGACAGCAGTGATAAGTTCTTCCTTACCTGCTCAGCAGGTTCATGACTTTTCCTATCCACTGACTGACTCACTGGTCCTTGTGATTCTGAGCCCTGTGTAGGGCAGACCCCACAGTGGTCACTCTTCCCAGCACCCCAGAAGCAGGATTAGGAAGAACAGTTCCGACCTTTAGGAACCTTGGTTTGCCCTGTCTTCTCCTCTGCCAAACTAGCTGTGGTGGCTATAGGAAGGGCAGAGAGAGTCAGGGTTGGGAAAGCCCCAGCTACACAGTATGGCATGGGGCAAAAGGACTGAGCTGGGCAGTGTTCTCAGCATTTCGGTCATTTGGGGGGTCCTGGGCCTCACTGGCATTAGTTGTAAAGGCCTCTGATTGGGCCTGGGCTGTGCGCTCACCTGTGTGTGAAGCTCCTTGCTCCACCTCCAAGGACTAAAAACCACACATACCACATTTGGAGCTACAGGTTGGGTTGTAGCTTCTCTTCCTACCCACCCCTGGCAGGTAGACCCTTCACCTCCAGGGAATTGGGAACACCACTGGTTCCATATCATGTGTGTGACATAGCACAGAGGCTTATAGACTATAGAAGCTCACGGCTCACTGTTGAAACTGGAAGTCCAAGATCGGAACACTGAAAACTCTGCTGTGTGAGGTGAGGTGGCCTGCCCTATGCTTCAAAACTGTGGTTACTCAGCTTGTATTGAGTATCCCAGCATGGAAGACAGGAGCCTGCCACCAGGAGAGAACAAAGTTGAGTGTTCAGAGTGGCCCATGGATAGGGCCCTGTCTCCTTGGTCACTACGTCTCTGTCCAGTGCCCTGTGGGTTCTGCCTCTCATTGTTCTGGGGTATTCTTTTTTAGCTAGAAAAGAAAAGAAGAAGCTGGGCATGGTGGTGCACACCTTTAATCTCAGCACCCAGAAGGCAAAGGCAGGCAGGCATATCTCTGAGTTCGAGGTCAACCTGGTATACACAGTGAGTTCCACAGCCAGGGCTACAAAATGTGACCCTGTCTCAAACAAACAAAAAATTAATTAATATATGCATGGGTGCTTTGCCTGATGTATGCACAACATGGCTAGAAGGTCCCTTGGGACTGGAGTTACAGATGATTGTGAACCACCATATCGGTGCTGGGAATTGAACCCTGGTCTTCTGGAAAAATAGCCAGTGCTCTTAAACACTGAGCCATCTCTGCATAGCTCCAGGGTTCTGGGTTTTTTCTTGACCTTACCAATCAGAAAGAAGGGAGTGGACCCCTGTTTAAGCATGTTCATGGTCAGTGCAATCCAGGGTGGTTTCCTGTCCTGACCTTTACTAGAGCCCTTGGGTACAGGTAGGGATGTCAAAGGCTTGGATCTATTCTGTGGCATGAGCTCTGGAGGTGTGGGTAGGAAAGGCCCTATTTTATTTTTATTTGTTTTGGGGTTTTTTGTTTGTTTGTTTTTTTGAGACAGGGTTTCTCTGTGTGGTTTTGGTCCCTGTCCTGGACCTCACCCTGTAGACCAGACTGGCCTCGAACTTACAGAGATCCACCTGCCTCTGCCTCCCGAGTGCTGGGATTAAAGGCGTACGCCACCACCGTCCGGCCATGACCCTATTTTCATACCCATGATGGCTTTGTACTGTTCCAGTCTTTCTTACATTCCTGTCTGAGGTCTGTCTGGGTTATTTTGACATAGAAAATAGTGAGATCTAGCTCTCTGCTCTCCCATAGACATGCTTGGATGTCCCCCTAAGCCTGTTCAAGTTTTTTTTTTTTTTTTTTTTTTTTTGTTGCCTGTTCAAGCTTTAACACTACATCTTTTGGTTGATTTTGGGATTGGTAGTTTATGTCCAATAAGATGCACCTAAACAAACCAATTTGCTGCATTCTGACAGCACCCACCAAGTCACAGCACCCTCTGGCTGCATTTCACTTTCTTGAATGTGCAGATGGCATCTTACAGGATGTGCTCTTTGGGCAGTTGAGGTTCATCATATTGTCTGTGTCCACAGCTCTCCTGGTTGTGCTGAGGTAGGCAGACTGGATACTATGTCCACCCCTTTGCCTGTTGATTGACCCTGTGGTGTCCTCACCCCAGGCCTTGGGCTGGGCCACTTAGAGGTTCTGTGGACAGTAAGGGCGCAACAGCCCAAGCATCCTGACGTTGTTGGATTGAGCTGGGGAAGTTGCAGTTAGAGCTACCCTGTGGTGTGTTAAGTGTCCTCCATGTATGGCCTCCTTGGCTCGAGTCCACTCTCCTGAGCTGTTTCTCCCGTGAACTCCCTTGGGGCAAGCCTGTCCTCTTTCTCTGCAGAAGCTGTGCACCATCACATTCAGTGGTAACTGAATTCCTTCTTTCTAAAGTCATAAAGTAGGAGAGTTTGAGCCCGGTCCATGGCCCCAGATCCACCAAACTCCACCACTCTCCAGTGGGCACACTTCTTCCAAACCTTCCTAAGGCCTTACTGGCACAATCACATACACATACACTCATTGTGTATGCCAGTATAGATAAACATGTACAGTAATGTGTCTACCCATATACTTGCTTACATACCATCAGCCTTATGCCTATACAGTACAGGCTCCCAAAATTCATGCACATACATGAACTGACATCTAGGCATGTGCATATACCTGTACAGTGCCCATGCATATAAAACACATGTACAGTGCACATACACAGGCACCTTGCGTATCCATGTCTGTGCCGATGCATGACATCTCATAATTGCTCCCTTTTTGAAGCAGTGTCTGGGGCCTTCAAGAGGCACACCACACTAGGTAGGTACAGTGGTCTTCACAAACCCCATGCAGCATGACAGCATTTGCATGCAGGTGCAGAACAGGGAGAGCCAGAGACAGTCTTGGGGCTTCAGGTGAAAACTAGAAACCCAAGGCTTCCTTTTTGTTGATGAAAGGTTCTTTGCTTGGTTGTGGGGGAAACTACCACTCCATGGAGGTTTTCCCACGACCCACCCACCCCATGTGTGTGACTTAGCACAGAGGCTTATAGACAGCAGAAGCTCGCAGCTCACTGCTGAGACTGGCAGTCTACAGTAAGGAGGGCACAGGATAATCTGATATCTGGTGTGTGATGCTTTCAGATCATAGAGCACACACAGTGTCCTGTCATGGTGGAGTGTCAGGGAGTCCTCCAGGGCTCCCATCATAAGGGCACACTGGTCCCATTCACCAGAGCTTCATACATTTCTTTGCTGCCCACAGATCAACTTGCCTGTTGTATTATCACATTAAGAGTTTCAGTGTAATTTTTTGAGGACATATTCAGGAAGTGATCTAAGAAGACAGAAAGATCTATCCAGGGTCACTTTTACCAAGTGTCCTCAAACCGCAAAGTCCTTCAGAGTATGGGCCCTCTGTTCATTTTCCATGGCTACATTCTCATCCTAACTACTCACATAGTTCTGAATGCCTGCCCAGTTCAACATACACATTTCTCTAGGAGAAATGGAAAAGAGAGAACAGCAGATACCCTCGGAGTGGTCACACTCTTGGGCTACACGAGTCCTAACTTGGCCAGTCATAGACATTGAGAATGGTGTTGTACCACAGCATGTGAATGGGCACATCTCCTACCTGGTACGTGAATGTAGCCTGGCACATTTGTAGATGACAAGGTCAAGCCAAATGTCACAGGGTTGCACATCTGTGAATGGGTGGTTCCTTTTCCCTCTCTAACTCTAAGCAGTGGCACTGTGCCCTGGGCTGGACAGGAGAGGTATGCAGTAAGGACTCTTCTCCTTTCTCTGCCTTCAGCCTGTGACCGAGACCCAGCAGAGCCCTGAGCACAGAGATGGGCTACCTGCCAGTCTGGTGCTCAGCTCATTCCACCACAAGGCCACCATGCATGCCCCATTTTTGAGGAAGTCCATTGCTCTAAGTGGAGAGGAGCCTTATGAACATTGTAAACAAGTGTGCACACTGCCAAGTCCAGGACTGTGTCTCCCTCAGAAGTGTGTAGTACACCAGGGATTGGGTTCTTCTGGGGTGATGGGTAATAGTCACTCAGCTCCAGCCTGTTAGCCTCTTCTCTCTCCTCAGGCATCTGTAGGCTCTGAGAAGCTCTTTGCCCCGGCACCTGACAAAGGTGAGTGCATCCCCAGCCCAGCTCCTGGGTCTCAAGTTGTAGAGACTCAAGAGCAGTAGGAGCCTTGGGAGGGTCTGTTTATCTCATTGGGTAGGGATGGTGGTCAAGAAACAGTGGGGCAAAGAGAGCAGCCTTAATGTGAGGGACAGCTTCTACTGACAACTCCAGGCATCAGAAAGAGGTGGGCATCAGTGCATGCATATGTGACTGCATGAATGCATGTTAATGCATGCTGCAGCCAAGGGAGTAAGTAGTCAAGTCAGGTGGACAAGTGTCAACCCTGGGGCAAGTCCTTGTAGAACCTTAATCTTGTCTACAAAATGGGGTCATGAGAGCTGTGCCTTGTGGCACAGGCCTCTCTTCCCAGCTACTTGGGAGGCTGAGGTAGGAGGATTAAAATTTGAGGCCCATTGTGGGCTACAGAGTGAGTTCACGACCATATGGGTGACTTAAAGCAACCCTGTCTCAAAATAAAAAGTCAAAGAGGGTTAAAGAGATAGCTCAGTGGTAGAGCACTTGCTTAGCATGTTCAAGACTTAGCTCCCAACACCAAAAGCAAGAGCTAGTGAGAGGGCTCAGTGGTCGGTGCTGCAGCCTGAAGACCTGAGTCCACGTGACAGAGGAGAGAACTGACCCCCACAAGTTGTCCTGAGCTCCACATGTCACCACAGCATGTGCACACATGAGCTCATGCATACAATGTGAAGGAAAATATTTAAAGAAAAACAAGGGAGCTGGACAGAGTAGCAAATGCCTTTAGTTCTAGCACTTGGGAGACAGGTGTGGGAGATATCTTGTGTTGAGGCCAGCGTGGTCTACAGAGCAAGCTCCAGGACTATATAGAGAGACCCTGTCTCAAGAAAGAGAGGGAGAGAGGGAAGAAAATGGGGAGAAGAGAGAGAAAGAGACAAGGAGCTGGAGAAATGGCTCAGTGGTTAGGAAATTATACTGCTCTATCAGAGGACTGGAGTCTGGGTTCCAACACCCACATCAGGCAGTTCACAAATGCCTGTAACTCCAGCTCTGAGGGATCCATTGCCTCTTCTCTCCCTCAGACACTTGCACTCACATATGTCCATACAAAGACACATACCTTAAAAGCACATAATTTAAAAAAATACTTATTTTTTTATTTTTTATTTTTTCTTAAAAAGAAGGGGCTAGAGAGATTAAGAGCACTGATTGCTCTTCCAAAGGACTAGGTTCGATTCTTTTTTTTTTTTTTGGTTTTTTTTTTCGAGACAGGGTTTCTCTGTGTAGCTTTGCGCCTGTCCTGGAACTCACTTGGTAGCCCAGGCTGGCCTTGAACTCACAGAGATCCGCCTGGCTCTGCCTCCCGAGTGCTGGGATTAAAGGCGTGCGCCACCACCGCCCGGCTAGGTTCGATTCTTAACACCCACATGGTGGCTCCCAACCATTTGTAGCTCTAGTTCCAGGTGATCTGTTGCCCACTTGTGGCCTCCACGGGCAATCTGGTGGTGTACAGGTATACATGCAGCCAAACACTCACTCACATAAAATAAAGATAAGGAAGAAAAACAAACCTCACAACAACTTTAAAAATGGGGTTATTATAGCCTTATACCATGACCTTACTTTGGGGCCTAGAATTCTGGAGTTATGAAAAGGACCTGGGGCTGGGCACCTGGGAGGAGGACGCCACACATCTGAGCTCACCTGTGTGACCTCAGGTAATGAATATGCATGACTTATTTCTGTTCATGGTTCCCCATCGAATGTAGGGGTCATCACAGGACCTTTAGCACTGTGGCAGGTGGTGCTTGGGCACATAAGACCAGGTCTAACAACACACCTACCCTTTCTCTGCAGGCTCTGGAAGAGGTGAGAAGTCAGAGGCCAAGGCGGGGGCAGTGCCCAAGGTGTCAGGCCTGGAGCGCAGCCGTGAGCTCAGCACTGAGTCTTTCCTGCCTGCCACAGCACCGGCGCCCTCAGGACCTCTGCCAGGAGCTCGGGCCAGCCCCCTGGTGAAGAGGGAAGCCCCCATAGTACCTCACCACGTCCCGCAGCCACCGCTCACCCCGCAGCATCGCGGCTCACTCCCAACACACGTGCCTCTGTCCTTGGGCGCCTTTGTGGGCCCTGGCTCTGGCCAGGTGGCACCCAACAGCCTGCACCTGCACAGCCTCAGGTGGGGAGTGGGTGAGACTGTCCTGGGGTGGGGCTGTGACTTCTACCCACCTCAGGACCGAGGGAGGCACCGCTGGCCCTGGAAAGGGGGTGTGGCTACGGGACATCAGGTTCTGAGAGAAAGGATGTCACTGAGTCCTGTGTCCCGCAGCAGGAGCAGCAGCACGGTCAGCGGCACCCCTCTGGGCCTGGCGAAGCACGTGACACTGTCGCCACACGGCCCTGGCCCCCACCTGTCTACCTCACACCTGGCGCTCAGGTCCCAGGCGCAGCACCAGCACCACGCCGCAGCAATGTTCGCTGCCCCCGCAACACTGCCCCCGCCCCCGGCATTGCCTGCCAGCAGCCTGGTCATCCCAGGACACCCCGCCGGTAGGTATTACGCCCAGGGGTGCATGCTTAACCTTGATGGGGCCCTGGGACAAGACGGAAGAGGTGAAGATCTCAGGAGGTTCGTGGGCTGACCATTTCCCGGGGGTTGGGTCTTAGCGGACTCACAGGTCATGTGCAGGGAGCCCCGACCATGCCTTTGCTGCTCCCGACTTCCAGAAGACCCCGAGTGGGGCACAAGTGCCTACCTTTACCTCTGGCTGGAACTTTAACTAATTTTTTAATCTCTGGAGGATTTCCGAATGGAGTCAGCCAGCCATCCTGCAGGGGACAGGAACTCTGCCTGAGGGCAGGTATCCCAGCCCTGACCATGGGCCACATGGGACAGGGCTCACCAACTTCTCTCCTTGCCTCTAGATGCCAGCCTGTTGATCTCATTCAACCAGCCAATCATGTATTGCCAGCCTCATTCGGGGATTCTGATTGGTACTTGGTCACAGGCTCCTCTCTTACCTCCACCCCTGGGCCCGCACGTAGTGAGCGGCCACCACGGCTTGGCCTGCCGACCCCGGGAGTGCCAGGTGACTATCCGCCTCGCCCCACTGGGAGCCCGCGGCCGACGTGCCTCTCCGTCTCTCTCTCTTTTTCTCTTGTAGATCACGAACTGCTCAGGCAAGAGCTGAACACGCGGTTTCTGGTGCAGAACGCCGAGCGGCCTAGCGCCTCCCTGGGCCCGGGGGCTCTGCTGCGGGCCGAGTTCCACCAGCACACGCACCAGCACACGCACCAGCACACACACCAGCACACACACCAGCACCAACACACATTTGCTCCCTTCGCGGGGCTGCCCCCGACGCCGCTCATGCCGCCCACCGCACCCTCGCCGGTGCGTAGGCCTGAGTGCTGGCTGCTGGCGGGGCGGGCTGGGTGGGACAGGCAGCTGCACACACAGACACACACTCACTCTCACGCACATAGGCCCTGAGCAGGCAGTCCCGGTGTCTCCTGCCTGTGTATGTGTAGACCCCACTGCCATGCTGGGTCTTAGACCTGACACCAGGTCTGGAGCCTAGACGGGACTGGCTGCAAGGACCAGTCTGTTGCAGCTCTCTGTGTGTCCCGTAGTCCATTTCCACCTCGTAGAGTGCAGCCATTTCCTCTTTGTCAGCAGCCTGGGTTGTTTACAGCTTTCCCACCCTACCTCCGCAGCCCCGGGCTTCATGCCTCCTTCTCTACCTAGAGCCTCAGCTGGACACACACAAACTTCTCTGAACCAGGAGCCTGGGCCCCAGCGGGCCCGAGGCCAGTGCTCAAGGAGCCACCTGAGAGCATGCCAGCTGCGGGTGGATTCTGGGCCAATGGAGGGCACTAGGCCTATACTGGAAGTCTCACCCGTGCTTTCTTCCCTTGCAGTTTGACAAGTTCTCACCCAAGCTGGATAGCCCCTACTTCCGACATTCCAACGTGAGTCCCTGTGCGCAGGTCCAGCTCCTGTCTGCTTGGGGTGTGGGAAGCTGCAGGTTTTTTGGTGCTCCCTTCTGGATGCTGAGGGAGGGAGAAGCAGTGCTCAAGGGCCCTCCACCATGGGGCCCACAGCCCAGAACTCTGTCTCTCTCTTGCAGCTCTTCCCGCCCTTCCCTCCCACAGGCCCTGGGCTTCCCACCCTGCTTGCACACCCTGGCCCCTTTGGGTCCCTGCAGGGCGCTTTTCAGCCCAAGGTACAGCTGTTCCTGGCAGGGAGGTGACTGGCAGGTGGGTGGGTCTAGGGCATGGGGCAGGGCTACAGAGTAGCTCCAGTTTTTATTGCAACCTGGCCTTAGATTAATGAGCGACCCCTGCTGGTTGGGGGCCTGTTTGCAGTCAGCCTGCGCCTGAGCAGTGCTGGAGTTGCCCACTTGATACGGTATCCAAACCCATCATCTTACCCAGAAGGGAAGAGCTGGGAGCTGAGCAGAGAGGTTCCATGGCCTCTCCCTCCAAACAGGGAACGTGGGCCCCATCTCACTTAAGCTCACCTGTGTCCGTGCAGCAGCTCCCCAAGTCTCCAGGGTTGAGGACCAGGTTACGGCCTTCCCCTAAGTACTGTCTTATCCATGGTGTGTAGGTGCCACATTCTCACAGTGAGGCAGTCGCTATCCCCAGTGGTGTCATAAGCCAGTCTTTCTGCCTTGGCAAACCCTTTTGAATAAAGGAGAGGTGGTCCTATGATGAGACTGAGGTAACAGTGTCCAGGGTCCCACCAGCAGACCGAAGCACGGTCCATCCCAGAACTTGGGACTCCCAAGAGGCCTCCTGTGTCCTTCCTCCTCAGCATATGGGTTGCTCATGCTCTTTCTCCCTCTCCCCCTGCGCCTTCAGACTTCAAACTCAATCGAGATAACGGGCCGGGCCAGTGCGGTTCACACTTTCCTGCAGAAAGCCCCTGGGGTAGGTGTTGACATTCACCCATGTAGTTGGCAGCATACACTCAGGTGCTGTCTCTCCCAACCCTGAGCCTGTGCTCCCAAAGAGCCTGGACATGACCCAGCTCTCCTGTTCATCACAGGTGTCTGATCCATACCGGACAGCAGTCAGGGTGAGTGAGTGCATGTTGGGAAGAGGAGTTGGAAGCACACCCAGGGCTGTGGCTGGGAAGGACTCCTATTCTCTCCTGGGTGGCCTTGGGGTGGTCCTGATGGTAGGAATCTGGGGAAGATGAGGCCTGGGAAGAGGTGCTGGGCTCTCTGAGCACATCCCGGTCCTGCCACAGAAACCAGGGAAGTGGTGTGCGGTACACGTGCAGATCGCCTGGCAGATCTACCACCAGCAGCAGAAGATGAAGGTGAGGCCGGGCCAGGCGGGTGCACTGCTGGGGCCTCCCTGGTGGGGCCATTTGGGAGGACTCTAGGGTGTGTGATAAGAGGCTCTGGCCAGCTCCAAGGTTGCAATGAGGAGGACTCATGGAACTGCCGGGGAGGAACCTGGGTTGGGAAGACAATGCAAAGGCCAGGGATGAGGCCCACATGCATGTGCACAGGTGTCTGATGGGCAGATGATAGGTGGGGCTGGGAGTAGGAGAAGGTCTTTACAATCAGGACAGTAGTCTGCAATACAGATGTTACCCATGATGCACTGGACCTTTGTGTGCAGTTGTAAAAATCATTATCTCCTAAAAGACCTTAAAGAAGTCAACAGGAAGGGACTCGTGAGAGAGTGCTGTTTATATTCCAGTGCACATGCTTAGGTGGAGGTGGACAGGTGCTTGCAGTGTGGATTTTCAGGACAGGAGTGGTAAAATTTAGGGTGTGCCCACAGTGATCCCTGAGCAATCCCTGGTGATACCTTGGGGGATAAGGGCTTGGTTCTCACTCAGCTAAGATTAATTTGTGACCCTGGTTGGATTGGCAGCTATAGACATAATAAGGTCTACACACCTTGCACTTGTCCCCACCTAGCACAGAGCACTCCACATGGTGATGTGCAAACACCACCCTCACACACACTCAGTAACATACTTTAGAAAGTGGGAGAAACGTGAGCCCCCAAATGCTAGCCATAGCAAGGTGTGACAGGACAGGTCATACAGGCAAGGGTAGGACAGTGACCTTGTCCTTGTGGTCTTCAGAGTCACAGTCAGTGCAGTCTCTGGCCACAGAGCCCTCAAGGGATGGCCAACACAAAGGAGGAAAGGCACCTCAGGTCTATATAATTTTAATAGGGTCATGGTATGTGTGTGTGTGTGTGTGTGTGTGTGTGTGTGTGTGTGTGTGTGTGTGTGCATCTGCACATGTAATGCATGTGTGCCATGGCATGCATGTGACGGTCAGAGGACAACTTGTAGGAGTTGGATTTCTCTTTCTACCATGCGGGTCCTAAGGTTTGAACTCAGGTCCTCAGGCTTGGTGGCAGGAACCTTTACCTGCTAAGCCATCTTACTGCTATAGATTCCTGTTTGGAAAACAATCATATTTGAAACAACTTAGGTCTGTGGAAATGCTTTTCCAACTGAATTTTGTGACTCTAAATGAAGATATTTTTCTGTGAAATGATACATGCAAATATGCTATATAAAGAGGATACCCGATTGAAAGCTATGATATAAAAGTGGAGCATGTCATTGTGACTCATGTCATTGTGACTCCATGCATTGCATACTATACTACAGTAAGGTTTTGGTTTTTCTGTCCCAGATGAAACCCACTAAATCTGCCTTTCCTTCCCCTTACCTGGGGCTGCCAGAACATGGACAGTTCCTCAGGAGGCGCCTCCAGTGAAGTCCCTGCATAGTTCAGGCCACCAGTTGAGGCTTTACCTGGAGCAATGGCCAAGCCCCTGCACACAGCCCTGGCACACACTCTGTCCCCCTGCAGATGCAGCTGGACCCCCACAAGCTGGAGGTTGGCACAAAGCTGGACCTGTTCAGCCGGCCTCCTGCCCCAGGCATGTTCTCTGGGTTCCACTACCCACAGGACCTGGCCCGGCCCCTCTTCTCCAGCACAGGTGAGACCAAGGGTAGCTGGCATCAGGGGTCTGAGTGGGGTCAAAACATCCATCTTATCCTGTGTTGGGAGTAAGAAAACTCTCCAGGGCCCTTGCTCAGTGTTCTTTGTATCTTCTGCTGGTCCCAAGCCCAAGTCCCTAAACTTCCCAAAGCCAGCCCATGTACCCTGGCACCCTGGTGCTAGTTCATAGAGGCCCTAACCGGTGTGTATCACCTGGGCCTCTACCCCACATTACTGGATGCTTGGTGACCTGGTCCCTCCTCATCTTGGCATCCCTCATCATTGGGGCCTTATCTTCTCTAAGCTCAACACACTCAGGACAGTATCTTGTTTGTCTCCACATGCAGGGAGCTGTTCCCAACAGCCTGTGTCCCAGCCTTCCCTAAGTGCATGGCAGTGTAGAGTTCTGTGCTTTCAGCCCTGGGAGCTCTTTGCAACAAGACTCGATGCCCAGGGTTTATTGGGGACATCTGCCTGACATATATTCAAACCCCAGGTCTCCAGAAAAAAAAGAGACTCAGCATGATAAAGTCTGGACACAGTGTGTGCTGCATTTCAGTTATGGGCATAAAAGGAACTTCTCAAACTCAGAGTCCGAGCCCAGATATTGGTAGACAAGTTGAGGGCCAGCATCAATTTCAGGCCTCTCTGAGAATGTTATTTCAGCCTGTGTGTATGCACACGTGTGCCTTCTGAGTTCTGGGATTAAAGGCATGCGCCACCACCGCCCGGCTAAGTTCTCCATTTCTTAAACCTGCCTAGTGTCCACTAGACATTTGATATTTTTTTTACTGAGACTGAGTTGAAACTACAGGAAAGGAAATTTATTCCTTTCTGGTATTATCTTCTAACCCATCAACAGGGTATTTAAGAGTTATATGCCTGTAATCCTATCACTCGGGAGGCAGAGGCAGGTGGATCTCTGTGAGTTCGAGGCCAGCCTGGTCTACAGAGCTAGTCCAGGACAGGCTCCAAAGCTACAGAGAAACCCTGTCTCGAAAAACAAAAAAAAAAATAAAAATAAAATAAGAGTTATAGAAGCATTCATGGGTGTTTTGTTTCTTAATCATTACTCATTTTAAAATTCCATTTAGCTAGAAAATAGAAATTGGGGCTGGAGAGATGGCTCAGAGGTTAAGAGCACTGACTGTTCTTCCAGAGGTCCTGAGTTCAATTCCCAGCAACCACATGGTGGCTCACAACCATCGGTAATGAGATCTGGTGCCCTCTTCTGGCCTGCAGGAATACATGCAGGCAGAATACTGTATAAAAAATAAATAAATAAATCTTTAAAAAAAAAAATAGAAATTGTACCCAAAACTATGGACCCGAGACTACCTGCCTCCCTTGGGTTAAGCCAGGATCATTTTAAACCTTGGGGTAGCTACCTTGGGGATCAGTCCCATTGTGGCTCACTTACTTGGGCCTTCCCTCTCCATTTTTATCCACATCTTGGCTTCTTTCTCTGGGGAGCTCTGCTACAGTCAGTACTACTGCCCCTGACCACCTTGCGGCCCCAGATCTGGAGAGCCGACTAAATTCCAACCTCATGATATAACCATACACCTGTAGAGTGATGTAGAAGTGAGAGGATGGGAGATGGAGGCTCCCAAAGTAAACTGGCTCCACCTGTGACCCACCACTAGCAGCAGGCGGTCCCAGGTCTGGGGGCTCTTGTCAACCTGGCTACCCTCCATCTAGGTGCCGCTCATCCAACCACCAACCCGTTTGGACCCTCAGCTCATCATGGCAGCTTCCTGCCCACTGGTCATCTGACAGGTACGTGACCGAGAAGCCTAGATGCATCTTCCACAGACCTCAAGGAGGGATGTGAATGGGTGGGAAGGAGGTCTCACGACCTCTCAGATCAATATGGGTGGCACCTGCCCAGACTAAGAAGCTCCTCCTGGGCCACCCTTTCAGTCTGGGGCAGGGTGGAAGCCTTACAGATTCCTGACCCCTTGTTGCTTTCCCCTCACCCCCTGCAGACCCCTTCAGCAGATCCAGCACCTTTGGAGGCCTGGGGAGCCTGGGCAGCCACGCTTTTGGAGGTCTGGGCAGCCACGCACTGAGTGAGTGACCGGCCACATCCATTCCACTGCCCCTTACCCTCCTGTCTTGCACACTGACCTCCCTCTAGGTTAAGGCTTCTCACAGCCTGTTAGGGTTGGGCAATGTGCAGTGTTGAGGGGCATCTTGTCCAGCTCACACTCCTGGCCCTCTGTCCTCATTTCCCACTTCAGCACCAGGGAGTAGCATCTTTGCCCCCAAGGAGGGCACAGCTTTGCTTGGCCTGCCCAGCCCCCATGACGCCTGGAACCGGCTGCACCGGGCACCACCTTCCTTTCCTACCCCGCCCCCATGGCCCAAGCCAATGGATACAGAGCGCTTCTCAGCCCTGACCAACCACGACCGAGAGCCTGACAAGGGCCAGGAAGAGCATGAGCGGTGAGTTCATCTGGCCCTGAGACTCTCTACCTGGTTTGGTTTCTTACCTGTCTAGTCTGTTAGATCGGGATTGATCAAAGAAATGACATGAAAATAAAGGAGACTGACTTCTATAGAAGCAGATTGTCCATTGGAGTGGAGACTGCACACAGGCAGAAAAGGGAACTTTTGGGGTAGAAGATTCCATCTGCAGATAGATTCTCTTTCATTCTTAAAGTTGTAAATACCAACAGAGGTTGATATGAGGACCTTGTCAGGAGCTCCCAGCTCTATACTGCCTGCGGATGTTCTCAGCTTACCTGTCCAGAGTTTCTCAGCTCACCCGAGGCTTTTAGGTCCATTTACCCTTCACTCCAGACCCCAAGAACAAATACGGGGTGGGGTGGGGTAGAGGGGTGGACAACATATCCTCTTTAATTTTGGCAGCCAAAGAAACGAGTTGGTCCTGAAGGATATTAAGCTGATCTGAAATTTCTTTAAGGTTTTATGAGAGTTGGCCAGACAGAAGTTAATGCAGTCCAGCTATTGTTCTGAGTTCTAAAAGAAAAAATGCCCAGAATGGCAAGAAGGATGAGTTGGATGATCCATCAGTCCCTTTTTAGAAATCATCTGACTGCTGTTAGGGGTTTGGTACACAGACCACCTAACTGCCTTATAGCTGGCAAAGGGGGCCTGTAAAAGACAGCAGCAAAGAGTGCCTCCGAGAAGGGTCAGTCTAAGGAGCTACATAAAACTCAGCAGGTGGCAAAGGTCCAGAACATAAGACAGATGTTTGGTGACAGCATGCATCCTTGGACTGTGGTATATGAGTGAGGTAGCATTTGTAACAAAAAAGTGAGGCTGCTAGTACTATTTAGTTCTTACTGAGAGTATAGTTAAATAGTTGAGCAGTTTTGCCCTTATTAGAAGAAGTGAACAGGCAAGAAAACCATCTCAAGGACCTTTGGCGGGCTTTATCAGAGGCGTTAGCAAGATCAATGGTTTTTGTCACTAGTCAATTACAGGATGTAAGGCCACTGGTTTGATGGGAAACTTCACACATTTGTCATTGGCCAGCATAATTTCAGAATCAGCCATCAGATCTCCTTTTTTACAACCTTGTGGGAAACATTAAGAGACAAAGTTAGCCAGGCGGTGATGATGCATGCCTCCTCCCAGCACTCAGGAGGCAGAGGCAGGCAGATCTGTGTGAGTTTGAGGCCAGCCAGGTCTACAAAGAGTTCCAGGACAGCTGGAGCTGTTACACAGAGAAACCCTGTCCTGAAAGACAAAAACAAAACAAACAAACAACAGAAAGAGAGAGAGAAAGTTAATGAGGAAAGTTTTTTAATGTAGTTTTGTTTGGTAGGGTGAAATATAATTGTACAACTGTCTGAACCATGCACCAGAGCCCTGTAGCAGGATAACTGTGACCAGCTGTTTATTGCATCAGACTCCTACATAAAGAACAAGAGAAGTCAGTCAAAGTCAGCATTTAACTGACAATTTAAAAGAGATGTTGAATCTTCCTGGGTCCTTTTTTTCTAGGATTGTCTGCCAATGTCCCTAGGACACCACTTGAGCATCCTGAATAATTTTCCAAGCCTGTAAATTTGATGACAGAGTACCTGGTAGCCTCCTTAACTCAGGGTGGGTAGGGTCCAGAAAGACACGTCACAGCTGTGAGAAGAGATAGCGTTCCATAGTTGGTAAAGACAAACTTTAGGTTTGACGTCAGTATTTAAGGTGATAGGCCTGTTTGCTCAGCTGTAGATAGACACTGCTGTGCTGAAGGACGCCAAGGGAGGTCTTATCCTATCAGAAAGAGAACTGTTAGTGAGAAATAGTATCCAAATAACATTTCATGTGTTTAAGTGTAATCGCTGAGGACTGCAATCCCTTAAACTGTTAAACACACTGATCATTTTAATTCTGGCTACACTTTCCTGCTGGATGTTTAACACCATGTCAGTAGCCAAAATTAATTTTTTAAAAAATTGAATTTAATTATTTTTTTTAATGTATGAGTGCTCTGTCTGCATATATGCCTGAATGCCAGAAGAGGGCATCAGGTCCCATTATAGATGGTTGTGAGCCACCATGTGGTTGCTGGGAATTGAACTCGGGACCTCTGGAAGAGCAGCCAGTGTCCTTAACTGATGAGCAATCTCTCCAGCCCCTAATCTTTGTTTTTGTACTGTCAGGGCTAATTGAGGATCCTGTCCTAAGGGGCCGTCTGGGTGCAGAAGGAACCTCCTGGCTCCTCTAGTCTCTAGTCCATCTACGTCAAAGGCCTTTCCTGACCATTGTTTACTTGGAAGTAAGGAGGAAAGTTTTCCTCTGTGTTGACCTTCCTCTTTGTAGACTGGACACTGGTTAGAATATACCAGATGGGGTCTCCATGGTTTCTCTGAACAAGAAAGCAGGTGACTTCCTATGGTTACAGAACATTTCAAGGGATGTTCCACAGTACCCCAGGACCTAGTTATCCTTGAAAGGCAAGGGGGAGAATATTCTCCGTTTTAGTCCCTCTGGCTATATTAATATGTGCCTCCAAATACTTTTTTTTTGTTTTGTTTTTTTTTGGTTTTTCAGGACAGGATTTCTTTGTGTAGTAGTCCTGGCATCTTGGAACTGGCCTTGTAGACCAGGCTGGCCTTCAACTCACAGAGATCTGCCTGCCTCTTCCTCTTGAGTGCTAGGATTACAGGCGTGCACCACCACCACCCAGCCCAAATATAGTTATTGAATACCCAGATCACATATATCAATCTGGTACTTTTAACTACTATGAAATATTTTTAAAAGTCTGACATTTTCAATAAACTTTGATTAGACATACATTTTAATTAGTCCTTGTAATTGTTGATCTTTAACCTTAGAAATGTTAATATCATATATTTTATCTATAAATCTCATCCTTTGTATACCCTAAATACCACACTGAGAACTTCATAACTTTCAAAAACTTTCTAGTTTTCTTTTCCATTCTGGAGACATCCAGCCATCTTAGCTTTTATATATATAATAATTAAAACACTTTCATCTTTATATCCTTTTAATACCATGAGACATAATGGCATTAACAAATGAATTTCCTATGTGTTATGAGATTTCCCCCCCTTCCCTCCTTTAGAGGGAAACTAAGCAATGTCTATCTCTTCCTTATAAGTTCCTAATGACAAACTAAAGTTCAATTTCATTAACGTTCACCCTGAAGAAACCAGTGAGTTTTTTGAGGTTACTTACAGAGAATTGGTAAGGGCTTGCTGATGCGTGACTCAGAAGCAGTCACTGAAAAGTCTTTACTCGGTATGTGTGAGGGCTCTTTTTACAGGCACATAGATGGATCCTCTGCCCTTTGTGTACATAAAATTGGCTGGGATAGTGTCTTAGTTACTGTTTTATTGCTGTGATGAAACACCGTGACCAATGCAACTTATAAAAGAAAGGATTTAATTGGGGCTTGCTTAAAGTTTCAGAGGATTAGTCCATTATCATCATGGCAGGGAGCATGGCCGCAGGTAGGCCTGGTGCTGGAGCAGTAGCTGAGAACTGCATCTGATTAGCAAGTAGCAGGAAGTGAGAGAGAGTCCAAGACTGGGCCTGGTGAGGGCTTTGAAGCCCCCAAACACCCTCCCAGTGACATACCTCCTCCAACAAGGCCATACCTCCTAGACCTTCCCAGACAGTTCTACCAACTGGGAATCAAGCATTTGAATATATTTGGATATATGGGGGCCATTCTCATTTCAACCACCACACATGGCCTGTTTATCTCCTCTTTTTGTGAAGGAGTATTGACATTTAAGAAGTCCCACTATGGGCCAGGCCGTGGTGGCGCACACCTTTACTCCCAGCACTTGGGAGGCAGAGCCAGGCGGATCTCTGTGAGTTCGAGGCCAGCCTGGTCTACAAGCAAGATCCAGGATAGACACCAAAACAACACAGAGAAACCCTGTCTTGGAAAACCAAAAAAAAAAAAAAGAATAGAAAAAGAAGTCTCACTATGATTATTTTAGGTCAGCAGGGCAAAAGGGATGAAGACGGCAGTGATTTAACATAGAAGATAGGTCAGAAACCCTATATTCTAAGAAATAGATACTAGGGGTTTTTTGTTGTTGTTTGTTTTTCAAGACAGCGTTTCTCTGTGTAGCCCAGGCTGTCCTGGAACTCACTCTATAGACCAGGCTAGCCTCAAACTCAGATATCTACCTGTCTCTGCCTCCTGAGTGATGGGATTAAAGACGTGGGCTACCACTGCCCGGCCGTTTGTTTTTAAAAAGGTAGTAGTAGTCAAAAGTATACTTTAAATGTTTTCATTTCTATATACATTCATTCATATACAAAATGTATTCAAAAGCATAGATATGAGTTACTCTTATGTAAAGGGAGGGCAATTGTCTAATAGGAAGATACATCCTGAAGTAAGAGTAATCATCTCTTGAAACATTAAATTGTTAAATTATTTTCAATTATGTGTATGGGTTTGTCTGTGGGTAGGTATGCACATGTGAGTGTAGGTGCCCTTAGAGGGCTGAGGTGTCAGATACCTCTGGAACTGGAGTTGTGGGCCACCTGATATGGATGCTAGGAATCGAACTCTGGTCCTCTTAAAGAATAGTATGTGCTCTTAATCTCTGAGCCACCTCTCCAGCAAGGTGTTATTTATCTCTTAGTTATTTATATCCTCAATAGGGCCATGTTATAGAACCAGAATTAAGATAAGGATTAAGGAGATAATATCTTGACTATATCTTTTTTTTTTTTTTTTTTTGGTTTTTGGTTTTTTGAGACAGGGTTTCTCTGTGTAGCTTTGCCCCTTTCCTGGGACTCACTCTGTAGCCCAGGCTGGCCTCGAACTCACAGAGATCCGCCTGGCTCTGCCTCCCGAGTGCTGGAATTAAAGGCGTGCGCCACCACCGCCCCGCTCTTGACTATATCTTATCCTTAAAAGCAGATTTTAAATTTAAAAATTCATGTTAATTGCCCAAAGAAAGACTCAGGGTCATTAGGTATCTCTATTTGTTTTACCTATGTGATCACATTGATTAAATATATTTTTGTCTTTTATCGTTATTTTTTTTTTTTTCTTTTTTTGATTTTTCGAGACAGGGTTTCTCTGTGTAGTTTTGGTGCCTGTCCTGATCTCACTCTGTAGACCAGGCTGGCCTCGAACTCACAGAGATCCACCTGCCTCTGCCTCCCAAGTGCTGGGATTAAAGGCTTGCGCCACCACTGCCCAGCCATTATTTTGTTTCTTAACATTTCAGTCTTATTATGAACAAAATGAAGTTGGGTCAAGTTTGACAACTTTAGTTTACATGAGTGCTTACATATAAGTCAGTTTGTACTAAGTACATGATATAAAAAACAAATAATAATCATGTAGACAGAGAGTCTATGGATTCATAATCACACATAAGTGTAGCTGAGGTTTTCCTGTGTCCTGGGCTGCCGGCAGTCAGGGCAAATCTCTCCCACTAGCGTCCCCCAAGTAAACACACAGAGACTTATATTACTTATAAAACTGTATGGCCATGGCAGGCTGTTTGCTATCTGTTCTTATATCTTAAATTAACCCATTTCTGTAAATCTATACCTTGCCACATGGCTCGTGACTTACCGGTATCTTACATCATGCTTCTCCTCGTGGTGGCTGGCAGCGTCTTCTGACTCAGCCTTCTTCTCCCCAACATTCTCCTCTTTCTTGTCCCACCTACACTATACTTCCTGCCTGGCTACTGGCCAATCAGTGTTTTATTTATCAATCAATCATAGTAACATATATTCACAGCATACAGGACATCCCACAACACATAAGATATATTTTAATAAATCCAAATTTTTGAATCTTATTGTTCATTGGGATTGTTTTTTATAATCCTTTTTGTGAAAGGGAAACTTAGCATAGAGATCTCGAGTAAACGTATTGTTGGTTCAGGCAGAAACAAAAGCAGATACTTGTGGAACAAAAGAGTATTGGAGGGGGAGAAGAAACATGTTCTCTCAGAGGAAAACAGGCCTGGACATACCAGGCAGAAATAGCAGGCATTGAGACCCAGCAGAGCCTGCCATAGGCCATGGGTCTCTGTTGGGATCTGTGCTTTAACAATGTTTAGCTCTGGGTCTCCATGAATCTCAAAAGTGTTAGCTACCTTTGTTAGTATGCCAGTGTTGGAGGAACATAGCTGGGAAAATGCTCAGGCTCTTAGAAGCCAGTAAATGTATCGTGTAAAGACCATGTCTTAGTCACTGTTCTATTGCTGTGAAGAGACACCATGACCATGGCAACTCTTAGAAAGCATTTAATGGGGGCTTGCTTACAGTTTCAGAGGGTCAGTCCATTATCATCATGGCAGCAAGCATGGTACTAGAACAGTAGCTGAGAGCTACATCCTGATCTGCAAGTGGAAGGTGGGAGGGACTAGATTTTGAAACCTCAAAGCTCACCCCCAACTGACAGACTTCCTCCAACAAGGCCACACCTGTGAGCCTTGGGTTTTTACTCAAACGCCATATTGTACTCCCTGGCCCCCACAGGCTTGTAGCCGTATCATAATGAAAAAAATGCTTTCAGTCCAACTCCAAAAGTCTCCATAGTCTATAACAACTCAACCCTGTTTAAAAGTCCAAAGTCTCTTCTGAGACTTAAGGCAATCCCTTAACTATAACACCTTGTAAAATCAAAATAACAAAAGCAGATCACATACTTCTAACATACAATGGCAGAGAAAATACATTACCACTCCAGAAGGAAGGGAGGGAGCATAGTAAGGAAATATGGCACCAAAGCAAGACCAAAAGCCAGTAGGACAAACTCTAGATTCTGCATCTCCATGTCTGATGTCAAAGCTCTTCAGATCTCCAGCTCCTTCCAGCTTTGTTCACTACAACACACTTGTCTCTCTTGGGCTGGTTCCATACCCAGTCTGCAGCTCTCCTTGTCAGGTATCCCACAACTGGCATCTCTAACATCTTAAGGTCTCCAATGCAATTCAGGCATCACCTTCATAGCTTCATCCAATGGCCTCTCTGGGTCTGCAGGCAGGGACACCCCTGACATGTGCCTAGCCTCAGCAGCTTAGCCATGGAGGGAGATTCTACAACCCCTTCTTGTATCCTTGACTCTAAAGCCAGAACCACGACGTGGCCAAAACTGCCAGGTTCTGCTGTTGGCTTGAGCTGGAACATGGCTCCCTTGTTCAGTTACATCTGCATTAGATTTCTGTTTTTAGTGGTTTCCCTCACTGCTTAAGGGTTCCTTTAATTCCTTTTCACAAATTGGAAACTTAGCTGGGTGGGTCTTTCTGTGAGATCACAGCTGCCTTTATTTCACTTAGCATCAGGTTTTTCTTTAAACTTGTTATCTCCTTGAGCCCTGGACTTAGCTCTGTTACACTTCCTATTTGCTCCTTTTCTCGTCAAACTGTAGATTTCTGTATTTCTCTTTGTCCAGCTTGCATAAAATCTGCACAAGAGTGACAACTAATAACCACATGACAGTTAATACTAGGCTGTCTTGAAATCTCCTCTGCCAGCACCATTAATTAAAAACTCTTCAATTTAGCCTCAGGCAAATTTTTAGAACAGGGGCAAAAAGCAGCCTCATCTTTGCCAAAATATCACAGAATGGTCTCTAGGCCACTTGTGAATATTCTTCCCTTCTGAAATTTCCTGAACTGAGCCATCACAGTTCATATCACCCTCAGCACCATTGTCCATGCTCCTACCAGGATGGCCCAGTAAGTCCCGCTTAGAGCATTCAATCACTTTTCTAATCTAAAATCCCAAAGTCTTTCATATTCCTCCAACAAACAGCATGGTCGGGCCTGTCACAGCAATACCCATTCCTTGTACCAACTTCTGTCTTAGTCACTGTTCTATTGATATGAAGAGACACCATGACCACAATTCTTATACAAGAAAGCATTTAATTGAGGGCTTGTTTACAGTTTCAGAGGATTAGCCCATTATCATCATGGTACAGAGCATGGCACTGGAGCAGTAGCTGAGGGCTACATCCTGATCCGAAAGTACAGAGAAGAGAGTGAGAGCCTGGGCCTGGCATGGGATTTTGAAACCTCAAAGCCCACCCTAATGACAATTTCTCCAACAAAGTCACACCTATATGAGCAAATGGGGGTCATTCTTATTCAGATCACCACATTGTCAAAATAAAGACAACATTAAAATGTATATATATATATATATGTATGTATGTATGTATGTATGTATACACACACATATCTATATATAGATGTATATGCCTCCTTAGACATCTGATGTTACTGGATTGTTTTGTTTGTTTGTTTGAGTTTTCCAAGACAGGGTTTCTCTGTGTAGCCTTGGCTGTCCTGGAACTCGCTCTGTAGACCAGACTGGCTTTGAACTCAGAGATCCACCTGCCTCTGCCTCCCAATGCTGGCTGGCATTAAGGGAGTGGGCCACCATCACCCAGCCCAAAGAATTAATTAAAGCAAGCTTTTTTTATTCATCTACACAGGCTATCTCCCCGCTAAGGCGGGTTTTAGAGGTCAGCACTGGACATGGGCAAGATAAGGATTTTTATAGCTCAGAGGAAGGGGGTTTCCAAATGAGGGATTTGGTAGGCAGAGGCAGGGTTACAGGAGCAGAACATAACAAGGTGGTCATTAATAACCTTTTGAAACAAAGACATGGTTGCTGTTTCCTGGAGCAGGCAGTACAGAACCATTTGTAGTTAGGTTAGAGATTAGGCATAGCCCAATCTTTGAGAAACAGATTTGATCATAAACAGGAAGGAACCTAGTTTTTCTTAATTTATTTTTTATTGTATCTCCCTTTGATATTTTGTTTGTTTTTACATCCTGACTGAAGTTTCCCCTCCCAGTCCCTCTCTTCTACCTCCCCGCCTCCATCCATTCCTTCTCCATTTCTCTTCAGAAAAGGGCAGACCTTCCATGAATATCAACCAGCCATGGTATATCAAGTTGCAGTGAGACTAGGCACCTCCTCTTCTGTTAAGGCTGGACGAGGCAATCCGGTAGGGGAAAGGGTCCCAAAAGCAGACAGGTAAGAGTCAGAGACAGCCCCTGCTCCCACTGTTAGGAGTCCCACAAGAAGACCAAGCTACACAACTGTACCATATATGCAGAGAGCCTATGCCAGTCCCATGCGGGCTCCCTGGCTGTCAGTTCATTCTCTGTGAACCCCTAGGAACCCAGTTTAGTTGATTCTGTGGGTTTTCTTGTGATGTCCTTGACCCCTCTGGCTCCTACAATCCTTCCTCCTCCTCCTTCCACAGAATTCTCCAAGCTCTGCCTAATACTTGGTTGTGGGTCTTTGCATCTGTTTCCATCTGTTGCTGGGTGAAGCCTCTCGGATGACCATTGGGCTAGGCAACAATCTATGAGTATAGCAGAATATCATTAGGGATCATTTCATTGACTTTTTTTTTTTTTTTTTTTTTTTTTTTTTGGTTTTTCGAGACAGGGTTTCTCTGTGTAGTTTTGCGCCTTTCCTGGAACTCACTTGGTAGTCCAGGCTGGCCTCGAACTCACAGAGATCCGCCTGTCTCTGCCTCCCGAGTGCTGGGATTGAAGGCGTGCGCCACCACCGCCCGGCTGACTTTTTTTTTTTAAAGATGGCTTTCAAGCCCAAGATGGAAGCAGGCTGGTTCATCAATTACCTCTATAATTTAACATAAAAGGGCTGCAGTGATCCCCAGAGGACTTAGAAGTACCAGGGAGTTTTATGGATGCTTCTATTTTTGTTGATGCCATGTGATTACATTAACCAAGATGGCAACAAGGTCACATGACATTTGCCTACTTTATGATATCATTAGCAAAGATGGTGGCCAACTCACACAGTTGCTTCCATCTTAATGAGGTCACCAGCTGGATGGCGGCAAACCACATGATTCCTTTCTGTTCAAGGTGAGCCCATCCCCCACCAGAGCACAAGTCCCAGTGGGATCCACCATCTCTCAGTTCGTGTGTATTGTTACACCCTTTTCTTTAAGAAGACACTTTAGTTAATGTGGATGGATACAGGAGGAGATGGTACCTGTGGCATAAGAGCCTAAAATAGCAAAATGAACAGGAAAGAATGTCATAGTCTTGGCTTGAGGAAGCAGGGTCCATAGGTAGCTGATAGAGTAGCAGGTGTAGTAGATGGATCACAGCATTTCTCCCTCAGAGTTGCAGAATAGACAGGAGAAGGAAAAAGAGATAAAGATGCTTGTTGTTGTTTTTTTTTAAATGTTTATCTCCAGGTGAAGAGTAACTTCTGAATCTCCCTAAGGAATGTTACCAGCCCAATTTCAGGATGGGGGGTGGGCAGGGTACCAGCAATTCCTGTTTGGCACCAAAGCAGATAAGATTCTGTTGTGGCACAACTGGGATAATTTAAAACCTTCAACAATCCTTTGGACCAGAACTGAACCGGGCAGGATTTATGGGGTCCCTTGGGGGGAAGAGGTCCCAGATCTTAATTGGACCTTTTGTGTCAAAGAAAAGAGATCTGTGTTTCACAGATCATCCCTGTGACACAGAGGCAGAATGGGAGAAAAGTTTGATAGGGAGGGGCCTCATCAGTCAGATTAGCGTCTGAGAAAGAGTTTCGGGAATTAGGTGTGATGGGCTACGAATGCTTTTAATCCCAGCACTCAGGAGGTAGAGGCAGGCAGATCTCTGAGATCTGAGGACAGCCTGGTCTACAGAGAGAGTTCCAGGCCAGCCAGGGCTACACACAGAGAAACCTGATATGCAGGAATGGAGGGAGGCAAGAGACTTGCAGAACTGTTGCCCCTCCATCTTACGAAGTTTTCTGAGTCGGGGAGACTTTGAAAGCCAAAAGTAGTATCCAATTTGTGTTGGGTCCAGACCTCAGTCAACAGGCTTACTAATGTCTAAAGGTTTAAGGCAAGCCAAAAGTGCCTAGAATGGATATTGTATACCCTACTTTAGGCCAGGTAAGTTGAAGCTTGTTTCTGGTTATAAGTGGTCACCTACAACCAGAGAGGGACTGGAAACAATTGACCCCAATGACAGTGACCTGGCAGGCAAAGCCAGAGGCAGGAAGCTGGAGGACCTCTGAGATGTCAGTTGAGGGCGCTTGTAAACTCAACCTGGATTTTACCTTAATGTGTGGATGTTGGATGCCCTGGTGTGGGGAATGGCAAAAGGCCTTTGCTCTAGAGGTCGGTAGATGGCGAGAGGGGGTGGGCAGATCAGGAAGAGTCAAACTGAGTTTATATGGCACACCACTAAAACCTCAGAACGTGGCTTGCACTGCATATGAAGACAAAGGCCACAAAGACCCAAGGTTTCAGGTAGTATGCCAGGTAAGCAGCCCTGGGTGAGACTGGTGTCAGAGAAGGTAGGGAGATGGCTAAGGGGCAGGAGGAAAGGTTACTCAGAGGAAGGGGTGTAGGACCCCCAAGCCCCCTGGGTTTCGGCACCAAATGTTAGCTCTAGATTGAGCAAGGCAACATAAAAGTGAGGAGACTGACTTCTACAGAAGCAGATGCCTTCAGTCAGAACATGGAGAGCAGCACTCTCTGTGGGAGTGGAGACTGGGTGCCCAGGCTCAGGAGCTTGGGGGTTTATAAGGTAGAAAACGGAGCTTTTAGGGTGGAAGGTCCCAGTGCAGGTTGTTTCTATCAGACACTTCCTGGATCAACATGCCAGCCTTCCTGTCTGGAGTTTCTCAGTTTTTAGGTCCTTAACCCCTCAGGTCTACATTGTTCCTGACTCTGCCCGCCCCTTCTCCTCCCACTTTTTCCATATACACCCACACCCACCCAGTCCTTACTCCACCCCACCCTATTCCTTGCACCAGCCCTTCCCTTCACCTGTCCTAATGCCTCCAATGTTGGCATTGTGCAGAGCTGTGGTTCCTGGGTAAGTCAGTACCCCACAATTTCTTAACCAGACTCCAGGGTACTGACCTGGCAGAGGAACCATGGCTAGACTCCCCTGAGGGCTCTGAGGGAGCTGTGTGTAAAGACCTACTTTACAAAAATAAAGACCTCCCTGGCTTAAATACTAGCAGAGAGGAAAGGCCTCCAGGTGGAGGCAAACTGAGAGCTTCAGGGTTCCTTTCTCCATAGATGTCCCCAATACAAGGCTCTTGTTGATAGGGGTGCACTTCGGCTGTGCGTTATATCTGGGAAAGGTATAGGCTACTAAAATCAATATAATGGGTGTTTTTAACAGGCATCCCTGGGTCAAAACCTGCTTGGTTGATGCTCCTAGGAGTTGCCCGAGGCAGTATGTCCCAAAGCCCAATAAACCCTAAGCAGTGTACCTTTTGGGTGTCTACTTCTTCTGCATTAAGGATGGGGATATTTCATGGGAATAACAAGTGAACTTTCTTTTCTTTTTCTTTTTCTTTTCTTTTTTTTTGAGATGGGGAGACTTGTAGACATAGTGAGTTCCAGCTCCCTATACAATCTCCCCATGTGATCCTCGAACTCACAGAAATCCTTCTGCCTCTGCCTCCCTAGTGCTAGGACTAAAGTCCACACCCAGTGACGTCTGGGAGACTGCTGATCTGAAGTCAGGTCAAAGTCAGGTACTGGGAGTCCTGGGAGTCTGTGGGGTGAGGGCTACCCCACAGACTGCTTTCCGTAGTAGCAGAAGTCGGTTGGAAAGAAGAGCTTACATGGGAGTAAAGGTGCCAAGCAGATGTGTGGGTCAGAGTACCCAGAACTTAGGGTGGCCTCAGGCCTATACATGTGCTGCAGCCCACTGTCAGCACTGAGGACGTAACTGAAGGTGGGGCGGAAGATCAGGGGCCTCTCCATGGGAGGTAAAGCCTACTCTGATCCATGCAGTTCCTGCAGCAGGCACAGTCCTCCTTAGGGTGCTCTCTGAGGTCAGGCTCTGGGGCTCAGGGTCCTTTGCCTGGTGAGAGCAGAGCTGGCCAGTGTGACAGACTAAACTCGGTGAGAACAGCCCGGGGCCTGCCCCAGACTTCTATACTAGGAGCAAATGTGGGAGAAGAGCCTGCTGTAGGCACAGCTGGGGACCGTACCAGAAAAACTGGTGTAGAGGAGTGTTTTCAGGACCCTCAAATGACCAGAAAGCAACTGCACACCCCTAAGCCTGAGAATGCTTACTTTTGAGCAGGGAATTCCAGGATTGGGGTAGCCATGTTGCCTTGCCTCCCCTAGCCCCCACCCCAGGGAAGAGATGTCAGAGCTTCCTATTATCAACAGTGTGTTCACAGCTGGGGTACTTGTAACACTGGACAAGCCCTGGAGCCCAGGATGCAGAGGCTCCACACAGCAGGAACCTGACAAACAGCTTTCTAGGAGCTATAGCTGCTCTAGGTGATGGCTCTATCCTGTCGTCCCCAGGGACCTCCTGGAGAAGACACGCCTGCTGAGCCATGGCTCGCCTGCAGCACCAGTGGGCCACCCCATCAGCAGCCTCCTGCAGCGGGGCCCTGGTGAGCTGGGCCGCCCTGGGATCCTCACAGACCGCGAGGCTGAGCCTCGGGTCAAGGAGAGCCACTCACCTGGCAAAGAGGATGGCGCCAAACTGGCTGCACGACCTCCATCGCCCTACTGCAAGGCAGCCCTGGGTGACTGCCTGCGCCTGGCAGGCCTGTTGGGTCGGGAGTCCGGGAAGCAGACGCCTGAGCGGCCCCAGGGCGACGTGAAGGTAAAGGAGGAGCGCAGGGAAGACCAAACACCAGAGCTCACGGGCGTCAGCGTGCACTCCACAGCCACACATCTGGGCCTGGGCACGCCGGGCTTCGTGTGGGACCCGCCGCGCGACACCTACCGGGGCCTAGAACTTCCGCGCCGCACCTTTCCCGCCCCGCCGTCCGCTGTGGGCTCCGCTCCCTTTGAGCTCTCTGAGCGCGCCTACCGCGACCGCGAGCCTCACGACTACAGCCCCGACCGCCTGCGGGACGTGCGCCGGGAGGAGCTGGAGCGCGCACGCGCCCCCGACCCAGACGCCTCGCTCCTGCCTGCGATGCACTACCCGCGCCTGACTCCTGGCGCGCTGCACGGCGTACTCCTGGCCCGGACCCCGCCGGCTGCCGCCGCACTCGGTGCGCCTCCTCCCCTGGTGGCTGCAGGCGGGGTGTCCACGCCACCCGCGCGCCCCAGGACGACGCCGCTGGCGCTCGGGCCTGGCGAGGCGCGCGACTACTCTCCCGCGGCGTGCAACCCACCTGAAGTGGAGGCGCGGTAGTTCCAGCGGAGTGGACTGGCTCACTTAAATTCCTGGGACCTGAGCACAGTTCCCCGAGTCCAGGAGCAGCGCAGCTCGCTCCACGCTGCGGCTTGCTTGTGTAGTCGAGGACCTTACGCTTTTCTGGGGGTGACTTCATTTTCCGAGCTTGCGATTAGGTCACTGGGAAAAATTTAGCTTTGTACCTCCCCACCTCTCCCCCAGGTGACAAGCATTTTTAATGGTTTTGTATTTTTCTTAATTTTGTGCTCTAACGACATTTTAAAGAACCAAAAAAAAAAGAATTTTTAGTTGGGATTTACAGTTTCACTTCTCAGATCCCATTTGAGCCCCAGAGTTTGTCTTATTTATGGAAAGAAACGGTCTTTCTGTCCAGCGCACTGTGAGGCTCCGCACTCAGGCCCGGCTCTGGCCTTCCCTTGGTACTTGGAACCGAAGTTACAGATATATATTAACATAATAATTAATAATAATGTACAAAACTTTGGGTTTTCTGCCTTATTCTATTATGCATAGGTGTAAGAAGATTTCTTTGGTTTGTTTTTTAGAAAAAAATGTAAATATTCTGTTGATATAATTATAAAACTTATTAAATTCTTAACCTGGACAGTCTATAACAAGTTTCTAGAAACCCCTCTGGTTATTTGTGTACGTGGTCACAAAAACCCACTCGGGCTGTCAGTTGTGAACTCTCTCAGCAGAGTAACTGCCGCGACTACCCTTCAACTATGCAAGCCTCAGAGGCAAGACAGGATGTGTAGGGGAGACAGCGTCTGAGCTTCCTGTAGGGTGGTTGGACCTCCCAGAGAGCCACACTTCTGGGCATCTGCTTAGACTGAAGCAGACTTCAGGAATTTCTCTAGTTATGAGGACAGACCTGCGCCCATGTGCTAACCTTAGTGCAGTGTTCTTTGGATCTGTGTAAGCCAGACAGAATCTTAGAAGTTGGTTCCGAGAAAAAGATTGGTTTTCTTCCTCCTGTACCCCAGCATCTGTCTGAGGGCTGCCCTCCCTCCCGGTCCCCACTCCCACCACTAGGCCTGTAGTAGCTCCTTTGGCTTTGGTTTTGCATTCAGACCCTCTCAAGCTTTTTCCATGTGTTGTCAGCTGTCCTTTTTGGTTTCCTGACCACCACTTTTGTGCTGAATCAACATACAGCAGCCCTGTCTGCTTTGTTCGGTCCCTTCCTGCTGGCCTTGTGTTTCCACCGTGGACTCTGGTTATTTAAACAGTCTGTTTTCATGTCAATCAACAGTGATAAATACAGCCTTGATTTGGATGAAGTGTGGTCCAGTGTCTTGTGTGGCTCTGAGGCAGGTATCTATCTCACTGTCTGTATCCCTCCCTGGGGTAGGAGGCTCTGGGCTTCAAAGTGCCTCAGGGACATCCTGAGACAGTGTGGGGCTGCTCACCGTCCCCCTTGTTTCCCTTGGGGCTGTGTTTTTGTGGGTGGCACCTCTGCTGCACACACACACCCCCATCTGCGTGGAACTCTGCTGACCTTACAACTTGGCCCAGGTGACACATGAACCCTCACCATTCTGGCCATAGCAGCCCATATTACCAGAGTTTGCCAGGTTTTCTGCATGGAACCCACCCTTCAAGTTCTCACTTTTTGTGCATGAGGCTTGCAGCTCCTGGGAACATGTTACCACATGTAGTTATATCTGATCCCGACTGTTTAGCACCATGCAGAACCAGGTTAACCCTTTGTCCATTAAATGAAACTTAGAATGCTTGGGGTTAGAGGTAGTCAGTGGCCTTCTTCCACATTTGTGCAGGATCCTGCCACCTGCACATGCAGATGAAGCTCAGGACCCACCTGTACATCTGACTTGGTGTTATTGTCACTGTGGCCTGGGTTTGGAAGTGAAGTCTTTTTTTTTTTTTTCAAAGATTTATTTATTTATTACATATACAGTGTTCTGTCTGCACGTATCCCTGCAGGCCAGAAGAGGGTGCCAGATCTCATTACAGATGGTTGTGAGCCACCATGTGGTTGCTGGGAATTGAACTCAGGACCTTTGGAAGAGCAAGCAGTGTTCTTAACCTCTGAGCCATCTCTCCAGCCCAGAAGTGAAGTCTTAATCAGGTCACCTTGCTGAATGTCAGGCCTGGGTGATAGGACTCCAATGACAAACCAAAATAGGGTTCCACCAGAGTCCTTGGGCTTTCTTACAGAATAAGGGGTGCCTTAAAGTGGCTGCATCACCAGAAAATCCTAACATGAATGAGAACTCAAAAGAACAACTTAGAGCTGCATAGATGGGCTGCCCTGTGGTTGATCTTCCCAGCTTTTATACCCCAGCACCTTCCTAAACCACTAGGCCATGCTCAGTTAGGGCAAATTACATAGAAATGGTGAAGAGGCGCAAGAGTGAGCACCTAGAACGGGAGGGCAGTGACCCTCCTTGTCCCCTTCCTTCTGTGAGGAAATATCAGCAATCAACAACCCAGATGTTGGAGGTCTCTTGCAAATAGTCATGGCTGCTCTGCTGACAATAACTGTTAGTGCTCTACAACCACATGCTACCCAAGCCCCAGAATGAAAGCGTCATGAACACAGTGATGCTACGGATTGGGTAGCAGAGGGGAACGTTCCCTGTATCCCAGAAAGTCATGGTTCAGATTGATCTTTCAGCTATGTGCTTCCTCCCAGGGTCCCCTGGATCAGATGAGACTGCACTTGCCCTTCCTCATCTTTTGTTTCTTGAGACTGGGTCTCTCTTTGTAGACCAGGCTGTCCTGGAACTTGATACGTAGACCAGGCTGGCCTCAAACAGAGATTCATCTGCTTTCCTTATCTGCTTCATCAGAGTGATTCCAACATCTGGGCATCAAGAATACTTGGTGAGACAGCCAGAGGCCTGCCCTCTGTGCCACTACGATGAGCAAGTATGTGGTGGAGAGATGAGAGAAAAAGATAAGTGGGGCAGTTCTTGTGTTGCAGAGAGAGGCAGAACTGGAGATTCAACAGTGGTGAGGAACAGGCTGATGTGAGAGACCTGTGCTGCCTGAGGCCATGGTGATATCCAGGACCTGTGCTGCCACTGAGGGCCATGTCTGGGTCCATGCCTTACTGCCCCCAGGGTCTATGTTGATGTCCGTGGCCTCTGTTGCCACCGAGGGCCATGCGGATGTCTGTGGTCTGGGCTGTCACCTGAAGCCATGATGAGGGCCATGCTGAGCTGGCCCTGCCTCTCAATGACCACAGCAAGGAGAAAGTACCAGCAGGGGAGAGCTGGTGGGGCGAGGCAGAGGGTAGAGAGTAGGCTGACCAACTCAGCTACCACCCAGGCCCAGATCCAGGCCTTTGAGTTGGCCCACCCCAACACCTACCCCCTCTATGAGTTGCTGAAGTGTGTGAAGGGGTCCGTCCTGCAGAACCATAGCCTCAGGATCACCATGACTCTGAGCAACAGCAAAATACCCGAGAAGAGTTTCAGTGAGAGTCCAGTGTTGATGGTGTAGCAGAAGCCAGAGACCTTGAACCAGACCAATGACTCATTGCAATAAACATTTGCAAGTAAAGCTGTTTGGGCAAAAGGGTTTACTGAGTGACACATCACAGCTTCCAATGCCACTACGACAATAATTATGTGATGGAGAGGCAGGAAAGACAGTTCTGCGTAGCGGAACTGGAGACGGACAGCTGTGATGGGTGTGAGAGGAGGTGCAGTAGATAAAGGAGCAGGTCACTGCCCAGAGGTGTCAGCAAGATGTTGTTGTTAGTTTTAATTTTAATTTTTTATTTTCTTTTGGGGAAAGTTGCGAGGGTGGAGGGTGGGTGTGGAAGGACTGGGAAATGAGTGGGATTTAAAAAAAGAAAGGAAAAAAATATTTTGTTGACCAGGTGTGATCACATATTCCTTTGATCTCAGTAGAGGCAGAGGAAGGTGGATTCCAAGCCAGCCAGGGCTCCACAGTGACGCCCTGTCTTTTTTTTTTATTTTTAATTTTTTTTAAGGATTTTTTTTGTTTGTTTGTTTGGGGGCTGCTCATAGGGCCCTGTTCAAATGCCACAGGACTGCCAGGGCCTTGCAGAACCACTTCAAGAGGCCACAGAACTCACCATTAGGTGTGAGCAACCAGTCAAGGGTGTCCTATAGCTAAGATCATCCATATGTCTAAGGGGGTCATGTGGACAGACAGCCAAGAGACACATTTCCTCAAGGGCTGAGCAAGGGAAGAGTGGCCCCAAGCTCAAACAGGATCCTCACGGATCCTTACCGAGTACTGGCACCTCATTAGTGTGGTGTTGACTCTCAGGTAGGACACTCCTTTCTGGATGATTGCCTTGGATGGACAAGAATCACATTACTTTCTGCTGTTTGGGCATCTCTGTGAAAACCTGGGCCCAGTGAGTATCCTTGCAATGAGGACACAACACAGCTGGTGATGACCCTTGGCAAAGAATGCATCAACTAAGTCACTGGAATTAGGGATTTTACAACAGAACTATAATTCAAGGCAAGTCTGGACGTGCCCAGTCAGCCTCAGGAGAAACAGGGAAACAGAACTGGCCCATTAGACTCCACAGCTGCCCATGCCGTGTGTGACTCTCCCCTCCCACTGACCTGCCTGCAGCTGGCCTTCTGCCAACAGCCTCCTCAGCAGCTACTTCTGTGGAGACAAAGGAGCTGTGGGGCTGGGCTAGGACACGATGAAATGTCACTGGGAGGGGATAGACATTGTCTTGGATCCAGTGGGTAGCAGCAAAGGCAAGAGACCTCTGAAACAAACTGCAGTCTGTATGAAGTAGCTGATGCTGCGGCAGAAACCTGCTCTCTTAGAAGTGGAGGGGTGATCAGTACTCCTCCAGCTGCTGCGACTGCATGAAGTCACCCCCAAACAACACCCACTTTATTCGTAGGTGCTGAGAGTGAAGACTGGAGGTCCCCCCATCTGTGCCCCAGCTATAAAACTCCCCAAGTCTGGCCGGGCGGTGGTGGCGCACACCTTTAATCCCAGCACTCGGGAGGCAGAGCCAGGCGGATCGCTGTGAGTTCGAGGCCAGCCTGGGCTACCAAGTGAGTTCCAGGAAAGGCGCAAAGCTACACAGAGAAACCCTGTCTCGAAAAACCAAAAAAAAAAAAAAAAAAAAAAAAAAAAACTCCCCAAGTCTGAGTGCTCTGCAGTGGACTGGGGCTACCAGACTCTACTTACCCCTAAGAGGCTATCAAAGCTCTGAGTAACTTCCCAGGTTGCCTTTAAGCAACTCCTACCTCAAGCGTCTACCTCATGGTATCTGATAAACTCACATGCTCTTTTTCATTGCTGCCTGGGGTCTTTCCTCACTCATCTAGTCAACAAGTAGATTTTTCAGTTCCACCTTCACACTAAGCTCTAAACTTGCAAGAGGGGCCCCTGGGTGCCTCCCAGAACCAGTCCTCTTCCTGCAGCAGCCTCACCAGCCTTGCCTTCTTGTGACCTGGCAGCTTGGGCTCTTGTGGTAACCCCACAGGACAAACCAGTGGCCCTGCTAAGCTGTGATGCTAATTGTAGACTTCAGTCTTTCCTGACATGAATAAAACATGTGCTGAGCAACAGCCACCCCCATTTTCCACCACCATATTATTAAAACCATAAAGCACTTCTGAGGTACAATTGCCCTGGGCAGGCTCTCCAGGGATCAGCATCATCACCCAGCCTGCTGCATCTTGAAACAGCCCACCAGTTTTCACTTTCCATGGACCAATCGTCTGTCTCAACCCTCACCCTGACCTCTGACTGCAGAGATACAATGCCTGTGGCGACTTTGTCCTCAGAGGCTTCCAGCCTGGGGTTCCGCAGAGCTATGGCCCCCTTCTTCCTTGTGTTTGTTTTACAACCCACTTGGCTCGAGCTGAAGCTATTCAGCAGGAAAAACAAGTGTTATGGGGCAGATCTTCACAGAGAAGCTTGGGCACAAGGGGAGTCTGCTCTGCCGCTGCCTGTGTTTTATTTTTTCTCAGATGCCTTCCTGCCAAGGTATTTCTGCTCTGCAAAGGCCACAGCACCATCTCGTGGCTGTGTGTGGAACAGCAAGGGTCTTGAACTGGTTAAAACTCACTAGAGGTAATTTCTAAAGCAAACATCGAAAGCCTATGGCTCAGGGTGCCTTCTTGCTTTACTCCTGTGTCTTCTACACTTTCAGGTCACGGTTTTCATCCTGTAGTCCTGTGACTTTGCTTTAAAAAAAAATAAAACTAGGCCGGGGGGCGGTGCATGCCTTTAACTATAGCACTGAGGAGGCAGAGGCAGGAGGATCTCTGTGAGTTCCAAGGGCAGCCTTGTCTACAGAGTGAGTTCCAGGACAGCCAGGGCTACACAGAGAAACCCTGTCTCAAAAACAAAACAAAAAACAAACTCCTCAAACCAGGTATTAACCATCAAATTGACCCACAGGCTGTCTTGCCCTTAAGAGGACACCATTACCAACCGATTACCAACCAGTCAGCACCAGAACCCTAACCTGCTGACAGATTCTTTTGCATATTGGCCCTGACTGATCCTCACATGATAATCCATAAGGACCTGAAAAGAACTTGAGGCTACAGTAGCCTCCCTTTTGGGTTGCTAGCACCCCTATCAAAGCCTGCTCTTTTTCCTAACATTCATCTGTGGGGCACTGGTTTGTTGTTGTTTTGAGACAGGGTCTCGTTTATCCAAAGCTGGTTTTGAACTTACTATGTACCCAAGGCTGGCCATAAGTATCCTCTTCTGTCACTCTGCCCATGTATTTTGGCTATTCTGGCAGGCAGCAAGCCCCAGTGATCCTCCAGCCTCTGCTCCACACAGCATTAGGTTACAGAAATGCACAAGTCGGGGCTGGAGAGATGACTCAGAGGTTAAGAGCACTGTCTGTTCTTCCAGAGGTCCTGAGTTCAATTCCCAGCAACCACATGGTGGCTCACAACCATCTATAATGAGATCTGGTGCCCTCTTCTGGCTTACAGGAATGCATACAAGCAGAACACTGTAAACATAATAAATAAACAACATAATAAATAAATAAATATTAAAAAAAAAGAAATGCACAAGTCTTCACCTGGTTCTTTATGGGTATTGGCGTTTGAATTAGGGACTGTATTAGTCAGTGTTCTCTAGAAGAACAGAAGATACATGCATGTATACACACACACACACACACACACACACACACACACACAGAGAGAGAGAGAGAGAGAGAGAGAGAGAGAGAGAGAGAGAGAGAGAGAGAGAGAGAGAGAGAGGTGGAGGTATTTTTTAGAGTGGTTTACAAGCTGTGGTCCAGCTAGTCCAACAATGGCTGTGTACCAACAAAATGTCCAAGAATCCAGTAATTGTTTAGTCCATGAGGCTGGATGCCTTAGCAGCCTTCAGGATACACCAGCATTCCTAAGAAGTAGACTCTAATGTCAGTGAAGGAATGCACTTGCTAGCAAGACCGAGAGCAAGCTGACAAAGAGAACAAGCTTCCATCTTCCATGTCCTTTGTATATGTTGCCAGCAGAAGGTGTGGTCCAGATTAAAGGTGGATCTTCCCACCTCAAAGATCCAGATTAGAAGTGGGTCTTCCCACTTCAAATTATTTAATTAGGAAAAAAATCTCTTGGGCCAGGCATGGTGGTGCATACTTTTAATCCCAGCACTTGGGAGGCAGAGGTAGGTGGATCTCTGTGAGTTCAAGGCCAGCCTGGTCTACAGATAGAGTTCTAGGACAGCCAGGGCTACACAGAGAAACCCTTTCTTAAAAAACCAAAACCAACCAACCAAACAAATAAAACCTCTCACAGGTGTGCCTAGTCGTTTGGGTCTTAATTGATTCCTCATGTTGTCGAGTTGACAACCAAGAACAGCCATCACAGGGTCCTCAGGGTTGTTCCAGTAACGTTAACCACTGAGTCCCAAGTTACATATGTTGAGAAACATTCATCCGAGAGCGAGGTAACCTCAGTCTATTCAGTGGAAAGACTAAGCTAATGTTCTTTTCTCTCATTAGAAGACATCACAAAATGATATTTTATTCATTTAGTCTTGCATTATTTCACTGGGAGGAAGGCATCCCTTACCCCCGTGTGCCCGTGTGCCCGTGTGCCCGTGTGCCCGTGTGCCCGTGTGTGTGTGTGTGTGTGTGTGTGTGTGTGTGTGTGTGTGTGTGTGTGAGAGAGAGAGAGAGAGAGAGAGAGAGAGAGAGAGAGAGAGAGAGAGAGAGAGTATGTATGTGTAGATTGTGGATCCTAAGGATAGAACTCAAGTTGTCAGCCTTGGCAGAAAGTGCCTTTACTCACCGAGCCATCTTGTTGGCCCAAAAATGCTATTTTGTAAGTATGGTTAAAGATGATGAAGCCAAAAAGTTGGAAATAAAATGTCCTAGAGCCGGGGGGGGGGGGTGGGGGGGCGGCGGCGGCGGAGGAGGCGCACGCCTTTAATTCCAGCACTGGGGAGGCAGAGGCAGGCAGATCTCTGTGAGTTCAAGGCCAGCCTGGGCTACAGAGTGAGTTCCAGGAAAGGCGCAAAGCTACACAGAGAAACCCTGTCTCAAAAAATCAATCAATCAATCAGTCAATCAATCAATCAATAAAATGTCCTAGAAATGTCAGCAAGTATTAAAAATTGTATATTACCACTTTGAAATTATACATTTATATAGTTTGTCTTATAGTTGATGTAATAAATATATTAATATTAAGCTAATAACCAAAAGTCATCTTCTTTTGTGGTACTGGGGTTTGAACTTAAGCCTTGAGCAGGCCAGGCTGGGCCACATCCTGTGTTTGAACCATTTTCTTGAAGAAGGACATCAACATCTCAAACTCTTTTGGTGATCCCAACAGCAGCCTTGTTCATATTATCATCTCCACATTCCTCAGCAATGCGCAGGAAAAGTCAGAGATGGGCACAAGACACTAAGGACCAGACAGTACAGGAAGACCAGAGACTGGGATAGTCCCCTCAAAAACCCAGCAGCCAAAGTGAAACATGGCAGAGGTCCAGGGCACTAGATATGAGAGGTCTAGGAAAATATCAAGCAGGTGTTGGACTCATGAGCCAAAGGGAACTGAAGGACCCCCTTCCACAGAGGGCTCATCAGGAAGAGAGGAAGAAGGAAGGGGCACACAGGCACAGCCAGCTCAGCATGGACAAGTGTGGGCAGCAAAGGTAAACCTGGGTCAGGGTTGGAGGGCAAGGAGGACCTCAGCAGCTCACATTGGAGAAGCTGCCAAATAAAGACAGCCTATATGGAAACAGGTCTGGTGCTCTGGAAAGTCCAGCATGGGTGACCCTGGGGCCGGGACTAGCTTGTGTTATACAGTATAGCCATATATACATACAGGCAGTTTGTTCAAGGCAAATTTTTCCTTTGGGATGGCCAACTTATGTTTACCTCCAGTGACAAAATGCATGATCACAGCTTTGTCATGGAGACTGCTGCAGGATGGCAGGGGCTGGTGCAGTGGCCATCCTGAAAGTTCTGCCTCAGTCTCACTCTCCACAGGTAATAATGCTATAGAGCTGAGCAGACCCAAATGGGTCTTCAGTGTTTCTAAAGATTTTCATGCTTTTATTATTGAAAAAACATTGGCTGGACAAGGTACTTCCTCATCAATCAGTAGTTTTTATTTATGTGCAGTAATTTTGCAGCAATCCCATGATTTGTTCCCAGAAGCTTCATGCTGTAGGACTCAAGTCCATATTAGCGATAAGCAACAGACATCTCTAATTCCTACAGATTTCCAGAACCCAAAGAACGGAACAGTATGGATGCGAGCAGAGCACTCTCTGTTCTCTGAAGTCCAGGTTTAGTTCTGTGTCGCACAAGCTCATGTTCATTCACTAAAGGACAGCAAAGATCAGAGAGAAAAATCTCATGGGCTTGATCCTAAGCACTAACCACAGCACCCTTGTCTAGGCACAGACACTGTGGATGAGACTACCTGACTCTTTCCTTCATTTAAACTGTGCCAGGATGTCCCACGTGGTAATCAAGGTAAAGCAGACCCAACAGGCAGGGCTTTCCTGGCAGGTGCCATATTCTTAACCTTAGGAGCCATAGACCCCTGTGCACCAACAGTATTATGATGTCTAAGAGCAAAATATGTACTTAACTCCACATGGCACCCATGGTACACGCAGCCCATGCACACAGTCATGCTGCTGACTCCCACAAGCCCCCAGTCTCCATGGCCATTGTTCTGTGAGCTTTTGTCCTCTGGCTCCGCTAAGGGCCAGTAGAAAGTAGAAGAGAAGGAGAGAAGTCAGGAGACCTTTTCTGCTTGGCAGTTGTAATGGTTCCCTTACTTGATAGACACCACAGACAGACAGACTGACAGAGAGAGAGACAGAGAGACAGACAGAGAGACAGAGAGAGAGAGGCAGGCAGAGACAGAGCTATGAGGCAGAGACAGACAGACAGAGCAGACAAATAGACAAATACAACGCATATGCACAGTTACAGACACACACTCTTGTAGGTCTGAAGACTGGTTCTGTCTGCTCCAGCTCTTGGCAGTTCCAACACCAGCTGCTTCCTGGCTTGCAAATGTCTGGTCCCTCCAGGTGGGATCAACAGGCCTTTATCATTGTGTATCTTCACACCCAGAGGGCTCAGTGCCTGGTCCAGGAACCGTGGCCCCCCTCTCCCCCAGTCTGCTCCAGCTGTCTCCTCCACTTTATGGAGGATATGGACACTAACTACAGGCAGCCACTCTGCCCTCTGTTGGTGGGATTTGGTTTTACACACAACCCTCCACCCCCTCCTCCCCTCCTACAGCTTCAGTAGGTGGGGTTGGGATGGCAACTTACCACTGGCAGGCACAAGGCCAGCAGGCCAGTTCTCTTTGTGCAGCGGGGAGGGCTGTTCTCGCTCAGCGGGAGGCAGCACAGGCTCCAGCACTCCGAGTGGCTTTTGCATTCGTCCCCTTCTTGCTGGAGAGAGACGGTCAGATATCATCTAGCCCCAGTGAGGCTGTCCCTCTCACCAGGGACCCCGCCCCCATGGAGTGGCCCCTCACCTGTCCCCTTGCTCCATGCTCACCTTGCGCCAAGATACACACTGCAAGAAGATGGACTTGGCTGAGCAGAACTTGTTTGGCCTGTAGCTGGTCCTGATACAGCACTTGCTGCGGCACTCTGAGTGTTCTTCACAGAGGTGCCCATTTGTCTGTGAGGGAGCAGGGGACCAGCATTCTCTGCTGCCAGGGACCCCCTTCCCTCTACCTCCCCTGGGGATCCCCTATTCCCCGCCCCCAGGGGCCACTTCCTCTAGCTCATCCAAAAGCAGGTAGGAGTGGCCAGAAGGCGTCCCCTGCTGGTTTCTCTCCCTCCCTAGGTGCCACTAGGGGCCCCAGTCACCTTCCTCCAGGGCACACATTGCAAGAACACGGTCTAGGGGGTGCAGAATTTCTATGGGTTCAAGCTGTTGTGACACAGCAGTCGCTCTGACACTTGGAATTGTGTTCACACATCTTTCTGATCCCCTGAAACTTCCAGATTCTGTTTACCTACGCCAGGGCAGTTGGGCAGACCCAGGCCCCAGAACTGATTCTCCATTCAGACTGCCTCCACCCACTCTGGCTTCCTTGAATCAACTACCCTTCAACTCAAGACATGTTGTCTGACCTGGAAAAGGGGAAGACAGAAAAGGTAGATGGTACCAGGGAAGGATGAGGAGTAGGGAGAGAGAGCAAGAGAGCGTGAGTCCAGCAGTAGTGGTGCACACTTTCGATCCTAGCACTCAGGAGGCAGAGGCAGGCAAATCTCTGAGTTCAAGGTCAGTCTTGGTCTACAGAGTACATTCCAGCACAGCAAGGACTACACAGAGAAACCTGGTCTCAAAAAAAAAAAAAAAATATATATATATATATATATATATATATATATATATATCCCCCAAAAAAGCATCTGTTATAGGCCAGGTGCACAGAAGGTAAACTGAGGCACAGAAGAGCGACCAAGTGGCAGAGCAATAGGGCATAGGCGGAAGGACTGAACACAAACCCTGCATGGTCTGGCTCACCTCTGATGCCAGATGAAGAAACTGATTCTCAGAGACAATCACTTTCCCAGGGTCACACAGTTAGCTCATCAGGAGCTAGCAGAGGAAGACCAGGGGCATTCCACCCAGATCCCTTTTGTCTTGCTTTTTAAAACAAAAACCCAGCATATTGGCTGTAGGTTAAAGGCAGGGTAACTGCTAAGTTGACTGCAGCCAGAGGTCAGTGAGGAGCCACACCAGGGCACACAGGAGAGAAGGCAGAGGAGAAGAGAATCACAGATCAACAGGAAATAGCGTTGTGTGATTTGGGGGTGTGCACAAAGGCAACCAGGGATATCACATTGCCCAGAAAGGAGTCGTGGGAGATCCTAGGAGAGTCCCTGCACCCTGCCTTCAGGAGCATTCTCCCAGTCTGCTGTGTCCTTGGGGCTGCACTGATACATGGGGTTGCATGAGGGTCAGATGCAGCAGTGGGGTGTAGATCTTCAGATATCTTTATGATTGTGCAACTCATGGTCTGTGTTCTCAAGTCCCTCCCCACTGGGCCTGCCCAGATGATCCAGGCCCCTGTCACCTCTGCTTCATTGAGGCCCTGGCTTCCCCACCCTGCCACAGGCCTGTGCGAACTAGATCCCAGCCTTCTATCTAATAAGCATGTAGTGGGAAGGCATGGCCTGAGCTCACCTGGTGGGCTACAGTCATCTTTGTCTTCCTGTTCTGGAATGTGGGTCCGTCCCAGAGCAGCAGCAGCAGCAGCAGCAGTTTCCACACCGCGGTGGCCATCACACATAGGCCTGCCAGGGTTGTATGGAGTAGGCCCTGCCCTTGGCACCTAGCAAAATACCCACTTCCCTCCAGTACTTTCTCTTATGAAATAGATTTTATAAATAATTAAATGTATTTTTATGAGCAGTTTTGGGTTTACAGAAAAAAAAAATGTGCATAAGGCCTGGGACTGTGTTTCAGTCAGTGGACTGATAGTCTAGCATATACAATGCCCTCAGTTTGATCCCCAGCAGTGCATAAACATGGCATGACAGTGCATGACTGTACTCCCAGCACGGGGAAGTATAGGCACAAGGATCAGAAGTTCAGGATTATTATTATTTTTTTTAACCCACATAGCAACTTTGAGGCCAACTTGGACTATGTGAGACTCTCTCTCTCTCTCTCTCTCTCTCTCTCCAAACAAACAAGTAAAAAAACTGTATGCCACACATCTTTAATCCCACCACTTGGGAGGCGGCAGTAGGAGGATCTCTGTGAGTTTCAGACCAGCCAGAGCTACATAGTGAGACTCTGCCCCAAAATAAATAATAAATAAATAAACAAATGGCTAGAGAGATGGCTTGGTGGTTAAGAGTACTTGTTGCTCTTGCAGAAGACCCAGGTTCAATTCCCAGCACCTCCATGGTCGCTCACCATCATTTGTAAATCCATTTCCAGTGGATCCAACACTCTTTACTCACTTCCTCAGGTACCAACACACACATGACATACATATTTGCATTCTGCAATAAATATTTTTTTCTCTTAAATTTTATTTTATTTGCAGTGGGGGGGGGTTGCAAGGGCAGAAGGTGGATATGAAGGGATGGGGAAATGAATACAGTTGAGATGTATGATGTGAAAGACACAAAGAATAAATAAAAAAAGTTTAAAAAAAAAGAAGAAAATGCCTCCATAAGATCTAGCTATAGGCAAGCCCATTGGGCATAAATATTTTTTAAAGAGGCATAAATATTTTTTAAAGAGGCCAATTCCAAATGGATAAGACTAACTCTGAAAGGCAAAGACAGGAAGGAAAGAGGCCAAATGAAGGAGTGTATAATCAGAAGAGTACCATCCCCTTCCCTTCCTGGCCTCCTCATAGGCACTGAGAGCTTCACAGCTCCTGAAGTGTGATCCTAATTAGTCTTATCAATAAAAACCAGGAGTCAAATATAGGGGTAATAACCTGAAAGATTAGAGGAGCATAGGAGCATCCACCAATGACTTCTTACTTCTCTGGATCCTCAGACCGAAAGGGAACCTCTGATCTCCAGGCAAGCTTTATTTGTCAGAATACAAACAAAATATCATACAACACTCTCCTGAACTGTTTCTGCTCAGTCCGTTCTTGTTGTAGGTCATGGCTCCTGCTTTTTTGTGTGTTTTTATTTTGGTGTGCCCTAAACCTTGAATGGTGTGCTGTGGATGGCCTGAATTCCTTTGTCTCCAAGAACAGTGTCTATTCATCTCAACAAGCCTGGACTGGTCCAAGTCTGATTCTGTGTGTATGGCATAAGTAGGGAACTGATAAGTGCAAAGGTTACCAGGTATTCTGGCAGAGTCTGTGTCCAGAATTTTGGAACTTTGGGACATGCCTCTTCCCCTTCCCTGCCCCTCTCACATCTGGCTACTGTGGCCTTGAGAAGTATAACATGTGGCAGACGCCATTCTCTCAGGCAACAAGACACAGTGCTTTCCTTTCTGCCCACAGGTAGCTCTTTCCTCTTCACTTCTGAATCTTCAGAGTCACTTCCCAGTTTCTGTGCTGTTATCACTGCTATCTATGAGAGGGTTGTTCTCATGCCAGAGGCTGCTCTGAGTTGACAAAGCGTGGTGTGCTGGTGGGACAAGCCATAGAACATCTTTCCTATCTTCCCAATGATGTGAGCAGAATGGAATAATTCCGCCCTCATTGCAATCTAATAGAAGATAAGAAATATGCCCAGTGTGACTATTTGCAATATCACTTGTGGGAGCCCACAGAGGTTTCCTAGTGAGATCTGAGCTTGCTTTACCAGCAGGACTGCATAAAAGGATGACTGGACCATGGGCCCGGGGACCAGGTGTTTGGAAGGGTCTACACTTGGTTGTATCTGCAAGGGGGAGGCCTTTTGCCTCGCCCCTTGGCACTGTTATGAAAAGCCCTCTTGAATAAACTTCTGGGCCAGTGGATAAGGATCCAGACTCTCCTGAGGCTATCCTGTGTTTCTATCTGTCTCTCTCCCCTCTATCCTTCTATCTAAATCTCTCATCCCTCACTCTTCAAGAGTACCCCGGAGGAAAAGGTGGGTGCTGGTCCCCCACAGTCATACTATGAACATTCAGAGGAAGAGCCTCCCTGAAGGTCTCATTTTGTACCCAGGCCAGAGGGCTGTCCTTTGAGCAGTATTTGTGAGCAACCCTCCAGGTCATGTCATGCCAAAGTGATGTGTGACTGCTTATGGAAGGGGCAAATTGGAATCCATTTTTCTCTCAGGCCACATTCTCAAATGATAAGAGTCGCAGCACAATGTGAACCATTTAAAACACATAGCTTCATGGGTCTTGAACTTAGCATGGACACCACCTATGGTAGGTCTAAAGCACCGACCATGCCAGAGGAAACCCCACTGTGGAGCTGGAGCCAGGCTTCCCCATGTTTGATGTCCTATGGCTCAAAGCGCTGTTGAAGCCGGGCGGTGGTGGCGCATGCCTTTAATCCCAGCACTCGGGAGGCAGAGGCAGGCGGATCTCTGTGAGTTAGAGGCCGGCCTGGTCTACAAAGCAAGTTCTAGGAAAGGCGCAAAGCTACACAGAGAAACCCTGTCTTGAAAAAAAAAGCTCTGTTGGGAGATTCCTTGGGCCTCTGGCTCCAATATAGACAAGACTCTCTAAACACTACAGTGTAGTAATGCGAACCCCCCAAAGCCCTGGTGTGCCCAAGCCCAGCCTGTACAATCAATCAGGTGAGTCCTTAAAGCTGTTCCTCATGCTCTGTCACCTCTAAACTGACCTCCAGCCCAACCCTCATTTCACCTGGAAACCGCCCCCACACACACACATAATCTAAAATCTCATGGACACCAGTTTTCACTTCATCCTTTCTAGGCATGCAAGCCTTGGGGGTTGACTACACTTAGCCATGGATAGGACACAACACTATCTGGGCTCCAATCCAGTCTTAGCCATCAGGGACTTTCAGGAAATCAATGAGCCTTTTGTGGAGTTGGTCATCTCCCTTGTGAAGTCAGTTGTGCTGTTTAGTTTTTGTCAATTTGATACAAACTAGAAACTCCTGGCAAGAAGGAACCCCAATTGAGGAACTGCCTCCATTAGGTTGGCCTTCAGGCATGTCTACAGGGCATTGTCTGGATTGACAATTGACATGGGAAGGCCCAGCCCACTGTATGAAGTGCCACCCTTGGGCAGTGGTTCTGAGTGCTATAAGAAAGTTGGTTGAGTTATGAGTTGGGGAAAGGAAGAGCAAGCCAGTGAGCATCCGTTTTTGTAATCCCTGCTTCAGTTCCTGCCTCCGGGTTCCTACTTACGTTCCTGCCCTGACTTCCCTCAGTGATGAACTGTGATGTGGAAGTGTAAGCCAAATAAACCCTTTCTTTCCATGTTGGTATTTTGTCATGGCAGCTGAAGGCAAACTAGAATACAAGTTCCTGATTCATGCTCCACCAGAGCCTCTGGTTTTCAGAGGATTTCCAGTGGTGTCTTATATGTTTTCCTGTGTTCTTCATGGGGAATCTGTGTTGCAAAGTAGAGTTGGATTTTTGGTTTGTTTGTGTGTGTGTGTGTGTGTGTGTGTGTGTGTGTGTGTGTGTGTGTGTGTGTGCAGTGGTGGTGGTGGTTTTGTTCTTGTTTTTATTTTTACTTCCCAGACTGCTTGAAGGCACAAGGAATCCTGTTGGAATAAGAAGTTGAAGTTTAGATATTGTTCTCTAGCTAGCATCCCCCATTCTGCTGCTTGTTCTGGACTGGCCCTGATGGTGTGCTGGGACTACAGAATGGAAGACCTGAGCCCAGAAACAGACACAGATTGGAGCATCAGGAGGACAGGGAACCCATTCTCTGAGGCTCATGAAGAAGTGGGAATTTCCCTACACAGTTAGGCTAGCTCTGGGGCATTCTCTCCTTCCTCTTTGACTCCTAAACTGGGGACAGGAAGAGAGACTAGGGACACTGGGAAACGGAGCAGGACTGGGGAGGTACAGGGGCTCTGGTTTCTTCCAGCACTCTGTTCCATGCCACAAGCTTGGCATTTCCACTGAGCACCTGCTGTACAAATTGTATAAAATCTACTCTGCCCAAATGATATCCAAAAATCACCTTTCTGCCCACCGAGTGCTTCTCTGAGGACGAAGCCAACCAGAAAAGCATCTCAGCAAAGAGTTTCCTCAACAAATCAGCGGGACACATGGTTTGAGTTTGGGGTTCCTTAACGTCAGTTATAGGTATCTACAATAAACCACAGCTCACTGCATTGGAACATTTCATTCAAGAGTCTGGTTCAAGCCGGGTGGTTGTGGTGCACGCCTTTAATCCCAGCACTCAGAAGGCAGAGGCAGGTGGATCTCTGTGAGTTTGAGACCAGCCTGGGCTACAGAGTGAGTTCCAGGAAAGATGCAAAGCTACACAGAGAAACCCTGTCTTGGGGGGAAAAAAGAGTCTGGTTCACTGGTTTTGGAAGAGAGAATCGCAGTCTAAAGGCAGAGTCCTGTTTTGATCTGCACTAAAAAAGAAAGAGGAAGAAGAAGAAAGGGGAAGGAGATGAAGGAGAAAGAAAAAAAGGAAGAAAAAAGACAAGGACCCAGTGAAAGAAAGGCTTACTAAAAGGACTGACCACTTCCTCTTCTAAAATCCATTTTTAAAAGAGTACATCACTTTGCTTTGTGTGTGACAGAAGTTTGAAACGCTTCCCGCTCCCCACCCCAAAAGCCCAGCAGTTAAGTGAACCTGTATTTATTTACAAGCCTCACATTGCCTACTTCCCAACCATCATCCTTCATGGTTCTGCATGCTATTCAACCCTGAGTCTCTTTTTGCTCCAATAAACTCTGCCATGTTCATTTTTCTCAAGGTTCTCTCTTTGGGGGTGAGCGTTAGGACAGAGTCTCTCTATGTATGACTGTTACGGAACTCTCTACGTAGACCAGGCTGGCTTTAAACTCAGCTTCTCCCTAACAAGTGTTGGGATTAAAGGCATGTACCACCATGCCCAGCCTCAAAGTTCTCTTTTGATATGAGGTTGCCAAGTATCTTCACATTGGACACCAAGAAACACTTTTCATTTTTGGCTTGGAACAACAGGATTTACTCTCTGACAGTTCTGGAGCCAGAAGCCCATATGCAATCGAGGCATCAGCAGGGCTGGTTCCTTCCAGAAGCTCTGGGGGTTGTTCCTTCCAGCTGTGGCTCATGGTCAGCATCCTGTGGTCTTATTTCAGTAGTAGACCCTCTGTCAAAGATACTCAGACAGGCTGGGCGTCATGGCGTATACCTTTAATCCTAGCACTCTAGAGGCAGAAGCAGGCAGATCTCTGTGACTTTGAGACTAGCCTGGTCTACATAGTCTAGATAGGGAGTTCCAAGACATCCATGGCTACCTAGTAATAATCTATCTCCAAAACAGAAACCAAAACGCAAAACAATAAAGACCCTCCAAAAAACACTGGCATTATTTGGAATGGACAGCACTACACTGGGAATACACGTGTCCTAATAAACTGTGGGTATACTCCTGGAGGTCCAAGTGCATGGAAATTTATTTATTTGTTGTGTGTATTTTATATATGTGGAGGTCAGAGGGTAATTTTTGTGAAGTCAGTTCTCTCCTTCCACCATGTGGGTTACAGGGATCAAACTCAGGTTTGTGCCCCCCATTCCCCCCATTGAGCCATCTCTCCAGCCACGTGTGGAAGATTTTAAAGACAAAACTGAGGAGGATTATATCAGACATGTTGAAACAATGAGTCCCCTCTCCCTAACAATGACTTTTTTATAGTTTTTTTTTTTTTTTTTTGAGACAAGTTCTCACTGTGCAACCCTGGCTGGCCTGGAACTTGATATGTAGACCAGGTTAACCTTGAACTAACAAAGATATGATTGCCTCTGCCTCCTATCTAGTACTAGGATTAGAGATTTGCACCACCATTCCCAGCTCTGGAACAGTCACTACATGTTCTCTGACTACATGACTAACAACCTTCCTCCATGGTTCAGGCCTGTGTATGAGTCTGTAGGAACCTCTAGGCAAGCTGGTGGTCCTGGTGGAGGCTTTGGAGATGACTGCCACCAGGCAGTGTGAAAGAGAGCCCTTTCTTCACCACGTCCTGGCTTTATCTTGTTAGGGTTCACAGAGTAACTACTGATTCCACAATGTTTCATATCTCCTCCAAGAAGCTTTCTGGTCCTGTGAAACAAGCTCTACAGGCCAGCCTGTGTATAAAAACAATCGTGGGGCTGGAGAGATGGTCGGCAGGGAAGAGTGCTGGCTGCTTTTGCAGAGGACCCAAGTTCGGTTCCCAGCACCCACATCAGGCAGTTCACAACCACCTAGAACTCCAGATGAGATCCAATACCTTCTTCTGAGCCTCTTGGATACTTACACTCATATGAACACATACACAGATACAGTTAAGTATACACAATCAAAAATAAAATAAAAAATTTGAAAAAGCAGCAGTGCTATGAGACTGGGAAGATGGCTCTCTCCACAAAGAGCTTGTGCTGCTTACGAAGACCTCAGTTAAATCCCTAGACTTGATGTGAAAAAGCCAGGTGAGGGCTGGTGAAGCGGCTCGGCAGGTGAAGTGTGGTGATATATTGTGTACCCTAATAAAATTTGCCTGAAGACCAGAGAACAGAGCCAGCCACTAGATTAAACATAGAGACCAGGCAGTGGTGGCACACACCTTTAATCCTAGCATTTGGGAGGCAGAGATCTGTCTGGATCTCTGTGAGTTCAAAGCCACCCTGGACTACATGAGATTGACTCAGTCTAGGAGACAAAACAGAGCCAGGCGGTGGTGGCACACACCTTTAATCCCTGCATAGGAAAGTTGAGACAAGAAATGATATGACTGGGCAGAGAAAGGCATCTAAGGTGTGAGGAGACAGGAACTAGAGGCTTTTCAGGCTGAGGAGTCCTAGAGGTAAGATGTGGTAGTGGCTTGTTCCTTTGTCTTTCTGATCTTCCAGCATTTACCCCAATATCTGGCTCTGGGTTTTTATTATGAGACCTTTAGAAATTCGAGCAACAGTGAAGGTTCTTGCCTCCAAGCCCATGACCTGAGTTTGATCCCCAGGACCCACATGGTGGGAGAGGAGAACTGATTCCCACATGTTGTCCTCTGATTTCCACACAAGCCCCCCACCACACATAGGTACACAGAATAAATAAAATACATTTTTTTTAAAAAAAAGGGGGTGCTGGAGGTATGGCTCAGTAGTTAAGAGCATGTGCTGCTCTTTCATGTGTTCAGTTCCCAGCACCCATATAGTGGCTCACAACCATCTGTAACTCCAGTTTCAGGGGATCCTCTGCCCACTCTGGCCTCCGCAGGCAACAGGCATACACATGGTACACATTCATACATGCAATAGAAACATCCACACACACAAATATATATTTAATTATACATATTTAAAATAAATATAAAAATAAAGCAAGGGGCAGTGGTGGGGAGGATCCTTAGAGCCTGCTGGCTAGCCAGACTAGCCTAATTGATGAGTGCTAGACTAATGAGAGACTATCTCAAAGCAGTGGAAGACACACGCAAAGTTATCCTCTGGCTTCCACAGGCATGCACACACATGAACATACACACATATGTACAAATCAACAACAACCCAACACAACGCAAAGCTGTGACCACAGCCTGAGGCACCCTGGGGGAGCGAGCCAACCACAGCCTCTCACCATCCATTCCAGAAGGCCAATTCTCCATCAGATCTCAGCTTCCATGTTTTTGTTTTTAAAGATCGATTTATTTTTACGTGTTTTGTTTTGCCTGCATGCATGTATGCAGAGAAAGCATAAGATCCCTGGAACTGGAATTATGAATGATTGTGAGCCACCATGTAGGTGCTGGGAACTAAACCTGGGTTTTCTGGAAGAGCAATAAGTGCTCTTAACTGCTGAGCCAACTCTCCAGCTCCAGCTCCCATAGTTTTTATTTACTCTTCCAATTCAAGACCAATTGTACTTCTTGTTAGTCATGTGACACCCCCATGCTGACCACTGGCTCTCTTCTTCCCTGTCCCCTGTCACTGCCTATGGTTGAATCTGCCAGCCACAGGAGTGGAACTGACTGCTGGCTGTGGTCTCCTTCCAATTCCCAGACTTGATCCTGTTTTGAGTGCCTGAGTTGAAGAACTTATAGAAGGGTGGAAAGGGCCTGAATTCACTCTTGCTTTCTTCATAGCAAGTCAAGAGTCCCAGATGCCCCTTGTCACCAGGTACTTGGGGGCACTAGCATTTCCCCAGCCAAGGTTCAAATTCAGCAAGCATTCATTCCATATAGCTTAATAGCCTTCATATATTATAAACTGAGCCACACAAAACTGAATACCTTTGAATTTCCAACTTGCTATGTTCATTTCATGCTTGAAACCAGGAAAAGATTTTTGTTTTTAAGCCTCAAACTTTCTTATAAGTCCTGACAAGTTCACAGGCCCAGTTTCCAAGTTGGGCAGGATATACCTCACATGGCCCGAGAACATTCTGTTATTGTCATGAGAAGCCTGGTATAAAGGTCACAGATCACCACTGTTCACAACACTGATCACAACGGACTACTGATAGATACAAGGATAAATGAGGCTGGGCAGTGGTGGCACACACCTTTAATCCCAGCACTCAGGAGGCAGAGCAGGTGAATCTCTGTGAGTTCGAGGCCAGCCTGGTCTACAAAGCAAGATCCAGGACAGACCAAAGTTACACAGAGAAATCTTGTCTCAAAAAAAAAATGGATGTGTTCTATCCATACACACCACAACAGGAAAGCCTTGAGGACACCATGCTGAATAAATCAGGTAGTCACAGAAGGGCGAATACTGTATGACCCCACTTATGTGAGGGCCCTGGAGTCATCAACTCCATCAAGACAGATGGTAGAGTGGTGCCAGGGCCTAGAAAGGTGGTGTTTAATGGGAAGAGATGCTCTGTGGGGGATGGAGAGCTTTCCAGGGACCTTTGAGATCAGGCTACACCCTACTCTAAGTTATTCCATATTGTACAAAACGGGTTTTTCAGGCTGTGCATTGCCCTAGAAGAAGCCATTATACAATTAACTTTTCACTCTGTTTTGAGGGAAAAGAGATGATTGCAACCGCTGGGTAGACCAGAAACTATACTATCTCTCTTTCCTGTCAGGTTCCACCCATCCAGGACAGACTAATATGACTTTTTCCTGGGGAAAGAGAGGAGTCTTTGGTAGTGCTGAGTACCCAGTGGTCCTACCTCCTTGCCTCGGATCCACTTGCTCCTCTGTGCAGAGCGAGACCAGCCAAACTGCAGTTTCCAGAACAGACGTCAGCCTTGAAGCAGAGGTTATAGGTTATCCAAGGAAACAGCCCTCCAGTCTCTGAGCGGTAGCTCCACTTGCCTCTGCTTCCAGCTTCCTGCCCCACCCTCAGCACAGGACATCTATGCATGGACCTGGCCTACCACCACAACTTCCCTGCTGTTTGCCTCTGTTCCAGGACTAGCCACGCTCCTAGTAGGTATGTAGGACACTGGCTCTTTGATGGCCACCCCTCCCAAGGGCAACTCTGTAGGCACCTAGAGTCTTCCTTTCTCAGCTCCCAGGATTCCACTGTCAGGCACCTGTGTCTGGTGCTGACTCCACCTCTGAATAATAGTCTCGTGTTGTTCTCATTTATCAATGCTTCTGTCTGTTCTAGAATGTGTGGGCTGTTCATTCACTTGAAATTTTTTGCATTTGTGTGTGTGTGTGTGTGTGTGTGTGTGTGTGTCTCAGGGGACAGGGTTGGAGACCGAACCCAGGGGCTCACAAACATGTGGCAAGTGCTCCACCACTAAGATACCCTGAGGTATAGCTCCAGCATTCCTTGTTACTTCTTTATGACTGACTATGTATCAGGTACTTACTATCCTTCTGTCTCAGTCTCCCAAGTGGTGGGATTCCTGGTTTTGCACCACCGTGCTTAGCTTTAGGCAAATTAAATCAGGCTTTAGCTGAGAAAGGATGACTCGCAAATCATGGCACCAAGATCAGTGGAGGTCCTTGGTAGAAAACAGGAGGGTGTATTCAGCTTGATGATTTCAGCTTGAATTAATGGTCTGAGATAGACTAAGACCCAGCCTTTTGTTACAAAACATTCTCTAAAATTATGCATTCAGCTGTTTGTTCTAAATTAGATTGCCTTTGCTAATCAGGCACTGGTCAGATTTAATCAAACAGTTCAAATATGCACATGCTTCCGCAACTGTGCTATTAACAACAACAAAGAGATGGCCCAGGTCTTCCAATAGGATGGAATTATTTCTGGCCTCACCCTGAAGTACTAGCACATGATAAAGTTAGCACATGTTGTATGTCACAGAAAAATCCTGAGACATGAGAGTTTAGGATGGGGAACAGGAATAGCTGCTTCAAGGGTAGAGGTTTTATTTTTGGGGTGGAGAACATGTTTTGTGTTGTCCAGTGAAGGGAACTGCACAACATTCAGCATGGACTACACCCACTGGATTGTTTATATGCTAAGTGCATCTTATTTCCATAAAAGAAGACGGCTTAAAATCATCTCTCTGTGACATACTAAGATGTCTGGTATTGCTTCAAATAACCTGGGCTCAGGGGAGACCTAATCAGTTACCAAGAAACAATTTTGGTTTGGGGGTGGGAAAAGGAATTACAGCACAGTGCTACGCCGTCAGCCCCCCTTCCCCTGTGGCTCCTGTCCTGAGCCTCAAATGTGGAGCTAGCAAGACAGGGCTGCACTCTCCCAATGTGGCGCTCTTCCTGGAGCTCTCTAGGCGCCTACCCCGGCCTCTCTTGGCTGGCCTGGCCTCTCCGCCCTCCTTGGCATCAAGTTGGACTTGCGACCCACCAACCACCAGAATGCATTCTAAGCCGCACCCGACTGCACCTGCAGCTTTCAGGGAGACGGGTATACATAACTCCATCAGCTTTGAAAAAGGACTAGACTGCTACTGTCACAATGGGCGGGGCGCGAGGCCACACCCCCCGGCTTGCCCAGGAGAGCAGCGGGTGCGAGGCCCTCAGGCAGCTCTGGTGGACTGAGCTGCTTGGGCCATGGCCGCTGCACAGCCCCGGCTTCCCGCAGGGGCCGCCATGGTCCGGCGCTTGGCCCGGGGTTGCTGGTCCGCGTTCTGGGACTACGAGACGCCCAAGGTGATCGTGGTGCGGAACCGGCGCCTGGGGTTCGTGCACCGCATGGTGCAGTTGCTCATCCTGCTTTACTTCGTGTGGTGCGCGGGCCGGGGCACGGTGGGCAATCGGGCGGAAGGGGATCCTTAGCTGGGGGCATGCGCGGGAGCCCTTAGGGCCCCAGGAGAGGGACGCCCTGCTCTCTCCAGGGTTGCCTCCGGAGCCGGCACCGCCCTGTCCCGCAGGTACGTGTTCATCGTGCAGAAAAGCTACCAGGACAGCGAGACAGGTCCGGAGAGCTCCATCATCACCAAAGTCAAGGGGATCACCATATCGGAGCACAAAGTGTGGGACGTTGAGGAATACGTAAAGCCCCCGGAGGTGCGGCGCTTCCTGCCCCAGGCCCGAAGCTCCTCAGTGGTGTGACTAGTCTGAGTGAGCTGACCCGCCCACCGCGCTTTTATTTCTGCACCCAGGGGGGCAGTGTGGTCAGCATCATCACCAGGATCGAGGTCACCCCTTCCCAGACCCTGGGAACATGCCCAGAGGTGAGGCGGGTCGAGGGTGGCCTGGGAAACCCTTGGCCAGTTACAGAGTCTGCCCTCTGACCTGTAGTCTCAACTCTAGAGCATGAAGGTGCACAGTTCCACCTGCCATTCAGATGACGACTGCATCGCCGGGCAGCTGGACATGCAAGGCAATGGTCAGTGTGCACCAGGGACAGTGGGGAAGGCAGGCGCCCGCGCGGGGGGGTTTGGTGGGGGCAGTGTTAGCACTGACCTCAGCTGCTTAATCAGTGTTTGCTCTGCAGGGATTCGGACAGGGCACTGTGTACCCTATTACCATGGGGACTCCAAGACCTGCGAGGTGTCAGCCTGGTGCCCGGTGGAAGACGGAACTTCGGACAAGTATGCAGGGTCCACAGACTTCACTGCTAGTTTCTTTTGTCCTTACTGATGAAGATCAGACAAGCTGGGGTGGGGAGTGGAGGGAGAGGGACAGTGTGTCCCCCTCCCTTGGGCTTTGGGGGAAGGGAGACTAAACCCTGTCTGTACCTTTGCAGCCACTTTCTGGGTAAAATGGCACCAAATTTCACCATCCTCATCAAGAACAACATCCACTACCCCAAGTTCAAGTTCTCCAAGTGAGTCTGAGAGGCAGAGTAATATCAAATACAGTGCCCAGGCAGTGTGGAAGCGTGTGTTGGGAACCAGGAGTTTAGAGTACAGGTCTGTCTTCTGCCACTCCTTAGGGGCAACATCGCAAGCCAGAAGATAGACTACCTGAAGCACTGCACGTTTGATGAGGACTCTGACCCATACTGTCCCATCTTCAAGCTAGGCTTCATTGTAGAGCAGGCAGGGGAGAACTTCACAGAACTGGCACACAAGGTGAGGGAGGGTGTGGGGACAGTGTGGGTGCTGGCATCTGCTACCCACGAGGGTTTTGCTGCAGTTAGTTGCACCTTCTCTTGGCCAGCCTTGGCTCTGTTTAGGCAGAAGGGAGAAATGTGATCATGGTCTGTGAATGCACCTGCTCAATTATTGACACCTGGTCCCACGGCTAGTGCTAGTACCTCATTATACCATACACTCACTTGTTCCCTGAACCTTTGGCTCTGAGCTGAACTGTCTCCCTTTGAGGGTTTTCTGCTCTATGCCCCTCAATGCTCCTTGGCTCATTTTTCTGCAGGGTGGTGTCATTGGCGTCATCATCAACTGGGACTGTGACCTGGACTTGTCTGAATCAGAGTGCAACCCCAAATACTCTTTCCGGAGGCTTGACCCCAAGTATGACCCTGCTTCCTCAGGCTACAACTTCAGGTACCTCGTTCTCTGAATGCTTGGGTCCACATCGTAGACAGTGGTGTCTGCTTTGACTATAGTTCCATCTGAAGTGGTCCTAAAGAGAGGAAGATGAGTGTGCACATTCAGTCTGACTGCTTGGACACTGCTTTTGGTTTACCCAACCCTAGGTTTGCCAAGTATTACAAGATAAACGGCACCACCACCAGTCGAACTCTCATCAAAGCCTATGGGATCCGAATCGATGTTATCGTGCATGGGCAGGTACACAGAGCTGAAGAGTTCCACCTAAGCCTGAGCTGGCCTAGCTCCATGTCCCTTACATCATCCCACTGTGGTGATATATTGTGTATCCTAATAAAATTTGCCTGAAGATCAGAGAGACAAAGGAACAAGCCACCTCTTCTAGGACTCCTCAGCCTGAAAAAGCCTTGTTGCTTCACGCCTTATATACCTACCTTTCTCCACCCAGCCATCACTTCCTGGGATTAAAGGCATGTGTGTTTCCCAAGCAAAGGCATGAGATCTCAAGTGCTGGGATTAAAGGTGTGTGCCACCACAGCCTGGCTCTGTTTCTCTCCTAGACTGAGTCAATCTCATGTAGTCCAGGGTAGCTTTGAACTCACAGAGATCCAGATGGATCTCTGCCTCCCAAGTGCTAGGATTAAAAGTGTGTGCCACCACTGCCTGGCATCTATGTTTGATCTAGTGGCTGGCTCTGTTCTCTGGTCTTCAGGCAAATTTTATTAGGGTACACAATATATCACCACCCTTCTGCCACAGCAGCCTATGATGAAGGTCTAACTAAATGCAAGTTTGTTTTCTACAGGCAGGAAAATTCAGTCTCATTCCTACCATCATCAATCTGGCCACTGCTCTGACCTCCATCGGGGTGGTAAGAGATGCACCTGGGGGCCTGGGTGGGTTAGGGAGTGTCTGATATGCCCTTACCCAGTGGTGTCTGCTGACTGCAGGGCTCCTTTCTGTGTGACTGGATTTTGCTAACATTCATGAACAAAAACAAGCTCTATAGCCATAAGAAGTTCGACAAGGTGCGTACTCCAAGGCATACCTCAACTAGCTGGCCTGTGACCCTTGCCCTTGTCTTGGGCCAGGTCCCTCCCCCACCTAGTCACTACTCCCAGGATCAGCCGCCTAGCCCTCCATCAGGTGGAGGGCCAACTTTGGGAGAAGGGGCAAAGCTACCACTGGCTGTCCAGCTTCCTCGGCCTTGTTCCATCTCTGCTCTGACTGAGCAGGTGGTGGACACTCTTGACCAGCATGTGGGACAAAGGCTTCCTGTCCCTGAGCCCGCCCAACAGGACCCCACATCCACGGACCCCAAAGGTTTGGCTCAACTCTGATCTCAGCCTCACTAAGCCGCAGACCTGGATCTGGAGGGCAGGGATGGCCTCAGCTGCTTTGGCAGCCCTAGGGAGGATCTGCACTCTGCAGTAGCCAAGCATGTCTATGTGACTGGGAAACAAGAGACGCCTGTGCAAGAGGACAGAGCCTTGCTCTGGCCCAGGCTTACATTCTTCCTCTCCCTAAGGCTTAGGGGAGAACTGGGTTTTTGCCATCTCCTTTACCAACGAAACTCCTCATAGGGCCCCTTAGCCCCCTTCCTTGACCACCTGTCATACTTTTGTACAGCCTTCTGGGACCCAAAATCAGAGCTAAGTCCTTCTGTTGTATAATTCTAAGCCCTCCTTTAGAAGTCATACTATGCTGAGACCAATAAACCAGTGATGAGAAGCTTTCTGGCCTCAATTCTTTGAGAGTAGCTGTGGACTCAGGAATATAAGGCACGAGAGTCAGTCCCCTTCCCAGGGGCTCTGCACTCTTGAGTTTACCTACATTTCTAGGTTGGTTAACCAGCCTAGGTTTAGATTACAGCTACACCTGCCAAGGGGACCAAAGCTATATTCAGAATCCCTGACGGGGTGAGGACAGTGAGTATAGGTAGAGGACAAAGCCAGCACTAATATCAGGGCCTGGGGTAATCTAGTTATTGCATCTTTGCTGTTAGTGGAGTGACTGGCTGGGCAAAGCCTGTTGGGAGCCTGGATCTTGGTTCCCTGGTCTATGCTGAATGCCACCAGAAAGGTATCCCAGCTCAGACAAGCACACTAAGTAGTCAAGTGGCTAGGAAGGAGACCCTTCAGTTTCTGCCCACATTACCTGAAGATTGCATGCTTGTGTGTGTCTCTAGTTGTCACACCAAGTGTTTATAGGATGCTTAGAAGGACACTAGCTCTCAATAACCCCAGAACCTTCCCTTCCTTGGTCATGGACTCCACAGGCCACCAAATATGTTTAACTTCCTCCATGTTTAGTTATAAGATGTCCAGTTAATAGTTTTAGACAAACTGCCCTTTCCAGCTGGGTCTCTAGCTACAGCTTAACAACCAGGGCCAGAGATGCAGTTTTCTATTTCAGAATCCCTAAACTGACCTCCGAGTGAACCCAGGCTGAGTGGTATCTATGATTGCTGTGACCTACCCTGTGTTGCTATAGGATGGCTCTGCTGGGAGACAAGCCAATGCCTTTTAGGCCCAGAGATCCAGGAAGCATAGTTAACCATCTCCCTCCTCCCCTCATCTTCCTAATTTGATTTGATTTCCATTCAGAAGGTCCCAGCACTGCCAACTCAGTCCACATTCCAAACAGGGAAGATCAAGTAGGTATCAGGTTTCTCCCTACAGACAGTCTGAGCTCATCAAGGTTTAGACTAGTTCCTGATGGACAGATGATAGATATTAAACTTTCCTTTCAGAGACTGAGGCTCCCAGTGCAAATACAAAATAGTAAGCTAAGAAGTGGAAACTGTAGGGAGCTAGAGAGGTGGCTAAGCAGTTAGGATCACTTACTGCTCTTTCAGAGGATGGAATTCGGTTCCCAGCACCCACATGGTGGCTCATTACCATCTATAACTCCAGTTCCAGGGGAACCAATGCTTTTTTCTGACCTCTGCGGGTACCAGGCATACACATGGTGCATACACATACATTCAGGCAAAATATTCATACACCTAAGTTCGGTCGGGTTTCCCACCCCACTGTGGCTATTATTTTGGGTTTCTGAGTTTGACACTTTGGTCACTGCCCTGGTAAACTGGCTTGGGCCAGAAAGCAGCAGTAGACAGGGGCTGCATTTAGCTCAGTGAGATGCACGAGTTCTCTTATTTTCTGAGATTAATGAAAGGCTCTGTTCATCGAGTAGATGGGTCAATATCAGTAGAGTAGGAGGTGAGAACAGCTACTTATGCCACAACTTTGCAGTGCTGAGGGCATCTTTTTTTTTTTTTTTTTTTTTTTTTTTGAGATAGGGTTTCTCTGTGTAGCTTTGGAGCCTGTCCTAGAACTCACTTTGTAGACCAGGCTGGCCTCGAACTCAGAGATTCGCCTGGCTTTGCCTCCCAAGTGCTGGGATTAAAGGCATGTGCCACCACCGCCTGGCTGGGCATCACATTCTTAAAAAGTCTGGAGAAAGCCAGGCGGTGGTGGCGCATGCCTTTAATCCCAGCACTCGGGAGGCAGAGGCAGGTGGATCTCTGTGAGTTCGAGGCCAGCCTGGGCTACCAAGTAAGTCCCAGGAAAGGCGCAAAGCTACACAGAGAAACCCTGTCTCAAAAAACCAAAAAAAAAAAAAAAAAAAAAAAAAAAGTCTGGAGATTAAGCCCTTTAAGAGGGTGCCAGCTTCAGTGTTCCAGGTCTCTGATGTCCTGAGGAACAAGTGGTGACCGAGTACAAGCCCTCAACAGATCTCTCTGAAACCTCACATGAATGCTTTCCCTCATTTCCTCCTTCCCTCAACAGTTCAGCCTAAAATCTTGCATGTGAGAAGGTATTTCTTAAAAAAATCTATGTCTTATACAGGGTGTTCAAGTTTATGATAAATGTCACTTAAAAACCCTTTGCTTGTGGGCTTCAGGCTTATAAGGTCCTTGCTATAGTCTCAGTGGACAAAGAGTGGGTTTTCCGCAGAGACTAGGTAGGTCAGCGATGTTCTACCTTTCAGGCTCATCTCAGCCCATCTTGGGACAGAGCCCCAGGTCTCACTCAAGACACTGGGTGACAACCCTCCTCAGACTTTGCTCTGAAGCAAAAACCTTGGGTCTCCACATGTTTAGGACCTGGATTTCCCAGAAAGCAGCTCAAATTCTACTTCCATGAAGTGAGTGAAAGGTCCATTTGTCTGAAAATAAGCAAGACTCTGTTATGGTCAGGGCTCTGTACCAGCTACTGCATCCTCTCTGCCCACACCCCCTCACCTCATCTCAGAACCTATCTCAGTAAATAGGAGGCAAAAGAAAGAGCTGTTATGGAAGCACAAAGTAGAAGCTTCAAAACATGTTTATTTAGCAGGCAGTTGAGGACAGAGTCATTCCCTACTCCTGCTTGTTTATGACACCTTGAAGCTCTCTGAAAGTATTCTCTCTGGTTTTCCTGGACTGTAGTTACGAGTTTGGAAAAGTCAGGTGGTCAGTGGTTCAGCCATCTGGAGCAGGCATTAAGGTACCTTGTCTTATGCCTAGGCTTGCTAACAGTTTGATAAAGGGCTTGTTTGTAGCAGCCATTCTATGGTCTCCTGGAGGTATGACATACTGTAGTGCTTGGCAATATTCTGGAAGATTCTAATCTGTTCCATGAAGACCTGTAGGAGCAAAGAGACACAATGACTCTGGGTTCTACTCAGATAGGAGGGGCAAATAACCCTGTGTGTCTGTGAGAATGGCCCACCTCAGTGTGGATGGTGAGAACAAAGTCCCCGGCACAACTGCAGTACACAGGCATATGGGTCTCTTTCATACCACGGCACTTCAGGCATACCTAAAACAAGGAAGCAGAACCACTGATCTTGGCTCAAACCATTATCACACTGGATCCTATCTGTAGCTTTTCAGCCTTGTTGAAGAGGGATACCTTCATGAACCCATTGGTAAGTTTATTTCCCTACTGAAGTCACATCAGGACTCAGTGCCTTGATGAAATTCAAGATTTATTCAAATCTTACCAGCTCCTTCCTCCTTGCTGTGGGTATTCCCAAGCTAGATTACCAAGGCCTGGGGATGTTCTATGTCCCAGCTGGCTCTGTCCCAACAGTTGCCCAAGGATATAACCATGGACTTTGCTCAGGTGCTCATAAAGTGCTGCCAAAGCTTTCCTGCTCTGTTCTTGCACTCTACCGCTGACCCCGTTTCCTGTCTACTGTCTACCTCCCTCCACTGGATGGATGAAAGTCCCCACAGAAGGAACCAAGAGATGTGGACAGAATTAGTGGGCTGGGTGCATGGATGACGACTGACTCCTGGGGCCGTCCCTTGGAGGCAAGACTCAGGATCCAAGCATGCTCTTGGCTTCCCTGAATGCTGATAGTGTATGGAAACTCCTGGGTGGACTGGGGAGCTCACCAGGTCCTGCAGTGTGAAGGCCATCAGTTTTCTCTGCAGGACTTCCATCAAGGCTGACTCAATGGCAGCTGAGTCGTAGGGGGCCTGACAATTGGAGCAGAGCCACTGAGGCAGGATGGCCCCATCCTGGGAGAGTGGGGAGGAAGGCTGAGAAGTCAGTGTGAGTGGTAGCCATGGTCCACCTGGGCAATAGCATATTGGGCTGGTGTAAAGGGAAGATGTCATAGAGAGGAGTGCTGGGGCAAAGGTAACCATCACTGCTCTTGGCTGCCTGAGCCTTTCTGTGCTGATCAGACCTTTTCAAAACAATTTTCTAACATGTTACAGTGGAATGGTTTGGGGGTGGCCTATTTTTAATCCATAAGGGGCAGTAGGTTGGATACTACAGGTTGGGCTACATGTCCCAACCACTTTGGACATTTAGAGGTTCTGATCACCAGCTGAGCTCACCTGAGAGAAGGAGGAATCTTTGCACAGGTCCAGGTCTCGGCAGAAATTACAGCTGTGGCAAATCACCTCAGGGAGCACGTAGGAGTGGCAGGGGTCTCTGAACTGGGCCTCTTCAGAGAATTCACCAACGTCTACCAGGCGAAGTAGGTCTCGGTTCAGCTTATTCACCTGATTTGTGATGTTTGTGTCCAGGGACAATACCTATGGTGAGCACAGCCCATCATGAAGTAGCTCCTAGGCCTTTCTGCTGCTTTGGCTGGACCAAATACCTCTTTTAAGACCATTTCTCAGCATCATCTTAGCCCTTCCTATTCCCATCTGGAATCCTCAGGATGAACTGGTTCTCTATAGTGGCAACTCTGTTAGTGAGTGGAGACTTCACTGATGAATATATTAAACATTTCAGGTAAGCAACATTGATTCCACACAACACCTTCCAGAAACAAAAGAGAGAGGACACCTAACTTGTCTTGGGAGGTCAGCATCACCCCAATACTGAAACCAGACAAAGACATAGGCCATTAACCACCATGAGAAAGGACACAAAACCCTCTACATGTGCCAGCAGATGAACTCATCAATATAGAAAAAAATCAGAATCCAAAAATAAAGAAGCACAGATAAGGCAAATTAAGTTGTTTTTTTTTTTGTTATTATTATTATTATTGACAAGAGTCTTACTCTATACAGGCTGTCTTTAAACTATGATCTCCTGCCTACCTCAGCCTTCTCTAGTGCTGGGACTGCATGAGTGAGCCATCATGCCCAGTCCAATTAAGCTTCCAAAAAGGTGTAAACATTCCTCAATGGAAAAAGGCTCTGGAACTGGATACCCTTATGTTCAGACAGGAAACTTGTACAGACTGCAAAGATGAACTATAAATGGACAGATCCCGAAGTGCAGTTCATCCCAGCTCGTTTTCTGGGAAAGGTGGGTCAGTGACTGTCCAAAGTGTATTTGTGGAGAAGAAACATTCCTAGCTCACTATGTTAAACCCTAAGGTGTAGTCATTTGATATTCAGGGTTCAGCCTCAGAGTGAAGCACTGGGACGCTCAGATGGCACAGCGAACAATAAGTGCTTTGAGCAATGACCCACATGGTCACTGGTAATATCATTTCACCATGCTGGCCTGCCTTTCCCAGAAAACAAGCTCTGTCACCTCATTTGGTCTCAGAGGTCTGCTCTGGCTCATCAGGCCCACTGGAGGCAGGTGATCCATGAACTCCTTCCATTTCCACTTGCTGTAACTTTTCCAGCATACCATCTCTCCTACTCCAGCGCCTCTGGCCTGGTTCCAGGTCCCTCCGAGTACCTCATGGAAGTACATCTCTGAATTGACCAGTCTCTTATGGTTCACTGTCAGGCTTAGAGCTATCAGAGGGGCTTCTCCTATAATGCCTCAGCCCAAATGCCTCAACAATGGTTGCATGTGAAAGGGACCCAGCAAATCCTGATGGAATGACTGAAGGATTTAAAACTGCCCTCACCTTGCACACATATTTGATGAACTCCAGAGCAGGATTATTGAGCAGCAAGTGTGAACCAGGGAGGTCAGGGAACATCTCTGAGGGCTCGGTGGAGTTCCGAGAGCCTGTGACTTTCTTCTGAATTTTCTGAGTGATGGTGAAGAAGCTCTGAGTGAGCTCATTTGCCACATAATCTTGAGAGAAGGTGACCATTCCTGAGAAAGAGAGAGTACTAAGGGGCAGATTCAGCTGGTAGTGGATATCTCTTACCCATTTGTCTGTACCATCTGAGGCACACAGAAGTCAGGCCATGGCACGTAGCAGCATCCTTCTGTGATCAGGGAATGCTCACCAGGAAGGGCTCCAGCTGCCCCTTTAGCTTCTTGGGAGAACTGGCTAGCCCCCTTCCTCTTCACAGGGGTACTGCCTGGAACACTGTGTCTCAATTCATTCTTCATGCTATGGTACACAGCCACGATGTATGCTGCAGAGAGAGGTAGATATAGGTCACAGGACCTCAGAGTCAGTGATGTGTTGAAAAATACCCTAGAATGTGAAGAAGTCCTGTGGTTGGCCATATGGTCAGACATACTCATCTGAAATGTCATTGTTAGAACTGGATATAAGAAAGGAACTTATAGTGCCCAGCACTCGGGAGACAGACTCTGAGTTTGAGGCCAGCTTGGTCTACAGAGCAAGTAGCAAAACAGTAAGGGCTATACAGAAAAACCTTGTCTTGAAAAAACAAAAACAAAACAAACAAACAAACAAACAAAAAAAGAACTTGCTGATATCTGAATTCATCCCTAGAAAAGTGAATAAATAGGACAACAAGGATTGTATGTGAAAATAGATCCTTAACAGCAAATGCTAACTATCCTAAAATCTGAACCCACATACCTGGAATATTTCTTCCTTTCTTTTTTGGGTTTTTTGAGACAGGGTTTCTCTGTGTAGTTCTGGCTTTCCTGGAACTTGCTCTGTAGACCAGACTGGCCTCGAACTCAAGAGATCCACCTACCTCTGCCTCCTGAGTGCTGACATTAAAGGTATTATGCCACCACTACCTGGCTAACCTGGAATATTTCTTGAGACTACTTGGCAAGGTGAAGACTCAAAAGAAGTAGACAAAGACATACGTACTCACAAATGAAACCAACTGTTGGTACATACCTGTAGGGTGTGTGAGAAGTCCTGTCTATCTACCAACAGTCTAATGACCATGCTCATCACTAGTTTTTCTGTTTTAATGAGTGGCAGTGAATTATAAAAACAGTCTAATTCTTATGCTTACTGAACATGATAACCAGGTCTACAAATACTTTCAAGGTATAAGAGTTTTCTAGTTAGTGAAGCCCCAGAGGCCAGCCTCATTACTGTGTTAACACACATGTTCCCAGGGATGTTAGCCATGAACCTACTAGAGTAAAAGTGGGAAACACCTTTGGGACACTCTTAGGGGCAGCTGCTTAGGAGGCCTAGAGAGAAGACCGAGAGCCCTTTCATCATCTGTCCTCAGTTCCCCATGCTGGAACAGGTAAAGAAAGCAGCAGCTCCACCAAGCTGGAATTTCCGACAATTTTCCTCTCCACACCAAGAAGCCAGAACCATTTTCAATAACTCAGCTGGTTGTCCAGCTTCAGCTTGACTCACCTGAAACAATCATGAGGAAGTAGCTCTGACAAGAGGCTGCCTGTGGCAAAAACTGCAGAATGTTCCAGTTGTTCTCCAGTAGGTCCTCAACCTCAGATTCCTCCATACCCTCTTCCTCCTCATCCTCTTCCTCATCTTCCTCATCCTTGGTTTCCTCCTTTTCCTGGGAGTCTTGCTGTAACAAAGACAACCCTTACTTCCACCATGGCAACAACACATAGTAACAAGACACAGTAGACAGGACTCCTCCAGCCTGAGTCTCCTGGATTCTTACACTGCAAGACCAGTGCTTCATGGAGCATGTCTAGCTCACTAGGGTGACTGGGAGTTGTGATTCTCATTTACTTCTAGGGGACACTTCAAAATTATCCAACTCTCCCTCCCAACAGGGCTAACCAACCAGAACTTCCCAGTGACCAGTTTCTTCCTCTGAACTTAACAATCTCTTCTTCAGCTGGGAGTGGTACCTTGAACCTGTGGCTCCATATTCAGGATGCTAAGGCAGAGTCACTGGAGATGAGAATTTCAAGGCCAGCCTAAGCTACCCAGCCTAAGCTATCCATCTCACAAAGCAGAACCTCTTCTAGAGTTGGTGACAATTTTTCCACAGACCCAACTTGACTGGGTGTCTGTGTTCCTGCCAGGGTGAATTCACTTCTACACACAGACACTAACACTATGCCATTATCCTGATGGTCACATTTCCTTTCTTCCCTCAATGAGGTCTATCTCCTAATCCCAACTCTAATGAAAAATGCTCCTGTCCAGGCATTGGATACATGGTATCTAAGGAAGCCTTGTCCTTGTCCCCCCAGATTCCCTTACGGAGACCCCAGCTTCTAGTCTTCCTGCTGGCCAGTGCCTCCCTTTTCGGCTATCTGTGAAGACCCCATGGAGAGTGAAGGTCTGTTGTTTCAGCCTACTCACTGGGTACTCCACTCTAGCATGAGGTGATCACCTGTATCTCCATTACACAAATGCTAACCTCTTGCCCCACATGGCTCCTTGCTGCAACCTCCATTCGCCCACAGGTATGGCTCACACCTGTGCATCACCAAATCCACCTGCTAGCTTCTGGATCCCATCTTTTAACAACTCTGCACTGGCATCCCTCCCCTGAACTGACTCTGCCTGCTTTTTCCCCTTGTGGTATGTTATTCTCAGAGGGGGCAAGTAGATGCCAGAATTTCCATCTCCACTAATGTTGAATCCCATCCTGTGCAAAAAGTGGGCACTGCCAGCTCTCTGTGAGCACCTGGAACTACTGCCCAGACACCCTGGGCTGCCTGAGCTGTTCCAGCTCTCAAGGTGTCTGTTTTCTTGCCACCTCTAACTTTGTCAGTGTCCCCACGGCTCCCCTTCCTCCCTTTTCCATGAATTTTGCCAATTTCTGCCTCATGGAAAGCTCTTTGCCCATACTAGGACTAACACTATGCCTTCAACTTTTCCTATAAGCTGATGAACTGGATGGAGTCTTTGCCACTATTGATGAGAGGCCCCAGTACCTGTCACATAGGTGAATGTAGCCCCATACATATGTGGAACCAGACTCAGGTCTCTTACCTGTCCATAGTGAATACTAGATGGAACTTTTCCTTTGATTCCACCATAGTTGGATGGATCCATCCAGAGAAGAAATTCCCAGCATCGAGAGAAAGAGATTGTCAGGGAATGGAAGATCTCTTTAGAATGGATGCTGCAAGAAGCCAGACACAAACTACTGAAGTGACACCACAGCTTTCCTTATTCTTCCTTTTCCTTTGTAGCTATGCACTCATTTTTTTACTTACAAGCGAACATCAAGTGGATTCAGACAGTCCCTCAAACTTTTAGGATACTGAAGAAGCTGCCTGGGAGCAGCTGTCTGGGGAATGAAGGTGACCAAGAGGGAAGCCAGGGCAGGCCCAAGGTCTACTGTCTCTAACTTAGGTCAGGAACACGTCACTGGCAACATTGCTTCCTACTTTCTGTAAGCACCTGTAAGTTTTCTTCATTTTTTTTTCCGAGACAGGGTTTCTCTGCGTAGCGTTTGGAGCCTGTCCTGGAACTCACTCTGTAGACCAGGCTGGCCTCGAACTCACAAAGATCTGCCTGCCTATGCCTTCCAAGTGCTGGGATTAAAGGCATGTGCCACTACTCCCTGGCAGTTTTCTTCATTCTTACCACCGCTAGCTAAGTTGGCCTCTATCACTAATCCCACCCTTGGGAGATCCTAAACATATTCTCATTCTCTCTCTCCCTTTCTCCCCCCCCCCCCCCCCCCCCCCCCCCCCCCCCCCCCCGAGACAGGATTTCTCTGTGTAGCTTTGGAGCCTTTCCTGGAACTCACTCTGTAGCCTAGGCTGGCCTCGAACTCACAGAGATCCGCCTGCCTCTGCCTCCTGAGTGCCAGGATTAAAGGCACGCGCCACTGCCGCCTGGCTCTCTTTTTAAAAAAAAAAAAGAATTATCTTAATGTATATGAGTGTTTGCTGTTAATGTTTATTGTTCTATCAGAATTGGAGTACATATTGGGTGGCTCACAAAGTCCTGTAACTCTAGTTCCAAGGATCTGATTGATAACCTCTTCTGCTCTGGCCACTGCCCTCCCCCCCCAAAGAAAACCCAAAACCTGAAGACTTTATCTTATTTACATTGGAGCCTCTGGGCCCAAATAGACTTGGGGGTATGATTCGTCTAAGCAGGGATCACTGCCTGAAGCCAAAGTTACAACATGGGGTCCAGCAATTAAGAGCTCCAAATGACTGACTGCTTGGAATCAGAACACTCCCATGTGCCCATGCCCCCATCTGTGAAGAGTTTATGTGACCTTTATGCAACAGCGCTCTATAGAACCGTCTTATAAACAGCAGGTATTCCTTGACTATTTCAGACTTGAACAACATGCTTTATATCTGAGTTGTCCACCACAGGTAAACAATAATGTAAGCTGCCACTTCTTCATGCTGCAGTGCTTGACCCTTGGTGTATGCTTACCCTTCAAGCATCTCTCCAAAGCCATGGCAGCTACATCAACAAGATGTCCCCGACACTAACCTGTTGGTGATATATTCCACATAGGCGAGGGCATCCTCTATCCGGCGCTTCTTTGTACAGAGGATGATGCGATTGAAGTTGGCATAGATGACTGATGACCCCAGCCGTTTGAACTCAGCAATGAGCCTGTAGAGTAAGTTTATAATTAATGGAGGAGGTGCCCTGGTAGAAAATGAAGCCAGAAAATATGAAAAGAAACCATGAAGACAACCATGGTGATACTGAAACAAGAAGTATCCTAACTATACTTAGAATGAGCAAAAGAGCAGACTCAGGACCCAAGAGCAATAAAGAAGAGATTTCTGTCTTTTAAGATGAGGTTTAGGGGCTGGAGAGAAGGCTAAATGGTTAAGAGTTTTGGTCCTCTTCCACAGGACCCAGGTTTGATTCCCAGCACCTATATGGATGCTCACAACCATCTATAACTCCAGTTCTGGGGGACCCGTTACACTTTTTCTGGCCCCTCTGGGTACCAGACACACACATGAAGATATACATGAAGGCAAAACACTCATACATGTTGGGGGTAATCTCTTTGTACAGTGTCAAGATGTGTCTCTGTCCTTCCTCACCTGCCTAAGGCACCTTCTCATTGGTTTAATAAAGAGCTAAATGGCCAACAGCTAGGCAGGAGAGGGTAAGTGGGACTTCTGGGCAGAGGTAGGAACTCTGGGAAAGAATCTGAGGTGAGAGATTTGCCAGCTAGATGAGGAGGAAGTCAGATGTACGGACGTACATTACTGAGGAGAGGTAACAAGCCACGTGGCAGAACATACATTAATATAAACTGGTTACTTTAAGTTTTAAAAACTAGTTGGGAACAAGCTTTCATAATTAAATAATTAAATAAAAAGTCTCCATGTCATTATTAGAGAGCTGGCAGTCCAAAGAAAGACCTGCTAAAAACATACATACTAAAAAACAAAATAAAAACAGATGAGGTCTGGCTTCACTACTAGTCCTGACCCTGAACTTCAGAACTCTGGCAATCCTCATGCCTCAGCTTCCTGAGTAGCTGTGACTACAGGTGCAATCACCAAGGCAGAGCAAGACCCCTCCCCTGATTTTAGATGGGATTCTGGTTATATCCAGCATGGCAGAAAAATAGCAGAAAAAACGGTAATAGATAGCCACCATGTATGATCTTCATTCAGGTTTTTTCTTTTCTTTTCTTTCCTTCCTTCCTTCCTTTTTTTTTTAAAGACTGGTTGTGAGCCAGTGGTGGTGGTGGTGGTACACACCTTTAATCCCAGCACTTGGGAGGCAGAGGCAGGAGGATCTGTGAGTTTGAGGCCAGCGTGGTCTACAGAGTTCTAGGACAGCTAGGGCTACACAGAGAAACTGTCTTGAAACAAACAAACAACAACAACAAAAAGTTCTTTTTTAAAAAGATGTTTTTATTTATCCTAAGAATTTCTTACAGGCCAGCCTAGTGGTGGTGGCAAACACGTTTAATCCTAGCCCCCAAGAGGCAGGCAGTTCTCTGAGTTTAAGGCCAGTGTGGTCTACTGGTCTACAGAATGAGTTCCAGGACAACCAGGGCTACATAGAGAAAATGGAAAAATGGAAAAACCAAAAAGAATTTCCTACAATGTATTTTGATACTCTTTCCCTTCTCCCAGCTCCTCCTCCACCTCCCTACCCAACTAACTTCACAATCTCTCTTTAAAAAAAAGAAAGCCGTTCTTTTTAGATTTATTTTTAGGAGTGTTTTGCTTGCATGTATGTTAAATATACTGCATGTGTGCAGTGTCAGCAAAGGCCAGAAGCCCAGAAGAGTGTGTCAGATCTCTTGGAATTGGCATTATGGATGGTTGTGAGCCACCACATAGATGCTGGGAAATGAACCTAAGTCCTCTGCAAGAGCAGCAAGTGCACCTAATCACTTGCTGGAGCCATGTTTCCAGTGTTGACTCATTCATTACTTCTAATATCACAACACTAGACATAGCTGATTGTACATTAGTATGGTACATTCACACTTAAGTGTCTAAGATGTTTCCTTTTGTTTTTGAGACAGGATCTCACTATTAGTCCTGGCTGGCCTGGTACTCACTATGTAGACTAGTCTGGCCTTGAACTCACAGGCATGGACCACTACACTCAGCCAAGGTGCATTACTAAAACAAACAAAGTGCATGAGAACACATTAATACAAAAAGGAAGTAGTACCATGATGCTTTACCTAGCTTTCTGGAAAGATGAATGCACAGAGCCACAATAGCAGCTAAGCCTGCCCTGGGCTCTATGCTTCCCATAGGCACTTGACTTGTGCCCTTCAGCCCACAGCCCGGGGTGAACACTCACTGCAAGAAGAGCTTCTTCATCATATTGTGTAGTGTCCGGTGCAGGGCTGGGTCATGGAGCAGAGAACATGGTGACTGGAGCCAGCGGTAGAAGTGCATTACCTGGTTGTCAGCATAGATATTGTGGTACTGTGTGATCTCCTTTACCCAGCCAACTACCATGCTCTTCAGGATCCTGAAAGATGGCAAAGGATGATGACCAATACCATATGCTGCTGCTGGCATCACTGTCCTTTCTCATAATCCCTAACTGCCTTTGTCTAAATTTCATTCCTTGGTCCCATAACTTGTGGGCTTCACTTCCTTACCACTTTCCTCTATATAACTCCCTAACTTGCTCACCACACCTAGACAAGAAGATACATGATAGGCTTTTGTCCTTAAGACTTTTTTAATTTTTAAAAACTTACCTATAGCTGTGAGAGTATGTACAGTGAGTACAGGTGCCCATAGAAGCCAGAAGGTATCAGATACTACTCAACATGGGATTTGGGAACTAAACTCATGTCCTTTGCAAAAATAGTATATGCCCCTTTTTTTTTTTGAGATAGGGTGGGGTGTCACTATCAGAAGAGTAGGAATGAACAGTCATAGAGTTGATTATGTGCCTTCCATGTAAAGAACCAGGGACTAGCCCAAGTTGGGTTTTCTAGACACCAATGAGAGATGCAGGGGTGGTTCCTGGGACCATTTAACACTCAGGTAGCACAGACTGGACTTGAATCATGGAGGAGCCACAGAGTATCTGAGACAAGATGCTGCAGCCACTTTTATGGCTTCCTGTACAAATACCCACTTCTCTCAACTGGTAGTCTCTGTCATCTGTGTCTGATCCTCACCTACTGCTCAGGGTTGAAACATTTTTTTCTGCCACAACTCTGCTCTCAGTCCTCCTAGCCTACTTCTTACCTTAGCAATTCCTTTTTTCCTTTCATTTGGAGGCAACACGGCTGAAATATGTGTTCTAGAATCACAGACATGAAATGACTACCTCATACTCAGCCACAGTAACAACGCATCATGACCTCAGGCCCTCTAAGTTTGGCGTTGACATTTCTAGCATGGGTGAAGACTACACCCCTTTGCATAGGCAGAGTGAAAGTGCTCTATGTTTATGGCACAAAGGAACCACTCTACAATAAATATACACTAGGAGCCAGGGCTGACCATACCTGACAGATGATTCTGGCTACTATGACTCACTAGGCTGGGTGCCCTGGGAATTTCCTGCAGATACTTCTTTGATTACACTGAAAACAATTATGTATTAAAATGTTTTTCATGAGAAAAGCTTCTGGCCTCAAAAGGTCAGATGGTAGCACTTGTACTGCCTACAAGTAACTAGGCAGGGTATGCTCAGGGAAATGGGGACCCTTGATTGCATTATGACCCAAGGAAGAGACATTTCAGGAATGCTAATTCTGGCACTGGAAAAGGCACAGCAGTTAAGAGCATGTACTACTCCTCTACAGGACTGGAGTTCAATTCCCAACACCTACACCAATGCTTTACAACCTCCTGTAATTCCCGTTCCAGGGTATCCAACTCCTCTGGCCTCTGTGGACACCTACACTCACATGCACACACACACACACACACACACACACAACGGAAATAATAAAATAATCTTTAAAAAAGGCGGATGTGTGGTGCATGCCTTTAATCCCAGCACTTGGAAGGCAATTTGAGGCCAGCCTAGTCTACATAGTGAGTTCCAGGCCATCAAGGGCTATACAAAGACCCTGTCAAAAAAAATAAAAAATTGTATTGCTTACTTTGGCTTTGGCATTCTAAAGTGGAGGTCGCCATTGCCCTGTTGCCTTGTCTAGGAAGGTAGCAAATTACATGAGGGTAGATACCTGAAGGTGCTAGAGCAGAGGGCTGTCTCATCATAGCTGGCTGGGGCATTGGCAGCTTGATTGCCTGTGACCATATCCTCTAGGGAGGCCTGCTGAATCACATCGAAGCTGATGCCCATGCTGCCAGCCCCCTCCATGTCATTGATATGGTGGGACTGGAGGATGGTATTGACTGCCAGATTTTGAATGTCCAACTCCACGCACACTGCAAGGAAACGGTTTGTCCATGTACCCTAGCCAGCACTAGGATCATCTTCCAGGCTGAGCTGGTCAGTGCTGCCTAGTGAGGTCAGGCATGGCATATGACATCTGACTTGCTGGTACCCATTTCTCAAGACTTGCCTTTGGGCTTATTCCACACGGTTGAGCACTGAGCTCCATGTAATGAGGAGTCATTAAATGGTGGGGTGGAAGTGCCTATCTTTCCCTTCTCTCACTCACCAGTGGAATAACAGCCAGAATTATTGATTTCTACAGTGGCTCGGTCATCAAACTCCATGACAAGACGATTGTCATCAGCTTCCTTCCCACCCAGGTCAGGCCGAGAGGTAGGAGACAGCCAAAGCAGGTGGTTGTGGCGCCGGAGGTGGCGTGCAAAAAAAAGGTCGGAGCCAAAGGTGGAAATGTCTTCCGGTAGGTTCCCAACGGGGATGTGGAAATACCTGCACAAGGGTACAGGTTCAGTCTAAAGTACACTAGCATCATTTAGGGACCACCCACAGAGTAACACCTGTAGGCACCCAGCCTATGGCCTCACTTACTTATCTCTCTTCTGGTGTATGTGGTACTGGGAATTGCACTTTCTAGCTAAGTTCTACTACTGAGCTACACCCTATTCCTCACCTGCTCATCTCAAAAGCCTGTGAAAGGCAAGTGTCTAAATTGAGGTAGTGCCGGATCATTCGGCGGGCTCCATGGCGCTGCCAGTCCAGAACTCCATAGCTGATCTTGTCAGCCACTCGGACAGGCACTAGTGGGAACTCCTCTAAGACAGGAATCTCACTGGCCAGTCTACACAGGTCCCAGTTAGACTGAACAGCGATGAGTGTGGGCCCCCGGCGCTCTTCCTGGGTTGAGCAGAAGGCAGAAAGGGCTCAGTGGGCAAAGCCTTGGGATGGGAAACTCCCACCATTGGACCCCAACTTCTCTTACCTTATAGGCAAGCAGGAAGCGTTGGATAGCTCTGCAGATCGTCTTCAGGTTGGTTTCAGCACGAACTTCAAAGGTGTGTTTGGGTGGAGGGAGGAGCTTGGGGTCCACCTTCTCCAGTAGCAGGCTATGTTCTGCTGAGTACAGGGCACTAAGGCTGGGCATTTGGTTGCTGCGCACCTAGGCAAACACCAACTGTTAGGCTACTGTGTGTGTGTGTGTGTGTGTGTGTGTGTGTGTGTGTGAGAGAGAGAGAGAGAGAGAGAGAGAGAAGCTGGATAGTCACTCCTTTCTATTTCTTTTTTTTCTTTTTTGGTTTTTGAGACACAGTATCTCTGTGTAGCCCTGGCTGTCCTGGGCTACCGGAAGACATTTCCACCTTTGGCTCCGACCTTTTTTTTGCACGCCACCTCCGGCGCCACAACCACCTGCTTTGGCTGTCTCCTACCTCTCGGCCTGACCTGGGTGGGAAGGAAGCTGATGACAATCGTCTTGTCATGGAGTTTGATGACCGAGCCACTGTAGAAACCTGCCTCTGCTTCCCAAGTGCTGTGATTAAAGGTATATACCAGCCTACCTTTCTATTTTAACTGAATGGCAAGAGGAGTGTCTTTCTTCCCCATATCCCACCTGACCCACATATTCTCATGTGCCCTGTGCCCAAGGACTCACAGTATCCAATACAAACACAGATGCTCTTCGCTGCGAGGGGATAAAGACACCAAAGAGTGCCTTGTGGCCCTGTGAGTGGTGGTACAGGTAGATGTGGCGGATACTCCCTGTAGAAGAAAGTAAACCTGTTGCCTGAGATGCAAGGGAGGCAGGGCAGGTGACAGGGCTGTTGGTGGGGCCATACCTGGTTCCAAGTAGCTGAACTGGGCCAGTGAACGCATTTCTAGGTGCTCGAGGGCAAAGGTTTCAGCTTCCCAGCCTGAAAGGTGCCTTACCAGCTGTTTGTTGACTACACACACACAGCCCAGCTGTACAAGGGCCCGGAATAACAATGGGACCTGGAAGAGTGGGGAGTGTGTTGGGCCAAATGGAAGACTCTAGCACTACAGCTCAATTTGAGGCCACACATCCCAGCACAGCCTGTCTTCACTCAGAAGAGGCCACCTTAGGCAGACATGCTGCTGAGAGCTACTTTCCTATGTGGCTTCCCCAACCCATGCCCATGACTTTTAATTCAGCCGTTCACTACTATCCCCTGCCCGATTCCCTATGGGATCTCTTTTCTTATCATCCAGCTTCATCTTCACCCAAGTATCAGTGGCCAGGGAGACAATCACCTGAGTCTCATACACGCCCTCAATGTCTGGTGCTGACAACTCAGTGTTGATCTCGTTGATGTGTTCTTGGTACATGTCCTCTGGTACTGAATACTCATAGAGATTGTAGACCATGTTGGAACGAGGAAGAGCCCGATTCACCTGGTGACAATTTAGTGATGAGCCGCCACAGTCTATAGAGTGGACCATTGACCAACTTCCAGGGCTTTCAGAACCCAAGATGGTCAGTTTACCTGCTTCAAGGATCACAATTAAAAGACCAAGGCATAATCTAAAACAGCAACCTGAGGCATCTGGAAAAATCATGAATGCTTTCCAACTGAGGCATCATCAACACTTGTCTGGAGTTTGTAGGTACCTAGAACTCATAGAAAACTACACTTTCTGGCCAGAGAACTAGAAGGGAGCTGATGGGGCAACCCTATGTGTACTGGGTACATGTATGGGATCATGGAGAGGAGACACACTGTTCATTAATCTTCACAAGCCAACTCAAACCCCAGCTTCACTCCAAGATGCAAATACACACAGACATGCTCAGAGGAACACAAAGGACTTGAAAATTGAGCTTACAACAGAACCTTTATACAAAGAAGGCAAGATTGAACTTGGGGTCTAAATTAACTGGATTGGCTGCCTCAACATTCTCTAAAGAATTAAACAACTTAAAAAAAAAACATTTATTTATCTATTGGGTGTGTGTATGTGTGTGTGCGCGCATGCGCAGGTTGAGGTCAGAAGACAAGAACTTGAAGGAATCAGTTCTCTCCGACCATGTGGCTCAGAGAGGCTTGTAAGCAATCCCCTTTACTCACTGAGCCATTTCACCAGCCCAAGGACTTTTTTTCATATAAATACCCAAAGTTTCACAATATCAAATGCAAAATGTCCACTATGGAATACATTTCTTGATATAACAATCAGGGAAAAATGAAGAATTCTCAAGGGAGAAGAGAACCATCAAATGCGAGCCCTGGGATGACTCACACATTACAATTAATAAAAGCTTTATGGCAGCGATAGCTGTGGCCTACCACGAGCTAGACAGAATGGTTCATACACCTGTAATCCCAGCAGAGAGGCTGAGGAAAAACAGCTGAGAATAAGATGGGCCAATGTAATAAAACTGCTTCAATAAAATAACAAAATCTGCACAAGAGGCACCAAACCAAACCAAACAAACAAAAACACCAAACCAAAACAAAAGAAAACAAAAAAAACCAGAAAAAGATTTTTACAACCAAGTAGTCACCATCTACTCTCGTTCCCACTAAATGCATGCATGAAGCAGTGTCATGAGGCCTCAGAATAAAAAAAAAAAGGTGCCAGGTGGTGGTGGCACACACCTTTAATCCCAGCACTTGGGAGGCAGAGCCAGGTGGATCTCTGTGAGTTCGAGGCCAGCCTGGTCTACAGAGTGAGTTTTAGGACAAGTGCAAAGCTACACAGAGAAACCCTGTCTCAAAAAACCAAAAAAAAAAAAAAAAAAAAAAAAAGAAGAAGGTAGTCAGGGACCAAGACAGCTTACAGAGCACCAACTAGCAAACAGTTCCTCGTCTTCCCCTCTGGCAAATCTTAATGGCAAACCCTACATGAAAGCAGCCAGACTCAAATTTCAGAGTACAGTATGATCCCATAAAAGGGCATTCTAAAAAGGTAATGCTATAGGGACTGCTGTGGGATGACTTTCTGTATGCTGTGAATATGTGTTGCTCTGATTGGTTGATAAATAAAGCTGTTTGGCCAATGTTAAGGCAGAATAAGGTTAGGTGGTACATTTGAACTGGAGAGAGAAAAGAAAGGAGAGTGGAGCAGATGCTTCGAGTTGCTGCTAGAAGAAGCAAGATGTGAAAGTACCAGTAAGCCACGAAGCCATGTGGCAATGCATCAATTAACAGAAATGAACAGAGTTAAGTTGTAAGAACTAGCCAGAAAAAGCCTGAGCCAATAGGCCATACAGTTTGTAAGTAATAAAGCCTCTGTGTGTTTACTTGGGTCCAAGCAGCTGAGGGACTGGGTGGGACACAGGAAAACTTCTGACTACAAGGGACAGAGACCAGTGTCCAAGGATGGGGGTGAAAAGAAACCAGAGCATAGTGAGTTAAGGATGACAGAAATGTTTTGTATCTTGAATGTCATGCAACCCTGGCCACCATCACCCATGAAGTATTACCTTAAAAAGACCATTTTATTGTATTTAAATAAAGAAAACAAAGCCTGGAAAAATAAAACCAAGCTGGTGATAGTTGTTTCTTTAATAGCTAACTGGAAAATGGAGAGGTAGGAAATGGAAAAGACAAAAAAAGGGGAATTCCCAGCTCATCCTACAAGACTACTTGATGTTGCTGACAAGGACTGTGTACACACTGGATGTATAGTTTATATCTTAATACATCTCCACTGATACAAACAACACCTGGGCCAGTATCAGATACCATGACTCAGAAAGGTAATTATAGCATCTATGGAACGACACATTGACATGAAGCTGTAATAGGTCAAATGCATCTGTAGTTACATAAATGTGGACCTCACACACTAGCAGTATGGTGGGGTGGACAAGTATGCTCTGGGGAGGTGGTAATGTCTATCTGGATAGCGATGTGAGTGATTCAGGTAGATACATTTTTCAAAACTGATGGAAATCAACTGTAAACCACAACTATGTTATTTATTGCATCAGGGAATGCAGGCTGTAATTGATTATAAGATACTAAACAATAGGGGCTGGAGAGATAACTCAGTGGTTAAGAGCACTGGATGCTCTTTCAGAGGTCCTGAGTTCAATTCCTAGCAACCACATGGTGGCTAGCAACCACCTATAGTGGGCTCTGATACCCTCTTCTGGCACATGCAGACAGAGCACTCACAGACAAAAAATAAATAAATCTTTAAAAAAAAAAAAAGAAAAAGAAAAAAAGAAAAAAAAGGATACTAAATAACAATACATACATTCCTAAGTTCATAGTAACATTGTTTTTTAATTGTTTGTTTTTGAGATAAGAGTCTTGCTATGTAACCTAGACTGGTCTTGAACTTGAAATCTTTTGCGGCATCCTGAGTGTTGGGATAACAAGTAAGGACCATTCCACCCAGGCTCACAGCAATCCATTCATTCATTCATTTTATGTGCATTGGTGTTTTGACTTCATGAATGTCTGCGTGAGGGTGTCAGATCCTCTGTAACTGTAATTACAGAGAGTTGTGAGCTGCCATGTGGGTGCTGGGAAGTGAACCAAGGTCCTCTGAAGAACAGCCATTGCTTTTAACTGCTGAGCCATCTCTCCAGCCCTGAAATACTTTTTAAGCATAAAAAAAAAGAAAGGAAGGAAGGAAGGAAGGATGAGAGAAAGAAAGAAAGGAAGGAAGAAGAAAGAAAGAAAAGAAAAAATCTACTTGCCATTCATTACCCTGGAAATAATATAGTTTAAGGGCAAAATAGTAAATATCTCACTTTTTAAGGAAGAAACTAGTTTATCTCTGTGCTGGGGGTGGGGGAAAACAGAGTGTGGGCCGAGGAATTCATTAGACCCTGGATTTGATTTCTAGCAATGACAAAAACATAATTCATGAGCTAAGTAGGTAACAGGGGCCTATAATCCCAGCATCTGGCAGATGGAGGCAGGAGGATCAGGAATTGAAGGCTAGCCTCAGTTTTTTTTGTTTTGTTTTGTTTTTTGAGACAGGGTTTCTCTGTGTAGCTTTGGTGCCTGTCCTAGATCTCACTCCTGGCCTCGAACTCACAGAGATCCGCCTGGCTCTGCCTCCCAAGTGCTGGGATTAAAGGCGTGCGCCCCCAGCACCTGGCTAGCCTCAGTTTTATAGCAAACTCAAGGCCAGCTCGAACTACATGAGTCCCTGTCTCAATGAATACCTCCAACCTGAAAACAATTCAATTCTAACTGCTATATAAAGTTCTTACACAGAAAGGGCAGGGTAGAGAAGCTCCATCCTGAAACCCCCACGAGGTAACAGTCATCACCAAATCCCAATGTACACAGTGAAACACTGAGTTTCTCCAGAGGGAACAGATAATCACAAAGGAAAAGGAGTTCTGTAGTTCACATTTCACCAAGTCAATGGGCTGAAATCAGGCCTCACATTTTTCACCTACAATTTTGTACCTCACCCAGGTGTTCCTTGTATATAGTTAATGTCCAACTGTGAGCAGATCGCAACATAAACCAGCTTTGGCCTAAGTTAACATTCTGAGTCAAGTGGGGCACTCCAACTGAGATGTCACATAAATACAGCTTCCTCAAAATCTTCTGAATCTCTGCAAAGAACCTAAAGTATGACTACATTTCTGAGATGTTGTGAATAGGCAGAAAGTGGGATAGTGGTTGGTTGCCTGGGGCTGCAGAGAAGGACAGAGGCAATTGAGAAATACAGGCTTCTTTTGGGGATGATGAAGTCTGAAATTTTGACTATAGTCATATTACCACGAATTCACAAAAAAACCACTGAATTATATTCTTCCAATGAATAGGCTATATGGTAGGTGAACTTATATCCCAATAATGCTGGTAACTACAACAGTACTTACATAAACTACCCGCAACCTCTATCCAATCTTCTCCTGCTCATCAGGTTGATGGAGAGCAGCAGCCCCAATTCCTGAACTATTGGAGACTATGGGGGTCCAGCCCCTGGATAGTCCCCTCCTAGGGTCTGGGAAGAATCTACAACCAGCTGATAATTAAATCTTTGATGATAAGAAATCAATCTATGTACATGAAACTCTTTAGTCCATACACTTTATTCTTCTGAGTTAGTTCTCTCTCTACACAGCTTCTATTCTGCTCTCATGCCTAACTTCTTTCTTGCCTGATTTCTCTCTATATTATTTTTGGTTTTTCGAGACAGTTTTTCTCTGTGTAGCTTTGTGCCTTTCCTGGAACTCGCTTTGGAGACCAGGCTGGCCTCGAACTCACAGAGATCTGCCTGCCTCTGCCTCCCGGTGCTGTGATTAAAGGCGTGCGCCACCACCGCCCGGCTGTGATTTCTCTCTATATTTATCTGCTATCCTCTAAGTTCCATCTTAAATCTCTCATCTTAGTTCCGCCCCATTTAGGTTCTCATCCATCTAGTTCCTCCCCATCTTAGCTCCTCTCTCATCTCCTTCTTCCTCATCTCGTTCTTCCTCATCTTCCAGCTTGTTCCTCTAGTACTCTCTTCTAGCCCTTCAATCTAGTCCTTCCCCATTGCAGTTCGTTCCTCTCCAGTTCTTACCCATCTAGTTCTTCCATTTTCTTCTGTGTCTCGTCGTGCTCTGAAAATAAAACTGCCCTTTTATCCCTTTGACCCTTATCTCTCTAAGCTATCTCTGCTCCTGCCTTTTCTGGCAAGTGTGCTAGGTCGCTAGGTAACTTGGCTAGGCAACTTCCATCACAGCTAGATGTACCTGTAAGTTGGAACCCTTTAGTTCTGAGTTAATTGTTAAGGGTGGATCTAAAACTAGAGATAAGACTTTGGAAAGAAGAAAGTTAAGCTTAATTAGCACATCCGTCAGGCCTTCTCAAACAGATAGTCTGGATGCTTAAGTCTATTCTTAGAGAGTACAGAGGTATCTCTGATAAGATACTTTCGTCCCTCTGGGGATGGTACTGGCCAGATGCTGCTAATGACAATAATTACAGAAAGGCCTGAAATTAGGGATCCTGGCTGTGTTACTGCTCAGAAGGTTATCTAAATATTCCTTAGTAGAGGGGAAACTGTGCCCAAAGAATGATGGAAAAGCTACAATAGCACATGAGAAATTCATAGTAACAAATGGCTAATAAATCAAAAGCCAGTATCAGCAAGACTCCTTGAGCCTCAGCTTGACCTCTGGAAGGCCCTTGGCTTCTTCCAGGTATTAGCTTGTCATAGTCAGCTGAAATCCTACTTCATATATTTTTTGCGGCTTGTAGCACTGAACATTCATAGACATGGTTTCAATTAACTCTTCACAAGATCCCGGTATCAATAATGTACTGGGAGATGGAAACAAGGCCACACGGCTCACTTTGGGTCTGCAAGTCCATGCTCTTGATCAATTCTTTGTGTGGCCTCCATCATGTGGAGATGCCTCAGAGGTGACCAGCAATACCAGTGGCTTCCCTACCTTGCGATATGAAGGTCCTTCTTCTGCTTTGGCTACCCGCTGGTTCACATAGAATACTCGAGAGATGCTCAGCTTGATACAGTGCAAGTCACTGCCGATGATGGCCCATAGCCTAAAGAGACCAGCCTGGTTGGTCTCACTGATCTGAGAGGAAATGCAGAATACATAGCACATAATCACATCCCCTCTATGTACAGGACCCCTGTGATAGGGATGGGCAGGAAGCTGAAGGCCTTTTTTTCCCCCCTGAGACAGGGTTTCTCTGCATAGCTTTGGTGCCTTTCCTGGATCTCGCTCTGTAGACCAGGCTGGCCTCAAACTCACAGAGATCTGCCTGGCTCTGCCTCCCAAGTGCTAGAATTAAAGGTGTGTGCTACTGCCGACCAGCCTGCTGAAGGCCTTTCTTATCTCCCATCTTATACTGTAGGACTGGCTGCACACTCCCTCTTTTGAGCCCATAAAGGACTGCTCTCAACATCATGCCACTCCCATGGATGAAGGCCCACACCTGTACAATCTGCCATGGAAGGTCCAGAATACTTCGGGCAGTCCGTCGCAAAAAGCTTCCCAGCCCCGTGGCAGGTCCTTCTCGGATAGCCCCAAGCCTTGGCACATCCTCTGTTGACTCTAGACGTTGCTTCTTCCTGCGGGCCAGGCGCTGTTGGGCCTGTAGCTGCCACTTTTTCTTGTGGAACCGGAGCCAGACCAACCACTCTTCCTGGGACAGACAACAATGCACAATTGCTAACACCTTTCTCCAACAGCCTGCTTTTTATTCCTAAGCTTCTGGAGTTTCAAATGCTCTCTAGCACTTAGGCATTTCTGCAACTTGTTCCAGGGACAGGATTTGCCTTAGGATCCCTGCACTATGTAGCAGACCTCTACGAGACAGAGTGCCAGAGCAACTTTCCCACATCCCTTCTGGCTTCCTTGTTTCTTACTTGGGTGGTTCCGAGGGAGGGAGGCTGCCCCAAGACCTCTTGCCAGGGCACAGTTAGTGCAATATCCTGAGACTCCTCTTGGCTCTCCCAGACTCGCTTCCTCTTAGTAGTAACTGGGACTGCAGAGTGGTATGGCTTTGTGAGTCCAAAGTCTTCGATGTCTGGAGTGCAGACACTCAGATTGTTTTCTGAAGCCTGTGCCATCACAATCTGGGGAGACACAACCAAGACTTATTAATTCAGAATCTCAACCTCGTAAATTCTATCACAGAATTCTAACACTATACATCTGCTGAAATGGGCTGTTAACAGACTAACATAACTTTAAAAAAAAAAAGGATCTCAATATGTAGCTCTGGCTAGCTTGGAACTCTCTATGTAGACCAAGCTGGTCTAGAACTTCCAAAGATATGCCTGTCTTTGTTTAGAAGCATTGGAATTAGATCATTTGTCTTAATTCTCCAAAGGAAGCTGTCCATTCTAAGTTTTCCAATTACTTATTAGAGAATGGTAACTCATTCAAAAGATGTGTGTATTGGTGAGTCCTTTTTACAAGGTTGTTTTGAGTCAGAGATGAGGTTTTAACATAGTTAATTTAAGCATAAGTATTAAGGGAGAAAAGAAGAGGGCACTTAGGAAAACAACATCCACCCAAAAGTGAGTGTTTCCCAAAAGTGAGTGTTTCCCAAGACAGAACTGTTTTAGTAGTTCTTTTTCACTTTTTTTTTTTTTAATAGAATTGCACTCTATAGCTCAGGTTGGCTTTGAACTTAGGATCCTCTTGCCTCAACCTACCCAGTAGCTGTAATTACAAGTCCACAACACCAGAACCAGCTAAGAATAAGTGTTCTCTCATTATTATTATTAATTATTATTTCATTAGTATTTCGTCTGCATGCATGTCTGTATACCACATATGTGCCTGGTGCTTGTGGAGGCCAGATGTTGGATTCCTTAGACTGGAGTTATGGATGGTTATAAGCTGCAGTGTGGGTGTTGGAACTTGAATCAGATCCTCTGGAAGAGCAGCTGCGGCAATATAATATTGCAAAAATAACTCTAAAGACTGGCACTTTTGCCAGACCTCACAGCCAAAATTAGTAATATGCCTTGAGGTTAATTAGAACAAGACTGCTAGCCTACTGTAACTGTTGATCCTGCTTTTAAGAGAGCAATGTAAATGTAACAATTAACCTTAGTTGCCTTGAACTTCCCATGTAACCAACTTTTATAACTTAAGCTAATGCATAACTATAATCTTAAATCAGGTACTCTTCCATGTCCCTGACCCAGATAATGCAAATGTACCACTTGCTGAAAGCAGCAAATATAGAAGTTAAAAGCAACTTCCTAAAATCTACCACAAAGACTGAAAGCATCCATTTATGGATACTGGTTGATAAACAATGATGTTCATTATCTGAGTTAGTTGGTGCCTTGTAAAACTGTTAAATATTTCTATAAGCACTCCATTCCTTCCCCACGTAATACTTTCTATGCTGTGCAACAAATACAGAAAAAAGCCCTTTGTTAAGGACAGATACACAGAGACAGATACCATTTGCACAGATCAACAGACTGAAACAGACAGAGAGACAACAGAGACAAACAAATTTATAAGACAGACTTTATGGCACAGATTCAGACTCATACAACAGACAGACAAGATGGAAGACACAGAGAGCATTAAGTAGAGAATTATATATGAACTAGCTCATGGTTAAATGACTCCAAGGGGAAGTGATTTTATTTCTTTCCTTAATTCAACACCAAAGCATTATTGGTGACCTGGAGTTAATCAGTAATGCATACAATCTGAGCAAGCAGCCTATGCTCTTACATGTTGAGTCATCTCTCTAGTCCCTAATTATTGAGAATAAGATTTTATTTGTGCATTAAATGTAGCTATTTAAAAACCTAGTTAGGAGGCTAGAGAGATGGCTCTTCTAATCTCTGTGGCACCAGGCATGCATATCATGCACATATATATTTAGGCAAAATACTTATACACATTAATTTTATAGTTTTACTAGTTTGTGATGTGCTCATTTATCAACTGAGTTTATGTTAAAATTTTTCAAAATGATTGTCAGTTTGACTTTTATTTCAGAAAAACATTTTTTAAACTTCAGCAAAATTTTTGGTTGAATTCAAGGAATATATAATTGTTAGAATTATATATTCTATATATATTGTATAGTGAATCACTATATATCATTATATAGTGAATCAAGACTTGTAGAGACACAAGATAGCTCAGTAGGTTAGTAGGCCTCCAAATCTGACAACCCGAGTTTGATTTCCCAAGAACTCTTCACATACATACAACACACATATACATAAAAGTAAATAAGTAATGCAATAATTTAAGAGTCCTGCCAATGTCAGGAAGATTAAGATTTGTTGCTGGGCATGGTGGCACAGCCCTTTAATCCTAGCACTCAGGAGGCAGAAGCAAGCAGATACTGAGTTCAAGGCCAGTCAGGATTGTATTAGTGACACCCTGTCTTAAAACAAGATTCAAGATTTTACTTATTCATTTATTATTATTATTATTATTATTATTATTATTATTTTTATTTTTTTTTTTTTTGAGAGAGAGAGTTTCTTTGTGTAGTCCTGGCTGTCCAGGAACTTGCTCTGTAGACCAGGTTGGCCTCAAATCAGAGATCTGCCTGCCCCTATCTCCCAAGATACTGGATTAAAAGCATGTGCCACCACTGCCTGGCAGATTCCAGAATTTTTAAATACTATGCTTATGCTTGCTAATATAAAAATATTTATATTGTTCACTTAAAATCCCTGTACTCAGGAGAGTGAAGCAAGACCAGCTTCTGCTACACAGAGGGTTAAAGATCAGCCTGACCTAAGGCTCTGTCTGAAAAATTAAAATAAGCCAACATGGTGGCATATGACTTTAATCCTAGCACTCGAGAGGCAGAGGCAGGCAGATCTCTGAGTTTGAGGCCAGTCTGGTCTACAATGGGAGTTCCAGGACAGCCAGGGATACACAGAGAGACCCTGTCTTGAGAATACACACACACAATCTATTTCAGGAATTGTCTATTATTGAGTCTCTATAACATTCTGGCTTATAGCTCACTTTTACTTTTGTTTTGAGATAGAGTGCATCATACTGTACTCCAGCTTGGCCTTGAACTCATATCCACCTTCCTGTCTCTGCCTTCCAACTACTAGGATTATAGGCATAAGACATTATAACTAGCTACACTTCTAATTTTCAAACCATAAAAATTTTCTTGGGGTTGATGGCTCAGCAGTTAAGAGGTTTTCCAGAGGACCTAGGTTCAATTACCAGGACACACATGTTGGCTTAAACCATCTGTTAACTTCAGTTTCAGGGAATCCAACACCCTCTTTTTGCCTCCATGGTACTAGGCATGTAAGAACCTCACAGACATATATGCAGACAAAAATACGACACACATAAAAATTTTTAAAAAATTTTTTTCTGCCTCTATTTTTTTTTAAGACAAGGCTTCTCTGTGTAGTTTTGGTGCCTGTCCTACATCTCGCTCTATAGACCAGGCTGGCCTCGAACTCACAGAGATCCACCTGGCTCTGCCTCCCCAGTGCTGGGATTAAAGGTGTGTGCCACCACTGCCTGGCTAATTTTTTTTTTTTTAAGATTTATTTATTATGTATACAGCGTTCTGCCTGCATGCGTGAAGAGGGTGCCAGATCTCATTATAAATGGTTGTGAGCCACCATGTGGTTGCTGGGAATTGAACTCAGGACCTCTGGAAGAGCAGCCAGTGCTCTGAATCGCTGAGCCATCTGTCCAGCCCCTCTGCCTCTAATTTTAGCTATATTGTTTCTAAAAGATTAATTTTTACTTTCGTGTATGTCTGTGTATGCAGGGGTCTGCAGAAGCCAGAAAAAGGTGTTGGATTCCCTGGAGCTGGAGTTTCAGGTGGGTGTAAGCTACCAGACATGGGTATTGGGAACAGAACAGTATTCTGTGAAAAGCAGGAAGGGCTCTTAGCAGATGAGCATCTCCAGCTTCTTACCTATACTTTCCATTGTGCAGTTTTCAGTGTGTCTCCAGGAAAGACTTTCATTTTGTTGAGAAAACTGAAGTCTACAGTAGTAATTCAGTTCAGGTCACTATGTCTAGTTTGCATACCTCATCATTTTTTTTACATATAAATGAGTTCTTCATACTTACCTGATGACTTATAATCTGCTTCCTGTTATATAAAATGACACTGGAGGGCACTAATGAGTAAAGTACCACAACGCACACTTTTGGAGGTAGTATTGGGAAATTATGGGCCAGGCAGGGTGGCACATGCAGGGGCAGGATCCCTGTGACTTCAAGGCCAGCCTCGACTATATAGGGAGTTTTAGGACCATCAAGGCTACATAGAGAGACCCCATCTCAAAAACAAAACAAGGAAAATTTATGCATAGCAGCTTGCAGACATTGGTACACTGTGTCCTGTGTGTTACCTGTCTCTTTCCTTCAAGGACAAAGAGCTCACTGATCTTCTTTTGCTTGTAGACATCATTCTTTTCTAGCAGTTTTTTATGCAGCCAGTCTGGGTGTTTGACACGTGGAACTGGGTTCTTCACCTAAGTGAAGATGATACAGATCAGAAAAAGTCTTACGTGGGTCTGTTGGTGATTAGGTGTAGAGTGGTATCCCTAGCTTTTGTCTTACCTGCTGCAGAGCTGCAGGGATGGTGATGATTTTCTGGATGGCACTTCCTAGCCGCTCTATGTAGTAGTCCCAGTCCAGAATCTGCATGCACAAAACATGAGAAGCAGCAATTGTCTACACTGTCATATGCCAATAATTATTAAATGTATGTGTCTCACTTCATCTTCTAGAAACTCCATGCTCATTTTAGAGGTAGAAATTTGGGAGAGAGCTTAATGAGACTATAGGATCATGAAACAGTGGATGGTTAAGAATAATACCTCAGTCTTATTCTATCCAAGAGCAGTTTCAAGGCTTCCCTAGCATTAGCTTCCTGATACTCTAGCCCAGTGGTTCTCAATCTTCCTAATACTGTGACCCTTTAATACAGTTCCTCATGTTATGGTGACCCTCAATCATGAAAGTATTTTCATTACTACCTCGTAACTGTAATTCTGCAACTATTATGAATGATAATGTAAATATCTATGTTTTCCAACGATCTCAGGAGACCCCTGTGAAAGGGTCACTTGACCTCCTCAAGGGGTCTCGACCCACAAGATGAGAAACACTGCCCTGAGTGTTCTGTTTCCCTACCTACCACAAGTCAGAAAAGAGGATGTTATAAGTAAAGCTCTAACTGAGTCATATAATGCAAGTCAGGTACATTCTGCTCTGACTAGCTTTTTTTCTAAACGTTTAATAGTACAAAAATAGATAGCAGGTGTCAATATGACTCAGTAGACATAGGCACTTGTCTCATGACCTGACTTAGATTTTTGGCACCCACATGATGGAAGAGAACCAATTCCTGTTAAGTTATCCTCTGATCTCCACATGTGTGCCCCTCTTCCCCCAATAAAAATAATTGGCACTCACTGTGCGAATATCAAAGTCTTGAAGTGATGAACTCTTTAGCCATTTCCGCAGAAAATGTTTCCTCACTGTAGGCTCTGCTTGGAAAATGGCAAGTGGAATGGCCCTAGGTTAAGAAAATAAATATAAACATATCTAATCATAAACAATGCAAATCCTGCTATAACTCTTATCAAGTATACATGGGATAAAGACTCTGTACACACTTACATGATATTTATAACATTGAATGATTAAGTAATACTTTATCACATTAAAACACTTAGGCTAGGAGCTAGGGAATTAGCTCACTGGTAGACTATTTGCTTATCCTATGTAAGACTCTGGGTTCCATCCTCAGAAACATAAAACAGAACAAAATATAAGGAGAAGGGGAAAAAGGAAGGGGAAAAGAAACACATGAATGGATAAAGAAAATATGGCATAGGCATATATGCACAATGGAGTTAACTATCCCATTGAGTGTTTTACTCAGTGATAAAGAAAAATGAAATTATGTGCTTTACAGGAAAAAAGATTGGATTGAAGATTATGTTAAGAGAAACGATACAGAAAGATAAACACTGCATGTTTCTTTCAACATGCAGCATCTAGATTTGAAAAGAAGACATTAAAGTACAAGGGAGCCTATTTGGGAAAATGAACAACAGTGGGGGAATGTGGTGGTTTGAATGAGCCCCCATAGACTGCTATCTGAAAACTTGGTCTCCAGTTATAACTGTCTGGGAAGGATTAGGACGTGTGGTCTTGAAGGGGCAGGCTTTGAGGTTTCAAAAGACTCTCCATTCCCAGGTATCACTCTCTCTGCTCCTACTTGGGGATCAAGATGTAAGGTTTCAGCTATTCCTGCTCCCATCCCTTTGCTCTGCCATCATGGACTCTAACCCTCTCAAACAGTAAGCCTAAATTAAACACATTCTTTTATATGTTGCCTTAGTCATGGTGTCTTATCACAGCTATATAAAAGTAACTAAAACAGGGACAAAGAGGGCAATGGCAGGTTAATATGATCCAAGTATGTTATATATATGAAAATGTCACAATGAAATCACCTATTCAGTACACATAATTGAGTAACAAAAAGGGCTGAAAGCTGGGTGGTTAATTCTAGCACTTAGGAGACAGAGGTAGGCAGATCTCTGTGAGTTCAAGGCCAGGGTGGTCTACAGAATGAGTTACAGGACAGTCAGAGTTGTTACACAGAGAAACCATGTCCTGAAAAACAAAAAACAAAACCAAAAAAAAAAGAAAGAAGGAAAAAGGGCTGAAGTTGAATGCACATTATCCTCTGTTGGCTGTTTGCTCTGTTTCTAGTGTGCCACTGTTCAGAGCTGTTTACAACTGTTCTTACATGTGGGCAAGCAGACATTCCTAAAACATTGTTTCCTGGGTAAGATACACAGGAGATGGAAAGCTTTTCTAAGGAATAAGTTGGTCTTCACATTACCAATAAACCAGCTGTCAACTTCCAGTTGCCACAAAACAAAATAATTTGCCGGGCGGTGGTGGCGCACGCCTTTAATCACAGCACTCGGGAGGCAGAGCCAGGCGGATCTTTGTGAGTTTGAGGTCAGCCTGGGCTACCAAGTGAGTTCCAGGAAAGGCGCAAAGAGAAACCTTGTCTCGAAAAACAAAAACAAACCAAAATAATTTATATTGTGAAATATCATAAACTTAAAACATAGCAAATACTCATACATGCACTCAACTCTGTCAAGCTACAATGCTCTAAAATGTCATTTCCTGTATGCAGCTCCATCCTGTGCCCTCCTCACACAGAAGTCAACACAACCCTTTCTTTTTCCGGTATTTATTACTTTTGTGCATGTCTTTATTTTGATGTAGCTACTAGGTAAAGAAAACTAGGTGGCAGGGCTATCATCATCATCAATCATTGTTACTATTATTGATATTATTTTTGAGGCAAGGTCTCCTGATGTGATCTAAACTGGCCTGCCTCAGCCTCCTACATGTTAGGATGACAGGTGTACGTTGCCAAACCCAGCCCCTACATGGTTGTCTTGGCAAAATATTGTCTGAAGCTCCTCAGTAGTTGCCTGTGCTACAGTTCAACCCTTTCAACTCCTACATAGCATGTTTTCATCTCTTTTTGCAGTGTAGGAGATTGAACCCAGAGCTTTGTTCACACTAGCTAAGTACAACTAATCTATATACAAGACCACTTAATTTTTGTGGTGTTAGAGATTGAATACAGGGCCTCCTAAATGCTGGGTTCTACCAAATAAACCTTATATCCAGTTATTTCTGTTTTGAGACAGGGTGTTGCCAAGTTTCCCAGGCAGGCCTCTCCAGCAGCTTGAGATTACAGACATATACCTCCACACCTACCTCCTGCAGAGTATATCACCACCTTAAAAAAAAAAGCCATCAATTGCTGGAGGATGCTATCTTCTTTTTTCTTTTTGGTTTTTCAAGACAGAGTTTCTCTATGTAGCCCTGGCTTTCTTGGAACTCACTCTGTAGACCAGGATGGTCTCAAACTTAGAGATCCACCTGCCCCTACGCCCCAAGTGCTGGGATTAAAGATATATGCAACCACCACCCGGCAATGAGGATGCTATTTTCAGATCGAGTACTAAACATGATACAATGAGCATATAAAGCTTTGTGAGACGTGCTCATAAGTGCCAAGTGGGGACTGGGGATGCAGTTCAACTGGTATAGTCCTTGCCTGACAAGTACAAAGCCCTGAGTTTGAACCCTAGAACCATATAAACCAAGTATGATGGCTCAAACCCTAGTACCAGCACTTGAGAGGTGGAGGCAAGAGGATCAGGAGTTCAAGGTGAGCCTTGAACTACATGGAATTTGAGACGAATCTGAATCTCAAAAATCAAACAAGAGGCTGGGCAGGCAGTTGTAGCACCATATCTTTAATCCTAGCACTTGGGAGGCAGAGGCAGGTAGATCTCTAAGAGGCAACCTAGTCTATAGAGTGAGTTCCAGGACAGCCAAGACTACTCATAGAAATCCTGTCTCAAAAAACCAAACCAAAACAAGGACTGGGAAATTGGCTCAGCAAATAAAGATGTTTACTGCTAAATTAGACAACCTACATTCAGTAACTATGACTCACACAGTAGAACCCACTCAAAATCAAGTAAGAACTGGCAAGATGGCTCAGCAAAATAAAGATGTTTACTGCCAAATCAGACAACCTATACTCAATAACTGGGACTCACAGTGGAACCTACTCCTACACCTTCTGACTTCTACACATGCACTGTGGAACACACATGCCCCCTCTTCTCTACACACACAAAATATAAGTGTTGTAGATACCTCTACTCCTAGACCCTCCAGGTGTCACACTCCCAGCCACCTGGTTAAGTGCCAGTCTACCTGTTCACCAACAACTGGTATCAGCATTCTTTTTAACTCAAGAGATGCTGTTAAAGTCAGCATTGTCATGATTTCTGGGAGTTTATCTTTCCAAACTGGCCTCAAATTCTTCACTTGTGAACTGTCTTATCGTATCTGAGGTTCTTTCTTTTGGGTTCTTTATCTAATTGATACACTGATATTTGTTATTTTACTCTCTTTATGAGTCCATCAAACTGGCTTTAGTCCAAATTTCTTCTTGTCTTGACACTGGCAATTTTTCCTTACAAAGGTATTTGCTATTTTTCTTTTGTACAGGACTCTATAGGAAGGTAGGTATCAACATTTTTCAGGCTACTGTTGCTGTGTAATAAACCATTCAACATTCAGTGGGCTGAGATGGCAATTATTAATGCTGATGAATTTGTAACCTATGTAGTCTCACCTGGAGTTGGTCACGTGTGTAGATTAGTGGCCTCCTCACAAGAGGGCAGTAGGTACTCTTGGTAAGTCTTCCTTATATACATGCCCTCTCAGCTTCCTAGGTAGGAAGAGGGTGAATGTCCAACCTTGCAGCCCCTGTTGACTGGGGTTGAGTAGTCTCATGTTATGCCTACTCATTCTTTTTGTCATAGAATCACAAGCTGCCTAGTTTCTAGGCAAGCAGGTCAGATACACCTTTCAACAAGAGAATCAGGGTTACATTTAGGAAGTGCCATGGGGATACTGCAGAGGCCACACTGGCTTTCAGTTCCTCTGAAGGAACCATAGATTTATCCTTTTCTATCACTGGTTCTTTTTTTTTTTTTTTGGTTTTCGAGACAGTGTTTCTCTGTGTTGCTTTGCACCATTCCTGGAACTCACTCTGTAGCCCAGGCTGGCTTCAAACTCTATTACTGGTTCTTAAGATTCCTGTGGGGGTCACTGTGGATTTGAGGTTCTGTAATCCCAGTGTGATGAACCCTTTCTTTACTGTGCACCAACCACAGGAAGCCATGTTGTTTCTTGGTAGGAAATATAAGCCGATCTAATGGAATCCCTTGCTGTTGTATCTAATATGCCCTAGGAGTTAAAAGGTGTTTTCTTTTCATCTGTGAAGGTGACTGACAGATGGTGGTGATACTGGCAGGTAAAGTAACCTCTTGTATGCCAGAGCCATTCTACATGGCTCACCACAGAGGTACTCTTAGCACCAAGTTGTCTTTGCATGAGTAGCCCAGACCCTGCCCTGATGTGGGATGTCCTTCTGTACACTGTGATTGCTCTCATTGGTTATTAGAAAGCTGATAGGCCAGTAGCTGGGAAGGAAGTTAGGCGGGAAATCCAAACTAAGAATGCTGAGAAAAGGAAGGGTGGGGTCAAGGAGTGTCAGCCAGACATAGAGGAAGCAAGATGAGAATGCCATTTTGAGAAAAGGTACCAAGCCACATGGCCAAACATAAATAATTATGGGTTAATTTAAGTGTAAGAGCTAGTTAGTAATAAGCCTGAGCTACTGGCCGAGCATATATAAGTAATATTAAGCCTTGGATCAATTATTTAAGAACAGGTGGGAGAGAAACTTCTGACTACACTGCCCTTCCAAGATACCCATATCTATATCCATGAAAGAAAGGCTGACTCCTTTCAAACCAAAGTTCTCCAGATTCACCATTTCCTTTCCACAAATCCACTAGGGCCCCACAAGGCCTTCCTATGAATTGATCTGCATCAGACTGAGGCCAACTTTTTCTGAGACAGGGTCACACCTATAGCACTAACTGGTTTGGAACTCATTATGCTTGAACTCACAACTCACAGAGACCAGTCCGTCTCTACCTCCTGAGTGCTGGGATTAAAGGCATTCACTTCCACTACTAGGTAGTCTTCCTTCTTTCAATACCCACAGGACCCACATTCTTCCTATGGAAGCTCTGTTATGAAGATCCAGAGGCTCCACTACAGGTGTGGATTTGCAAAGCCAGTGGCTCAGCTTTTTTTTAAGATAGAGAATGACTATGTAGTCCAGTCCAGCTTGGCTTCAAACTCACTATATAGAGAGTCCAGGCTAACAATGAACCCTTTTAACCCACTGGGCTTACAAGTGTGTACCATCATAATGATTATAATGTTTTTTTTTCCCCGGAGGACACAGTCTCTTTAAGTTGCCCAGGATGGCCTGGAACTCAAAATCTTCTGGTCTTAGCCTTTTGTGTACTGGGATTACAGGCATGCACTCATCTGTTAAACTCTTTAAGGAGGCTTTTACCTCTCAGTGACAGGAGACCCCTCTGGCTTTCGGGAGATGATATAGCGACAGCTTAGTCCAGCATCCTTGACCATTTGGTCTCCCAAGAATTCAGCCAGGCGCTTTGCTGTGCTGATGGATGTAGACTTCTGCTCCCCATAATCTTCTAGCTTCCGAGACATGGAACGGTTCTCAGAAATCAGCTCAAACAATTCAGAATCAGGCATGTTAGCAGCCTAGAGAGAAACAACAGATGCCAGGAAGATGAAGGCCATACTCACTTTGATTCTATAGGATTGTATCAATTTCTGCCCTGAAAAGCTGAAGGCAGGCTTTGGATTTCCCAAAGGGCTGATTGTCATTAAAAAAAAAGAAAAGAAAAGAAAAGAAAAGAAAAGAAAAGAAAAGAAAAAAGAGAGAGAGAGAGAGAGAGAGAGAGAGAGAGAGAGAGAGAGAGAGAGAGATTGCTGACCTAGTGCCCTTGGTTAGAGTCCTAGCACTGCATTAAGTATTTGTGGGATGGGGCAGTGGATGCCTACTGCCAAGTCTGACAATCCGAGGTTTTGTTTTTGAATGTAAAATTTGTGTATAGGTGTTTTGTCTGAATGTATGTCTGTGCTCCACTTGTGTGCCTTGTGACTATGGAGGCCAGATGATGGTGCTGGATCTCCTGAAGCTGAAATTACAGACAATTGTGATCTGCTATGTGGGTGCTAGGACTCAAATCCTGGTCCTCTTAACCACTAAGCCATCTCGCCAGCCCTTGATAATCTGAATTTGATCCTCCAGAATCCACATGATGTAAGAAGAGAACCATTTCCTACAAGTTGTCCTCTGACTTCCACATGCACAATGTGGCACTTGAGTGTCCCTCAGCCTCAAAATAAATGTAATAGGAAAAAAAGTCACATAAAACTCTAACCTTTTATCTTATTAAGTTGTGTACAAACTATCAAGAAATATGTATGAGCAGTAAGTGTCAAAACCATATAGTATGGAGAATAATTATGCCCAAGACAGAAGATACAGTGACATCTATCCAAAAGGATTGAAGTTCATGTGACATTGGTTGGAACAATGGGATTCTGAAACTTCCTCACCAATGGAAATGTGCAAACAGATGGAATGGTAAGTTGCCCATAACATACAACATTACAGAAATAGTCAAATAGTCTGAGGCAGAACTAAAGGCAAGCTTTCACTGCCCTGTATTCCCTCCTTTCCTTCTTTTGTAATGCTGGGGATAAATTATAAAAATGATGTGTGCAGCTGGGTGTGGTGGCAGCACTCAGGAGGCAGAGGCAGGTGGATCTCTGAGTTCAAGGCCAACCTAGTCTATATACCAAATTCCAGGACAGCCAGGGCTATACAACGAGACTCTTTTTTTTTTTTTAATCTTTTTAAAAATAAAGTGTTTTTTTTTTTTTGTTTTTTTTTTTAAAGATTTATTTATTATGTATACAGCATGTGTGCCTGCAGGCCAGAAGAGGGCACCAGATCTCGTTACAGGTGGTTGTAAGCCACCATGTGGTTGCTGGGAATTGAACTCAGGACCTCTGGAAGAGCAGTCAGTGCTCTTAACCTCTGAGCCATCTCCCCAGCCCTACAATGAGACTCTTATCTTGCCTTTGATCCCAGCACCTGGGAAGCAGAGGCAGGTAGATCTCTGAGTTCAAGACCAGCCTGATCTACAGAGGGAGTTCCAGAGTAGCCAGGACTACACAGAGAAGCTCTGTCTTAAATCCTCAACCCTGACCCCACCCACCCCACCCCCTGCCAGAAAAAAAAAAATCAGGTCCAGTAAAATGGCTCAGCAGGTAAAGGTACTTGCCACCAAGTCTGAGGGCTTGCAAGTTCAATTCTCAGCACACACATGGGGGAAGGAAAGAACTTACTTCCATAAGTTGTTCTCTAACTTACACACTTACACACACACACACACACACACACACACACACACACACACTCACACACTCACAAAATAAATAAATAAACAAACAAACATAATTTTTAAAAAGTTTTTAAAAAAGAAGCTGAAGAGATAGCTCAACAGTTAAGAACATCTCTTACAGAGGACCCAGGTTTGGTTCCCAGAACCTACATAGCAGTTTACAACTGCCTTGTAATTCCACTTAGAGGATATTTGATGCTGTGGGATGTCCTTCTGTATGCTGTAGTTGCTCTGATTGTCTGATAAATAAAATGCTGATTGGCCAGGCAGGAAGTATAGGCAGGGTGAGCAGACCAGGAGAATGCTGGGAAGAAGAAGGACAGAGTCAGGAGACGCCAGCACCGCCAGGAGAAGCAAGATGTGAAAATACAGGTAAAACCATGGAACAAGGGGTGACTTATAGATTAATAGAAATGGTTTAAGTTATAGGAGCTAGCTAGTGAAAAGCCTGAGCCATTAGGCCATATAGTTTGTAAGTAATATAAGCCTCTGTGTGTTTAATTTGGCCTGAGAGGCTGCAGGACCGGGCAGGACTCAGGAAAACTTCGGCTACAATCTGATGCTGTCTTCTGGCCTCTGAGGGCACGAGATACACACACATAGCACACACACATACATACAGGCAAAACACACAAAACAAATAAAAATGCTGTGCAGTGTTGGTGCATGCCTTTAATCTCAGCACTTGGGAGGCAGAGGCCGGCAGATCTCTATGAGTTTGAGGTTAGCCTGGTCTACAAATCGAGTTCCAGGACACCTAAGACTGTTACACAGAGAAACCCTGTCTCCAAAGCCTTCAAATCAAAGATATTGATTTGATAATTGGTAAGTTTTCCTTTGATGATTCCTTTTATTATCATGCTGGCACTCCACAAACCTGAGGAATTTTAGGGTACCAGGGCTAAGGAAGCCAGAGTTCATCAGTGATCCAGACTCATCTGTTACCTGGTTCTCTAAGACCCTAGGATACAAGTCTGATTCCTGAAAGATACTCACTCCTGAGAGCCAGCTGGGGAGGCAGGTGGAGCCTTACCTTGCTATAGAGCACGTCAAGCCAGTAGTCTGCCACCTTGGCCACAGAGCCATACACTTCCTCCAGTGTGCTGCCCTTGAGGAAGGCCTCAAATACTGAGGACTGGAATATTTTAATCAGCTGTAACTCCCCTCGGCGTTTCACCTCAAAACCTTTCAGTTCAGCCAAGGAACCATCTTCATTAAATACAGCGTATCTGAAAAGCAAGGGAAGCACCAACAGAGAAATGACCCTCAGGGTGCTTGGTGCTTTGTCTCCCCTTTACCTTCCTTCTTTACTGCCTGGCCCTCTTGTCATCTTTGAGGCAGCAAGCAGAACTCTACCCTTAGGTTGATGCTTTAGCAAACAGGAATGCATTAAAGGGCCACTGCTCACAGAATCAGAATAGATCAGGGTGCGAAAGCTGGCACATCAGCATCTAATTTTTTACCTCCAAATTGAGTAAATAAAACAAATAACAAAAAAACAAAAACCCACCCAGTTTGTTCTCATTTTGGCTCCAGGTCCATTTTCTCTCCTAAGTCCTTAAGTCTTGTCCATCTACTACATTTCCTTTCCAAAATATAAGGCTCTGAGATTCCTACCTCTTCTTCAGTTTCTTGCCTTCTTCCTTAGAGGCTGGGAGTATCATAGCAAGGTATGGTCCATCAACTTCAAAAAAGATGCTGTTCTCAGAGCGGGTGACATAGGTGAGCGAGGAAGGCTCCGTTAGTTCCTGATACTGGTGGTTGGTGAAGCCTTCCTAAGAACCAATAACAAGAAGGCAACCTCACTTCTAAGGGCTCACACCCAGGAAACACCTCCTCTCCTCAGGGAGTCTATGGGCCAGCAAACAAGCTCTATCACACAATGGACATAACTGGTGGTTTTGACACACACACAGCAACACACCAAGTCCCAAGTGTAATTTGTAAGATTTGGGTTGCATGTTTTCATATATATGACCCTCAGGGAAAGGCAAAAAGATAGCACAAAAACACATCAAGAGTTGCCAGTGTTTCAGTAGGGGAGAGAGACTCCTTGAAGAAATGCTTGACTCCAGGGCTAAGACGGGAAAATACAAGTAAGACTGAAGTATCTTATAGCACTAACTAAGAAAATGCTCCAAACACATGATCCAAAAAAAGGAAACAAGTGTGTGTCCTTGTGGCCAGCAAGGAACAAATTGAACAAGAAAAGACTTGAGGATCATACTGGATTATCATCCTAGGTATAAAAAATGCTCATGAATCCACACTGCTGCAAACCAATCAATGAAGAAGTAGTAACAACTATCCATTATAGAATTCCAATGATCAAGCAGAAGGAATGGGATAAACAGCAAACTGCCAATCAAGAAACACCAGCACAGGAAACTGACAGTGGTATAGGTGACGCTATTGATACCTGCAAAAGTCAGGAGTTATAAAGTTTAAGGAGCATTTCAAAACATGTCTTCATGATACATGTTAATTACTGTGGTGGCTCTAACACATGCCCAGATGCTCTTTGATGCTCATTCCTTCAGGGAAGACAGTGACCCTTGGGTGTGATTACTAAGGAAAGAAGAGCATATGACCAGGGAGTTGGGGGAACTCCTTGTGGAGACACCAGGCTGATGTGGACAACCTGGTGATAGAGCCTATGCCCCAAAAGATGAGGAAGTTATGATCAGGCATCACCCTCATATTCCTCCAAGGAAACCCAAATAACAATTAGCCTTATAATGAGAACTCCAAATTGACAGCAGAAAACAAGATTCCAGACCAAAGCAAAGACCAAGGCACTGTCCAGGTTAAAGAGGACACATTGTGAGCACCTGGAAGTGGGGACTCCAAATATGTAGTTTAGTTACAGGGTATACCAACATACATTTCTTCATTTGATACTTTAGGCAGATGTTAACATTAGGGGAAGCTGCCTGAAAGACATAAAGTTCTCTGCACTATTTGTGTGTGGTATATGTTGTATGTGTGCATGTGGAAGCCTTGCTGACGCTGGATGTCTGCCTCAACTGTTCCCCACTTTATTTTTATTTATTTATTTGTTTGCTTATTTTTGAGACATGGTTTCTTTGTGTAGTTGGATGTCTGCTTCAACTGTTCCCCACTTTATTTTTATTTATTTATTTATTTGAGGCAGGGTTTCTCTGTGTAGCTTTGGAGCCTGTCCTAGAACTCAGTTTGTAGCCCAGGCTGGCCTTGAACTCACAGAGATCCGCCTGGCTCTGCCTCCCAAGTGCTGGGATTAAAGGCATGTGCCACCACCGCCCGGCTATTTATGTATTTATTTTTGAGACATGGTTTCTTTGTGTAGCCCTGGCTATCCTAGAACTCACAGAGATCTGCTTGCCTCTGCCTCCCAAGTGCTGGAGTTAAAGGTGTGCACCACCACTGCCCAGCTTGCCCCACTTCGTTTTTTAAGATAGGATCTCCCACTGAACCCAGAGTTCATCAATTTGGTTAGGTTTGCTGGCCAATGATCCCCAGGCATTAACCTTTCCTTGTGTCCCCGGGCCAGCATGGGGACTAAATGGTTGCTGACATGTTCAGCTTTTACAATGGTGCTAGGGATCCCAACTCAGGTCCTCATGTTTGTGTGACAACCACTTTACTGAGCCATATCCCCACCCTTCTTTGGTACTATCTTTGAGACTTTTGTCTAAAGTTCAAAATTGTTTTAAAATAAAAGTAAGAGCAAAAGTAGTATGGTTCTGTGAAAGTGAAAGAAATTTTCTTTGCAACCTGAATCTAACAGTCTGACCATGACAGCTGAGGAATTAGGAAAAAGAGCATCATAGATGGGTGGTTTTGTACGGGGCCAAAGATGTCACCAGCTGCGATCTTTCCAAATAGCCACACTGGGAACAGGCCAGAGGTCAGAATGGTATGTTTTTTTCCCTGCAGACCCACTCACCTTGACCATGATGTTCAACATGGCACCAGGATAGGAGATGGTCAATTTGGGTTTCTTCACATTGGTTGTCTTGATGATAAAATTTTCAGGAAAACTATTGGGTAGGACACACCATATTCCATCTGTGTCCAGTTCTAAGGGCCTCCTGCAAAGAAAGGAGTGAAGTTCATGGAAACAGGGTCATGGCCACAAGTCCTTAGAGGCCAAGTGTCTAATATCTCAAATATGATAACATCAAACCCAGTTCTGTCTTCCCAGTCTTTACAATTTCCTATTACTGCCCCTGCCATGCCCCTATGGTACAAGCCCTGCAGCCAACCCAGGCCACACTCACCCGATCTGCTCAATCAGCTCTCTTGCCTGAGTGATGATGTTGGCTCCTGTGAAGCAGACGATACCAGCCATCTCCATGGAGTACCAGCGAGCCCTGGAAAGGACAGTCAAAAGTCTATGGTGAGCAGGACTGACGGGAGGCTCCCTCCACAGGGAATCAGGAGAGGCAAAGGATTCCCAGGAGATGATGGAAGCAGCCAAACATATTTGAAGCAGGACAGAACTAAGGTGGAATTTGGCTTTGTCCTGAGGGTACTTCTATCCCTAGTTTAGGGTGGCTAGTGTGGCTCAAGAAAGTTCTGGAAGGGTTAACATGCCACCACATATCAGTTCACAATTTCAAGGTCAGTAGGACTCTCAATCCCACTCTACTCCTATGCCTTTTTCATTCTTGTCATATAGCTCTTCTCAAATCCTACCCTCACCTACCTGCCTCTTAGAAACTCTAAGCAGTCAGCCTCCTGCCAGCTCATCCTACCTACCACCTCATTCTTTGGGCTTAGACCTCTTCCTTGTTCTCTCTCCATTCTGTTAGCACATTCACTCTCATTAAAAACCAACAAATGGGGAGCTGGCTCAGCAGTTAAAAGCACTGGCTGCTCTTCCAGAAGACCTGGATTCAACTCCCAGCACCCACATGGCAGCTCACAGCTGTCTGACTCCAGTTCCAGAGGATCTGACACCTTCATACAGACATACATGTGAGCAAAACACTAATGCAAACGCACATAAAATAAGAACAAATACATTATTAAAAGTGTTAAAAACAAAACAAAACAAAACAAAAACAACAAATAAGCTGGGTGGTGGTGACACACACTTTTAATTCCAGTATACAGGAGGCAGAGGCAAGCAGATCTCTGTGTGTTCCAGGACAGCCTGGTCTACAGAGTTAATTCCAGGACAGCCAAGGCTACACAAAGAAACCTGTCTCAACCTGACCTCCCTCCCCTTCAAACAAAACCAACCAACCAACCAACCAAACAAACAAACCCAAAAAACAAATAGGGCTGGTAAAATGGATCAGTGGGTTGATGTTCTTGTTACCAAGCTTGATAACCTAAGTTTGAAACAATGTGCCTACATGGTGGAAGGAGAGAACTGACTCTCCAAAGTTGTCCTCTGACCTTTACATGAACACTGTAGTATGTGCATGCCCACACCCATACCCACAATTAAAAAACCCCAACATACAAACACAATCAGATACGACCTAATCAACACTTATCAGTTCTCTTCCTTTTTCTACAGAGCTACAGGTTAACAGCACCCTTTTCTTCTATGTTCCTGAACATTCAATTGATTTGTTTCTTCCTAGAACAGGCTCCACCTTGGCTGTGAGACTTCAGCCCGTCAGTCAAGTTCTATGCTCTTCATTGGTCATTCCTCTGCCTACCCCTTAAATAATCTGATGCTATTAAACATTACCTAAAAGTCCTTCCCACTCTAGTGATGATACAGTGACACAAAAAATGTCAAAAGGAACAAATCTTATCTCCAGGCCATTATATTTAAATCAAGGTATCCAACAGCAAGCCAACACCCAGATCCTTGAGCCAATGTGAACCCTACTCCCATGGACCCAATCTCAACTAAGCCTGTGTCACCAACATTTTGTAAGCTGGAAGAGCACTCCCATTAATACACATTTATCTGCTGGCTCCATCAATACCTGAAGACATCCCCAACTTCTTGCTTTTTGGTCATCACATCTTGCTCATTCCCTCCCTGTTTGTTCATTTACTGCATGTGGCCCATACCCTTTGCGCATGACATAGCCATAGAAGGAGTTGAGGATGCACTTGTGAGCCAGCTGCAGTGAATCATAAAGGATCTCCATGTTCTTGCAGCGCTTCACCTCCGATGCATCACCCACCTCTACAGCTGCTGAGAGCTTCTTCTTCCATACCTGGAAGTAAATTGGTGAACCTAAGTACCTTACAGCTTCTCTGATTTCAGCCCATGAAAGTCAACAAGTTTAAATTTTCAGTATTAAAACCTTTCAAATCTGGAGCTGGAGAGATGGCTCAGAGGGTCTCGCAGAAGTCCCAAGTTTGTTTCCCAGTACCCACATGATGGCTCATGACCATCTTTTACTACAGTTCTAGGGGATCTGATGCCCTCTTCTGACCTCTAAGGCCATCAGGTATACATACATACATACATACAAGTAAAACATTCAAACACATAAAATAAAAAAAAAAACTAAAACAAAAACCCAAAGAACAACTTTCAAATCCACAGAGAACTTGAGAAAAGACAAAGACCACTCCCTCTTTAGACTGCCACCTATTAATACCTTAGCACATTTCCTTTATTCCATGTGCCATATGTCCCCATAAAGTTAGTACTTCTTGTCTACCATGCCTCCCATCAAGATTGTCATCATGATCTAGAAACAAAGCCAGTGGGGCAGTGGTGGTACACACTTAATCCCAGGGGGAGCTCTGTTGAGTTTGAGGCCAGCCTGGTCTACAGTGAGTTCCAGGACAGTCAGGGCTATACAGTCAAACCCTGTCTTGAGAAATCAAGAAAGAGAGGGAGAGGGAAAGGGAGAGGGAGAGAGAGCAAGAAGAAAAAACATTTGCTTTATTCCTCTAAATTAGAGGGTTAAATACAGTGTATGTGGTGGTAGCCTTAGAGTCTATAAGGACTACTTACTTACCTGTTGTGCTGGGAAAGCAGTCAGACTTTATCAGCACAGCCAGTGTCTTTTGCAGGTGTGGATCTACATAATTACTTCTGAAACAATTGATCAGCATGGTTCCAAGGGCTTAGGCCATGACAATCAATCTCCACCCTTTCTGCTATCAATCCTTTATGTTTATAGACAACTGTGCATTTATTATCCAAACGCATGTGGTAGCTCACAGGATCCCCACATACTACAGCTGTAGACCAAGGTGTTTCCACAGAGTCAAACAAAGACCCTCTCACTTCAGAAACCAGTCTATTTTGACCCACCTTGTGCAGCCCTTTGAACTCATAGCGCCTGTCTCGGAAGGCGCGAACTGTGTCCACATAAAATGAGTTTTCCCGCTGGCAGATGGTTGTCAGACGTTCTTCTACCTTGGTCATATGGATCTTCTTATAGGCTTTCCGGCAATAATCTAAGATAATTCAGAGTGTTGGAGTGGTAGCTGAGATCTTCCAGATAACAAAAGAGCAAGCTGGGACACAGGTATGCTCACTTTCCTAAGGTAACACAAATGAATGGAAAACCCAGACACACTGCTAATCACCACTGTAAAAGAGAACAGTCCCCAAGAACTAACCACTTGATACAAAAACTGTGACAAAGGTTACTTCCTGAGCATTTGCAAAGACGAAACAAAGAAAGGAACCCCCACAGAAAGAACGTAATTTGAATCTAAAATTCTACTGCCCTGGAGCTGCAGTGTGCCCATATCTCTGATCAAAGGAGCCACTGTTTGTCAAACTGTGGCCTTGCCAAGTACTCACCTGCCAGCCTCCGCTTCTCATATTTAGCCTGTTCTTCACGGGACAGCTCGTGAAAGGCCCGTGCTGGCCCCTCTGGGAACAAAGGAGGAAACTTCTCTGACTCCAGCTGATGCTGGATTCGATGGTATTCACTGCGACTTGCTGGCACTGGAAAGGAAGTGATGGGAGAGATTCCAAGATCAGAATCTAGGTCTGTCCTGCTCTGTTGAGCAACCTTTAGGGCCTAACACTCACTGAATTCTCCCCTCCACTGCCAGGCCATCTTCCTCTGACAATTTGCTCCAGGCTTATTGAAGTCACAGGCAGCACAGGTGGCCTCATCCACTATGGCAGAAGGCTATAAGAGGAGGGGAGGGTCAGAAAACAACTTGGGTCTGCAAGAGAGATGATTATGTTGTGGGAATTTGAGGTCTCACCTGCAGGCGGTTTGTAAGGATTATGTTAGGATACATGGCCCCAACATCTAGATGGTAGATGAGAGGGCATTCGATTCTGTTAGGAACATCTTTTAGGGAGGTGAGCTTGGCCTTAATCTGATCACACACCTATAGAGATGGGAAAAATAAAGGAACATTGGTGGTAGCACATGCCTTCAATCCCAGCACTTGAGAGGCAAAGGTAAGACCCTGTGTCGAAAAACCACAATAAATAAATAAATAAGGGGCGGGGGAAGAAAGAGACCTAGGTACAATAAAAGATAATGAAGATAGAACAGCAGGTCCCAGAGGCAGTATGACAAAACCACAGCAAGAGCCTGAGATGCTTTAGGCATATAAGAAAGAACAGATCCAAGCCGGGCGGTGGTGGCGCACGCCTTTAATCCCAGCACTCGGGAGGCAGAGCCAGGCGGATCTTTGTGAGTTCAAGGCCAGCCTGGTCTACAGAGCGAGATCCAGGAAAGGCGCAAAGCTACACAGAGAAACCCTGTCTCGAAAAACCAAAAAAAAAAAAAAGAAAGAAAGAACAGATCCAAATATAGGCCAATTCATTGCCTCCTAGATGGCTACCTCTTCAAAATTGGTGACTTGCTCCACAGGCACTTTCTCTTCTTCTTCAATGGCATGGCGCATAGTTTTCTCAACTCGCTGTAGCAGGAAATCAAAGGCTGCAGGATTCTGGTTTAAGAAAGGAAAGGGCACAGGTCAGATAGATCTTTAAATCTGCCTCCAGTGTGATACATGGCAGGATGTGCCAGAGAATGCTGCGCAAGTGTACTGTGTCTTAGGAAGCCCTAATGGAGGCTCATCTTATGTAAGAGGGGGTGGGAATGGTACTGAGCCAGACAAACCACCTGACAGAAGTGGTCTATAGGAGAGATGGAGATAAAGACTGTTTCAGGCCATGGCTTCTTGGGTATACAATAGCACAAGAATGGGAATAAGCATAACCCCAGAAGACCCAGGAAGGAGGCATACCATCTTAAACCGGCACGGGATATCACTTCGGAAGACACCAGACTCTAGTGCCTCCACATGGCCCCCCACGTAGGTCTCAGCATCCAGCACATGGCCATCATCTGTCAGCTTGTTGAACTCCTGCTCTTGCTTATTGGGGAAGATAATGTTGGCATGGAAAGCTTGCACCATCAACAAGGCTTCACACAGTGTTCCAGAGCCTTTCCGCAGCACCTGCAGGGAAGATGCTGCATCTAGCTACCCCAAATCTGTCAAAAGCTCTGACTGCTCAGCAAAGTCCATGACTGCATGTGAAAGGAAAGTTTTGTAGCTAGCAACAGCAGTTCCTGCTTCCTGTACCTATTCTCACACTAGGACCCTTGGACACCAGAAAGATGCCAGTGAAGCCACACATAGCAGTTCACTATCAGTCTCTAGGACTAGCCCACCTCTGAGCATCAGTGCATGTAAAAAAGAGAGGAAGAGGATTAGAAGACCACAGGTGGCACTAACCTCATCAGGTTCCATGGGAATAATGGTGCACAGGGCGAATATGAAGGGATGAACATACTTCATGTACAGGTAGTAAGTGGCAACAGCATCTGACACTGAGTAAGTGGCCAGAGTCTGGGGATAATATCAGAGAGCAGAAGCATTAAAAACCAAGGGTCCAAGGAAATTCATGAACTACTGAAAATGAAGTTCAAGAAGGGGGCAAGGCTGAGCAGGATGGGGCCACCTAAAGCTAGCACCCACATCTCAGGTAACCTAGTCTCTCTAGTCAGAATGTCTATGACTTCAGGGATGCATAGAAGAGCAAATGGGCTTACGTGCCTGAGGCTGCTCAGTGGCCATACGACACATGTCCTCGGGGTCCAGCTCTACAGGGTCATAGCCAAGTTTGGCCTTGGCAGCTGCCTTGAGATTATGACTGCCCACAGGAAGGTAGCTGTCCCTCTTCACCCACCTGGCAAGAGGACAAATTCTAGAGATGATGGTAACACAAAGGCTGGCAAAACCAGACAACACATAAAAATGTAGGTCTTGGAGATAGTCAAGAAACCAATGCCATGCTCCCCATAAAAATCTTCACTTGAATCCACAAAGTACAAGCAGATGTCAGAGAACCCTTTGTACCCCTTGCCTCACCCTCTACTTTCAGCAAAGAATTCAGCCTCTTGTTATGGAGAAATGATAAGGCAATATAACAATAATCCCCTGGCCTATCTGTGCCTTTCAAACTGTATTTCATAAACTACCTGGTCATTTTTCCTCTTCTTACACTGTCCTTTCAGTATGAGCTCTCTCAAGAGCACTTTCTTTAGAAGACACCCTCTAGAGCTCGGAAAATGGCTCACTGGATAAAGTGCTTGCCATACAGCATAAGGCCCTGAGTTCAGAGCTCCAGCATCCATGTAAAAGCTAGGCATGGTGGTAAGCCAGTCTTGCCAAAGGAGCAAGTTCTAGGCTCACTGCCAGCCCCCCTATCTCAAAAAAAAAAGTAGACAGCAATGGAGAATGACACCTGACGCTGAGCTCTGGCCTTTACATGTGCACACACATGTACACACATACCCCAGAAGGTACCTCCTCAATATGGAACCTATCTCCACTTCTTACTTCTGCCTCCAGAGTCCACCTAGCACATGACTAATACCTTCCCCAGGGATTACACTATCCAGTGACCTTATCTAGTCTCTATCTCCCATGACCTCTGTACTAGCAGCTGTCTACTCCCTCTGCAAATTCTCCATGGCCCCCTCCTCAACAGATTCTCAGGCCTTCTCCTCTCATTACACTTCTAACCTTGATAGTTTGTCATCTATTAGAACTTTAAATGAGACCCTAATTTAGGATGTAAGTCTCAACCAAGCCTATGGCTCTAGGTGACATCATCTAGTCTTAGGCTCCTCCACGTACACAAAAGCTCCACACTAACATGATTGCAGCAGAATCCTCTTTTACCTCAAAATTACTCTTTCCCACTCCAAATCAACTGAGCAGACCTCAGGCACCCATTCATCCCTAAAGCCCCAGCTCATACTAGCAAAACTAAATGCAGGTCTCTTTTTACCCACTGCCTTTGGTCAAGCTGCCACCTGCTACCCTATGAACCAGTCCCAACCTCTTGGCCTCCCTCTAATCCAAAGGCTGAAATATCAGAGTAAAACAAACAACAGCAGACCTCAAACACCTGTGGTGGCTGATGGAACTCAATTTCTTTGCTCAGTTCAGATGCTACTCTCTCCAGCTAGTTCTTTGTATTTGTGTATTCACATGTCTTCCTACCTACATGAACCTATGCTCCAAACACCATGACTTCAATACCTGTGATACTTGCTTTCAGTCAGCATGAAACATATGGAGCTCATCTTGAAACCATATATCCTGTGGGACCAGCCTTATGCTTCACTCTGACCTCATCTATGTAAGTACCAGAATCTTGCTCTATGTATGTTTCTTCTTAGGCCAGCTTTTCTATCCCGCAGGCTGTTGTTTAACATACTTGTTGATTAAATGGAAGACTAGCAACAAGCTATGACCCAAAGCTGTTCCTTGGAGGCCAATCTCCTCTCACAACAGATGTGTCAATGGCCTCCGTCGGCACAAGAAACCTTTATATATCATTTAGGTCATAGTGATGAACCCCTACTATGTGGTGTATACATACCTGAGGCAGTCCATGTGGATGCACTGGGATGCTTTATATTCCCCCTGGCTGTCCTTTTGGAAGCCTATCTCCTGGTACATGCTCAGGCCATGGGTTGCTGCCCTAGCCTCCACAAATGGCCTAACAACAAAAGAAACAAGCAATGGGGATACATGAGTCTCTAATTCTTCCTTTGTTCGTCCTTGAACGCAGACAGACCACTCCCAGGAGACACTGGAGTGAATCGCCAGGCAGAGCTGCTCCTCTCCCACCTCTCCCTAACACAATTACCCACAACAGGAAATTGGACTCACCAGTCAAAAAAATCCCCATTGTAGGTGACCATAATGGTAGGTTTGGTCTCCTGGACATGCTCAAACCATCTCTGGATCAAATGGACCTGAGTTCAACAAATAACAGAAATCAGCAGCTTGCAAATACCTCCCCAAATACTCAGAAGCAGCAGCTTCACATCAGCCCATATGCTAAGGACCCACTTTAGCCTTGGCCATAGAAGAGAAAGCTCACTGAGCAAAAGCATCTGAGCTCAAGAATCAGTTTGCCTTTTCCCACCTTATACCAAACACAAGGAAGTTTCTACAGGAAGCTTCTTTACCTCATCGGGTTCATTGAAGACACAAAAGGGCCCTTCATATTCTGGTTTGGGGGTGAACTCAAAATCTTCAATATCTTCTGAAACAATCTCTCTGTTAGTGATGAGGTAGCCCTGGTAAAGTTTATGAGCAGACAATGCAAGTTAACTACAGAAAAGCTGAGACACAGACTCCCAGCCCACCCATAAGCTTTTCAAGAAACTAATTTCAAAGAACTCCACAAAAACATAAAGGTGATCCAGGCATAGGAGTACCTGCCTGTAATCTCAGAACTCAGATGGCTGAGGTAGGAGGACCACCATGAGTATGAGGCAAAGCTGAGCCACATAGTGAGACCCTGCCTCGAAAACAATAACAAAATCCCCACAAAAGCATTTAAAGTTTCCCAAGAAGAGATTCTGTTCACCTGGCCATCAATCATATAGGAAATCATCATAATCTGGTCTGTTTCAGCATCAGGAAATTTGAGAGGCAGTTTGGTTGTCTCAATGTCAAATGCCAAAACCACAGGGTCCTAGAAAGACAAAATATACCATGAATTTAAGTCTGAACACATCCCTTGGACACACACATTCTGCCCTGGGTTCAATTACCAGCACCACAAATAAAATAACCATACATATCCCAAAACAATCTTGGTGCAGGGAGGAGGAGCTTGGACCTGCCTCAACTGAATGTACCAGGCTCTGCTGACTCCCCATGGGAGACCTTGCCTTGGAGGAGGTGGGAATAGGGGGTGGGTTGCAGGAGAAGGCTGGGGGGCAGGAGGAGGGAGAAGAGGGGGATCTGCAGTTGGTATGTAAAATGAATTGAAAATTTCTTAATAATAATAATAATAATAAAACCCTATGGTGAGGTTTTTGAGGGTATGGAAATGAAAACACAAGGGATAAAGCTACTCATCAGAGCACTTCAGTTTCAAAGCTCCTTAACATGTACTGTCTCACCTGAACTTTAGGACAGCACTAGCAAGTGACTGTGCTGGAGCTGACATTTTCATCTTGGAAACAAGAAAACTGAAGACAAAAATTTTCCTGATGACTAAAAATGATACCTGAACTAGTATCTTCTACTTACAAATCTACTCTCATCAATCACTTGGCTAGCAAGTACCTAAATGAAAGCTCAAGAGTTCAAATCCAGTCTAGCTCAAATATTGATGCTATGGTTAACATAAGTGCAAAAATATGCTTTTAGGTTAGAGACTGATGAAAAAAAACTACTAATATTTTCAGAAAGTATTTATTTATTTATTTTTAAAGGTTTATTTATTATGTATACAGTGCTCTGTCTGCACGTATACCTGCAGACCAGAAGAGGGCGCCAGATCTCATTACAGATGGTTGTGAGCCACCATGTGGTTGCTGGGAATTGAACTCAGAACCTTTGGAAGAGCAGCCAGTGCTCTTAACCCCTGAGCCATCTCTCCAGCCCTTCAGAAAGTACTTAAAGAAGAAGTAGATTTTAGGACTGAGGAAATGCAACAACTTACAGGTCGTTCAACAAGATCAACTCGTCGGGTAATTTCCACAGGAAAAGCATTTCCTCGAAATCTGACGTTGTACCAATGAGCCTGCAGAATAATGAAGCATACATTAACTAAAGAAAGAGTTCTCCATCCAGAAATGTCTATTTACTTAACAAAAAAATTTTAATTATGTTTACTTAGAGTGTGAATGTGTGTATGTATGCATGTGTGGAAGTCAGTAAACAGCTTGTAGGAGTTGGTTCTTTCCTACCACCATGTGGATCCTGGGGTTCAAACTCAGGGCAGCAAGTGCCTTTACCCACCAAGCCATCTTGCTGGCTCCAGAAAAATCTATTTCTGTGTAGATTTATCCAGAGTCCCCCGTCCCTCCCCAGGGACTTTACTCAAGCAACAGCTACCTTCACCTTACCACATGGATTCTGAGGTCAATGGAGAGGCGAATGTGGTAGGGAACATCATACTCCCGCATGTCCACTATGTTGTCCAACTGGTCAACTATCTTCTTAGAGGTTTCCTCTTCATCAGTAATTACACTGCCTCCTTGCAGAATACTGGAGAGTAAGCGAAGAAAGCCACTAACTCGATTATGATCTGCATGATACTGGGGGAGTAAAGACCTAAGAGTCCAAAGCGAATAAACACAAAGGCAAATGGGGAGGCTGTAAAGTCCAGGGCAATCATTCAAGAAATGGCCTTAGATTATCACCCAACCTGAGCAACAGGTCAGAGAAAAGAGAATTAAGGTATACTGGAGATGTGTACATTTTACAAGATGTAAGTCAGACATTGCACTATAGTCAGGAGGACCCCCCCAGTGTGGTATTTCCAACACATCATCTCTACTAGCAGGTTGCTCCATGCAAAGCTGAAGTGAGCAGAGTTGTGGACAGCTGCAGTACTAACAGATGCAGCCCACCCTTGCAAAACATCCCTTTCTTCATTAAGAAAATGAAGATGACAGTAACTAGATTATCCTGTCTGAATGAAGTATTAATATCATAAAGCATCTAGCTTGGTGTATGATGAAGTGACTAGATAATGTCAACTATTTCTATAATAGTCTTATATTCAAGTGGAAAATCTTTCACTGAAAGAGCCACTAAATATCCTAACAACTGAGAAGGACAAGGGCTTTAAATATAAAGCCAGCCTGGTCTACATAATGAGTTTCATGCCAAACTGGGCTACAGTGTGAGAACCTGACTCCAACCAACCAATCAACCAATTAAAGGAAAGAAGAGAGACAAAGAAAAGGTCAGTGGTATGCACAAGGCTCTAGGTTCAATCCTCAGCAACACACAAATATACACAAAATTTAAATTAAAATAAAATACAATCCATCACTCTAAGCTCAAAATTAAGTGGTTTAAGAGGAAAAAAATGGCAGTCATCAAAGAGAGCTCACAGGCTGTTACAAACTACATCTTAAAATATCCCCAAAAGTAATTTATGGCATCACCAGAGATGACTGGAGTTAGGGGATACACTGCAGAAGTGTCCAAAGTCTCAAACTGATTTTTCCAGGGGGGTGGGGAGGCTCTATTTGATTTTTTTTTTTTAGTGTGTATGTATGTATGCCAGAACGCACATGTGGAGGACAGAGGCCAACATTGCGTGTTGGTCCTTGCCTTGCTTCTTATTGAGGTAAGGTCTCTTTTTTTGTTGTTTTGTTGCTGCATACACCAAGTTGGCTGGCTTATGAGCTTCTAGGAATTCTCATGTCTCTGCCTCTGATCTCACCATAGAAACACTGGGGTTACATGCTCATTAGCTTTATCTGGGTTCTGGAGATTCATAATCAGGCCCTTTTTCTTTTTTTGAAACAAGGTCTCTCTAAATAGCTCTGGCTAGCCTTTAATTCAGAGATCCATTTGTCTTTTGAGTGCTGGGATTAAAAGCATGTACCACTACACCTGGATCTCAAATTGATTCTTTATCAAAAGGTCATGATCAGTATTTCTGAAATCATGCAAACTTAAGGTTTTTGTTTTTACTTTGCTTTTCTGTTATTAATGTGCCTAAACATTTAATAACAGTACTTGCAATCTACATTTAAATTTCTCTGTATACTCCAGGTTCTCTGGAGAAAGCATCTATAAAACAAAACACTTGATAACATTTGTAGACAGTGTTAAAGTGGTAGAGGACGGAGCCCTCTAAAATATCCTCATTGTGGGGTTAGGGATTTAGCTCAGTGGTAGAGCGCTTGCCTAGCAAGCACAAGGCCCTGGGTTCGGTCCACAGCTGCGGGGAGCGGGGGATAAATATCCTCATTGCTACAGCAACTCAATTTTAGAGCCATACCTACCTCCTCTTACAGAGGAGGTAAAACACAAACAACACAACCGTGGGAAGCTAGTGTTTATTTAACAGAAAGAACATCTAAATTGTCTCTATATAGCCAAACGTGAAGGGATTTTCTCTGAAGAGTTCCTGCCTTATATCAGCTTGTTATTCTGAAGTAACCGGCACTTTGCTCACGAGAAGGAAAGTTACCTGGAAAGCATTGCTGTGTACTCATCACTGGCATGGTCCTGCTCCCGGTTCTTCTTCACAGCAGGTGAGATCTCCTTCCTCACTTTGACAAGGTCCTCTACAGTGTGGAAGGACAGTTTGATGTAACTCCGCTTCAAGCCGACCAAGTGATTTGGCTTTAAAGTAAAATGACAGCTGATGAATAATGAGAAACGGAGGGTAAAGACTGTTAGGTAAACACATACAAGTCAAAGCATTTAGCTTACTTTTGCATGTGGCACCCGCAATATTACCAAAGTTCCTTAAACACAACTTTGGGAGCAACCACCATCCCTCATCCTCCAGGTTGCCCCAGTAAATGACCTGGCCTTCTACCTCATCCACTGCTATAGACAGTGTGGACACCAGCCTCATCTGCCCCTAGAAGGTCTGGGGATACTCACCAAGTCCAGATCTTCTTTGGGAACATTCTCTAATGTTGCAATTTTACCCTGAAACTTCTTGGATAGAAAAGATGAAACTTCACGCTCACAACCCTAAATCAGGATCAGAATTCATGTATGTTCTATTAGTAAGATATATCTTCTTACTTACCCATTTCTGTTTTGAAATCTACTAGGTAGGATAAGGAATAGATCATTCGACCCGTTTCTACCAAGCAGACTTACCTTTCTGGTTGCAATGTAGAAATACGGCTTATAGGGTAAGGCCACCTATAAAAGTCACCAAAAGGATGTGACAAGGAAGAAAAAAGGGAAAAGATCTCAGAGTGGCAACCTCTGGGTAACTTAGATACAAGGTACCTTGGACCTTGAGGGCTTTTTTTTCTTTTTATAACGATTTATTTTTATTTTATATTTTATGTGTGTTCGCTTGAATGTATGTCTATATACCAAGTGCATAACTGATGACCACGGACAACAAAAGAGGGCATTGGATTCTCTGGAACTGGAATTACAGATAGCTGTTAGCTGCCTTGTAGGTTGCTGGAAATTGAACATGGATCCCCTGGAAGAGCAGTCAGTGCTCTTAAACACTGGCCTTCTCTCCAGTCCCTTTCTTTGGCAGCTCTTTAAAGATACTGTATATATGAAATTTAGATCTGCACATCTCTCATGGGCAAGAACCCAAGAAGCAATACTGTTCAACCTCCTGAGCCACCTTCCCTCAGGGTATTTTAAATGTGACTGAAGTTCACAGGGGCCATGTTCTTGATGGGTTGCAAGCAACTATACACTACAGCCTCCCATTTCCTCCCCGACACAGAGTGAATGAATACTCCTTATTTTAGACCACTTACCTGTCATGAGTAGGCTTTATTTTTCTTAGGTCAAGGGCTTACCTTAAATCTGCTTCCATCATCTTGAATGAAGTAATAATCCACTGCACTGACTAAGCGTTTGTCTTCATCTAAAACCTCAGTCTGTAGGAGAACCATGGAACATGAGCATATTATCTTCTACATAGCCTAAGAGCTCTTTCTGGGCTACTTTTTGAGACACTGAGTACTATAAAGACAAAATCCTTGCACCTAGCCCTTTATTTTGCCCCAATACAAACACTACCAGCCTCATTCATAAGGACCGCATTATAATGACTCCCCAGTGAGGATTTTTCTGAATTTCCCTTTAATGATTCTTGAAAGCTTTCTGCTGATGGTTAGCATATCTCTCATCTTGGTCTTACCACGGTGGCCACTTTGTGGCCTCCATGTTAAACAGGAAAGGAGAAGCACTTCCAATAACTAGATTTCTCAGACAATGGCTTTCTTCTTCCCTATCACCTATCCATTAGATAAGATTGATGATTATAGGAAAGGGGACAGCCACCCACTAGAAGTAAAGGCTGAGCAATGTTCATTCAGATACTTACAGGGTGCATGTTGATGAGCCAGCCAGTCCTTTCTCCAGGCTCTTTCAGCCTCTCAAAACCAAACCTAAAGTCCATCTTATCTGTCCACTGGCTGCGTTCCAGACGCTTGAGTGCTGAGACTGAGGAAGAGGGACCATCATCCCTGAGTAAAGAAAAGAATCAGGCTTCACCATTCACATTTCCCACTTCAGACCCCTAACTTTTATCTATGTGTTTTGTTTAGGAGACAGGGTCTCACTAGGTAGACCACGCTGGCCTCCAACTCACAGTAATCCACCTGCCTGCTTCTCAAGTGCTGGGATTAAAAGTGTGTGCCACAACACTTGATGTCTATGTGTTTCTGATATGGCATGGCATATGCATCCCTGAAGAAAACATTAAGGCCAGCAGAAGGCTCAATGAAAAAAAACAAAAAACAAAACCCAGCATTTACAGGAAAAAACACAACAAAGGCAATCCCGAACCCCAACCCATTTGACTATCACCAGAACACTAACAAAAACACCAGTCACACCAGGATGCCGCTTCTTCTTGGAATACAAAAACTGCACAAAGCCTAGAAGTGCAATGCTAAGCTCTATGCCAGAGAAATAAAAACTCATTTCACAAAAATTTGTATGCAAATATCACAGCGCCTTTATTTATAAAAGCTAAACCTGCAAACAATTCAGATATTTTTCACCAAGAGAGTAATTTTAGCTTATCCATATATGAATACTACTCAGCAATGAATTAATAAACACAACTTGGAATGGATCACGAGAATTATACCAATGCTCTCAAGATACACTGTGACATTTTATACAGCATTTAAAAAATAAAATTATAGAGATGGAAAACAGATCACCAGCTGACAAACATGGGGGAGGAAGAATGGCTATGGTCATGAAAATCAGCATCCAAATCTTTGTGACCTGGCATTCTGTATCTTGATTGTGGTGATAAAATCATAAATATACATGTGACTAAACAACAGAGAACTGAACACATGTACATGTGTAAAAGGGCAGTTGGTGCAATCTAATTGATGACAACTGGCTATGACATTGTATTTTCACTGCAGTTAAAAGCTATCACTGGGGCAGACTGGATCTTCAGCATTTCTGACAAGTATAAAAGATTCTACAATTACTTCAAGATTAAGGCTCCCCCCAACCCTTTTTTTCAAGACAGGGTCTCTCTGTGCAGCCCTGGCTGTCCTGGAACTAGTTCTGTAGACCAGGATGACCTTAAACTCAAAGATTTACCTGCCTCTGCTTCCTGAGTGCTGGTTTCAGAGGTGTGCACCACCATGCCCAGCTCTCCTTGCTTCTTTTTGAGACAGTTTCAAGCTGGCCTTGAACTCATAATCTTCTTGCCCTTGCTTCCAAAGTGGTGAACTACAGGTGTGCACTACCACATCTTGCTTGGATTTACCTCCAATTAAAAACACAAACTATTTCTGACTTTGCTAGAAAAAAACAGTTTTAGTCTGCACCTAGAACTTCTTCAAAACCAGGGCTGAATGAAGTGTTACTTCTGAAGAATATAAAACTCCCTGACCCTGAAATACCATCCTGATGAGTTGGCAAAATTTGTTAGAAAGGCCGAGCAGTGGTGGCGCACCTTTAATCCCAGCACTCGGGAGGCAGAGGCAGGTGGATCTCTGCGAGTTCGAAGCCAGCCTGGTCTTCAGAGCAAGATCCAGGGCTACACAGAAAAACCCTGTCTCGAAAAAAAAAAAAAAAAAAAAGTTGGCTATGAAGCTGGTCACCCAGACCCCACCTCCTCCCAATACGCTTTCCTATAAGCTGTCTACCTTACTTTTTATTCAGCAAGAGTAAAAAATGTAAAAACAAAGACAACTGCTTACATATTACTACAGACAGTGTCAAAGTACTCTGAGGACATATTCTCAATTAATTTTCACTACAGCACCTATGAAGAGTACCCTGCATTACCTCATTCAATGAAACAGGAGACAGATATAGCTAAAACTCACATTTTTTATCACTATCTACAGCCTCAAGGAGACATGGTTTCCTGACAGGACTGCTGCAAAGATTAAGTGAGCTAATCCACATAAAGCATACAGGACATATAAGTATAAACCAAAAGCTGTTACTGGTCGACACATCCAGGAGTACAGAGGCAGCACAAACCAGGTTATTAAAACCAACAAAAAAACAAAAAAAAGAAAAAAAAAGAGATCTTGCCGGGTGGTGGTGCTACATGCCTTTAATCCTAACACTGGGGAGGCAGAGGCAGGCAGATCTCTGTGAGTTTGAGGCCAGCTTGTTCTACAGAGTGAGTTCAAGGACAGTCAGGGCTACACAGAAAAACCCTGTCTCGAAAAACAAAAGAAAACAAAACAAAAAATGAGGTCTTACAAATTGGAGAGGGATATATCTGGGAGGAATTAAGGAGAGGAGTTGAGTGTGTGTGAATATGAACAAAAGTTTCTAAAAGCTATTTTATTGTTATGGAACTTGCTCTGTAGACAAGGCTGGCCTCAAACTCAGAGATCCACCTACCTCTGCCTCCTCAATATTGGAATTAAAGGTTTGTGCCACCATTGCCCGCCTATTATTTTCTTTTTGACTTTTTTTTTTTTTTTTTTTTTTTTTTTGGTTTTTCGAGACAGGGTTTCTCTGTGTAGCTTTGCGCCTTTCCTGGAACTCACTTGGTAGTCCAGGCTGGCCTCGAACTCACAGAGATCCGCCTGGCTCTGCCTCCCGAGTGCTGGGATTAAAGGCGTGCGCCACCACCGCCCGGCTCTTTTTGACTTTTTAATTAATATATCTGACAAATACACTGCCATGAAATGTTGCCTGCACTGGATGCAATTCTGGGCCACAAGTCTGCACATTCCTTTGCAACTGAACCTGTGATAGCAGAACCTTTCATCTCATCTTTATTGTTTACCATGACCCCTGCATTGTCTTCAAAATAAAGAAACACTCCATCTTTTTTCGATATGACTTTCATTGTCAAATTACCACAGCTAGATGGACCTTTTTTCTTAGTTCTAGTTTGCCTTTCTTAACTGTGGCCATCACCATGCCTCCCACACCAGCAGCAGGAAGTCTGTTCAGTCATTCCTTGATTCCCTTCACAGAGATGATACACAAATTTTTGGCTCCTGTGTTGTCAGCACAGTTGATCATAGCTCCTACCGAAGACCCAGGGAAGTCCGGAATTCTGCTCCAGAGGACCCACCACGTCCTCGCTTCGACATCTTGAATGCCCAGAAAGAGTCAGAAAGGCCTATTATTATTTTTAACAGCTTTCTATCTGCTCTCAGGACATCAAGTACACGGCAAAGTTGAATGATTAAGGGCATGTCCTGGGCTGGTGATATAGCTTAGTGGTATAGTATGTCTTTCCATGTGTGAGATTGTGTTCCATTTCTAGTTTAAAAACAAAACAAAGCAAAACACCACTGGTGGTGGTGGTGGTGAATGCCTTTAATCTCAGCACTCAGGAGGCAGAGGTGGGAGGATCTCTGAGTTCAAGGGCAGGCTAGTCTTACAGAGCTAGTTCCAAGACAGCCAGGGCTATACAGAGAAACCCCCATCTCAAACACACACACACACACACACACACACAGAGCAAAATAAAATAAAAAAGCACATGTAGTTGTAAAAGTAGGTAGGTAAATTATTTCACATCTCACATTCCTAATTGACGTACAGCATGAATATAACAGTATAAGACTACTGCCCACCTCAATGTGCCTTTTCATGGCATTATGGACATGAAGGAAGCAGCCAGCACAGTAACTATCATTACTGTTGAGAGTTATACCGAGGCTTTCCCTGAGGCCCTGATGTATGGAAAAGGAACATAGCTACTTTTCTAAACCAGGAATGACCTTGGCAGAGCAAGTAATAGCCTGGGGCCAGAGCCTTGTGGGAGCTGTGGCTTGAGATCCCGGAGAAACCAACTGTTTCTACCTAAAGGTGCTATGGCTATCAGTCCCAAGGCTGCTGTGTGCTCTATCTGTGACATGACACTCTGTGCCGTTTCCCCCTGAAACCTATATATAAGATGCTGTACTTTTTTTTTTGGGGGGGGGTGATTTTTTGAGACACAGTTTCTCCGTGTAGCTTTGGCTGTCCTGGAACTCAGAGATCCACCTGCCTCTAGTGCTGGAAAAAGGTGTGCGCTACCACCGACTAGCTGATACCAGTACTTCTTTTTTGTTTGTTTGTTTGTTTGTTTGTTTGTTTTTTGGTTTTTCGAGACAGGGTTTCTCTGTGTAGTTTTGCGCCTTTCCTGGAACTCACTTGGTAGCCCAGGCTGGCCTCAAACTCACAGAGATCCGCCTGGCTCTGCCTCCTGAGTGCTGGGATTAAAGGCGTGCGCCACCACCGCCTGGCACCAGTACTTCTTAATACATTTGCTTGCATGAGCCATCAGCTTGTGTGAGACCTCTTGATCCTTAACTTTCTTATCTTCTCATCCCCTGGTCATCTCTCTCTCAGGAACCTGTCACTGCACAACTACTTGCTGGTCCAAGTCAATTACCACATCTGCGATGGAGGTGTTGTACATCAAATCCATATGCTAGGAAAACATTATCACTACTCAGCTCTTGAAGGGTTTCCGCTCAACTAGGGCTCCCATTCTGATACATTGTCACACAGCACAGCCAACTGTTTCTGCCACTAGGCAGTGTTACCAATCACAGCATAAGATATGCACATCTGTTTCTTTTGTCATCATACTCTAATACGATGCATGAGAGTTGGGACTTTGGGTGGTGCAAGTGCCCATGAGAAACAGATGATTCTTTGAGCAATCCCAATAAACTGATTTACTTCGCCAAGCTAGACTAGACAGAATCTTTCTATGGTTCTCCTGTTCCCTCTTTGTCTGATGAGAATAGTCGTTCTCTCCTAGTAAGGCCACAAAACAGGCACAAATACGTCTAGAGAATGCAGCCTGGGCTACGGAGAAAGTTAGCATCTCAATAAAACTACACAAGGTGAAGGCGGGAGTCCGCCCGGTCCTCCCCGCCGCGCGCCCCGCCCGCCGCTCCAACCGACACGGCACCCGCCCAAGCTGGCTCCGGCCAGTGCCTTCGCAGCAGGACGCCGGCTCTCACCGGCTGACTTCGCCGTCCGCGCCCGGTTCGGCGTGCCTACGTCCAGTGTTCCTGAGGACCATCGCGCAGCCCACAAGTTTCCTGACGGTCCGGGGAGAATTTGGCGCGCTCTCACCTACTCTCGCGAGGTCAGAGTTCCGGCCAATGAGAAGGCGTGGCGCTCAGGCGTCGGGCAGACGTGGCACGGGGCCCGCCCCGCCCCGCCCCGCCCCGCCCCTCGGCTCTCCAATCCGCCCCAGAGTGCGGAGGGTGGGTCGCAGGGACCGGGGGAAAATACGCGGCCGTGAGCCGCGCGTGCGGCGGGGTCGGCCCGGCGCGCTGAGGGCCTTGGTAGGGCAGGAAATGTCAGGCCGTCCCCGCCCTGTGCCCGGTGTCCCGGGCCGGATGCCTGACTGGCCAGCTGTTGGGTGGGCGCCCGGGGCAACTCAGAGCTGGGACGGCGATGGCACCTGCCGTGTCAAGACTGCGGGCGGAATCCCAGCTCGGGTCGCTTCCTCGGCGAGCGCTCGCCCAATACTTGCTGCTCCTAAAGCTCTATCCAGTGTTCACCAAAGCAGTCAGCAGGTGGGTTCCTACAGGGAAGAGGAGTGGAAAGGACGGGCGCCGACAGGGGAGGGGCTCGCGCAGGGTAGTATAAGGGAAGGGGCTCCAGCAGCTCAAGCTGCACAATTACAGCCTGTGTGGCAGCGGTTCTCAACCTGTGGGCTGTGACCCCTTGGGAGTCAAACGACCCTTTCATAGTTATATCTGTTATTTACATTACTATTCATAACAGTAGCGAAATTTCAGTTATGAAGTAGCAATGAAAATTGTTTCATGGTTGGGAGTCACCACCTGAGGAACTGTATTAAAGGGTCGCAGCACTAGGAAGGCTGAAAACCACTGCTGTAGAATGTGGGTGCCAGAGGCAAAGTCCTGCATCAAGGTGCGTCCAAAGTTCTACTTAGGCAGGGAATGCAGTAGCCCTTGCAGTCTGAATGTTGTCAAGACCAGGGAACCAGGGACACCGTTCCAACCCTGAGTGGTAAGCCCTGTTGCTGGTGAGCTTTGCACTTTGATCTACATCGTTCAGTTTCTTAATGAAATATTCCTGTTTCTGTTAATTTTTATTAGAGAATTTTATAGGTTTGTCCTCTATTAATTTAGCTCTTCTAAGTATGTACAGAGTGCCTCCTGTGTGCTGGACATATAGTTGTGGTTAAAATAGGTACGTAGACCTTTTTTTTTTCTCACGGAGCTGAGAAGAACTAGACAAAAAAAAAAAAAGTCAGATAAATATGTAACCTGAGCAGTTAGGGAAGTTTCTCCTGTGTTGTAGACATTGATCAGAAGCACACAGAAGAGAAGCAGTAGTGTACAGGACACAGTAAGTGCAAAAGTCCTGAGGGAGGAGCACAGGGCATGTTGAAGAGAAGAACTATGCAGGTGGAGGAAGTCAAAAGGGACAGGAGATGGGAAGAGGTGACCAAGGGTCAGGTCAAGAGGGTCCTTATGATCCATACTAACAATTTGGGATTTTATAGTTTTTAGAAGACAGCTTACAGACCTGTGATGGTTAATGCCAGTTGTCAACTTGATAAAATTTAGAACCACCCGGGAGATGGGCCTTTAGGCCTGCATGTAAGGGATTATCTTGATTACCTTAATTGAGGAGGGTAGATCTGCCCACTATGGGTGGCATCATTCCTGGTTAGGATCCTTGACTGAAGCTAGCTGAGCAGCATACATTTTCTCTGTCTCTCTTTGTTTTTTTTGAGACAGGGTTTCTCTGTGTAGCCCTGGCTGTCCTGGAACTCCTCTGTAGACCAGGCTGGCCTAGAACTCACAGAGATCCACCTGCCTCTGCCTCCTGGATGCTGGAATTAAAGGATCAAAGGTGTGCGCCAGAAGACTGGGCTCATTCTGTTTCTTGATTGTGGGTGTGCTGGATCCAGATGCTCTGATTGGCTGCCGTGAGGGGCCGTCCCTTTAACTGTGAGCTGAAATAACCGCTCTCTTGAGTTGCTTTTGTCAGGCATTTCATCACAGCAACATGAAAAGAGACTAAGACAGGACTCAACCTTAAGAAGCAACTGACCTTGTCTTTTTACCAGGAATTTTACTTCAGGAGTGTAAATTTGCACAGAAATACTACAGAAGTGTTATAGCTCTTTTAGAATTTGTCTAGTATGTTTTCTGACTTTTTTTTTTGCACACACCCCCCCCCCACACACACACAAAAGAAAGAAAAATCCCTAATAACTTCTGCCCCATTTCAAACATTTTTAAAAACTACAATATAATATCACATACAGATGTCAGCCCATACAGATGTGTACAGCCCACAGTCAACTACAGAAGCGTCCTCATAAGCATCCTTCTTATTGCCTTTTACACCCAAGCCTTCAATGAAGCAGCAGTGGGGATATTGGAAGCATGCAGTCCAGCAGGTGGAACTCTCACTGTGCATGCTTGTGTTTTGGTTTTAGGCTGTACTATCTCTACCTTCAGAGGCTTTACCTGCAAGCTGCTTTAATAAGGACTTATTTCACAATCCATAGCAAGATCCATAGCAGCTCTGCTATTGCCAAGCAGGAAAGGCAAGCCTTTGTGTCTGTTACTCATTTCTGATTGCCTCTTCCTCCACAGTGGCATTTTGTCAGCCATTGGGAACCTTCTGGCCCAGATGATTGAGAAGAAACAGAAAAAAGACCTTCAAAGTCTAGACGTCAGTGGGCCTCTCCGATATTTAGTTTATGGGTAAGTGTCACGGAGAGCTGGCTCACCTCTGCAGACTGAACACAGCAGAGCTGGCTGTCAGCATCAAGGCTTTGGAATACTTTGGTTTGGAAATCTAATTCTGGGGCTGGAGAGATGGCTCAGCTGTTAATGGCTCAGCTATTAAGAGTAATGACTGCTCTTGTAGAAAACCCAGGTTTGATTCCCAGCATCCATGTAGCAGTTCACAGACATCTTTAACTCCAGTTCCAAGGGATCTGATGACCTCTTCTGACCTCATAAAGTACCAGACACATTATATGGTGCACAGACATACCTGTAAGCAAAACATTCATGCACACACACACAAAATAGAAAATAAAATAAAAAAAGAAAAAGAAAAACTAATTCTTGGGGCTGGAGGGATGGCTTAGAGGTTAAGAGTACTGGCTGCTCTTCCAGAGGTCCCAAGTTCAATTCCCAGCAACCACATAGTGGCTCACAACCATCTATAATGAGATCCTGTGCCTTCTTCTGGCATACAGGCATACATGTAGGCAGAATACTGTATACATAGTAAATAAATAAATAAATCTTTAAAAAAAACAAAACTAATTCTTTAAGAAGCTTCAGGCAGGGCATTGGTGGCACATGCCTTTAATCCCAGCACTCGGGAGGCAAAGCCAGATCTCTGTGAGTTTGAGGCCAGCCTGGTCTACAGAGTGAGATCCAGGACAGGCACCAAAACTACATAGAGAAACCCTGTCTCAAAAAACCAGAAGAAGAAGAAGAAGAAGAAGAAGAAGAAGAAGAAGAAGAAGAAGAAGAAGAAGCAGCAGCTTCAGAGAGCTAGACATAGTGGCACATTCCTTTAATTCCAGAACTTGGGAGGCAGAGGCAGGTGGATTTCTGTGAGTTTGAGGCTATCCTGGTCTACATAGTGAGTTCTAGGACAGCCAGAACTACATATTGAGACCCTGTCTCAAAAAACAAAACAAAACAAAAAAGAAGCACCAGAGGCTGGATGTGATGACACAGGCTTGTAGCTTAGCCCTGCGGAAGCAGAGGCAGTAGGATTGTCACAAGTTCCAGACCTGTTCTTGCTGTATAGGGAGATCTGCCTTTAAAACAATATCCTTCCTGAGCTCTTTGGCAAACACTAATAAGATGGCTAGATGATTTGGAAGTCTTTCCAATTGGATCTATTAAAAACAGAACAAAACCTTTTTTTTGTGTGTAGCATTAGGATTAAACCCATGGCTTCATGTATGTTGCCACTTAGCTATCACTTATTGTCATCATTTAGCTAGGCGTGATAGTACGTCTGTGATTCCCAGTACTTGAAAGGCCCACCTTGTCTACATAGTGAGTTTCAGGTCAGCCAGAGCTACACAGTGAGACCCTGTTGTAAGCAGAAATAAATAAGTACATAAATAAAATAAATAATCAGAAAGACTGTGTGTGTGTGTGTGTGTGTGTGTGTGTGTGTGTGTGTGTGTGTGTACACGAAAGGAAGAGACTGAGGCTGTATCATATATTCCTTGAACTTCTGATCCACTTGCCTCTGCCTCTTGAGTGCTGGGATTATAGGTGTGCACTACCACACCTGGTTCTTGTTTGTTTTTTGCAGTGCTGGGAATCAAACCAGGGTTTCTTGGCATGCTTGGAAAGTACTCTACCAACTGAGATTCAGTCCTAACCCCACAAAAGCTCCAAGAATAATTTGAGTCATTTACTGTAATGTTTATAAAGCCATATCTCCCATACTTTGTCAAGTAACAAGATCAGCTAAGGCACCTTAACCCTCTCCTATGATCTTAGTCTCCCAAAGGCTTCCATTGTTTGCCCTACTCCAGCTCACAGTGGTGCAGGAAAGTCCAGTTGAAAACCTTCACAGACTTTGGTTGTTGGAATTGAAAGACCCTGGTTCCTGCCCCTCCCTGTATTACTGTGCTTTGTGAAACTCACTTCTGGGCTTGGCTCACACTTGGCCAAGCTGGGTTATGTCTGTTTACTTCTCAGAGTCTGTAAGGCATGAAGGCACAGATGTGAACAGACAGCATAATGGCCTGGAACACAGAGGAGTCAGATGGACATATATCTTAGCCAGGACCATCATTGTGGCTCTGCCAGCTGATCAAGTACAGGAACTAGCAAAGTAACTTCAGTCTTTTCAGGCAAAAAGCCTGCCTGAAACTGACTGAAAGAGGTCTATACAAATTTGTGTGATCAGTAAATACTTTGGGGGAAGAAAAGAGCTTAGGCTCTGAGGTGAATCTTGGTGTGAGACTGGACCAAAGAAGGAAATGTAAAAAGAACTGCAGTCCGGCTCAGACCCCTGTGGTGCTCCAGGTTCTTTGTCACAGGTCCACTGAGTCACTATTTCTACCTCTTCATGGAGTACTGGATCCCTCCTGAGGTTCCTTTGGCCATTGTCAAGAGGCTCCTGCTGGATCGCCTGATCTTTGCACCAACCTTTCTGCTGCTGTTCTTCCTCATCATGAACTTGTTGGAGGTGGGTGTTTGTTCTGGCACTTGCTGTATCTCCAGTTAACAGGTAGCCTTGCTTCCTAGGGTGGGCCTCAATGTGTTTTGATCAAGATGACCCCTCTCCCCATACTACTTTTCCTAACCAACTTCATGTGTGTTCACTTAGTGTTTCCTGTAAGTGCATGGTTATAGGCCTCTCAGGGGCCACATCCCTGAAGAAAAAACAAAACAAAAACTGGCTTTCCCTTCCTAGCAGCCACTAATTTCCAGTAGCTCCTCAGCTAGGGGTAGGACTTTATGAACCTCTCCCATATCCATACTGGGATTTCTTGGCTTGAGAGAGTTTGGGTCTTATGCATGTTGTCAAAGCTGCTTTGAGTTGATGTGTACAATAGCGCTGTCATGTCCAGCAAATACTGTTTCCTTGATTTCTCTGTGTGTATGTGTATGGGCATGTATGTACCAAAGGATGTGTGTTGAGATCAGAGGAGTCTTTTCCTTCCACTACGTGGGTCTCAGGGATTGAACTCAGGTCATCAGGCTTAACAGCAAGCACCACTGCCTGCTGAGCCATCTTGCTATTCTTCAACTTCTGTTTTCATGTTTTTTATTTTCCCTTGTGAACCTAGGAAACAGACCACAGGAATGTTAATAGTGCCTGTTTGTCCCTGGAAGTCATAAGCCTCATAATCCACATGGCAGTTGTTACATATGTCGTGGAGCTGCCCTTAGGCCTTGTCACCACATCTGTTGTCAAAGAGGGATGTATACTACTCTATCACAGAATTGGTTTCCAAATATTTTGATAACTTTTAGTAGAGTTGTTTTTGTTTTTTACTTGTATGTTTTATATACTAATATGATTCTACACCAAGCTTGGTGGCTTATGCCTATAATTGCCATACTCAGGAGGCTGAGAAAGGAAGATTGCCGTTTTTTCTTACATTGACTTGCATGTTTGAATATATGAAGAGTAACAGTCCTCTTTTACGAATATATGTAGCAAATCAGTTTCCCATTTTTTTTAGGTGTTTCAAACTTTCATATTAAGTAAAATGCCTATATAAAGGTAAAATGTAAACTTCTATAAATAAAGTGTGTGTGTGTGTGTGTGTGTGTGTGTGTGTGTGTGTGTGTGTGTGTGTGTGTATTTCTACACAGAAGTTTTAAAACTTTGTATTCAACTGTGGTACTCTTTCCCCTTTGGATTTTCTGATAGGAAGATGATACACATATTCTTAATACTTTCTAGTGATTGTGTGGTACATCTTTTTTTAGTTCTTGTTGTTTGTATTTTATATGTATGGATGTGCCGCATGTGCTTGCTTGGTGCCCATGAGAGCCAGAAGAGGACACTGGATTCCTTGCGACAGGAGTTACAGACAGTTGTGAGCCTCCATGTGGGTGCTGGGAATCAACCCTGAGTTCTCTGGAAGAGAAGCTGTGCTCTTAACCATTGGGCCATTTCTTCAGTGACCTGGACCAGCAGGTTGTTCTTACGTAACAGGTCCTAAGTGGGGAGGATGGGGATGAGAAAATAAAGAAGATAGGAAAATTGGGACCAGGAGGTCCTTCATAAGCTGGTGGCTCATGCAACCAAGTGTATTAAGAGGTACAGCAGCTTATATAGAGGTTTCAGGGGGAAATGGGACAGAGTGTCACAGACAGAGCACACAACAGCCTTGGGACTGACAACCATAGCCCCTTTAGGTGGAAAGAGTTGGTTTCTCAGGATCCAGAACTGCAGCTCCCTAAGGCCCTGCCCCTGCCCCTCCCCACAAGACCATCACTGGGTCTGCTGAACTTATTCCATGTTTTCCTCAGGGAAAGCCAGCTGGCCTGGCTCTCAGCACTCTAGCCCCTGTTTGATAAATCTTGATAAGACTCCAAGAAAAATTACCTATACTTTTCCTCTCCTGTCTTTTGAGTTTTGTTTTTGTTTACAGGGAGTAGACTTCTGTTTCCGTTTTTTCCACTTACATTGTATATTGTCTCCCACTTACTGAAATCCCCAGTATTTCAAGATAATTTTGTCATGTTCTTACTTCTATACATACGACCTAGACTAGGTTCTTTTACTGGATTTTCACTTTCATTGAATGTTGTTTTGGTTATTGTATTATTTTCATTTTGTTTGTTTTTTGACTATTGCTTACAGATTGTCTTAATTACTATAATTTTACAGTATTTTTGGAAAAATAACTATGGGAAGGTAGGTGCTTCTATTGTTTTTAATGTGGTAACTCTTTTTCTTGGCTGTCCTAGAACTTGCTCTGTAGACCAGACTGGCCTTGGAACTCAGAGAGCTGCCTGCCTCTGCCTCCTGAGCACTAGGATTAAAGGTGTGTTCCACCACTGTCCAGCCAGTGTGGTTACTCTTAATACATTCATTCTTCCAGATAACATTTAGTGGGGGTCATCTTTTAAAAACTGACGAATTTTGACTGGGAATTAATCATCTTTGGCAGTTAATGTGGGAAGCATTGATAACTGAGCCCTTAGTCTGGCCACAGCACAAGTCATCATCAGATTGCTATAAGGAGTTAATGGGGACAGACACAAGCCAGTGTGAGAGGCAACTTGCCACTGGAGTGCTGTCACTGAAGATTTTCCACCTGGATAGTTGACTCCTCTTAGCTGCAGGGTAGTAAATGCAGGTGTGCTTTAAAGCATAAACAGGTTTTACAAATCATTGTCAAGGTCAAGGCGCCACATTACAGTTGCTATGGATGGAGGGACTGCTCACAGCTCCCCTTCCCTTCCTGGCAGGGGAAGGATGTCAGTGCCTTTGCTGCCAAGATGAGGAGTGGCTTCTGGCCTGCACTGCAAATGAACTGGAGGATGTGGACGCCCTTGCAGTTCATTAACATCAACTACGTGCCCCTGCAGGTGAGGCTTGCCTTGTCTTCACTAAAGGTCTTTGTCATTTTTTCTAACAAGTGGTAGTACTCTCAAGCCACGTTTCCACCCCTGATCATTGTCCATGAGCTCTGGATTCATAGCTGCAAAACTGCACGGAGACTCCTGTGCAGCTGTTTCATCCTCATTGAGCAAATTCTAGTGTTTTCTAGTAACTGAAACAGTCTGGGTTGCTTGGGCTCAGTAGAAACAACTGAATAGGCAGATACAGGGCAGCAGGCAACATGTAGTGAAGCAGGTAAGTAGGGAAGACCCTGGCATAAACAAGTCTCCAAGTATGCCACCACCACTGCCCAGCTGGTTCAGTGTTCTGCAGATGTTATCACTGTGTACTACTTTAAGTCACTGTGGACCAGCTGTCCTGGTGCTAGGCTCATCCTCTGTGTTTTCCAAAGACCTCCCTGCAACTGGAAGGACTCACAGTCCCAGTAAGTCTACACAGTGAGTGGCAGGATTCTGCTGAACCCTAGGGGAGAAGGGCTGTCAGAGATGCAGACTTTTCCTTCCAGCGTGTTCTTCCTCTGGCTCTAGGTCTGGTTCTGTCCTGATGGAAGAAACCACCAGGGTTCTTCCAAGAATTGGTACTAGGTACCTCTGCCAAGTTCCAAACCCAGGAGCTAGGTCTGTGCACACTGAAGAAGGAAAAGGTAGGAGCCTTATGACACCCAAGTTGCCAACAGCACCCTTAGTCTGTGCCAGGAACTTAACCCTCTTCTGTGCTCTATTAAGCATCTTTCCTACAGGGAGCTCACAATAGGGCCCATTGAAGAAGGAGGAGCAGAGTAGGATCAGCAAAGGACTCCCATTGGGCAGAAGAGGGAGGTTGGCCAGTGTGCACACACATACACTGTATATACTACAAGCATACATACTGTGTAGACCACACTACATACAGACCACCACCACATTATGCACACATACACAGGGAGGGGAGAGAGAATGAATGAATGAGAGAGCACACTATACACACAAGTCCATACACACCTAGGCCTCACTTTATATCATATACATAAATATAGCACCTACCCATGCTCACTTCATAAATATTTACATGTGTATTACTTAGCATGCACATACACAGACCACCCACATTTGTATGGGCATACATACATCACACAGACCATAAAGTAGGAGAAAACCAGCAGACATTTAGGATATAACAAAGGGCTAGTCAACCCCAGAAGAAATAGTAGGAAATTAAAGCCAAAAACAAAACAAAACCAAGAAACAAAAAACCCCAACAGGTGTCTGGTTTGAAGTAACCTTATCAGTGATCTTCCTAAGAACCATATTGGGGTGGATTAGGGGCTAAAGCTAGATTGCTTTGAAGAGTGAGTAGGAAACACACAACCCACAACTCAAGCCAGGCATGCTAGTGCCTGCAGTCCTTCACTCTGGTGGCAGAGGCAGGAGGACCAGGAAATCCAGGCCAGCCTGGGAAGGGAAGGAGAACAAATCACAAATCTAGAAAATATTCCTGAGACATTTGAAGATGGGAAGAAATGGTCAGGAAGCCAGGGTGATAGAGAGGTCTTGAGGTCAGAGAAATAGTGTCATGTTTACAAGACTATGTTGTATACAGATATGACTGCCTCTGGGATGAGTGGACATTCAGGTCCACAAAGAGGGTCTTCTGGAGCCACCTTAAACAGTGGAGATAATGGGGTTCTTCTGGATGAGTGCAGAGGTGCTTAGGTAGAAGCCCTTTGTGACTGCAGAGAGCTAACATGAATGGGCAAGACTGCTTGGCTTCTCTGGGTCTGAGCAGAAAAGGGTGATTAGGTGTTAGGAAGTAAGTAAAAGTTTCTGGGTAGAGACCAAACCCTCTTAGTTATGGGCCCGAGACAGTTTTTCTTGTAGTACTAACACCTATGCTCAGAGCCCAAGGAGATGACAGACCTCCCCAGTGTAGTACATGAGGGCCACAGTCCAGGGCCACAGGGCATCCTGGAAAGATATAGAGGGATTGGTGGGTTGAGGAATGAATAGGCCAGAAAACTGCTTCCAAGCAGGGCTATGAGGTTAGGGTTAAGGTTCTAATTGTAGATAGTTGCAAAGGAAGGCTTAAGGGGAAGGGAAGTTATATAGCAAGTATTATTAAGCACTACTTTGTGCCTCAGTGCCAAAGACTCATAATTAGCAAGACAGGAACAGATTGTTACTGTCACAGAACTGTCTGCCTGGAAGAGACAACACTGACTGAAGGTGCTTTCAGGTGGGGTAAATCCAGGTGATTAGGTATTGGGGCAGTGGTGTGCTGGGCTAAGGCCAAGTCATAGCAAGAACATTGTTTGGAGAGGATGATTTATTTGTACTCCTACCTCTGCTGGGTTCTACCAGACCTTGTTACAAACTAAAGGCTCAGACATTCAATATTGGGGAAGTAAGGTAGACCAAGCAGCAAACAATTGGAGCGATGAATTTCATCTTGGGTGACTGATGTGTGAGGATGTGGTCAGGATTCCCACTCATGTGGCCTGATGACTGTTCTTTTGGCAGTTCCGGGTGCTCTTTGCCAACATGGCAGCTCTGTTCTGGTATGCCTACCTGGCCTCTCTGGGGAAGTGATGTCAGATACACCGTGGATGAGGTCTGGGGGAATCCACCCACCAGCAGGAGAGATCCGAATCCATCATTCAGGACATCACCTGACTAAATTATGTGATTCAAGATGCCTTAAAATTACAGAGGGAGGAATTTCGTTAGTGTCAGCATCTCATGTTTAGAGAGACAACACCAGGCTCAGACAGTAGATAATCTTAGTTGTCACTGTAAATAAAGGTCAATAAACAGTGATGCAGCTGCTTCTATGATGGTTGTGATTTCTCTGAACAGTTACTATTACTTGGAGAGAAATGCATAGCCAGATCTCTTTAAGTTCTTTTATGTTGTGCCAAAGTTTGTACAATGCTTAACATTTAAGTTTACAGTTCTACTGCATTAAGTACAATCATGGTGCTATGCAGACATCACCAGCATCCATTTCTTAAAGTAGAACTGTTCCTATTAAACTCCAGCTCCCTATTTCTTCTAGTCCAATAACCACTATCCCTGTAATGCCTTGTGAGTCTACATACAGTATGGGATCTGTTGACACTGTTCTTAGGACTGGCTTATTCACCTATCATAATGACTGATGTCGGTTAATCTTGATCATCAGCTTAATGGGACCTAGAATCACCATGGAAATATACCTGGTGTGTATATGAGGATGTCTCCAAAAAGGGTTTTAACCACTGGGGCTGGAGAGCATGTAATGTCAGTTCTAGGGAATCTGATGCCCTCTTCTGGATATATATGCAGGCAAAACACCCATACACATATAAATAAATAAACAAACAAACAAACAAATAAATAAATCGGTTGGCCCTCTTCTGGATATATATGCAGATAAAACACCCATACACAAACAAACAAACAAACAAACAAATAAATCGGTTGGCCCTCTTCTGAATATATATGCAGGCAAAACACCCATACACATACAAATAAATAAATAAATAAATAAATAAATACATAAATAAATACATAAAAAAATAGACAAACAAACTAAATGAATAAATAAATCGGTTAGCTGAGGAGGGAAGCTCATCCTCAAAAGCGAGCAGTGCAATCTGATGCTCTCTTCTGGATATATATGCAGGTAAAACACCCATACACATATAAACAAACAAACAAACAAATAAATCTGTTAGCTGAGGAGGGAAGCTCATCCTCAAATGTGAGCAGTGCCATTCCCATGGACTGGGGTCCCAGACTGAATGGAAGAGAGAAAATGAACTGAGCACCAGTATTCATCTCCTTCGGCTCAGTGTACCCAGATGTCTCATGCTGCTGCTGCCGTGCCATGCTGAAATAAATCCTTCCTCTCTTAAGTTCCTTGTTGGGTATTCGGTCACAGCAATGAGGGAAGTAACTAATTGCATTTTGCCATGGTTTGAATGTACTCTACAAAATTTGTGTTGAAACTTCATCTTTATTATAGTATTGAGAGGTTCTTTATGGAAGTGTTTAAATCTAACAAAGAACATATTAATGTCCTTTTAAAAGAAGCTTCACAGAATTTTCCTCTTGCTCTCTGGCTAAGTGAAGACAGCCTTCCTCTTCCTTTTCCAGGCACATATCAATACCATTTCAGAAACAGTGCTTGAAATAAGTCCAAAAGATCTTGGACTTTTCAACCTCCAAAGCAGATGTAAATTTCTGTTGTATATGTGATATAGTCTGTGGTATTTTGTTACATTCAAGATTCATCCATGTCATAATTCAACATGTCAGAATTCCCTGCCTTTTTGAGGCTAAACATTTCAAAATGTATATACACCACATTCTGTTTATTCCTCTGTGAAAGGGCCTCTCCATCATTTTTAATCCCAGCACTCGGGAGGCAGAGGCAGGCAGATCTTTGCGAGTTTGAGACAAGCCTGGTCTACAAAGTGAGTTCCAGGACAGCCAGAGCTGCAACACAGAGAAACTCTGTCTCAGAAAACAAAAACAAATCAAAACAACGACAAAAAAAAAAAAGAGTTGGTGACTCTGATGCTGCTTTTTGTTTTGTTTTGTTTTCAAGACAGGGTTTCTCTCTGTTGTTTTGGTGTCTGTTCTGGATCTTGCTCTGTAGACTAGGCTGGCCTCGAACTCAGAGATCCTCCTGGCTCTGCCTCCCGAGTGCTGGGATTAAAGGTGTGCGCCACCACCATCTGGCTTCTGATGCTGCTTTGAACATGGGTGTGTAGACATTATTCCTACACTCGCCCTCAGGTTAGGACATTGACAAAAGTAACTGATGCTCCCATGACTGATACCAATAATACAATTCACAGCACAGCTCTAGCTTGACACTTCCCACCCTGCTTGACTGTGATGGAGAACTAGGGATCTGGGCCCCATGTGCAGTTACTTGGGACACTGGGTAGGAGGATAACTGGAGCTCTTGAGTTCAGGGCCAGCCTAGGAAACTCAGAACCCTTAGTGGCTAGAAGAAGGTGTTAGATTACCTGGACCTGGAGTCACAGACAGTTGTGTGTGCTGGGAATTACACTTGAGTCCTCTGGAAGAGCACCCCCCTTTTCTTTTGAGACAGGGTTCAAGCTGGGCTTGAACTCCAAAGATGACCTTGAATTTATAAATCTACTTCCACCTCTAAATTGTTGGGATTACAGGTGTGCCCACTACACCAGTTTATGAATACTGAGGGTGGATCCCAGGGCTTTGCATAAGCTGAACAAGCACCTATTAATTGAGCTGTTGTTACCCAGTCCACCAATATTTGTATTTGGACAATATATTAGATCCATAGAATGGTCTTTGAAACTGTACTGTTACATAGTACCACAATTCAAATGCACCTCCCTCTTTATTATGCCATTGCCTCCTCCCTTTTTTGCAGCGATGTGTAAATTGAGTTTACAGAGCAGTTTCTTTTTTTTTTTTTGTGGGCTTTTGTTCTGTTGTTGTTGTTGTTTGTTTTGAGACAGGATTTCTCTGTGTAGCCTTGACTGTCCTGGAACTTGCTCTGTAAACCAGGCTGGCCTCAAACTCACAGAGATCCACCTGCCTCTGCCTCCCGAGTGCTGGGATTAAAGGCATGTACCACCACTGCCAGCTAGTGTTCTGTTTTTTTTTTTGTGTGTGTGTATTTATTTATTATGTATACAATGTTCTGCCTGCATGTATGACTGCACACCAGAGAAGGGCACCAAATTTGATTACAGATGGTTGTGAATCACCATGTGGTTTCTGGGAATTGAACTCAGGATCTCTGGAAGAGCTGTCAGTGCTCTTAACCTCTGAGCCATCTCTCCAGCCCCCATCAGAGCAGTTTCTTGAGATGAAGAATCATATTTATTTCTTTAAAAATTTAATGCTCAAGGGCTGGAGAGATGGCTCAGAGGTTAAGAGCACTGACTGCTCTTCCAGAGGTCCTGAGTTCAATTCCCAGCAACCACATGGTGGCTCACAACCATCTATAATGAGATCTGGCGCCCTCTTCTGTATACATAATAAATAAATAAATCTAAAAAAAAAAAAAAAAAAAAAAAAAAAAAAAAAAAAATTTAATGCTCAAAATAGCTACATAAGCTAGGTTTGGTGGCACAGGCCTTTAATCCTTTAATACGTTTTTAACACTCGGGGCAGGTGGATCTCTGTCAGTTTGAAGCCAGTTTGGTCTACATAGTAAGCTCCAAGCCAGCCAAGGCTATGTAGTATAGTGGGGCCCTATCTCAGAAGGAAACAACAACAGACAAACAAAAAAACAGAAAAGGACATCCAGTCACAAAAGGACAGACTGTTGGAGTCCAATTAATTTAAGATTCCTAGAACACAGATCAGAGTGAGACCTACCTCCCCAAGGGACACTGCGGCAGTAAGCAAGCACTGGTAAATAAGAACTATACTGTAAATGCTAGTTAGTTCAGTGTTGAGATTTTGTTAAGCCTTTGTTGTACACACCCTACTGATACTTTCTATGAAGTATTAAAGCATTTAACAGGTCCTGCTCCGGTGCCTGGCTGAAACTGTGCCAGGAAAGCAGCCTTTTATGGGCAACTGGCCACACTGCCCTCATGAGCTGTTTAGACACTGGAACCCACTGTGCAGACACCTCTCAGCTGCAGTGGACCACCACAACCTCAGCTGAAGACTTGCTCCACCATGACCATTCCAGACAGCACCCACTGACACTGGAAAGTAGTACTGTGAGCAAGACAAGCATGGCGGTGAACACCCATGACCTTGCCATAATTACGAACCCAGGCCAGAGGGGGAGCACTTCCTTGGTGGCTGCACAGAAGCCTCTGATTGACATAAACATTCATGAAGGACGGCGGGTTGGTGCTAAGACCCTTGCCACACCCCTATTCTCTCTATATAAGTGGACCGAGGCACATTTCCCAGTCAGTGGAAATGCACTGTAGTATTAGCCAAGGGTTTAGATTGTCAAAGGCCAAGGGTCCTGAGAATGCCTGAGGTTTGAGGTTCATCCAGGAGCAGTAATATTATCAAATGCCTGCTGCTGCTTTCTACTGCTCAAAGCTAAAAACTGTAATAGCTGCCAAGTGCTGGGCCTGCTGCTGGGTAAAGCCCAAGGTAATAAAGGCTGTCAGCCTCTGGGCCTGCCAGTGTAGTCCCTTGGTCTCGGGCTCAACATGTCCTAGAACTGCCAGCACTGGAAGAGCAGATGGACCACTTTCCTACTCAGAAGGACCCGGTAAGTTGATCAATAACAACTAGGGCAGTAAAACTTGGAGGCAGGACGGTAGGTGCCAGGGGCTAGGTGTGGGGAATGGAGAATTGATAGTTTAATGCAGAAGGTTTTAGTTCAGGAAAATGGAAAGAACTCTGGAGGTGAAAGTTGATAGTTGAACAGTATGCATACACTTACAGATTACAAGAGGACAAAAGCTCTAGATTTAGAGCAAGAGCCAAACCTGAGATTTTTCAGTTCACCTAAACCCAATGCCAGATTTTGATCCCCTGGGGACTCACCCACCAAAGTAAGGTCCCCTACGCCTGCCACCTGGAGACTACCGGCAGGTGGCACTCCAGTCCGCGTTTCCTGCTCTGTCGGGGTGGGGTGTGGGGCGGAACTTCCACCAGCCGGAAGCGGGTGCATGCGGAAGTGTGTCCCTGGCGTCCTGCCGTCGGGCCGCGCGATTTGAGGCATGGCTTTCCGGCAGGCACTTCAGCTGGCGGCCTGCGGTCTGGCGGGTGGCTCGGCCGCTGTTCTCTTCTCCGCGGTAGCAGTGGGCAAGCCGCGCGGCGGTGGAGATGCAGACGCGCGCGCGACCGAGCCGCCGATCTGGACAGGAGTCTCGCGTCCCGGGCCCACCGTCTGGGACTCCAACTGGGACAGGTGCAGGGACGGGAGGGTGGAGCTCGGGCCTGGTTCCGCCCGTCCATCGCGGTAGGGTGGGTCTAGAGTTTGTGTGTGCCTGGGCGGCTGGTCTTTTGGAGAGCCCCAGTACCAGGACGACGCGTCCTCCAAGAGTCTCAGTGCCTCGACCATCCATCCCTCCGAGGGTACCTATACCCGTCCCGATAGATTCCTCAGAAAGTCCTTGTTCAGAGACAATACTCCCGAAGGTCTGTATCCAAGGACCATTATCCTCTGAGGGTCTGAAATTCTAAAGGATTACATTAATTTATATGTATACTATATATATACACACACACACACACACACATATATGTGTGTGTGTGTGTGTGTGTATATATATATAGTCAGGGTCTTGATATATAGCCCAGCTTGTCCTCACAAATTCTGCTGCAGCCTGCGGAAAATTGGGATTTCAAGCATGCTATTCACTCAGAGGTCAGAGAACCTGTGCTTAGAACTAAGAGGTTACCTATGGAAGCCCAATATAGTGGCACACGGCTTTAATCCCATCACTGGGAGTCAGAGGCAATCAGATCTCTGAATTCTAGGACAGCCTGAGCTAAATAGAGATCCTGACTCAAAAAAAAAAAAAAAAAAAAGGTTACCTGATTTAAATTCGTTTCATAGAGCCAGGCAGTGGTGGTGCATGCCTTTCATCGCAACACTTGGGAGGCAGAGGCAGGTGGATCTCTGAATTTGAGGCCAGCCTGGGCTACAAAGCGAGCTCCAGGACAGCCAGGGTTGCACAGAGAAACCCTGTCTCAAAAAACAATCAAAAACATTGTTTTATATTTGCTTGCCATATCTGATGCGTGGATGGACCGGTACAGTGACTGGATCTTTGTTAGGTAGGAAGGATGCATCACAGTTGGGTAAGCAACTGCAGGAAGGGACTAGGAAGTGGGCATATCCACTTGGTGTTTTTTTCTGGTGGGCCTTCCTCTGTGACAGTAGTCCCCAAATTCTGTATGGTCCAGCCCCACACATTCCTGCATCTGCAACAAGACTTTGGCTTGGCAGTTATATGGGACTAACACCCCAGGTTAGCCTGTTCAGAGAACGCTTGAGCCGCCACACTCTCCACCTTCCTCTTCCGTGATTGCTGTAATTTTGGCAGGCTTGATGTGTGCTGTTCCTGTCTCCTACAATTTTTTTTTTTTTTTTTTTGAGACAGGGTTTTTCTGTGGAGCCTTGGCTGTCCTGGAACTCGCTCTGTAGACCAGGCTGGCCTTGAACTAGGAGATCTACCTGCCTCTGTCTCCTGAGTGCTGGGATTAAAGGTGTTCGCCACCACGCCTGGCTCCTGCCTCCTCCATTTAACTGAGTTGCTTCAGTTTCTTCAGCTCCTACATACCCAGTCCACTAACTGCAGTCCTCAACTGTTGTGATGGCCACTACCACAGTGACTGAAATGTTTAAAATGTGCTTAGTGTGACTTAGAAAAGAGCTCTATTTTTATTTAATTTTAATTTAATTATAGTAGTCCCTCTGTATCCTGAGGGATTGGTTCCAGGATCTCTAAACATACCAGTTTGTGGATGTTCAAGATGGTGTAGTATTTGCAGATAACCTAGAGGTCTCCTGTATACTTTAAATCATCCCTAGATTATTTATCATACTTAATACAATAAAATTGCCACCTAAGTAGTTGTTAAATTATACAGCTTAAGGTAAAAATTACAAGACAAAAAAGGCCTGTTTAGTACAGGTGCAAATGTTTTTGAATATTCTGATACCTGGTTGATGAGTGTGGGATTTACTTATTAGATAGCTCAAACTGGCCTTTTGTGGTCCTTCTGCCTTAGCTTCCCATGTGTACTTGTACTATGAGAAAATATAGCCCAGGGCTCCTGTCTAGTATTTTAATTTAATTTAGGGATGTTAGTGCATACCTGTAATCCAGGTAAACCTGAGGATTGCTGTGATTTCAGCCTGGGAACACTGAGAGACACTGTCTCATAAACAACAAAATGAATAAACGATGAATGAAACAACCCCATAACTAGTAGATCCATACAGACAGTACAGTCCGAGGCTCTACTCAAGTGCAGCTGTCCATAGTCTCACAACCTCTCATTGTCACCTGGTTGCATATTTGCAGCATTATTGACAGTTTTTCCCCCTCATGTGCATGTGTGTGAGATCACGTGTGTGGGTCTGTGTGAAAGCCTGAGGTAGATATCGAGATTCTTCCTTAATCATGCCTCTAGATTATCCTTTAAGGCATGGTCTCTCAATCAAACCCAGAACTTGCTAATATGAATAATCTCACTAGGCAGCTTCTCCTGGGGATCCTGTTTCCACTTTCTGAGGCTGGAATTATAGGTGGGCCATTCTGCCTACCCAGTATTTATGTGGCTTCTGAACTCCAGTCTTCCTGCTTGTACTTTAACAAGCAATTTAACTTCTGAGCCACCACCCTAGCCCATCTTCACCAAGCGTGTGAACCGTAGGCTTCACATATCTGTTATGCCCACTGCTGCATCACTTTTTTGCCTAGTCTTTGGGTGAAGAGTGCAGGTATGCTCTGTGAGGCTGGCCTCCTTGAACTTGGTTTTCCCCGTCCTTTTCCCAAGTACTGAAAGGTGTTCTGGACAAGAGGTTATAAGACATGCTTTTACAATTAGGCGAGAGCCACTGTCTCTCATTAACCTGAAGAAGAGGAATGTGGAATCTGGAGAAGAAGAACTGGCATCCAGGCTGGACCACTATAAGGCAAAGGCTACAAGGCACATATTCCTCATCCGGCATTCCCAGTACAATGTGGATGGCTCCCTGGAAAAGGATCGCACTCTGACCCCATTAGGTAGGACTCCTTGAATGGTCTTGAAGTTATCAGCTGAACTTGGGATATAGGCCTTCTCCTCTTCTTTCCTGGTTTCAGCATGGTGGTGATGGAGACAGAGTCTCAACTATGTAGTCTAGGCTAGTCTGGATTCCTGATACCCCTGCTTTGCTTCCCAAGTAGGTGGAGACATGAATACATGGTAGTGTGCATTTATATTTTAAACAATTTCTTGTTTGGATAGCATATTTCCCATTTGTACATATATTCAAAAGTTGGATGGTAATATGTCTCCAGGCGTGTTCTCTAGCAGATTTTGCCACCAACCTGAGGCGTTGCTTTTGACAGCTGGGAACAAGCAGAAAATGAGGTCATCACTGTGGTGATGGAGCCATGTTCTCATATCCAGCAGAAAATGATTTTCAAAACAAAAAAGATTTGTTGTAGTATTTCCAGGCCTATGCTAAAGTACATTTGAGGAAAAGCATCTATACTTAATACTGGTGTCTCCTTCTTGTGACCCCCTAAGAATCAGTTTGTAGTTTGTGTTTTATGAGGCAGGCCTTGAACTCATGGCAATCCTCCTGCCTTAGCCTCCTGAGTGCTGGGATTATAAGTCTGCACCACCAGGCCCAGTTCAGTTTTTTGTTTTTTGTTTTTGGTGTTGTCATGTTGTCTAATTGTCACAAGACAGTGGGCCACTGTGATGCTGTGACTTGATTTTGTTCTCCCCCTACCAGTACTGGGAATTGAACCCAGGGTCTTGCATGCTAGGCAATTGTTCTACCAGTAAGCTATATTATATTCCCAATTAGAACTTGATTTTGAACATACTTGAGTAAAAATAGGAGAAATAGCAAAGGGTTCACATTCCACTGCTGGTAAGTGAACTCACTGTTGCTAATTGAATCAGGTACATTTTTCCTTGGGGTCGATTGTTTCTTTGCTTCCTGAGGACCTGACCCTGGTTGAGCCTTTGAGGACAACATCTTCCGTAGTGCTTGATGGTATTTCATTGTTTATTCAGTAAGTGGAGGGTTCTGGTATATAATTTTCACAGTTACTTTTTCCTTCAAGGTCGGGAACAGGCTGAACTTACGGGGCTCCGACTCGCAAGCCTGGGATTAAAGTTCAATAAAATTGTCCATTCCTCCATGACCCGTGCTGTAGAGACCACAGACATCATCAGTAAACACCTGCCAGGTGAGTGCTGGTTGCCTAACATGCTGAGGGTATAGATTCACTCTTGGTGATACATTGCTCAACAGGGATCTGCTCTTTTCCAGGTGTCTCCAGAGTCAGCACAGACCTGCTACGGGAAGGTGCCCCTATTGAACCAGATCCACCTGTCTCTCACTGGAAGCCAGAGGCTGTGGTAAAAATGCCATCCCTTGTGCCACTGGATTAGGGCAAGGCCTGCCATTAGCCTTGTCTACTTCCACACTGACAACTCCTTGCTCTGCTCTTAGCAGTATTATGAAGATGGAGCCCGGATTGAGGCTGCCTTCAGGAACTACATTCACCGAGCTGATGCCAAGCAGGAAGAGGACAGCTATGAGATCTTCATATGCCATGCCAATGTCATCCGCTATATCGTCTGCAGGTAAGTGCCATTAAGAATGCCCATGTATGTCTTCCTGTGTTACCATCCAGTTTCCCTGCCACCATCCTTTCTGGCCTTGGGTTTCCGCAGCCTGGGAGCTTCCTCATTCTTGACTCAGTTGTCTGTAGAATGCCTTTCTGTTTCGCCTTCCTCTGCTGTATGTGTAGTAGGCCCTAGTGAAACTGGCCATGACAGTGTACATGGTCAAGGAGCTGTGTTCGGGCCTCCACTACCTTATGGGAATGGTGAGTGTCTTAGGATCATTCAGAGTCCTGTTTTCCAAACACTTCTTCCAACTGCCTGTCGGTGGATGCTGCCAGCAGCCATCAGCACTGGACTTGTTCTGAGATTTTCCTTCATCCTGTTGTTATCAGAACTTCTCTAAGTACTGTCTTTCTCCATGTTTGTGTTTGTGAACAGTGTGGGCACCTTGTGGGTTAGGATACTTGTCTGCTAGTTCTGTACATGTAATTAGACATGTGCACAATCACCTGTTGTACATCATGACCATCATGATTATTGGTTTGCTGCTCATTTGCTTTGTGTTTTGAATTTTTCTTCACTTTCTGTAACAGCAGAATGTTCCAGGCTTATGCTGTTTCCCTGCATGCCCTTGTTCTAGCCACTTTTCTACGGGTGCCAAGGTAGTAGCCTGCTCCCTTCTTGGATTGTCACCTGTGCCATGATGTATGTTCCCATCACACCTGACCAGCAGCCCAGGGATGACTAGGGAACCTCATGTCAGTTAGGCGAGCATCAGTCCCAAGAAAATACATGGTTGCTGGAAAGCTGGGAATTCCTACTGGGCTCCTGGAGCTCCACATCAGACTGAGAACTGGCAGTAGGAAGGAGGGTGGTGTGGTGGACAGGTGCTTCTATGATGATATGGTCCCAACTGCTTATTAGGATACACCCTATATTTTTCTCTCAACATGTGAACAAGCCAGGAGTGCTCTGTTTTATACCTCATTATCTTATATTCTAAAACAGTCCCTGAAAACTGACATTAATGTTGAAAATGCAGGAAGAAGTAACCAGGAGCTTGGGAGGAGTACTTACACTGTGAGGACAAGCAGGGAGTTCTTAGTTCCATTCAGGAATGATCATCCTGAGTTGTGAAGAGTAACAGTAAGACTACATAGTTGTCTGGGCTGAGGTGTAGCTTAGTGGTAAATAGCTGGTCTGACATGTATAAGAGCCTGGGTTTGATTTTCTACATGAAGAAAGAAAAAGCTTTAATTTTTAAAAATTGTTATTTTATGTGTGCCATAGAACTTGTGTGGAGATCAAGGACAACTCTGTGGAGTCACTTCTCTCCTTCCTTCTACCTTTATGTGGGTTCCAGGGACTGAACCCAAGTTACAAGTCTTGCACATCAAGGGCCTTTGCCCAAGTTGAGCCATCTCACAGGTCTACTTTATTGTTTAAAAATGTACTTCATGTCAGGTGTGGTGGTACACACTGTTAATCCCAGCACCTAGGAAGCAGAGTTAGGCAGATCTCTGTGAATTCCAAGCTAGCCAGGATTACAGTGATACCTTATATAAAGTAACCCATTTATGACCTGGATGTGGTGCCACATACCTTAATCCCAGCACTTGGAAGGCAGAGGCAGGTGGATTTCTGTGAGTTCTATCCCAGAACTATATATATTTTGTGAATTCTAGGCCAGTTCTATATAGCAAGTTCCAGGTGAGCCAGGGGTTGCACAGTGAGACTCTGTCTCAAATAAAACAAATGGAACCTGTTTATGTGAAAATCTGTATAGCCCTGTGAGGATCTAGAAGCTCTTTTTAAGCAGTAGACCACCACAATGCATACAGTGTTTCAGCAGATGGGGCTAGAGATGTAGCTTCAATGTAGAGTGCTTGCCTGGTATGTACAAAGAGCTGGGTTTGTGTAGCAGCACAGAAGCCCAGCGTGAGTTTGAGTCCAGCCTGAGCTACATAAAACCCTTTAAAAACATTGGGGGGGGGGGGTGTAACCAGGTCCCTTTTCAGTATTAGCTAGGACACATCACAGGGCTTTTATAGTATTTATAACTTATAACTGACAAACCCAGTAGCAAGAAATGTCACGTGTTGGTAGTCACGTGTCGGACTCAACTCAGGCTAGTTCCTGAGGACACAGCACACTCAATTACTAGAAAATGGCAGAGACGACATCAAACTGTTCATCAAATACTCGTGTGTGTGTGTGTGTGTGTGTGTGTGTGTGTGTGTGTGTGTGTGTGTGGTCTGCATGTAGGTGCCCTTAGAGACCTGAAAGAGTGATTCCCTGGAACTGGGGTATTAGTTGTGAGCTGCCCAACATAGGTGCAGGGAATTGAACTCTGGTCCTCTAGTAGAGTAGCAAGTGCTCCTAACTGTTGATCCATATGTCTAACCCAATACTTGTGCCCTTAAAAAAGGAAATCCTAGCTGGGCGGTGGTGGTGCACGCCTTTAATCCCAGCACTCAGGTGGATCTCTGTGAGTTCGAGGCCAGCCTGGGCTACAGAGTGAGTTCCAAGAAAGGCGAAAAAACTACACAGAGAAACCCCATCTTGGGGGGGAAAAAAGGCACGGGGGGGGGGGGGGGGGGCTGCAGGGGTCATGTGTTACACTTCTATGCTGGAAGACTAGCCAAGTCTTGTCAGAAATACTTCTAGCACAAATTTGGATGCTTCTTGTTACAGTGCAAAGCAACCTTGATATCATTAGCTCTGAGTACATTTCTGACTTAGTTGGGTTAAGGCCTTGTCCCCACAGGTCAGATCCTTATTTAGTGTACTATTGAGACTTTCCCCCTGAGAATCCTTTCCCTGAAGACAGTACCACCTCAGTTACTTACCCAGCTGAATGTACCGGGCTGTCAACCTTGCCTGACCCAAGAGCAGCTCTGTACCAGCCTGAGCTTTCTGCTGGCATCATCATCTTTCTCTCCCCAGAGCACTGCAGTTTCCCCCGGAAGGTTGGCTCCGCCTGTCCCTCAACAACGGCAGCATCACCCACCTGGTGATCCGACCCAACGGTCGTGTTGCGCTCAGGACCCTTGGGGACACGGGGTTCATGCCCCCAGACAAGATTACCCGGTCCTGAGGCTGCGTGTAGGACTGCACCCTCTCCTCTGCTGGTGGCCTGGCTGCAGCCTTCCCTTCCTTGTCTTCCCGTCCAGACTGTGCTGTGGCTTCACCTTGTCTCCAGGAAGAGGATATCTCAGTGTTACATTTGGGTGCTTACTTCTGGCCCAGGCTGCAGAAGGCAACTTATGGGTTAGATGGCCTTTTTGAAAGCTTCCTACCTTACCATTACCACTAGCATTGCTCTACCAGGTGTAGACAGGAACCTTCTGGGGTAGAAAGCAGACATATCATGGGGACTGAACTGGCCTACCAGTGCTGTATCAGGTGATTACAGCAGATCAACTGAACAACCCATAAGCTCTGGCAGAAAACCTGTCAGGAGTATGGTGGTTGTTTACAACTCATTGTTTCATATACTACAATCTAGGAACTTTTGTTGCTTAAATATTTATCAAAAAATTTTCCTCACATGGGCTCTTGCTTTGAAAACCCACTTGTCAGCTCAATTAAGAGATCCTGTGTCTACTGCATCTAAATGAATTGAAGGGCAAAGGAATTGGCTTCCGATAAGGTAGATACAAGGCATGAAAGAAGTGGCGTTGCAGAAAGGCTGTGGCTTCTATATGGCAAGTACATGACATCCCTGTAAGAGGTTCTTTAGAGGCAATGAAGTAGCCCAGACTGACCAGATGAGGTGGCATATGCTTGTAATTCTAGCACTTAGGAGGCCAAGGTAGGATCATGAGTTTCTTGCTAGCCTGAACTCTGTAGAAAGACCAAGTCTTATAAACAAGACTATCCCAGAATGACTTAGTTTGCTACTGGTTACTGTTAACCTTTGGGCTTATAGGCTAGGTTATTTAGAAATGATGTGTTTACTCCAGATATTCTGATAACTTAGTGAAAAACTGGTTTGTGTATATGTGTTTTTGCTTTTTGAGTCAGGATCTTACTGTTGCCCAGGCTGGCCTCAAACTTAAGACCCTTCTCAGTCTTTTGAATGTTGGGATTGTAGATATACACTATCATACCTGGCCCAAAAAATCCCAATACAGTTTTTATGAAGTGGTTGTGAGCATTTTCTGTAATTAATACAATGAATTGGAATATTTGACCCATCTCTCTGTCCTGTTTGGAAACAAGTATGTAATAAAATTTTACTTCTTTGTTGTTTGTTTGTTTGTTTTAAAGAAAAAAAGTGGTATAATTAGAAGCCCTTTCTCAGTGTCTTCTATCCTAGGCATCCTGCTTGGAGGACTACCTCCCACAGAAGGTACAATGCTTCCTTTTCAACACTAGGCCTGAGAGGTGTTACTTGGAGGTAACCTTGGTTACCCACATTCCACTTTCTAGTAGTAGTTGAAGGAGGCATGCCAGGCTGTTAACTTCTAAACACAAAGCTCAAGGCTCCTCACTTGACCTGATGGGAATGTAAAAGCATTTTACAGGGAGTCAGTGTACTAAGAGTATACCCCACATGGTACAGCCTCCATAATCTTTAAGGACTGGCAGTATTTTAGGAACAAGACTTAGCTTTGAGGTGAGGCCACCTACTTGTATATGAGTTATATATCTTGGAGGCTGACAGTCATCTGCAAGACATCGTGATCACTTATAACAGCAATGATCCTGCAAGCTGAGAGCCCGACTCCTAGTCAGTTGCCCTATCCCTTCAGATCCCAATTTTCCTTATCACCAGTCAAAAAAAGAAAAAAAATCACACTGCAAAGTGATAGCTGAGAATGATGGAAGACATACTGAACAGCAGGGACAAGAAGCTGGATCAAGGCCTGCAGAAGTTTGTTGGTTGGTCATGATACCAGTGATCCAATAGATTTCAAAGACTCTCCAGTCAGGCCTTGCTTGCTGGGCTGCTGATACAAGGCTATGTCAAAATCTAATTTTCTGACTTTAAAATTATACTGTTATTTCTCATTTGTCTCACAGGAAAACATTGGAATGAAGTACAGCACAACCACCAAAATGACCATACTAATTGTTAGATTTGAAACCAACCATGCGAAATTGGGTTTCTAGATTTTGTAAAGTTATGACCAGAATGCAGCATTTGGCTCAATTTAAGAGCTAAGTACATTCCAGGAATAACCTGTTTTCTTAAAAATGAAACTCTTCAGAAGTTTTAGATTCTTTATGGCCTATGCCTACACATGCTGTGAATATTGGGCAGGAGTGAGTGCCCACTAACCCTGTATTAGGGAGGGCTGGGGCCAGGGTGTCTTAGAGGCCCAATGACGTGATAGAAAATGTTTTTGTGGTGCTGGATATTGAAACCATATTCCTTGGTTTGGGACAGTTATTTAAAGACTTCTGAAACACTAATCAAGTGGTGGGAATGTTGTGCCACTGATTCTTCTTGACTATTGTGTTTAACTTCATCCCAATGTTTTCCTATGAGATAAATGAGAAATACTAATATAATTTTAAAGTCGGAAAATGACTAGATCTTGACATAACAAGTGTGTGTGTCAACAGCCCAGCAAGCAAGGCCCAACTCAGGAAGACAAAGTACTAACCATTTCCTCTAAAAGCAGTAAAGATCCAACTATTCAATAGCATCTGGTACTAATTTTCAACACTGTACTCTGCTCTTCTCTAGAAACGAACAATGGGGACTTCTGTTGTCTCTATTACAAAGTTCAATAAAGTTCATCCATACCATGGCACTTCAGGAAGGATGCCTTACATACCCCTATCACACATTACAAACTAATGGTTGTTAATAAAAACAGGCCTTCCACTGATGTATAATCGAATATCAACCAAAAACTAGCAAGTAAACCTGTCCAGTTCAAGGCCATTGAGGTAACATTGTAAGACTACCTCACAAATATCAATGTGATACACAAATTAATGTACTTTTCCATGAAAATACTGCTTACAGTTTTACTAAAAAGGGAGTTCTGTCTGTTAAGTGATCTTTCTGAAAGCACTGTGTAAAAATGACTCATTAAACAGTAGAGTGTCATACTCTACACACTAGTGGTAAAGGTGGCTTAAAGAGAAATGGGCTAACAAGATGACTCAGCAGATAAAACTGTCCCATCCAATGACTTGAGTTGGATCCCTGTGACCTACAGGCAATAAAAACCGACTCCCAAAAGTTGTCTTCTGATCTCCACCCAAATGTAAAACTAGTCTGTGAAGCTAGCACAAAACTAGTACTTCAATTTTTATTTGAGTATTGACAACCCCCACCCCCCCAAAAAAAACCAAAACAGGCAAACAGGTAAGAAAACAAGATCATAGCTGAATATAATGTGTGAATTTTGGTTTCTTTTGAGAACAAAGATAATCCTTTTAGTATGACATTGTTTTCAGGTCACGATATTGGCTGTCTTACACTTATATATCATCTGCTTACACCGGGAATGAAAACACTCCAAGTAATAAACTTTGAATCCAAAGTCCTAAATCTCAATTCTAATATTTCTGATCCATTTATCACATTAAAATAAGCTTTAAAAAACTCTAAACATTTCAACTCAGAATTTTTATTATTATTATTATTTTTTGTTTGTTTTTTTGAGATAAGGTCTTTCTATGTAGTCCTGGCTGTCCTCAAACTCACAGAGTTCTGCCTCCTGAGTGCTGGGATTAAAGTTATGTGCCACCATGCCCAGCCAAAATTTTTATGAACAAAAATGAATCTAACACCCATTTTGTGGCACTGTATGATCTCAAAATCTAAGCTCAGGAAAATTAAAAATGACTCACAAAAGGCACTGAAGTTGGCAAAATCAGTGGTATAGTTTTCAATTGGGGTTAAGCAATGTAAGTAAGTGTCTATAGAATAGTACTGCCCTTGAGAAAGCAGGTGCACCAGAGAGCCAGGACCTACCTTCAGCAAGGTGGTTTTACCTTTGTACCTTAGGGTGGGTAGCACACTCTGTACAGATCTCTTGGGACTAATGACAAGGGATAGGGCAAAGTAAACATTGTAAGCAACTGAAATGACCTCAAATTTCAAGCTTTAAATTGTAGTGTAATGTTCTTTAAATGGATTCTAAAATATGAGATATATTTGTCACGTAATCATGCTCAATGAAGTCTCAGGAAAAGTTTTAAGACTAGGAAACTTCTACATTACTTAATTATCATTACACCGACAACTAAGTCAAAGCACATGGAAGTTCTAAGGAATAAAAATTGTTTTAGTTATTGCTGGTGAGTTGTCTGTGATTACTGGCATGACTCCCGATGGTTTTAATAACCTTTTTTGCCCCCACAAGAAAACGTAATTTTTTTTTTTAATCTTCTAGCAGTGTTTTGAGCATGGCTACTAAAGTGCTGTCTCACTGTTGGAACGACTAGGATTAAGTGACAAACACAGATTTTTGCCATTGCATATCAGAAAACTGCTCCCACCCAAAGAATGAGACAACACAAAATTCATCTGTTTCAGAAACAGTGGGTATGCATACAGGTACTTTAGAGCTCTGCTAACACCACAGGTAGCCAGCCTCTATTAGAGCAACACCTCACTTGCCTAAGTCAACTGAAATTTTCTCCTGAAACGTCTGAATCATTACTACAGCCACACTTTTCAAACAACTAGGATTTGAGTTTGCTTTCATTAACTTCCTCCAAAATAGCAAATTTAAGTTTTACTCATAACATTGTATATTCTAAAATTCTGGTACCCTCAAAGTGAGGATTAAGAAGTTATTCAGAATACATTTTTTTTTTCATAGAATTTTTACCAATAAACATATCACCCTTCTTTTAAAAACAAAGAAGTAAATGAGACCTAGGAGTGAGCATACTGGCTGGCTCTACAGAGCTGCAAGTCGGGCCATGTGTGCCATTCTTTGGAAGTGGCTCCCATGTGCTGGACTGTAACGACCGGGGCTGTGAAGGCCAGGGGAGGAGGTGTTGTGGCCAGGCTTGCTGGGGCTGCTACCAGCTGGACTGCTTCGCCCTGAACTGCAGCTGTGAGAGCAACCAAGATCCATCAGCTCAGTTGTGAATTTCCCCTTCAGTGCAGGACTTGGCCAACTACAGAAACCAAAAAGAGATTCGTTACCACAGAAAAGCACATCTACAGAGTAGAGATTTAAGAACAAAACAAATGGACACCTGCCTTTCTGACCACATCTACATAAAGATACAGGCCAGGCTTGCATTGGGAAGCTACACAGCTTAGCTTTGACACTGTGAGAAAGCCACCCATGCATGATAACCCTGTCAGTCTCTACACGTTGATGTTCTGATAGTACCTTTGTCTGTCCGAGGGTGAGTAACACAGGACGTTGCTTTTCCATCTGTGGACAGCTGGGTACAGGCCAGGGTCAATAGAGGCACACTCAAGAGCTGCTAAAACATCTCGATCTAGTTTTGATGGCTCTTCTCTAGAATGCAGAACAGAAAAGATGTAAGAAAAAGTAGAAACACTGAATAAAAAAGCCCAGAGATTTTTAAGGTATCACTGTATATTTAACTCAAGAACTAATCTGGAAGGGCTAGAGAGATGGCTCAGCAGCTAAGGGTGCTTGCTGGTCTTACAGAGGACGGGAGTCTGGCTTGTAGCACCGGCACTGGAAGGCTTACAACTGCCTGTAACTTTCAGCTCCAGGGAATCTAACACCCTCTTCTGGCCTACACAGGCACTAGCAATCATGTGCAGGCACACATGCACAAAAAAAGTGGAAAAAAGAAAAAGAACTAATCTGGGCTGAGTATATTAATCACCAAACCACCTGTGTATCAGAAAGCCTAAACTGGAGGGAGGAATGCTGGTATGCAGGGCCAGGGCTGGTCAAGGTAAGTGCTGTATGGAAGGGTCAAGACAAGTTGGGTCTTCCACTGTAGTATCATGTGCCCTCATTATTAACATGGTTTTGAGTCTTAAACATAGGGCAAGTCAAATCATTCTGTTGGTATACCCTTACTGACACTGGATCAGCACAATCCATATAGAAGACCTCGGAAGAATATTCAGAAACTACACACTCATTACAAGCTTTAACTTACCCAGAAAGGAAGAGCCTCCTGGTGGGATCTCCCGTGGCAGATGAGAACACAGGTTCCAGACTAGCCTGACCTCCAAGCTGGGGGCTGTTGGGATCCAAAGACATTTCAGCCATTGCCTCTGACACTTCATGGTTGGTTCTGACTTGGTTATTTTCAAGTCTCGATATTGCAGGAGGAGGTACCAGCAAGTCACTCCCTACTACATCCTTACTTGAAGCCAGTATCTTATTTTTATTTGGTGTCTCAATAAGACTATCTCCTAGAGTCTGCAAATTCAGTTTATCAAACTCTAGAGTCAAAGCAGAAACAGGTAGTGGAAGGGCCTCTTCCCCACTGGTGGCCTCTGGTCCCCCGCTTCCACCTGTGGTCCTGTGGTTCAGAGGATGACAAAGCCCATTTCTGTTGTTATGGGAGCAAGATCCAACTGAGGCTTCTCCAGGGTCCACCTTCTGTCCCAAGGGAAGGGAACTACATTCAGAGTTTTGGAATTTATTGGTTGTGGGCTGACTCTGACTTTGAGCTGTATTTTGCTGATTTTTAATTTCTTCCAAGCTAATGTCATCATCCCCATCTAGAAATGCTCCTACAGAGATGGAATTGCTGTACTTCTTTCCACTGCCTGTGAGGGCAACAAAGCAGTATATCAGAGTGCAGGATATAACTGGAAGGAGCCTTCACTCAATGTAAACCCTTCAACTCAAGCAAGAAATGACTAATTCAAAACCTGGTTAGGAGGCCGGGCGGTGGTGGTGCACACCTTTAATCCCAGCACTTGGGAGGCAGAGCCAGGTGGATCTTTGGGAGTTCGAGGCCAGCCTGGGCTACCGAGTGAGTTCCAGGAAAGGCGCAAAGCTACATAGAGAGACTCTGTCTCGAAAAACCAAACACCTGGTTAGGTTTTAAGACAAGGGCCCTGTGGCCAATTTCCCACAAGGTGACTTGATAAGGCTCCAGAAATATTGTGTAGGACAAACACATGAAAAACTGCTTCATGTCTCTATTCTGCAAATGAAATATATCAACAACTTGAGACTAACACTGTAGTTGCTGTAACTATGGTACATGCGTGGGACTCTTTTGACATTAACTAAGTGCTTATAGTCTCATGAACAATAGGTTCAGAGTATATGAAGCCATACCCTGGCACTGACTCCCAGGCTGGTATAGCTTCTTCCACAGCCCATGTGCACAGCCTTCACTCCAGCACTATTCTCCATATTCAAGGTTGTTTCTTAAACTCATTATGAGTGTATATGCACATAATCTCTGTGCTGTGGGTATATGTGTGTGAACAAAGTGGCATGAGACTAGAAGTCAAACCATTTTATGGAGTTATCTCCTTCTACCTTTATGTGAGTTCTAAGGATTGAACCTGGGTCACCAGGCTTCTGTAGCAAGCACCTCTATCTGCTAAGACATCTCAAGGCACTAACTTGTTTCTACATGGTGTAGATCATGTCCTTCCTCCTTCCCCACATTGTTCCAGGAAATTTAATTTGCAAAGTAAATGCTTTATAGGCCAATGGTTCAATTTTAATTTAGAAAGCTTTAAAATACATTTGTTTAACTTCTATTTTGGGGGCCCATAGCTCTAGTAATTACAAAGTTTCTACTTGACTTTAAAATTTTACTTTTTTGTTTGTTTTCTTTTTAAGACAGGGTCTCCCTACTTTATTCTCGGATTTTGTGTAGCTTAAGCGGGCCTCCAACTCACTGTACTCTTCCTGCCTCTTGCCTTCAAAATTCTAGTATAGGCAATAACTGCCACACCCAGTAAAATTTATTTGAGACAGAGTTTCATGCAGCCTGCCAGCCTGGCCTCAAACTCACTGTGTAGCTGAGGTTTGCCTTGAACTTCTAATCCTGCTTTCTCTCTCTCAAACACTAACATTATAGGCACTAATACACTAACAAAGTTTGTATTAGTGCCTATAATGTTAGTTTATAATATGTTTAGTTTGATTCATTTTAATACTTAAGTTTTATTTCTGATTCAGTGAAAGTTTTTCTGAGGTAAAAGTAAAGTGGTACTGTACCAACAACAACTCTAAGCCAATTCTTCTCCAGGGAGGGTGGCACTCTATGTGGGAACTGCAGAAGCACAAGGGAGAGGAGGGAAGAATTCAGCTGGAGGACTTTTGTGAAGACTCTTCTTCCAGCTCCCTTCTAGAGCACTAATTTACTAGTTTTTGGTTTCATTTTAGTTTTCTTTTAACTATAAAAATGACATATGCTAGGGGCTGGAGAGATGGCTTGGTGGTTAAGAGTACTGACTGCTCTTCCAAAGGACCCTGGTTCAAATCCCAGCACCCACATGGAAATTAAAATTAAAAAAAAAAAAAAAAGATATATGCTAGTTGTAAAACATCTGGAAAACTTTCAAGTGAGGTGCAACTAATGTTGCTATAGTCATCTTAATATTTTGAAACTTAATATTATGTGAATATACTGAATTATATCGTTTTCTTCCCCATTAACTGTACACATTGTTGTACACCACTCTATAATTGTTCACATCATTCACCATTCTTTAAAACATAACTTTAAAAGCATGGTTTTTCTTTTTTTTCTTTTTCTTTTTGGTTTTTTGAGACAGGGTTTCTCTGTAGCTTTGGAGCCTGTCCTAGACTAGCTCTGTAGACCAGGCTGGCCTCGAACTCACAGAGATCCACCTGCCTCTGCCTCCTGAGTGCTGGGATTACAGGCCTGCACCACCACCGCCCGGCAAAAGCATGATTTTTCTAGCTAAGGATAGAACTACTTTCTCAGTCAGTCCTCAACTGCAGGGTGAAGTAAGCTACATTGAGGTTTCCAGCTGTGTCGAATAAACTGCCAGCCCAGTCTGTACAGCACCTTTACTTTGGTAAGGTGGGAACCTTTCCACACTAGGATCTTATAATCATGGCTTAGGGTGTTTTAAGGTATTTCTCCCCCTCCCCTTCCCTCCTTCTCCTCCTTTTTTTTTTTTTTTTTTTTTGGTTTTTCGAGACAGGGTTTCTCTGTGTACCCCTGGCTGTCCTGGAACTAGCTCTGTAGACTAGGTTGGCCTCAAAACTCAGATCCACCTGCCTCTGCCTCCCTAGTGCTGGGATTAAAGGTGTGCACCATCACTACCCAGCTTGTTTTTACTTCTTTTAAAGAGCATTTTTCTTTTCCCACTTCATTTTGGGGGTATTTTTGCCTTTTTCCCTACAATATTAAAAACTTTAATATCTCCTCACACCACCCTCCTAGTGCTGGGGACTGAACTTTACTCATGGTAAGCACATGTTCTACCACTGAGTTATATACAACACACTAATTTTCCCTTTTTAATGGTGCTGGCGAGTTACGACCTATTTTATGTTTTTTTGTACTCAGTTTAACCTTTTCTAAGCATTCCATTAACTTGCTCAAGGCACCCTAGTGACTGACAAAATACAGTGTCCAGTATTGTGGAACGTATCTTGTCCTTTTCCTGACATTACACATTGTATTCAACTATAAGGTATATCTAGGTCAGGAAACAATGCCAAAAGCATCAGACTGCTTGCCAGGATGCCACATTTTTCAGTTATACCTGTATACCACTTTGCTTGCTGTGATTCTGTATTTTTATGTACTTTATATGCATACAACACAATTCATATAGCTGTATATACATATAGGTGCTCAGACACACAGTTTTCTGTGATGCCTTTTTGTTTGTTTTTTAACACAACTATATGCACATTTTCTGACATGACTTTGAGGAAAAGATCTGCTTTTATAGTAAAAGCACATTGAAAAAGAAAAAGAAAACCCACAGACACCTCAGACCTGCACTTGCTTACCAAAAACCAAGGCTCTGTCCTGAAGGCAGCCTTCATTTTCTCCTATTTCTTGTTGAGCCTTTTTGTTCATTTCCTGTTGGGTAAGGTATTCTTCTAGTCTTTGCAAGCCTTCCTGGGAAGACAGATCAACAAAACATCCCAGAAACTCCCAGTATTCAACCCAGGGGTACCCCAGCTCATGAGCTAGCTCCCTGTAAGAAATAAAACACAATTAACCAGTTGAGAAAACAGGAAAAAAACAAAAAACCAAAAACCAAAAAAAACTGAGTACACAGAAAATAGCACTTAATCTTCGAAGTACCAAAACTCTAATTTTGAGTATCTTATTTTACCCTAAACTTGGGACATTTTCTAGTGCTCCCCTATTGGTAAGACCCTGCCATGTCCTTTGAGGAGCAACTCTATGATATATCAAGTGACTTTCACTCATGGAATCCTAGTGTACACTCACTCATACCAACTTCACAGCAAAAAGTGACATGCAAAGCCTAATACATGTCCTTGTTTGGCAAAGTCTGTGGCAGGGTCAAACTGGCACATACTTTGAAAAAAGGTTCTAACAGCTCCCAGTAAATCCATCTGGGAACTGTTACATTTCAGTATTCACAGTTAATATTTTTCTATCATCTATCCACAACCACACAGCACACTTTGCTCAACTGATCAGTCATGGTCCAGTAAATACCTTCCCACTCTCTCAATGCCTCGTTCTGGGTCAGACTTTCTGATGTTGTGGAAGAGGCCTGCTTTCTTTCGAGGTGGAGTTTTCCATTGCTTTCGAAAATCTTCAGCCTAGGGGGAAAAAAAAAGTGGAAGACAGGCTGTTTCATGCAGCTCAACTGAGACTCAGAACCAACACTACAGACTCAATAGCTTTCTACCACTTTACAGATTCTGCAGCCATTTCTACTATATAGCCAAGAGGGAGCATGACCTCACAGGATCAGGGGAAGGAGGTTTGGTTGTGTGACTTTTCCTAGGTAGATGTTTGTTTATAACTATCCAGGAAAAGTGATACAAGGGAGAGGTGCCTTTCTGTACTGGCCCATGTTGAGGGTCAGATCTGGCCCAAGATGGCCCAAGTATGAGGCCTCATCCTAAGAACAACAGGTATTGTCTACCTCCATGTCACTGGTACATGTCCCATTTCCCCTACATATAGAAGAGAAGCTGACATCAATCTGTCATAAATAATCCTTACTGGAATTGTATGTTTATTGTAGCTCATTTATGAGACTAACACATCACCTACTACGCTAAGAAGACATAGAACATAGCTCTAATCCCAACAGTCTAACATCACCTACCGTGCTAAGAAGGCATAAAACACAGCTCTAATCCCAACAGTCTGAGATCATTTGGAATGGCTCCATTCTTGTGAATTATTTAGAAAGTTGTTTTGTGACAAGGTCTGACTATATGTATAACCCAGGCTGATTTTCAAATTGTGGTACTCCTGCCTCAGTCTCCCAAGAAGCTGGGATTATAGCCTGTGCCACCATAACCAGTTTATTTAGAGTTTTAAATAATAGTTTATACATTGTCAGTGAGGTATCACTGGAGAAAGCCATCAATTGTAAATTTGGCATATAAGCATGTATAATCTGTGATCCACAAACTCCATCATTATAAACTTCCTGACAATCTCATGTGTGAACAGAGCTCAACTGGCTGTGGCCTCAAAGAAAGACAGGTATATCACAGGAACTCAGGAACATGAAGGAAGGGGTAGAAGTTCCAAGTGTAGGAAGCTCAGTCTAGAATTTGAATTTGTAAATGTGGAGCTCCCCAAGTCACAACAGACTGGTAAGGGACAAAAGGGGCTTGCCCAGGAAAACACTACTATGTCAGGAGACCTGGGCTTCCAATACACCTTCCTTGGCTACATCAACAACAACAAAAACCACTCTAAGTCCTCCTTATCACTTCATCAGAGGTAGTCTCAGATAAAGATGGCCCTAGCCTTCCATGAGTTGATCTCCAAAACTAAAACAAAACAACAGGCTGGAGCACCAAACCCTAAAATGTAGAGATAGCCAGGACAATCCCAAAACTTTCGTCCCTGACCACTCACCTTGGATGGACTTAGAGGCCCCACAAAAGCTCTCAGTGTCATCACAGGATCTCTGGGGCTACTTCTACAGTGGTCAGCATTAGAGGCTTCAGCTCTCTGGTCTGAGGACCATAGCTCCCCAATGACAGGAGAAGAAGTGTCTTCTGCTCTCAGAAGTGGCACATAGTAGTGACCTGAAGAGGAGATAAATGTCAGCCACAAGCATCTACTTGTGTGGTCTGAGTATGGGTCTGGGGGAACAACAAGGCAAACAAAGACAGAAGAGACCAAGTAAAACTATAGGTTTGGGGGCCAAGACCAATTTGTGGCAGCAACTACTTAGCCTGATCTCCATTCTTTACTAAAACAGGTTTTTGTTTGATTTTTCCCCTGATCCTTGTTTTCACAATGGAGATGATGATACATCTTGCAAGGCTTTGAGATTACTAATGAAGATGCATACTTAATGGTATTCAAGTTCTTACTTCTACATGAGCCGCCAAGAGTACATGTTTGTAAAAAGAACTATGAGCAAACAAATAGGTCAGTAAGATTCAGACCCATCCCATATTGCCTCTAATCAATGTTCAATTTCCCATTTTGTTCAATGATTTACCAATGTTATTTTGCCAAGACTTCAAATCTAGAAGGCATCATGTAATTCTTTAAAAATTATCCAATCTGTCACTACTTTTAGACAACCCTACTTTGTGGTAAAACTTCTGGAGTCAAACTATCTTTTCTTTCTCCTACGTTATCCTAAGGTCTTCATCTCTCTTACCACAAAAAAATAACTCTTTTCTGTATATCCACCTATAAAATATACCATTGACTTCTTGTCCTGAAACACACTGAATATCAACAAAACAAAAACACTTAACAACAACAAAAGTAAGGAGAGAAGGGGCAAGCAGCAGACACCCAAGGAAGCTAGAAGTCTGGAGCCAGGAGTCTGATTAGGACAAAGAAGGAGCTTAGTACACAGAGGTCACATTTCCTTCCACCCTGATTCAGTTTCTCATGTGTAGAAGAGGTAAGAGGTGTGCTGGAGCTGGGCGGTGGTGGCGCACGCCTTTAATCCCAGCACTCGGGAGGCAGAGCCAGGCGGATCTCTGTGAGTTCGAGGCCAGCCTGGACTACCAAGTGAGTTCCAGGAAAGGCGCAAAGCTACACAGAGAAACCCTGTCTCGAAAAACCGAAAAAAAAAAAAAAAAAAAGGGTGTGCTGGAATATCAGCCTGTCATGCTGCTCACAATTACCTGGGAATTTTTTATTTCAAGTGCTTATAATAGCTTTTACATCTTTATTTTTCCACTTAAAAGAATGTTAACACAGAGCATAGTAAAAACCACAGCATTCGGGGTTGGGGATTTAGCTCAGTGGTAGAGCACTTGCCTAGCAAGCACAAGGCCCTGGGTTCGATCCTCAGCTCCAAAAAAAAATCCCACAGCATTAAAATATATCTAACATTTCTTACTTGCCTAGCATGCACGAGGCCCCAGGTTTAATCCCGAGCATTTCCTAAAACTGGGTGTGGTGGTTTATGCCTACAATCCCAGTTCTTGGGAGGCGAAGGGAAGAAGATCAGCAATCAAGGTCATCCTGAGTTTGGGGAGTTTGAGGCCAGCTTGGTGGGCTACATGAGATTCTATATCAAAAAACCAAAGTGAGTGATAGAGATAGAAATCAACAGTTAAGAGAATTTGCTGCTTTGGCAGAGTACAAGGGTTTGGTTCCCAGTATCTACATGAAGACTCCCAACTGTCTAGTTCCAGTTGCACTAAGTTCAACACCATCTTCTACTCTCTGTGGGCACCAGGCAACTGATAAAGGGCGCGCGCACGCGCACAAAACACTCATGAACATAAAATAAAAACAATTTTTTAAAAACAGGGAAATGGCTGGGTATGGTGGCATAGGCCTTTAATCCCAGCACTCTGGAGGCAGAGGCAGGCTGATCTCTGTGAGTTTGAGGCCAGCCTGGACTACATAGCGTGACCCTGTCTCAAAACAAACAAAATCAACCAGAGAAATGTATTTATTAACATTTCAATATCTGAAATTATGACTGATACCACATACCTATGAGATGAGATTTTTATAAGTGACAGATTTCTACCTGTTTCCATTTCATGGATTTTGAAATGGTTGTCTTTTAGAAAGGGAGTAAATGGGAAGAGGGGAGGAAAGGGGGAACTGTGGTTGGTACGGAAAAAGAAAACTTATAAATAAAAAAAAATATAAAAAAATTTTAAAAAACAAAATTCACGTATAACCTACCTACTCATAAAATACGGTTTACTTTTCTTTTGAATACTCAAATCCTTAAATATTTTGGGGTGTGTGTGTATGTGTATATATTTAATGCCTAAGGCTTTGCATACTAAAACGTTCCAGGAATATATACTCTTGCTTGTCTGTAGAGGCTGTGGGTAGACCAAAGTAGAGGTGTCCAGCATGCCTGAGGCCCTGAGTTCAGTCCCCAGCGCTTTGGAGAAAAACACAACACTTCGTCAACAAAACTGGATTCATGCTCTTGGTGGGCTTGTGTCTAGTTTTTTTTTTTTTTTTTACCCTATTCATCTCCTTAGGATGTTGTGTATTCCTTCCCTCTATTTATCCAACTGTGGGTCTCTTCTGAATGGTGGGGCAGCATGCAGTAAGGTAGTCAGTCCCACAGCATGCTCCTTGAAGCATTAAGTCTAGAATGTGAAAGCTGCCACAAGACAACTCCCGAAGCTCTTGCCTGGGCTTGAATGACCCTCAGCAGGAAACAAGGAAGGTGTGAAAAACATCACAAGGCTGAGTAACAAACATGGATGCAGAAATACCATGCTTACCCCAGAAAAAAGCTAGGCGACCAGATCTTAGCAGCGATCAAGCTATATGATCACGTGCCAGGTAGTGGTGGTGCATGCCTTTAATCCCAGCACTTGGGAAGCAGAGCCAGGCGGATCTCTGTGAGTTCGAGGCCACCCTGCTCTACAGAGTGAGATCCAGGACAGGCACCAAAACTACATAGACAAACCCTGTCTTGAAAAACAAAAAAGCAAAACAAAACAAAAAAAAGTTATATGATCACAAACAAAAAAAGTCCCACTACAAAGTGTAATTAATTACATTTTAAGGTATTTCTGGCAGTTTAGTTTAATTGTGTTCTGTAACACAACTGGAGCCTCCAAAACTGCCAGAAGCCCAAGAGACATCTCTGCTACCTCTACCACACAGGAAGAGATCAGAGTACAATTAAAAGTCCAGATAATCTTAGATTGGAAGTTAGTACCTGTTTCTACAAAATGTCAGATACACAGGCTCCACAGACTCTGACCTGAGAAAATACCCAGAGACACTGTGCCATGCCATAACCACGGCTATATACACCTAAGAAGGAAAAGAAGGCAAAATAGAGGCGAGAGAGCTACATTTTTGCTCAGCAGAAACAACAAACTGGGTAAAGAGACAGAAGGAAAGGTAATCTGCATCTTCTGAGATGCACTGAAAAACACAGGAGAGTCCCTCCTGAAATTAACCACTTCCCTATTGCTGAAACACACATACAAGAAGCATAGAAGCAGCCAGGCAGTGGTGGCACACACCTTTAATCCCAGCATTGGGGAGGCAGAGGCAGGCATATCTTTGTGAGTTCGAGGCCAGCCTGGTCTACAGAGTGAGTTCCAGGAAAGGTGCAAAGCTACACAAAGAAACCCTGTCTCGAAACATTAAAAAAAAGCATAAAAGCCACAATTAGGAGCTCCTGACCAGAAGAAAGGAAGGGAGAGAAGTGTAACAGGCCCCCAGACCTTAGCACAACTGATGGAAGTACCATTCAGGCCATAAAACTCACCACATAGCACCACCTGCCAAAGACCAATTCATCCAAATTTATAGTTCTGGGAGGGTCTCTAAATATACTAACCTTGCCTTTTGGTTTCCATAGTTCTGTATCTAGCCAACTGTACTTGCTAACTAAAGAATGTCAACCAAGGATATGTTTCTTGGTGCCTAAAAGCTCACCCTGAGAAAGGCTTGGGGCTACACCGAACAATCAGTGAAGCTGCCATCCTGCTAATAAACACTTTCTTTTTTTTTTTTCCAAGACAGGGTTTCTCTGTGTAGTTTTGGTGCCTGTCCTGGATCTCACTCTTTAGACCAGGCTGGTCTCAAACTCACAGAGATCCACCTGGCTCTGCCTCCCGAGTGCTGGGATTAAAGGCATGTACCACCACTGCCCGGCTTAATAACCACTTTCTATTGGCTTAAATCCATGTATGAGTAATTTTCTCTGGTAGATAGCCCACAATTGAAGGAGCAAGGAAAGGAGAGAGGGATGGAGGGGAAAGAAGGGAGGATAAAGGAGAGAGGACAGAGTAGGAGAGAGAGAGAGAAAGAGGACAGCAGAGAGATGGAGAGAGAGAATGAATATAAATGGTATCGTACCTCCACAATCCCAGCAGGATAATGGCCCAGACAGGGTTCCCAGTTTTAAAAGGCTGAGCTGAGTTAGATAGCCTCAGAAGGGCAGAGGAGGGAGGCAGGCCCAAAATACACTTTCTTAGAAACAAACTAAAAACAAAAGCCAAATAACCAACCACAAGGGGCTCTATGTCCACCCTCTCTAACCAAAAGTGATCAGAGAAACCTGTCTCAAGGATAGGGTGAGTCCCTGAACAGGAATTAAGTAAAAAGAGAGCCTAAAATTAGAACAAGAATGGGCAGTATGAAATGAGGCAAGGAGGTACAGTATTCAGGGAAAAAAAACAATGGATAATTTCAACAGGCTCTGAGGGGAGTTCATAGCTACTTTTTCAGAACTTGGGAAAGCAGACAAACCTCTGCTGTACTGCCAAGTTCACTCTTACAAAGGGCTTTCCATGCCAGGTATGGAGTCCACAACTCACCCATTAAATATTCTCTAATCCTTTCTTTCAGTTCTACAGATTTGTTTTTGCTTCTTTCACAAATTACCTATTTAAACAAAACAGACAAATTGAACATTCTAAATATTACTATATTACATTTCCTGCCAAATAAAATCTTTTTAAAGTTTAAATCCAGTAAATAGGATCGTATCTTTAAATTTTTTATTATTTATTATGTATATAGGTATATGGTGTGTGTGTGTGTGTGATGTAAGTATAGATGCCCCAGAGGTCAGAAGAGGGTGTTGGTTCCTGTGGAGCTGGAGTTGCAGGTAGCAGTGAGTCATCCAACCTGGGTGCTGGGAATAGAGAACTCCAGTCTTCTATAAGAGCAGTAAGTGTTCTTAACCACTGAACTACCTCTCCAGCCCTAGGATTATCTTAACACTAAAAATTTCACAAAATTCATACTCAGAAAACTTGTGCTAGGGGACTAGAGAAATGGCTCAGTGGTTAAGAGCACTGGATGCTCTTTCAGAGAACTTGGGTTCAATTTCCATCAACATGGCAGTTTAAAACTGTATGTAACTCCAATTTCAGGAGATCTGACACCCTCTCGTGGCCTCCACAGGCACAAGGTATATATGTGGTATAGACATATATCCAGGCAAAACACGCACACACATAAAAATAAATAAGCAAACAACAACAACAAAAAGAAAACTTGTGTTCAATAGCACAGCCTATTCTATAAAAATCACTATAAAAGAGCACTGGCTGCTCTTCCAGAGGTCCCGAGTTCAATTCCTAGCACCCACATGGTGGCTCACAACCATCTGTAATGGGATCTAATGCCCTCTTCTGGTGTGCATGAAGACAGGTCACTCATATACATGAAATAAATATTTAAAAAAAAAAAATCACTATAAAAGCCCATTGGAACAGGGCAAGAAAACACTCTAGCAACATGGTAAACTTTATCTTTTTCTTCACACAACTTTTGTTTCCCATTTTCTGCAAGAAAAAAAAAAACTTAAAAGTATAAATATCAAGTTTAATAAAAAAGTATATCAAGTATATATATATATATATATATATATATATATATATAATATCAAGTATAAATATAAATACACATGGACATGCTGACAGTTTCTCAGCTGGAGTTTTACAATATGAAAGTACACCCTCTCTATATAAATTTTTGCTGTTGAGTATCTGAACTCAAATAGAGCTACTACATCATATAGAATTTGCGGCTACTGGAATCAACTTTCTGAGCCCCTGGGTAATTACATTAATAATATAGAAAAGCAATTACTTTCAAATAAAAGAATAACAACAAGAAACCCCATAAATTACCACATTGTGAAAGAACTAAAATTGTGGGCTCAGTTGTAGAGGGCTTGCCTTGCATATTGAGACCCTAGGTGCTGTTCCCAACATTGCACATATACACCCACAATAGTCATGAGTTTTAGGTTGGTTATCAGAAAATCATTTTATAAAAATACAGATTAAAGAAACTATTTTTCTGTAGTACATTTTTTTTTTCCTTCTCCCTTCCACTCCTTAATACCAGGCTTTATGCATGTCAGGGAAGTTTTCTACCAACTGGGCTACATGAGTGTTACAAAATGTAGTAACAGCTAAGGGGCCTGAGCCTAAGGAAGACACTCTCGCCAGAAGTGTCCTTTAGATTTTATCTCTGAGAGTAGTAGATCTAGGTCAGCCAGCAGCATCTAATGCTTGATCCTTAAATTAGCATTTCGGTTCTTGTTAGAGCTAGGTCTGTCTTTACATCACAAGCACATGATGCAATGTAGCACATTTTGTTCTACTACTAAGAAACACAAAAAGGCTTGCTTCACTAGGCATGAATGCAGCAGTATGTATCTGGGCTAGCTCCCTATCTATTATACAATGGGTTGAACACATCAGCTGCTTTCAGCATTATAGTCATCATCTCTACTACCACTATAACCATCATTCATTACCATTATGATCACTACTTCCATCACCGCCTATAGCCATCATCATGACCACCACCCCTGCCTTCTTTTGAACTTGGTTGGCTAATGTGTTTAGAAGGAACATGGAAAGACTAAGTTGCTCAGAACACTGATAGCCAGTTTCAGTAAAATCAGCAAGACTAGGTTAGCTCATTCCTTCTTGGCTCTACAGATACGCTGCTTTCACAGAGTACATCATGCTCAGCAGCCAGCATTCTAAATATACCCAGAATGTAAACACAACTCAGTTACTTGTGATTTCACTAGCTACAATCACAGAATGCAAATTTATGTATTTTAATTTTTAACAAAAGACAGTAATTGCAATTTAAAAGTTACTTACGTCTTCAGGTGTTTTACCATATTTATTCTTTGGATTTTTCACAATCAAAGGGTGTGAAGAAAGCACATTGACTACATCCACATTCCCAAATTTACAAGCAAAATGCAGTGGTGTATCAAAGCCCTAGAAAAGGTAGAGAAGAAGCACAATTGCTTACTCAAACTATTAACATGGCTGCTCTACAGTGAAAGCAGGTATTTATTTAAAAAAGTGCTTTTCAACCTTCCTAACGCTGTAACCCTTTAATATAGTTCCTCATGTTGTGGTGACCCCCAACCATAAAATTATTTTTGTTGCTACTTCATAACTGTACTTTTGCTACTGTTACAATCGTAATGTAAATACTTGTGTTTTCTGATAGTTTTAGGTGACTCTGGGGTCAAGACCACAGGTTGAGAACCACTAATTTAAATCAAAACCACAAAACTGGACACCAAGCCTGACAACCTGAGTTCAATCCACAGGTGGAGAAAGGGAACTATGTCCTGTGACATCCACATGCCAAGGGCCCCTTCTCACTAGTGTGCCATGCCTCCCCCCCACTAAATAAATAAATATGTAATAAAAAATGTACTTTGAGTCAGGGTCTCACCATGTAGTGCTAGCTAGCCTAGAATTCCCTATGTAGACCACACTGACCCTCAAACTCAGATCCTGCCTGCCTCTGCCACCTGAGTGCTGGAATTAAAGGTATGAGCAACCGTATCTGGCAATAAAAAAATTTTTAACAAAAAAATTAAAACCCCTTAGGCCTATGTGACAACACTTGACAAGTGAAGGCAGAAGAATCTGGAATTGAAGGTCATTCTTTGCTATATAGTAAGTTTGCGGCCAGTCTGGATTACATAAAATCCTGTCCAAAAAAAAAAAAACAAACCTAAAACCATTGTTTTTATAGTTGGCAAAAGTACTAGGCATGCTAGCATATAGTCATTGTATGCCAGGCCCTGAGCCTGGCACAGTAATATGTCACTATTTATTTGATGTTAAGTGACAGGTCCCAAGGAGGGCACGTAAAATCAAAGGTATGCAGTCAACCTTAACTTTAATAATTTGGGACCCATTATATAGTCATGGAACCAATGCTCTAAATCTCACTCAGTACCACCAGAACTGAGCTAGAGACCATCCAGCTGGAGTCTCCTACACAATTCTGGTATCAGATGTGTTTGAGAATAAATATGGTAGGAGAAATTTTGATTTTATTTATTCTTATAGTTGTTTTTAAATCTATTTCTATAATTTTGCTTAGCTGACTAAGAATTAGTTTCCCAATTTACTTCTTCTACCTTAAATTATCTTTAATTTCACCGGGGGCCGTGGTGGTGCACGCCTTTAATCCCAGCACTCGGGAGGCAGAGCCAGACAGATCTCTGTGAGTTTGAGGCCAGCCTGGTCTACGGAGTGAGATCCAGGACAGGCACCAAAACTACACAGAGAAACCCGATCTCGAAAAACAAAAACAAACAAACAAAAAAGTTATCTTTAATTTCCTTTCCTATTTATTGTTTGAGACACAGGTTGTATTTTTGCTGCTATTGGCCTCAACTTTCTGAGTCCCTGGATAATTATAACAGTAATATGTTAGAAACAGAAAAGCAGTAACTTTCAAATAAAAACAAAATAAGAACAGCAACAAAAACTCCCATAAATTACCACCTTGTGAAAGAAACTAAAGTAGTGGGCTCAGTGGTAGAGAGTTTGCCTAGCATATTTGAGACACTAGGTTCTGTTTCCAGCATTGTGTATATGCACACACAGGAGTCTTAGGCTGGCTACCAGAAATCACTTAAAAAAAAATACATATCAAACTGAATTTTTCTGTTGTAAAATTTTACTCCTATCTTTCTTCTCATTTTGTAGACCAAGCTGGCCTCAAACTTATAATTCTCTTGCCTCTGCCTCTTTACTGCTTTCTTTTATTCTTTCCCCTGGTTTCCTAAACTCCTAGATTTCTGAGAGATTAGTTCTTTGTTCTAACCTATCATTGCATTCTCCTTCATATAAACAAATTCCTGTGTCTCAAATCCTTACTGAAGACTTACACAACAACTAAAAGTCATGCCTTTGAAAATTTTTCAAAAAAATCTTTTATTTTAAAATTTTATTTACTTATTTAATGCATATATTGTGTACACAGGTGCTTATAGAGCTCAGCAAATAACCTGTAGGATTCTTTTCTTTTACCATACAGGTCCCAGGGGTTAAATTAAGGTTGTAGGTAAGCAGGCACAAGCTCCTTTCCCTGTTGAACCATCTCACTAGTCTAGTATTTTTTTTCTTAGTGGTGCTAGGGATCAAACAAAGCCTTACACATGCTAGGTAAGCACTCTTAACAAAACCTTTTTGGCATTCTTTCTAATCACAGCCTAGCTGACACCTTTCTTGAAAGAACCCAGGCCACCTCCTAGAGTACTCCACCCACCTACATTCTGACTATGTTTGGCTGATAGCAGCCAGAGGCTCTTTCATTCTCTACCTATGGGATCTCTTTATTGAATGTTACTTTCATAACCACAAATTTCTTGGATTTTTGTTGTTATTTTAATTATTTTATGTGTGTGGGTATTTTGCCTGCAATTATGTCTGTGCACAACCTATGACATGTATTCCTGGTGCCCAGGGAAGTCAGATCCCATGGAACCAGAGTTACAGATGTTCGTGAACTGCCATATAGATGCTGGGACTTGAACCCAGGTCCTCTGGAGAACAACCAATGCTCTCAACTTTGGAGCTATGTGTTGGTTTATTTTATTTTTTTTAATTTTTATTATTAATTTTTTTTTTTCGTTTTTTGAGACAGGGTTTCTCTGTGTAGTTTTGCGCCTTTCTTGGAACTCGCTTGGTAGACTAGGCTGGCCTCGAACTCACAGAGATCCGCCTGCCTCTGCTTCCCAAGTGCTGGGATTAAAGGTGTGCACCCAGCAAAGTTTGTTTTAATATACAGTCTTTTTTTTTTTTTTTTTTTTTTTTTTTTAAGATTTATTTATTTATTATGTATACAGTGTTCTGTCTGCACATATCCCTGCAGGCCAGAAGAGGGCGCCAGATCTCATTACAGATGGTTGTGAGCCACCATGTGGTTGCTGGGAATTGAACTCAGGACCTTTGGAAGATTGGAAGAGCAAGCAGTGCTCTTAACCTCTGAGCCATCTCTCCAGCCCCTAATATACAGTCTCATATAGCACAAACTAGCCTTAAACTCACTGTGTAGCCAAAGACGACCTTAAACTTCTTAATCCTCTTGCTTTCATCTCCCAAGTGCTAAAATTACAGGCATATACCAGCAGTTTTCTATGCTGCTGGTGACCTAACTAGGACTAGCAGACAATAAAGCAGGCACTCTACCTATTGAGCTACATGCCCCTCCAACCCGCAGCCCCCTTGTATAACAGTTTCCTGGGAGATCAAAACATTCCACCTACAGGGAAGCTCTTTAAACAGGAAGGCAAACTCAAAATAGCTTTAGGAAGTCCCTGAAACTGACCAGATTCATTAGGCTCCTTCCTGCCAGAGTAAACAATAAAAGCAGAGAGTAGCCCTCAGACTGAAGGAAGCTGAGCACAAAGAAAACTGGGAGACAGACCATGTGGTGGTTTGAGTAGGAATGGCCCCTCAAAAGTGCATAGATTTGAATGCTTGGTAACCAGGGAAAGGCATTCACTATTAGGAGGTGTGGCCATGTTGGAGTAAGTATGGCGTTGATGTTATTAGGGGTGGGATTTGGGGGTTTCAGTAGCCCTAGCCAGGCCCACCGGCTCTCTCTCTTCCTGCTGCTTGTGGATGGAGATGTAGAACTCTCAAGCTATTTCTCCAGCACCACGTCTACCCACAAGCTGCCATGTTCCCTGCCATGATGACAATGGACTAAACCTCTGAACTGTAAGCAAGCACCAATTAAGTGTTTTCCTTTATATGGGTTGCTACAGTCATGGTGTCTCTTCACAGCAATAGAATACTAGGATGGAAGTTGGTACCATGGACTAGGACATTGCTGTGATAGGCCTGACCATTCCTCCCCGCCCCCCAAGACAGAGTTTCTTTGAGTAGCCTTGGATTTCAAGGCACCCACTCTGTAGACCAGGCTGGCCTCAAACACAAGAGATTCTTCTTCCTCTACCTTCCAAGTGCTGGGGTTAAAGGCATGTACCATCATCACCCCTGACCAAGCTTTGTTTGGGCCCTTTTAAGCTTAAATGGGCCATCCTAGTTAGGAGCATGGAAGACAATGTTGCTGAGGGTGATTTGAACTGTGAGGGCCCAGCTCAAGAAGTTTCTGAGGGGAAGAAAATATGGCCCAGAAACCATTCTTGTGATATTTTGGCAAAAATGTGGCTGCTTTTTGCCCTTGTCCAAAAAATCTGCCTGAAGAGTTTTGGATTAATGACATTGGCAGAGAAGATTTCAGGGCAGCCTAGTTGACTCTGTTGTGTTATTAATGGTGACTCTTATGCAGATCGATAATGAAAAAGAATTAAATTGATTGAGGAAAACTACAAAATATACCGTTTGAGGAGAAATGGAGCACCAAGAAGTGTAACAGAGCTAAGTTCAGCGTGCAAGGAGATAAAAAGTTTAAAAAGCCTGATCCTAAATGGACTAAAGGGAGTGGTGACCTCACAGAAAGACCCCACCCATCTAAGCTTCCAACTTGTGAAAAAGAATTAAAGAAAAGCTTTAATCCCTGCACTCTGGAGGCAGAGGCAGATGGATCTCTGGGTTTGAGGCCAGCCTGGTGTACAGAGTGAGTTCCAGGAGAGCCAACCTTAGGCAGAGAAGGAAACCATCAAAAACAGAAAGCTAGTGGAAATGTATTTGAACTTGGGGGCCATGTCTCAGCCCTAGCAAGCAGAAGAACCTGGCAGCTTTGACCATGTGTTCTGGCTTTAGAGTCAGGGATGTAAGAAAGGAGTTGTGGAATCTCCCTCCATGGCTAAGCTGCTAAGGTCAGGCAGATGTCAGGGGTGTCCCTGCATGGAGACCCAAGAGGCTATTGTGTGAAGCTGTGAAGGTGAGGCCTGGATTGCCTTGGAAACCATAAGATGTTGGAGATACCAACCTGTGGGATACCTGTCAAGGAAAGCTGCAGCCCAGGTATGACCAGCCCAAGAAAGAGAAGTTTGTTACAGACAACAAAACTTAATGGAGCTGGACATCTGAGGAACACTTTGACATCAGACAGGGAGATGCAGAATTTGGAGTTTGCCCTGCTGGTTTCTGGTCTTGTTTCAATCCATTATTTCCTCTCTATGCTCCCTTTCCTCCATTTTGGAATGGTAATGTATATTTTGTGTGTGTTGGAAGTATGTGATCTGCTTTTTGTTTTTTATTTTACAGAGATTGCAGTTAAGCGATAGCCCTGAGTCTCCAAAAAGACTTTGAACTTTGGACTTCTGAACAGTGTTGAGAATGTTATAGGCTATGGGGATTTTTGAAATTGGACTAAATGAATTTTTGCATTATAATATGGCTACAAGTCTATGGGGGCTAGGGAGTGAAATGTGGTTTGAATAGGAATGGCTCCCTATATATAAGAGTTGCCATGGTCATGGTGTCTCTTCACAGCAATAGAAAATTAGGACAGACCAGCTGCCTGGAAGAACTTTAGATAACAGAGGTACCCGGTAAGGATACTCTCTAACCTGCTGAGCTGCTGTCATTTATGTTAGGGTGGTCCTTGGTGATGCAACTGTCTTTGAGTCATTTCTGCTCCTGTAAGTAACTTCTTACCTATATACCTATAAGTAAACCTAATAAAACTCATTGGTGGCATTGGGGATTTAGCTCAGTGGTAGAGTGCTTGCCTAGCAAGCGCAAGGCCCTGGGTTCGGTCCTCAGCTCTGAAAACAAAACAAAACAAAACAAAAAATCAACAACAAGAACTTCATTGGTTCACCAAGTTGGACTTTGGTGGTATCTGTACTTTGGTCTGTCATGAGTTCGCTATCTGGAGTTCCCAACGTGTGTGTTGCATCTCCCGAAGAAAAGTTTTGTTATGTAATACCTCCATAACCATCTTTCTCTCTAAGTCAATAAGCATTTGTGTCTTCCTAATATTCCACAAGCCTTGCAAACTGATGTAGCATAGAGAAATAAGAAATACTTCTACATATCAGGAACCTAAACCTCCAGCAGACAGACTAATGAGGAATGCTCACCACTTTGTCAGGAGTATTCAGATAAAGGTCAACAATGTAGAGGATGCGCTTCTGCAGCATGTCCTTGTTATCATCTGGGTACATCAGACGCATAAACTCAGGGTTCTCCAGAGTCTCTAACATCATCTGGCACATAGAAGCCTGATTCTCTTTGGCAGCAACATGCATGACATTGTACCTACATCCCTCCTAAAAGAAAGGATGAGTTTTGTGTTTGTTAAAACACTGAGCTTCATGTTTGTTAAAACACAGGGTCACTGGTCAGGAACAGTGACTAGGAGTGATGCTGAAGGCATACTTACTTGTACAATCGTTGGGTTGTCCCCAGAACCAATTAGATATCGGGGATTATTCCAGATAAGATCAGAAAAGGTGTGTTCTTCCCCTTTCTCAACAGCTTTCCGAAGCTTGGCAGTGAGGTCCTGTGTACGGGGATTTTTATAACTGTTTGCTCGTTCTTTGTTTACTGTTTCTGATTCAGCCAGGCACAAACCATCTGCTATTAAGAGACAGAATTGAAGAACACCATCTCACAAATATTTTCTTCTCACTTAGCCTGCTGTGGTAAAAGGCTTAGGAGCTCTTGGGAGTGATGGGTAAGAAATGACAATGGTACAAAGCACACCACAATACTAATGCAGTGCTGAGCTCAATTAGATGGCTGAAGACTGAAATTAAGACATCATTTTGTATGCTTTTTTTTTTTTTAAACAGGGTCAAAATGTGTAGCTCAGGCTGGCTCCAAACTCATAGAGCACATCCGCCTACATTTGCTTCCCAAGTGCTGGCAGTAAGAGCATGCACTACCATGCCTAGCCATTTAGTGTACTTTGAAGGTAAGTCAAGAAACTGAGTGTGGTGGTTCAAACCTAGAATCCTAGTACTCAGGGGGTTGAGACAGAAGGACTGCAAGTTCAAGGTCAGCTTGGCTTGACATGATTATTAAGACCTTTTTCTCAAAAACCTAAAAATGTCAATTCTGTTAAGTAGACAAGAGATTAGCAGCAACTACAACTCTCTCTTAGAAAAAAAAAGAGTTCTATTCATAGCTTCTAAAGGTTTAATCAAAACCTGATAGCTTCTTGAAAAAATTTCCTGCATGGGCACTTTCCCAAACTGAAAGGAAAGACACCTAAGTAAAGGAAGAGTAGAGGGCAGTAGACAGGCCCTCAAATGAAAGACAGCAGTCCACCTCAAACAACTGCAGGGAGAAGGGATGTGAATCATGGTCAAGCCTCTCCAAACAGGCTTCTGGCTCTGAGTCATATAGTGGGTGTAGATTTCTAGCTCTCACAGGGAGACTGATTCTTGCAGATCCTACAAGTAGGTGTACACAGATTGTTGTCAGCATCAAAATATCCACACTCAAACAAGCAACAGCTAGAGCCACAAGAACACAAGGTGTTCCCTTTGCTGCTTTTGTGGTCCACATGCTAAGACTCGGCTCATCAGCTTCAGGGCCTACTAGTACCAGACTCCATTCACCTTTATGTCCTCAAACCTTCCCAGGGCAGTTCCCTAGTCCTCTTCTCTTTTGTTGGTCCACTGTAGGGCCCCTCAGCTCTCCACCTCCTCCTACACCAGATTTATCTCACAGATGAAGAAATATCAAAGAAAGAGAATAATAGTGATAAATAACAGTAATGACAAGAAGTCCGGCATGGCTTACCTTTCAACCCATCACTGCCAAAGACTGGCACTGCCTTCACAGGAGACAGTAAAGACGCAGTTTTGTTAGGAGAAGGGAAATAATCACATACTCCTCTAGCAAATTTCTCAGCATCTTCTCTTGTTGTAAAAGCTTTAAACCGGGACCCTTTGATCAATTTGACAGCTTGCAATGCTTCCGTTTTATCTTCATAAACATGGATCCTTTCTGGGTATGAAAGTAACAAGGGAAAATTAAGAGATGAATAGTTTGAACACTGTATTAATTGTACCCAGAGTTCAACAGTCAATTTAAATTTGTTAACAAATCTCTTGGTTTCACCTTCATGTTCACAGTTCAGATTTTCAATCTTTTATAAGAAATATCTTTTAGGATTAAAAAAAAGTGTGTATGTATGAGTGTGTATTTTTGTGACTGTATGCACATAATGTATGAGTATCCTTGGAGGCCTAAAGAGGATCAGATTCCCTGGACCTGGTGTTATAGGTAGGTTATGAACCACCTAACATGTGAGCTGGGATAAGTGCTCTTAATCACTGAGCCATCTTTCCACCCACTCCCCATATTTTATCCTTTTTTTGTTATTTCCGAGACAGGGTTTCTCTGTGTAGCTCTGTCCTGGAACTCACTCTGTAGACCATGCTGGCCTTGAGCTCACAGAAATCCACTCTTCCCCCCCACCCAATGCTGAGATTAAAGGCGTGTGCTACCACCGTCCAGCCCCATTTTTATCTTAAAGAGGTCCTGGGCTATCCAAGAGAATCAAATATACAATGACAATGTATGTGTGTACATATATATAAGCAATGATACCATATATACCTGCATGTTAACTTCATATTCCAAGATATAATAACTTACTAAAAATGTATTTTAAATGGATTAAATAAAGATCTAAATAAAAATAATTCAAAACTAAATTAATATTCTTGTACTGGATATAATAGCTTATACCTCTTATCCTAACAGTCATAAGGAAAAGTCAGAGCTGTTGAGAGTTAAAGCCCACCCTAGGCTATACAGCAAGATCCAGGCTAGTCCAAGTACACAATATAATCCTGACTAAAATAAAATAAAATTGCAATTCTTTTCTTTCTTTCATTCTTTTTTTGGGGACAGGGTTTCATGTAGCCCAAGGTAGCATGCACTCAAGTGCTGGGGTAATAATTACGTGCCACCACATCAGGTTTTATGGTGCTAGGGACTGAACACAGGGCTCCATGAATAATAATAGGCAAATGCTCTACCAACTAAAACAGACCTCTAGCCCAAAAATATGACTCCTTGAGATTGAAAATTATTTATACACTCATTGGTAGGTACATTTATATTTATTAACCTAAAAGCTGTTCAGGTTGTAATGAATTTAAGAGGGTGAGGGAAAGCTGGGCAGTGGTCGCACATGCCTTTAGTCCCAGCACTTGGGACGCAGAGGCAGCAGATCTCTGAGTTCCAAGACCAGCCTGATTTATAGAGCGAGTGCCAGGACAGCCAAGGCTACACAGAGAAATTCTATCTCGAAAAACAAACAAACAAACAAAAGATATGCACAAGCATAATTTTCCGGGATAGCCAGGGCTACACGGAGAAACTGGGTGGGGGGGGCCGGAGGGGGGGAAGGGAGAGGGAAGACGATTAATCGGCAAAATTACTAACAAATGGAAGTGAGCTAATCGTTTCCAAGTCAAATCTATCTGACAGAATATTTTCCTAGTAACAAAAAAAAAAAAAGAAAAAAGAAAAAAGTATTGCTTAGATTTACCAAATTAAAAAAAAAATCAGAGAGTAACAAGTACAAATACTGAAATTAATCTTGGGCAATAAGATTATAGTTTCCTAGTCTGTATAAAGAGATCCTACACAGCACATTACCATTTCTCACAAGGCCATCCTCATATACTGGACACACTCCATAGTACAGAAGTGGCTCCTTAGCAGCTGTCACTCCAGCCTTGTGGTTGTCATTCCTGGCAGAGGCACTGAGGGGTACTGGGTAGGACTTAGATGTCACAGCTTCATCTTCTGGAGGGTTCAAGCCCACACTATAACCAAAATCTTTGTCTTCGGAAGAACTGGCCTGCTGAGTTTGTTTCCCTTCCATAGATGCAGGAGTCCTTGGGGTGCCCTGGATAAATGCTGTGGCAGTTACCTCACTGTGATTGGGAAGAGAGGAAGTCAGCAATCCACCTTGCTCTAGTAAAGCCTGAGCTAATTTCTTCTCAAAAATAAATCTTGTTGTTGATGTAATGGGTCCACATTTCAATCCAGCTTTTATAACTTCTTTTCTAAGGTCATCTGGATTCAGGAGTTTCAATCGCGCCAACATGGCATCCATTGTCACTTCACCTACGTTCAAGAAAGCAAAAATCAACTTGAACCATGGGACAGTAGCTCAGCAAAGCACATGCTTAAGTAGGTGCTCAGTTTCCTCACAGGATCCTCCCTTAGATACAATATGTATTCTTATCCTAAAGCTACCCTTTTACCTTTAGTTGTTCAAAGAAGGTTTTATCTCTGCAACTTAACAAACATAAACAGAACTTCATACGTTACTAACTTCAATCCTAGGATAATTATTGAAATTCTAAGCCTCAGTTTCCTCACCTACAAAATGGATATAACAGATCCACTCTTGGGTTATAATGAAAAGTAGAAAAAATAATGAATACAAATTCTGTCCCACTGGGTCTGACACTGATAAAATATCCATAAATGTCTGCTACAGCCATTGAGCTATTGAGGAACAAAGGCTCATTAACCCTTAGAATGAGTAACAGCACACTGGAAAGTCAGTTAAAATTAACAAACAAGCAGACAAAAAACTGTCACATACTCAATGGCAGCCACCTCTGACACATAAGTAGCCATGACTGCTCTCCAAAGAGCCTCTACTAACAAGACAGATGATGGCCATAGCTCACCAACTGCACTGGAACTGGAAGTATTAGCACAACCTTTGCAGTCTTAGAAAGATGGATAGATTGATAGAGACATGAGAAATTGAAGTAGGTCTGCAGATTAGACAGTGTTCTATCACTGTTCATTTCCTTGTCATACTTGTGGTGTGATTATGTAGCATAGAAAATCTAGAGAATCTAAGCTACTAATATACAGAATTTTGTTTTGTTTTGTTTTTGTTTTTGAAGACAGGGTTTCTCTATGTAGCTTTGGCGCCTTTACTGGAACTCACTCTGTAGCCCAGGCTGGCCGCGAACTCACAGAGATCCGCCTGGCTCTGCCTCCCGAGTGCTGGGATTAAAGGTGTGTGCCACCACCGCCCAGCTAAGACAATACATTTTCAAAGACAGGCATGCTGGCATAGTCTTGTAATCCTAGCACTTATGGCTAAGGCAGGAAGACCATGAGTTTACGGCCAGTCTTAGCTACATATAGCAGGAACATTAAACAAGTTTCATTTCTCTGGGACCAAAGCTTTACAGGTACAGGACAGATAGGTTGAACTTCCTTGAGACACTGCTAGACTAATCTCCAGGGGGAATATACTGTTAACAGACCACCAACAACAGGGGAGCCATCTTCTCAGTGTGTGTCAACTTTTCGGAATGTCAGTATTTTTTTTATATCTCAGTTAATCTAATAGGTATGCATTGATACCTCACTGCACTGAACTTTTTTCCCCTACCAGCTGGTAATGTAAAATATCTTTGTACATGAGTTGAACTATTCTGTGTTGTTTTTATAATCCTTTATACACCTAAAATGATTTCAAAATGAAAAACTAAAACTGAAAATAAACTTTTAGTGAAACAAGATGCTGCAAACCGTGGTGTTTTGGCTCTATACCCTTAGCTACATTAGCTACATGCACTGCTCTGCTTCAGTGTTTGGGTGACTTTTATTCACTGACCTTCTCTGAGTTTTTGATAGTGTTCATAGAGTCAACGGACTAGTGGGCATTATATTCATTAAAGATGTCCTTATTGCCTTATGTGTTCCTATTAATGCATGTATGGGTGTATGTGTGTGTGTGTACATGCAGAAGTCAAAAGTCAATGAATAGCCTCAGGTGTTATTCTTTAGGTGCCACTCAATTAATTAATTAATTAATTAATTAGTTTTTCAAGTCAGGGTTTCTCTATGTAACAGCTCAATTTCCAGCACTGAATGTATTACTCTCAAAAAACCACAGTAAGTGCCGGGCGGTGGTGGCGCACGCCTTTAATCCCAGCACTCGGGAGGCAGAGTGGATCTCTGTGAGTTCGAGGCCAGCCTGGGCTACCAAGTGAGTCCCAGGAAAGGCGCAAAGCTACACAGAGAAACCCTGTCTCGAAAAACAAAAAAACAAAAAACAAACAAACAAAAAAAACCCCACCACAGTAAGAACTACTATTATTCGTATCCTGCTAATGGCGGGGCGGAAAATAGTGGGTGAATGGAATGACCCGCCCAGTACTGAGAAGTCCCACAGCAGCAGTGGTAGAGCCAGGAGTAGGTGTGACATTATTTCACTCCAGACACCAGGCTGCTGCTTAACGCTCACCTCGATCTTAAAAGTGACTAGCAACCATCCTCCCATCTCTACTCACCCAGACCTGACAGTCCAGTCAAAAGCAAAAAACGAGAACGACATCCCTCCATTTCCCCTGCCCCTAAATCATGGAGTCACACCTAACTTCATTGTCTCATCCTACCACTATATTTAGTTAAGTTTCACATTCAAACCACTGCCAGAACCAACTTCCTCTTCCGACTAAGTCCGGCGAGTGTTCTTTAGTCTACTGTTCACCCTTCCCGCAGCCCTTGCAAAGCCGCTCCCTGGCTCAGAAGCCCTTCCTCTGTAAGCCCCAGACGCGCCCTGGTCTCTCGATCTCACCCACAGTGTCAGGAATGCTCCTACAATGGAACAAGTTCTGCGTCTCGGTCAGTCAGATTCCCGCCAGTGGACTCGGGCCGTGACAGGACCCTACTGTGTCCACAGGGAGAGCAGATCGAGGCTTCCCTCCCACTGACTAACGCGACCTTACCTGGCTGAGGCGCCACAGCGGCAGACGCGCTGGGAGGCGAGGAGGGTGTCCCGCAACGGTTCAGGTCCCGCGGCCGCTTCTCTAGCCGCCGGACCAGCCAGCGCACGGCGATGAGCAGCACGGAGGCACCGAGGAGCTCCCAGGCCAGCGCTGCCCACTCAACCACAGCCAACCGCTGCCACAGCATCGCCACCGCCGACGCCGAGGCCTAGAGCGCGGGCGCCGGAGTTATAGTCCGCGCCGCGTACGCCTCAGGCCCTCACTAGGCCGCTCGCTTCGCTGCCGGAGCCGCGCAGGCCTTAGGCCTCCGCCCCGCCGCGGGGTTACAGAAGTTACAGCCTGACAGGAAACGGTGAGGCGGGGTGCGCGTGCAGTCCGGTGTCTTTCGTTCCCCAACGATCAAGCCAGAACGCCTCCAGGAACCCAGCCTCCGCGGCTTCGGAGGCAACCGGGGTCCTGATTCAAGCGAGACGCCGTCTGGCAGTGGCGCGGGCAGCATGTCGGGGGCCTGAGTCGGGCTCGGCGCTCTGGCTGGGCGCGGCTTGTTCTTCAGTGCCGTGGGCGCTTCGCCTTGAGTTGTTGCCACGGGTCTGGGGATTGGAGAGCCAGGAGCTGGCACCTGGGCCACCAAGACTGTGGCCAGAGGAGCCGATCAGAGTCCTTGACAGGTAGGTGCTGGGGGCGAAAACGGTGGCCAAGTTCAGAAACCCTGCTCAGTAGCACTGCCCAGTGTTGTAAATGGAGCTGTTTCTCTGCAACACAACGGACCCTCCTGGCAAAATGCCAGTGCCGTTCTGACGGATAACGCAAAAGCCTCCCCAGCACTGGGATCAAAGTTGTGTGCCGCCATGACCGGCTGCTATTTGGAATTTCTTGAAGTCCTTTTCTAACGTTTTTCTTTTTGAGTCTTGCTATATACCCTAAACTGGCTTCATGCTGGAGATCTCCCTGCTTGAGCCTGCAGAATGTTGAGGTTTACAAGCATGTGTCACCATAATTACACTGCTGACTACAAATCACGAGGGCACCGAAGACCATGAGAGCCCGTGATGGTGTAGAGGCTTCTCACATGTACTTTGAACGGTTTTCAGCAAGAAAGGTGTAGGTTGCTTGTTGGGGGAATTACAAGAAGGCAGAATGGAAGGTTGAGGCTGGGATGCCTCTTCTGTCCAAATGTGCATCCTGCTTTACTGCCAATGAGGACTTGACGGTAAGACCAATTCTTTATCAGAAAATGGTGGCCTGAGGCATGTCCTAGGAAGACCTGAGTGGAGGCCTGCAGGTTATGATGCAGAATCAATTTACAAGCTGGACAAGTGTCAGGTGTACACCATTCGGGTCATGTCCTCAGTTAAAGATGTTACTCCTCAAGACAGATTGAGGGAAGCCTGCTGAACTAGATACAAAACAAATAACCAACCAGGTGACTGAGAAATGAATTTCCAATGATTTTTTTTTACAGCCCCAGGATATATAAGGCAAATTTAGATATATTTCAGTTTAGCAGGGCATGGTGGTGCACATTCCAGGACTTGGGAAGCAGAAGCAAACAGATCTCTGAGTTCGAGGCCACTCTAGTCTACAGAGTGAGTTCAAGGACAGTCAGGACTATACAGACAACCCTTGTGTTAAAAACCAAAGTAAACAAAAAATTCAGTTTAATTGTAGACTGAGGCAGATGGGTAAAGTAGTATTAATTCCTTTAAGAAACAAGCCCAGCAATATGTCCTAAAGCATTGGAGAGCAACTTTTGATGTTGTCTTTTGCTTCATTATTGTGTTTATTTAAAAAGACTGTTGTTCATTACGACTGTTAGAAGCTGGGCATAGTGGCTAACTCATTTACTTGAAACCCAGGCAGCTGAGGATGATCTTGAGTTCAAGGTCAGCCTTTCTCAAAGACTTACCAGAAGTATACTGTACTTGTGGAGATCCAGCCATATATACACATAGAGAAGAGCCCATGGCAGAGAATTAAGTAGAAAAAATTGGGAACAGCAACAGTGGGGAGCCCGAGATTCTCAGGTGGAGACATGCTAGTTCCATAAAACTAAACTGGGAAAAGCAGCAGGCCAGGAATCCTGGGTTAAGGATCATAGCTAGGCCGACAACAGGCTGGCCTAGCAGGTGAAGGAAGGTTTGGACTTCTTTTCAGAATGATGAGGCATTAAGTGTTGAGAAAGTATGCTTTGATCAGCCTGATGGAGATAGTACAGTTACGAAAAGGTTGACAAAGGGTAGTAGAGTGCATATGAAAATGCATATTTAATGCTCAGAAAACTTCATGTGAGGTGTGTAAGTCAAGGCTGCCCCTCCATAGAGTTATACTACTGTAGGATATTCATATAGAAGACATACGACTATTTTACTATGAAGGTAATTCTTGACCTAGACATGTGTAAGGAAAGTCTACAAATCATCTCCTGCAGATACCTATCTGGAAGGAGGATAAAAGATGTTTATCCATGGTTCTACTCAGCTATCCCCATCCTAGGAGTGGCTGGAGCTCTGGCTCCAGGGAAGAATAAGCACTTCCTTAATCTGGGTTGTTAAAACTGCAGCCTAGTAGGTGCCATTTTCAACTCTAACTCTAGTTCAACTATGGAAGAACATAAAAGGCTTGTAAAGGTGGTATAAGTGTCCTCATAGTACATTAGGGAGTTCAGCTGTGCCCCTTATAAAAGGATTATCCCAGCTGTGTTTCCTGCCCGTTTATATCCCCTCATGAAACCCTCATCTGAATATCTAGCTGATTCCTATCTGTTGTATTTGGAGAGGCTAGAGTATGTAGGCTGGGGAAGACTATGAGGGGTGCTCTATCTATGCTGCTACAGGGAAGCCTTCATCTTTGCACAGTAAAGGCTTTCTAGGTGTACCCACATTCCTGTAAGTACCTTCTCACCTGTGCTCTGTAAAGAACCCCAATAAACTCAGTGATTCCCCAGAATGAACTTCCATTGTTATTTACATCTTCCCGGGAAGAAACTTTAGCAACAGGTCACCATCCAGTGTGTTTTGGGAGCCAGGTTCATGCCATTGTAAGGGCCATTGGGATGGAGATAGTACAAGTTATACAGAGGAGGACAAAGGGTAGTGAATGGCATAGATTCTAAGAATTTTTCCATATTTAGATTTGGGGACTCTCTAAGACTATCATGGTTACCCATTGCGGTGATTTGAATGAAAATGGCCCCCACAGACTCATAGGGAGTAGCATTATTGGAGGTGTGGCCTTGTTGGAGGAAGTATGTCACATGGGGTGGGCTTTGAGAGTTCAGATGCTCAAGCAAGGCCCACTGTCACTCTGCTGTCTGCTGATCCAGATGTAGAACTCTCAGCTACCTCTCCAGCACCATATCTGCCTATGTGCTGCCATGCTTCTCACCATGATGATAATGGACTAAACCTCTGAACTGTAAGCCAGCCCCAATTAAATGTTTTCCTTTATAAGAGTTGCTTTGGTCATGGTGTCTCTTCACAGCAATAGAAACCCAAACTAAGACATCCATCATGGATGGCAGGGGTGTTAAATAACCCATTTTATAGTTCCATCTTAATTTTAACTGTGTGGCTTATTAGTAACATGTAGCTGAAATAGACTTGGGTGATTCATTGATCAAAAATAAAGGGTGAATAAAAATGATAAGAAATTGCTTAGGATACAAAAATTAATCCAGCAGAGACTAAGTCAACTCAAGAGCATTTTTGCTCCCTGCATATGCTTTTGCATGTGTGCTGCTTCCTTATGGTGATGGTGGATGAAGGCCAATGAAGGTCAACATGCTGCTTCTGCTGGTCTAACATAACAAGGAGTGAATCTTCCTTTCCTATCTCAAGCTCTGGTAGGACACAATTACCTTTTTAAATGGTGTGAAACAATGAGAGATAAAAAAAGCTACTCCCAAATATGACAAAATGCTATTACTAAAAATGAAGCCCTCCCAAATGAAGTATGAAAACCTTTACCAAAAATAGTTTATTGCATAAAATGTAAGGAATTCCCAAGCACGCTTATATTTAAAAAAAAGCAAAACAAAAACAAATCAACATGCCTTTAAAGTTACAGTCTGTTAACTGTGACAACAGTTTTCCCTGGAAAAGAGCCAACATGAAGATTGACTCTTGTGAAGAAATTTTTTATAGAAATGAGAAACTCAAAAACTGAAATTTTGGACCCTCTAAATTGGACATCAACCCAAGGATCCTGTCAGAACCTAAGACTACTATAGAGTAGATTTGGCTAGAATTCCAAACCACTGAGCATGTTAGGGTAAGACTCAAGATATCTCACACCACAGCATTATTCTTTATCATTAGGGTCTATCTCATACCATAGCATTATTCTTAACATTGGGGTCCTTGGAAGGCTCCAACACTTTTTCTTTTCAAATATGACGGTCCCTTTCACTCCCATAATCTTCACCTGTTAATTTTTGTTTCAAGATACATGAACATATGTTATGGTGAGCCTATAGGCCTATGGCTTTTACAGTATCCAAACACTGGGACAAGTTACAGTTTGAAATGGAGAAAGAATTTAACACAAGCTTTCTGATATACAACACTAAGACTACTTTCTGAGAGGGCTGGTCCTGTTCCCTGTATCCCAAACCCAAGTAAACTCAGTCTCACATCTCAAAATCACTGCCTGCTACAACACTATAAAACCTAAGACCATGAACTCAATCTGACATGTACAATTAAAAAAAAAACAAAAAAACGGAAATCTCATGGCAATTTTTTTGGACATAAGAGAAATAAGTAATATTATAAATCATGCAAGCCAAGGTATCAGCTATAGGACATGATATAGCATATGTGATATATGCACAAATGTTATGCAATGGTAAGCCTCCCTTAGAAAACAACCCTCCAGTTGCCTATAGTTTTTCATGAGAAAACCTAAAATTCCTAGTTTTCACTACACAAGCAACAGTAATTCAAGCTGTATTTACTCAAGAATAAGCTCTGGGAGGTAAAAGTACAATGGAGTCCCTTGGAAATAGGACGAAAAAAGCAAAACCAACCAACTAAACAAACAAATAAAACAATACCTTAATTGACAGCAAATTTGAAAATTCAACTTCAAGGTGACTTAAAGGACCCTAAAAGGATGGCATCTCCAATCTAAGAGTCCTCTGAACCACACATGTGAGAAAAAAAAAACACATTGGTGCACAAAGATGGACAGGGAATAGAGCCAAGACGTGTCAGACCCAAGGACCTGCAAGGTAGATAACAAAGCCTAGAGGAAGTGCCATTTCTGAGGGTGTACATGCACATGGGACAGCAAAACAATGGAAGAAATATGTTAAGACATGAAAACAACTTTCACTTGAGTTCAGAATTAGCTTATCCTTTCCTTAGTCAACGCAACACAACCCATTTGAAGACCTCTCCACACAGGAGAAAGCAGCTCTGCTGCAGAATAAGCCCAACCCAAGTATTATTTCTTGGTTTTGAAATTTAAAATACAAAATAAATAAGAATGTAAATTACCATCCTTTTCCTAATTTCTAACTTACAGATAAAGAGGGTATATTAATATATAATGAAGTTTTCAAGTTGGTTTTTTTTTTTTTTTTTAGATTAACCCTGTACAAATGCTATATACATGTAAAAGTTCCAATACTTGCTAGGGAATATTTTTCAAACACCAGACATCATTGTGATTACTTCTACTTTAACCATATTAGTTAATCTCCTAATAGGATATTAGAAGAGAACAACTGATTCTCCACAAAATAGACAAATCCACTAAAAGACACCTACCTGGGCTGATCACTAATGTTCAGAACTTACTTTTTCAGGCCTTTCTCTTCCTTCTAACTTAATATTTCAGATAATTTTTTTGTTTCACCTTTGTCTTTTTAAATCATGGTTTCATGTAACCAAGCCTCAAATTGCCATGTAGCTGAAAACTGGTTTTGAACTGATCCTCCTCCTGATTCTACCTCCCAAGTTCCTCCTGATTCTACCTCCCAAGTGCTGGGATTACAGTCATGAATTACAAAACCCACCTCATTTTAAATTTTCTTCACAGGCTTTCATAAAGGTTAAAGAACTTAACTCCTCTAGTCAGTATATGAAGTATTAGTATATGATTTAGGAAGCAGATTGCAATAAATCCCATATTTAGCGCCAACTTTAAACAAAGTTTCTGTCTCTGGACCTCCTGTCTTTCAAACCACAGCTGCCCACCTTCTCCTAGGTATTCTGACACCTAGTAATACCAGTGTTTAATAGAGGTCCAGGGTAGTTCCAAATGACCACACAGACATTCACAGTGCCCTATTAATACCATCTTTGGGACACAATGGATACAGCCTGTAACCCACACACAGACTAAGGCTGCCTCCTTTCCTGCTCCTTTCTTCTTCCTGTGCTCTCCAAATGTCAGGTCAGCATTAGGAGACCTTGGAGATCTTCCATCCCCTGCTAGATGCCTGACTGGCCCTGCATGTTCTTAATCCAAAGTGAGTAGAACCACATAAGGCCACAGACCTGAGAGGTCAATGTTAAGAATTCATGGAGATGCTGGTAGAAAAGACCCTCAGAAATAAAATGACTAAAACAACTCTTTCTGTGCGAGAGTATTTGGTTTTAGGATGCATAGAAAATAAATTATATTTCTTAAAATACATTTTTTTACTAACATCCCTAAAGCTACATGTACACTGTTTCTCAATATTCAAAAGGCAATCAGTAAGACAATTAGGTCTTTAAATAATATAGGTATATAGTTTTTTTAAAGACTTTCAATATTTACATATACATTCTATATAGGTAGAATAGTTTGAAAAACAAATGGAATAAAAACAAAAGGTGCAAATAAAAGTTCATTTCTGTAGGAAAGTAAAGGTCTTAATGAGTAGAACAGTAAAGACTTCTAGGTGCTGATGCCTACTGCGCCTACTCCGTAGTGCCTGATAGGAACAGGTTCCTGGCAACACCCTTAAGTCTGTCTACAGCCACACATAAGATCCTTCCTTCTGCAAGAAACTGTTCAGACATTGAGATTTCACCAGTGATCCAAACTCTGATGTTTTTAAGATTTGGTTATTTCATGGGAAAAGTTAGTTGTTTAAAATGACTATTTCTTTAATCCTTGCCTCATTCAATTATTTTAATCCTCAATAAAAGGTAAAGGGAAATTTAAATCTCACCTCTCCAAAAACAAAAAACAACCAGAAGCACACAATCAAATAAATAATATTAACAAAAGAATATTCCTTCAGTAGTCACAAATACTTGGTGATGAAGACAACAGTAGTCATTGGCCCAGCCCCTCTCTGGGAACATTGTTTTGACTATGTGGTTTTGTGTCTCCCCTGGGGTGGGCATGCTCTGCAGAGGCAGCTTCCACCTGAGCCCATGAGGACAGGGACTCATGCACAGTGATGGTATGCTCCTCCATCTGGCGCTGCAGACTGTCCATTTCCTGCCTGGGGAGATGAGAGAAGACAGAAGAAGAAACCCTAAGTCATACAAGGACCAGATAGAACCACTAACCATACCTCTCTCTAACAAGCCACAGAGGTGGGCTCACCACCATATGTGGTTCCCTCAAAGACCAATAAATGTATCACAGACCAGCAAAATCAGCTGGAGTCAAAGAAGGCAAAAAGCTCCTGGCATTTTTTCCCCACTCTGGGCAGAAGCCAGCAAACAATCTAGCATAGGTTTCTGTTTTCTGAGACGTGCTCCTATCAGAAACATGAGAAAGATATGAAAGCCTGATGCTAATCAAGTTGCTGTCTGGAAACCACCTGAGGCCACTGCCACATGTGACTTTCCCTCAATAAGGTCACCCTGACAGTCAGGGTCCTCTGTGCTGGCCTCTTCTGTCCTAAGCTAGGATGCTCAGCCTATAGGGGACAGGTATAACACCTGACCTTTTAAGGGCCCACCAAGATAGTTTACTTAGCTATTTTCACCTTACGTACATGGACCCTAGAAGCTCTGCCAATATTAAGAGCTTCAAAGGCATAGGCACCCTACAAACAACAGAAGAGATGCCCCCAGGAAAAACATGTCTAAAGGCTGAACAAAATGGGGCCATAGAAAACAGATCATACTTGAGCTGCTGCAAACAGCTGTTGAGATTCTTGAGGGGTTCCTTGCTCACAGCAGGTGGAGGCCTCAGCAGCTCCTCTAGCAATGAGGCTGGGACAGGACAGTCTGGTATCTTGATGGGTGTTGCAGGGCTGGAGGAGTTGGACTCACCTTTTGGCTCTTTCTTCTGTTTGTAAAAGCACATCATTAGCCTCTCTACAACCCTCCTCATCTCCACTATGACAACTGATCCCCCCCTCCCCCATGTCCTCCTGCTGAAAAGGAGACTGACTGAATTGCCAGGTCTATAAAGATAGTCTGACAGTAAGTAGGTTAAGAAATATTAGCTGGTCCTGCAATCCTAAGCACAAATCACTTGTGCCCTACCCTCAGGAAAAATAGCTAAACACTGCATTAGAGCTCTCTTGGAGTTTCCTGAGATATAAGCCTATACCTTGAGCTTCCCTAAGAAATTAGGCAATATTTATGTAGACTGTATAAATAAATAAATAAACCTGCCAGGTATTTGAACCCTCTAGTAGGGTTGATAATAGCATGAGGTTCCCACCTGAGCCCATCCTGAAGCCAGTGTCCCACAATGGCAGCACAGCAAGGCTGTGTGGTCATTAATTTAAAATAGTATTACAACAAGATATGTGTATTTAAGAAGAAAAAAATTTTGTTGAAAAGTTACCAAAATAAAATGCTTTGGCCCACTTTCCAAGCATAGTTCTCTATGATCTTTGTGCACAGCAATATTCAATGTTAGTTAAATGTATTAGTTGAGCTGTGAATGACTAGAAAACCTGCCAATCTCCTGCTCCAATAAGTCTAAATGAAATAGACAGTTAACCTGTAAGGGATGTAACCTAAATCCTACCTTGGTTGCACCACGGCGGAGATCCAGCTTGAGCTGTTGGTTCTGCTGCAGCAGAGTTTTCATGTTGTTCTTCAGTTCAGACACTTTTGCTTGAAGCATAAACTTATCCTTCTGGGTCTCAGACAGATCTTCCTGTACCATTTCCAACTCAGACTTGATAGTCTAAGGAAAGTGATCAGATTTTTTTTTTTAAGCTAAAAGATCCTAAATACCTGGCATAGCGAGTGACACATGCCTATAACCCCAGCAGTGGTGAGGCTCAGGAGGCTCAAGGCCGGTTTTAGCTACATAGCAAGTTTGACATCAGCCTGGGCTACATAAGAGCCTGTCTCAAAAAACAAGCACTGTAGCCTGGTGGTGGTAGTGGTGGTGGTGGTGGTGCATGCCTTTAATCCCAGCACTCAGGAGGCAGAGGCAAGTGGATCTCTGAGTTCAAGGTCAGCCTGGTCTACAGAGTGAAAAGGCTACACAAAGGAACCCCATCTCGAAAAACAAAACAAAACAAAAATCTTAAAACACACTTTGAGATATTAAGTTGTATGTCAGTTTTAAGGACATGTTTTTTTGTTAGGACGAGTTGTATTTTTCATAGCAGCAATTTCCTCTGTAGTTACCTAGGCACTGACAAGTTCATTGGAATCCAACCCCTGAGTTTAAAAAAATATTTATTCTATTTTTTATTATGTGTATATGGGTTATGTGCACATGAGTGCAGGTGCCTGTGGAGGCCAGAGGAAAGAGAGATGGATTCTCTGGAACTAGTTACATTTGGTTGTGAGCTGCCCCATGTGGTGCTAGAAACTGAACTTGAGTACTCTGGAAGAATAACAAGAGCTTTGAATTGCTGAGTCATTTCTCCATTTCCTACTCTTAACATTATTTTTAGATTGACTGATTTATGTGTGAGTGCTTATATGTGTTTATATGAACATGCAAGAGCTTTCAGAGGCCAAAAGAGGGTGTTGACTTTCCTGGAGCTGCAATTATAGGAAGTTAAGCTGCTATGTGAGTGCTGGAAACCAAATCTAGGTCCTCTGCAAGAGCAGTTAAGTGCTCTTAATTGCTGAACATCACTGCAGCACTCCTGACACTGAACATAGAGCCTTTTCCAAACAGCAATATCTTCATGGCCACAGTTAACCCCAAGAATCTTTAAAATCCTACAGTCAACTATTAGACTAAGTCAAACCATTCCTAAGAAATAGTATAACCCTATAGCAGGAATCTCAAAGAGTCTTATTATAAAATCAAACCTGAGGCCAGTTATTGGGGTGAATACTGGAAGATCAGAGAGACAGAACAAGCCACAGCTACCTCACCTCGACGGATCCTCAGCTGGTCTTGTTTCCTCAGACTGGAGGCCTCTGAGTCCTCATCCAGAATGGGTCTCAGCTGAACTGCTGCTAGAAGCCTGAAAGCTTAACCAGCCAAATGCTTAACCAGGCCAAAATGCTTCTAGTTCCTGGTCCTCACGCCTTATATATCTTTCTGCCTTCTACCATCACTCCCTGGGATTAAAGGCTTGCTTTCTGGGATTAAAGCCGTGAGTCACCATGTTTGGCTGTATCCTTGAAGGATTTCTGCCTAGCTCTGCCTCCCAAGTGCTGGGATTAAAGGCGTGTGCTACCACTGCCTATCCTCTATGTTTAATATTGTGGCTGTTCTGTCTCTGACCCCAGATAAATTTATTAGGGTGCACAATATTTCAGGGAACACAATACCACCACATAACCCAGTCTAATGACTTGAGCCTTTTTTGGTGTATGTGTGTGTGTTGAGACAGGGTTCTCTGTAGCCCTGGCTGTCCTGGAACTCACTCTGTGGACCAGACTCAGAGATCCACCTGCTTCTGCCTCCTAAGTGCTGGGATTAAAGGAATGTGCCATCACACTAGGCCATGCCATTTTCCTTTCCTTTCTCTCTTTCTGCCTCCTTTCCTTTCCTTCCCTTCCCCTCCCCTCCCCTTCTTCTTCCTTCCTTCCTTCATTTCTTTTTTTTACAAGTAAGAAGTATTAGCAAGTATGTCTCTGGTCCTTTCCCTGAGTAGAAAAGACTATTCGTTTGAGCCTCCATGGAGAAGTAAATCATAAACTAGGCACTAGACCTAAAACAGCATGCTCCTGGTATACTTCATACAGCTTAAGAGAGGGATAGTGCTTGAGTTTGTCTCAGTTTCTCTTCCATCTAGCCATATAACCTGAACCAGATAACCATGCTGAATTTCATTGTAAAATGGAGACAGTGTCTTCAGATCATTGAGGTAGGGTGGGGGAGCCCAGAGGGTAATCCAATTCAATGAGAACTCTTCTGACACTCAGCCTGTCAGGTATTCAGTAGCCAGGGACTGCACCCCTTCCATCCAGATCCAGGGCTTGGGATAGAGATACTACCAACCTGCAATGTCTGTTGTGTACTCTCTAGTTCTTTCTTGCCATGTTGTTCTGTCAAGTCAAGCTGCTGCTTCAGGGACTGAATTTCTCGTTCTTTCTGATCTAATTCCCATTTGAGATTTTCCATCTAAAAGAAGAAGACACATGACTAACACAATTTTAAAATGGTGCCTTATAGTGTAAAACAGTTCTAAGGTATTTTTACTCATATTTTAGTATTACATTTAGAAAAAAAATGTAATTTCTGTCTGAACAGACAGGGCAGCAGGGACCTAGCTGTCACCTCTTGGCTCCCTGTGGGCTGCTGGCTCATCTGCTCATCCAGCTGCTTCTGTAGGAGCTGGAGCTGGGTTCTAGCTTCTGCCAGCTCAGTCTGGAATTGTGCTATTTCTTGAGAATGTTTTCCCTCTCGAATCCTGGCATTTAAACAAACAAAAAGGTTAAAAATAAAACGACAAAATTCTCTCAATTTGTCCTCCAAGGCTGTCCACGGTGAAGACCTTTTACCATTGGCTGGAGACAGTATAGAGTACTTCCACTGCTCTACTTCCACTAACGCTGCAAAGAAAGCCCTTTGTACTCTGGGAGACACAGTCTATTCACCAAACTCAGATTAGGGTGCTGTCAGACACTTCCATAACACAATAAACCTCTGGGGCTGCAGTAGAGGTATGTGGACATCCTTAGGTTTACCCTACCCCTTTCCACATGTCTGAGTTGATGCTGCATTAGTGTGAAGCTACAATGAATCTCTGAATACTCAGGATATTCCTGGATTGAGTGCTTAAATGGAGGTTCTTCCTATTCCAGGAAGAAGTCAAGGAAGAGCTGGGTTAAGGTTAAGCTCAGGCTTCCTGAAACGGTCAGTCAGATGACTCTGTTCTTTTGACTTGCCCGTAAAGTACTTGGCAACTTAGGGAAAGACAGATGACTCTTTCTGTGAAATTCAAAATTAATTAAAGATGAAAGAAAATCCCAATAGCTCTGATGTGTTCTATGGAAAATGGACACTAAGGTCACCATGGCCAGCCCTGGTTTGTCCTTGTGTGCAAGCATCAGGTACTCACTGAAGCTCATCCGCCTCGGCCTGCAGTGTCTGTACCAGGTGTTCCTTTGCCTGCAGTTCCTTCTTCACCTCACTCAGCTCCAATGTAGCTGCCTTAAAGTGGCGGCGGTTGTGTCCAGCTTCTGCCCTGACAGCAGCCATCTAGAAGAAAGTGAGTAAGTTGACATTACTCACACACAAGTTGTACCATGATGAATGCTACAAGTTTGATGGAATACCAAGTACCAACACTGAAGCCCCTCCCAAACCCACACAGAACTGGTCTAGCTTGTGTATTTTCCTCTCAAGACCAACTTACAGATAAAGATGAAGATACCTGGCTTTATGCTCAGCACACAGTGACTAGTGACATATAGGATATAGGTGACAGACTGTGCTGAATGAAAAATTTTACTCAGTTTTCTTAGTTTTAAGAGGTTGTTTACTCAACTTTATTTATTATTAAAGTTTATTCCTAATTCTTATATTTCCACCTAATTGTAATAAGATTTAATTCTATGTAATTGGCCTCCTCTGAACATTTGTTGATATTCAGAGTCAATAATAGATTCTCTCAAGATTTCCAAGCAAACTCCTGAATGCATAAGAAAAAAAATTCCATTTTCTTTTCTAATAATTTAGCAATATCAGTTAGAGAAACAACTAAAGCTGCCTAGCACTTTAGAGGCCCAGGGTGCACTACAAAAATGAAAAAAAGGTATCAACAGTATCATCATTAGTTATTCAATTTACTCTATACTTGTATTTTAATGGGCCTTAAAATTGTGTCACAGATTTTTTTGTTCAAGTTGTTTCCATTTGAAAATAACTGCTTTAAAGATGAGAACTAGCTGGGTGGTGGTATCTCATGCCTTTAATCCCAGCACTTGGGGAGGCAGAGACAGATGGATCTCTGAGTTTGAGGCCAGCTTTAAAATTATTTTCATTTAAAAAAATTTTTCCTGGGCCAGTGAGCTGTCTCACTAAGGTGCTTGCCACACAAGCCTGACCATCTGAGTTCAATCCCTGGAACCCAGATAAAGGAGAAAACAGAACTGACACCACATGTGTGCCATGACTCACACACATCATGTACGTATGTACACATGGTAATTAAAAAATTTTTTTAAGTTACAATTATTTTTTACTGTCTCAGGTGGGCATCTGTAATCCCAGTACTTCGAAGGTGGGGGAAGATCATGAGTTCACAGTTTCCAGGCATGATGGTACACGCCTTTAATCCCAGCATTCAGGAAGCAGAGGCATGTGGATCTCTGAGATAGAGGCCAGCCTGGTCTACACAGCCAGTGTCAGGCCAGCCAGGGCTACATCATGAGACTCTGTCTCAAAATACAGCAACAAGAAGTAAAGAGTTCGGGGGCTGGAGAGATGGCTCAGAGGTTAAGAGCACTGGCTGCTCTTCCAGAGGTCCTGAGTTCAATTCCCAGCAACCACATGGTGGCTCACAACCATCTGTAATGAGATCTGGTGCCCTCTTCTGGCCTGCAGACATACATGCAGGCAGAACAATGTATACATAATAAATAAATAAAATCTTTTTAAAAAAAAAAAAAAAGAAGTAAAGAGTTCAAGGTTATCCTCAGCTACACTGCAAGTTCAAGGACATCCTTGCTACAAGATACCGTCTCAGGGGGAATAAAAAGAAATTTGTGTATATAAATAACAGATTGTACACCCACACAACAGTGGCCCTGATTATCTGCTCTGTGCCAGCAGGTGTGTTAGTAGGCAGCTCACATTCTAAAAGAGGGGAGGGTATAATAGCCACCATAGGCCTCTGCTGCAGTGATTTACCTGACGGATCAGTAAAACTGGAATGTGGAAAGGAGCCAGTCACAAAGACAAGTCTGTATACTTTAAGGCAATATACAGCCATATTTCTTGACTGATTTTAGACAAGGTCTTGCCATAGAGCTTAGGCTAGCCTCAAATTCACTACATAGTGCTCAAGCTGGCTTTAAAGTCAGGATCCTCCTGCCTCAGTCTTCTAAATGCTGGGATTACAGGAGTGTGCACAAATGGGAAGTGTGCTTTTTAAATTCTACAGTTCCTTTCCTAGCAAAGACTAATGTGCATATATATGGGTGCCTCAGTCTGACCTTCTCAGTCCTTCATTGCTAAAGTCACTTAATGCCATTTTCTACAAAGAAACAATGTTCTCTGCAGTCTCTGTCATAACAACCCAGTCCTTGGAAACAAACTCAACATGGAAAGGGCACCCCCACAGTCTACATCTCCAGTCTACATCTCCTAGAAGGCCCTATGAATTTGAAGCTGACCACATACCTGTTCCTTCATGCTGTTTACTTTCATCTTTTCTTTCTCTAATGAGGCTTGTAAGGCTTGGACCAGTTGCTTCATCTGGCGATCCTCCTCCTCTTTGCGCTGTAAAACTGCCTGCACCTACATCACATTATGAAAAGATAAATAAGGAACGATATCAATCCCAAGCATCTATACAACCTGCAATACAATTTGGGATCCTCTACAGTCAGCCATCATGTGGAGCCCAGTAGGATGGTGTGGTGGTTTGAAAGGAAATGCCCGCCCCCACAAAATGGAGCACTATTAGGAGGTGTGGCCTTGATGAAAGAAGTGTGTCACTGTGGGGATGGGCTTTGAAGTCTCTTTTTCTCAAGCTTCCCTCAGTGTGACAGTTGACTTCCTGTTGCCTGCAAGATACAGCACTCTCAGCTCCAGCACTATGTCTGCTTGCACGCTGCCATGCTCCCCTTCATGGTCATAGTGAACTGAACCTCTGAAACTATATGTGAGCCACCCTCAATTAAATGTTTTCTTTATAAGAGTTGCTGTGGTCATGGTGTTTCTTCACAACAATAAAAACCTAAGACAGATGGTATACATAGTGATGACATCACGGGAAAGGAAACAAGGTAGGGAAGGTTAGAAGCCCCTCTTTGGGGCTGGAGATGTAGCTCGGTTGGTAGACTACTTGCCTAATAGGCACAAAGCCCTGGATTTGATTCCCAGCACTTATGTATAAAACGACAACTGGTGTGGCTATAATCCTATGGCACAAAGCAGAAGGATTAGAAGTTTAAAGTCATCCTTAGCTACCTACTGCGTTTAGGGATAGCGGAGATGTATAATCCCTGCCTCAGAAATGAATTAAGTGCTGAAGTCTGATCTCACAAATTGTGTCACATGGCTGTGTTCAAGAACATAGCTGAGAACCAAAAAGAAAGAGGCAAATGTATCATACAAGCAAGGCAGCCCAGCAACAACAGGAGTGGTAGGAACTAGAGCAAAATGTAAATTAACTAAGTTAATGTAAGTTCAGCTACCTCTAAAGCACTGTAGAACCTAAGGAGCTGAGAACAGAACCTATAATAAGACACCAAGGTGGGGTTCAAATCCCAGTTCTAAATGATATCAGGACTTAGCAAGTGTCTTTTGCACAGCGTCTGGCCTGTCCCACCAGGAGCCTACTATGTAAAAGGGACTCATAAACTTGATACAATGACCACAGGCTCTTACAGCTGGGACATCCAGGTTTGTGCAATGGCCAGGTTCCTCTGAGCCTCTGAGCCAGGTGTGGTGGTCCCCTGAAAGTAGCTATGACTCAGTGTGGTGAGACACTGACAGTAAGTATGGTCCACACAACTCTCATGCTGCTCCTGGCAGATAGGTCTCAGCACCTGGAGATTCAGCTGCACCAGGTCAGCTTCCCTCTTGGCTAGTGCAGTCTCTAGTATACTGTTGTGCTCCCGCAAAGCTGCATTAGACTGTCCGAGGCCAGTGAGCTTCCCTCGCTCATGTTCTAACTCCAAAGCCAGTTTCTTATTTGACTCTTCAAGACGTTTTATCTTCCTTCTGAAGCCTCTGGATTCTTGAAGCTGAAACATATAGGTACATGTAAAATTTCATGCTCTGGGCAGATGTGGTGATTCATGCCCATAACCCCAGTACTTGGGAGGCAGAGCCATAAGGATCAGTTCAAGGCCAGCCTGGCTATATCAAAAGCAACACCACCACCCCCCAGACACACAAATCATATTCTGTTAGATGGAATTATTATACTCAACTGAAACAGTTGAGCAGTTTTCAACAAGAGCTAACACTAAAGCACAAACTGTCATTGACTTATTACCTATGAAGCTACTGCTCTTTTGGGTTTACAGACACTGAAAAGGACCTTGCTAAGCTACTCACAAATGGGCATGGGGCTGGGCTAATCTCAGCATACCCATTTGAGGACAGGATAGAGATGGTTGAATAAAACACACATCCCTAAAAGTTATGTAATATTCCTGGAGACCCTGCTGTAGCAGCGTGGTAGGCAGTAGGGTACGACAGGGGCTGGTGACAGGGCCCTTAGTGATAACACTGCCTGAATAGGGCCAATAAACTGCTTCTGAGTTTTCAGTTCTTTGGCAAATTTAATTTGGGTTTGTTATTTACAATTAAAGCATTTTAACTGGGAAAAGAACAGGAATATCTAACCTTTGGACACTGAAATATGACAAATCTGTTAGGATGGATTCATCGCTATCCTAGGACTTATGTGGCATACAAGCTACAGGCTAGACATACCTGCCTTAGAATGTAAGTCTCAGTAGCCATTTTGTAACTGTAAAGTGGTAACTATTGTTATCCTCCCTAGAGTACTGGCAACAATCTGGTCCACCAACAATCACAAGGTGACCAAGTGCCAAGGAGCAAGGCTGAGCAGACAGCAAATACAGGTGTTACCTCATCTTCCAGCTCCAGCACCTTCTCCCGGGACTCTTCCAGTTCCTGGCTAGTCATTGTGATCACCTCCTGTAACTCCTTCTCCAACAATATCTTGCTTTGGCCAACATTCTGCAGTTCCACCTCCAGAGCCCGAATCTTCTCCTGAGAGCCAAAATGGGAGTCATGTTTAGTCAACGGCCCTTCCCTCCTGCAACTCTCATGGACACATAATTGACTACAGCCTAGATTTTGTAGTTGTTGTTTTTAAATTTTTATTAAATTTTTGAATTTATTTTGTGTGTGTACATGTGTGCAAGCACGTGTGTAGGTGCCCTTGTGTGCATGTAGAGCTCAGAGGACAACTTGTGGGAGTCAGGTCTTTCCTTCCACCATATGACCAGGGATCAAACTCAAGTTATTAGGCATGGTGAAAGGGGCCTTTATCCATTGAACCATTTAACCAGCCCTGTTGTTTTGTTTTGTTTTGTTTTTGAGACAGAACCTCCCTTACTAAAAAGCCCAGACTGGCTTTGAACTAGTGAACCTCTTCCCTCAGCCTCACAAGTGTTTGGATTACATCACTAAACCCAACTCAGGAGGCTCTATTCTTTTATTTGTGATAAGGTCTTGTGTAGCTCATGCAGTCCTAGAACTTGCAACAGCCAAGATTAGCCTTGAAATCCTGATCATCCTGCTTCAGCCCCCTGTATACTGGGATTATAGGTTAGAGCCATCATTCCTGGCTGGAGGTTCTATTGTTGACTCTTGTGTAAGACTGAGATAAAAGGGTATACAGTAAGACAAAGTCATTTCCTTACTCCAGCCTACCATAAACAAAACCACAGCTAAAGCTGCTGGGAATATTCTGTTCCTCAGTTGCAGATTCTAGACTCCAGAGCACTCCACTTGCAGGGCAGTGGTGGCGCATGCCTTTAATCCCAGCACTCAGGAGGCAGAACCAGGCGGATCTCTGTGAGTTCGAGGCCAGCCTGGTCTACAGAGTGAGATCCAGGACAGGCACCAAAACTACACAGAGAAACCCTGTCTCAAAAAAAAAAAAATTAAAAAAAACAAAAAACAGAGCACTCCACACCTTGCTGCCTTTACTAGGTGATCCAAAAGATTTAAAATGACAAACAGAAAGGAACATGGTGATTGACTAGAGACCACTCAATATTTTATAAAGTAACAGAGTATTTACTTATTCAACTGGATAAGCACATACCATATAACCTTCTAACTTATAATGATACATCTATAATCTAAGAACTTGGGAGGCTAAGGCTGGAAGATCAAAAGTCTAAGACCAGCTTAAGATACAAGGAAAGACCCTGTTTCAAAAAGAAAAACACAAGTTTGGCATTGTACTATACACCTGTAATCCAAGTATTTGGGAGGTGGAGGTATGAGGAATAGAAACAAAGCAATCCTTACCTACACAGGGCCAGCCTGGATTACTCAAAAACATCAAGAACAAAAACATACAAACAGGGAGCTGGAAAGATGGCTCAGTGCTTAAGAGTACTTTCCACTCTTTCAGAAGACCACAGTTTGATTCCTAGCAAAGTGGCACCCAAAAGTCTGTAACTCCTAGAGGCCTCTTTTGGCCATCTTTCCGCGATGGCACCATGGTGCGCATGAATGTCCTGCCTGATGCTCTCAAGAGCATCAACAATGCTGAGAAGAGAGGCAAACGCTAGGTCCTCATCCAGCCCTGCTCCAAAGTCATTAGGTTCCTAACTGTGATGATGAAGCATGGTTACATTGGTGAGTTTGAAATCATTGACGACCACAGAGCTGGGAAAATCGTCATGAACCTCACAGGCAGGTTGAACAAGTGTGGAGTGATTAAGCCCTAGATTTGATGTGCAACTCAAAGACCTAGAAAAATGGCAGAACAATCTGCTCCCATCCCGTCAGTTTGGCTTAATTGTACTGACAACCTCAGCTGGCATCATGGACCATGAAGAAGCAAAACGAAAACACAGGAGGAAAAATCCTGGGATTCTTTTTCTAGAGATGTAAAACACATTAATAAAAAGCCTCCGTGGACTGTGAAAAACAAACAAACAAACAAAAAACCCCTAGAGAACAGAACTTTCCTAATGAAGTGACATTTGGATGACCTGGACACACATACTCTGTTGCCTCCATCAGAGCTGTGTGGTTTACTGACCTGTTGCCCTCATCCTGTCACCTCTCAGCCACTGCAGCAAATACAACCTGTCTACCTGTCAGAGCTCCCCAACTTCATGGTCCTAATGTACACCTATCTACATGAAAGGACAGGAAAGTGACAAGGCTCACTTTCCACATTTACTGTGAGCCAGGCCAAACAGATCCTCTTCCCACTCAACTCTCAGCTTGTCCCCCTAGTACCGCCTGCAATTTTATTCCATTTTTTCTACTTTATCAGATACTACCTCTCTCACTGCATATCATACTGTACTGTCTGTCTGTACCTCTCCCCATGAGTCCTAGGGTTATACAGAGAAGATTATAGGACAGAAGTAAGTTCTGCCTCTGCCCCTCAGCCAAGAGCCCAATTTCTACAGGTCAGGGAAGCTTCTCCAAAGGCACATGAGATAGTACATATATATAAGTCACTAAAAGTCCAATGACAGACCAAGTCACTAGTTAAAGAAATGTTGTCTATGCCAGATGTAGTGGTGCCTACTTATGCTCCCAGTGACTTAGTAAGCTGCGGAAGAAGGACTACAAATTTTAAGGACAGCCTAAAGATAACTTAGATTGTCTCCAAATGAAAATTAAAAATTAAAAAGTAGAGGAGGGCTGGCAGTGACATAAGAATTTTAAAGCAAGAAAATGTTTATAGACTACACTTTTCCTATTTTCAAAAGAATGTTAAGGACTCTAGCCATATAGTGGTGCATGCCTTTAATCTCAGCACTCCAGAGGCAGAGGCAGGTGGATCTCTGTGAGTTCAAGGCCAGCCTGGTCTACAAATGGAGTTCCAGGACAGCCAGGGCTATTACGCAGAGAACCCTGTTTCAAAAAACAAACAAACGGGATAGAGAGATGGCTCAGAGGTTAAGAGCACTGGCTGTTCTTCCAGAAGTCCTGAGTTCAATTCCCAGCAACAACATGGTGGCTCACAACCACCTGTAATGAGAGCTGGCCTGCAGGGATACACGCAAACAGAACACTGTATATATAATAAATAAATAAATAAATCTTTAAAAAAAAAAGGACCAAAAACAAACAAAGCCAAAAGAGTCATAAGGACTTTGACAGGGAGAAATGTGTTTACCTACATGTAGAACAGGGTCACTGCTGCCACCAGTGCTCTGAGCTCTGAGCTGGCTAAGCTCTGCATCTGTGGCCTCCTTGGTAGCCAGGGCCTCCTGCAGGCGGCGGCTAAGAATGCTCACAGCGTTCTCATAAGCTTTGTGCTTGGTCTTCATCTCCTTCTGGGCACTGGTCAGATCCGAGCCCAGTCGCTTCATCTTCTGCTTCTGTTCTGTGATGGCCCTGAGACATGAGTGAAAAAGCTGAGTTAAACTTCGGTGCAACCAGCCAGTTCCCTGGCCTGAAACATCAAGGGCACATACTGTAGTTCACCTTCCAGGGCTGGATAGTGTCTTTTTTGTTGTTGTTGTTTTTGTTTTTGAGACAGGGTTTCTCTGTGTAACCCTGGCTGTCTTGGAACTTGCTCTATAGACCAGGCTGGCTTTATACTCAAGAGATATGCCTACCACCACACCTGGCTCAGGGCAGTGGATCTTGAGAGGCTTCAACTCAACCCTATTCTGTCTTGCCAGAACCTGGCTGACCCTCAGGAGAACTTGGGCAAGTGTGTTCTTGTTCTGGTTTGGTTGCTGAAGGAGACAAGGTATCCGTCAGGAGTCCATGCTAGAGGGACAAGAAAAGCAATGTGAATCCACTAAGTCACATCCACCGTCATCAGGACCTGCCCTTAAAAATGATTCTGTGATGGGTATGGTGGTATACACCTGTAATGCCAGTATCTGAGAGGCTGAGGCAGGAAGATAGCTGCAAGCAAGAGGCTATGCTGGACATAGGACAGCTGGGGCTACACAGTGAGATCTTTTTTTCAACAAAACAGAATGAATAATCTTGTGAGGGCAGAGAAACAGCACACTCCAACCAAAAAATATCCCCAACATTCTTCCTGAAGGTCAAAAGCAAACTCTCATCAGATTTATGAAAACACTACTAGCTGATAAAACACAAACAGCACAGAATATACCAAGGAGTAATGAGGTCCCAAAAGGCTGGGACTCAGAACTCACACTGTAATCTCAGCATTTAAGAAGGTGAAGCTGGAATATCACAAGTTTGAGGTCCATCTAGGTTATAAAGAGAAATATCGTCTCAAAAAACCAGCTATTTCAGCACTATTCGTAATAGCCAGAACCTGGAAACAACCTAGATGCCCGTCAACTGAAGAATGGATTAAGAAAATGTGGTACATATACACAATGGAGTACTACTCAGCAGAGAAAAACAATGACAGCATGAAATTTGCAGGCAAATGGATGGAACTAGAAAATATCATCCTGAGTGAGGTAACCCAGACCCAGAAGGACAAACATGGTATGTACTCACTCATAAATGGTTACTAGATAAAAAGCAAAGAACAATCAGACTGCAACCCACAGAACCAGGGAGGCTACATAGCAGGGGGAACCCTAGGATGACTGTGGCTTATAATAAGTTTGGTTTTACTCAATCACTGGGCAAGCCTCAATGAAACATTTCACTATTAGGATAAGGATTTATACTGTATCAAGCTGATAACAGAAATAAGTAAGTAAATAAATAAATAAGAGAAAAAAACAGCTATTCTGTCTCAAAAATAAATATATGAATGAATAAATAAATAAATGGCCCAAAATGGTGTTTGCCTGCATGTGTACTCATGTTTATCAGTAGTTTCTGGTAAGGGTCATATTTTAGGTTTATGTGTGTGAGCATAAAAGGATAAGATGGATGAATATCAAAGTGTCAACCTAGTGAGGGAGCAGGAATGTGAGGATACTGACACCAGTGTGTGTGTGAAATAATAAGTTAGATTAAATAAAAGGAGAAGGAGATTTTAGGGATAGGGATGGAGCTCAATGGTAGAGCACCTGTTTAGTATGCTCAACGTCCTGGGTTTCAGCCCCAGCTTGGGAGAAGGGGGTGCTTCTGTAAACGATACTTGAGCAAGCCAACTTATAAACTCAGATATGTAGGAAAAAAGTAACTGCCAAATCATGCTGGAACTTTAGAACCTGTGCTCCAGGCTACCTTTTCATAAGCCTGAGTACAAAAAGAATCTGTTAAGGAACCCAGCAACATCAAGGACTGTACAGATGTTCCCGCTCTCTGCAGAGCTGGTGCCCCTCACAGTAAGTGTATGCTTCTCAGACTTACTTCTTGGCCTCTTGCTGCAGCTCTTCTATTTGTTTCTTTAGTGTCTCGTTGGCCTCAGTAAGAGCTACCATCTGCTCTTTGTCAAACTGCAAAGACTTTAAAAAGAACAAAGAATGGCCAGTAAGTAAAAAGCCACCTACTTCAGATATTTGTCACTGATGAACCATACTTCAGAGAGGTCAAAAGCTTTTCTCAGTGTTGAAGAGATGGGTCAGCAGTTAAGAGAACTGGCTGCTGTCCTAGAGGACCCATGTTTAATTCCCAGAACCCACACAGCAGTTTATAATCATTTGTAACTCCAGTTCTAAGTACTTGAATGCCCTCCTCTGGCTTCCATGGGTGGCATGCACATGGTACACAGATACACATGCATCCTAAATACTCATATACATTAAAAACATTTCTGGCCACTGTGTCCAAACCATTAATGCCTTCCGGGCAGGAAAAACAAGCTCAGGTTCGCCCAGGCCTTACCTGATACCTCATGAAAGGAACAAGCAAGGTACTTCTGGGTGAATACTGGACATACCATCTTTATATAAACATGCTGGCCACTTGTCTACCTGAATCTTGCCCTGGACCTCTTAGGGACTTTCAGCATGTCATGTGTAAAATGGAGCCTTTTTTTGTTCTAGCATCCTGCATATCAACTCTCCAAATTCCTCACCCCAGGAAGTGTTCCCTATTTGGGACAGAGATCTCTACCCGTAAGTCATCCCTTAACCCTACCTGGTCGGATCACCAAGCCAGTCACCACACTCATTAAAACAGCAAGACCCAGGGGCAGTATGGCTGTCCAAAGGGCATGGGCAGCTACCTGATTCTCTCAGTGACTGTACCCTGCCTAAACTCAGGCTATTTGCAGAGCACACTCTCCTTTCTGTCTGCTGCCAACTTTGCAGACTTCAAGGCTCAACGACTAGCTCCAAAGACCCTGTCACAGGGTGGCATGTTCAGATGCTCACTCTTCTTTGTTTCTTTCATATAGCATCACAACCTGGACTTATCTGATTATTAGTTTTGGGGAAGGCCTTGTCTCTAGATTGTTTTAAAAGCCTTTCTTGGCCAGTGCTCCCTGTTCCATCTTGTACACAGTAAACCCTCAGCACAATTGGCTGAACCTTCACAACTCAAAAGAACCTATGTATTGCATCCCACCTGCAGGTGAGTCTCCATTTCATCTCGTTCTTTCTGCACTGACTGAAGATGCCCCTCAAGATCTGCCATCTGCTGGTGAACCAGGGACATCTCCCTCTGCAGTCGTGAGTGTTCTATTTCCATAGTCTTCTTCTCTCCATGCACCTTCATTAGCTCCTGCCTCAGTTCCTTCATCTCTGAGTCCAGCCGTTTTTTTGTGGCTTTCAGCTCACTAATGAGTTGGTCTTTGGAAGTAGCATCTCGCCGGTAGGCCTCTACCATTACCTTTAGGACAAGACGAAAGTAATAAGCCAGTGCCAGTCAGCATCTTACCCAGGGAATAAGGCTGGCTTAAATAAAAATGTTTACCAACAATTCAAGGTATAACCTCCCTCACCCACGTTCTAGGCATGGAAGCAAGTATTCTAACCACTAAAGTACACCTCTAGCCATAGGGCACAACTTTTTATACAAAAAAACAATACATGTTAAAATCTGACACTACTCATTGAGAAATACCAATGATGATGGCATGTCTGGATTTCTGTCACATGACGTGACTACAAACTATGCCCCACCTCCCCAAATCTGGACATTGTATGAAACATCCCATTATCCTCCTGGAATCCTTGTATCTTTCGGGTACTCTCACAAGGGCTAATCTCCCTTTGGCCGGGGTGCTTGGATTCTGAAAGTTAATCCTTTGCATATCTCTGTAATAAACTGAAACACAACTTATAAACAAGATCTGGAGGGTCTTCCTATCTTAGAACAAAACATTCAACTGCTGCTGGACAACAAAGCAAAGAGTCAGAGCCATTCCTCCACCAGGAGACAGGGCTTCACAAGACAAAACTATGTCATAGACCGTTTGGGTACAAACTAAATTTGTTTTTAATGTTGGGTTATGGCATAAGCTTTTCGCATACTTTATACTGTCAACACAACCAACACACACTGACAAAAAAAAATGTGTAACACACACAGATCTTGGAGTGATAATGATAGGGTATCCTGACAGGTACTACATTGGTAGGTATTACATTCAGCCTTGGAGGATCATAGGCCCTTCCTCAGGGGAGAAACATCATGCTGCCTCACTGACTGCAGTGCCTTTAAAAAGGATAAGACCTAGATGCTTCCCTCTTTCTGATTTTGTTCCCCTGAAGCAGACTGACTACTCAGCAATACGCCCAACACTTGTTTCCCATGTCTCACCTTTTGCTGAAGAAACTGCTCCTTTACTTTCTGCACCTGTTTTCTCAATGAGGCTGTCTCTTGCTGCAAGTGCTCCACCTACAGGAGAGGTTTGCAGAAGGGTGGGTGGCCTGACAGTTCTAGGTCTGCACCCAATGGCATTTCTTAAGCCCGGCAGTGGTGGCACATGCCTTTAGTCCCAGCACTTGGGAAGCAGAGGCAGGCAGATCTCTGTGAGTTCAAGGCCAGCCTGGTCTACAGAGAGAGATCCAGGACAGCCAGGACTGTTTCACAGAGAAACCCTGTCTTGAAAAACCAAAAAGAAAAGAGTCAGCACTAGCCAGAGCACAAAAAGTGGCTTTCAGTCAGACACATGCTGATAGCCAAAGGGCTGCTCAGGCAGGACACATAACCAGCATCCTCCCTCCTTGCCACTTAAAAGTACAAAGACAAGGTGAAGGGCAGAGGAGTGAAAGAAAGGATGAGGCAGGGGATGCTCTAGATTAGATAGACTTAAGCCCTTCCTGGAATAGCCAGAGAGGAAATACTTTTAAGTTATTGTGAGCCACATGTCTGCTGCAGCTTCTCAGCTCCGGTCTTGCAGCATGAAAGCAGCCAGACACTACATAAAAGAATAGAGTGAGGCTCTAGTCCAATGAACCTCAGTTTACAACACCCCATATCCTTGTGACTTAAATCATACCAGAGACCAGCCCACCCCTAATATCTGGAAGCTTGGAGAAATTGCCATCTCAGGCCCCAGACTGAGACAGATCTGCACATAAAGAGCCCCAGGGACTCAGGAATACATGATATACTGGAAGGGTTACTCTGGTACAGAAAAAGCCTTCTGCTGCTTTGTTATTTCATGTGAGAAAGAAAAAAAAAAGAGAGATTCTGGGGACTGAACCCTGATGCATATGAGGCAAGTATTCTACCATTAAGTCACACCCCAAGCCCAATAAAAAATGCTTCTGAACACCCTACCAGGGCTCTTATAGCACTCTGCATGGTACATCTCCATGATATATGACAGAGATACCCAGACATAAAACATTATTCTTTCAATTATTATTACATTCTAAAGTGTCAGTGAAATCATGCTCACCTGACAGCAGTTAAGAGCACTGCATGTGATCACCATCTTAGATGGTGGAAACTGAGGTCAGTAAACCCCAGAGCCTTGTATAGATAGCTTTTTCTCAGAGACCCTTAAGGACATGTGTTCATTCTAACCAGCCAGGTGGGACAGCCAGCACCTGGGCAAGGAAGAGCTTGAAAGACAGCAGTTTCCCTGTAAGGCTGTTAATACACCCCCACCTCTCAAGTCAGGAAATAGACTTCAGAGCTCCAGCCAACATGCAGAAGAACCTCACTCCACTATGCTGTTCCATCCAATACAGTAAAATTTCAACATGATAAATACTGTCCAGTGTCAGTTGAGGTCCCTCTTACAACTCCCTCTAAATTAACGTCTCCAGGGCTGGAGAGATGGCTCAGAGGTTAAGAGCACTGCCTGTTCTTCCAGAGGTCGTGAGTTCAATTCCCAGCAACCACATGGTGGCTCACAACCATCTATAATGTGATCTGGTGCCCTCTTCTGGCGTGTAGGCATGCATGCAGATAGAACACTGTACATATAAATAAATAAATAAATCTTTAAAAAAAAATTAATATCTCCAAGAGAAACAGACCATGATCCCTGATCCTTTGTCCTTACAGAACGGAATATAAAGGCATAATCATTCGAACTTTAGTTCCACTTCCTGAGCATCTTTCTTTACTATGTATTTTTTTATAGATTTGTCAATTTCTAGCAGTATCATACTGTTAGCACACTGCTGTTCCCCATATATGGCCACCCCACTGGGCTGTGCTTTACATACCAGGACACTGGTGTTAACAGGAGGAACCTACCATGAGCTATCTGTCCCACCCTTAACATACCACATCATGACTAGCTTGCCACATGTAGGAAGAGGAAGCAAAACCAAGTGTACAGCAGCTTCTCCTCCAGCTGAAAGCATAACATCAGCAGCAAAAACTGGTGCTTTCTTGGCAGATAACATTTAAAAGCTCCACACAAAACTTGTTCTCCCAGTATCTGGTTCCTCCACACCCAGAGGCCAATGGGGGAAAGGGTTACAACAAGAACTACTGGTTTCCTGCTCGAGAACACTCTTCCATTGATCACTCACGTTTGTAACAGAACACATCCCAGAAAAGAGTCAATCTATGGTCCTTCAAAAACAGCTAAGACAGTGTTACCTGGTTGGACTTGACAGTCAATTCTTGTCTCAGTTGTTCCAATAGTCCTGATGTCTCCTCAGTATCTTCTTCCAAACGCTGTGCTCCTCTGTCAAGTTCCTCCTTGTCATTCCTGGCCGAGTGTAGAGCCACTTCCAAAACAATCTTCTCATTCTGCAGGAAGTGAATTGTGTCCTCCCTGGAGTCAGCCTCTCTCTGCAGCTCCTCCAGCTTTGCTTGTAGCTCATCATAACGTGTATGCAGGTCATCAAGAGACTGCCCCTTGGACTGTAGAGCCTCCTGTGTGGAGGTGAGCTGCTTTATCACATCTAGGTGCTCCTGCTGAAGTGCTGCAAGCTGCTGGTCTCGCTGGAACAATGTCAACTTCACCTGAAAAAAAATGATAAACTTAACATGCCACCTTCCACCTGGTACAAGAATTTATACATTTTTGATGTTCAGGATTTAAATACTTTTGATGGATTCATTGAAGGGTCTTTTTTATGTAAAATTTTAGAGTAGAAGAACATGAATAGAAGCAAACCTGGTCAGGCTGGCAACAGAACAGTCTGATAGTACCCTTCAAATATATTCAACAGACATCTCAAAATAAACCGGAACTACTAATATAGCCTGATGCCAGAGATCCCACACAGGCCACACATGAATGGCACTGAGACATGTATGTCAGGCAAAGCCCACATCCAAATATATCTCTGTGAGCCTAGGGTCTAGGAAGCAGCAGTTACTTGCCTGTTCCAATTGTTGCTCCAGGGATGCTGCTGCATCTGCCACTTTCTGTAACTGCTCCCGTTCACCTTCAAATTCTTCCAGCCTCCTTTGGAGGTCCTCCTCCACCATTGTCTTTGCCTCCTGAATCTGTATAAATGCTGCCTCCTGATCCAACATGTCAGCCTGAATAAAAAAATATTGCTTCTTTTAAAGTTTATTTTGTGTATATGAGTGTCTTGACTGCATGTATGTATGGGTACCACCTGCATCCTTAGTGCCTGTGAGGCCAGAAGAGGGCATTGGATCTCCTGGAACTGGAGTTAAGATGGGTGTGAACCACAGGGTGCTGGAAATTTAACCTGGATCCTTTGAAAGAACAGCAAGTGCTCTTAACCACTGAGCCATCTCTCTAGCCCTAGAAACAGTATTTCTTAAAAAGCAGAAAAATTTGATCATCAATAACAAACTTCAAGTCTCATCCTTTACAGAGAAACAAACACGCGCACACACACACACACACACACACACACACACACACACACACACACACACACACACTTGCTATGCAAGAAGTTCCTATTTATATCTCCATCCTGTCTATGAACTACAATCTGAAAGGCCCAGAATCAGTGGCTGGTATCTATTCACTTACCACAAGGTAGAGGCAAGGCCAGGCTACTCAGGACTCTTAATCCTAGCTGACTGAGACCCGTACCAAGAGAGGACCAGTCAAACAACCCTCCTAGTTACTTAAGAACCTGAAGCAGAAGGATGATTGCTTAAGACAAAGTTTAAGACCAGGTAGGCAAAAGAAAAATAATCCAATTGAGCTGGAGATATAGTTTAGCTAGGAAAAATGTTTGCTCAGCATGCATGAAGGCCTGGGAAGTACTGTATAAAACCACATGTGGTGATACACACCTGTAATCCCAGAACTCAGGAGGCAGAGGCAGAGGCAGAGAGGCAGAGAGGCAGAGGCAGGCAGATCTATGTTTTACACCAGCCATGACTACATAGTGAAACCCTGTCTCAAAAAAGAAGTATAGTTTTAGTTGTCATTGTTCAAGGTCTTCCTTGCTATACAGTAAGATCAAGGCCAGCATTAGCTACATGAGATCCTATTTCAGTCACTTAATCACTCAATTTCTTTTTAAAAAAGAGATCAAGTATGGAATGGATCTTCTCCCTGACCATTTGTCATGAGAGGACAGACCAGAAACATATCGCTCCTTTCAAGTGTGGAACATTAAATAACCTCTTTGATAAGACTTCTATTTGGAACTACTTAGTAAAACAAAAACAAGAGGGACCATGGGATCAAATATGGCATTTCTTTTTGTTGTTTTTTTCAAGACAGAATTTCTCTGTGTAGCCTGGAACTGACTCTGTAGACCAGGCTGGCTTCAAACTCAGAGATAGGTGCCTCAGCCACCCAAGTGCTGGGATTAAAGGTGTGCACAACCACCACCTAAACATGGCATTTCTTAATTATTTGACTATATAGGTAAAACCTGACATTGTGGTACTTTCTTTTTTTAAGATACAGGCCTTTTAATTATATTGTGTATATGGGGGAAAGATACATACACACATGTGGAGGTCAAAGGACAACTTGTGGGAGTCAGTTCTCTCCTACATGTTGGTCACAGGGACTGAACTCAAGTCATCAGGCTTGGTGGCAAGTGTCATTGGTTCTTTACATTACTAGTTACTCATTATGGCTTTCAACATGGTTCTCTTCCATTATCTGAGCCAAATGGCTGTGTGCTCCACATGGAAAAAAGAACAGGTAGAAAGCTGAAAAGATGAGAAATCAGACAAGCCATCAGAAAGCTGAATTCTTGTGTAACTATCTATGAAAAGTCAGGATCAAAACTGACCCAGGAATGCAATTCACAACCATTAGTGACTGGATTTTTTTTTTAATAAAAATTTATTTTTTTATATTTAGTGTGTGTGCACATGCATGTGTTCAAATGCACTTGAGAGCATAGGCATAGACCATGGTGCCATTGTGGAGATCAGAAGATAAGTTGCAAGAGTCAGTTTTTTCTTTTACCATGTAGATTGCAGGGATCTAACTTAAGTCAACAGGCTTGGCAGCAAGCAACTTTTACCATTCTGCCAGTTCTTGACTAGATGCTTTATGGTTTTTTCTTTTTTGCTTTTTATAACAAGAATAAAAATGGGTATTGTGGCTGGGCGGTGGCAGTGGTGGCACACGCCTTTAATCCCAGCACTTGGGAGCCAGCACTTGGGAGGCAGAGCCAGGTGGATCTCTGTGAATTCGAGGCCAGCCTGGTCTACAGAGCGAGATCCAGGATAGGCACTAAAACTACACAGAGAAACCCTGTCTCAAAAAAAAAAAAAAAAAAGGATATTGTGGGACATGTATATACTCATAATCCATAGGAGAAAGAGGCAGGAGGTTAAGAGTTTAAGGTTATCTTAGTTATAGAGAGTCTGAATCCAGCCTGGCTACATAGGCCTGTCTACATAGGTTAAGGAATCATCTAGAGCAGCAGTTCTCATCCTATGGGTCAAGACCCCATTTACATTACAATTCATAACAGTAACAATCGGAAAGTTATGAAGGATCAATGAAATAATTTTATGGTTGGGAGTCACCATGACATGAGGAACTGTATTAAAGGGTTGCATTGAGAACCACTGATCTAGGGTTTTACGGAGAATGGGATTTGGATCCAAATCAAATATACTACATTTCCCATCATCATCTAGAGATGGTCTGTAGAGACAGCAGACCGTAATGAAAATGCCTTTGGGAGAGCAGTGGACACTGGAGGACTGAAAACAGGTTGAGTGCTTACAAACAAATGAAAACTACTATTATCACTAGGCCTGGAAATACTGTCTGATATACAAATATACTTAATCCCCCTTTCCCCATCCACTCTGTGGCTAGCTCTGTCCCCAAATGGCAACAATGCACTGGTAGGAATTCAGGTCCAAAGGAGGGTTTAAAGAGGAACTACAAGGTCCCAAGACACTCAGGCCAGACAAGAGGTGGAATTCCAAAATGCTGAACAGCTATCACTGCACACTGCTCAAAGGGATTGCTTGCGTGCGTGCATGCGTGCGTGCGTGTGTGCGTGTGTGTGCGCGTGTGTATCATATACTTTTGTGGTACATGTACAGAAACATGTGGGAACACACATTCATGCATGTATATCTACAGGCCCAAAGAAGACACTGGGTGTCTGTCTCTTTTTCTCTCCATCATACTACCTTGAAGCAATGTCTCTCACTGAAGTAGTAGTTTGCCATTTTGTCTAGGCTAGCTAGCCAGCAAGCTCACAGGATCCTCATCTCAACCTCCCACAAATGCTAGGGTTACAGGCACATACAGCCATGTCTGACTTTCGTGTAACTCATGGCCTCATTCTTGCACAGCAAGTGCTCTTACCTACTAGGCCATCTCTGTAGCCCAAAAAGAATTTTTTGAAATATTACATAATGTAGAAAAGTATACATATTCACAAGATACATTTATGTTCACTAATAGGTATTTTGATTATATCTGTGTATGTTTTACACTTGCTAGCAAGACCCAAAGTCAGATAAAAATTATCACTCCACCATCATCACAGTTCTCACCTCAATGCTCTGGAGCTGAACAGCTATTCGCTCTTTTTCCTTGATGGATCTATGCTGAGTTTCTGTCAGCTGATGGGACAGGGACACATTCTCAAGCTTCAGGTGCTCCAAAAGGCCTGCTTGGGTCATCTGTCCAACCTTCAAAGAAAAATCCAGGAGGTAAAAAGGAACTTACAATTGTGTAGACCAGCCTATCCTTCGTCACTAAGATGTTCTCTCTTTGTTAACAATGGCTACTGGCTGACTTTCTAAATGTCCCCTAATGCAGGGAAAGTTCCTGCCCTTCTCTTCCTCCCCAGGACTTACCACCACAAATCCTCTGCCAGCCTACCTTAACTGGAGCCATGTGGCTCCTGGAAGGGCGGGGGCACCAAGAAATCAGCCCTTCACACCCGAGATCATGCAGTTTGGACATGACCTACACTGGAGTTCCCATTTAAGGTATAACTATAAACTAATAACCAAATCCTATTGGATCACCACTTGTTCCAGAGACAATCAAGGCCTAATTTGGCTCACAGTGTCTTCAGGAGAGGAAAGATCAAACTCTGAGAAGGACTACCTTGCCAAATTCTCTGTCATACAAGAATAACCACAAGAAAGATTCAGAGCACAGAGGACAGGATGGGAGAGCCTCAAGCCCTGGAAAGGTCAAAGGAAGATTTATCCTTTGGTTGAAGGGAAGGCATGAGAGGCTCTTGTAGAGGAGGGGTGTGGCTATGACGTAATCAGCAGACGCTAAACGAAAACGTATCTATGAAATCTAAAACCAAGAACACCCTTTCCCCCATTTTGGTAGCTTTGAATGTGTGATCCTCTTGTCTCAGTCTTTAGAGATTTGGATGCCATCACACTCAGTTTAGAAACATCTTTGCAATGCGGGGGAAAGCACATACCATATACCTGAAAGGAGTTTCCTGCACTATACCTGGATGTGGGCCACCTCTCCCTGCAGCCTGACCCTGGCCTCCTGGGCCAACGCAAGCTGCTGTTGGTACCACTGCCGGGCATGCTGCAGAGATGTGATTTCAGTCTGTGATGCTTGTAGCTTGCTGGTCAGTGTTGTGCGCTCCAGCTGTACTTGGTGGAGCTGACTCTGTAGGGCTGCCATCTGCTGCCGAAGGTCATGCACTGAAAGTAAGCAAGCACAGCCAACTCAGACTAACCAGCACTAACAAAAGCCACAGCTGAGTGGTCATGTGACCTGAAGTTGAAGTCTACAGAGAGAAGCCTGCAGTTGCTGTTGGTTATGAATAGTGGCCATGTCCTGTAGAGTCACCACAAAAACAGACAGATAGGGGGTTCCTTTGTGTCCCTAGACACAACAGTTCTATTAGATGATGACTATATCTGTTTATTTACCTGTGATTCTGTTTAAACACACCTTATTTAATATCTCCTGAATTATTATCTACTAATATTTCTCTATTATCTACTAATTATTCACCCATCTTTTTTTTATCTTATTTTATATTTATCATATATATATAATAATTATCTTAATTATTATGAATGACTATAAAGCTCATGGCCAGCAGCTCTATGTAAGTCAGCTACCATGTCTTAGCAAAATTTCTGTAATAAACTGTCTTCTCCACAAAATAGCTCAGAGCCTCCTCACATACATAATATCAGCATTTGGAGTCATTTTAAACAGCAAAACTACCCTCCAAGAAGGCCCAAAATTGGACATGTGACATTAAACAGATAAAAAAAGGACAGTTGTTAACAGTCTGAGCTGAGGGTAAGACTGAGGGTAAATGAGATCTGAGTACCACCCTCTTCTACAGAGTTGGAAGAACACACATCAAGTAACACAAATCTTAATTAACCTGGCCATGTCTGTGAAGAATCATGAGAATCTTATGAGTAAACCTGGAATTACAAATAAAGTTAAGCTGGGAAGAAATTCGTTATAGAGTCTACAATGACCAAAAACCAACTATGTATCCCAGAAACTTCCATGTCGCCGTGGTTCTCATCTTTGAGTACCCAATGACATCAATTTGCCATAAAGAAACAACACTGGCATCATATGGTTGATTCTGCACTAGTGCCTACTGGTCTGCCACATGGTCAACTCAGCATGAGCAGGGTAGGAGGAAAGTAAGATAAATTTAAATTATATCCTGAATTTAGGAAACTACTTGTCTTTCATTTCTTTATTTTTATATGGTTGCAGGGACTTGCTAAGTCGTCTGGGATGGCCAGAGCTTTTGATTTCTTTGATTAGCCTTCAAAGTAGCTGGGACTAAAGTTATGAAATTATGTGACACTAAACCTGGTTTAAATATTTTATATGAGAGAGAGAGAGAGAGGTAGGTGACCAGTTTGCTGGATAGTTTTATGTCAACTGGATACAAGCTAAAGTCATTTAAGAGGAACCTCAATTAAGAAAATACCTCTTCCTCATGGTGGTGGCACACGCCTTTAATTCCAGCAATCGGGAGGCAGAGGCAGGCGGATCTCTGTGAGTTGGAGGCCAGCCTGGTCTACAGAGTGAGTTCCAGGAAAGGCTCCAAAGCTACACAGAGAAACCCTGTCTCAAAAAGAGAAAAAAAGAAAAAGAAGAAAATAAAATACTTCCATAAGATCAGGTTATAGGTAAGCCTGTAGGGCATTTTTTTAATTACTGATTGATGTGGGAGTGCCTAGCCCATCAGGGTAGTGCTACTCCTGTGTTGGTGGTCCTGAGTTCTATAAGAAACAGGACTGAGCAAACCATGGGGGCAAGCCAGTAAGCAGCACTCCTCCAAGGCCTCTGTATCAACTCCTGCCTCCAGGTTCTTGCCCTGTCTGAGTTCCTGTCCTGACTTCCTTCAATGATAAACAGTGATGGGGAACCATAAGCCAAATAAACTGTTTCCTCCCCAAGTCATGGTGGCTCATCACAGCAATAGTAACCCTAACTAGGATATCGTGGTTCAAGCTTTTTAGCTTACCACGTGGGAGATGGGAGGCAAAAGGATCCACTGTTCAAGGCCATCCTCAGTTACCAAGCAAGTCCAAGGCCAGCCTAAGCTACATGAGATCCTGTCTCAAAAAGAAATAAAGAGTAAGATTGTTTAAGAGAGTTTGTGATCCGTTATATGCAGTGCTTCAGTTTCAAAGTAATGAGAACTCAAAAAGGCAACAGTGTCCCACATCCAAATCATACACAGAAATCAGCTACAGATCAGTATAGGAACTTCTGTACTAGACACACTAAGCAACTCATCACAAGTCCATTCTGCTAGCTCTTGTATAATATTAGAGGGACCTGCCTTAATATTATACATTCCAGGGGCTCAGGAGAGAGAACCACAAATGGCGAGGACTATTTTCAGGAAAAAGAATCTCAGCACACAGAGCTCTTAGTCCAGTCATTTATTCTTCCAAATCTTCTTCTTCCTCCCGTACCCTGGGAGTCCCAGTATATATACACTTACAAGCAGTAATCCCTTGACAGTGCAAAACCAGGCTTCCAGGGTCAAACGGAGGGGTAATAAGAATCACATAGAGAGGTTAATTATCATTTGCAATCCCAAAGGGAAGTGACCAATGGGGAAATGAATTGACTAAAGGCTAAATTCAGGTAATATCTAAGAAGAGGGATCTTATGTGCTCAACTATAATCTTAAATGTGATTGGTAGAAAATGTTAAGAATCTCTAAGTTGCTAGGTCAATGGGAGAAAATAAAACTGCCTTCTTTTTTCCTGTGGCTCCTATCTGTCCAAGCTATCTGCCGTTTTTCTGCAGGGTAGGAAAAAGTGTGCTCGGTCACTGGGCAACTTGTGTATAGCTAGATGCCTCTGGTGATAGTTAAAGAGAGCTCTGGAACTGGAGGTAAGATTTGGGAAAGGAGGAAGTTAAGCATAATTGGCACATCTGCCAGGCCTTCTCAAACAGGTCGTCTGGACGCTTAAGAGAGTACAGAGTTGTCTGATAAGGTATTTCCCTCCATCTGGGGATGGACCTGGCTGGATGCTGCCAATGACGGTAATTACAGGGAGGCTTGAACTGCGGTTCTTGCTGTGCATAGCTGGTAGCTCAGGTTATCTAAATATTCCTTTAGTAGAGGGGAAATGGTGCCCAATAAATGATGGAAAAGCTACAATAGCACACAAGTAACTCATAGCAGAAAACGGCTGATAATCAAAAGCCAAATATCACCAAGGCTCCTTGAACCTCAGCTTGACCTTCTGGGATAGCAGCTTATCATTGTTCTCCTTAGGTCATATAGCCTCAAAGCCCCAGCTGAAACACAAAGACTGCAGACATGATCCTCCACTGCACTGGACAAGAGCCTCACCTAAGAAGTCTGTGTTTTTTGTGTCCTGAGGTTTCAATCTCCTGACCCCACTTCTCTTTGCAACTCCTGTTCAAATAATATCCTCTTAGTGTCTGTTGGTATCAGGGTTTGACTTAGGTGAAGACAGAAAGCAGGGTATCTCTATGAATGACCTCTAGATAAGCCCTGAAAGTTACAGACCAACACACTGAACAAGGGGTCACTAATCAATAACATAGGCATAACTCTTAAATATTTAAGATACATTTTAAATTAGTAGGAATAAATGTAGAATAAACATACAGCTCAACTACCCCCAAAACACTGGATTTAGGGGGGAAAAAAGAGTAGAAAGGATTACTTCTAGTGGTCAAAAGTCCAAAGTCAATTTCTGAGATTAGATTACCTACTTTAAGCAAAAGCATAGACTCTTAAGAGTTCAGCCAAAATTCTATTTACTTTAGCAATGTAGAGACTCTCTGTATTAAATGTTAAGCTAACATGAACCTGAAGATTCATGACATCAGTTACGAGATCCAGACATCACATTTGGGTTGCAGACCTTACCTGTGTTGTCCTTGCTGAGGATGTTTCTCTGCATGTCCTCTACTTTGGCCATCAGTCTCTGATACTGCTCCTCGGCCACTTGCAGGTCATTGTTTGAGGATGCCAGGCTAGCATTTTTAGCTTCTAGCATGTTCTGCAGGTCAGTCATGGCCCTCTCTAGATCCCAGCATGATTGCTTCAAAGTGTCCACTTCAGAACTAAGGGAGTCCTGCTTCTGCTGGCTGCTGTGGCTGTGTTCCACCTGTGCCTGCAGCCTTGTGCTCAGGGCAGCAAGCTGGGCCTGTAGCTCAGCTTTCTCTTGAAGTGCCTGAAAATACCCCCAAATGACCATAATGGCATTCAGAAAAATAAGTCACTCTATCCACTGTTTTCACAAGACTGCTGAAACTTATTACATTTACAATTAGTGGGACAGAGGAAAATGAGTTTTACTTAAAGCACTCTATCCCAAAACCAGTCACTTAAACATGACAGTTAGCTGTCCCCCATATCAAACAAATTGGCGGATCCCTAAGAGATAAAAGCAGTCAGATTCTGATTAATGAGGAAAATGGGCTCAAAACATCTCCAGAAAAACACTGCTACTGTAGAAATTCAAGGGGTAAGCCATAACACAGATACAAGAATGGCACTGAGTAGTTCAACAACAATGCCACAGGACAGAGCATAGAGAGCAAACAGGCCCCAGGAACTGCAAAGAACAGTGATGAGACAAGTGAGGGCTGGGAGTGTTACTCAGTGGTAGAGTGCCTGGTTAGCATGCAACAGGACCAGAATTCAGTCCCTAGCACCACAAAAGGGAGTTTGATAAATAAAAAATTAAAAAGACAAATGAAAGACAAAGACCCAGCCACCAACACATTCTACTCATCCCAAGGCTATCTAAGAATATGTAAGGGAACTCAACACACTCAAGAAAATTGTGAAGATAACATTTTCAGCAAACAGAACAAACTCCAAAGGAACTGAAATAAATCAATAAAATTCAACAAGATTTTATTTATTTGCAGTATTAGGGATTGACCCCAGGGACTTATGTATGCTAGGCAAATGCTCTAACGCTGACCTATACTCCAGGTCAAGAGGACTTTAGAGCCAGTATAACTGGCATCCACATAAAACTGCCAGAGATCCATGTAGCTCGAGTTTCACAGGACCCACTTCACAAAAACATTAGAAAACAAAGCAAGTGAAGAAGCAAGGGAAGGTGCTTAGACCAACCTAAGGACTGAGTACACAGAGGACACATAAATGTAGGTGATCAAACAGTGACATTCCGAGTTAGGAGAGAAAACTGTGTACAACCAAAAATTACTCTTAAAACCTCTGATATCACCATGGAAGACTGTTTTATATAAAACTAAACTAACTGGCTTCTGCCTAAGAAATTTTTAGCATGACACATGTACTTAGCAAGGCAATTTCATCTCACCACACATGGCTTCTCACACTGTAGTATGTGTTCACAGCCTCGGGTCAGGCCTTCGCTGTCTCAGTGTGTGTGTATGTTCTCTCTCACAAAACATAAAGCTGAACTCCCCTCAACAGACTCAGTCTAAACTATTGGCAGAAAGATAAAAATCTAGTTCTCTGCTATTAAGAAACAAACAAGCAAACATATAAAACAAGCCAGGCATGGTGGCAAAGGCCCGTAATCCAAACCATTGAGAAGTACAGGAATGAAGATAAAGAGCTCAAGGTTATCCTTAGCTCCATAGCAAGTTCAAAGCCAGCCTGGGCCACATGAGAATTGGCTCTAAACAAACAAACAAATAAATAAAGTTTTGTATAAAACAGTAAAACCTGAAAATTAAGGAATGGAAAATCATTTTTTAAAAAAATTAATTTTATGTATGTGTATGTGTGTATACACATGGGAGAACCCACAAAGGACAGAAGAGGGTATGCTAGATCCCCGAGAGCTGAAGTTATAGGCAGCAGTGAATCACCTGTAATGGATGAAACAATCTTGGGTCCTCTGGAAGAACAGTAAGTACTCTTAATCACTGATCCATTTCTCCAGATCCCACCCCCCATAATGAAAACAAGATATAGTAAATTAGTATCAGACAAAGCAGACCCTGGACTAGCAAGGCTGCTTAGCAGGTAAAGTCATTTGCTTCCAAGCATGATGCCCTTAGTTTGATTCGCTAAACCAATATGGTAGAAAGAACAAACCAACTCGTGCAAGTTGTCTAATCTCCACATACATGCCACGGCAGGTGCACATCTACCCTTACCACATACACAAACACAAATAAATAAGTAAATATAATAATCTTTAAGAATTGGAAAAAAAAACTATTAAAAAGTAAATGCAGAATTGTAAAAAGTACTAATGGGGTCAAAATGAAACTTTTACTCTATCAGAGAAATGAAAAGCCACCAGGAGAAATTAACTATCACAGAGTCTCAGGTATATTTAGGACATGCTCTTGGCAAATTCTGATGGAGACAAAGGGAAAGAGTGAATCATAAATAAACTAACACAACTTTGTATGAGACCAACACACCCTGCAGACAAAATGAGTAACATGGACAACTTGGCTGATGAATTACACTTAAGGGTAGCTATAAAATTATGCACAGCAATCTTTTCAAAGATTTGGCTCATTAAGCAACAGTCAAACACTCCTTACCTGACTGGCTTCTAATGACAAAGCCTCCAGTTGTCCTTCAAGTCTCATTTTTTCTTTAAGAACCTGCAACATTTCATCCTGTGTTTCAGCAAGAGAGCTCTCCATGGACACACTAGGGGTCAGAAGTATAAAGTCAGAAGATGAGAACAGGATAGCTGTTAATCCTTTATCCTTCCTTATATTGTCCAATTTCTACACACCCCTTCTGCTCCTCCCGTTTTGTTTTTTGGGTCTTTTTGTTTTTGCTTTTTTAAAAGATAGAGTCCTTCGATTATATAGGAAATATACAGGTCCTCTAAATACACAGGTCCTCATAGGGACCTGAAACTCCCTATGTAGTATAGACTGACCCTGAACTTACGATTCTCCTGCCTCAGCCCCCTAAGTGCTTGGATCATGAGTATGCACCACAAACACCCAATATACAAGTAAGAAGCCTTAAGCAGTGAACTGAATCTTACTTTCATGCTCTGGAAACAGGAGTTTGTAAGCACCTGGGAAGTCTTAAGAGATAGGTCTATGTAAACTGAGAAAATGGATGCTCTTTATAATGGTTTAGATCTAACTCTACTTATAAAGTGGTACAGCTGTGTGTAGGTGAAAAGCTAATGTGAAGATTGGGCGGCATTAGCAAAAACACATGGCACAACAGCTGTTCAGAGTCCAGAGTCAAGTCCACTGCCTTACCTGCTGCAGATGCTGTCTCTGCGGCTCTGCACCTCCCCGTTGACTTCTTGGTTCTGATCCTGGTGCTGGGTTGCTGCAGCCTGTAGTACATCTTTAATTGAAGGAAACTGGCCCATAGCCTCAGCAGAAATCTCCTGGCCATCAACCATATAAGCTGTTCCTGGTGTGCCCACATTAACCAGGGCACCACAGGCCCCTCTTGCAGAGAAGCTGCTGTGTGAGGAACTGTCACTTTCATTTCCATCAGCCTCCGACACACTATCCCCAGTCAGTGAGGCACTCTCTACACGGTTATCAGTCTCAGATGATGGGCTAACCTCAGATACAACTGACGTGCTGCTTCTACTCTGTTTCAGGGAACCTCCAACAGCATCAGCAGTGGAACCAAGGCCTCCAGAGTTACTTAAATCTTCAGTTCTATAGTCAGCCAGAGACCGAATCTTGCTTGACTTGGAACTCTTTTTCTCCTTAGAATGTGCCAGCAGCCCTAAGCTGCCTACCTTGGGCCCTCGAGGAACACTGGTACGCAGGAAGGAATACTCTTTTGTCACAGCTACAGTACTGGCTCTTGGCAAGTTTTCTGGATTTAACATGAGCTCAGGATCAAGTGTACTAAAAAGTTTCATTTTTGTTGTCGGTTGACTGGACTGAGAAGCAAACAAAAGTATAAAAATATGATTAAGATTAGCAAGCAGTATTCTAAAACTGTCATCCAGAAAGCATGCACAGATGAACATTCTGTCTAGCAATGGCAGTCTGCTAGGCCCTTAGAATGTTGGGTGCAGCAGATCTTCTGATTCTGCCTCTTACCACTCAGGCTGCATTGAGTGACCAGACTTGACCATCCCTGGGCCTGAAGCACACCTTTTAATAGCCTTCACTTTAAAACATTTTAAAGCGAGTCACAACAAATCTTGCTCATTGAACTTTAAACTTTCCTGACTATTGTCCTGGTTAGCTTCTCAGATATAGAAAAAAACATTTCTAAAAAGTCCTGTTGAATTAGATCTACTTTAGTTTTGAAATTATTCAAGAGGTAATGAGCATCTTTATTCGTATCTGCTTACATATACCTCAGCAAAGACATATGGTACCCTTTCTTGTGGGGTGAGAAGGATGTTGCCACAGGATCTCACAGTCCAGGCTGACCAAGAACTTGTGATCCCCCTGCCTCCATCTTGGTACTAGGATTATAACTGTGCCACAAGACCAAACTATGTGGAACTCTTGCTCCATTTTAAACACTGTTTATTATCATTTTAATTCCCAGCTATTTTTACCATTTTTATTGTTGTTGCAAATTATCTTTTCCAAATGGCAGGATAATTACTGATTTTTCCCATTAATAACTAGAATAATAAACAGACAATTCCCTAAAACCAAATTACACCTAGTAATGGTTTTCAGCTGATTTTTCAGTCTTCCAAGGCATCAACCCACAAATAACACCAATTCCTCTGTTTGTTAGTGTTTCTATTTTTTACATCATTATACTAGCTAGAAATTCCAAAATGACTAAGTGATTGATATTTGAGATAAACGAAAAATTCCAGCTATATATGTCAACATAACTTTCTTTAAAAATTCTTCTTATTTTATGTATATAAGTGTTTTGCCTACATGCCTATCTGTGTACCGTGTGTATGCCTAGTGCCCTTGGAGGCTAGAAGAGGGTGTCGGATGCCTTGGATCTGAAGTTATTGAGGATTGTGAACTGTCATGTGGGTGCTGGGAATCAAACCCAGATCTTCTGGAAGAGCAAGTGCTGTTAACCACTGAGCTCTCTCTCCAGCCCCAGCATAACTTTCTGTTATAGGAAAATTTCAATCCTGTCATTCTAGCAAATTAATGTAATCCCAGGGCAGGGACATGGGGAGGATGACAACCATCCCAAAGGCTGCAGTTCAGCATGTGAACAATAACTGCTAGGAAAGAACATAAAGGCCAAGGGTAAGAGATGGAAAAACTGGACAACTCAGATGTGGACTACACAATCCTGAAATAAACAAGGACAGTATTTGTAGAACTCAGACTTGCTCAGAACTCATACAGATCCCAGAGACTCACCCTCTCCCGCTGGCGCTTTACTCGGTATTGTATCAGTTGTTCTTCCAGGCGCTTCCGGGCCTGCAGTCGGACCTGCTCCTCCTTTTCCAAGGGCAATGAAGAGGCAGTGGAGCCTGCAAGGGAAGTGACCACTGAGAGGTTGATAGGGAGCAGGCACAGAAAACAGATTGGTTGTTTTAAATTTAGTCACCAGTATGTTTTAGCTTGTAAACCACACACAGCCACCTATATCCCATGACAATTTCCAGAGTGAGACAAAACTGAGAACCACAGCCACTTCGTACAGATAAGATCTGCCTTATAAGTGATACAGTACCATGATGGGCCTCTTCTCATAGCAAAAAATAAATTTCCTTATGAGGTTACATTCTCAGATTTCCTCAATTGCTATAGTAACACCATATAAAAATCAAGAGCATAATTAACTGTACTTATTCAAACACTGTCTGTTTAATAAACAAAATGACTGGTTAGTTTTGCTGCAGCATGTAGTGCAGAGTGAAGACCTAAAAGGCTCTGCCTTTGAGGGCCAAGGGCAGGCTACATCGACTTCCTGACAAATAAGCTCAAATCTAGAACTCATACTCAAAGACAGTAAGCACAAATGGAAACTTTTAAATCAAAAAATGATTTAAAATATTTAAAACCCAACCTTTTAGGGGGTGAGTAACCTAAAGTTATTGCAGTTGCAAGACCAAGACAGTCACTCTCACCAGGACTGGGTTTGTGGTTTAATCTTAATAACCGAAGATGTGTCTATGAAACATCAGCAGAGGGCTAAGAGGTCAAAAAAGAGGAAAAATGCAATAGTTTAACAATCTTTTATATACATCACCCTCTTCAGACATGAATTCTGAAGAAGCAACATTTTTTTAAAGAGATGTTCAAAAAAAGTCTGTAAAACATGGACAGATACCAAATTCATTAGGAACTCACCACTGTGGTTAGCAATCTGTGCACTGACTTTTCACAGAGCTACTGTAGTTCAAGTGGCTTGGCCATATGCATGACAAATTCAAGGGTTCTGGCCATTGCACAGATGCCACAAATCAGCAAACAGACCTGGGTTTAAATAACACTAAAGCTCCATGACAAGCTGTGTAAGATAGAGCTCTAGGTCTGGATGACAATAAGAACAGATCCATACATTGTCACTAGGTGTGAACTCCCTAGAACTGGGGAGGTAAGATCAAATATGTAAGCTCATTTTAAAAATGCATAACTTTATTTGTTTGTTTATTTATTGGAGAGGTGGGAATGTGCAAGTTCCTGGAGAGGTAAGATCAAATATGTAAGCTCATTTAAAAAATGTGTAATTTTATTTGTTTGTTTATTTATTTGTTTATTTATTGGAGAGGTGGGAACGTGCAAGTTTCTGGGGAGGTAAGATTAAATATGTAAGCTCATTTTAAAAATGTGCAATTTTATTTATTTATTTGTTTATTTATTGGAGAGGTGGGAACATGCAAGTTCCAGGGCATGCTTGTGAGGACCAGGAACAACTTGCATGAGTCATTTCTCTTTCCATCATGTGGGTCCTGGGAATTGACCTCAGGTCCTCGGGATTCATGGCAAATGCCTTTACCAGTTGTGCCATCTCATCAGACCTTAAATTTATTAATTATTTTTATTCTCTATGTGTATGGGCAAGTATATGTTATGGCATGAGTGAAGAGGCCAGAGGACAACTTTGTAGAGTTGGTCCTCCCCTTCCACCTTTACATGGATTCTGGGGAATCAAACTCAGGTCATCAGACTTTGCATCTTTATTCACTGAGCTACTGCCTACCTACATCTTAAATGCTGGCACATTTTCAGATTGTCACATTCAGATGTCACAGCAGTGACAAAATGCCAGTGAAGAAAAAAGCAAATAACTCCAAACATGACAGTGACAATTTAAAAAAGAATGTACCAATGTCCAACAGATAAAAGGATGCTCAAATCCTCCGGTAATTGAAGTAAAACAATGAATCAACCTCACCATCATGTATTAAAAATAATGAAGCATGGGTATGGTGGTACATGCCTGTGGTCTCAAACTCCTTGGAAAGCTGGAGTAGAAGGATTACTTGAGTTTAAGAAGAGGATGCTAAAGGCAGGCAGTGGTGTACAACTTTAATCCCAGAACTTAGGAGGCAGAGGCAGGCAGATCTTTGTGAGTTTGAGGCCAGCCTGGTCTATAACAGGATAGAACAGCCAGGGCTACACAGAGAAACCCTGTTTCAAAAACAAGACAAAACAAAAACAAACAAACAAACAAAGAAGCAGAGGCTAACCTAGGAACACAGACCTCATCTGGAAAACTAACAAAAGTGGGTCCATTTCAGTGCTTGGGAGCCAGAGGCAGGTGGATCTCTGTGAGTTTGAGGCCACTCTCATCTTCATAGATACTTCTAGGTCGGTTAGGGCTGCATAGCGAAACTCTCAAAAACAAAACAACACAATGAAAGAACAAAAGTGGACGCAAGTCTGTAATCCCAGTAGTTAAGAGACTGAGGCTGGAGAATCACAAACTCTAGGCCAAAGACTCTCAGAAAAAAAAACAAAAACGAAACAAAACAAAAACTCCAAAAACAAACAAAAAAAAATCACCAACAAAAAACAATATCCCACCCCACCCTCCAGAATAACAGTAACACACACATACAAAAAAAAAAAGGAAAAGAAAAAAGAATGTCTATACATTGCAGTGGGGGGCAAGTGTCTTCACCAGTTACTGGCAATAGGACTATGTGGGACAACACTAAACACCTGCTTGATCCACAGAGAAGCAAGTTTAATGGCCCAAGGACATATGTACCAAGATTCTAGCTGTAACACTGCCCATTACGGCCAAGGATTAGAATGTATCAGGAAAGCCAGGTGGTGATGGTCCATGCATGCCTTTAATCTCAGCAGTCTGGAGGCAGAGGCAGGTGAATCTCTGAGTTCTGAGGCCAGCCTCAGAACTCTACAGACAAAGTTCCAGGAGAGCCAGGGCCATATAGAGAAACCTGTCACCAAAAAAAAAAAGTGGGGGGGGGGGGGCGGAGGAGAGCAAAAAGTAAAAGAAATGAAACAGGTAACAGGGAGCAGCCAACACAAGCTGCCCTGGGTAGTGGGGAACCATTTCCACAAGATAAAACCACATGTTTTAATCGTGTAAAATTATTTAAACAATAAAATCCTACTTTAAAATTACCTTTTAAAAAGTTTTATTTTTAATTTTGTGTGTGTGTGTGAGAGAGAGAGTGAGAGAGAGTGAGAGAGAGAGAGAGAGAGAGAGAGAGAGAGAGAGAGAGAGAGAGAGAGATTTTGAGTGCAGATAACCACAAGTGTGAGAAGAGGGCATCAGATCCCCTCGGGCTGGGATTACTAAGCTGCCTGATGTAGGTGCTGGGAACCAAATCTGGGTCCTTTGCAACAGCAATAAATGCTCTTAATTGCTGAGCAATCTCTCGAGCCCCTAAGATTCCTTTTGTTTTGTTTGATTATAGGGGCCTTGCTAAGCTGCTCAGGCTGGCCTCAATTTTCAATCCCCCTGCCTTAGTCTTTCACAAGTAGCTAATTACAGGCATATAAACTTCACTTTTAAAGACAATGATGAAGTCTGGCTATGTTTATATAAGCATGCAAAGGATCTTGTGAAAATCTGGTTTACCAACTTAAGACAACCCCTGCCTGTTTGCTGGCCACCCATGAAGAATGACATGTGAGGTGTCTTTGTCAAGGAGTCTGATGCCGGTGCTAGTACTGGATGGAAGAAAGTTCCAACATCCAGATGTACTTATACTCTTTAAAGGGAAGCTACGTCATTAAGATGCATCCCTCTGCCTCCCCCATTGAGTACTAAGATAAGACAGGACAAGTGAGGACTGCTCACACAGGAGCAGTCAGGCACTGATTCCAAGTAGAAGACGCTGATAGCAAGGGGTGGGAAGAGTCCAGAGGGAATGGATGCTTACACAGTTGCGTTTCTTGCATGGGAAGACTGAGTCTGAGAGACTGCAAAGCTTCTTTTCTAACACTGCCCTCAGCACTAGTTCCCTGAGACTTCCTTAGGTTGTCATGGAAACCATCCACACCTGCAGAGGCATCAGGTCCCACTGGGCTTGCTGTGGGATCAAGAGACAACGGAGGGTCTGGGAACTGCCCGTTCTGACAGAGGGCCTCCTGGCTGGATCTATCTGGGCTTCCTCCTTCCCTAAAAACTCTGTTGTTTACCTCAACACTGGCATCTGGAAAGAGAGAGAAAGCGTGTTAGACAGTATCTGAAAAAGTTGAAGTCATTTCCAGACACACAGCTATATGTAAGTCCCATGAACATAGCATCTCCATATTTTATAAGTTGTTTTCTCTGACTCTCAGGAAACAGGTCCCATACCTGTCTTGGGGCAGGGAGACTTGGGGCAAAGTCTCAAGTTCTCACCTATAAGTTAGCCTCACCCTCCACACTATGACTATGGTATTTAATTCATGTTTCCTCCCCACTTAAATACAAAAAATTAAAAAAAAAACAACTTTGAAAGTCTATTTTTTTAAGTGTGGTGTGTGTGTGTGTGTGTGTGTGTGTGTGTGTGTGTGTGTGTGTGTGTGGTTGTGTGTGTGAGATTGGGGGGGCATGGGCTTAAAATAAAGCTGAGAATTTTTTAAACATGTACAGATGATAGTAGGGCTAATCAGAGTCCACGCTCACATTTTCAAGGGCTGATTTCAAAGTAAATTGAGAATATGTTCTCCAAAGAGGAAGATAATCAAATCAGAGTGATTCTACAAAGGTGAACAGAATCCAAACTTTGTTTTGGCTTCATGAGTAAGGGTTAGGTATTATAAAAACTCTATTCACAAGCCAGGTGTGGCTGTTCAGGCCTACAATCCCAGCATTTAGGAGGTACAAGCAGGAAGGTCAAGAGTTCATGATCATCCTTAACTATATAGCAGGTTTGAGGACAGCCTGGCTCCAAGAGACTGTATCTCAAAAGCACTAAAAATTTTAAAACCTAAGTTTACCCACAAGGACTCTGCTCATGGCCCAAACTCAGCCTCACTCACTGCCATTACTATACAAAGAACTAAAACATAGTTCTTCCTCAAAAGATAAAGGCTTCTCAAAATTAAGTCAAATTTAGACTTTCTTCTCCCTTCCCCTGGTAGGTAAACCATGTATCAATAAGGAGGTAGGTAGCGTCCATCCTAAGGAATTCTCAGGCTCAATGACCTAAGATCTCACAGGCACTAATATCAATGGGTACCAAGATATATCCCAAAGGCATGTAGGAAATACCCCCTGCTTTTTATTTTTGCTCAAGCCAAGTAAAAACAGGGTTGTTATTTACAAATAAAAGTTCTTGCTACTCACTGACATGCCTCCTTGAAAAAGAAAGCCAAAAATAGGAAGTAGAGCACAAAAATCCTCAATGCCCAAGACATGTTTGCTGTAGGACACAAGATGGCCCCACACTGTCAGCTTTACTAAAGAATACAGAGATTCTGGTCCCACTCTGTCACCCTTTATTAAAGGCTGCAGGGAATTCTGCATTTCAGATACAAGTTACAAGTGGCTAATACCACTTTTTGATATGTAGATTGCTAAACAAAATGAGTTTTGAGAAACACATTATACCTTAAAATCTAAAAGCAACAAGATCCAGTATGTATGTTTCCAAATACAAGTTTAAATATATACATCATCATGATTAGTAGATAAAAATGGCTACATCCACTTACTGGATGTTCACTAGGCAAAAGGGATTGAATCAAGGCTTCACACGTGTCAGAGAAGCATTCTACCACTGAACTACATTCCACCTCTTTTGGCATATTATATACATCACTCCTTTTAACCTTCACAACTACCCTATACATAGGTTCCATGAATCTTCCTGAGTGGTAGATCTAAGTGGTTACACACATCACTTAACATTTACAACTACCCTTTGCATAGGCACCATCAATCTTCCTGAGTGGTAAATCTAAGACATGGTTCCATGCAAGAATCCATTTTCTCGGGCATGAATACCAGTACCTGCCTCACCCACTGCATGTTAACTTCTTGAACATCATTTTATAAGATCTATAGTGCAATTTCTGTTAGAGAACCAGTGCATAGTAATCTATCTTTTAAAAGTGCATATTGCATTGTAGTTCCTGACTACATGGGGTATGAGAGTCAACTGAGTTACTACTGATGCACACACAACCCAGCAGCTAACAGAGAAACATGATTCAGGAATCCTAGACCACTAATCAGTTTCAGTTATTGAAACTTTGGCACCCAGTCAACCAGAAAGTTAGAATTTCAAGCACTAACAATAATTTGTGCTTGATCTAAAGTTAGTGCCAAATGAAGATATCTGTAAGATAACTAAAATACTCTAAGAGAATGAAAAGTTCATGTCCCCTTCCAAAACACCAGCTGACCACATCTTGAAAATGAAATGCTAGGGTATAGAATGACCTGTTGACTTACATTGAGCTCTGTTTGGTTGGTCAGACGGTAGTGTCAGTGAGCCCAATGTCTCCAGTGAGGCTTCAGGGCAAGAAGAAATATCACTGCTGGACTTGTCTTCCCAAACGCCATCCTGTTTAGCTGATGCACCATCCATGGTCAAGGCAGCCCAGACTAAAAAGACTCTGAGGAGCTAGAAGTGACTCTGGATTAGGTTTGGTTTCTGCCATCAGCAACAGCACAGAGCTTCTAAGAAGGATCCTACTCTGTTTTCCATTTTCAGGGCTTAATGTCTCACAAATGGCTTGAAGTCAAACCAAGTAATATCATGATTCCTGATAAGAGGAAGAAAAAAAAATCCATTATGAAACATAATTTGTTAGATTTCAAGTAACAGTTACAAGGCTCTCAATTTGTATAGAAAACAAACACAGATTTCCACACCACGAACAATCCTTGAGCACCCACAATATCCTAGGTTTTGAGGGTAAAATATCAAACCAGCCACACCTTAGCCCTTTCCTAAGGAACTGAGTGTCTCTCCTGGTGCCAGTTACAGGAAGTTCTACCACGAATGATTTTCCAAGGTTTTTAAAAAGAGCTTGTAGTCTGTTGTAGTTGAACATGTGCTAAGAAACTGAACTTTAAATTTTATTTAAGTTAATCCGAATTTAAATAAGCATTTGTGGCCAGCAGCTTATAAACTAGACAGACCTAGCAGCTCATAAAACACCTGGAATGGCCATGCCCAAGGCCAAAGCTTCTACTAGGCAATTCTACCCCTGTAAGCTATGCAACTCAGATCTAAAGGAGTGAAAATTAAAGAAACAGTTGCCAAAGGATGAGGTAATAATATGCTAGATGAGGAGATCCAAAAGGGAGATCTAAGGACACACAGAAAGATAGCTAACTTAGAATATGGGCAGAGGGGGCTCTTACGGCAGGTGACCATCCACTTTTCCCCATTAGGATGATCAGTAGTCTTCTGACTCACTATGGTAGACTAAGTTTAGGAAAATATAACTTCACCTTAAATCTGGCAATTAGTTACCAACTCTGAAGTGTGCTGAGGATACTTATTCCTTATCTAAAGGTAAGATTTAAATATGAGCTTCCAGGCATACTGTAGGAATGTTGGTATCTATGTTCTTCAGAATAAGTTCCATATTATTCTTTCTGTTCTATGCTTAACATGTTTCATAGCAAAATAACCTACATCCCAAGCTCACAAATCACACTACAGTGGAATGTGGTGGCATATGCCTTTAATTATAGCACTCAGAGGAAGTCAGGTGGATCTCAGAGTTTGAAGACAATCTGGTCTACATAGTGAGTTTCAAGCAAGCCTGGGCTAAAGTTGAGACCCTGTCTCAAAAATAAAACAAAACAAACAAAAAATTCACGTTGAAAAATTACAGGTAAGAAGCCTCACTAACAAGGTGTGATGCCAGTTCAACAGTAGGGCTAGCATACTGACGCCTGTCACTGCAGACACATGTCCTCTGACTCCATCTGTTTTCTGTGACTGATGACCACCTGTGAATGAGGGAACTCACCAATGATATGGTCAGCTCAGCCTAGCAACATAGCGAATGACTAGTATAAGTCTAAAATAGGACAAATACAAAAAAGGAGGGCAACTAAGAAGTCCCAGAGATAATATGCTCAGAGGCAAACAGTGACAATTCCCATAACTTAGACTATCCATAAAGACAAACATTAGCCAAGAATATTAAGTTCCACTGATTATGTAATTTGGTGGCAGGTGTATCAGGTTGTCACAAACTAGAAACCATCACATATTCCCCTCTTTATCCTCCTTACTCTGATTTTGTGCTGAGCAAGAAAACTGATTCCTAAGCAGTCCGTCCTCCTTTCAGAGATAGAATGGTACAGCCTTCCAGAACAGAAGACCCCAACTACAATTGACTCTGGTTAACTCACTTAGATGGCTCCTGTTCACAGTCAGCTAGCTCCTCCTTAAGTGGATCTACAGACAAAATTTCTGGACCGTGCCAGGAGCCAGGCTTCCGACACCAGTCCTGGCTGAAGGGTAATAAACTGACATTTACTGTCTCCTCTGAATTTTGTTAAGCATGACTCATTCATACAGGGTCTCATTACCTCAGACTGCTGACAAGGGCAAGTCTCTGGGCACCAGGGAAGAAGAAGAAACAGCTGGGGCAGGGGTAGGGAGAGGCACAAAAAAGCTGTTTTCAGTAATATATACATTTCTATGGTTTTGTTTTTGTTTAAACAAAGAGTTGATTCTCATAGTTATCCTTTTGTTCTTCAGCTGTTTGGTAAATTTGATTCTTTTTGTGCATATGTATGTGCACACCTTCAGATGCCATTCAACTTGTTTTTTTGAGACAGTCTCTCTCACTGACCTGGAGTTCATCAATACAAATATGCTGGCTGGCCAGTGAGACCCGGGATCTGCCTGTTCCCACCTCCCCAGGCTTGGAGTTACAAGTGTACACGACCACACCTGGCTTTCTTACATGGGCATCAAAATCAGGTCCTCGTGCTTGAAGAGTAAGCTCTTTACTGATGGAGCTAACTTAGCTAGCTCAACTTGTTTCGTTTTGGTTTGGGATTTTTTTTAAGACAAAGGCTCAATATACAGGCCAAGATAGTCTCCAACTCATATAGATCCTCCTGATTCTATCTTTTGAATGCCAGGATTACAGTCCTGTATAACTTCGTTCAGTACACAGTTTCATTTTTAACTACTTGCACTCGCATTTCTAGATGGCAGAACAAAGTCATCACCGAGAAAGTCCCAAGATATACCTAACTTCAGCAGTTCACCTAGACTTCACATTGAGAGACTGAAATCTCAGATGCAACAGGTCTTCGAGCTTTTCCCATTTAAAGTCCATGAACTTGGTCCACAAACAATAGCTACCCTATTACTGAGGTTATCATCAATTAGACAGAAGTATAGCCAAAGAGAAATCGGGCTTCCCGAAGATGTCTAGTTGATGATATACACTATCAAATAATAGCAAATAGCACTCTGTATAAGTAAAAACCAAAGGCCAGCCTCAGGTACAGCAAGGACAAGAAGTGACAGGTTTTGAGTTAAATATGTTTGCCTCAAACCCTGACTGTTCTTCCACTTGGCTGTAAGAGATCTTGTTAAACTGATTTCTGAGCCACTCTTAGCTTATTTTCTCATCAACAAAAACATTAAGAAAATGAATACAATTTTTTTGCTAGGATGGACTACAGTAAGATACAGGATGTGTTCATGCCCTGGATAAACAGGTATAATTATTTCTTTCAACAGCTGTTCAAAATCGATAAGTGAAAGCCAAATTGAAGTTATATTCTCACTGAGAAAATAACACTATTTAAGGGAATTGGCCAAAACTCAGCTACTTTTAAATCTGAATAACAACAGATAACTTTCATTTCTTCTGCTTCTTTTCTTTTCTGGGGAATAGGGAGGAGATAGGATCCCCACCCCCCCCCCCCCGCCCCAAATCATGTCCGTGTTCATAAGGCACAGATATGTGGAGGTCAGAGAACAATTTATGAGAATGGGTTCTTTCCTTCCACCATGGGGCTTCCATAGAACTCATGTTATCAGACTCTAGAACCTTTAACCACTGAGCCATCTTGCCAATCTGCTTTTGGATTTTGAAACAGAATCTTACTATGTAGCATGGGCCTCAAGCTGGTGGAGGTCTTCCTGTCTTGGCTTCCCAAGAGCTGGTATTTCAGACATGTGCAACTACATCCAGCTTTTCCCTTTTCTTTCCATTCAAGGTACACTGTAGCTGAGAGCTACTACAGGATTATAAAAGAAAAGGCCATGAGGCATCTGTAAATGGTTTATAGTGTCCCAATGACAATAAAATACAAAGCTCTTAGCCTAACCTTGAGATTACTTTTATGTGGTTCCTGCTTATGTCTACATCCCTTAATTCTATGCCTTTTTCCCTTACCTCGCTACATTATGCACTCAGATGTACAGCTGACTCTCCATAGGGTCTCTACACTTATTGTTGGTTTGTTTGACAGTTTCTCCGTGTAAGAGCCCTGGCTGTCCTGTAATGCGCTTTGTAGACCAGGCTGGCCTCAAACTCACAGAGATCTGCCTGCCTCTGCCTCCTGAGTGCTGGGATTAAAGGTGTGCGCCACCATGCTCAGCTGGGTCTCTACACTTCTTGTTCACTCTGCTGCGACATTACTCTCAACAATTTTGCACAGACGCTAGTTGTCATGGAGGCCTGCTTTGGGTCAAAAGTCACCTCTTCCGCAGGCCTGACAAAGCTAGTCCTCTCAACAATTTTTTTTGTTTTGAGTTGTCAGTATACCTTCACTATAAAGTAGTGAGAACAGAGACCACAACACTACTATATCCTGAGACCTGTTACAAGCAGGGCCTGTCTTTCCACAGACATTCAGAAAGCGCCTGTGGAAAGGTGGTGAGCTGTTCACTTAGCGCTCTCTAGCACTGGCTCTACTGTCCATGTTCAGCAGCACCGGGAAACACCTCTGAGCACCAGAACCGAAATAATAAGTCCCCCCACAGATTGAACGACTTGCCACTAAGTCACTCACGTTCGTCATCAACTGCAAAAGGAGCAGGCTTCAAACAAGCTGACCCAAGCAGCAGTAGCACACGCTCTCAGGGCCGACCGCATCCCATGAGGTGCAGAGGGACCCCCTGCGTTTCCCAAGCCGGTACTGACACCAGCTGCGAGGCAGGCTTCCAGCCTGAGACAGTAGAAGGAAAAGCTGACTAGAGCTGGCCGCCGCTGACCCAAAGTATGCGCGACCCTCCCCGGATTCTGCATCTGCCTTGCCGGCGCATGCCTCTCTAGGCGCGGCGCTGTCCCACCACCGTCCACTACCCCAAGGCCCCGACCCTCCTCAGTGCTAGCCCCACAGCCCTCACCATCGGCGGCCCAGCCCTGCGACTCCGGTAGGACGTGGCCGTGCGAGGGGCGGGGCGCAACAGGGCACCAGTCTCGAGCAACCCCCCGGAAACAGCCTGTCCGCGCGGATTTCGTTCCGGAAGAGAGATTGCGGCCAGTAGCCACCTTCAAACTAAAGTCTGTATGGATCTTGCTCCGGGCAGAACTGAGACGGACTTCAGAAAGTGACCTTAAATTTTTTGTGGGCCTTCACCTCAGAGAAACAACTTTCAGCTTACTGGACCAACTCAGACAAAAAAAAAAAAAAAAAAAAAAAAGTTGAGCTTCCGGCGGCAGTGGCGCAACCGGGATTCGCCACGCTCCCGCCCCTCGCCGCCTTCTGACTGGTGGATAGGATGATCCACGTGGTCACACCCCCTAGGGCGTGGCTCTCCCACCCGACACCGCCTTCATGGTGGTACAGGCGATTCCAAGAGTTCGGATGCCTTGTTTGATATGCTAGCGTTATCCACGGTCGGACGCCGGACGCTAAGCCACGCGACTGCAATCCTAGCATAAGGAAGTCTGAGGCAGAGTACCACAAGCTCAAGGCCTGAGTGGACTATAGAGTAAGTTTTATCTTAAAAAGGTCTGGAATGTAGCTCAGTAGTAGGACTATTGGGTTCAGTCTCTAATATGTCAAGACATAGGAAGGGAGAGGAAGGAGAAGCAACAATACAGATACCTAACATTAAACTGATGGCACATCCATATAGAAAAAATACTAAGTATAAACTTTTTTTTTTCGTGCTACAGACTGTCCTGGACCTTGAATGTTTCAATCTATTTCCCCACCTCCAAGCTACATTCCCAACCCCAAATAAAAATTGCCATAGCTTTATTCAAGTATAATTGACATGATATAAAATTTGCCCGCGTGTACAATTTGATCATTATTTCAGTAAACTGGCAGCAGTACACCCATTTCTATAATCCAGTTTTAAAGCAATTTCATGGAAGTGGTTCTCATCCCCTTCTTTCAGCCCCAGGTCATCACTAGGTTGTTTCTGAGTGTGCTTGCCTGTACATTGCATATAAATAGGATTCATATACTATATAGCTTTGAGTTCTTTTTCAAGGTGTATCCATGTTGTACATGTTTCAGTGCTTCATTTTCATTGCTGAATAATACTCTTATTTTCTGGATATTTCCCTTTTCTGTATTCATCAGTCGATGAACAAATTTGAGTACATTGAGCTCCATACTGTTTTGCATGCAAAGGGTCTTGAGGTGAACAAAAGGACTAACAGGGTTCTAAATTTATATGTCCATGGAGTTGGGGGACCAAACCTTCAGAAACCAATACCTGGTATGAGCTGGAGTTGCAGAGTGGGAGGAGCTGCCACTTACAAGGGCAAACTGTTTATTGTCTTACTGAGGACTGCTGTGTGCCAAAGTCTTTGCCAGATGCTGTCTAAAATCCCCACTGTAAAGAAACTTACTCCAGGGTGGGAAACAGCCAACAAACAGACATACAGGACAGGAGATAATGTCAGGATAGGTGGGCAGGTATTCAGCAATCTTATGGAAATTTTAGAAAGGACCTCACTGGGCTAGTAAATGGCTCAGCAGTAAAGATACTTTCAGCACAAGACTGGCAACCTAAAAAAGCCCATATAAAGGTGGATGGAGAGAACCAACTCTACAAGCTGGCCTCTAAATATCTCTCTCTCTCTCTCTCTCTCTCTCTCTCTCTCTCTCTCTCTCTCTCTCACACACACACACACACACACACACACACACACACACACACACACACACAGAGAGAGTTTTTAAAGGACCTCTCTTATCAATCTGAGCCAGTACCTAAACAAAACATACCTAGAGAAAAGTGCTTCTGAACTCCAGTGTGCTCCCAGGTTCCTGTGAGGAAGTAAGCTTGGAACTTGCCTGAGTGGGTAGAGAGCATGTGAAGATCTAGGAGTGTTAAATATGAGCAGCACAGGGAAGGAAGGTCTACAAGGCTAGAGGATGGTCAAATAGGGTCTGTAGCAGTGGGAAGGCAGAAGTTTCAGAGATGGCAAAGGCTATAGTAATCAGAGGTAAACAGTGGCCCAGGCACAAACTCAGACTGTGAGAAGTGTTGTTTTGTCATATGGAATGCAGTAGCTCTGCAAGAGAGATGAAGGATGATGCCTGGGCTTTGACCCAAGTCACAAGATCATATTTTCTGAGATGCTGAAGACCATGAAGGCAGGCTTTCATGGCATGTCTGGGTGGTATGATGGCATCTACTCTGGAGTATTCTGCCAAAGCAAATCTGAGATGTTAGAAAGACAAGTAACACACCATCCACTCAGAGACATAAAGATGTACACACACCAGGGAGATTAGAGAGCATGGAGTACAGTAGACTAGGAAGTGTTTAAATCCAAGTGTGTATTCCCTTTGGTTTTAATACTATTTATGTAGTTCTATTGTTATATGACATTTAAACTAGTGTCTGTGTTTAATGGTACTAGTGGGGGTGGCTCTGCTATAGATCACCTGAACTTAGTGGAGGTGGCTCTGCTATAGATCACCTGAACTTACATGTGGCTAACTGTGTCTGTTGAGTCTGGCTTCTCCCACTTTGTGGGCCTCTGTTCTCCTTTCTCAAGGTGAGACCCAGCTTCTACATACAGTCTTGACAGTGTCTGAACATTAACTGTTGTGCATCCCAATATTTGAGGGAAGAGAGAAGGCAAAACCAGAGAACAGTCTCAGGGACAGTGTCTGGGTTCTTCCATCCTACCACACTTGAAGTTATAACCACACTGGATTTTGTGTTCTTTTTACTAAGTTTCAGTCTCCTAATTCTGGGCTTCTGGTGGCAACAGTTTCTGTCTCTGTTGGCTGAGCCTCACTATAGTTATGTAAGGGCCACCCTGTCTCATCACTCCTAGGCTGCCAGACCAACGCAAGGTAGGTTGTCACTAGGGTCCCCTCAACTGGCAGAAACCCACATTGGACTGCATCTCTGGTTTAGCTGTCTTTGAAGCAAAAGCCAGTTCAGGGTTGAGGAGCTGCTGGAATCCTGGTCTGATCATCCTTCACCCCACCCTACAATATCAGGTAATAAAGATGATTAAACCTGAGGATTTAATTAGCCCTTTATAATTGGGATTGGGGCTCCTTGTTTTAAACCAATTTTCTCAGTTGTAATTGGGATTCTGGCCCAATGAAGTTTTCCTGGGGTCAGCCTGGTTCCTTTAGCACTCCTAAGACCCACTTCTGGTTTGAATTTGGAACAGGAAGGGTTCCTTCTGATAGCAAAAGGAAGGGTACAACAGCTGGCAAGGCAGGGGTGTAGGCCAAGCTGACCACAACTTCAAACTGGATTACAAGGAGTGCCCCTTGCTGTACCAGGAAGCAGAGATCTACAGGACCCTGCTCTGGGTTTGTTCCAAGGCCAGGTTAAAGAGCTAAAGAGAAAACAGTCTGTGGCAATCCTGTGAGGAAGCCTGCATACCCTATGGGGTAACAGGCTGCAAGACAACAGCAGATTGTTGGTTTTTTGGGGTGGAATGGTCCAACTTCCTTATCAACTTGAATGGATTTGAGGTCAGCTAGGAGACACAACTCTGGATGTGTCCGTGAGATTGTTTACAGAAAGATTTAGCTGAGGAGAGGAGACCAACCCTGAATGTAGGCTGTACCATCCCATGGGCTGGGTTCTCAAATGCAAAGAGAAAGCTGAGCACCAGCAATCATTTCTCTGCGTCTTCACTGCAAATTCAATGTGACAAACTGCTTCATACTCCCACCAACAGGTCTTTCCCACTACAATGGACTATACCTTCAAACTGACAGTCAAAATAAGCCCTTCCTTATTTCACACAGCAACAAGAAAATTAGCTAATACATGAGCTATGTGAGAGTCTAGAGAAAGGAGGTTTAGATGATCATAAAGACACTGCCTGAGGCCCACAAACCTGTCTCTATGAGCAGCTCACTCAAATCACCCCCAGGAATCATCACCATGGCCCAAAGCTCCCTTATGCTAGAGCCTGACATGTAGGCCTTGTTCTCTCCACCATGTGTTCATCAGAAATTCTGTGGAATCCCCTCTTCCCCTCTGAAGTAACTCTCAGGCACCATGCTTCCTTAAAGAACTGAGCATTAAGTGATTCCCAAGGAGCTTCATGCCCCTCGTGCTTCCCTCTGGAATAGGATCCTGCAGACATGAGCAAAGGTACAGGTCCTATCTAACCCAGGATAGATCCTGAATCCTGAAGGGGGGAGGGGCGTGGAGTGGTTGGGAGGTAGTGGTGGGGTGGGTGGATTGAATACTGAGCATCACAGCTCAAGGTGTAGATAACATTCCCACTGACCAGGACTGACAAAATAAAGAGACTGTCCTGTGCCATGTTCAAAGATGCTCAGGTTTTGAGCCCAACCAGATCCTGTTTGCTTATCTCTTGACATGATCTATCTCCTGGTGGAGCCACAAGATTGACTAACAGGCAATATAGTAAATATTATGAGTAGTGAAGAATTAGTGTAGTGAACTAGTGGCACCTGTCTGCATTAGCATGAAACATGTGGCACCTCACATATGAACGAAACACAAGAAGAGAAACAAACACAGCTCATTTATTAGAATCGAAAAAAGAGAACCTCCCACAAATACATAGTACTGCCTCTCAGTCTGTATCAAGAGCAAGACAACAGGTGAAAATTGTATTCCTGAGAAGCAAAAAGTTAGCAGTTTGCAAACAAACATAACAGGTGATTTCAATAAAAGATAAAAAAGCTTAAAAAAAATGAAAAACAAAATTTCAAGTATTATTCCAGATGACATAACAAACCTAATATACCAGGATAGGGGCTGGAAAGTAGAAGCCCTATCAGTCTGGAGCCATCTGGAGTTTCAGCAGGGGTCTGCTCTCGGGGACTGGAGAGCTAAGGGCAGAGGCTGTACCCTGCTGCATAAGAGGCATAGGTCAGCCCTGTGTCAAGGACCTGTATACTCAAGATATCCTCCTCAGGATTAGCAGTTTTGGACATTTAATGATTTTTTTTAAATACAGAAACATATGCTCATTCTTTCAAATATCAGACTATTCCCAATTTCAGTCAGTTTGTAAATTATATTTGTGCTACAGTTTTTAATATTTAAATCTTATTAGAAGATAAGCACCAAACCTATTAAAATAAAAAATATACAAAAGGCTTTCCAGACAGAAGAATATCCTGTACATCTATGGAGGCTGTAAACTTACGCTTCCTTTTCTTACATAGATGCTTCTGACGTATCTGACCCCTTTTCCCATGAAACTTTTCCATTTTAACTGTAGTCAAGGTACAAGGTATAAAAGATACAAAAGTATAAACCTGCACTTATCACTGCCTCACCACACACAGGGAGAGCTGTCTAGTGGGAGAGAGATCTGTCTGTTGGTCTGCCGGCACTGACTAGGGGACTAGTGTGACCAGTAGGCCTCCCGGGTGATTGGGGCACATGGTGTGTGTGTGTGTGTGTCTGATGTTAGGAGACTAGTGTAACCAGTAGGCCTCCCGGGTGATTGGGGCACATGGTGTGTGTGTGTGTGTGTCTGAGGTTAGGAGACTAGTGTAACCAGTAGGCCTCCCGGGTGATTGGGGCACATGGGGTGTGTGTGGGTGTGTGTGTGTGTCTGTGTGTGTCTGTGTGTGACTGAGGTTAAAGCTCCACAGAGGGAAAAGCCATACTAGAGTGCCTGACCAGAAACCAGTGCTGGAACTGTAAAGGGAGAACTCTAAAAATGCCCTTAATGTGTCTGTATGTGGTATTTTTAAAAACATAGTGTTATTGCCTCCTGTGCTCTGTAACTGTTTTATGTGTATCCTCCAACGCTCAGTTCTTGAACCTTGTCTGTTCACAGATGTGATTGAATTTCCTGCAGGGAGAGAAAACATCAAAGACTACTCAGACTGTGAAACTGCATACTGTAATCACCACATAAAAACATGTGTGCATCATATATGTGATCTCACTCAACAATTTTTATGCTTTTTAAAAAAATATTGTTTTTAAAAGAATTTTAAGTTTATATGTATTTATATGTGTCTGTTTGAATATATGCCATGTGTGTACAGGTGGCCAAGGTGGCCAGAAGAGGAAATCAAATCCCCTGGAGCTGGTATTACAGGTGGTTGTGTTATTTGACACTGGTGCTGGGAACCAAACTCAAGTCGTCTCGAACAGGGGCAAGTGCTCTTAACAGCTGAGCCACCTCTCCAGTCCCTCTAAGTATTTTTTAGTAATATTAAAGACACTAAACTCCAAAGGTAGTCTTTTTCTCTTTTTACATTTTAAAATAAAAATGAAAACACTGTGGGTAATGTATTAGATTAGAGAATAAGAGCTGTGTTTCCTTAGTGTATGCCTTTGCCTATACTTCACCCAGCAGGGTGGAGACAGATGCTGAGGTGAGAGTGGACACCTTCCCCTCTCCACAAACCAGGGGCAAGACTGGAGATATGCATGGAGAAAGTGGCATGTGCCTTTGTTACGCATATCCATACTACCATGAACAAAAGTGAGTTAGTTGTGAAATGTCCTTCCTTCCTTCCTTTCTTTCTTCCTTCTTTTTTTTCCTTTGAGACAGGGTTTCTCTGTGTAACAGCCTTGGCTGTCCTAGAACTCACTTTGTAGACCAGGCTGGCCTAGAACTCACAGAGATCCACCAGCCTCTACCTCCAGAGTGCTGGAATTAAAGGTGTGCACCACCCTGCCCAGCTTCCTTCCTTCCTTCTTTTTTAAAAAAGATTTATTTCTAAGCCGGGTGGTGGTGGCACACGTCTTTTATCCCAGCACTCGGGAGACAGAGGCAAGTGGATCTCTGTGAGTTCAAGACCAGCCTGGTCTACAGAGCAAGATCCAGTACAGGCACCAAAACTACACAGAGAAACCCTGTCTCGAAAAACAAAAACAAAAATATATATGTATTTGTATTACTTTTAGTTCTGTATATGTCTGTGTGAAGGTATGCACACCTGCATGTGGGTTTTTGAGGCCACCAATATCTGATCGCCTGCAGCTAGAGTAATAGGTGGTTACTAACTGTCCAATGTGAGTGCTGGAAACTGAACTCAGATTCTCTGCCAAGAGCAGCATACAGTCTTAAATGCTGGGCCATCTCTACAACCTAAAATTTCCTTTCTTGAAACAGATGGTGTCTGCTGTTCATGCTCAAGCACAATGCAAGGTTTTACACTACAAAGCTACCAATTAAGAAGTCATCTCCATTCTCATCTTTCTCTCATATTGTGGGCACCAGTTCCATTGTCTTAATCTGAATCAAAAATCTGTGTTTAGAGATTAAATACTGGCGAATGGATTGACTAGCAGAGGACCATACCACTAACTGTTTAAAAACAGGAGCAGAAAGATTAGTGCTGAGCGCTGACTTTATAAGGCAATGCAGATGTTGCTATGAATAGCATTTGAAGACTATGTTGAAGACACCACAGTGAGGGTGGCTAAGTTATAACACAACTCCCACCACACACACAATATGAAGAAAACCCCAGGTATTAATCTATCACAAATTGGGCCAGTAACTTTGTCAGCATGTGTTCAGACCACAGCTACTGACCCAGAGAGAGCTACCACTGGAAGCTGTCAGATAAAGCATAATGTGACTCCAACCATGAAGACACAGATGAAAGATGGAGGTAGATATTTGCATAGAAGCAGTTCAAGAAATAACATAAGAGCAGAATTTCTGTGGCAGCATTCCTGCTGGGTTACACCTGGCTTAGTTCTGGAGTGTTAGCACTTAGCCCTAATCCATCTTTTGTTTAGTAGACACCTGTTGTTCCTGTTGTCACCCTATGTGAATCTTGTCTCAGAGTCTCCCAAGGATACAAAGGCCTATGCAAAACTTAGTTCAGGAAACCCGGAAAACTGTGGTACCTGATGAATAGAGAAATTTACAGTTGGCATTGTATTTTTGGGAGCTTCTTTCAAGTTGTTTTGAACATATGGAAATCAACTGGCCTAAGTAAATATTGAGAAAAATAAAAATATCCTGGGTGAAGAGAAAGTGTTTCAGTCATTAGAGACTGGATTCCCCAGCAGCCGGAAAGGCTAGATTCATTCTTTTTTTTTTTGGTTTTTCGATACAGGGTTTCTCTGTGTAGCTTTGTGCCTTTCCTGGATCTCGCTCTGTAGACCAGGCTGGCCTCGAACTCACAAATATCCACCTGGCTCTGCCTCCCGAGTGCTGGGAATAAAGGCGTGCGCCACCACTGCCCGGCTAGATTCATTCTTAAGGTAGCTCTGAGTCTTCTTTCCATGGATTTGAGTGAACCCACACACCTGTGCCACGACACTTCATGACAAATTTCTGTATGAAAATACTATTTTACACAATGTAGGATTTTATAGATGTATAGGGATTAAATTAGCATATATATGTGTATTTGGGGGATGGAGTGGGATGCTGGGAACTGAACCCAGAACTTTGTATTCTACTACAGAGGATACTTTAAGTCCCCAAAGTGCATTTTTTTTTTTTTTTAGCATATAATTCACTGTTACTGTTGCCTTCCCAAGCTCTAAGCCTAGAGGACCTGCAGTTGACCCAAATGTCCCCCAGCTTCACTCACATTGCATGGTGAGCCTTCACCTGAGTGCGACAGTTACGGCCCCAGTAGCAATCAGGACGGGATGTTACAGTCACTGGAAAAGAAAGTACATGTCTACATTAGATGTATCACACACCTTTCATGTAGCTAAATGAATTTAACTGGAGATACAGGGAAACTCTGAGCAAAAAGCATCGTTGTCACTCTGTGTGTGTGTTTGTGTTCATACAGGTACATGTATGTGGGTACACATGTATGTGTAGAAGCCAGAAGTTAAGTGTCAGATGTCATCACCTACATTGAATTTTTTTTTTTTTTTTTTTTTTTTTTTGAGACAAGGTCTTTCAAGTGGCCTAGAGCTTGCCAATTAGGCTAAGCTTCCTGGCTAAACCAGGGACCTGACTATCTGTGCCTCCCCAGTTGTGGAATTATAAGTATGAGCTGCTACACCTGGCTTTTTTTTTTTTTTTTTTTTTTTTTTTTTTTTTTTTGGTTTTTTTGAGACAGGGTTTCTCTGTGTAGCTTTGCGCCTTTCCTGGATCTCGCTCTGTAGACCAGGCTGGCCTTGAACTCACAAAGATCCGCCTGCCTCTGCCTCCCAAGTGCTGGGATTAAAGGCGTGCGCCACCACCGCCCGGCTGGCTTTTTATTTTTTTTTTTGGTTTTTCGAGACAGGGTTTCTCTGTGTAGCTTTGCGCCTTTCCTGGGACTCACTTGGTAGCCCAGGCTGGCCTCGAACTCATGGAGATCCGCCTGTCTCTGCCTCCCGAGTGCTGGGATTAAAGGCGTGCGCCACCACCGCCCGGCCGGCTTTTTATTTTTTAAAAAAAGATTTTTGTTTTATTTTATGTGTAAGAGTGTTTTGTCTGCATGTACCTAAGTGCACCGTGTGTGTGCTTGGTGCTCACACAGGCCAGAAGAGAACACCAGTTCCTCTAGAACTGGAGTTACAAACAGATGTAAGTTTCCACGTGGGTTCTGGAAACTAAACCTGGATCCGCTACAAGACCCACATACCCAGTTTTTGTTTTGCATTTTTTAGCACGAGGACTGAACTCAGGTCTTCATGCCAGCACAACAAGCACTTTACCAAGCTTACATCGCATCTCTTTTTATGATCAGTTTTCATAAATCATGCCAAGATTTTTGGACAAGAAAAACAAATTTACCTGAAAACCAAGTCAAGGAAATGAAGTTGTTCTAGTGGTGTCTTTATGTTGCTTTGCTCTAGAAACCCATGTGTCTTGACCCGGTCCGAAAAGCAAATGCAGCCTCAGCCATCCTGTGTGTCTGTCTTCTGCCTACATTCTACAACTTCTGTTAAGTATGGAGTATAATGCCATGCTAAGTACCTGTTCGAATTGAGAAGCAGCCAATACAGACAGAACAGGCTCCTTACCTGGCAACTCTGAAGCAGGAATGTTCTGCCGATACTGGTAGGTCAGCTCTCGAAAGCTGCGCAGACCACAGCAGTAACACAGTACAGTGTTTCCAGTGACTCTGTAATCTGGGGGAAGACAGCCATATCTGGACACAGCCATTTATCAGGCAATGTCATTTTTTAAATAGCAAAACAGACATACTTCTAACCAGTAGGAAACTAACACCATAATGAGGTAGACAGTGGGCTAGACATCTGGAAAACAATTCCAAAACCAATCTAAATACTAATTTAGCTGTTTTTTTTTAAGATTTATTTTTATTTTATGAATGTTTGCCTACATGAATGTCTGTGTGCCACATGTGTGCATTACTTGAAAAGACCAGAAGGCACTGGATCCTCTAGAATTGGAGTACAGATGGTTGTAAGTCACCATGTGGGTGCTGGGAACCTTGTCCTCTCCAAAGCAACAAATGCTTATCACCACTAAACCATCTCTCCAGCCCCACTATAGTTTAGGGGGTTTTTTTTGGTTTTGTTTTTTTGGATTAGTTTTTCAAGACAGTTTCTCTGTAGCTTTGGAGCCTGTCCTGGAACTCACTCTGTAGCCCAGGCTGGCCTCGAACTCACAGAGATCTGCCTGCCTCTGCCTTCTGAGTGCTGGAATTAAAGGCGTGTGCCACCGCCGCCCGGCTAGTTTAGTTTTTAATAGTAAAATAATCTCATGTGGATTAAAATTTTTAAATATTTTTTAAAACCTCCCTCCCAAAATATTAAGATTGGAAAGAGTATTTTCTCTTGTGCTACGTTTAAGTATGGTTAATTATTTCTTATCTGAAACACATAGGATCAGAGGTATTTTGGATTATAGATTGATTTTCCAGATTTGGGGACATTTATGTAAATGTCCCAAAGGATTTAAAAAGTATGTATAAGTGTTTTGTTTGCATGTATGTATGTATACTACGTATGTATGTGCCTGGTACCAACAGAGGTCAGAAAACACTGGATACCATGGAATTGGAATTATGGATAGATGTAAACCACTATGTGGGTTCAGGGAACCAAACTTAGATCCTCTGAAAGAGCACCCAGTGCTCTTAACTGCTGAGCCATTTCTCAAGCCTCCCGACCTGTTTTTTGAGACAGGATCTCACTATGAGTCCTTGCTTACCTGGAACTCACTTTGTAGACCAGGCTGACATTGAACTCAGATAGATCCATCTGCCTCTGTTTCCCCAGTACTGAAATTAAAGGTGTATGCAACAATGCCTGGTGATTTGTGTATAGGTAATGAGAACTGGGGGACCCAATTCTAAACATAGAATCATTTACATTTCTAATACATCTCACACACATTGCCTGAAGGTGATTTCATATAATGACCTATCATAGCAGGTCTGGTACAGGTTTTCCTTTTATGGTATCATGTCTTCAGCACTCTTTTTTTTTTTTTTTGGCTTTTTGAGACAGGGTTTCTCTATGTAATATTCCTGGCTGTCCTGGAACTCGCTTTGTAGACCAGGCTGGCCTTGAACTCACAGAGATCCACCTGCCTCTACCTCGCAAGTGCTGTGATTAAAGGTGTGTGCCACCACTGCCTGGCATCTTCAGCACTCTTATGGTTACAAATGTTGGAGGCATTTTCAAATTTGGGATGCTAAACCTACATGTGTTGAAAATAAAAATCGAAAAAAGATTTATAATTTTGACTACCTACGATTTAAAATTTGAAATGGAAATATAAAAACACAAACCATGAAGTACTAATGCTACAGTAAGAACATATTTACAACACAAAGGGCAGTACTATATACTTTAACAAAGACAGCATGTGAGTGCTGCCAGTGACCCTCCCCAAAGAGTGTATGTAAAGTCCAGGATCATAGATAAGCAAGTATAGATGCAAAAAGGCCTTCAATTTTGTTAACAGTCACACAAAGGCATTAAAATAGTAAGTCACGGTCAACTTCTCTCATATTCACAAAACTAAATGCCAAATACAAAGCCAAGAGGCAGGGGATGCTCAGGCATGAGAGGTAACCTGTACAACATTAGGAAGGACAGTGTATTCATTCATGTGGCAGAGTCTCAGCTTCATGTACTACTGTCATAAAAATTCCAGTGACATAGTCTAAAATGACAACTTTTTTTTTTGTATTTATTCTCTCTTTTTTTTTTTTTTTAAGATTTATTTATTGTGTATACAATGTTCTGCCTGCATGTATCCCTGCAGGCCAGAAGAGGGCACCAGATCTCATTACAGATGGTTGTGAGCCACCATGTGGTTGCTGGGAATTGAACTCAGGACTTCCAGAAGAGCAGTCAGTGCTCTTAACCTCTGAGCCATCTCTCCAGCCCCTAAAATGACAACTTTTAAGTGTATAGCATTGCATGCTCAATAGCTGTGGCATTAATGTAGTGGAAAACAAGAAATAAATATCCTTTCATGAAGTAGCTAAATAAGGCTATGCTATTAAAACTCTATGTAGGGCTGGTAACGTAGCTCAGGTGGTAGAATGCTTACTTAGCATGCACAAAGCCCTGGGTTCGATGCCCAGTACTGTATAAAACTGGAAATATGTATTGATCCCCAGCACTATATAAGACTGGTATAGGCTGGCTTCTGCCAGCACTTAGGAGGTGAAGGAATGAGAATCAGAAGTTCAATATCAGCCATGTTATACAGCAAGTCCAAGCCTAATTGGAGTCATAATCAGTATCCCTAATCTGCCGCCCTCCCAAAACCCTCTATGTAATAAAAATAAACCAAGGCAGGGCTGGGGACATTGCTTAGTATGCCAGTTCCCACTACCTAAAAACAATGCCTGGACATTTCTTGGCAGAAGGGAGTGTGTGATACATGCTGAGTGCAAACAGGACACTAATAGGGTACCATCTGTAATGTAACCCACAAATGGGGCCTCTTCAAAGAGACTGGATGGATGGGCATGAAAAAACTATTCCCAGTATTTTTTATTCTTTATTTGTTTATGCTTTTCCAATGCTGGAGACAAACCAGGACATCACACATGCTAGGTAAGCAGGCTACTCCTGCTAGTAGTTTAGGTGTGGGATTTCAAGTGAGTTTTACTTTATCCCTTGTTCTTCACCAAAAGCATTTGTATTTCCTTTTTTGGTCTTTTGTTTGTTTGTTTGTTTGTTTTTTTGTTTTTCAAGACAGGGTTTCTCTATGTTATAGCTCTGGTTGTCCTGGCACTCACTTTGTAGACCAGGCTGGCCTTGAACTCACAGAGACCCGCCTACCTCTGCCTCCCAAGTGCTGGGATTAAAGGTGTGCAACACCACCACCACCACCACCCGGCATCTTTTTTGGTCTTTTGAGACAGGGTCTCTCAACAAAGCCCTGGCTATGCAGACTGGGCTGACCTCAAATTCACAGAAATCTTCCTGCTTCTGTCCCTTGAGTGCTGGGATTAAAGGAGTATACCACCATGTCCATCCTTTTTTTTTTTTTTAAGTATTTATTTTATTTATACTTGTGCTAGAGTGAATATCCATGCAGGCCAGTAGAGATTTGTCTGTGTCCTCCGGAAGAGCAGAAAGTCACTCATATTTTCTGTATGAGCTGCTCTCATTATAATATTAAGAAATCAAGAGTATTCATAGAAGTTAGATGAACTGCAACAACAGGTAAGACACACCAGAACACAATCACCAGGAAGAAACAACCCAAGGGAGTTAAAGAAAACTGCTCACATTTTCCTTAATAAACAGTTAAATATTAGAAAAAAAAATTGTTACGATTTCTATAGCTTTCCACACTGTGTAGTCCTCTGGAAGAAAGCACAACACACTCTTCCAATCTGTCCCCCAACTGAGTGATGACAAATCAAGTGACAAAGTGGTGGAGACTCCCTAAGCCATGTTCCACCCTTCCCTGATAGGGAGAAAGGTGCTGGAACATGTGCTACAGGTTCAAGCAAAGCTTTTCAAATCTCAAAAGTGATTAAGCAGAAGTGGCGGCTCCTGTCTGTCATCCCAGCACTAAGGAGGAAGATAGGAGGTTAAGGAGTTCAGGGCCAGCCTAGGCTACATAATGAGACTCTGCCAAAATAAAACAAAAGTGTCTAGACCTTTCTCTTCCTAGGAAGAGTGAGAATCAAAGTCCTAAATGTAGAAAGCAGACATAACATCACCAAGTATGGCCTACCACGTTCTTATCACTTTACAGGAGACAAAGCCACCCTTAAATATTAATGCCCATGGCTGAGCGGTGGTGCCACACGCCTTTAATCCCAGTACTTGGGAGGCAGAGGCAAGCAGATCTCTGTGAGTTCAAGGATAGCCTGGTCTACAGAGCGAGATCCAGGACAGGCACCAAAACTACGCAGAGAAACACTGTCTTGAAAAAAAAAAAAAAAAAACAAAAAAACAAAACAACAACAACAAAATTAATGCCCGTTCTGGAGGGCAGGGCTGGCTAAACAATGCTTACCAGACAGTAGAAATACACCCCGCTGTAGAGCTAGGAGACTCTCTGCCAACATATTTTTCCATGTCAGACCCCTGGTTGCCAGGTAATTCTGTGATGGGAAGAAGTATGAAAAGAAATTCCAGTTTAGAAGGAGAATCACTAAACGAATAAGAGGACACTTCATAAAAGGACTCTGAAGGTGGATGAAGCCAGAGCACAGCTGCCCTTGAGTGGCATTTGCACAGAGCCAGTGGATAAACTAGAGTCAGTCCTCTCATAGGTCTTACAAGTTCTTTGTCGAGAGGCTCTTTAGCCTCTGGACCTGAATAAGAATCACTATTCTCTCAGAAAATTCCACACATTCAAAGCACAACAACGGATAAGACACTGAAGGGGAAAAGGAAAGTAGCAAGCGTTAACATTAAATACTATTAAAAGGGACAGAGGAATAAGAAAACAACTTTAAATCATAGTTTTGCTTCTAACATAGTTAAAATTAAACCACTAAACTACTGACTTCTGCTTTTGTAAACTGCTTACTAGAGCCCCCTTCCCTTGTTTTCTGAAAAAGCAGACATATGCCCTTGAGGAATGACAATCACCAATAACCACTTAGATACTGCCTGCCCTATGTAAGCTATGGAATGCTGCTGGTAGAAGCCAAATCTCCTTGAATAGAAGATAGAGGTTTCAGTAGCACACTCTAATGAGAATTTTTTCCTTTTAATCTCTGAGTATTGTTGAATTTCTCCTTTTTACACTCACCCTCACCCACTCACCTATCACCTAAGGGTGACAAGTACAGCTGAATGCCAGGCCTTTGATTTCTCTATTTAGACAGTGTTCAAGGCTGTTACAAAAAGGTTTTCATGTACCTAAAAGTAGAGTGTAGTGGTGCTCAGTTAAGTAAGTCTGGTGATGTGTGCAGGTAAATGAATGTTCTCAAAGGGAGGCAAAGTTCTCAACATAAAAAGGCAGAATTGAACATGTTACAATTCTAAGAGCTAAGCTAGCTTCCTCAAACTTGGGAAAGAAAATGTTCAGAAAGAGGAGCCAGAATTGAGATACCCTCTTTGTAAGATGTATTAACCAATTCATATAGTTTGACAGCATAATCAGCAAACAGGAATTACCTCATTTTAGAATACAGGGAAAAACCTAATATATATATATATATATACAATGTGTGCTGCCAGTTATGGGAGTACATGTCTGCAAGAAATGCTAAAGAGAAAATGTGTCCTAACAGAAACCATAAAAATTATAGGAAAGCTTCATGGTTTTCACTGGAACCCCAAGGCAAGTGTGGAGCTGATACCTTCAGGATGTCCGACTCATAGTTGTTATTGTTCAGCACTCCATCCAAGCACTTGTCCCCCAAGTTGAGCTCTGCCAGAGGAAGGAGGAATGTTATCTTTTTTATAAGGATGATGTAGTATCCAAGTATTGTTTGCCTGACAGGATAACCAAATCTCTTTCCATTATAGACTGTAAATAGCGACAAGCTTAGGAAATGCCTCAGTCAGTAAAATGCCTATCACATAAGTATGCAGAACTGAGTTTCAATCCCCAATATGACTATTTAAAAAAAAGGAATAAAGAAAGCCAAGTGTAGCAGAGCATGTCTATAATAATAGTATTGGTGGAGGAAAGAGACAAGTGGATTCCTGGAGATTGCTGTGTGGTGATATATTGTGTACCTTAATAAAATTTGCCTGAAGATCAGAGAACAGAGCCAGCCACTAGATTAAACATAGAGGCCAGGCAGTGGTGGCACATACCTTTAATCCTAGCACTCAGGAGGCAGAGATCCGTCTGGATCTCTGCGAGTTCAAAGCCACCCAGGACTACATGAGAATGACTCAGTCTAGGAGAGAAAACAGAGCCAGGCTGTGGTGGCACACGCCTTTAATCCCAGGAAGTGATGGCTGGGCAGAGAAAGGCATATGAGGAGGCATGAGGAGACAGGAACTAAAGGCTTTTTCAGACTGAGGAGTTGGTGAGGTAAGAGGTAGTGGCTGTGACTTGTTCCTTTGTCTCTCTGATCTTTCAGCATTTACACCACTACCAGGCTCCAGGTTTTTTATTAAAAGACCATTTAGAAATTCCTGTTACATTGCTGGCCCAACCAGTATAGCCAATTAGTGAACATTAGGTTCACTGAAAGATCCTGTCTCAAAATAAGGATGATGGAATATAATACGGGAGTCCAGTTCCAGGAATGGGTTACATCTTTTTCAGTCATTGGCTAGAGTCCCATAGACTACCCCTAGACATTACAGGCTATTGCCAATACTATTGGTAACCCTCCATGACCTGAGGTAAGACCCTACTGCTGAAGTCATCACATATTTATGTCACCAAACATGGAAAAATCAAGCTGGTACTCTGCTAGATGCTTCACCCCTATTAACTAGCATTCAAAGTGTTCAAAAGGTATTTATTATACATGCTACCAGAGGAAAAAAGTAATCACCAGTCTCACCCAGCTATGAACCCTGTGTGCTGTATTAGTGACCTGTCTGTGAGATATACCCACTGGTGCAATAGCAGCACAAATGTAATAGAAGTAACCAACCACATTTTTTTTGGGGGGGGGCGGTTTCGAGACAGGGTTTTTCTGTATAGTTTTGGTGCCTGTCCTGGATCTAACTCTGTAGACCAGGCTGGCCTTGAACTCACAGAGATCTGCCTGGCTCTGCCTCCTGAGTGCTGGGATTAAAGCGTGCACCACCACCACCTGGCTAACCAACCACTTTTTAAATTAGCTTTAAGGCCTTCTCCATGAAATGGAACACCTACCCAACATTGTTAATGGAGCCAAGAACCTGTCCTAGTTAGGCCATGGGCACTAGAAGAGAATATTCTCCTACATGAACATAGCAATAAAATGATTCCTAGTGGAGCAGGCAGTGTTAGCACATGCCTTAATGCAGCATGCAGCACCACACCCAGCTACCCTTGAATTTGTGATCCTCCTGCCTAAGTCTCGGGGGGGGGGGGGGGGGGGCTAGAATTACAGAAATAGTGTTTTTATGTGAATAAACAATTTCTTCTGTATAGTAACTGCTATTTTTCGTTTTATTACTGCTTGCACTTGAAGCAACATGGGTTTTAGACTTCTAAAGTGACAAAACTTTGTAGTGTAGCAGAAAAAGGCAGGTAATCAATCACTTGATGGCTCACGGTAGCCTCATTTTTTTCTGAACACAGCAGGTCACAATTCAATACCACCTACCCCAAGTAATCAAGAGAACATAATAAAGTCAAAGCAACTAGGCTAAAGAGCTGACATTACCACAGAATGGAGCCAAGCAGCCAAAACAGCCAGTCCGGGTGCAGCCCCAATACAAATGGCAGAAGGGTTGTAGGCACACTGCACCTGTGGACAGAGGACAGTTGGTCAATTGGGACCTAGACTCAAGAGCTCAACTCTCTTTGAAGATAGTCTTTCTGAGGTGTTCTCAGGGAACTAGGGAGCAGAGACAACACCCCAGATAACATCTAAAATGAAAGGTGACAGAGTTGTTATAATTAAGTTAATTTAAAACCAGTGATCTTAAAAACAGCTTGGTCTGCTGGGTGGCAGTGGCACAGGCCTTTATTCCCAGCACTTGGGAGGCAGAAGCAGGCAGATCTCTGGGAGTTCGACGCTGGCCTGGTCTACAGAGCGAGATCCAGGACAGGCACCAAAACTACACAGAGAAATCCTGTCTCAAGAAAAAAAAAAAGAAAAAGAAAAAGAAACAAAAAACAGCTTGGTCTCTGACCCCAGCACCCCAACAGTCCTGGTTCATTGTTCCCCAGTCTGAATATGTGACACACTTCAAGTAGCTGCACATTCATGTCTGCAGATAGCTTTTCTACCTACCATGAATAATGTTTTCATATTGTTATCTTGCACTCTCTTGTGGAAAGGGTTTGTTGTATGATATTTTTTTTGTATTCTAACAAATAAAGCTTGCCTGGAGGTCAGAGGGTGAAGCGAGCCACTAGTTAACTATAGAGGCCAGACAGTGGCACACACCTTTAATCCCAGCACTTGGGAGAAGCAGGAAGATCAGGAGTTCAAGGCCACCCTTGAACCAGTCTAAAAAAGAAACAGAGCCAGTGGTGGCGGTAGTGCATACTTTTGATCCCAGCACTTGGGAGGTGGAGACAGGACCTGACAGCCATTCAGTCTGAGGATTTGTAGAGACAGGATCCCCCCATTTCAGTCTGAGGATTTGTAGAGGTAAGAAGTCTCTAGTGGTTGCTTCTCTGATCTTTCAGCTTTCACCCTAATATCTGACTCTAAGTTTTTATTTAATAAGACTAATTAGATTCACACTTCAAAGGTTTTTTTAATGTTTAATACTTGCCACAATACAATTTCATAGAATATGCTACTAAATAAACCCTAGCTGAAGTTCTTACAGGATTGAATAATTACATCTTTTTAAGGGTATAATCACTTTGTAAATGCCTTTATCTATAAAGCATTTCTCTATACATTTAGTCCAAAGTAAAGACTGCCCTCTTAGCAAAATTTTAAGAACCTAACCTTGGCTGCCACTTGCTGATCTGTATTTCTCAGATGTCAGCATTCTCAGGACTCTTCTATGGATTCTTCTCAACATGCCTAGGGGTCACCCTGGTATGCCTGGAGCTCGTTAGCTGCCTATCCCAGAATGCATACCGCTATTGTGCTACTGTATCCTCTTCTGTACTGCACCAAGTCTAGGCTACGAGGACCACCTCCCCAGAGCAGTCTCCAAGCACACAAAACACACTCCATCTCAGCAGTGGAGAGCTTGTACTGTATCATACATTGTGCCCTTGATATCCAGAAGATTGGCTCAGGCACTGCAGAGACTTGTTGATGTGGCCATATGAGTTTATGCTTTTCTTCATTTAACAGCAAAAATGACCAAGGAACTCTGAAGCTGAGGAATATTTTAAAAAGGCAATAGACATGAACACCATGAACATGAACAAAAATATATTCAAACAGCCATTAAATAAATGAAGAGTTCCATTTGTTTTTTGACGTGTTGCAATGCTGAGAATGAAACCCAGGAGCTTATACATGCTAAGCAAGTGTTCCACCACTTAGCTATCTCTCTTTTCAAAGACCAGTTTTAATGGTAAGAAATGTAAATTAAAAACAAGATATTTCATCTATTAGATTTTAAGTAATACATTATATAACGAATATAGTACTGATATGAGAATGGATATAGATTCATATCCCAGAAGGAGGACCACCTACATAAGGAAATGTGGTCTCCACAAGGCAGTGTTTATCAACTGGTAGGAAAAAATAGAGTGTTCAGTTTGCTCATGTGGGATCAAATTATTATATGCAGATGGAAAAAAATTGTATCTTTGTTTCATAGTCCACATAAAGTCAATTTTATTTGAAAAATCAAGCCATGAAGGATGCACAAGAATGTCCTCCTGTTGGAGGGGGCACCTCAGGGAGACTAACATACTCACACTGCTGAGGGGCAACACTGGAATCCTGCTCACGTTCAGCTCTCCGGTCAGGCATAGGCTGGAAGCAACAGGTACATATGGCATGGCTTCCTTGAAGAGGGCACATATAATCCTGGGCTGCTGAAGCACACACATATTTAGGTCAGAATATATCTAGACACCAGACAAAAAAATTACATTTAGAGAGGCAACTATGAAATACATAGGAGGAGGGACAGGATCTGGGAGGACTTCAAACTACTTCCTAAGTGGCCAAATGATATTCTGCCATTTGAAATAAGGGAATTCAATGGCTATAGCTCAGTGAGTACTTGTCTAGCGTTTGAGAAGTCTTAGACTTAATCCCCAGCACCAAAAATACCCATATACATGTACACATTCATTCATATATACATAAATAATTTTTTTTAAGTAATTGGACTAAGGGAGTTCAAGTCAGGCATGAGGATATACACCTATAGTGCTAGTTATTGAGAATCTGAGGCAGGAAGATCACAAGTTCAAAGCTAGCCTGAGATATGTACTGAGTTTTAGGCCAGGCTGAGTTATAAATTGAGACTCTACTTCAAAAGACCAAAAAGTCGGGCCGGGCGGTGGTGGCGCACGCCTTTAATCCCAGCACTCGGGAGGCAGAGCCAGGCGGATCTCTGTGAGTTCGAGGCCAGCCTGGTCTCCAAAGCGAGTTCCAGGAAAGGCGCAAAGCTACACAGAGAAACCCTGTCTCGAAAAACCAAAAAAAAAAAAAAAAAAAAGACCAAAAAGTCCATTCTGGGTAGTGGTCAAATATCTACCTCTGGTTGCTGAGCACTGCTTTGCTGCCCCAATTATGGGTTCTAGAAGTGACTCAAGGGATGGAGAGATGGCAGAGTGGTTAAGAGCACTGGCTGCTCTTCCAGAGGACCTGGGTTCAATTCCCAGCACCTACATGGCAGCTCACAACTGTCTGTCTGACACCTTCACACAAATGCACACAAAATAAATGGAAGAAGAAGAAGAAGAAGAAGAAGAAGAAGAAGAAGAAGAAGAAGAAGAAGAAGAAGAAGAAGAAGAAGAAGAAGAAGTAGTAGTAGTAGTAGTAGTAGTAGTAGTAGTAGTAGTAGTAGTAGAAGTAGTAGTAGAAGTAGTAGTGACTCAGAGAACTGGAACAGTGTTCTAGTAGGGTAGCCAAGAATGTGGCTCTTAATTACAACCCTAGGTTAGTGGCCTTCTAACATACTCAGGCTAAATACCAGATAAAGGGCTGGGGCTCCTAAGGCTACCTTTAATTTGGCAATGATCACAGTGCCCACTGTAGTAAGAACAGGCAGAGCTAGAACTAGAGTGGCCAACCCCAGGCAGGGGATACTGTTATGCTACCTGCAGCCAGTTCTAGTTGCTAGGCTTCAACCCTCAGAGATAAGAACTTCATGCCCCATGCAAGTGGACAGCTCTCCTTTTCTCTTTCCCTCATCTTCTTTGTTTTCCTTTAAGTTGGGGTGGAACCAAATGCCTTGCGAATGCTAAGCATGCCCTCTATCACTGAGCTGTGTCTCAGCCCCTCTCTTGCTTTTCTTAACGCATCCAGGGACCTATGTGTTGGAAATACAGCTAATGGGAGATTGTTTAGAGGGAAACTCTACGGAGAGACAAAACAGACTATGGGAATTTAGTACACGCTGCTGGAAAGAAGCCAGTCTCTCGTTTGGGTGACAGACACAGAGTGATCATTTTGGCTTTGGCAAACGCCTGAAGCAGTAAGTTGAAGTGAGACCAAAAGTTAAAACCAGGACTGTTAATTACCAGGTGTGTCCAAAAGGGGAGACCCTCAAATAAACAGATATTCACCTAATTTCTTTCTCTTTTTTGAGACAGATGAGGCTAGCCTTGAACTCACCGAGATCCTCCTGTCTCTGCCAGTCTCCCCCCCTTTTTTTTTTGGTTTTTGGTTTTTCAAGACAGGGTTTCTCTGTGTAGCACTGGCTGTCCTGGAATTCACTTTGTAGACCAGGCTGGCCTTGAACTCACAGAGATCTGCCTGCCTCTGCCTCCCGAGTGCTGGGATTTAAAGGTATGCATTATCATGCCTGGCTCTCCTGATTTCTTACCAATACTGGTTATGAGGCTATGAGAGGCAAGAGGATTGCTGAAACAGAGGACTAGAAGACAGGAGAGACTTCATAGAGGAATCGCACCATAGGAAACTAGAACAAGAATCACAAGGATGTAACACAATGGAAGGAAAAGCTCAGAGTTAGATAACACTATCTTACCTGCTGGCAAGCTGGTAGATGTTGATGGTGCTTCCCCACCAAGGGCCTGTGTAGCTCCTAGCTCGCTTTCTGGGACTGGGCAAGGAAGAGACTGCACTGCTTGCCTTCTGTATTCAGGACACTGTCTGCATACAATATATGGCTGACTGTGAGAAGAACAAGCAGAACTGAAGTCACAAAGGAACAGGTAGACATCATTGTTACATTATCATCGACTCTCAGCTCCAGCTGTTGGGCTTCTACTCTTCAAGGCCTCTGCTCTACCTCTACTCACCTGCAGCAACACTTCAGTCTGTGTGTTGAAAGCAGCTGACCCCTCCTCTCTGCCCAGCTCCCACCACTGGGAGGACATTACCCATAACCACCTGGAACAGGATAGCATCCACCACATGATAGCTACTCTGTGTTCAGCTACTTTCTTGTTCAATCCCCCACACCCCATGCTTCAGCGCACTCTACTCTGGACCACTTAGTTCCCACTCAGTAGGACATCGGCTCATAAGCTCCAAGGCCAAGAAAACCCATAAGAGTTGTCTCTTAAGGAGATGCTCATGAGAAAAAACAATACTGAAAGTATTGCTAGCTCACTCAATACAATATGTTAAAATCAGAGCACAGCTATAATCCCAGCACTGTTAAGACTGAGGCAAGAGGGTCCTAGTGAGCTAGAATTACAGGTGTCAGCAGCCACATCCAAATTTGTTTGGTTTGGGGGATTTTTTTTCTTTTCGTAGTATGATAGATTGACCTCATGGTCAATTCTCACATGCTAGGCAAACATTCCATCACTGAGCTACACTTCCAGAACTTTTTTAATATTTTTATTTTGAGATAAGAGTCTAAGTTTCTCAGGCTAGCTGTGAACTCACTCCGTAATCCAGGGGAGGTTATTTACTTTTTTTTTTTTTTAAATAGTATAGCCTTGGCCCAAAACGTACACCTGAAACCAATGTATCGGCAGGTAAAATTGGGTCTCAAAGGGCTGTGTCCTTTCAGCCTGGGGATTATGCCTTTCCTAATACTACTCTAAGAAATTATAACACTACCATTTACAGCCAAGGATTTACAGTCTCTAATTACAAGAATTAGATGTGCTTATGAGGGGAAAACAACACATAACACTTTTCTGCTATAGCCAGTGAATCAGTATTCATGAGGAGGTGGGGTTCACAACCCATTGAGGAAGCTGGGAATGGTGGTGCATGCCTTTAATTCCACTGCTTAAGAGGCAGAAGCAGGCATGTCTGTGAGTTCAAGGACAGCCTGGATAACGCTGTTAAGTCCAGGACAGCCAGGGCTATATATAGAGACAACCAAGCTGAGCATGGTGGCACTCAGGAGGCTAAGGCAGGTGGACCACTGTGAGGTCAAGGCCAGTCTGGTCTACATAGTAAGTTCCAGGACAGCAAAAGCTACATAGAAAGGCCCTGTCTCAAAATAAATATATAAATAAACAAATTAATTAATTAAAAAAGACCATCAAGGCTACCTGAGGTTCTTAACCTATTCATTGTTGCTCAGAGTCCATCCACTCTGGCCATACTCCAATTTGAGGAAACAAGCTAAAAACATAAAGGAAACTGACTTACTGAAGTCCTATAGCTGTACACCCCACAATACAGTTAAGCGCAATATTGATGTACTTCTTATTCCCAGGCACATGTCTAACCTGATGTCTGAGGATTCACTATCAACATCTGACAGCTCCAGCAGGTCCTCTGAACTCCCCTCTTCATCAGAGAAAGACCTCCTGACTTTGGGTTGCAGCATATCTTGAGTGATTCTATTCCTTGCATCCATACTTCTCAGATCTTCTTCACTGCGACTCTTATCTAGATTAAAAAGGGCACAGCAAAATTCACTGGCAAGGGAAACAGGACTAGAGAGAGAATCTAGACTACTCAGAGCAGAGCTCGCAGCCCCAGGCCCTAGAAGGGAAAGTCAGTGAGGCTGACCTGGGTGCTGAATAAGGTATGCTTCCACAAGGTTGTTCAGGATGTGGTTTTTACAGATCCGCTCCACTGGACATCGGCAGGTAGGGCACAAAGATGAACGCTCCATCCAGCCAGAGTAGCAAGCTGCACAAAATGTGTGCATACAAGGCTGCAAACTGGCAGAATATGAAGGAACAAAGAACAAATTTCCTGACAAAATATTCCAAAGATCGGCTACTATGACACTCAGACAAAATCTGCAGCAGACCTACCCAACAACGATGCAATGAGCCAACTGAGGAGAACTCTATCATCTAACCTATAACTACTTAAGCTCAGTGCTATAAGATTAAAAAAAAAAATCAGAGCTATATCCCTGTTTTCGGGGGAACAAAGAACAGATCATAACTTCAGGAAAACAAGCAACAGAGACACCAAGTGTTTGGGGACTTGGTTGGGTAGGATCAGGATCCACCTCCCAAGCTCCCAAACAAAAGCCAAGGGAAGTTTCTCCCAAAGATAATCCTGGGAACTTCATTCTAAGTATTATGTCTTTAGTCAGGAAATGTTTAAAATTCAGTATACTTCACATGATCCTCCTACAAGGCAAAGACCAGGTTTTCTGGGTTACTCATGGCCTGTGTTAGACAAAACCAAGATTGATCATATCTCATTGATTCTATGGCCCTGGTCTCCAGGTTTGAGAATTTCTCCTTGTTGACAGCACAAGTAAAAGGAAAATGGAAACCTGAGTAGATTCCAGGGCAAAAAGAGGATCAAAGTCTGTTTTATTTATGGTCATTCCCCAACTTGTCAAAGGAGTCAGTGCTACCGAATCAACCCTAGGCATATGAAACAGCACACCTCACACAGTCATGCAGAAGGTCTTGACAGATGATGCAGGTTAGTGTCTCCTCCATCTTGTCTGGCTTCACAGAGGCAACTCTGACATCCTCACGTGAGGTTTGCGCATTTCCATGCTGGTCTGCAATCAATAACTGCAGGTTTAAGTCAAGCTCCCCATCTATAAGACAAAAGGACAAGTCCAACCAGTCACAACCACTTAATCTGAAGATACAGAAGATCCTCAGGTTTCTGTTGTCCATCAAAAGCAGAGGAAACAAAGCCACTTATGTATAAAGACTTTTTTTTTGTTGCTGCTGCTGTTTTTTGAGACAGGGTCTCTGCATGTAGCCTGGCTGTCGAGGAACTCACAGACCAGACTGCCCTAGAACAGAGTTGGGATTCAAGGCATGTGCCACCATGCCTGGCTATATAAAGACGATTTTTAAGACGGTCCCAAATAAGTCACATGTTCCTTTGTTCCTAAACTCTAGTTTAGAAGAACAATTGCTGACCTAAAAGGAAAAAAAAGGGGACACACTCAGGATGTGAGCATGTATACATAACACATAAAGGTAACAAGTGGGAGAGGAAAAGGGAAGAGGGAGGACCAGTTGTATAGTATTTTTGTAAATGTCATTTTTGTTTAAACAAATAAAATACGACCCCATGCACAAAGGAAAATCCTGGAAATATAACTCTAAGATGGCACTGGCAGTTTTAAAATGTTCTTTCTCCTGATACATTTATATATACACACATGAAGTACCACTACTACTACTATTATTGTTTTTCAGATGTTCTCTGGGTGCCCTGATTAGTGTCAAACTCATTATGTAGCTGAGGATTACCTTAAAGATCTGATTCACCTGTTTCCATTTCCCCAGAACTGGGATTATAGGTGTGCAACATCATACCTGGCTCAATTTTTATTTTATTTTTACAAGTTGGATTAATAGGCTGGGCATAGTAGCACATGTGGGGGAGGCAGAGGTAGGTGGATCTCTGTGAGTTTGAGGCCAGCCTGGTCTACATAGCAAGTTCCAGGCTAGCCAGGGCTACATAGCAAAAGCCCATCTGAAAAGGAAAAAAAAAGTATACAATTTGAAAAGTCATCTAGAAGGAAATAAATGCAGTTAGTCTTTGCCCTGGCCTTTCCTTACCTAGTTTCCTTATCTGAGGAAATTATTCAGTTTTTTGGGCCATATGTTTGTATTATAATACTACAGTTGACTTATTTTGTTTGCAGTATTGGAATCAAATCTAGAGCCTTACACATTAGGCTCAACCACTGAATTACATCCTTTAACAAATTGATTTACCAATTTGAAAGGTCCTCTTAATATTACTGAGCAAGTATTGATTAAACTTCATTTTATGGCCATCATTATGAATCTACTAAGTATTCACTGCTAAGCTAAGTAGCCTAACAAATTTTTCTATATTATATAATTTTCTATTTTTAAAAAGATTTATTTTTATTTTTTATTTTATTTATTTATTTTTGTTTTTTCGTGACAGGGTTTCTCTGTGTAACAGTCCTAGCTGTCCTAGAACTTGCTCTGTAGACCAGGCTGACCTCAAACTCACAACATCAGGCTGTCTGCCTCCTGAGTGCTGGGATTAAAGGCGTGTGCCACCACCGCCCATACTTATTTTTATTTGTTATGTATGTGTGAGTGCCTGGATGCATGTATGTGTACGATGCACTACCTGGTGCCTGTCAAAGCCCAAACTGGGCATTAGGTCCCCTGAAACTGGAGTTACAGGTGGTTATAAGCCATCATGTAGGTGCTGGGAACCAAACTTAGGTCCTCAGCAAGAGTAAGGGTTCTTAACCACTGAGCAATCTCTCCAGCCTCTAATTTTCCATTTTTGTTAAAATCACCTCACAGTGGTGGTGCACACCTTTAATTCTAGTACTCAGGAGGCAGAGGCAGGTAGATCTCTCTGAGTTTGAAGTCAACCTGGTCTACAGAGTGAGTTCTAGGACAGCCAGGGCTACACAGAGAAACCCTGACTCAAAAAACAAAAACAAACAAACAAGCAAATCACATCATATTAATATATTTTTTTCCTCCAAGATAGGGTCTCTAAGCTAGTCTCAAACTCAGAGATCCACCTGCCTCTGCCTCCTGAGTACTGGAATTAAAGGCGTGCATCACTATGGCCGGCTTAATACATTTTTGGGGGGAAGAAATTAATATGAGAGAGAGAGAGAGAGAGAGAGAGAGAGAATATGTGTGTGTATTTGAATGTATATCTATGCCACAGCATACAAGCACACATGTGGAGGTCAGAGAACAACTTTGGGACGTCAGCTCTCTACTTCCACCTTTATGTAGGTTCCAGAGATTGAACTCAGGCTGCCAGGCTTCACAACAAATGCCTTTTTACCTGCTGAGCCATGTCACCAGCCCTATACTTACTTTTTAAATATAATTATTGTGATTCTTACCATGGCCTCCACAAGGCAATTAATGTATTTTACCACAAATATTCAGATAATCCAGTTTCTTCCCCCACGACATTATTTCTAGCGCTCTTCTATCACACTATTACAGAGCCAGCTGACCTTGAAGTCCAATCCTCCTACCTCTACCTCCCAAGTTCTGAGATTATAGGTATGTGTCACCATATCCTGCTTAAAATAACATTTTTTAAAGAAATTACTGTCCTATCAAAGATAGAAGACTTTAACATCCATTTGTAATTGAAAATGCAGTTTTCAGAACAATAGCATGACTTAGTAGTGAACAGTTCCATTTGAATTATGCAAACAGGAAGAATCCTAGACTTTCATACAGAAAATGCAAGTTGTTACAGTATAAACCTGAGGCAGATCCCATACTTCTGCACACAGTGGGAATCCTCTGCAGGCAACAGCCAGCATAACAAGCACAGGGTACAAGAGGCCAAAGGATGCACAGAACAGCCAGAGTCTAACCTCCTTTCATCCTTTTTTTGGCAGGCTCCAATTCCTCATGGTCTTCAGTTTCCAAAGAAAAGGGTGTTTCTTTGTCTTGGAGAACTGGAGAAAGGCTGGAGAGTTCACCATTTGCAATAAGTGAACTACATTCTTTTAGGGAAATGCCTGCATTCCCAAGTCCTGTGAAAAGGAACAAATAAGACAGGTTGTGATTTATCTACTTCAGAAGAAAGAGTCAGGAAAGTCACTGATTCAATAAGCATAGTGCATTATGGAGTTAGAGATCTCACATGCATCATTTAAGAATGGTGCATGTCTTATACAAATACTCATCCATATATGAGTTATACCTTAAATGCACTAGAGCCCATCTTTGCTAATGAAGCTAGAGGCAAGTGGCACATTCACATGTAAAGACACGCAGGAAGGTCTAGAACAGGATCATCCCTAAATACTAGGTCTAAGAGGTACAAGTACATATTCTTGCAATCACAAAATGCATATTATATACTAAATACACCCAAAAAAGATGTGAAGTAAATACACTTCTGACAGGAGTAGGGAGTATGGTAAAGGAAATAACAGCAACTAACAGGAAGAGTTCTGACCTAAACAGATAGAAGCTTAAGTATCACATACATCTTGAATGAACTTGGCTGAAAAGTCAGGAAACTTTCCATTATTCTCTAGCTTATTCATAATATTATAGTACAATACATATCTACTTTATAATATTCAAATGATAAGCACTAGTATTTGGAAAAAGAAGAAACTGGTTTATACCAATCTAAAGCAAAAAAAGAGGGCCAGGGGAATTATTTCAGGAACAAATTAACTCATATACTAAAGAAAGAACAGGAATCTAAGTTCCCAGGCCATTTCCTGGCCCTGGAACCTACTCCTCCTGACTTTCCAGCCTTTTATGTTCAGCCATGATTTTTATTTGAGGACAAAGATTATATAATGGCACTTTGGAAGGTTCCAGATGGGGAAACTGAACATATAAAAGTACTTATTATACCATCTCACATCTAGTAGGCACTAAGTTTTAACTATAATTATTTTGTTAGTATGAAAATACTTCAGCATACAGATAGAAAATTTTCATTTTTAAAAATTACAAAACATTCTCTGTGAGTTTGAGGCCAGCCTGATCTACAGGGCGAGATCCAGAACAGGAACCAAAACTACACAGGGAAACCCTATCTCGAAAAAAAAAAAAAAATTACAAAAGATATGAAACTTTACCCATTCTATGAAATCTGATCAGAAAGTCAGTAGAGCCTTATCAGACTACATGTTATGCACATAGAGAGATGGAATAGAACATAAATGTAATGGCAAAGTAGGTTTTCTTTGAGTGTTTATGTATGTGTATTGCTGGGGATCAAACCAAAAAAAGAAAAAATGACCAGCCATGAGGAACAGGGCATGTTCAGACTGGTTTTAAGCACCACACAGTTCTGGATAAACCTTGAAAACATTATGATAAATGAAGGAGCCAGTCATAAGACCACATACTGTATGACTATGAACACAAAATGTTCAGAACATACAAATAAATACATGGAGATACATGAATTTCCTTTTATGTGATAGAATGTTCTATAATTAACAGTGATGGCCATATAACCTTGTAAATGTACCTAAAATACTGATGGGTACATTTTAACTAAGTGATATTTATAGTATATTAATTATATTTTTTAGGTAAAATTACAAAAATACTATGTTACCATGGTCCTTAACGTTTAGTCTTTCTCCTGGGAATGAAATAAATTAGTACACATGACTACAGAACACTTACTGATGAATGGATTTACTGTATCTCAAGGAACAAAAAACTGCGACTGTCATTGTGATCCCCATCTCACCAGAGCTAGAGGAATGCTTTTGCCCTGCAGAGGTCAGCTCTGGCTCCATAGAAGAGGTAGAGGCCGTGGGGAAGAGGTCTGATGTCGATGTTGATGGCTGTGGTTCCTCTAAGCATGTTTGAGCCACGGGTGACAATGGTGGAACCTGGAGGTCATCACCCTGCCCTGGACCTGAGGAGTCTTTGGTCACATGGAACATATTTTCTTTATTGGCTTCTACAGGTACAAAAATAAAGAGAATGCATTCAGAACCCAGAAAGACACTCTGGGGGCTGAATGGCCATTCCTAGAAATCAAAGGCCCTTTACAACATGCAGGCCTTTGCCATAGGCTCACTTACCAAAGGATTCTTGAGGCAAGCTTTGTTTTTCATTTAAAGATTCATAGAGGTATGCCACATCTAAAAGGAAATTAACCAAATCAGGGAGTGGTGGCCCCAGTGGAAAGTGAGACCTCCTCACTCCTGCTCATCTTTGATTATCACAAACCTGTCTTTTGATTATCTTCATTTACCATCTGGTAACAACATTCAACAGTTTAAGTGATTCTAATAAAAGCAAACCACATTTTTACTAATCTAAATATAAGCAAGCAACCAAAGGGAAAAATGGCCATAGAAGACAGACAAGGGTGAAAAAGACATGCTTCACTAATAACCACAAACCACAAGAAGGAAGATTCGAGTTCCTCCTATGTGGCTAGAGGCTGGTTTACTTTAAGAGGACCTAAGGAATATTAGTGCCCTCATTTTTCCTCCTTGCCAAGAATGATCTTATGGTGGTCTTCAATTATTTCAGGGTGACATTCAAATATTCTTACAACTCTCCTTATCCTATATGGAGCTGGATCCAGTCTAACCTTTGTTGCTTTTTGTAAAGTCTCCAAGAACAGAACTGCCAATGACTTCCAGGGCCTCCATATGGATTTTATTCCCACACTCCAATTCTACTGTTTAGCCCAGCCCATTTTCTCCTTCTTGGCTGCCATTATAAGCTATGCAGTTCCTGGTGGCATTCTTGAAGAAAAGCCCTGCCCAAAGAGTCAGCACTCTATCCAAGTGTTTACACCAAGAATCTCTGTAATTGTCACTTTCTATGAAAATGTCTGCATCAACACGTTCTTTCTGAGGGTGTTTTCCAGCCTAGAGTTGGACAGCTGGCTTCTTGGTACAACACCTGGGGAAAGTATCTACACCTCAAAATTTTTCTCTCTTACTGTGTTCTGGCTCATTCTTCCTGTATACCAAATAGATGACATCCCCACTCTGTAAAGGGTAAGTCTGCTTCTTAACAACTTGCAGCTTGTTGATTACTGTTCCATTGGTGCTGTAAAGAAAACAAAAGTGTAAGTCACCCTACTCAAAACAATTAAATAGGGTAAACTCTTTCTACTACCATTAAGAAATCTGCTCAGCATTACCATTTTGAAAATACTCAGAGAGGACAAGAAACTATTTAACTGCCAGCCAGTAGTGGCAAACACCTTTAATCCCAGCATTCATGGGGCAGAGGCAGGCAGATCTCTATAAATTCAATGCCAGCCTGGTCTACAAAGCAAGTTCCAGGGCAGCCAGAAAGAGCTGTTACAAAGAGAAATACTGTCTCACAAAAAAAAAAAAAAAAAAGAAAGAAAGAAAGAAAGAAATTATTTAACTGTTTCATATATGCAAGTACCATCTGATAATACTCTAAGACAAAAAGCTTGCCTGTTACTACCCATTTACTGGCAAATGAGCAACTCTGGGTTGCACACACACACACACACACACACACACACACACACACACACACACACACACACACGAGACACAGTGCCTGTGGAGGCCAGAAGAGGGCACTGGAACTCCTGGAACTGGAATTACAGATGGTTTTGAGTGGCCATGTGGGTGTTGAGACTTGAACCTGGGTCATCTGCAAAAGCAGCATGCTTTTGACCGTTCTATTCTTTCTTGTACGTCTCGAGGTAGATCCTGAGGTCTAATCCTGAGACAGCACAGTGCCGTCATATCCTTCTTTCCTGAGCTGTCAATAGCTCAGTCAGTTCTCTCCAACAGTCATGACCGCAGTCAGTTCATTCCTTGAACTAATCCTTCCCAGAAGATGTATTCAAGACAAAAGCAAAATAAAATTTGGGCTTTCAACTGGAAGATAGCATGGCTCCTGAGCTCAGAAGATGCAGTGACAAAATTATAATTAATCACATTGCTAGATGGGAAGGCCAAAGGACATATCCCAGGCCTAGACTGTGGGGACAGGAAAGATTCTCTTGGGAAGAACATTTTGGTGGAGACCTATTAGAAAATCAGGAATTGAGCACACGATGGCCAAAGAGCACAGTACACTGAACACAAAATTCAACAACTGAACCAGTCCTTGGCTCTGCAGCTTCATTCTGGAGGTCCAGCACTGGAAGGAATTTGTATGTCACTCTTGAACTTTAATTCTCTCAGGTCAAGGAATGATGAACATTTTCCATAAAGCACATGGCACTAGTTCAAATTCTGTGGTCACAAAGTCTCACTCCAACTACTCAGCTTTGGCACTGCAGCATGACAGCAGCCAAGACAGGACTTAAATACACAGGCATGCCCACGTCCCAGTAAAACTGATAAACTGTATGCAGACCACAATCTTGACACAATCCTAACTGGTCCTCTGCAACCAGGCATCTTCCAATTGTCCATTTCATACTGGTTCTCGAAAAATGAACCCCTTTTCTCAGGCTGAAGCCCAAATGCCCTGCTATAATTCCGACTCATCACCTCCACCTACCCCACGTCCTTGTGCCTCTGCCTGGGCTACCTGCTTCTCCTCCAGCCTACCTCTGCCCCAGAAGACAGCACCTCTGACAGGAGATTGTCCCAAGAACATCCAGAAGGAATGTAGCCTACTAAGACTAAGCAGTAGATGGTCAACAGAAAATTAACTCAACATCGTCTTTGAAGGCTCTTTGTCTCATAATGTTGTGTCAGGGCTTTTATTTTATTTTCTTCTCTCTTTTAAAAATTTAATTTAAGACCGGGCAGTGGTGGCGCACGCCTTTAATCCCAGCACTCGGGAGGCAGAGCCAGGTGGATCTCTGTGAGTTCGAGGCCAGCCTGGGCTACCAAGCGAGTCCCAGGAAAGGCGCAAAGCTACACAGAGAAACCCTGTCTCGAAAAACGAAAAAAAAAAAAAAAAAAAAAAATTTAATTTAATTTTATTTATTTGTTTTTACCCTGTATGTCCTTTGCATATATATATGGCTTCTGGTTTTGTTATTTTATGGGATTCCTGAATGTGTGACTGAGTGTGTCTCTGTGTCTGTATCTATTTCTTGTGCCTTTTCTTGGGGTCTTTTCCTTCTGTTTGTAATATTCCAAATTCTTTGTTTTTGTTTTATCTTACTATATTATATTTATTATTATTATTATTATTATTGTTAATATGAATGTTTTCTAATGAGAGAAAGAATGGGTTGGATCCAGATGGAAGGGGAAGTGGAGAGGGACTGGGAGGAGTAGAGGGAGAAGAAACCATAATCAGAATATATTGTATGAAAAAAAAAAATCTATTTTCAATAAAAGTAAAAGAAAAACCTATCAATATATTTTAAATCTTATTTCTGAGTATGTGAGCCATATTTGATTTAATTAGAAAATGAGCCAATGGAACTAAACCACACCCAGGATCCCATATGGAAACTAGAAAATGTACATCCTGATGAATGGAGAACCTGAGCAGTACTTTAGAAAAAGGAAGCCCCTGTACACTGTAACAGCATGTCAGCTTCCTAAGTTACAAAAGGAAAGAGAAAATACAGTGCTCACCTGGTGTCTTCCAGGGTCACCTGACCAGATTTGTCATCCACTCTAAGTTTACAGTGATCTCCAGAGACCAGTTTATTGCTGGGGAAAGAGAGGTCACAACCTGAAACAGATGGCAAGAAGGTACTGGACATTACTGTGGGTTCTGTGAGTACTACTGCCTTGCTTTTCCAGTCTGTGACCAATTGTGCCTACAAACACAAACAACATTTAAGTACTCAAGTGTTAACCTAAAGTACAGGGCCACGGTGTACGCCCCATGCCTTCCTGAACCCAGTCACCTGCAAGAAACCCATCATAGCAACAGCTTCTTTACAACAGTTTATCACACAAATAGCTCAGAAGAGAAATAGATCTCAATTGTAAAAGCAAAACAAAAACCAAAGGGTGTAATTAAATTTTCAGTATTTTAAACTAGTTCTTCCTGGGTGGCGGTGGCACATGCCTTTAATCTCAGCACTCAGGAGGCAGGGGCAGGTGGACCTCTGCATTCCAGGACAGCCAGGGCTACACAGAGAAACCGTATCTCAAAAAATCAAAAATACATAAATACATAAATGAGCCAATCAATAAATAAATGAAAAGAACAAGCAAGGCAAGAATCCCAGTACTGAGGTACCTCACAGGCTAGGGTAGGAAGATTTTAGGCTGGAGGTCAGCCTGGGCTATATATCTTAAGACTGTCTCAAAATAAGTGAACCATGAAGGGTAAGGGGGAGACAATGTCCCATATGAAACCACAACCTTATCCTGTTTTGGCCTGTGCTTTGATTCCATCACGGACCTATGGACTGGCAGATCAGAAGACTCAATACTTCCCCTCCTTGGCCCACCAAATTTTATTGGCAAGAAAGGGAAAAGCCAGGATCAGCATCTCTCCCTTCATCACCTACCAGGTGAAATCCTCTGTAAGAAGTCTAAACATCTAATGACTCAGAGGGTCTGGGGGATGAGTGTTTGTATAACACATGGCCCTTAACTAGGCTGCACAGACAGCAATACCCTGCTCCAGCCACCATATGATGTTCATGAGCTGCTGGCACTTCAGGATATCAGCATACATGTTACCCAGATAGGCTTATATGCAGTTGATCATTACCTAGATCTGTACCAACTGGGCTCTAAAGTGGACTTCTGTCTCTGTTAGCATGCCTTCTAGGAAAGCTTTTATGTCAGGCTATAAATGGAGCTATATTTCAAGATTCTGGAGGATATGTTGTAGGTCAGTAACCTAAGACTTGTTCACGTAGAGTTATTTCATGTGGTAACCACTTCAGAGTTCAGCCAGTTTGATTGGACATCAGTTGTTCATCCTTGTAGTTCTTCTCTGCCACAATCTCATATGGTCTTGTCTCTTTAGAACATGAATTGGTCAATGCCCAGAGTAGACTATATGTCCACACTAGCCTGACCAACCACCAGATGCTCTGACTCAAATGGGCACTGCCCCAGATTTCAGTTGCATTATGATGGGTGGCACATGTTTTGTCAAGCCAGGAAGATTGTCCCCTGGCCAAACTAGGAATTTCCTGCATCAGCAACTTTTTCTATTCCTCTTCCAGGGAATGTGTTGGATTTTGGAGAAGTAGATATTTCTCAGTTATTGGATAGGTTATAGTTAAAGCCTTAGTAGAGATGTTCAACTGCAACCTAGGAGAGTCTCCTGAGAAAGCTATTGTTGCCTGGAGCTTGTTCAAGAGATCCCACCCCAGTAAAAGGTAGAGACATTTAGGATTCTGCAGGTACATCAGCTTTTCCTCTAGGCTTGCAACCTATATCTCCACATTGTTCAAGATCAGTTCACTGATGTTTGTCTTCAGGCTCAGATACAGGATCTGGTCTGATGCATCTAAATTTTGATTTATTTAGAAATCATCTACAGCTAGACAGGTGCTGTCCATCTGTGAACAAATCTGGAGTTGCCAATGAAGGCAGCCAAGAATCTTGTCCGAAAGGTCCTCCAGGGTCTTGAGGTAGTGTTGATGGTCATGGAAGGTCCCAAGCCCCTGCTTCTGGTATTTGCCTCCTGCTCGCTCTGGTCTGACAAATCACTGAGATTCTACATAGGGACCTTTTCATTCCTTGCCAGTAGCTCAATAGACCCAGCCAAAGTACAGGAATAACTTAGTCACCACAGAGGAGGATGAGGACATGAAAAGGTAGAAGACACAGACAAGGTTTGCCCCCATGGATGCTGGGTTCATAGAAGTGCTCCTAGCCCCAAATGTTCTATCCAGGGCCCTGAAGGAGGAAGTATCTGACAACTAGTGGAAGCTGTTGGAAGTCATGGTGAGGGTAGGATGCCAGTGACACTGGCTTGAGGAGATGAAGATGGCAGGAGTTAGAAGATCCTGTGTTATTAAGATACTTATATTTGTTGGGAAGCTCTGCTGGGGCCCCTCTCCTCTCATTCCAGACTCCGCCCCTCAGAAAGCCCGCCAAGAGTCGGCTCCTCCCCCTGAGAAGAGAAGGTCTCTAGACTGGCCATGTGATTCTTCTCCTGCTTTCTCCCCCAGAGAATCACCCAGGGGTGCTTTGCTCATTAAACCTGGACTTTTAATTTAGCCTGATCTGATTTATTGCATCAGCGAAGAAACCCAGTATTGGGGTATGAAAACCCTTTCACTCTTCTGCCATTCAAAGCCAATTCCATTCAACTCCATTCAAAATCCCATAAAACTTTTAGTGTGGATATCAGAGGACAACCTCCAGGTGTTAGATCTAGCTTTCCACCTTGTAGTATTAACGAACTAGTACAATGACCTTTACATTGTTAGTGATATTAATAAACTCACTGGAAGTATTCCTATGAGCAAGCAGATTTTTGTTTCTTGTTTTAGCATGCAATGGAGTATCTTGATATGTATGTTATAATAATGGGCTCTCTAATGCATGTGTGCGCGTATGTACATGATCATATGTTTGCAGAGGTAGATGTCAGATATCTTCCTCTCTTGCTCTACATATTATTTTTTGAGACAGGGTCTCTCACTGAACCTAGAGCTCAAGAATTCTGCAAAACTGGTTGGCCAGCAAATTTAAGGGACCCTTCTGTATCTGCCTCTCCAGAACTAGGATTACAGTCATGTACCACCACACTTGGCTTTTGATGGTGTTTTGAGACAGAGTTTCTCTGTGTAACTTTGGCTATCCTGAAACTTACTGTGTAGACCAGGCTGGCCTTGAACTCACAGAGATCCAGCTGTGCTGAGACTATAGGCATGTGCGCCACCACCACCTGGCTAGCATTTTTCCCCTAAAGTTCTTGAGGTTTATTTTTTCATCTATCAACTGCTTAAGTGTGGTGTCTAATTTCATAACCTTTCAGTTTTCCTTTTGTTATTGATTTCTAATTTCATTCCTTTGGGAAAGAGAAGTGTACGGTAACAGGCACAAGATTGCATTCTGAAGGACATATTTGCAGATCTACTGAGACCCTGTTTCAAAAAATAATATGTAGAGCAAGAGAAGAAGATGTCTGACATCTACCTCTGCAAACATATGATCATGTACATGTGCACACACATGCATTAGAGAGCCCATTATTATAACATGCATATCAAGATACTCCATGATGCATGCTAAAACAAGAAACAAAAATCTGCTTGCTCATAGGAATACTTCCAGTGAGTTTATTAATATCACTAACAATGTAAAGGTCACTGTACTAGTTCGTTAATACTACAAGGTGGAAAGCTAGATCTAACACCTGGAGGTTGTCATCTGATATCCACACTAAAAGTTTTATGGGATTTTGAATGGAATTGAATGGCATTGGCTTTGAACACCAGAAGAGAAGTAGTATCTTAATAACACAGGATCTTCTAACTCCTGCCATCTTCATCTCCTCAAGTCAGTGTCACTGGCATCCTACCCTCACCATGACTTCCAACAGCTTCCACTAGTTGTCAGATACTTCCTCCTTCAGTGCCCTGGATAGAACATTTGGGGCCAGGAGCACTTCAATGAACCTAGCATCCATGGGGCCTTAGCTGGGCAAATCTTGTCTGTGTCTTCTACCTTTTCATGTCCTACTTTCGTTGTTGTAATGAGAACTGAATAATATCCATCATCAAACAACCAGAGGACCAACTGAACAGACAAATAAGTAACTAAATAGCAGGTCCAGCTGGAAAGCCCATTTTATAGAAGAAAAAAAAAAGGGGGAAAGCACAGTGCACCCTTCTCCGCATTCTGATAGTCTCTGTACCACCAGCCCTGTATTTTGCCCACCTCAAGTCCCCTGTCCGCTCCCCCATCTAAGTCCACTTTGATGCCTAGGTCTTCGATCCTGCTCTAGGCCCTCAGTCTCTGTCCTCAGTTGGGTACACCCTTTGGGTCCCTAGCCTTAATCCCTGTTCACCCCTTCAGCCCTTATCCTCGTTCTCAATCCACTCTGGCTTCCGCACCTCTCCTCCTTCCGATGGTCCACTCGCGTTTCCACAGAAGGATTTGAGGTTCGTCCTCCTCCGCGCCTAGACGAAGGAGCCTCCCCCAGGGCTCCTGCGGTGGCTGCTGCTCCTCTTCTCCGGGTTGCTCCATAGGACTCACATCTATAGAGACCCGGAAACGATGGCTTAGGGACTACCTCACAAACTCAACACCGCCGCCAGCTCGCCGGCCGCCGACTCCCCAGCCGGGACCCCGCCCGCCAGCCAGCTTACCCCCCGCCCTGCGCGGATCCCGGAACCGGCCACACAGCCGCCGCCGCTGTCAACAGACATCTCGGGTCCCTCAGCTGATCCACGGTAGGCGAGGGGGAGGGGTTTAGGGCGGTACGCCGGGCGATTGGCTGGCGGCGGGGCCCACAGAGAGCGACGGCTAGAGCGGTGCCAGGAACAGCGATCCAGAGGGGGCGGGCCGAGGCGATCCGAGCCTGCGCAGACAAGAGGATGAGCACTTGGTTGCCATCTTTGATGCTGGTAGGTCGGCTTACTCTCCTGCAAAGCTCGGAAATAGCTGTGGAGGGCGCCATGTTATGTTGAGGCAAAAAGGGCCGAGTAACTTCTAAATTGCAAAGTCCTTAAAGCCTCGCCTGTAATACAAATACGGTTTTCTAGTTAATCTGTAGCGAGATAAAATACTATTTTCACAGATCAGATTACAAAACGGGGAGTTTTGGTACACTGGACCAGCCTTTAGCAAGGAGCACAACCAGGCTGTCAATCAGAATAGAAACGGGTAACTGGTCTCTGAGGGCAGACTTGCGATATCTTTCCCATTAAATCATGTTTCTTAGACTCTTGTGTAATTCCTGTGTTGCATCCCAAAGAAGGATGCACAAGCATGTTTGTGGCCCTTAGTGAAAGTGAAACATTGGCAAAAACAATGCCCAGGAAGAAGGAAGTCACTGAAGACAGGGAGGCAAGTCCACATAGTGAGTGGTACTCTAGCCGCTCAGAGGAATGTCTTTGCTGATGAACAGCTTCAAAAAAGTATTAAACATCGGATTTAAAAAAAATAAAAGATATACTGGGCAGTGGTGGCACGCCCTTAATCCCAGCACTTGGGAGGCAGAGCCAGGCGGATCTCTGTGAGTTCAAGGCCAGCCTGGTCTACAGAGCAAGATCCAGGACAGGCACCAAAACAACAGAGAAACCCTGTCTCGAAAACAAACAAACAAACAAACAAACAAAAAGACACATACACAAACGTATTTGTAAACATATGTGGGAATGCTTCTTTGCCAAGATCTACAAGTATCTTTGAAGGATATGAAAGGAAGTAGCAGTGGCTGCCTCTAGTAACATGGAGTCAGCACAGTGATTAGACTTGCATTCAACATTTATAGCTATTCCTAGCCTTAAGGTAAGTGTGTTCGAAGTAATGCTTCACTAGATGATTTCATTGTTGAGTATCGTATTTATAAAAGCCTGGATGGTAGAGCCTACTACATAACTAAGCTATATGCTGTCTATTGTTTCGAGGCTATAAACCGAATAGCATGTTACTGCACTGAACATTGTAGGCACTTGTAATACAACAATATTAGTGTATCTAAACATAGAAATGAAACAATACTAATACTGGACAATAGGAATTTTAAAGCTTCATTGAAATCTTTCAGAGCCACCACTGGTTCCTTCATTAACCAAATTGCTATGTGGTGCATGATACTATATTTGTATCATAGAAATAAACTAGTAGATTTATGTTCCCTGCACAGCAAGACCCATAAATTCCATGTACTGGAGCCAGGGTGACCATCATTTGGTGTGAATTCCTTGATCAAAAGCAACAATGTATAGAATACAGTGATGGTGGAATTACTGAGTAATTGGATAGAAGCATTTCATACAGAGAATGCAAACAATATTGTTTGAGTGGGAGCTCCACCTCAACCCTTGGCACCCTGGCATCCCTATTCCCAAAGAGTCTGGAATGTTCTGGTGGAAGATCTACCTCAACTCCCCTCCCCCATTTCTTTCCCCAAACCCACCCCTTCATAGCCTGCCAAACACAGCTCCTCCCCCAGAGAGGCTCAAGACCACTGACACAGGGTATATAAGCTGTCATCCCTGAAAACAGACACGTGATTCTTCCAGTCTCTCATCCCAGACTCCTCTCAGAGGGGCTGGAGAATCACCCGGGAATGCTTTACCCATTAAACCTGGGCTTTTCCTGATTTGCTCTGATCTGAATTGCTGAGTCAGCAAAGAAGCCTATCAGGGTGCAAAATACTTATCATCTATACGTACTGTCGTTCTAGTAAGAAAATACTGCCTCCTTCCTAATGCAATGTTATCAACTTGCTACCAGGTTGCTGGCTGGTTACCTTGGGAAAAGGAGCCATAACCAGAATTTTGTGTCAGATTTTGGTACTAAGTCGTGGCTATGGTGGTACAGACATACATGCAGGCAAAACACCCACCATGATGAAATTAAAAAAAAAAATCTGCTGGATACAGTAATATGTGTCTATGCTTTCTCAAAAAGAGAGTAATTATCTGTATAAAAATCTCATGGCAGCCGGGTGGTGGTGGCACACACCCTTAATCCCAGCACTCGGAAAGCAGAGGCAAGTGGATCTGTGTGAGTTCAAGGCCAGCTAGGGCTGTTACAATGAGAAATCTTGTCTCAAAAAAAAAAAAAAAAGAAAGAAAGAAAGAAAAAGAAAGAAAGAAAGGAAGGAAGGAAGGAAGGAAGGAAGGAAGGAAGAAAGAAAGAAAGAAAGAAAGAAAGAAAGAAAGAAAGAAGAAAGAAAAAAGAAAGACCATAGATTTTGCTGGATCATGTAGCCCATATGGCAGAGCAGCTTTCGTAAAAGCAGCACCATGGACTGTTTTATTTCAGAGTCTCCTGTAACTAGCTTCACCTCAAATTAACAGTTTTCTTTGCACTAAGTGAATGATCTGGGTTGAGGGTACACCCTCCATACATATTTCAGTGGTAGTATTCATTTAGAATGTATAAAGCTCTGGGTATGATTCCTAACATCAAACAACAAACTAGAGTTCTGTTTCATCAACATAGAAGTATTCTGCTAGAGTAAGACTTGTTGCCTAGCAAGCTGGAAACCTTAAGTTGAACACCAAGTAGAAAATAAACTCTGACTAGGGACATTGTGGAAGAGTCTGAAGACTACAGAACAAAGACTAATAAATACTTTCAGAAAAGTATCAGGAAAAAAATCAATACACAAAATCAATAGCCTTGGAGCTGGAGAGATATTTCGGAATCCATATAAATCTGGATATGGTAGAACATGTTAGTTGAAAGGTTTACAACACGCCCCCACGGTCGGGCGTGTTCGCATATGCCCAACAGACACTTCCACCTAGCCAGTTCCAGGTCAGGATAGCCATTTCCGGGTCAGGGCATCTTGCGTGACCAAGATCCGTGACGTTCCATTGGCTACGTAGGCGCGCAACGTGGCCATGTGATCTACGCGCTTGCGTGTAGTAGTGACGCTGATCTATCCACGCCCAGCCTTTAAAATCCGGCGCCATGTTCCCGGTTCCTTCTTCTTCTTCCTCCTTCTTCTCCACACACGTGCTTCCCGCAGGCCTGTTCACTCTCTGTCCCTTTACTTTTAATAAAACTCTTGTTAGCGGATTCTGTCGTATTTCGTGACATTTCCTTGCAGGGTAAGAACACAACGCAGCCGAAAAACTAACATTAGTAATCTCAGCATTCCTGTGGCAATATGGAGAACAGAGACAGGACAATTCTTAGATACCTCCTTAGGAGCCTGTGGGTCAGCTAGCCTTGAATATGCAGTGGTGAATAACAATAGACCCTATCTCAAACAAAGTAGAAGGCCGGTAGCAATACCTGAGGTTGTACTCTTGATTTCCACTTGTATGTAATGGCATCCACACACCTGAAAATGCATCTCCCTGACTCTCTCTCTGTCTCTCTGTCTCTCTGTCTGTCTCTCTCTCTCTCTTGTCTCTCTCTCTCTCTCTCTCTCTCTCTCTCTCTCTCTCTCTCTCTCTCTCTCTCTCACACACACACACACACACACACACACACACACACACAAAGGAAACAACAACAACAACAAACCCAGACATGTAGATCAATGAACAGAGTAGAAGATAAATTCAGGCAGTGAGAGTCACATGATTTTTGACAAAAATGCCCAAAAATACTTGAAGAAAAGATAAGCTCTTCAACATGCTGGGAAAACAGGATATCTACACAAAGAATAAATATCCATGTCAATAACAAAACTAGATCCTTGTTTCTCACCCTGCACAAAAATCAACTCTACATATATCAAAGAATTCAACATAAGACCCGAGTCTCTGAAAAAGTAGGATTAAGATATAACATAGTTGGTGGTGTGTACACCTTTAATCCCAGCACTCAGGAGGCAGAGACAGGTTGATCTCTATGTGTTTGAGGACAGCCTGGTCTACAGAGTGAATTCCAGAACAGTCAGGGCTGTCACATAGAGAAACCCTGTCTCAAAAAAACAAACAAACATATATATATATATCTTGTATAATATTAGAGGAACCAGCCTTAATACTATACATCCCAGGGGCTCAGGAGAGAGAACTACTAACAGCGAAGACTATTTTTGGAAAATAGAATCTCAGCACACGGAGCTCTATAGTCCACTTGCTTTAATTCCTCTGACATAACATACTTTATACACAGCTTCAGTTCTGTTCTCATGTCTAGCTCCTTTCTTGCCTGATTTCTCTCTATACTTATCTATTGCTCCCTCTAAGTTCTATCTTAATTCTCTCATCTTAATTCTGCCTCATCTAGGTCCTTTTCAGCTTGTTCTTACTCAGCTAGTACTTTCCCATCTGGCTCTTCCTCATCTTCCATCTCATTCCTCTAGTACTCTCTTCTAGCCCTTCAATCTAGTTCTTCCCCATCTCAGTTTGTTCCTCTCAAGTTCTTACCTGTCTAGTTCTTCCATTCTCCTTCCTCTTCTCCATCCTGTGCCCTGGAAGTCCTGGTATATAAAGCCAGGCTTCCAGGGTCAAACGGAGGGGTGATAAGAATCACACTGAGAGGCAATAACCATTAATTATCATTTGCAACCCCAAAGGGAAGTGACCAATGGGGAAATGAATTAACTAAAGGCTAAATTTGAGTAATATCTAAGAAGAGGGAATTTTATATGCTCAACTATAATCTTAAACGTGATTAGTAGAAAATGTTAAGAATCTCTAAGTTGCTAGGTCAATGGGAGAAAATAAAACTGTCTTCTTTTTTCCTGTGGCTCCTATCTGTTCAAGCTATCTGCCGTTTTTCTGCAGGGTGGGGGAAAGTGTGCTCAGTCGCTGTGTACAGCTAGATGCCTCTGGTGATAGTTAAAGGGAGATCTGGAACTAGAGGTAAGGTTTAGGAAAGGAGGAAGTAAAGTTTAATTGGCACATTCGCCAGGCCTTCTCAAACAGGTAGCCTGGATGGTTAAGTCTGTTCTTAGAGAGTACAGAGGTATAAGGTACTTTCCTCCATCTGGGCATGGACCTGGCCAGATGCTGCCAATGATAATAATTACAGGAAGGCTTGAACTGAGGTTCTGGCTGAGCATAGCTGTCAGCACAGAAAGTTATCTAAATATTCCTAGAAGTGGTTAGGTAAGGAGTTAAAGGTCTATAAAGTTAATAATGATGTAAGAAAGGAGGGTCTGAGCTAAATTTTGTAAAGCTATTACTTAACTACCACCTGAACTAGGCAGTGTCTCCTTGTGGAATTTATCTTAAATCAGGAGACTTGCATGTGGACTGTTATTACTGCTAGTCCTTGAAAGTGGCCAAGGGAGATATCTGATTCCAGAGAAAGCCTTTCCTAAGGCTGTTCTCCAAATACCTGGAATGTGTATGTCCAGAGAGTGATCAGTTCACACTGTTGGCCCTTCATAGGGGAAAGTCAATTGGGAAAACTATGAAGGCACACATGATTTTCATAACAGAAGACAGCTGATATATAACAAGCCAAGTAACACCAAAAGCTCCTTGGAATTTGGCTTCTTCTGGAGGAAATTCTTGATCCCTCCAGTTAGTGACTTTGCCATAACCAACTGAGTTCTTATGATATATTCCTGTGGCCCACAGCATATTTATTTGTGTGTGTGTGTGTGTGTGTGTGTGTGTGTGTGTGTGTGTGTGTGTGCATGTGATAGTTAAGGACTTTCTGTATATGACTCCATCAGGAAATAAGGCTAACTATTAATAAGTAGGACCTCATGACATTAAAAGTTTCAGTATAGCAAAGGAAACAATCAAATGAAGACAGCAGCCAGTGGAATAGGAAGAGCATATTTGTGTGATAATGCCAATCCCAGAAGCCACATATTCTTAAAGAAAAATCCAAGTGCTGGGAGAAAGATACCTCCTTAGGAATTCTTGGTCAGAGAGATCCCTGGAGCCCATAAAACAACACAGTCTATCACCACTGCTCTTGGTTGCACACCAGAACTTGATGGTCAGACTCTGCTACAGAAGACAACATGTAGTTGGGTTGCAGGACAAAGAGAAATCAAGCAGGAACTGAACTAGAATCTTCTTCCTGCTGGCTAGCTTTCATAGTAGAGTGTCATTTGCTTCTGCTGTACCTTCACAAGTTTGCCACTGCCATCTTTCTCTGGTATCTGACATGGTGTGAATGAATATGGGAAGATTCCCCATTTCTTATAATGTAGTGTGTTTATCTCATGGAAATATCCCATTCTACTGGGCATTTTTACCTATGGATTATTATGAAGATGATTTTTTCATAAGATGTAATGTCTAATTGATAATGATAATGTTAGTTTAAACTGAGTTCTGATTATTGAAAATAAATACAAGGAAGTGTCATATAGCTAGGGCCTGAGTTTCACCTAAGGTGCTGCATAGATCACAGTTCAGGTTAATGATTAAGGAAAACAGTTGAGTCCCAGGAACCACGCTGGCTCAAATTCTTTTCATCTTGATGTTGAAAGATGCATTCACAGGTTTTAGTGTGCATCATACCTGAAACAAAGCCTTAGAATGACCTCAGGTTAGATTAAGATATTTTGATAATAGCTTTGAGGTTAGGGATCAAAAAACAAAGCATCCCAATTATTACTAGCTGACATACTTTGCTTTTGAGGATTGGTTGGTAATCAAAGATGGTTATTAATTCCATGTGCCCATTTCTGCCCTCAATCTTCTGATATAAAAAAACTATTAATAGCCGGGCGGTGGTGGCGCACGCCTTTAATCCCAGCACTCGGGAGGCAGAGCCAGGCGGATCTCTGTGAGTTCGAGGCCAGCCTGGGCTACCAAGTGAGTTCCAGGAGAGGCGCAAAGCTACACAGAGAAACCCTGTCTCGAAAAACCAAAAAAAAAAAAAAAAGAACTATTAATGAGTGGTTATGCACCCTAAAGATTTAAAGTAGAGCTGAATGGTTGTTTTTCATGTATAAAAGTTTAGGTTTGTGACTCTTTTAAGATTTCTTGTAAGATTACCTTTCAAGATAAATAATAAAATGATTGGTCCTTTCTTTGTAACTGCAAAACATACCCTTCCAGTAAAGGAACTAGCTGAGAAGAATACCTTGCTTGCCTACAGTTGCTTGGGTATGAATATACATGGGTTCTTGGAGGATAATTTGTTTTTTACCTGTAATATGTAAAATGTTTAATCATGTAAGGAATATGGAAAACATGATGCTTTTTACTTGTATTCATTGAAATTTCATTCACTTGAAAAATATAATGTAGTCACATTGTAATTTTTATATTCCTGAAAGATTTTGCTGTGGTATATAAGCTGAAAGGGAAAGAATAAAGATACACTTAGAAAGAAAACACCAAGAATGACAGAATTAGGAAGAAAACATTAAGGGAGTTAGAAAGAAAATACCAAGAGAGACAGAAGGGACATTTCTGGATAGATAAAAAAAGAGAATATAGAACACAGAATAAAGAATACAAAAGAAGGAAACCATCAAGAGAGTGTGTCTTTTCCCTTACCCCCTCAGATAAAAAAGTTGTAGGTTGTAGTACAGTGCTTTGGAACAATCCTTTTCTACACTGTGAATATGTATTATTCTCACTGGTTAATAAAAAGCTGACAGGCCAGTAGCTGGGCAGGAAGTTAGGCAGGAAAGCCAAACTGAGAATGATGGGAAGAAGGGTGAAGTTGGGAGAGATGCCAGCCAGCTGCCCAGGAAGCCAAACATACTAGAAGACAGGTAAAGCCATGAGCCACATTACAATATATAGATTAATAGAAATGGGTTAATTTAAATGTAAAAGTTACCTAGTAACAAGCCTGAGCTATTGGCTGATCATTTATAATTCATATTCGGCCTCTGAGTCGGTTATTTGGGACCAGGTGGTCGGGACAGGAAATGTCCATTTACAGTATGATGACCCATGGATTCTCTTCCAGCTCTGAGCTGCTAGAGGCTGGTCCCCCAGGCAGCAGAATAAATGTTTGTGTTAATGCTCATAGATTGCTGCTGCTTTCAGTCATGATCAAATAAGCCTCATTTTTTTCCCAGTGGACAGGAGTTACTACAGAAACTCATAATTTGTCAAAACACTAAGGTCAAGTTGATCTGAGGTGTGGTATCTGATGAAATTTGCATGGAAAACATACTCTAGGTGTGACTTAATTGAATTTCATTCTTTTGAACTAATCATCTGTGGAAGCCCACAACTGACTCAGTTTACCAGTTTGAATCTGAAGTCTATTCTGAGTCAATAGAGTCCAAGCTTGCTTGCTCCAGGGCTGTGAGAAAGTCCTGATAAGCTCCCAGAGTCTCCTTGAAGGCCTAAGCACATTCTTTTCTGTCCCTTCTCCTAATAAACTCTTATAGTGGGTTTTGTTGTTCCTTGTGACTTTTCTTGAATGGTAAATAGCACCAGGTAATAACTAACAGCTGGTAATAAATCTTTTCCCATTCTTTTATATTTTGCTGGGCTTTTTTTTGCTTTGAACTAACCTAGATGCAAACATTATATTTATTGTCAAGGTAGAGATCACAAGAGTTGCATGTGCTAAAGAATGGCTGAAAGAAAACAAGGCTATTTCTGCAGTTTTAGAATCATCCTTCTGTTGTTTTTAGTCATGTATATATATATATATATATATATATATATATATATATATATATATATATATATATATATAATCCCAGCTTTTTTGTAGGTTGCTTAGCTGTCCCAGAAGTAGCACAAGGCTTGATAAACTTTTTGGTTTTGGTTACTGCAGAGGTTTAGGTATAACTTCCATGTGGCAACAGATTCCAGAGCCATTTACATATGCCCAAACCATAAAACTCTGGCCTTTGTTATTTCTATTGTATTATTAAAACTAAGAGGAAATAAGGTATTTGGTGAGATTTTTCTCAATTGTTACTGGGTCCTAATGGCTCCCTCAGGGGAGGGGGTGAGAAAGCTAGGCATCACCAACACAGACACCAGGAGTCAGGTAAAAGGTAAACAGCAGACTCCTTTATTCAATAATGGGGAAAGCCTTATATATTCTATTCCCAGGTTGTGTGCCAATCTGGTAACAGTGCATGGTCATCACTCATTGGCTGGGCACAATCAGGAACTCCGAAAGCAATCTGGTGATATTTCGTGGTTGCCCCTCATTGGCTAGGCATGATCAGAAGCTCTGGACAGCACCCTAATCTGATGACATTTTGTGGTCATCCCTCATTGGCTGGGCACAATCAGGAGCTCTGACAGCGCCTGTTGCTAGGCCCTCAGGCAGACTCCAGGTTGGATCATGAGGAAGTATGTTATGTATATGCCTTGGCAACTGGTTTGAGCCAATTTCCTTGACCCTATGGGACTGTTGTACTATACACAAATGTCAATCTATGTTCTTTCTATGAGAACATGTGTTAGTAACAGAGGTTCATGACTAGTAAATTCTCATTTAACAAGAGAAAACAAATGGCACAGTCAAAACATCAACTCTAATAAACATTTAATAGAGACCAAAGAGATGGCTCAGCAGTATAGAGCACTTGTAGCTCTTACAGTGGGCCCACATTTGATTCCAAACACCCACATGGTAGATAGAATACAACAATCTGTAACTCCCATTCCAAGGGATCTGATGCCCTTATAACCTCCACAGGCACCAGCATGCAGTTGTTGCACAAATACACACACACACACACACACACACATACACACACACACATATACATATATACACATAGGCAGTCAAAACACAATTTTTAAGAAGACCATTTAGCCAGGAATCTACAAGGACTACCCCAGATTAGACTAGTAGCATAGTGGAGAGAGTGCCTGAACTGGCTTACCCCAGTAATCAGATTGGTGAATACCCTAAGTATCATCATAGAGCCTTCATCCAGTAACTGATGGAAGTAGATGCAGAGATCCACAACCAAGCACCAGGCTAAGCCCTGGGAGCTCAGTTGAAGAGAGGGAAGAGGAACTATATGAGCACGAGGATTCAAGATCATGATGGGGTAATCTACAGAGACAATTGAACCAAGCACATAGGAATTTATGAACTTTAGACTGACAGCTATGGAACTTGCATGGGACTGGACTAGGCTCTCTGCATATGGGAGAGAGTTGTGTAGCTTAGTCTGTTTGAGGGGCCTCTGGCAGTGGGATCCATCCCTGGTGCATGAGCTGGCTTTCTGGAGCCCATTACCTATGATCGGACACCTTGCTCACCATGCAGGGGGAAGGAGCTTGGTCTAGCCTCAACTGAATGTACCAGGCTTTGCTGACTCCCCATGAGAGGCCTGGAGGGATGGGGGTGGGTCATGGGGATGAGGTTAGGAGGGAGGAAGAGGAAGGATGAGAGAGGGATCTGTGGTTGGTATGTAAAATGAATAAAAAATTTTTAAATAAAAAAATGATTAAAAAAACAAAACATTTAGTCAGGCTGGAGACATGGCTCAGAGGTTTAGAGCATTGGCTGCTCTACCAGAGGTCCAGAGTTCAATTCCACATGGTAGCTCACAACTATCTACAATGAGATCTGGTGCCCTCTTCTGGCATGCAGGAAGAATACTGTATACATAATAAATAAATAAAATCTAAAAAAAAAAAAAAAAAAAGAAGAACATTTAGTAAAGGGTTTATTTGCAGATACGTGTTCAGAATTCAAACCACCAGTGATGAGCAAGCACTCAGGGAAATTATCACCCTTAAGTCTGAAAGGTAAGAAGGCATGTTGTTAGCTGAAAGCTAGAGCGTTTCAGCAACATAAGAAAGGCTGCTAGCTACACAGAAGTAGCAAAACAAAGGCCCAGGAATGGGACAGATCTCACTTATTGGTGCCAATGGTTCAAATCTAGAAAGAAGTTCCAGGAAATCTGTCTCTAGAAGATAGATTCTGAGTTGCTAGACAGAGATAGAGGGCAATCAGCACAGAACCAGTACCACATACATTTCCTGATCTTCAGTTGCTCCACATGCAGCTCACCAGAGTTCAAGAACAGGTTACTGACCCAGATGATACAGCCATAGTTAAACTATTATCATTAAGCACTTATTATCATTAAGTGCTATTGAACTTCTTAAGAGCCTAGAAGCTTAAAATATGTGATAAGTGTTTTGGTCCTAAACAATTTTTTTAAAAAAAAAATCTTAAAACATTTTTATATTTTCCCACAGAGCCTCTCTTCCCAGAACTGTTCTTCTATTCAAATTAATTATAAATTTATACTCTGCATTACTTCATGCCCCTTCATCTTCTAACATATATCTTTGACCAGCTAACATGCTGCCACTCTTTGTTCCTGTGTATTATCTCTTTCTTTGTAGGTGTTTCAAAATGGTTCAATTGATGTCTGGTTTTCACCAGTGTGGTGTGCATTACTGAGATTTTCCATGTACTTCGCCTTGGGTTTGTTGAGCATCCTGTGGGGTTAGTTTTTTTTTTTTTTTTTTTTTTTTTTTATCATGCTTAGAACACTTTCAGCTCTTCCTCAAATAATTATTAAGTTTTTGAGATACAGTCACTATCCTCCTGTCCTATCTGACAAAGGGCTAAGATTATCTGGCTGACAACACTTTTTCCCCCTCATTAGCAGTACAGGCAATTGAACCAGTGTCTTATTCATGCCAGATAAATGCTACATCACCTGGTTTATATACCAGCCTTCAAATGCACTTTTGTTTGTTTGTTTTCTCTTTTTGTATATCATTGGAATAATTTTTACTTATCAAGTTCACTGATTTTCAATGTTTAAACTGCTCTTAATTCTACCAAGCATTAAAAAAAAGTTCAGTAATGTTTTGATCCCTATTAGTCTCATTTGAACCTTTAGAAAGTTTTATATATGACTAGGCTGGCCTCAAACTCAGAAATCCTCCAGCCTCTGTATCCCAAGTGTTGGTACCACCATGCCCAGCATTTTCTTGAGTATTTGAATGCCAGATGATTTTTTATGTCAAACATTGTGGACCAGGAGCTTTAAAGTAGGAATAATTAGCTCTAATACTGAATCGTCCATCTGCTACACACTGCCCATACTTTCCAAGTTGTTTCACCTCTGACTGGTAGGAACCTATTTCCAGTCTTCGATGAGGTCCAGAAGCCACTAATCTACTGTTTTCCATCCTGTGCTTTCTATCCTGGCATCAGGATGTTTCCTTTATCAGACAGATGTGCAAACTTTGATTAAGCCAAAGGACTCAAGGGAAATCCTTCAGATTTCTGACGCCCCACCACTTCGAAGTTCCATCTCCTCTAGGACTTCTTTGGAAACTATTGATACTGTGAGCTCACCCAAAGTCAAGCTTGTCTTTTTAGTTCAGTAGAATTTAGTTTGGTTCCATTCCTGAACACCTGGAAATTGCTACCAGGCAGTAAGCTGGGTAATAAAGTGCACCTCCATTTGCCTGTCTATAATGGGACTACTAACCTGTGTTTATTTTATGTCCAAGTCATTGTTACTGAAGAGATGAACTCAACTTAAGTGCCTGAACAGAACATTAACAGAAAAAGTAAATGTGGTATGTGTACACAGGAGTATTATTCATCCACCAAAGAGAGAATTTCTGTCATTTTTAGCAATATAGATAGAATTCAAGGAAATTATATGAAATGAAATAAGACCAACAATGAAAGATAAACATTGCATACGGATTTTAAACACTAATAATGATTTTAAAGAAGAAAATAAATGTTATTACTAGAGCCTTGGGAGGATTTGGAAAGAGAGTGGGTAGATAGTTAATGAGTCCAGGTGTGCAGCTATATAGAATAACTTCAAATAACAGCATAGCAATGTAACTGCATAAAAGTAAACCAAGTATTCAAAAATAGCTAATAGAAGCTAAGTATAATGGTACATGCCTTTAATCCCAGCACTCAGCAGATAGAGGCAGACATATCAGTGTGAGTTCAAAGCCAGTCTAGACTACATAGAGAGTTCCAGGACAGACAAGGATACATAGTGAGACCTTTGTCTCAACAACAACCCAACGCTAATAGAGAGGATTCTGAATATTTCTAACAGAGAAATGATAAATATATGAAGTAATACATATTAAACCAATTACCCAGATCTGATAATTGCACATTATGTATGTGTACTGAAATGCCATACTATACCCCACAAATACATAAATCTTCTAGATGGCAATTAAAAACATTAAAGTAGTGGGCTGGAGAGATGGCTTGGAGGTTAAAAGCATGGGCTGCTCTTCCAGAGGTCCTGAGTTCAATCCCCAGCAACCACATGGTGGCTCACAACCATCTATAATGAGGTCTGGTGCCCTCTTCTGGCCTGCGAGCATACATGCAGGCAGAACACTGTATACATAATAAATAAATTTATATAAAACAAAACAAAAAACATTAAAGTAAAAACATTTCACATATATTTACAGTTTCTAGTTGTTTAAGACAAGAGAGTTCATCTGGTCCATTACTTCTCCACAGCAGAAACCAGATGTCTTTACAAACATCTGTTTAAGAGACTACTTTTGCTGGGCAGTGGTGCCGCACACCTTTAATCCGAGCACTTGGGAGGCAGAGGCAGGTGGATCTCTGTGAGTTTGGGGCCAGCCTGGTCTACAGAGTGAGGTCTAGGACAGCCAAGGCTACACAGAGAAACCCTGTCTTGAAAAACCAAAACCAGCCGGGCGGTGGTGGCGCACGCCTTTAATCCCAGCACTCGGGAGGCAGAGCCAGGCGGATCTCTGTGAGTTCGAGGCCAGCCTGGACTACCAAGTGAGTCCCAGGAAAGGCACAAAGCTACACAGAGAAACCCTGTCTCCAAAAACCAAAAAAAAAAAAAAGAAAAGAAAAGAAAAACCAAAACCAACCAACCAAACAAACAAACAAAGACTACTTTTTGTAGTGATTCATATACAATGAACACAACTTCCTCACAAAATCACTTGAGTAGGATCACACTAATTACACTCTTAAAATCATCAGTGTGAACTTATTCAGGGTATCCTTTTGTTAGAATTCTTTAGTGGTCAGTGGGTTGTCCTTTTCTGATGAGATCTTTGGCTCACTTGCTATAGTAGCTTTTCTCCTGTTTAATACTTGTGACTTCTCACTGAAAGCTCCAGCACTATCTCTAGCAGTACTGAAAACATTGTTACCTTGACAAGTTATCCAAGGGGCAGTAAGTTGTGTCGTCTGGGAAAACTACTTTTCATATTGTCTGCCTCTACAAAAACTCTCTTTTCTGTGATTCCCAACTCCCAAAGTTTTTTCATGATGGTCTTGATAGGAGACTCTTCTATGTATTCTTAAGAAGAGTTAAGAGGACATCTGATAGCATCTATCCAAGTCCCTTGCATTTATATGGCTTCTATTTATGATGAGATGTGACTTCCTGAGACATTTAGTACCACATTGTTTGCACCCATAGTTTTTAGTCCCTTGTATGAATATTTTGATGCCTCATAAGATGTGATTTTCTAGTGAAAGATTCCCACATTCACCACAATTATAGGGTCTCTCTCCTGTATGGATTCTCCGATGAAGCATAAGCTGTGGCTTATCAAAGAAAGCTTTTTCACAATCACTGCATTTATAGGTCTTCTCTCCTGTATGATTTCTCTGATGCTTAATGAGCTGCACTTTTTGAACAAATGCTTTCCCACACTCACTGCATTCATAGGGTTTCTCACCTGCATGAATTCTCTGATGTCGAAGGAGCTGTGTTTTCCATGCAAACGCTTTCCCACAGTCACTACATTCAAAAGGCTTTTCTCCAGTGTGGGTTCTCTGGTGATGAATAAGGCTTGACTTCTCACTGAAGGTTTTCCCACATTCACTGCATTCACAGGGTTTCTCACCTGTATGTATCCTCTGATGTGATACCACGCTTGACTTCTGGGAGAAGGCCCTTCGACACTCACTGCATTTATAGGATTTCTCCCCAGTGTGAGTTCTCTGATGTGTTAGGAGTTGTGACTTTCCAAAGAATGCTTTTCCACTCTCACATCTATAAGGTTTCTCTCCTAAGTGACTTTTTTGATCTTATTAGCTCTGACTTTTTGAAAAAGGCTTCTTCACAATTACAACATTGATAGTTCTTCTCTCCTGTATGAGTCATCTGATGTTTAATAAGTTCTGATGAAGGCCTCACTGTGTTCACTGCATCCATATGGTTTCTCTCCTGTGTGAGTCCTTTGATGCCTAATGAGAAGGGAGTTCCTGTTGAACGCATTTTTACATTCACTACATACATAAGGATTCTTCCCTCTATGTGATCTCTGCTGAGGAATAAATTCTGAATTCCAAAGGAAAGCTTTTCCACAATCACTACATTTATAGGGTTTTTCTCTTTTATGTGTTCTTTGATGAGTGATAAGTTTCAGTTTCTGAGAGAAAGCTTTCCCACAATCCTTGCAACCATAAGGTTTATTTATTGTATGAATTATCTCGTCTTTTTTGCTGTGTTTTTCTGCTTAAGGTTTTTCTGCATACACTACTAGAAGCATTGTGCTTCTTTCCAGTATGGATTCTCTGATGCTGAATGAGCTGAATGAGTAGCTTTCCTACTGAAAGCCTTCTGACATTCACTGGAACTATATGGTTTTTCTACTGAGTGAGTCCTTTGGTTAAAAGCGAGCAGTGACTTTTGTGCAAGTTTCCCCACATCCAATGGGCTTCTCCTTTGTATTTCTCTGGTGTATAGTAAGCTGTGATTTCTTGTTAAAAATTTTACCACATTCCATACATAAATAGACTCTTGACTTTGTTATATGATTTGGAATGAGCCATGACTCTTTACTGCTAGTTTTTATACATTTATTAAAATCGTGGTATTTTACTTCACCATAGGTTCTGTCAGATTTTAGATAAAATAATAATTACATACTGACCTTGATTTTTTTCTTCCAGATTTATTTTTTGGAACAAAAAAATCAGAAGGATGTTTTAGACTTTTTTCACGTGTGCCACATTTATGAAGTCTCATTTCTACTTTTTTTTTTTTTTTTTTTTTTTTTGGTTTTCCGAGAAAGGGTTTCTCTGTGTAGCTTTGCGCCTTTTCCTGGAACTCACTTGGTAGCCCAGGCTGGCCTCGAACTCACAGAGATCTGCCTGGATCTGCCTCCCGAGTGCTGGGATTAAAGGCATGCGCCACCACCGCCCGGCCCAAAGTTTCATTTCTAAACAAAGTTCATGCTTGACTGAATATTTCCTCCAAAACATCATTTCCATAGCCTCTCCCCATTCTTTTAAGCTTGTCTTGCTTATTTTGAGGAGATAGTTCAGAATAACTTTCTAGCCAGATTTCTAAAAAGGAAAAAAAAAAAAGAACCACACTGTATAATTTCTTCAATGATTATACTTACAAATAAAGCTTCTGAAATAGAGCCTACTATCCTGGGGAGAAGGTTAGCCCTCAAATAATGTACCCTAATTAGGCTAATTTATTTTTGTTTTTTGGAAACAGTTTTACTATGTGTCCCACACAACCCTCCAACTCAAAATCCTACAGACCCATTCTCCCAAATACTAGAACTCCAGGCATTTGTCTTGGATACTGAAACATGAAATTGAAATTTTAATGTAGTAGGAAATTTAGAAGAGCCACAGTACCTGGCATTTACTCGAGAGTGATGGCCACCTAGGCTGTGAAGTAATCTTTTATAAATATCAGTGATTGTTATCTGAGATTTATGGGGTTGCTTTTCCTTTGGGGGCTTCAAAATCTTTACATGACCTCATTTACAAGGCATTCTTGACAAACCAGAGTTGCTTATGTGATGAGCTCCTTCAGACAACTCCTAGATCAGATTAAAGGCTCTGTTATTCAGAAATTGACTTTCTAAAAGTTGTTTTGCATAACTGAAAGACCCTAGCCCTTCAGGCTTACACCCCCAAGCCTCAGAAAGAGAGAAACTTCAAGCACCAGGAAATGAGAAACTAAAAATCTAGTTCCAAGGGCCACCTGACTCAGCCACTACTCAATCACCCCTGTAACAATGTAAAAAGATTTCTGTTAAGAGATGTGTTCAACTGTGACTGGGAAAGTTGCAAAAGTTCCAGGAAGGACCACCGTGACCTGTATGCGAACTCCACTCCCACCCTGATACCCCCCTTGAGGTTTACGTAACTGTACCCCCTCTGTGATCACTCTGTGATCAGACCATGTTCTTGTGAAACGAAATTGTATGGGAACTGTAATCTTATGGCTTTTGTGGGTTTTTCCTTTAAAAGCACCCATGTGTCTACAGTAAGATGTGGCTCTTGCTCTTAGGAGCAGAGTTTGCCCTTCTATATAGAAGCTTAATAAATCCTCGTGCTGTTGCATCAACTGGACTGGAGTCTGGGTTCTTGGGGCGCCCACTTGAGACCCTAAACTTTGGGGTCCAACATAACAATCAATAAATGCAAAGCTGCAGGATGTAGTAAGGCTTCTCAGCAGCAGGAAGGACTGAGACTTATTACATCCTGCAGTGTCTCTCTTAGTTCACCAACATTTTAAATTACAAATGTAATAAATATTCACTAACCTGTGATTTTTCAAGTATATATCCAGAATTTAGATACAAAAGGTCATAGTGTATGCCTTTAATCCCAGCACTCGGGAGGCAGAGCCATGTGAATCTCTGTGAGTTCAAGGCCAGCCTGTTCTACAGAGCAAGATCCAGGACAGGCACCAAAACTACACAGAGAAACCCTGTCTCAAAAAACAAAAACAAAAACAAACAAACAAACAAAAAACCAGGTCATAGAAGGCAGGTAATTACCTAAACAAAATATACTGAAAACTAAGACTAAACAAATATAAAAGAAACATTAGAACACACTTTACTTTTGAATAATATAAAGGCAGAAACACTGGCCAAGACGTAAGCAACTACAGGCTACCAACTTTATATCTGAAAGATGAGAAACATTAATTTTCCACACCATAGTTTCATTTAAAAAACTTTCAGTAGCTCGTTGTGGTGGCACACATCTTTAATCCCAGCACTTGGAAGGCAGAGGCAGGCAGATCTCTGTGCATTTAAGGCCAGTCTGGTCTACATAGCTAATTCCAGGTTAGCCAGAGCTACATAGTTGAGATCCTGTCTCAAAAAAAAAATAATAAAATAAATGAATAAAAGAAGGAAGAAAACAATCTCAGAGTCTGCAAGATGACTTAGTGAGTAAAGGCACCTGAGTCCAATCCCTAGGGCCCACATGGCAGAAGTAGAGAACACACACACAAAATAAAGATGAAAAATCCTTTTTTTTTTTTTTTTTTGGTTTTTCGAGACAGGGTTTCTCTGTGTAGCTTTGCACCTCTCCTGGAACTCACTTGGCAGCCCAGGCTGGCCTCAAACTCACAGAGATCTGCCTGGCTCTGCCTCCCGAGTGCTGGGATTAAAGGCGTGCGCCACCACCGCCTGGCGAAAAATCCTTTAAAATTATCTCTCTTAATATCATCAACTGAATCACTGACATTGGTAACTTGACCATCATTAAAACAATGTTTTTGTCCACGTGGTGGTGGCGGCGGCGGCGGCGGCGGCGGCGGCGGCGGCGGCGGCGGCGGCGGCGGCGGCGGCGGCGCACACCTTTAATCCCAGCACTTGAGAAGCAGAGGCAGGCGGATTTCTGTGAGTTTGAGACCACCGTGGTCTACAAAGTGATTTCCAGGACAGCCAGCGCTGTTACACAGAGAAGCCTTGTCTCGAAAAACTAAAACAAAACAAAAAATTGTGTTACATTTATTTATTTGTGTGTGTGTGTGCGTGTGTGTGTGCACATGTGTGTGCACACATATATGTTTGGAAATCAGAGGACAACTCAGGGAGTCAGTTATTTCCCCCTACCATGTAAGTTCAGAAATCAAACTCAGGGTGTCATGCTTGGTTGCAAGTGCATTTATTGACTGATCCATCTCACCAACACTTTCTTTTGGCTTTTTGAGACAGTTTCATTCTGTAGATCAAGCTGGGCTTGAACTTGCGGTACTCTTTCTGTCTCAGCCTCTCAAGTTTACTTTAATCACAGTTTGACATTTATCCCTTTTCAATTGAGCAAATAATTGAACCCATAAACAAATACAATTAATCTATATATAATACTAAAAAATATGAATTGCAAACCATAAGAATGCTTTATATAACTATAGAGTGGGCAGATCATAAATTCAAGGTTATTCTTGAAGACTTAAGAAACTTGAGTTGAGGACAGCCTGGAAGACCCTATTCAAAGAAAAAAATATTTGTGTAATATTAGGATAATATTTTGCCTTTTAAGTGCAATCATTTCTGGTTTCCACATGATGATTTATTAAATTTTTTTATTTGATTGGTTTTTCTGTACTTTTGCTTGTTTTCTGGTAATGGGAATTGAACCAAAGGCCTTGTGCAAGTTAGGAAATTGATCTACTATAGAGCTATACTCCCAAATATTCTTTCATTCTTTAAAGATCAATTTTATTAATTATGTATATGGGTATGTCTAAGTGTGGGTATAGGCATATAGGTGCAGGTACCCATGGAAGGCAGAGGCATGTGATTGTCTGACCTGGAGTTATAGGTAGTTGTGAGCCTCCCAACATGGATGCAGGGAACTGAACTCGGATCCTCTGGAAGAGTAGTAAGCACTCTTAACTGCTGAGCCATCTGTCCAGTCCTGTCTGTTTATTTTTTTGAGAAAAGAACTCACTGTGTATTCTAGGCTTGCCTCAAACTTGTTTTATATACCCTGGACTCAAATGCACTATGAAGGCTAGACTAGATTCCAACTCACTGTTCTCCTGTCTCTACTTCATAGATGCTAAGATTAGAAGCATGTGCTACCACTTGTGGCTTTGCTGAATATTTTGAACAGGATTTTATTGAATATTTTATTTATTTATTTATTTGTTTGTTTGTTTGTTATGAGACGGGGTCTCTCTGTATAGCCTGAGCTGCCTTGGAACTTCTCTGTAGACTAGGCTGGTCTCAAACTCACAGAGATCCACCTATTTCTTCCTCCTAAGTCCTGGAATTAAAGATGTGTGCCATCACATATGGTGATATTTTATTTGTGCTGAAATGTGATTTTATTTGTATATTAATAAATAAAGTTGCCTGGGGGTCGGAGCTAACAACAAGTCATTTAGCAGAAATCTGGCAGTGGTAGCACACGCCCTTAATCCTGATCACATGACAGGCAGATCTCTGTGTGTTCAAGGACACCACCAGCATGGAGACAAACGCCTTTAATCTCAATACCAACCATAGAGACCTGGAGGTCTGTATAGACAGGCAGTGACGAGGAGGTCATGTGGTGGGGTTTACAACCACTGAGAAAGCAGAACAGAAAGTCAATAAAAAGACAGACACACAGAAAGTAGGTCTCTTTCTGAGGGGAAGTGTGACAGCGACAGTGAGGGGCAAGAAGGCGGTCTTGGTCTTAGCTCTTGGCTGCAGCTCTGACCTCTTGGGCTTTTAACTCTGCATTTGTTTCTTATTTAATAAAAACATTCAGAACTACATCTACAACCACATCTTTTTTGAATATTTTAAAGTGATATTGTAGATCACTATTCTCTGAGCATAACAGCCAATATCACTTTCATCAAATCAGTTGAGCTCATCACTGAAGATGGTTGTGTTGGTTAGTTTTTTTGTCTACTCGACACAAGCTAAAGTCATCTGAGAAGAGGAAACCTCAATTGAGAAAAATGCCCCATCCTATTTGCCTTTAGGCAAGGTTGTGGGACATTTTCTTGATTGATGATTGATGTGGGAAGGCCCAGCCCACTGTGGGCAGTGCCATCCTTGGGCAAGTGGTCCTGGGTATGTAAGAAAAAAAATTGAGCAAACCAGGACGAACAAGCCAATAAGCAGCATTTTCCATGGTTTCTACTTCAGTTCCATCACGGAAGATTCAGCAGGATCTCAAATAAAAAAGCAATTCTTCTTTTTTTTTTTCAGGGATAAATGTTTTGGAAGGGAATAAAGGTATTATCTAACTATCAAATATTAGAATTTGAGAGAAGGGACCAACAAGTGTTGCTGATTTGAAGGAGAATGAAATGAAGGCTTGGTGTTTCATGAATAGATATGAAGGACAATAAAATCTGGAGATTTTTTTGGGGGGGGGGCGTTTCTAGACTTTTTCTCTGTATAGCCTTGGCTGTCCTGTAACTTGTCTGCCTGCCTCTGCCTCCCAAGTGCTGGGATTAAAGGTGTGCACTATCACTATCTGGTTTAAGTCTGGAGATTAAAAGCAAGAATCACAAGATAAAATCAGAGTCTGCATGCAGAATTTGTAGCAAGTTATTTTACGAAAAGTGAGAGAAAAAACATAGTAATTTTGTGTTTTGTGGGTTTTTTTGAGCCAAGGTCTCATTTGGCCCAGGCTAGCATAAAAGTCACTGTGTAGCTGAGGATAGCCTTGAACTCCTTATCCTCCTGCCTCCACTTCCTAAGTGGTGGGAATAAAGGCATATACTACTATGCCCAGACTCAAAGACTGTAAAATAGCAATAAGGTGCTGGAGAGATGGCTCAATGATTAAAAACACTCGTTGCTCTTGCAGAAGGTTTGGTTTCCAGTACCCACGTGGTGCCTCACAATAATTCATAGCTTCAGTTCCAGGGGATCTGATACCTTCTGACCTCCTTGAGCACCTGGTACACACATGGTGCATATATACACATTCAGGCAAAATACTCACAAATATAAAATAAATAAATCTACAAATCTAAAAAATAAGACCACAGAATATGTTTATTTAATCCCAGCTACTCAGGAGCCTTGCAAATTCAAATCCAGTCCAGGCAACTTAGTGAGACGGTATCTTAAAATATAGTTTAAAAAAAAAAAAGAGCTAGAAGCCAGGCACAGTGGTACATGCTTTTAATCCCAGCACTCAGGAGGCAGAGTCAGGAGGATCTCTATGAGTTCAAGGTCAACTTGGTCTATAAAACAAGTTCTAGAACCGCCAGAGCTACATACTAAGACTCTGTCTAGAAAACAAACAAAAAAGAGGTTAGGATGTAGTTCAGTGGCAGAATACCTGCTCAGTATATACAAAATCCTAGCATTAAACCCTAGTACTGCAAACCTCATATGTATAAAAACCCTATTTCATCTAAACTAATGAAGTGTATTAAACAATAATGAGGTGATTGATTTATATATTTAAAGGTTTAGGAATAAAATTGTTGTTAAAAAAAAAACCTTAAACTACTCATGATAACTGATACCTATAATCCCAGCACTCTAGAGGCTGTGGTAGAAGAAATGCCATGTGTACCATGCTAGTCTGAACTACACAGTGAATTGCAAGACACCCAGGGCTACAAATTGAGAATCTATGTAAGAAAATTGAAAATAACTTAAACTGGTTTGACTAAATTAGACTGTTGCTGCCACTGTGTGGGTACATGTATATTTCTGCACTTCGTTTCTGCCACACATTGGTGTACAAGATCCTTAGTTCTACCTACTTTTCCAAAATAACAGTCTACTTCCGGTCAAGCTTGTAATTCTGACTTCAACACAATATCTAGTAATCTTTTAAAATTCTGATAAATTCGGGGCTGGAGAGATGGCTCAGTGGTTAAGAGCACCGCCTGCTCTTCCAGAGGTCCTGAGTTCAATTCCCAGCAACCACATGGTGGCTCACAACCATCTGTGATGAGATCTGGTGCCCTCTTCTGGCCTGCAGGGACACATGCAGGCAGAATACTGTATAATAATAAATAAATAAATCTTTTTAAAAAAAAAAATTCTGATAAATTCAAAGTTTTATCATGATTTCCGGGCCTTTAGAGTCTTTTACTCTCAAATTATTATTACCATAATACTCTCAAATATTTAATTATAAAGATATTTTCTGCCCTGGGATCTTTGCCACTACAGTTGTCTCAAGATTTAGGAACTTTAAATACAACTTATGAACAACACTTCAAATGTACTCATCTGTCCTTAAAACTCTTGAGTCTTAATTTTCACCCTTTCTAATAATGTTTGTTATTTCTCACCTAAGAAGTTTTGACTTAGGATTCCTTCATCTGTTATCTGTGACTCTTCTTGGTCCAGCTTGACAGCTACATCAGGTTTGATGATTTGATAACCTGTCAATTAGAAGCAGGGAATTTGAGCCCAGTTGCTTAAGCTGAGAGATTCAAGCATAAAGAGCTTTTTATTATAAAGACCATGAAATATAGGAGCTGGAGAGATGGCTCAGTGGGTTAAGAGCATTTGCCTGGGTTCAGTTCCCAGCGCCTACATGGTGTTTCACAATCATTTGTAACTCCAGTTCCAGGGGATCCAACCCACATCTTCTGACATCTGTGGGCACCAGACATGTATGTTGTGCAAATGCTTTCATTTAGGCAAAACACATATGCACATAAAATAAATAAATCTGAAAAAAAAACCTTAAAGACTGTGACATAAAGCAGGTGACTAAAAAAGTCAACATATATAGAAATGTTATAGAAATGAAGAAATGTAAAATGTATATCCAAATCAGTACACACATCAGAGGGATGGTTACTATGTACACATTAAATTACAGCAGAAAGTCTCACCCAAGAAGACAAGGCTGCTGCAGTTCTCCAACATCACATCTCTATAAAAGCTCTTTTGAGGAGGGTTAAGCAGCTGCCACTCCTCCCATGAGAAGTCTACATCCACATCCTCAAATGATATCTGAAAAGCACAATCTCTGTTTGATGTGAAGTGATTATCATGGGGCCTTGCAGATTACAGGCTTGCTTCTCTATTTGTGGCAGACAGCCTCAGTGATCTCTGACTTCCACTATTGATGTTATGTATACTTTGCTTTCAAGCGTGAGCTGACCTCACCGACTACATACAGGACATAATGGGATGAAGTGATGGGATGCTACTTCACAGATTAGGTTATAAGAGAATATAACTTCCTTCTTGAAAGTTCTTTCTCTCCCTGGGAAAATCTGGCAGTAATACTGTTAAGTAACCTTATAGAAAGCCACATACAGCAAGAAACCAAGGCTCAAATATTCCTATGAGGATGTATAAACTAGATCATCTCCCTACTGTACCTTGGGATGACCTCAGTCCTTCTGAGCATCTGGATTTATGTGTTATTCAAGCCTCTGTTCCAGAACCAAAGAGGTAAGCGTCAGATAAACCACAGAAACTATAAGGTAAATGTTTCTTCTTATACACTGAGTGTTGGGACAATTAGTCACACAGGAATGAATAAACACTATGATATTGCCCCGCCTGTAGGGCTACAACGGGTTCTCGACCACCCTAAGGACGGAATGATAGAGACAGGAGATACAAGGAAACACACCAAGTCTAGATTCTGATCAAGGTGCAACTTTATTTTTCTCCAAGAGGGTTTATATAGTTTCTGCAGGGTTGGGGGAGCAAGAAGCTGTCATCTGCATAAGGTGGGGCAAGCTATCAGGATGTTTGTATAGGATGTTTACAGGGTGAAAGGGTCAAGGGCTCTGCCTCAATGTCCTGTTGCTAGGCAACCTGACTGTAAGATGATCTAGTTCCCTGTCTTATGGGGGGGGGTCTGTATTTTTCCACTAACTAGAGATTCTATCCTTGTCCCTGACATGATATACTAATTTTGAATTATACTTTCTAGAAGAAATAAAATGTTATTAAAATTTATATAATTGTGAGCTGGGTGAGTGATTCACATCTGTAATCCCAGGTACCAGGAAGGCTGCGGTTGGTAGCCAGCCTTGGCTACATAACAATACGGTCCCTGGCTGGCAGTGGTGGTCTATACAACAGCTCCAGGCCATCCAGGGTACATGGTGAGACCCATTCTCAAATCAACAAGAACAAAACAGACTGCTCCCCACAAAAAAAAAAGCATTACCTTATGAATTTACACATCTACATACCTATCCATTTAATGAGAAATTGAAGAAGGGTGTCTTTGTAAGTAAAGTAGTTCTTAAAGAAGGTTTCATTGGTATTTGAGTACAATTTTCAGCCAAGCAGAAATGCCTCACAGGAATGACCTCCAGCATGCCTGGCTTCTGCCTACTAAACATCAGGCATACCTCTCAGCCACCGACAAAATGAAGTTACATGAATATACTGACACTCTCTTCTTGTCAGAAGACACTCTCTTTCCTGTCAGAAAAAGTAGGCAGGCATCTTTTAGGTATCTTCTAAAATGAAAATATTGAATGACTAATGTTTCTATAGGAATTGAACAATACAATGCTGAGCAGAAAACAGTCATGTCAGATCACTAGCAAACAAAGCATTGTCAGTATGAAACAAGTATACATGGGGATGGGACAAAACAGGTTGCGAGCACTAGGTATGAGACACTGAGGTTAGGCAACCTTCAGAGAGAATACAAACAAGGAAGGCAGAGGAAGGAACATTCCAGGAAAGTTATGAAAAGACTACAGGAGCATAACACAGGTTGTGAGAGAATGGTGACAGGGACAATGTGGCTCTTAACTGGAAAGCTAAAGCCTGGAGCAAGCAGAGGCCAGCTTTTCCTGAACTTATGTAAATGTTTAAAATGCTAACACCAACAGGGGCAGAGGATACAGAAGAAAGGAGAAAGATTTAGAGCAAGCCCCAAGAAGAGAGACCTAATAGGACATCAAAGTTGCAACACCCAAGGTACAACTTTGTATTTGGATTAATAAAAAATAATATTAAGATATGTAGGGATGGAGTTCAGTGGCAGAATGCTTGTCCAACATGTGCCAAAGCCTATCACTAGCATTACAACAACAATAAACAAAATAAAATGTGTTCACATACATAGACATAATAAGATGTATTTAGATTTTGTAAAATTGTCACTCGAGAATCTGTGATAAGAAGATAGATTTTGGAAAAAAAAAAGAAGATAGATTTTGTTTTTTTGGTTTTTTTTGTTTTGTTTTTTAAAACAGAGTCTCTTTATGTAGTCCTGGCTGTCTTGGAACTCACTACGTAGATAAGGCTGGCCTCGAACTCATAGAGATCTGCCTGCCTCTGCTTCCTGAGTGCTGGGGTCAAAAGTGTGTGCCACCATGCCCAGCCAAGAAGGTAGATTTTATGTGGGTGTATGGACTAAGTCTCAGGATAGGTATATTTTGTAAAACAAAACAAAACCCCAATTGTTTTGTTTCCTCTCTTTTCTCCCTTTGAGACAGGATCTCTCTATGTAACCCCAGGTTGACCTGAGCTCATAATGCAGCCCATGCTAGCCTCAAACTTTTGGTCCTCTTGACCTTGCCTTTCAAATATGTTCTCAAAACAGAATTAGCTAGGGGTTAAGGGCTACATGAAGGTACAAGGGGTATCCTTTTACTAAGGATAATGGTAATAGTAATGATAATGGTCCTTGGTCTAAGTTAGACCCTCTCACAAACAAAACAAAGCAAAACCAGACAAAATCCAGACCACATTAAAAGCTCCAGGGCAGGAGCCCTATTAGCATAACTGCATAATTAATATCTGTTTTTACACTGCAAGTTCCCATTTCCATCTAGGACTAACTTCTGTGGGTATTCTGATCTCATTGATACTATCTCAGCCTGAAGACCTTCAAATCAGCTCCAACTTGCTGGCCACAACCTGGAGTCATAAATTAGTGCTAGGGACAAAGTATCCATACAGAACTTGGAAGCCTCCTCGCTCTCTATTGGGTTGAACAACTGTTTCCTGGTAATGTACCTGCTAAGATTCATTCAAGTCATGAAATTCAGGAATTCCTGATCTTCTTGCCTTATGAATCTCAGATGCTGGGATTACATGTATCAACTGTATCCATGGAAAGGTCATGGTCTTATGCCTTCTTGCATTCCTAACTTAGATGCTTTATTTCTGGTTTCTCTGAGTTCTTCTTCAGGGGCTCATATCACGATCTCCCTAGGACACTTGCCTTCAGTCTGATTCAGGACCCAGCACACTTCTCTACTCCCAGCCCTTCTCCAGTCCATATTCTAGGTCTATAAAACTGAAAGACTTTTGTTCAGAGCTCCTTCAGCAGTAAGTAGTGAGATATCCCCTCATTTGTGCTAATGGACCTTGCACAAGACCATTCTCGGGGGAGGTTGGGAAGTACTTCTTGGGTCTGCGTTCCTGTTTATTCCCTTGCAGAAGTGATAGAAGGCCTCAGGAAACCAGTGGTTTGCTGCTTTAACTTTAACTAACCACTTGTCACCTAAAGCTCATCTTGGTCAGCCCATCTGAGCTTTTACCATACAACAAGATCTCAAAAGAAGGAAAAGTCAACGTTATTGAATATTTATGTACACAGTAAAATTCTTAAAAGGAAAACCAGGGAGGAACGAACAACAGGTTTGATGTTAGCTAGGTGGTAAGAATTCCTTTTTCACAAACAAAAGAACAAATAACAAAACAATAAGTAGGGCAATGGTGGTGCATGCCTTTAATCCCAGCATTTGAAGGCAGAGGCAGAACAGATTCCAGGACAGCCAGGGCTGTTACACACACACACACACACACACACACACACACACACACACACACACACACACACACACACACACGTTGACAAAAAGTAACAAACCAAAAAACCCAGAAGAAATCCAACTGAGAGACTGTGAGTATCAGACGGAAGTCTGTAGACCTGCTAGATGACTAGTTCTCCTTTCTAAAACTATAGTCCAAACTAATGTATATTTAAGGCTCCTGTCTTACTGTCTTAGTTTCTACAAAACAGTGGTCCAAGTTTTGTTTTGTTTTGTTTTTTTCAAGTCAGGGTTTCTCTGTGTAACAGCCCTGGCTGTCCTGGAATTTGCTTTGTAGATCAGGCAGGCCTCGAACTCCAGAGATCCACCTGCCTCTGCCTCCTGAGTGCTGGGACTAAAGGTGTGCACTACCATGCCCAGCTGTTTCAAGTTCTTTAAATTCATATTCTAAGCATACATCAAGGAATTCGGTAAGAAACAGTCCTGGGAAATATGTTTGGTTATTACAGGGTTGCTATTTAGGACTTTGTTCACTAGACCACCTATTTAAATAGCTATTAAACAGTTTCATATTTTCTCTTATTATAATTCAAATCTATTTAGAGTCTAAAGTTAGACCTTTCCTGTTGTAGATTCATGCATGCCTCATCATTTCTATGAGGAAAAAACTACCATAGTATATAAACAAATAACTCAACTTTGACTTAGTCATCTTCTGCTATGCTTAAGAAATTCAATATGTCACAGCTTCTGTCTGTCCTGATTCCAGAGAGAAATCTCTGTTCAAAAGTCTGGAACCTAAGAATACATTCTTATTCCTGATTCCTCCCTTTGTTCGTCTCACAGGAACTATTTTATTCCTGAGAGTGGTAGCCTGTGGAGATAGCAGATATTTTAGTTAATGTCATTAGTTTGGAGGTGTAAATCTTGGTTTTCCCTTGCTGGGAACTCATAATTTAAAGCCTCAGACTAGATGTCACAAGTAGTGGGTATGAAAGAGGATGGAGTATGACATCCTGGCATGTCTCACCGATCCTTTCCACATCTGGGACAGGCCTGTATCACACTCCATCCTTAAGAACCTTGGCTCTGGGCTGGAGAGATGGCTCATTGGTTAAGAGCTCTTGCTTCTCTTCCAAAAGACCCAAGTTTAGTTTCTAGTACCAACATTTGTGTATGCCACAAGAGCCAGAGTGGTGGTACACGCCTTTAATCCCAGCAGCACTCGGGAGGTAGAGGCAGGTGGATCTCTTTGAATTCCAGGCCAGCCTGGTCTACAGAGTAAGCTTCAGGATAGCCGGCCAGGGCTCTCATACAGAGAAATATGGTCTCGAAGAAAAAAAAAAAAAAAGAAAAAAAAAAAAAAAAAGAGCCAGGAAACTGAGGGAAGAAAAGAAACTTAACCAGTTTGTTTTAAAATCTTTTTGTTGGGATTGACTGGTGGGTAGTTCAGTTAATTGTCTGAGGCAAGATAAAAATGGAGAGGAGTTCTGTTCAAGTTTGTCATTATTAACAAAGGAACACAGCCAGACTGTGTTGTGGGGAGGGGATATGCGATCATGGGGGCGTGGCTGGAATTCCCATCAGTGGTAATGCCAAGAAACAGCAGAGAGCAGTGGGTTGCATAAGCCATGGCCATCCTGGTAGCTTGCCTCATTTCTGGTCACTAGCACCAAGTTCCTGTGCAACCTGGCCAGTTTCCAAGTTTTGAGTCCTAGATTTTGAGAGCAGTTCTGGCAGTTGCAGTGGTGGCAGAAGCCTGGGGGTGATTGTGTCTGCCCAGTAATGACTGGCATCGTGTTAGTGTGATTGTTTCTGTCCTTGGTGCCCCATCTACCAAGCAATGGTGGACTCCCTGGCTCACACTCTGGTTCTTGAATATAATCCCAATGTAGGTCACAGAATTACAGAAAGCTTCCTGAAACTGGGAAAAAAATAGAGAGCAGGTAAGATGAGAGGGAAGAGAAAGAAGGGAGGAAGAGGGGGAAGGGACAAAGAAAAGGAGGAGAAATTGAGGAGGGGAGGAAGAGGGGAAGGGGAAGGGGAGGGAAGGGAGAACAAGAGAGCAGAGAGTCAAGGTTAAAATTTGCAGCAAAGCCTAATAACCTCAATTTAATCCACAGGCACACACACACACACACACACACACACACACACACACACACACACACACACACACACGTAGGGCTAGAGATAAGACTCGGTGGTTAAGCGCCGGGCGGTGGCGCACGCCTTTAATCCCAGCACTCGGGAGGCAGAGCCAGGCGGATCTCTGTGAGTTCGAGGCCAGCCTGGGCTACCAAGTGAGTCCCAGGAAAGGCGCAAAGCTACACAGAGAAACCCTGTCTCGAAAAACCAAAAAAAAAAAAAACCAAAAAAAAAAAAAAAAAGAAGGTTTAATGCTCTTGGTTTCTATACCCAAATTAGACATTTCAACACTGCCGTCAGCATTTCTAATGTTCATTAGGAACCAAATATGCCAACAATTTCTTTAATCTTGGATTTCTGCCTTCATAACTGTGATAAATGTCTGTTTAAGCAAGAGGGAATTACATTCTCCCCAGATCACTTTGAGAACAATGTTTCTACCAGAAATTCTCAGAAGCTTTGCTTTCCTTTGTACATCCACATTTCGTTGAGTAGTTAAGAGGTAGGACGAAAACATTTTAAAACAGGAAACCTTCTTAAATTGTGCTCCTTTGCATTACCTGCATATTTAAGATTCATTTTGGAGAGAGTTCACCTTTCCATGTGTTTTTGTTTTTCTTCACATCCACAGTAGTTTTTCCTTTAATGAAGCTAGCTACTGCTGTTATTTGGTGCACTGATACAACCGTATGTAACCTAGTGAATCACAAAGCGTCCTGTGCTTCCCTCCAACCCCCAATCTATGGTGTCTTTGAATGCATTTGTCTGCTTTGGCTTCCCTGGGACTGGAGTTACAGACCTTGTGAGCCGACCTGTGGGTGTAGGGAACTAAACCCAGATCCTTAGGAGGAGCAGCCAGTGTTCTTAACCGCTGAGCCATCTTGAACTGTGTATTTTATCGCGTCTGTGCTCAGTGTAGCCTCCAGTCTCTTTACCGGTCTGAGAGGCGACTCCAGCGTCGGATTTGTTTTTGTTTGTTTTGGTATTTTTGAGACAGGGTCTCTGTTTGTAGTCCTGGCCGACCTCGAACTCACAGAAATCCTCCCGTTTATGTCTCCCGAGTGCTGGGACTTAAAGGCGTGAGTGCGGAAACACGTTGGCTCTTGGGCAGCTGCTGTAAACTAGCTGCTCCGCAGCACGTTCCGCGAAATGAGCTTCTTTTCAGGCGCGTGTGCAGGGGAAGAATGACGCGCTTCTTTGTGCGCCGCTCCCCTCCGCCTGCCCTTCCCCGTAGCACGCTTGCTGGACCGCTTCTGCAGGCATTGGACCAGGAGCTAACGGTGGCCGGCTGGCTCCGGAGTCCGCGGCCATCCCGCTACGTAGCTGAATCCTGGCGCAGTGCGGCCGGCTTGGTCGGAACCTGGCTGTCCACCGACCTTGCTCTTCAGGATTACTGAGAGACTGGAACTCTGTTCTGTTGATTCGAGCCCGGAGGCCGTACCTCCCACCTATGGCCGCGGAAACGCGGTTGGCTTCCTTCTGGGTAAGTAGGTTCGCTTTAAAAAAGCTGCCTGGACTCATTCACTGCTTAAGTCTTATCTAGGCCTGGGCGCTCTCCAGGTTCTGGGCCTTCAGAAAGGCGCCTCTGCTTACTTGGACTCTGTTACCAAGTGCAGGTGGTCTTAAGGTAATTCTTGCAAATGAAGTCATCCTGCGTTGGACTTTATGCAGCTCTTAGGACCTCATCGAGTAAATCACCTCCCCCGCCCCCTTTTCACGTGTTTTGAAAATGCATATTCATTTAATGTCTTTTGCGTGCCGAGCCCTGAAGCGGATCTTGTAAATTTTATGATAAATTTTATGATTATTTTTTGAGACAGAGTCACACCATACAGCTCTGGCTGGCATGGGACGCTATGGCTGGCCTCAAACTCACAGAGCTCCACCTGCCTCTGACTCTGCCTTCCGAGTGCTGGGATTAAAGGTGTGCATCACCATGCCTGGCTTCACATTCCTTTTATATATTTGAGTTGACCTGGAACTTTCTATATAGATGAACTCACGGAGATTTGCCTGCCTCAGCCTTCCAAGTGCTGGGACTAAAGGTATGTACCGCCACACCTGGCAAGCTATATAACCTCTTAACAGGTTTCTAATCTTTTCATAGTCACTTTTATCAGGATTAGAATAGATTGCTGCTTCCGTGATGGGCAGGCACCAGATGAAGTGATTGATTATTATTTACACTATGCTAAATCAAAGTGACCCCCCACCCCCGCCTTATATACTAACTGTAAGGTCTATGATAATCTTATTACTGCTACTGCTCTGGCTTGACTCCCTCTTGGTCTTGAACTGTTTCAGTTTACCTGGAAGAAGCCAGGGAGGTGAGGTAGAGCGCATGCATGCACCTAGCTACCTAAAGGGATCAAGTCTTATAATTTGTCAGTGTTTGATTTTTGAAGTTATATATTGTGGAACGCCAGTGTAGTAACTCCTTGAGTCATTGCTGTGAGAAAACAACAGTCAGGAAGAAACTTAAGAAAGGAAGAGACTATTTTGGCTCACAATTTGGGGGTGTGGTCCATCATGGTGGCTTCCATGATGGCAAGAACTTGAGGCAGCTGGTCATACATTGCATTTGTGTTCAAAAAGCTCAACTAATTTCCCCCTTTTATTGAGTCCAGGACTCTAGCCTTATGGTTTCATCCACAGTGAAGGGGGTCTTTCTATCTCAACCTAATTGAGATAATTCCTCACAGGTAGGCCCAGAGGTTTGTCTCTTCGGTTATTCTGGATTTTTGTCGTTGGCAGTAGTAACCAGCCAGATAGTATAGGAGAATATTCGATGGTTCTCTATGGAGTTGGCAAGTGTTGGTGATCCAGGAATGGGGAACTGGGTGGCAGTGCCAAAGCACTGGGGTTCCTGTATGTTAGTGACATTTGTGTAAAATGGGTTGCATATGAAATGCATTTAGTTTATACCAGTTAAACTGGTATAAAAACCGTAATTATCATGTGTAAGTTCTGATTATTAGTGTTCATTACTTAGTGTTTACTTAGTTTATTTTTTCCATCCCCCTCTCTCCTTCCTTTCCTATTTATCATAAGAGCCTTCCTCTCTGTTTCTGAGATGCCACAGTCCCTGAATACCAGATTCTGTTCTGTACTTTTTTTTTTTTTGGTTTTTCAAGACAGGGTTTCTCTGTGTAGTCCTGACTGTCCTGGAACTCACTCTGTAGACCAGGCTGGCCTCGAACTCACAGAGATCCGCCTGCCTCTGCCTCCCGAGTGCTGGGATTAAAGGCATGTGCCACCACTGCCCAGCTTCTGCTTTGTATTTTTTTTTATTTTATTTATTTATTTTATGTATATGTGTGCTGCATGTTCACCTTTTTATGGGCATCAGATCCCACTATAGATGGTTGTGAACCACCATATGGTTGCTGGGAATTGAACTCAGGACCTCTGGAAGAGCAGCCAGTGCTCTTAACTGATGAGCCATCTCTCCAGCCCTTCTGCTCTGTATTCTAAGTGGTGTTTACTGTATCTCTTTATAGTGAGTACAGGTTATCCTCTATACATTTTTTTCTTCCATAATTGGACTCGGCCTAAAAGAAATAGACATTTCTGAATCTCTCTGTTGTTCCCTGCCAGCACCTGTTCCCAATATATGATGATTATTGTTCTCTTAGACTTGGATTACCAGGGCATGGGAGCCACACAGGATAGAGCAGAAGACAGAAAGCCGTTTTCTGTCCTGCTCCAGTGCCTTCAGACTCCTGGAGGAGGCTGAACTCTTTGTTTTTTACTGTTGCTTCCCCCCATTTTCCCAGGTGAATCTCATTCTTATCACCTCCTGAATTCTCTTTCCGTCCCATTACTTTGGGTGAACTGTTTAGATGACTTCTTGGAGCTGAGTCTGGGTGCTTACTGAGGACGGTTCTATCCATTCTGTACAACACATACCCTGGGTCTGCCTTTGTGTATTTACATGGTTGTTTCCCTCTACAAGACTGAAAACTTCCTAGTGACAGTTGTCTTGTACTCATCCTAAGATCCACAGAAACCCAGAGTGCTTGGTACATTTGTGATTGGATGGTTGATTTTTTTTTTTAACTTTTATTTTATGTATATAGATGTTTTGCTTGTATATATGTCTATGTACCATGTGTATGCCTTGTGTTCACAGAGGCAAGAAGAGGGTATTGGATCCCTCAGAGCTGGAGTTAATAGACATTTGGGGATGCATCACCTGCTATTTGGTTACTAGGATCTAAACTTCAGTCCTTAGGATTGAGCAGCAAATGTTCTCAAATATTGAGCCATTGCTTCAGACCCAATTTTCAACTCTTTTAAAAAGTAGGTGATGTACCGGGCACAACAGACCATCTGGAGAGGAATAGTTTTTCTTTTTGAGTTTTCTGCATTCTTCACATGCTAGCTGCTGCGAGTACATCTAGTTAAACAGTGTGTGAATCCTTACAGGGGCTACTGTCATTCAAGGATGTGTCTGTGGAGCTATCAAGTGAAGAGTGGCAGCTACTGGACCCCGCACAGCAGCAGATGTATAGAGAGGTGACTCTGGAGAACTACAGCAACCTGCTCTCCGTGGGTGAGTCCAGCACCTCTGTCAACTCACCTGGAAGTCATAGCCTCCATTTCTTTTTCTTTTGTTATCTAACTTGAGACCTCTGAAGTGATTGATGATTGTGAATTTGAACTTACAGGTAAATGTTCTTTGGTGAATATTTGGTTTTCCTTTTTTTTTTTTTAAATTGTTGTTATTCCCAAGTGCAAATAAGCAATTTTGTTTTGTGATTTACCCTTAGCAGTTTGGTCTGAATCCTTTTTGATTATTTCGTTAACAGGGTATCTTGATACCAAACCTGATTTAATCTTCAAGTTGGAGCAAGGAAAAGAACCGTGGGTAATAAATGCCAAAATGTCCACCCAGAGCTGTCCAGGTAGGTGATTGAGAACAAGGAAGATAGTATGTATGGAGGTAAATTAGCTGTTCCTTAGGTACTTGACACTGGGATGGTGGTGTACCTAGAAACTCCTAAAAGTCCTCAACTGATGCAGCTGACTTGGGATGAGATTATAGGTTTCTCAAGTCAGGCACTTAATTGTCACCTCGAATGTTGGGTTCTCCTTCCCCCTTCAGCTCTGAGAGGAGGATGTGTACCTCTTATCCGTCCAGAGTCTGCCTTCTGTGTTAGTTTCTTTCCTTTCAATGGGCAGTTGGCCTTGAGAACTTCTTCCTCACTCTTAATGTGACTTATGCCCCTTTTCTTCCCTTTTTAAAAATTTTCTCTTCTGCCTTTGACAGTTAAATTACTTAAGACTTTACCCAAGGGTGCATACCTTGCGTCATGTGTATCATTGAGTGATGCCTTCTCTTGCAGGTTATCCACTGAGGTTTCCTCCCCAAATTTAGCTGTCCTTCTCTGTATTGTCGCTATGTAAAAGCTCTTACAGTCTGAAAATTTGTTTCCTGCTATTGTTTGTTTGGTTTTTTTTGTTTTGGTTTTTCGAGACAGGGTTTCTCTGTGTAGCTTTGCGCCTTTCCTGGAACTCACTTGGTAGTCCAGGCTGGCCTCGAACTCACAGAGATCCGCCTGGCTCTGCCTCCCAAGTGCTGGTATTAAAGGCATGCGCCACCACTGCCCAGCCCTGCTATTGTTATAAAACTAAAATTCACATATTCCTCCCTTCTCCTCCTGCATTTGGTCCTGGGTTTTATTTATCTGTAGGAGAGTTATGTGCTTTTCCAGACTTCAGTCTGGTATCAGAAATGGGAAAAAACTTATGTCTAAAGTCTCCATTTGTCCTTGTTTCAATCTGTTGTTGTGATAAAATATTAACCAAAAACAGCTCTAGGAGGAAAGGGTTTATTTTGTTTACACTTCCAGGTCACTATCATGAGGAAAAACCAGGGCAGGAACTTCAATAGAGACTCAAAGCAGAATCCATAGTGGACTGCTGCTTGCTGGCTTGCTCAAACTGTCTTGTATAGTCCAGGACCACCTGCCCAAGGAATAATACTGTCCACAGTGGCCTGGGCCCTTCTATATTAATTAATAATCTAGAAAATCCCTCACAGACATGCCCATAGACCAACCAGATAAAGGGAGTTTCTCAGTTGAGGCTTCTCTTCGATAAGTCTGCACCGTGCCAAGCTAACAATTAGAGTAACCAGGACATCATTCTTTCAGTTTTTTCATTTTTGAAAAGACTACTGTGGTTGCATAGTCAATCCAGCATCCTGGACTCTGTAGGCTTGTTTTGGACTTGTATCTTTTCCTTTGTGACCCTGTCCACTACTTGTTTCTGTTGGTATTTTGTTCTTTGAAGATTATCTTTTTTTTTTTTTTAAAGAATTATTTATTTATTATGTATACAGAAGAGGGTAACAGATCTCATTACAGATGGTTGTGAGCCACCATGTGGGTGCTGGGAATTGAACTCATGACCTCTGGATGAGTAGTCAGTACTCTTAACCTCTGAGCCATCTCTCCAGCCCTAAAGATTATCTTTTAACACTTATCTTCTTGTCACCCAGTGTAGAACAGTACCACTGCATACTTAGTTCACATTCTTAACCGTATTCGGGAGCTCTTGGTTTCTTTTTTGCTGTTGTACTAGATTTGTTTTTGAAAACATCTTATGATTAGTCTGGGAAAATACACTGGTATTTTAATTATCTGATCCAATCTAAGTAAAATAATAGTATATAGCCTCAAATGACCAGTTGTCTGCTTAGAGCAGTTCTACATAGTGACTGCTTCAGAACTTTGCTGATATCAGAAGTAGGCTTCCATCTGTTACCCTCTTGTTATCCTAGGATGTTATATTCTTCCCTTACACCTTCTTCAGCAGCCTAGCAGGATCCCCAGTGTCAGATACCACATACAGATATGGCAGGAACTTCTGAATCAAGTGGTTTTTCTCTCTTTTTAGTTTTATTATTTTTAGAATAGATTTTTAGATTTATTTTATAATTTTATGTGGATTATTGTTTTGCTTGCATGGTGCTTTCCCTGCTTGTTTGTATGTGTATGCACCATGTGCATGCCTTGTGCCCGAGGAGATCAGAAGAGAGCATTGGATCCCCTGGGATTGGAATTACACATGGTTATGACCCACCATGTGGGTACTGGGAATCGAACCTGGATCCTCTGCAAGAGCAAAAAGTTCTCTTAATCACTGAGCAATCTCTTGAGCCGTATTATTTATTTTTGGAAAAGGGTTTCACTATATAGCCCTGGATGGCCTGGAGCTTCCTATGTAGATCAAGCTGGTCTCAAACTCAAAAACTCCTCCTGCCTATGCCTACTGGATGCTGGGATTAAAGGTATATGCCACATCTCATGGCTATTTCTTTTTATTTTATGTGTATGGGAATTTTGCCTGTGTATGTACCATGTGCATGCAGTGCCTTTAGAGGTCAGAAGAGGGCATTGGATCCCCTGGAAGTAGAGTTAATAGTTGTTAGCGGCCATGTAGGTGCTGGGAATGAACCTGGGTCCTCTGCAAGAGCAGCAAGTATTCTTAACTGCTGAACCACCTCTCCCGCTCCAAGTCATTTATCTGCAAGCTCCATTTCAATGGTGTCTGGATTATTTTGAAACCAGAAATCTGCTCACACATTTATCATTTATTTCCTGTTCCCCCCTTTTCCTTTTCCCTTCTCTCTCTTTTGGTTCTAATTCTATCCCTCCTGTCTTTGCCCCTTGAATGGTGGGATTACAGGCCTGTGCCATCATGCCCAATTTTGCGTTTTTTAAAAATTCACATCTGTTTGAACGAGCCATGGTAAAAGGGGTGGATTGACCTTCTAAGGGTAGTGACCTGCCTTCCTGACCAGACCATTTGAATAGGAGAAGGATAGCTATCTTTATCTGTTCAGGGCTGCTGTGTAGAGGGTGGGGGATATAACTTTGGGTAGATTTTTGGATATTAAGCATAGAGTACCTTCTTTTCATCTGTATGTGTACAAAAATGCTCTTGTTGATATGAAATGTGAGCATCCTTTCAGTCAGTACATATTTGGGGCCATAATTCAGTTTCAAGTCCAGGATCTCTTAGGATATTTGTGGTTCCATCTGATAGGTATGGGTGAAATTCTCATCATCTGAGTGAGTATAGTTAAGGTATAAGATGTCTGTTCTAGGCATACCTAGGATTGTAAAAGGAGCTAGAATTTGTTTTTTTTTGCCTTTTAAGACAGGGTCTAACTATGTAGCCCTTGCTGGCCTAGAGCTTCCTATGTAGACCATGCTGAGATACTCCTACCTTTGCCTCTAGAGCACTGGAATTATAGGTGTGTGATTCAGTGTACATCTATGAAACTAGAACTAGAAAGGAGTAAGAGAAACTTCTCACAGAAAGGAAGAAGATAACAATTATCTTTGGTCAGATATACTCCCCTTTAGAAAAACATGAGGCACTTTCTCTTCATTGATGTTGATAACAGTTTCCTTTGTTAGTGTCACTGCTTCAGGTCCTGCACTTTGATTTTTCATTCTGTCAAAACAATTTTTATTTAGATTGTGTGTGTGTGTGTGTGTGTGTGTGTGTGTGTGTGTGTGTGTGTGTGTTGTGTGTGTGAGTGTGAATGTTTTGCCTGCATGTATGTGTGCATGTGCCTGGTGCCTGCAGAGATCAGAACAGGAGTCAGAGCCCCAGAAACTGGAGTTAAGGATGAATGTGAGCCACCATGTGGTTGCTGGGAACTAAACATTGGTCCTCCATAAGCACAAGTACTCTTAACTGCATAGCCATCTCCCTAGTTCTGATTATTATTATTATTACTATTGTTATTCTTACTATTTTTATTATTATTATTATTATTATTATTATTATTATTAAAGACAAGGTTTCTTGTATCCAAGGCTGGTTTGGAACTCCCTGAACGGCCAAGGGTGACCTTTAACTTCTGATCCTCTCATGTGCTGGTATTACAGGCATAAAGTATGCTTGCTTTATGCAGTGTTGTTTATTGAATCCAGGGCTCTTGTGCATTCTAGGTAGGCACTGTACCAATTGAGCTGTACCTCCAGTCCTGGCATTTCACTTTCAATCTTTCTTTCTTTTGTGCTTCATAGCCATAGCTGAGATAAACTTGAGAGAATGACCATTCTGTGGTCTCTATCTGTAGTAGTTTCAATAGCAGTCTATTCCTATTGCTGTAAGTTTTTTTTTTAAGTTTGTGTGTGTGTGTGTGTGTGTGTGTGTGTGTGTAGGTACCCAGAGAGGTCATCAGCTGGAGTTTCAGGTGTCTCTAAGCTTCCTAAGGTGGATCTTAACACTAGTCCTCTGATAGAATAGACTGCTAAGCTGTCTCTCTAGGCTTGCTATAATTTTAAAGTATTGAGAGTTGAAGTGTCATAGGCTGCTAGTAGCCCAGCCTTGAGGTTCCCTTTCATACTTAGCAAATTTCCAGTCTGTGTTTGTGTTTGTTTCTGACCAGTTATGTTAAACCAGTAACTCAAAAAGTTAGCCAGACATGATATTATGCCCTAGAAGAATTCATTTCTTCTAGCCATTGTTTTTTTTTAAATTTCATTATTATTATTGAGCAGTCCCTGTTTTTAACTTATTCTTGAGTTTGGTAGCCTCACTCTTAAGTATAACCATAACCAGCCGGGCGGTGGTGGCGCACGCCTTTAATCCCAGCACTCGGGAGGCAGAGCCAGGCGGATCTCTGTGAGTTCGAGGCCAGCCTGGGCTACCAAGTGAGTTCCAGGAAAGGCGCAAAGCTACACAGAGAAACCGTGTCTCGAAAAACCAAAAAAAAAAAAAAAAAAAAAAAAAAAGTATAACCATAACCACTCCCTCTTCTCTCATTGGGATGAGCATATTTAGAGAAAAATCACATGGTGGGAAGAAAGCTGCTAAGCCAACACTTACAAACTCTTGTAAAGCATTGGTAATGTAGAGGGATATTCTCATGCCTCAACCTTTTGCTTGATTGTTCTAAATTAATTACTTGTTTCTGTTCATTACTGTCCATATAAGAATAATGTTTTGGTCACATAGATGAGCTGTGGTCTTGTTTCCTGAATGGTCTCATCTATAATGTCATTTTATACTTCCATAGACTATTGACCTACTTTTCACTGAGTACTGAACTCAGATCTGACTGTTTACTTATTGTTATCATTTGGATGCTACTGTACTCTAAAATGTAGTAGTAGCCATAACAATCTTTCATTTTCTTTCAGGGTATTTCTTTGCCAAGAGCAGCAGTACTTTGTAATTGGAACTGTTGGTCCCCTCTTCTCTCAGCCCCACCCAGTTCTTTTTTCAGCGCATTCTAGAGCCCTCAACTCTAGAGGTAGAATCGAATCATTACAGTTTCATGTGGGGCTACTACAAGGGCCTTCTCATGTGTTTCTGCTCTTATTTATTTAATTTTGTGATGCTGGGTATCAAACAAAGGGCCTCATATGTGCTAGGCAAGCACATTATCACTGAGCTATACCCTCATCCCCCTTTCCTTTTAGTTTTATTTATTTTATTTCTTTTCCTTTTATTTTGAGACAGTGTTGTATTAATCTATCTTTGAAGATCAAATTCTAGTTCAGTCTTCCTTGTAGCCAGATATTGGAGCAATAGCAGGCCTGTTCCACTAGGCCAAGCTCTGTTCTTTTCTTATTTATTTATTTATTTTGGTTTTTCAAGACAGGGTTTATCTATGTAGCTTTGAGCCTTTCCTGGAACTCACTTGGTAGCCCAGGCTGGCCTTGAACTCACAGAGGTCCTCCTGGCTCTGCCTCCTGGGATTAAAGGCGTGCGCCACCACTGCCCGGCTGTTTTTTACATGGCAAACAAACTCATGTTTTAAAAGCACAATAACTAATTAGGACCTTCTCTAATCAAATACCTTTTAAAGCAGAAACTTTTTGCTCCGGCCTAGTGTAGCTTGTTTGCTTGCCTTTACTCTGCTCACTCAGTGGGTTGTGCCTTCCCCGCTCCCCCCTTAAACCATACAAAGCATATCTACTTCTTGAGAACTCTGCTTGGCGTATTTTCATTGTTTATTCATTCTCTTTTTCTTTCTCCTTTTCTTTTGTTTGGGGTGTGTGTGTGTGTGTTTTGTTCAAATTCTGTATCTTCCTGCCACCACCTCCTAAGTGCTATTATTTTAGGTATATATATATTCATTCCACCTCTCAGTTCATATTTCTCTCTCTCTCTCTCTCTCCCTTTCTCTCCCTCTTTTGTTAGCCCTGGCTGCCCTGGAACTCGCTCTGTAGACGAGACTGTCCTTGAATTCAGAGCTTCGCCTGCCATGGCCTCCCAAGTGCTGGGATTAAAGGCATGCACTGCTTGCTGTAGGTGGATTTTTCGTCAGGACTATTGGCTCCCCAGTAATGACATGGAGACTTATTATTAATTATGAAAGTTTGGCTGATAGCTTAGGCTTGTTTGTAACTAGCTCTTGTAACTTAAATTAACCCATTTCTATTAATTTACTTTCTACCTTGTGTCTTTCTTACCTCATCTATCTGACTGGCGACCCCTTTCTTCTTCCCATTGTCCTGTCAGCCCCCAAAATCCTGCCTAGCTATTGACTGTTCAGCTTTTTATTAACCAATCAGAGTGACACGTCTTCACAGTGTACAAAAAGATTATTTCTCAAAACACCACCATGCTCAGTTTCAGTTCATTCTTTTTTAATGTCTCATTGTCACCATATCTAAATGTCTTGTACTTACTCTGTATGATGTAGTTCACTTTTTAACTATATAGAATCTTATGGCAGTAAAATTCAGATTTAACATTTGTATGTATGTTTTAAAAATCACTTTTGGGTTGGGGGGTGCCACTGCACATATGTAGAATTCAGAGGACAAGCCGTGGAAGTCAGTTCTTTCCTTCTATTATGTGAGTCCTGGGATTGAAGTGGGTTATTGGACTAGGTGGCAAGTACCTTGACTCATTGTGCCATCTTGCCAGCCCAGCAAGTCTATTATTTTAGTTCTTTTATTTGGGGGCAGGGAGTTTGATTTTTGAGACAAGTTCTCACTGTGTAGCAAGGGTAGTCCAGAACTCAGAGATCTTCCTGCCCCTGCTTCCCAAGTGCTGGGATTAAATGCATGTGCCATCCTGTCCAGCAAGTATATTCGTTTTTGTTTTTTCTTTTCTGGAGCTGAGGACCAAACCCAGGGCCTTGTGCTTGCTAGGCAAGTGCCCTACCACTGAGCTAAATCCCCAACCCTGTATATTTGTTAAAACCCCTTTTTAAAATGATTTTCATCATGACCAATTCACTACCAGTAATGAGGGAAGACCTTGTTTGTGTTTGGTTTTATTTACCTCTGTCACCCCCATGCTTTGCCCATCTTTTTTGAAGCAGTGTCATAGGCCTCTTACCAAAGCGAAAAGATCTCTCCCACCCGGAGTAGTACTGGTGGTGTAATCCAGGACTTCATGTATTCTAAATGAGCCCCACCTACTAGTTACATGTGCCTCAGCCCCTGCATGCTTTTCAAATCTCTTTAATTCTGTATCAGAATTAAAAATCAGAACTGTTTTGTTTTTTCTTTCTAGAAGGCTGGAAAAAATGGTACCAGAAAAGTCAAGATGAAAATGTTCAGAGAAACTATACTTGTAATGGGTTTGGAAAACTTTTTACGAACAGAACCCATGTTTCTTCAAGGCAGAGACTCCATAAGTATAACACACGTGGAGCAAATGTGATACAAAACTTGAGTTCAAGCAGAATTTCTGTAAAGAATCCTGATCAATTTCATAGTTATAAGGAATCATATTTTTTTAAGCATCAAAAACATTGTAGTTTAGAAAAAAACTGTATCTGTAATGAATGTGGAAAAGGTTTTCGTTGTAAATCACAGCTTGTTGTACATTTCAGAATTCATACAGGGGAGAGACCGTACAAATGCACATACTGTGAAAGAGCCTTCAGTGCCAAGTCAAACCTTAATGCTCATCAGAGAGTTCACACAGGAGAAAAGCCCTACTTCTGTAATGAATGTGGAAAAGTTTTTTCTTTTAGGTCACAGCTCATTGTCCACCAAGAAGTTCACACAGGAGAGAAGCCCTATTGTTGCAATGAATGTGGGAAAGCCTACAGTTGGAAATCTCAGCTTATTTTACACCAGAGAAGTCACACAGGAGTAAAACCTTATGAATGCAATGAATGTGGGAAAGCCTACAGTTGGAAATCTCAGCTTATTTTACACCAGAGAAGTCACACAGAAGTGAAACCTCATAAATGCAATGAATGTGGGAAGGCATTCAGGAGTAAGTTCTACCTCCTTGTTCATACCAGAATGCACACAGGGGAGAAACCTTATCAATGCATTGATTGTGGGAAAACCTTCAATGCAAAAACACAACTCATTGTACACCAGGGAGTTCACACTGGAAAAAATCGTTATGAGTGCACTCAGTGTGGCAAAGCCTTTGGTCGGAAGGAGCAGCTCACTGCTCATTTGCGAGCTCATGCAGGAGAGAAACCCTATGGTTGTAATGAGTGTGGAAGGTCTTTCAGCAGCAAGTCATATCTTGTTATACACAGGAGAACACACACAGGAGAGAAACCCTATGAATGTAGCTTATGTGAGCGAGCCTTCTATGGAAAATCACAGTTAATTATACACCAGAGAACTCATTCAACAGAGAAGCCGTATGAATGCAATGAGTGTGAAAAAGCTTATTCCAGGAAGGCATCCCTTCAGATACACCAGAAAATTCATTCTGGAGAGAAACCATTTAAGTGTAGTGAATGTGAGAAAGCTTTCACTCTGAAGTCCTCTCTCAGTGAACATCAGAGAGTTCATACACGAGAGAAACCCTGGAAATGCTCTGAATGTGGGAAATCCTTTTGTTGGAATTCAGGGCTTCGGATACATCGGAAAACTCACAAGGCAGACATCCAAGTGATGAAGTGAATGTTAGACTCTTTCACAGGGGCTGGTGTACCAGAGACCTTAGATGATAATTCAGACATAGTATATTTGAGAACAGTCATTGAAATGAGGCTGCAAAAGCTTTCACAAGTTAGGTACATAGATCTTGGCTGAGAAGACAAGAATTGGAGGAATGAGGAATAATAAACATACCAAGTGTGATTGGTCCTGTCATAGAGATTTGTACTCCCTGTAAGTTTAATAAATCAAGGGAGGCTGGGCGTGGTACCCGTCTTTTACTCCAGCACTCTGGAGGCAGAGGTAGGTGGATCGTGAGTTTGAGACTCACCTGGTGTACATAGTGAATTCTAGGATAGCCAGGGCTATGATAGACCCCGTCTCAAAAAGCCATAAATAAATAAATAAGTAAGTAAATAAATAAATAAATAAATAAATAAATAAATAAATAAATAAATAAATAAATAAGGGGATTGTTTCCCCACAGGAGGTGTTACATGGAAAGTTGCATTCCAGATTTTAAGCTTTGTTTTTTTGTTTTTTTTTTATAAAATAAAGGCCTCATTAATAATAAAATTTTGCATAGTAGAGTACAAAGTTCTAGGATTTTTTTTTTTTTTTTTTTTTTTTGCTTGGGGGGAAGAGGCAGGGTCTCATGTAGCTTAGGCTGGCCTCAAAGTGGATAAGTACTTGAATTCTCAGTCTTATATTATTACAAATGAAAAGGGGATTAACATATTTAAACTTGAAGAAATAATTATTAAACTTGAAAAGCTGACAAATATGTAATAGAAAAGTTAAGTGGAAGCGCTTTAGATAAATGTAGAAATACAATCATACTCGTATGAATAGTGGAGTAAACAAGAAAGCAAAAGAGCAAAAGCATTCATGTAATTACTAAAAATTACCAAATGATGTAGTTTCTACGACACATTCAGAATGCTCAATGATCTGGGGATGGTGACATATACCTCTTGAAAACTTGGGACATGGAGGGTTGAGAATCTCGAGTTTGAAGACAACCTGGGTGACAGCCAGTTCAAGTCAGTAGAAGCTGCGTAATCAGACCCTGTCTCAAAAAGCAAAACTAAACTAGTGAACTCAGGGCTGGGAAGATGGCTCAGTAGGTAAAGGCACTCTCCTTTAAACATCGTGACCCGAGTTTAATCTCTAAACCCACATGGTAAGAGAGAACCAACTTCTGAAAGTTGTCTTCTGACCTCCACATGTGTGCTGTGGCATGCACAATGCCTCCCCCCCACCCCCTGAATAAATGTAAAAAGTTTCTAAATTACTTAGTGAACTCTATATTACATTAGTGAAGGCGTATATTAATTTACTGGCCAATTAAAAATGCTGAAATCTATAAGCAAAAGAGAAGTGGCTCGGTGGTTTGTCCAGCATGTAACAGTGTTGATTATCAGCATCATAGGAAAATAAAATGGTGATTGGAATTAGTATAAATTGAAGTAGATGCTACTAAGTTTCTAGAGGAAACAATAAGTCAGGTATGCAGGCTTGGGAAATGACTATGTAGAGTTCTTGCTGTGCAAGCATGAAGGCTTGACTTCAGATCCCCAACATGTGTAAAAGTCTATGCCTTTAACCTCAGTACTGAGGGTGGGTGCTGAGGATATTTGTACACTCACACCCCTTTATACAAAATAAGTAAATAATAATAAAAAACCCCAAATACAGTAGAAGTAAAATAATTAAAAAGAATATATCATACAAACTACAACCATAGGGAAACTAGAAAAGCTATCCTAATGTCAGATGAAATAAACTATTTATTTTTAAAGTTACTTATTGTGTGTGTATTTGTGTGCATGAATATGAGTCCACATGTAGAGATTGACTGAAGGAATAAAGTTAAGGTTTTCAGACTTGCATGGCAGGTATTTTTTTTACTGGATGAGCCATCTGGCCCAACCTTTTTCTTCTGTTAAGACAGTTTCAGTCTCATCTTCTAGGCTGGCCTCAAACTCACTATGTAGCCAAGGATGACCTTGAGCTGCTGATTCTCCTGCTTCTGCTTTTTGAATGCTGGAATTACAGGCACTCACTGCCATTCACTGTTTACACGTAGTGCTGGGGATTGATTTATGACTTTGTGCATGCTAAGCAAGTACTCTAATAACTGAGCTGCATTCCCAGCCCTCTAGACTTTATTATTTTGTTTTGGAGGGTCAAACATGGAACCTTAAACATAATGGGCAAATGGTACAACTGAGACACTCACCCAGCACCCAATTTAAGACACAAAAGTTACTAGATAATACTAGCATAGCACAAACTTGTTCCCCTCAACATTTCATCATGGATGGGGAGGGGCCCATGAGATACAGTTCCTCCCATTGGCAGTTAATGGTTGCTCGGGGGTGGGTGTCATTTTTTGTTTGTTTTTTCATTTTTTAAGAAAGGTTTTCTCTGTAACCACACTGGCTATCCAGGAACTCACTCTGCAGACCAGGTTCTGGCCTCGAACTCACAAAGATTTGCCTATCTCTGCCTCCCCAGGGCTGGGATCAAAGGAGTGTGCCACCACTGCCCATCTGAGGGAGTGTTATTCTTTCAGAGATGTATTCACAAGTTGGCCATGCCTAGCAAAATAACCCCCCCTACATTCTTCCATAAGCAACCCTAAATTAAGCTCAGTGGGACAAACAATAACAACAACAACAACAACACACACACATGCACACCATGAATTAGAAGGGGGGTTGGTTAGGAAATAAAGGTAGCAGCAGAGGAGGGGTAAAAACAATTAAAAAATCATTACATGCTTATATGAAACTGTCAAAGATTTTTTAAAATGTGGAAAAAGATATCAGATGTAGAAGAGCACTTTAGGAAATGTAACATTTGTAGTCATGTATTCTACACAGCACCAAAATACACAAAGCAAAATCACTGATAGAAATAAGAGAAGTAGACAATAGTAATTGTCTCAAGACAAATATTTCTCTATGCCCAAACTGTACTAGATTATAATAAGTTCATGTGGAATATTATGCAGTATGCATTGAATGCTAGGACTTAGAAAATTTGATGATGAGTGGGCATAATTGTGCCCCAGTTCTAGCATTTAGGAGGCTGAGACCTGATGGTCCTAATTTCTAACCGAGGTTGAGTTACTACATAGATACAGGACAGCCTAAAATATATAGTGAAACCCTATCTAACAATAACAAAAATTTCATCCAAAGATAGGTCTTGTCAAAAATACTCTGTTCTTATTGGCCAAATCTGGGACAGTTTGAGCATCCCAACAAGTAATGATAATCATATAACGCAAAGAATAAGAAACCAAGCTAGGTGTGTTGCCATGTTTCTTCAATCCCAGCAATCAGGAGCCAGACATGCTTCTGTGAGTACAAGATCAGCCTGATCTACATGATGAGTTCCAGGTCAGCTAATGTCTTTTCTTTCTCTTCTCTTCCATTCCCTCTCCTCTTTCCTCTAACCCCCCCCCCCCCCCCCCGCCCTTAAAATTTTTTTAATTTTTATTTTATATGCTTTGATGTTTTGCCATGGGTGTTGGGTCCTCTAGAACTGGAGTCACATGGCTCTGAGCTGTCATGTGGTTGCTGGGAGTAGAACCCTGGTTCTCTGGAAGAGCAGTCAGTGCTTTTAACCACTGAGCCATCTCTCCAGCATTCCCCCTATGTTGATGTTTTGTTTGTACTTTAATAAAGCTTGCTTGAAAATTAGAGGGTGGAGCTAGCTGCTAGATAACCATAGAGGCCAGACAGTGGTGGCCCAGCAATTGGGAGGAGGAAGCAGGAAGATAAGGAGTTGAAGACCACCCTGGGTTACACCGATTGATACAGTCTAAAAGAGAAACAGAACTGGGCAGTGGTGGCGCACACCTTTAATCCCAGTCCTGGGAAGTACACATGCCTTTAATCCCAGGAAGTGACATGGTTGGGCAGAAAAAGGTATATAAGGCAAGAGGAGATAGGAAAAAGGCAGTTCAGTTGAGATTCTTTCGGGTGAGGACTCAGATGATGAGAAAACAAGATTGTGGCTTGCTTTGCTTCTCTGATCTTTCAGCTTTCACCCCAATATCTGGCTCTGGGTTTTTTATTAGTAAGACCATTTAGCAATTTGTGTTACACATTTGATTCCCCTCAGAGGACATATGGACATTTGAAAGGATTTGTTTTTGTTTCATGTAACTAGGAGACTCCTCAGACATAACTCTGAAACACTGAAATGGAATATCCTGTTTCTGTTCCCTCCTGTCTGTCATGTCCATCACCCACATGGCAGCTAGCAGGCAGCTGACAGCCATCCATAACTCTAATTTCAGCAGACTCACCACCCACTTCTTCTGAGTAAATGATGAACTTAGGCTATCAGGCCGGTTGGCCAGCAGCTTTGCCGTCTGAGCCACCTCACCTGCCTCTGAAAATTTGAGTTGTTACAGCAGCATACCCATGTATCTTACCTTCTATACTGTCCTGGAAGATATCTTTGGTGCATGACTGCAGGATGGTCCCCGACAGACCTGCACACTCCTGTGAGCCTTCAGTTGATCGTGAAGCTCTGAGTAGAACTAGATGCTGCTGAACACGTGTGCCAAATGTTACTGACTGGTGCCTATCTCTTGATAACAGTGACCTGAAAAGGCAAAGCAGGTCTCACTGTGATTGCTTAGTCCCATCCCATCAGTAGAGGAGGGAGGGGTTTTCCTGAGTTTACTGACAGTCCTTGTAAAATGTCTCCTGGGCTGGGTGTGGTGTCCATGCCTTAATCCAAGCACGGAGGAGGCCGAGACAGACAGATCTCTGATTTTCAGGCCAGCCTGGTGTACTTAATGAGTTCCGGAAATGCTGCGGCTACATAGAAAGACAATGTATCAAAAAAAAAAAAAAAAAAAAAAAAGCTTCTGGGTTGTAAGGGAGACAGATTTTTACACATAGTAAGTTCTAGGACAGCCAGGAATGCATACCTAAACTGTATATTAAACAAACAAGCAAGAAGATTAACAAATCACACAGGGCCAGTGAGGGCAGACTGCTCTTGGGAATAAAGTGCTTTTTACTAAGCCTTAATTGTGTCTCTCGACTCCATATGTTAGAAAAGACACCTGCATTTGCCCGCTGACCTTCACATACATGCCTAGGAGCACCCCCTGCACTCATATAACTAATTAAGTAATCAAGGGATCCCAGGACAGTGGGAATGTGCTCTCCATAGCCCTGAATCACGTGTAATGACGTCCCCAACTCAGGGTCGGGTGTGGTGGTACACGACTTTGATCTCAGCACTCAGGAGGCAAAGGCAGGAACTCTGAGTTCAAGGTAAGCCTGATCTACAGTGCCAGTTCTGGGACAGCTAGAGCTACACTAAGAAACTGAATCTCAACAAACAAAAACAAACAAAAGGAAGGTTACAATCCAAAGGATGGAATCTAAAGATGGTGTTTTGGCGCCCTCTTTTGGCAAATCACTCTTTGCATTTTTCATGGTGAAATAAAGTGGTTCACAGAGGGCCGGACATGCTATCTATCCACTGTCCTTTTTGTCAAATGTCATTGGTCAATTTAAAAAAGACAATCTTAGAATGGTTCCTAGATGTATATAACCAGCGGCATAGTACCACTACTTCCACTTGCCTCCCTCCTGTCATTGGAGTAAGTGCGCAGCCATAGTTAAGTCTGGAGGGAGCCTAGGGCTATAGGAATTTCCTTTGTTTGTTTAAATAGATGGTGTAACCCTGGCAATCATTTTGCTATGGCAGGTGGAATCAAAGAGGTTACAGAAAGACTGAAGCGTAGCGGGTATTAGCTAAGGGTATTAGAGAGCAGTGTGTGGGTGGAGGCTGGAAAGATATCTCAGCAGTTAAAAGCACTTGATGTTCTTTCAGAGCATCTGGGTTTGGTTCCCAGGATCCACACAGATGCTAACAGCCACCTATACTCCAGTTCCAGGATAGGCAATGCTGTCTTCTGAACTCCGCCCACACCTGGCAAGCTTGTGGTGTACCCACCGGTACAAGCAGGCAAAACACTCATAGACATAAAATAATAAAATGAGAGATGAGTGGGAGAAGGAGATAGGGAGTGATGGAGGGAGGGAGGAAAGCACAGACAGGGTACCTATCCAAGTTTCAACCAAGGTAAAAAAAGCATTCCTTAGGCAGAAAACCCAGGATTCCTCTTTACTCAACTAAAGCCACAAAATGCCAGAATCATGCAGCCAATCAGAATTGCAAGCAACAAGATACCACAGAAATGGCCTCATTTGCATGAAAAGAATTGCATGATGGGAAATGATAGGCACTCAGGGAATAGCAAATTTTGGAACAAACTTATTCTCTTTAAATGTTATCTCTTCTTGTTTTGGATGGCAGTGATATATGAATTTATATGTATATGGCTTAGTTTGAAGTTTTGCTCTACAAATAACACTGGTCTTAGAGACAAGGAACACCAGGATGGTGGTGGCACACAGAGGCAGGCCGATCTCTGTGAGTTCCAGCCTGGTTTACAGAGTTGGTTCCAGGACAGCTAGGGCTGTTACACAGAGAAACCTTGTCTAGACATGGAACTGATAGGATATTAAAAATAAAAGGATATTGTAAAATAGTAATAGAGTTTAAGACTAAAGTTATATTTTTAAGCAAAATAAATGTAGATTTTCTAGCCAAGTTTTTTATTTGTTTTAATAATTGTACAGGATCAGCCACATTGGCTTCTGAAAGAACCTATGTAAAACTTAGTTTTACTCCCCCTCATCGCCCACAGCCCCCTTGGTTTTTCCGAGACAGAGTTTCTGTGTGTAGTCTTGGCTGTCCTAGAACTAGCTCTGTGGACCAGGTAGGGCTGGATGTTAGAGATCTGCCTGCTGGGGTTAAAAAGCGTGTGCCACCATTGCCTGGCTACATTTTTATATTAATGCTTTAATCACTTCTTTCTTATCTGCCTAGTTGTTTGGGTTTCTGAGTTTGTCGTGAATTTTCTCTTGGCATGATAAAGTTTGATCTTACACTCTGTGTGCAGAAGGGACACGCACTATAATATCTGCAACGATATGTTTGTTCATCTTGGTTGCCAATGACTGAAAATCGTATTTTGGAAGAGAAGGTTTCTTTTCTGTGTATTTAGCCCGGAGCTATTTATGTGGACCAGGATGTTCTACTCCCTGATATCTGCCTGCTTCTGCCCTCCTCCTTGAGTTCTCTGACTAATAGTGGGCACGGTCAGGGCAGGCAGTTTCTTCTTGGTGTCCTACAACCACAAACAATCACGTTCATTATAAAAATATAACTTTGGTTTGTGGGATTCAGGATAATGACTAAATTTCTACCACATCTGACATGGCTTGTAGAGTATGAACTTTTAGCTGGGTATTTGAAGAATAGTGTCCCATTGGAATAGACAGAAGACACTGGCCTGAGTTGTCCATTGATATTCAGTGACCTGGGTTCTCTAGCATTATCATGGGCCTGAAAGGCCTTTGGATTTTTGCTAAGTAGAGCAGTGAGCATGAATCTCACCAGAGAACAAGTATACCTTTTCTTTATGACTAAGGTTGGGTTTCTTTTTGAGATAGGAAAGTGCTTGCATGTTAGTAAACTGCAAAAACTCTGGGTTTGGTGTCCCGGGTTTCGGCACCAAATGTAAGTAAACTGCAAAAACTTTGGGTTTGGTGTCCTGGGTTTTGGCACCAAATGTTAGTAAATTGATGGCTGAAGTTGCGAGGAGACAGTTCAGCCCTAGAGGGCGATGTATCCTGGACACCTCAGAGCTACTCAGAACAAGAGCTCTGCCCTGAAGTTGTCCCGGACACCTGGAGCTGTTTAGCACAGCTATGATGGCTGAGACTCCAAAGAAACAGCCCAACCTTGGAAAGGAAGGTTTTCTGACTTCTTGGGAGAGTCAAGCCTGGAACTGCTTCAGCAAGGAAGGGTATCCTGACTCTTCGGGAAGGTCAGGATATACCTAGTATGATGGTATGATGGGGGATGGTTTCCCCCGCAGGACACAGCAATCCTGCTCCTCTCCTGGAGAGCCACAATCCCTGGCTCAGTGTTACCAGCTCTTTCTCGCTCAGTCCACTATGGGACGTCTCAGCAAGGTTCTTCAGTTCAGCTCTCCCTTGCTCAGTCCACTATGGACCGTCCCAGCAAGGTTCTTCTGTTCAGCTGTCAATGAAGGTCTTCACCCAATACTCTTTTGAGAAAGAGGTTTATTTGGGAAGGAGGAGTCCAGGAGAGTAGCTGCCTCTACCAGGGTGGAGAGAACAGCTCACAACTGACCCAGCAGAGTGGTTTATATAGGATGTCTAGGGGGCGGAGTCAACTGTGATTGGTTAGTTTATTTTCTGCCCAGGGATTGGCCAGTTTTGTGAGCAGAGATGGCCCTGATTTCAGGGCCAAACTGTGTTTCTTTCACTGGCCTTTCTTGGCTTTTTGACACTACCTCTAAGGCCAGGGCACATTTCTTTCACTGACTCTAATTCTAGGGGCCAAGAGTGTTATTTTGGTACTAGTCTCAGAGTCAGGGCATATTTCCTGGGTTCTGGGTTTGGGGATAAAGTGTTCACTTCTCTGGCTCAGGTCCCAAACACAGACTGTGTTTCTTTCCCTGGTCCTGAGCCCTAGGGCCAGGATTCTACTGTCCTGCTCCGTCAGGTTGATTTCACAAATCAGTTGGACAGGGGCAGAGATGACTCTAATCTGAGTTTAACTGTGTTTCTCTCACTGGCCTTACTTAGCTTTCTGTCACTACCTCTAAGGCCAGGGCACATTTCATTCACTGACTCTGATTCTAGGGGCCAAGAGTGTTTCTTTGGTACTGGTTTCAGAGTCAGGGCATGTTTCCTTGGTTCATTTCTCTGGCCCAGGTCCCAAACACAGGTTGTGTTTCTTTCCCTGGTCCTGAGCCCTAGGGCTAGGATTCTGCCGTCCTGCTCTGTGATTGGTTGATTTCACAAATCAGTTGGACAGGGGCAGAGATGGCTCTGATCTGAACTAAAATGTATTTCTCTCACTGGTCTTATCTGAGCCATCCTTCCCTAATTCTGGGCTCCAGAGTCATGGTGGGTTTCTCTAGCCAGCCCCTTTTCCCTACATTGCCGACCAAGGCAACTATGGGAGAAGACACTACTCAGGTGCACTAAACCCTTACTTCCACAAGGTGGTACCCTACACCTGGCATGCATGTCCTCATTTTTGCAGGACAAGCACATGACGACCTTTGGCCAGAAGAGGGCGCAGCAACACCATCTTTCTGTTTTCTTATATATAGTTTGATCATATACTTCCCCTCCCCCAACCAGTAGCCTAGGAACCTATTGAAAAATGAAATAATGTCAGTAGTGGCCCTGACATTCTGCAGGTGTCCTGTGCCATCAGCAGGTGATTCTGCCCCTCAGCAGGTGACCCTGGCCATCAGCTCATATCCCTGGTCCTTAACAGGTATCCTGTGCAGTGCCAGGTGACTCTGCCTCTCAGAAGATGGTCCTGGTCCTTTACAGGTATCCCTAGGCCTCAGCAGGTGGTCATACCTTTCTGTAGGTGTTTTGTGATGTCAGCACATGGACTGGCACTTCAGCTGGTGTCCCTGTCTCTCTGCAGGCATCCTGTGTCTTATGTAGCTGTCCGTGTGCTCTTTAGAGGTGTCTTGTGCTCTCACTAGATGGCTCTATACTTCTGCATTTTCCCCTGTCCCTCTGCTGGAGTCCTGTGGTAAGGAGATGAACCCATGCTCTCAGCAGGTGGCCTTAGTCATCAACAAATGATAATGCTTCTTAAAAGTGCCCACCTGAAGATGTCCTATACCCTCAACAGGTGGCCCTGACCCTCTGCAGATTTGTTTTTCCCTCAGCAGTGTGAAGGTGGGGATCAGGGTCAGGAGGTTAGGGTCAGGGGGTTAGGGTTAGGTTACAGTAAAGGGTTAAGGGTTAAGGGTTAAGGGTTATGGAGTTAAGGGTTAGGGGTTTAAGGATTAAGGGTTAGGGGATTAGGATTGGGGGTTTTAGAATTAGGGGTTTAGGTTTAGGGTTGTGGGTGTTTGGAGTTAGGGTTAGGTTTAGGGTTAGTGGTTAGGGTTAGGGTTCTCCTGAGTACTAAGTTGGTGGGTCTGACCCTCTGCTTGTTTCTCGTATCTCTGTAGAAGGTCTCGTGCCCTCACCAGTTTGTTCTGGGCTTTATCAGGTGTCCTGTGCCCTCAGCAGTTGCCCCTGTCCCCCAGCAGGTGTCCTGTGTCCTCAATGTGTGACCCTGCCCTTCTGCAGGTGTCCTATGTAGTGAGCAGGTGTCTTATGTGGTCAGAAGAAGTCCTCAAGCCACTGACAGGTGTTCCCACTCCCTCAGCAAGTAGCCATGCCTCTCTGCAAGTGGCCTGTGCCCTCTGCAGTTGTCCCAGACCCTCTGTATATCTTATATCCACTGTAGGTGTCCCCATGAACTCATAAGCTAGCCCTGGTCCTCAGCTGGTGGTTCTGGTCCTCAACAGGTAGCCCTTCCTCTTAAAATGTGTCCTTTGCCCTCAGCATATGCCTTTGCCTGTCTTCTGTCTTTATATAGGTGTCCGGGTCCTGAATAAATGTCCCTGCTCCTTAAATGTGTCCTGCAACTTTAGCAGGTGGTCATGCCCCTTAGCAGGTGTCCTGTGCCCTCAAGCAGTATCTCTAACCTTTACCATGTGAATCTGGTCTTCTGCAGGTGGCCCTGACATGTAATAGACATCCTCTGCCCTCAATAAGTGGCCCTCTTCTTCTACATGTGGCCAGGCCCCATACATATATCCTGTGTCCTTTCCATGTGGCTCTGCCTGTCAGCGGGTGTCCTGTGTCCTCAGGATGTGACCCTGCCTTCTGTAGGTATACTCTGCAGTCAGCAGGTGTCTTGTGTGGTCAGAGGATGTCCCTAAGCTGTTGGCAGGTGTTACCTGGCACAGCCATATCTGAATGGAATGGCAGAAATCATAAAGCCAGCAAAGCTGCTTGACAAAGATCTAGCAAATCTGAGCTGCATGAGGACTGCCACACCACCTTTCATTTTCATCTCCACTTGTTGCATACTTGGGAGACTTTTAATATTTGTATACTTTGGGGATATTGGATTGATGGAAATTTTCTTATGAATTGTTTATGCCTTCTCCTGAGAATGCTCCTTCTAAGCTTTCCCAGGACAGTCCTGAACATACTATCCTCTCCCTCTTCTATGGAGGCATCTTTGTCTACTTGAAGGTCTTCCTTATGCCTTGGAAGTTGTGACACATAAAGAAGCCAGAGGTCTCTTCCTGAGGCTATGAGACATTCTTGAATCATTTGTCCCTGTACTTACTCAGGAACAAGATAATCAAAACAAAGTAAACTTAAAAAGGTCAATAAGATTGGGTAGGCTGCCGGGCGGTGGTGGCGCACGCCTTTAATCCCAGCACTCGGGAGGCAGAGCCAGGCGGATCTCTGTGAGTTCGAGGCCAGCCTGGGCTACCAAGTGAGTTCCAGGACAGGCGCAAAGCTACACAGAGAAACCCTGTCTCGAAAAACCAAAAAAAAAAAAAAAAAAAAAAAAAAAAAAAAAAAAAAAAAAGATTGGGTAGGCTAGAGGAGTTAGCCACAGATCAGATTGCAAGCCTCTTTCCACTGTGCACTCAGTGGAACATGGCACATACAGCAACAAAGTTAGATTAGCTGAAGTTACCTCTGCCTTACACAGAGACAAACTGATGAGCAATGTACAGAGTGGAAAGATTATAAAAGAATGAGATGTCAGGACCTCCCTCTCTGAGAAAAGTTGGCACATGCAGAGCCACTGTGGTGTCATATGACCAAAGAACAACAGAATGCCAGGATTAGATATATAGACAAATTCTATATAGATACGGAATATAGACATTGTATTGTGCCATAATTTGAATAATAACTGCAGCGGCTTTAGCTTTAGGATTTTTCCTGGGTACTCTGACCATTAAGAGTTAATAATAGCCGGGCGGTGGTGGCGCACGCCTTTAATCCCAGCACTCGGGAGGCAGAGCCAGGCGGATCTCTGTGAGTTCGAGGCCAGCCTGGGCTACCAAGTGGGTCCCAGGAAAGGCGCAAAGCTACACAGAGAAACCCTGTCTCGAAAAACCAAAAAAAAAAACAAAACAAAAAAAAAGAGTTAATAATAAACTGCTTGGGAGCCCGGGCAGTGGTGGCGCACGCCTTTAATCCCAGCACTCGGGAGGCAGAGCCAGGCGGATCTCTGTGAGTTCGAGGCCAGCCTGGACTACCAAGTGAGTTCCAGGAAAGGCGCAAAGCTACACAGAGAAACCCTGTCTCGAAAAAAAACCAAAAAAAAAAAAATAATAATAATAAACTGCTTGGGACATGGCAAAATGCCCAGGCTGGCTTGAAAATTTTTGTTTTGGTCTAATGTCCTTGAAGCTACCAAAGCTACCAGCCTGAGAACAGCCTGTCATATGCCTCCAGATTCTGAAAAATTGGGTTATAGGGTTAATGGTTAAAAACGGTAGTTCTGTTTATTAATGATGTCAGAACTTGAGGGAAAGATGATAACTCTGTTCTGTCATAGTTTATTAATGATGACTAAAAGATGAGCAAAAGGAAGTGAAACACATGTCCAAAAACAAAAAGGATATGATCTATGTTTTGGAACATCATGAATGTATCCCTGCTTACTAAATAATGTATAAATAAAGAAGCATTCTGGTTGCTAATCAGTCAGGCTGCAAGGTTCTCCTGACCACCATGGCCTGGCTCAGTTCCTTCCCTCACAAACTCCTTACATCCTCTGCTGGGACCTGTACACTGATGAGGATGGCTCCTGACATCTACTTAATAATATTTTTTTAAACTGATGTAAATTACAGTTTATGATTATAAAACAAATAGGCAGTAGAGGAAGGAGTCCTTGTTAACTAAATAAATATGTACCCCCAACTAATTCTTGATATATGTCATGCAATAAGTTTTCACTCATGAGTGCTTACATTTTATTTGAAGACACATTATTACTTTTCCTATGAAATACTGAACTTATTAGCAAGAGTATACCCGATACTTTAACTTATTCTAATTAAATAACTACAGAGACAAGCCCGAGCTCCTCACAGGTTGAACTCACACACACTCTGGGATCCAGCACCATTTCACTTGCTGATCCTGGGCATTCAAAACAGCACTTACTTACTACCCAGTGTTGCAAACCATTAACATTCCACTTAGACCATATCAACAATTTACAAGACACATTTGACTTAGCAGCAAAAGGCAGAATGCCAATACAATTATTTTTTAAGTTCAGTTATGGCTTATCAATCATAGTATTCGGTTATAGCCAGCCCTTCCTGATACTATAATTTATAACTCACACAATAACATGCATCTTAACATAGACATAGCTCAGTCACTATAAATTTCACATAAACCCCAGGTCTTGTCTATAGTTATGTTATGAACTAATTTGTTGTGGAATATTAGTTTAAGATGTGTTACATGTGTTTATGCTGTAGAATATTTGTTTAATGATGTAAAGAAGTGTTACATTCTTTTATGTTGTGTTTGTTTAACTCTATAAAGCTGTGTTACTTTGCTTGTCTAAAACACCTGATTGATCTAATAAAGAGCTAAACAACCAAGAGCTAGGCAGGAGAGAGGAATAGGTGGGGCTGGTGGGCAGAGAGAATAAAGAGGAGGAGGTATCTAAAAAGAGGAGAGGAGTGAGAAAAGGAAGAGAGAAGGACACCAGGGGCCAGCCACCAAGCCACCCAGACAGCTACAGAGTAAGAAGGAAAGAAAGATATATAGAATAAAGAGAAATGGGATAATTTAAGTTAGAAAAGCTGGCTAGTAACCAGCCAAGGTAAGGCTGGACATTCATAATTAAGACTAAGTCTATGTGTATTTATATGGGAGCTGAGTGTCAGGTCCCCAAAGAGTAAAAAATAAACAATCAACTACAAATTTATGCACACACAAAAATCCCAGAAACGCCGGGCGGTGGTGGCGCACGCCTTTAATCCCAGCACTCGGGAGGCAGAGCCAGGCGGATCTCTGTGAGTTCGAGGCCAGCCTGGGCTACCAAGTGAGTCCCAGGAAAGGCGCAAAGCTACACAGAGAAACCCTGTCTCGAAAAACCAAAAAAAAAAAAAAATCCCAGAAACATAGCTAATATTTCAAACATAAAACAAAAGCAAATGTCAGTGAATACCCATAAAATAACAGGCTTTGTGTGTGAGAGAGGAAGCATAGTGGAGATTGTGCTGAAGATGTTTAAGTTACTGTACATTTTTAAAGTAAAATGATATGTGAAATAAATTTCATTATTCCATTCACTTCCAAAAAACCCCTAAAACTTTCTTGTGCATATTGTTTTGTAGAGTCTAACTTCATTATTAATCCACAGTTTTAAAGCTCTGGTATTCTAATTTTATGCCTTCAGGCTTAACAACTGAAGCATACACACAGACCTTTGGGAAGTCCATTAAGTCAGGACAATACTAGAATAAGATACCTCCATTTAGAAAGCAATGCTAAATTTTATTCATTACTTTAAATTTATTCACTTTTATGTGCATTGGTGTTTTCCCTGCATGTACGTCTGTGTGAGGGTGTCAGGTCCCCTAGAACTGGAGCTACAGACAGGTGAGAGCTATCATGAGGGTGCTGAGAACTGAACCTGAATCCTCTGGAAGAGCAGTCAGTGCTTTTAACTGATGAACCATCTCTCCAGCCCCACTATTCAGTCCTTTAACTACAATTCTAAATTGTGGTGATATTGTGTTCCCCAAAATATTGTGCACCCTAATAAACTTATCTGGGGACAGAAAACAGAGCAGTCACTAGACATAGAGGCCAGAGAATGGTGGCACACACACCTTTAATCCTAGCATTCTGGAGGCAAAGATCCATCCGGATCTCTGTGAGTTCAAAGCCACACTGGAAACAGCCAGGCATGGTGACACATGCTTTTAATCCCAGAAAGTGACGGCAGGAAGCAGAAAGGTATATAAGGTATAAGGACCATGAACTAGAAGCTTTTGGCTGGTTAAGCTTTCAGGCTTTTGAGCAGCAGTTCAGCTGAGATTCATTCCATCTGAGGACTCAGAGGCTTCCAGTCTGAGAAAACAGGATCAGCTGAGGAACTGGCAAGGGGAGGTGGCTGTGGCTTGTTCTGCATCTCTGATCTTCCAGCATTCGCCCCCATACCTGGCTTCAGCTTTGTTTTTATTAATAAGATCTTTTAAGATTCGTGTTACACTAAATGGTGGCTTTAGAACTGGAGACAAAGTTTATTTTCTCCTTCCTTGATGATCGGAGCTTTAATGATGGTGTTCTCTTTTTAAGCATCAGTTTACTTAATTTTTGAATTTTAATAGGTTTAAAGAACTAATGTCTGTAAGATTAAATTAATAAAAGTAGCTTTCCACTAAGTAACAAGTACCTGTCAACTTGATCAAAACAAATAATTAAGTCTTGTCATGGATCTAATGGCTCATACTGTTTTATAAAATTTTCATCAGAAATAACACCCTATCCTTCACTTCATTGTTTCCCATATTCTTTAGCTTTATACAATAGAAAAGGTTATTTTCTGCAAATGTATGCAATGTGGTACTGAGGTATTTGATAAAAGTGTTTTCAGGATGCAATCTCAGAGGAGGGCAGAGATGACGCAGGTAAGAAAGTGACGAGCCATGGGACAGTCAACCCTCGAGGCCTCCTTCCCAACCAAATCTGGCAGACAGATGTTATTCATTGCCTCGAATTCAGCAGACCAAAATTTATCCATGTCTCTATAGATACCTTTAGTGGTTTTATCTTCGCCTCTCCTCATGCTGGGGAAGCCACAAAGGATGTTCTTTCTCACCTGATTCTTGCCTTTTCTGCCTTGGGAAAACCAGCTAAGATAAAGACAGACAATGACCCTGCTTATATCAGCACAGGCTTCAAAAAATTTTGTGATAGTCTACAAATTATTCATACCACAGGGATACCTTACAATCCCCAGGGGCAGGGCATAATAGAACGAGCCCACCAGACCCTAAAGACCTGGTTGGCTCACCTCAAGTCTTCTAACCTTCATTTTACCTCCCCCAGAGATCAATTGAGCCATGCTCTGTTTGTTCTCAACTTCCTCACCTTAGATGCTGCAGGGCACTCTGCCGCTGACAGGCACTGGCACCCTTCTCCAGATGCCACCCAGCCACTAGCCATGTGGCGAGATCCCCTCATGGGGCGTTGGAAGGGCCCCGACCCGGTCCTTATTTGGGGACGAGGTTCGGCCTGCATTCTTGACCAGATACACTCTGCTCTCAGATGGTTACCAGAACGCCTGGTTAGAGCTGTAAATATACCTGATCTGCCCAGGAGAGATAGCCCCTCTCCTGAGGAAACTTCTTCTGTTTCAAATGCTGTCCCTCAGGCAAGCCCTCCAGGCTGTTGTCCTCGCCCACAGCAACACCCACCAGCCCTTTAGCTCTGTTATCACTCTGCTCAGAGTTCCTGTGGGGGGACTGAAAGGTTTACAACAAGCCCCCATGGTCAGGTGTGTTTGCATATGCCTGGTGGACACTTCCGCCTAGCCAGGTCCAGGTCAGGATAGCCATTTCTGGGTCAGGGCATCTCGCGTGACCAAGATCCTTGACGTTCCACTAGCCACATAGGCGCGCAACGTGGCCATGTGATCTATGCGCTTGCGTGTAGTAGTGACACTGATCTGTCCACGCCCAGCCTTTAAAATCCGGCGCCAGGCCGGGCAGTGGTGGCGCACGCCTTTAATCCCAGCACTCGGGAGGCAGAGCCGGGCGGATCTCTGTGAGTTCGAGGCCAGCCTGGGCTACCAAGTGAGTCCCAGGAAAGGCGCAAAGCTACACAGAGAAACCCTGTCTCGAAAAACCAAAAAAAAAAAAAAAAAAAAAAAAAAAAATAAAATCCGGCGCCATGTTCCCGGTTCCTTCTTCTTTTTCCTTCTTCTTCTCTGAAAGGACCAAGCAGATGCCATAACAGGCTGCTCAGTCTTCTCTCAGAGATCAGGCCTCAATTTCAGTTTCCTGAGACTTGAGCAAGCAGTTTCTGGGAGGGCCATGAACAAAAGACTGCTCAAAGTTTAGCCAGATGTTTACTTTCTGGGGCCCCTCACCAACTTAGAGTTATGTGCAGTACGTGCTTGACCAGCCAGCCCCCATGGTGGCTCAAGGACAAAGCCTGGGACTTGTGCTGGACTGCCCCCAAAGTAATAAATTGTAACCACCAACCAGTAAATTCAAAGGTTACATACCCTCACCCAATTAAAAGAGAACAGAGATAAAGATAAACCAATCCGAGTTGCACCCGTGCAAAACTCCCCCAACCCCCCTGAAGGGCTTGTGGATTTTGCCTTTAAAAAGCTAGCCACACAAAGAAAAAGCAAGTTCCTCCTGGCCTCACGACTACGAGTGAGTGCTTTGGATCGAGCTTCCTTGTCCGCGGCTTGTAAACAGAAATAAACCATGCTAATTGCATTCTGAACCTAAGGTCTGTGGTGGTTTGTCTTTGGGGTCCCAATCTGGGCATAACATTCTCCACACATGTGTTTCCCGCAGGCCTGTTCACTCTCTGTCCCTTTACCTTTACTAAAACTCTTATTAGCGGATTCTGTCGTGTTTCGAGACATTTCCGTGCAGGGTAAGAACACAGCGCAGCCAAAAAACTAACAGGGACATTGGGAACTTTACAGCAAACTGTGTTTGAGACCTTTCACACAGTATACAAGTCCCATAATCAATCACATTCTGGGCTGAGCAGGGACACTGCTTGTCACAAATCCAGTCTGACAGCAGGGGTCATGTTTCCAAGGGCAGTGCTGAATTTTCATCCAAGGTGTCAAAAAGGCTTGTCGGACCTGCTGGCCTTGGTGTCACAGGCGGTCATAGCAATGTTGGGCCAGCTTGACACAGCCTGTGGCTGGTAGGTAGCACAGCAAACAGGGTAGCACCAGAGATGCCACTCAGGGCACTTAGGTCCCTTCCACCTAGACTAACCTATTATTCCTCAGATCAATTCCTAGATCTCTAGGAAGAGAAGCCGTGCTGAGACGACTGCCTTGATGGGAGCCTGTTACTGCTATCACCTTAGCAGTCCTTCTGGGGTTTGGAGCACTGGGAACAGGCACAGGAATTGCCTCTCTGGTCCTGTCCAACCAACATTACTCTGAGCTTCGACTGTCCATAGACGAGGATATTGCTCAATTTGAAGAGGGAATTTCTGCCCTCAAGTCATCCCTTTCTTCCCTAGCTGAGGTTAGTTCTACAGAACAGGAGAGGCCTGGATCTCCTCTTTCTACAACAGGGTGGCCTTTGTACTGGGCTCAAGAGGAATGTTGCTTCTTTACAGACCACACCGGGGTAGTCAGGGACAGTATGGTAAAGGTTAGAAAAGGACTAGAAAAAGAGAAAAAGAAAAGGAGAATAAGAACTTGGGTGGTTCCAGAATTGGTTTTCCAACTCCCCTTAGCTAACAACCCTTCTTTCCTCCCTCCTAGGACCTGTTGTAGGCCTGCTCCTGGTCCTTGCCTTTGAGCCATGGGCACTTTCCTGGCTCACTTGGTTCATCCGAAGCCAAATAACAGACCTGCCAGCCAGGCAGATCCAGGTTCATTACCATTGCTTTGATATGCAGGACTCCAGGGTTGAAATTTCCCCTGACAAGAGATGTCCCACACAGACCACTTCACTGGGGGAGGCTGCACCTGTGTGTGGGAAAAAGGCTCACTCAAGGCATGATTGGAGTGCAGCTGGGACTGCACAGGCTGGGGACCATGGTACCCCAAAATCCCGAGAGCCTGGATTATATGCCCTGTTACATAGCGGTTGTGCAGTAGCAGCCTTGTGCTTACCCATTTCCGCTCCCTCAAAAAACTGCACGGTCCATTGATTCCCGCACTATGCCTGTGGTGCTTGAGTCTGGGAGAGACATTCCCTCTCAGACCTTTTTTCACAACCTTTGAGGGATAGGGCCTTTGTAATCCTCCATGCAAAGCCTCTTTCAGATCCCTCCTTTTAGACCATTCAAACCTGGTTTATGTTGGCCCTTAGATTTATTACTAAGAAGCGGGAGATGTCAGGGACAAGGACAGAATCTCTAAGGACAGGCAACTAGATCATCTTACAATCAGGTTGCCTAGCAACAGGACATTGAGGCAGAGCCCTTGACCCTTTCACCCTGTAAACATCCTATACAAACATCCTGTTAGCTTGCCCCACCTTATGCAGATGACAGCTTCTTGCTCCCCCCACCCTGCAGGAACTATATAAACCCTCTTGGAGAAAAATAAAGTTGCACCTTGATCAGAATCTAGACTTGGTGTATTTTCTTTGTATCTCCTGTCCCTATCATTCCGTCCTTAGGGTGGTCGAGAACCCGTTGAAGCCCTGCAGGCGGGGCACATTTCTGCCACCATGGCCACTTTGTTCATGGGCTCATTGAGCAATGGCATGAATGGCTGGGAAAAGAGGCTGACTGACCACAGAAAGAGTCATTCTATCTATCTGATTACTGAACTCCTCCTTAGCTGAAGTCACCTTTTGGTGAGCATTTATGTGGGATATAAGTATCTTCACACCCTTAGCCCATTTGGAGAGATCTATCTACATACTTCTTCCCCAGATGTCTTTCTCACCAATTTTCCAATCATGCTCTTTCCAAGTCCCTGACCATCCAGTCAATCCATTGACTACACCCCGTGAATCAGTGAATAGTTGAACATTAGGCTGTTTCTCCTTTCAAACAAACTGTATGACCATGTGTACTGCATGAACCTCTGTTCACTGTGAAGATTTCCCTTTACCAGTATCTTTCAGGCATGTCCCAGGATGGGGATGAAATGCTGCAGCTGTCCACTTCTGGGTAGTACCTGCATGATGTACTGAACTGTCAGTAAATCTTGCCCTAGTCTTCTCTTCCTCAGTCAACCAATCTTAGGGACAACCCCATGGGACCCTAGGTGCATGCTGGTTAGCAGAAGACATTGTAACAGAAGTAGAAAACATTGTCATTTGGGCAACTTTCATGTAGGTTGCTTGTGCCTTCAGGACCTGCTTGGACCCAATCATTTGTATACCACTTCCATTTGATAATAGATAGCTGCTGTGCATGTCTTTATGACTTGGTGGGTCTGGTAACACTCAGCTCATGATGGGCAGTTCAGGTCTCATGGTAAGGTGGTGGCCCATTGTCAAAAGCTCAGTTTCTCTCAGTGGCTGAGATTAATGGCATGTGCTCACATGCTTGACCATATTTATTTTTGAAATGATTCTATGGACACCAGTTGCAGACACTTGAAATGGCTTTAAGAGGTATTGTATCTTCCCAATTCTCCAATGCTCCTTTTTCTTGTGTGTTATTCAGTTTTCTTCTTTTACTCTGTGTGTGTGTGTGTGTGTGTGTGTGTGTGTGTGTGTGTACTATGTAGCAGAGGGTTTAAAATTCACATTGATCCTCCTGCTTTTGCGTCTGGAGTGCTGGTACTAAAAGAATGCCCTACCACACACATCTTGAAAAATAATTTTTATGGTGTAAGTCTCCTCTTCCTGTGGTGGCCAGTTAGGCCAGGAGATGGTGTCAGAATTTCTGATACTAGAGTTACAGATAGTAGTGAGCTTCTATATGCACTGGGAATGGAAGCCAGAATCTTTGAACGAATCTTCAGTGCTCTTAACTGCTAAGGTATTTTTCAACCTAAATTCTCTATTCTTGATTATATTTCCTGTCCAAGGCAGCTTAGTCAGGGTCAGACACCTGATGCTGATTAAAAAGTGGAATTCTCCTCCAGTTGAGAGAATTAGCTTCAGGCAGGGATGAGCTCCTTAATTGTTTATCCAATACAACACAGTCAGCCAATTTTCCATGTATGTACAACCAACAAAAATGGACACAGGAGGTTGTATTCATGTATTTCAGCATTTGTATTCACCCACACTTAACAAGAAAGAAGTTGGAAGGGATTTGGGAAGGGAGGGAATGAAGAGATAAAGATGAATGTGATGTAATATCTTGTAGCAGGAATCTTAAAGAGTTCTTATTAATAAAATCAAACCTGAGCCAGGTATTGGGGTGAACTGGAAGATCAGAGAACCAGAACAAGCCACAGCTACCTCACCTCGCCAGATCCTCAACTGGTCTTGTCTCCTCAGACTGGAGGCCTCTGAGTCCTCATCCAGAATGGGTCTCAGCTGAATTGCTGCTCAAAAGCCTGAATGCTTAACCAGCCAAATGCTTAACCAGGCCAAATGCTTCTAGTTTCTGGTCCTCACACCTTATATACCTTTCTGCCTTCTACCACCACTCCCTGGGATTAAAGGCTCGCTTTCTAGGATTAAAGGTTTGAGTCACCATGCCTGGCTGTTTCCAATGTGGCCTTGAACTCACAGAGATCCAGAGGGATTTCTACCTCTGGAATGCTAGGATTAAAGTTGTGAGTGCCACCATTTTCTAGCCTTTGTATCTAGTGGTTGTCTGTTCTCTGACCCCAGATAAATTTATTAGGGTACACAATATTTTGGGGAACACAATACCACCACAATAACTTTTAATTAACAATTTATGGAAATAAATTTTAAACAAAAAAGAGAGGCCAGATAGATGGCTCCTCAGTTAAGAGCACTGTGTGTTGTTATTGAGGACCCAGGTTCTATTCCTAGAACCCACATGGTAGCTAATCATTTGCTGTAACTCCTGTTCCAGGCATCTCCTGCCTTCTTCTGCACTCTGTAGGTACTGTGCACAGACACATGCAAGCAAAATACCATATAACTAATTTTTTTAAGTTAGAAAAAGGAAAGAATGGAATTCTCTACAATGATGTCATAGCCCTGAGACAGACAGCAAGCCAGGGCTAATTAAAATGAACTCCTTCTGCTCTTGTGTGGAAGCAGCTGTGGCTTTCCACTGAGCTGGCCTGCTCAAAGGCAAGTGCAGCTTTATTCTGAGGTTAATAGAGCTCATTATAACCATTTATCTATAAGCAGAGTATACAGTGTTGTTAGGTGATTTTCCTTGATGTTTTCTGTATTTGTGTTCTCCATCTTTTTTATCTGTGAGATTTGTGGCGTTGTTACAGTTATCTTTTAGATCAGACATCAAGATTGACAGCTCATAAATGCTCCAAAGCAAATCTACTTTCATAGTGCCATTTCCTTGATTTTTAGCTAAAACGTTGTGGTGCAAGATGAACATGTCAGAGGCATTTCTTTCATCATTTTTATAATTTATAGACATTCCTGCATGACTTTAAGGTGAGAATGTCCCTAAATGTCTCTGCTTTTACATTGTGATTATTTTTAGAAGTGGATTTGTTAATTGAGCCTGCTTAGGAATAGGGAGAACTCTACATGAACATGTCCAGAGTCCCTAAGTAAAATCCCCATGCTTCCTTTGTTTAGGAAAAGCATTGTTTTAGAAATAACTCCCATGCTCTCCTTGCCTCCAGCAGGTAAGGAATTTTTCTCCTTTCTCCTGTCTTGTCTGTTGTGATGGCTATTCTTGGTAGTCAAACTGACTACCCCTGGTGTTGTGCCCAGATCGTGACCCCCAGAGAAACCATCAAAGACGAGCATGCCAGAATGCAAAAGCAAGGTTTAATTCTGGATATCCAAAAGCAATACAAGCCTAGGCAGGGACTTTGTCCAATGCATCCAACGCAGTGGAGGCTGGAGGAAGTGCCCACCTATCTACAAACTCAGTTTTAAAGGGAAAAATCACAAGGTTACATCATTTAGGGGTGCTAGTACCGGTACAATTCTGATTGGCTCGCTTCTAGGGACTTCTAGAAATTACTTCTAAGGGAGTGGTTGCCCGCCACCATTTCTCATTGTCTGTCCTCAGGTGGGGGCATTTCTGTGGTCAGTTACCCTGGAAACCAGGGAGAGGTCATTCCATAGTCCGGCAGGCATTACCTCGTGACTACCTTGTGACTCTGTACTTTTACACTTCCTGGTTTCTGGAATCTGAACTGACTGGTTTTAGTAACTCATGGCCTGTACCTAAAAGGAGATATCTCAGGCCTTAATTTTAGGGTGAAAGCATTTTGGTCTTATTTCTAAGATGGCTCATTTTTGTCTCACACTGGAATTAACTAAAACCCCAAGGGTGGGGTAGAACTGTGAGGGATTTTACTTAAAGGTTTTGAAGTTAAAGACCCACCTTTAATCTGGATCATTTGAGGTAATTAGATCCATCTTTAGCTGCTTGGTGGGAGTGCACATCTTTAACCCCAGTACTCAGGAGGCAGAATCAGTTGGATTTTCTGAGTTTGAGGCAAGCCTGGTCCACAGAATGAGTTCCAGGGCTACACAGAAAAACCTTGTCTTAAAAACACCAAAAAACCAATCAAACAAAGAATAAGATCCACCTTTAATCTGGATAGCAACTCTTGGTGGCAGCCTACATATATAAAGGATATTGAAGGAGAAAGCTCTCTCTTTGCCTGCTTGCCCTAGCTTTGGCTATCAAATTCATTCCCTTATGTAAGGAACACATGTAAGGCCTAGGGTGAACAACCCTGGTCAGGAATGATAAGCAATAGAATGATGTAAGTAAACCACAAATGGAGTAGTGATAAGCTATAAGCTATGTGTGGAAGTAGGGATAAGACTAGAAACCTAGCCAGGAAAGAATATAAAAGATGAAGCCTCAGACCCGACCAACAGAGCTCGTCAAGCCCTCGCGCGAGACGACTCTCCTCTGCCAGAGACGTGAGATCCTGTCCCCAGTGCAGACGTGGCTGACCTGAGGAAGGCTGACCCAAGATCCAGAGGAACAGACGTGGCGAGTCCGGACCTGTATACCCGGAGAGGTACTCCTGCTTCCATTTGGAAGACAGGATGAATATTGTTTGTAATCTTACTGTGTGAATAAATGAGTGTTATACCAAGTCTGAATCAAGAGTGATTATTCCTCCCCCGTAACTGGGGTATGTGCTCGCTACAGTTGGCGTAGTCGGCAGGATTTTGGGCTTAAAGCCTCCTTGACCACTGAGCACTGAGGAATGTAAAATAAGTAATACAAAAGAATTGGCTATTACTCTGGTGGAGTAACAAATTACAGGAAACCAAATAAACTAGCAAGTGACCTCAAAGCCGCTCTGAGAAATCAACTCCTCGAAGTCAACTCTGAGGACCTAAAGAAAATCTGAAGGTCCAAGGAGGAAGAACTGGTAGGAGAGAGAGTATCAGAAGCAGACGGGAAACACCACCCTCCCTAAGGGTGCGGAGTACCGAAAGAATACCGGACACCTTGATGCCAACCCAGACCCCTGGGGAAGAGCGGAAGGTGCTGGGAAAGAGCTAAATGAGGCGCTGGCTGGCCAAAAGGATAGAAAGGATTGCGGATTTGAAATTTGAAAAATTGATAACTGATTCTTTGAATCAGTCTAAACGAATTAGTGACTGGGAGTGGTACCGTAGGAAAAAATTAATTAAATTTTTGTACGGCTTGGTATACCACTTACAATGAATAGATTAATTAAGAAATTTAAGAAGACTAACATCTCCCCAGTGACAGGTAGAGAATACCAAGATGAGGTTGAAGAACAGTGGGGAAAAGTAGCCTCCAAGGTTAAAAATAAGGCCGGCATGAAATCAGTAAATGTAACTAACACATTAACAAATCCGGATGTGGTAGAACAAGAATTAGAGGGATGTAGCAAGGCACAAACTACCGCACTGCTTATGAAAACGGTGCAGGATATTGATAAGGACAGATTAATGGGCAAAAGGCTAGCCTTAAACATAGTGAGGAAGGAACAGGAGCGTAGCGCTACTCCTGGATGGAATGGATGTAACACCGTACCATCATTTCCTGTCTCTACCCAAAGTAAGAGAACTCCTATTAGAAGTACTATATCAGCTCTGAACCCCTTCAGCACTGGAGGAGGTAGTAATCGTCCCAAATTTGAAATGGGAACGAAGTTTGAGGAAATCAGGCCATATACTCCTCAGGAGATCTCAGAATTACGGAAAGATTATGCCCAAAATGGACAGAAAGACGCAGAATATATGTGCCGACTGTGGGAAAAGGGAGCTGACACAGTCATGTTAACTGATCTAGAAATGAGAAAGATCAGAAACATAGTAGAGAACCCCTCAGTATCAGAAGCTCTAGAGCATGTAATTGAGACATCAAAAGGCGATACACATCCACTATTAGATTGGATTACTGCAGCTTGGAGATTTGCATTTCCAACATTAGACCTCACTCAATTTGAATCAGCAGCACAGTGGACAACATATGCACAAGCCATAAAACAATGTAGAAAATTAGGCATATTGTATTTCATATACAACCAGGTACCCACACCTCAAGCCGCACCTTTTACACCACAATTTAAAAAGATCATTATTAAAGGAGCTCCAGCACACCTTAAAATGAGCCTAGCTGGACCCCTGCAGGCATGTCAAACCATCTCAGATGCCATGGAATTCTTTAAATCTTACAGGGAAATGGACATAGACAAGGTAGTATCATTCAATGTTAATAAGAAACAGGACAAGAAGAAATTTACACCGCGGTTTTCGAACATAAGACCATTTGGGAAAGCTAATCAAATGCCCATAAGACAGAATGCAAATAAACCATGGAACCCAATTAGAAGGTTGACAGGAAGGAAAAATATCCCATGGAGAGAGACACAGAGCAACCCATGGAGACAGACATGCCAACCAAAACCTTTTTTAGGCAATCGAAATTTCAAACCAAATTTCAGACCAAAATTTTTCAATCAGAACAATCACAGGCCCCCAAGAGCAGGACCCCCCAGACGCTACATACCAAGACGGACTTGATCAACCCGGCTGGTAGACCATTCGTAGCTATACCTATAATAACTAACAAAGGGCCGAGAATAGTAAAATGGCTAATAGATACAGGTTCTGAAATTAGTATAATAACGGAATTTACAGAACATTTTAAAACTGATAAAAGGATTATAATACAGGGAGTAGCAGCAGAAACAGAAGTACCAGTAATAAAATTAAGACTCAAATTATATAATAAGGAATATGAGATTGAAGCAGCTAGCTTCAATGCACCCTGTAATATCCTAGGCATTAAAGAAATAAGAAAATTATTCCCAGACTTTCTAAATAATAAGAGAATAGCTAAGGTCAGATGTAATCTAGCAGAAGTAAAAATACAACCTATTAAATTACCACACACACCCCCGACCTTCACGGCACAATACCCTATCAAAGGAGGTATTAAGGAAATAACAGAGACTATACAAACTTTGCTAAAAGAAGGCATTATAGAGAAATCTCAATCATTCAATTATAACAGCCCAGTATGGCCGGTGCTGAAACCTAATGGCAAATGGAGATTTACAGTTGACTTCAGGAGAATAAATGAAAAAACACCTAAACTTCCAGGACAACTTCCTGATGTGGAAGACATCTTTCTTAGAATTAAAAATTCAGCTCCAAAGGCAATGGCAACTATAGACTTAAGTGATATGTTCTTTGGAATCCCATTACACCCAACATCTAGGGAACTTACTACATTTACATGGCAAGGACAGCAATATCAATTCTTGAGACTCCCTCAAGGGTATTTGAACAGTCCTATTATTGCACACAACACCTTAACAACTACATTAAAGAGCTTCGAGCCAGAATCAGACTGTAACATATATACCTATGTAGATGATATAATGATAGTAGGACAAGCCATTGACAAAGTACAAAGTACATTAGAGAAACTAATTCAACATTTAAGAAATGAAGGATGGACTATAAACCTAGAAAAAGTAAATAAAGCAGGAACAGAAGTAAAATTCTTAGGGGTACATTGGACTACAGAAGGACCAACAATACCCGAAACAATAATAGATAAATTAAAACAAATTAAGCGACCCCAGAATAAAACTGAGGTACAACATCTAATTGGCCTATTTGCATATTGGAGGCAACATATTCCATACTTACAGATCATATTACAGCCTTTATATAAAATAACAAAGAAAGCACAGGATTTTGAATGGGACCAAAACTGCGAAAATGCCGTTAAATTGGTACTGGAATATATAAACCAGTATAGCCACCTATATTATATACAGCCCGGTGACCACGTATTTGTGGACATCTTGTATATGCAGGGTTATGGTAATTGGAATATATTTTCAAAAAATAAAGACAGGGAAACGCCAATAGGCTTCTACTGCAAGAAATTCCCATGGTCAGAGAACAAATATTCGCTGTTCGAAAGAACCATATGGACAGCCTATGAGGCATTCAGGACAATCCACTCACTGCTCAAAGAGAACCATGTGACTCTCCGATCACATATACCCATTTTGGACTGGGTAAAGGCACCAGGAGAGGCATGGGCTGGACTACCCATGGAAGGAAAGGTACTTCAATGGAAATGGTACCTTCAGGAGTTCCTTCGATCAACACCTCTGTCAGCAAAGGGGTCGGTACCAGCAGTATCGGAGTCGATACTTCAGTCCGACAGGCCCATGACTCCAGAGGGATACATTTTCCCAACCTCAACCCCTCCCCAGAAACAGGTACCAATGGGCCATTGGGGGACTAGAGAGTACGATCCCTCTCTGGTTAATGCCTGGTTCACCGATGGATCAGCAACCACGGTGAACAACAAAGTGAGATGGAGAGCAGCCGCTTATAGACCTGGGGATGGAATGGTCATTACAGACCAGGGCACTGATAAATCAGCCCAACATGCAGAAGTTATAGCCGCACTATTGGCGATAAGACAAACTATAAAGGACAATTATAAACAAATTTATTTATACACCGATTCATGGTGTGTGGCAAATGGCATAGCAGTATGGTCAGGTAAATGGAGAAATAATGGATGGAAAATTAATGGTAAAGACATATGGTCAAAGGCAGCATGGCAGGAATTGGATGCAGCAAGTAGACTAATCAAAATCATAGTATACCATGTAGATGCACATACCAAGAAACAGGATGAGACAAGTAAAAACAATGAAGTAGTAGACAAACTAGCTTCAGCGTTAAGTATAAAGTTAAAAGGTACATGGAAGGCAAACATTAATCCAGAAACAGGAAAAGGTAAAATACAGAGAGAATGGATACAGGTAAGACCATCAACTAAGGACATACCTATAAGTACAGAAGAGATACTGAAAATCCATGAGCGGTTAGGACATATAGGTACACATGTACTAAAAAGTTGGTTCGATAAAAGAAATCTTAAGATAACATGGCAGACAATAAGGAAAGCAATCAATAGTTGCAACAATTGCCCAAAGGCTATTACAAGATTAACACACAATTACCAAGGGATAATAGGACACCGAATGGATTTTAATAGAATCCTACAAATAGACTTCATAGGACCGTTAAACAGCTTCAAGGGAAAATATTGCTGCACCCTAGTAGACATAACGACAGGTCTCGGGATGGCCCGAGAAAGCACACACCCAGACCAAAACACAACAATACTTACAGTCTGGGGATGGTGTGCAGCATATGGAATACCTGATATAATACAATCAGACCAAGGAACTCATTTCACAGGAGCCAAAACACAAAGAATGGCTAGAAACTTAAACATTCAATGGGACTTCCATAGAGCCTATACACCGACAGCAGCTGGAGCAATAGAAAGATGGAACGGAATGATTAAAAAACAGCTAGAGATGCATAAGGGAATACCACTGTCATTAGCAATAAAAATAGCAACTTATGAATTGAATACCAGACCCAGAATAAATAGGAAGTCACCAATAGAAGAAGCTATACAAAAACAACACACAATAGATTATCCTACAGTTATAGATAGAGAAGTAATAAGGAATCCTAATTGCCTTTACAGGAACCGGAAGAATAACAAATTATCCCCAGCAGAAATAATAGCACCAGGAACAGGAAACAACGTGTGGATAACTCAAGGTAAAAAGGACTTGAAATTAGTCAGGCTGGAGGATATAGCATAAATGTGTGTCAGGGAGGTGATATTCATAAGGGCAACCCTCCTGACGATTTGGCTAATAGCTATTGCAGTATACATAGTACTGCCAATCTTAGAATTTGTTTTTCCCTTCTGTAACATCATTTACCAAAGAAGCTACTCATACAACATAGTCAACAATACCAATCCTGGATACGCTTCTGCAGCATCCAGAACAGCCAACTTCACGGTATGCTGGATACACTATCTGCACAGGAGGCAATAAGAATAGCAAAGGTGAGCCGGGCGGTGGTGGCGCACGCCTTTAATCCCAGCACTCGGGAGGCAGAGCCAGGCGGATCTCTGTGAGTTCGAGGCCAGCCTGGGCTACCAAGTGAGTTCCAGGACAGGCGCAAAGCTACACAGAGAAACCCTGTCTCGAAAAACCAAAAAAAAAAAAAAAAAAAAAAAAAAAAAAAAAAAAAAAAAAGAATAGCAAAGGTGATGTGCACATTGAAGGCAAGCAAGCTATATGCTATTGGAGCCTTTGTGTGCTCATTTTTCTGTCTCAGGTTAGCAGATGTGATGGCAATAACAGCATACCAATGCCAGCCCTATTGGACAGTACACCCACAACAAACAGACCCACCACCACACCACATGTTATACAAGTGGGCACTAGGAAACAGAATACCGTTGCTACACCAACAATTTATGATCTAGAAGGCAAATTACCGCTATATTGGTCAGCAGAGAGAAGATTTACACATTACATAGGAAAAACACACAGTTTTTGGCAAAAATATGCAGCATGTTTAACATATGCCTGGTATAAGGGTTGCGATCAATATAGAATGGCACTTAGCATATACCATCCAAACAAAGAATATATGTTAGAATCAGGGGATGATGTTAACACCAACATACATGAGCAGAACCCGTTAAAATGCCATTACAATGAATTATGGACCAACATTACCAATCACGCAGCCATATACAACATGTATTGGACAAAGAATTCACATATCAGAACAAACACATTAAGGGTAAACTCACACTATAGGACCAATACAATGGGAATAGAGACAGAACCAGAATTTGACTGCGAACTAGGCATGAATAGCTCCTTTGTGAGACAATATTTCGCACCAGTAATAGCACAACAAATGGAGGAGATAGGTATGCTGTATAATAAGACATCAGAAAGGTGGGAAGAACAAGTGTATAATTACAATGATGACTATTATGATGGTGATTACCCTGCTAGTACAACACCTAAAGTAACTACAACACCTATAAACCCATGCAACCCTATGAATTGGACAGTATGCAATGATGGTGAAATGGTAAAACCATGGCCAGTAGTATCTGGAATAATACCATTACCCAAACCCTGGGGAAATAGATGTCCCAATAACTTATGGAGATACATTCAAAAACATAAGCTAGATGTACCAGGACAAAATAATACTAACTGGTTATGCGTAGCAGACTATCCCAATTTACCATTCTATGGTAACTTCTCTGTATTATATAGCACAGATAACCCATCAGTAAAAGGAAAGGAATGGAAATGGGATGACTGGACAAAAATATTGCAATTAGGAGTAGAACATTGGAGATTCCCAATCATACTTACAGATATTATACAACAACCTTGGGCTTCAATGAGACACACAATGAAACCTAAATATGATTGCAACACAGACACCATAACACACATTTGCATACTTACAGTAAATTCCACATTACACAGGGAAAAACACTCTTTTGCATATGCATGTATAAATATGTCCGAAGCAAATACAAACATTAGACAAAACAACAATACAAAGACTATAGTGGACCTACATGTAGGACCTTTATTTACTGGAAGAACATCAAGGTCAGTACAAGATTTAATAGCAATCACAGATATAATAGGCCAGAAAATACCATGGCTAGGAATTTTTGTGGACAGTACTGCAAATATAACAGCTACTAAACAGGTCCAGGCAATAATGAGATTTAATGACGACCAACAGTCATATCCAACATATTTTACGCAAGCAAGTAATTTGGGATTTTTTAATCTAACCTTAGCAAAATCACTAACACAAGGTACCACAAGCTTGAGAAACAAATTATCATGCTTTACCGAAACAAATAATACAGCGGTACGGACTAACTGTACCACAAATAAAGCAACCACAATAATAAATTTGAATATATATGGTAAAATTACCATAATAAACAAACATATGTCACTAGTAAAATTTGACAGCACACCAATATTAACCATAGGCATGATACATGAACCAAAACATAAAATACATAACATGCTAGGTGGCAGTAAGATATCAATTTGCTGGTTTCACGAATCTAAAGACTTACTGGACATGCCCATACCCTGGGAAGTCAGTGCCAATGTTACTACAGATGAAGTAGCAGCAAAAAATATTTTCATATTTAATAGGGCAATTGAACAAAAGGCATACAATTTCACAGGTATAAGGGAGGTAGAATATATCCCACCATATGTACAAATGACAAAGGCTATGAGAATCAATAAGGTTATGGATCCAGATGACCTAATGGTACATTATAAAAATGGGATAACTAGATCAGGGAGTTTTTGGCAAACTTTGGATTATGAAATGGATAGAGTAATTGAATTACAGCACCATAATCTCCCATATTATTTCTACATGTTAATGCCAAATCCACAATATAAAGAATGGAATAAGGCTGAATGGGTAGCACACAAACCTAGAGGATCAATGAAATCACATACACAATATTGGGATAAAATATATTATCTCCCGATATCAAGAAATAAGGATTTTCTCAGCGAACATTCCAACACACCATTAATTATATTTAGAGGAAATATGACCAGACCAAATAAAGAAAATATTGGATTATATACAGCTCATTTTCCAAAAGGATACCTAATACCACCAGAAGGAACCCCAACAGTAGTCAAGGCACCAGCTATTATACCAGACCTAAAAAGTCCAGCTAAATTAGTTTTATACCCTAGGATTAGAAAAATTGAAATTACAATAGATTTGACAGCACTGAAACCACCTATAGAATATTGTAGTGATGTGAATTTTAGATTTGATTTAGACTACTCATCACCAACAAGAGTAGGAAGAAAACCACTACAAGCAATGGCAGTAGCAGCCTTTATGGCAGGAGCAATTTTAGGTGGAATAATGGGTGGAGGAGTATCAGCAGCAATGATAGAACCAATAAAGGCAGAAACATACCACATACAAGAAGTAAATAAGAAAACAGCAGAAGCTTTAGCAGCTATATCAAATTCTATAGATGGCATGCATACACTAATACAAACTATGTAAGGCGAGATAAAAATGTCACAAGACCTTTATAAGGAACAATTCTCCTATCAAGCAAAACTTATTAATACTAACCATAACATGATGATGTGTCAAATGTATCGAACTCAAGTCAGTAATATGAATAATGAATTAAATAGTTTATTTAGCACAGGGTTAGGGAGAAGAACAAGAGAATATCAAAGTATACTAAACCCTGAATATGAAAGCTCATGCACAGATGGATTATGCAATATACATTTAGTACAGATCTTCTTACAAAATTCATTTTCAGCATATCATTCCAAGGCGATACCACAGCTATATACTGAAAGAACAGGAGTATCAGAATGGAACCACCAATACTTAGTACCCATAGACCATTACTTATGGACCAATATGAATGACACACCAGTGTACATACCATTAGAAGACTCCATATCATTAGGAGCAAATACATATGTTTATCCACATTTACCAGAAAGCACACTTGAAACTAGTCAATTGGCAGTAACTACTATCACACAGTCACTAGAAGATACGGGAGATTACACTTTCTTGATATGTGCTAAATATTTACCTACTTTAGTTAGCTGCATAAATCTTAATGAAACCACAATGAATGATGATATCACAACATTCAATATTACAGAATCAGGATGCTATATGGTACACAACTGTAGCATCCTACAAATGAATTTCACTAATTATGATGGTAAAAACATAACCAAACAAAGAGTGACCACATTAACACTAGAAGAAAAACATTATTTTGATGGCTCACACTTATTTAATGACCCAACAGAATTAGAACATCACCAAACATTTGTAAAACAAGCAATGGAGTTACAGCACATTGCAGATTTCAATCAGAAACAACTGGAATCCATACATAACAAAATTAAAGAACAAGATGCAGCCATACATACATCACAAGCACAAACGCACAATCTAGTGAATCTGTTAAGAACAAATACATACATACATAAAGACTGGGCAAAACAGATGCAGAAATGCAGCTTTTGGGATTATTTAGGCAGACTAGTCAGATTAGATCTAATATGTACACCAATTTACACATGGTGGCACTGGATAAAGTTAGCAACCTTTTGGTTTTTAGTAATTTTAGGGATAAGTATTGCTTTATGTTTGTCTAAAAAAATCAAATGCTTGATAATAACTCCATGCTTAAGATGTCTTACAGGAATCAAGTAACAGGAAACCCACTTTGGAATCCGTCAGGCAGACGCTTCGATTTACTTAATAAAAATGGAATGAGTAATTTACTATATACCACATACCAAAAATATATGGAACCATTGTCTGATATTTTCTATAGAATAGGTATATTATCTATGGCAGGAACGATACAGGGATGCAAATACTGCACCCATAAATATGCAATGTTCTACCTATCAGAACCAGGTGAGGTAGACAACCTCCCAATGCTCTTGATGCACTTAACGTTCCACTTGACAATAGAAGGAGGTATACATGATATGAGATTAATTGGAGATGGATACATGAGATATTATGGAACCATACAATCTAGTGTATATAAAGTGAATGGAATGTACAAAATACACAGAAATAACATGGATGCAGCCCTACATATAAGCGCAGCTTTAGCTGCAGCATATGTGGGCCGCGGTAATCACAGAATATATGAAACATATAGAACATGGCTAAAACATAATCCTGATGAAGCAATAATAAGCATTGATAAAGATTTCCTGAATGACCCACAGTGGGAAACAGGAGAACCAATGTATTTACAAAGCATATGTACTAGAATATTGTGTAGAGATTTTGTTATAGATGTGTTAAAAGAATTTGCAGCTTATAGCACTTGGTTGAAGTTATATAATGCATATATAGAGAAAAAACATAAAAATAAACCACCCAGAATGAGAAGGATAAGAATGCTAGGATTAACAAATTAGGATAACATATTGTAAATCTCCAGGCTGCGACCTCATGTGATGCCTTTTATGTTGAAGACATTTCAGGCATCAGGGGATGGAATGTAAGGAACACATGTAAGGCCTAGGGTGAACAATCCTGGTCAGGAATGATAAGCAATAGAATGATGTAAGTAAACCACAAATGGAGTAGTGATAAGCTATAAGCTATGTGTGGAAGTAGGGATAAGACTAGAAACCTAGCCAGGAAAGAATATAAAAGATGAAGCCTCAGACCCGACCAACAGAGCTCGTCAAGCCCTCGCGCGAGACGACTCTCCTCTGCCAGAGACGTGAGATCCTGTCCCCAGTGCAGACGTGGCTGACCTGAGGAAGGCTGACCCAAGATCCAGAGGAACAGACGTGGCGAGTCCGGACCTGTATACCCGGAGAGGTACTCCTGCTTCCATTTGGAAGACAGGATGAATATTGTTTGTAATCTTACTGTGTGAATAAATGAGTGTTATACCAAGTCTGAATCAAGAGTGATTATTCCTCCCCCATAACTGGGGTATGTGCTCGCTACACCTTACCAGCATTAGAGCCAACATCCTTAGAATTGTGGTGTATACTGAAGACCAGCTGAGATATCTAGCCTTATGGATTGAACAACTACAAGACTCTTCAATTCCATTGGTAGGCAGCTATTGTTGGACTACCTGGACCACAGTTTGTGAAACATTCTAATAAATCCACTTTTTACACACATATAGAGATTCATTCTACCAGTCCTGGTCATGTAGATAACCTTGACTAATACAGTTTTTTTTTCACCTTCCTACAGAGGAGGATGTGCTGGCTAACAATAGTGCTCATAAAAATATTCTTCCTTGCTCCATTATGCTCTATGTATTCAACTTTCCATGAAGACTACACTTTATTATTATTCATTTGCGAAGAGTTTGCTCTGAATTTCAGGAATAAAACTCCTAAAGCAATTGAGCTATTATCGGGGACTATGGGGATCCAGCCCCTAGATAGTCCCCTCCCAGGGTCCAGGAAGAATCTACAACCAGCTGATAATTAATCTTTGATGAAGGAAATGAATCTATGTACATGAAACTCCTTAGTTCATACACTTTATTATTCTGTGATAGTTCTCTCTCTACACAGCTTCTATTCTGCTCTCATGTCTAGCTCTTTTCTTGCTTGTCTATTTCTTTCTAGTTCTTTCCCCTATCAGCTCCTCTCCCATCTACTTCTCTCTCATCTGGCTCTTCCTCATCTTGTTCTTCCCCATCTGGTTCTTCCTCATCTTCCATCTTGTTCCTCTAGTCCTCTCTTTTAGCCCTTCAATCTAGTTCTTCCCCATCTCAGTTTGTTCCTCTCAAGTTCTTACCCATCTAGTTCTTCCATTCTCTTTTCTCTTCTCCCCTGTGCCCTGGAAGTCCCGGTATATAAAGGGAGGGTCCAAGCTAAATTGTGTGAAGCTATTTACTTAATGTCCACCTCACCTAGGCGTGCCTCTTTGTGGAATTTACCTTAAATCAGGAGACTTGCCTGTGGGCTGCTATCACTGTTAGTCCTAGGAAGTTGGGCGCCCCCCTGGGTGGTGTCTCCTTGTGGAATTTACCTTAAGTCAGGAGACTTGCCTGTGGGTTATTATCACTGTTAATCCTCGGAAATTGGGCGACCACCTGGGTGGTGTCTCCTTTAGTCCTTGAAAGTGGCTAGGGGAGATATCTGATTCCAGAGGAAGCCTTTCCTGAGGCTGTTCTCCAAATGCCTGGAATGTGTATGTCTAGAGAGTGATCAGTCCACATTGTTAGCCCTTCATAGGGGAAAATCAATTGGGAAAACTATGAAAGCACACATGATTTTTATAACGGAAGACAGCTGATATATAACAAGCCAAGTAACACCAAAAAACTCCTTGGGATTTGGCTTCCTCTGGAGGAATTCCCTGATTCCTCCAGGTAGTGACTTTGCCATAACCAACTGAGTTCTTATGATATATTCCTGCGCCCTGCAGCAAGCTATTGTCCATCTTTCTGATGGGAGAAAGACCGATTATCTTGTTTGTGATCTAATTCCTGCTTTTCTTTGCTGGTTGTCTGAAGTCCCTGTGACAACCAAGTAAAAAGTACCTTCATTTTATCTGACCTCAGTGTGAAGCCACAGAACAAATATCTCCTTTTGTGTACTTAAATATCTCTTTAATTGTTAATATTCTGGGCACCCTTCCACCTGTGTGATAGGGAATCACTCCACCACATGTAGAATAGTGATCTGTACAAGCTAGCTAGCCACATTGTGTCCAGGGTGAAGAAGAAGTGCCTATGGAGTGCAGGAAGATAGCAGGGTGTGATATTGGAGCTTGGGGCAAGTGCTATTGAAATGCAAATCTGCTGATCTAGAAAAGGTCTTTGTCTGGGGGTGGAAGACTGAGTCAGAAATCATTGTGCTGTGTCTTTAAGCACAGTGTAATCCTATGGGAGGTGCTCTTGTCACTCAGGCCTCACTAGCCAATCAGGCCCTCCAGGCAGCCTGCCAATCAGAAGTAGTGCAGGGCTCTTCCGGATGCCAGGCTTCAGGCGCGGCTTTGAAGAAGAGCTGGCACCAGTGATTTTATGTGCAATTACTGCTGCAGGGAGCTGAGCAGAGAGCTTGGGAAATCAGGACATGGTGAGTGAGGAGCTGCTGTCCCCATATGATGAGGAGCAGATAGTGAGGTGTGGGAGCCAGTGTGGTGGGTCCTTCCCAGATCTAGGTAGGAAGCTGCAGCCAGATTCCCTATCCTGAGAGTTCCCATGTGGTCTTTACAACTCCCTGTACCCAAGGGCAGGCTTCTAGATAACTGCTGTATGGGCTGCATTTGTGCAGAGCTTTGGGAACAGGGAACCGTGTGTAGAAACATTTTAGCAATCAACTTCAATATGCTTTTGATGCATCCATGGGAGGCAGGTTGCCAAACTCAGAGGGGCCTAGTTTCTCCAGTATCTTCTAGATGTTCAGCACTTTGCATTTAACCTTTATGTGTAAAATGCATTGATAATTAATTTCGTGGAGGTTGTAAAAAGCATCTCATGTGTTGGGTAGCACTTCACTACTAAGCTTGATATAGAAAAGTAGAACTGGTGATAGAAAGGATTTACCAATGCTTAAGAGATAATAAAGCTCACAAAGTACAATTTAGTTGAGTGAAAGCTATGTCTAGAACACCTCAAAGATAAGTAGTATGTTAACTGGGACTGTTAGAGATTAGGATGCTATGTTATACATTTGTTCACTAGGATTAGGATGCTATGATATACATTTGTTCACTAGGTTTGTAATGGCTCCAACCCATTACAAAGAGACTAAATTGACAAACAGCCGCTAGGCCCTTCCCCATATTAAAGAACAGGCCTCTAACAAGCTGCTCAAGAAGGCATTACAGGGTCACAACCAATCTTAAGGCATGGTGTGTCATAAAGTTCCAGTTTTCTTCTTGGAGAAAAGAATAGTTCTGAGAGATGGGCAATGTGACACCAGGTGACAAATATTTGAAAAATAAAATATGGTTGTGTTAAGGACTGACCTGATCAAACAAGGCTTTCATTTAGGCCCTCATGCAGGGAGGAGGAACATTCTTGGGAGAGCAAGTAACAGCCTGGCTAGGTCTCGGGAGCTTTCCTTAAGGGCCTGATGTATTGATAATAAAACGGAGCTCGTTCTCTAAAACCAGAAATATGCTTGAAAGAGCTAGTAATGGTCAGGGGCCAGGGCCTTTTGGATGGGTTGCTTCAGATCCTTAGAACTCAACTCTTTTCACCATATGGAGCTGTGGTTATGAGTCCCAAGGCCACTGTGGGCTTAGTCAGTAACGTTTTTGAGATATCCTGTGATCTCCTTGTGCATCATTGTTTGATTAGCCTCCTCCTGATTTTGTCCCTTTGTATGATAGTTTCTGCTGACTTCATTGAAGTCTCCCATTTCCCTCCTGAATGTAGTATACAAGATGCTATTCTTTTTAAGACCCTTACTTGGCATAAGACATAGCTTGTGCAAGACCTCTCCAAATTAGCTTTTTCTTTTTCTTTCTACGTTTCCTGTCTTTCTCATCCCCTGGCACTTTCACCTCAGGACCCTAGCGTTGAAGAATGACCTATTGTATCAGGTCACTGGTATACTTAAGAAATAATTCTGGAAGTTTCTCTGCTGTGTAACTCACCCATCTGCCTAAGTGGCTAGACTTACAAGTTACCTGTCTCTATTTAAATTGTTCAAAGTGTAACCTTGAGCATGAACCTAAAAGAAAGTTAAGGATGGCAGCATATGTGGAATGCAAAATCTGTCTAGGTTGTCTTCTCTTTGAGCATTAGCCATGCATAGTAAAGTGATTTTTTTTATTAATCTCACAAGTGTGCAGAGTGATTTCTCCCTGGGAAGGCATATTAATTCTAGAACAGCTGCATATCCAGCCTTTTAGAAAAATGTTTCTGAAATAAGCTCTCCTATGCTGACTCAGGTGGCCTTGATTTCCAGCCTGTTGCTCTCCAGGGCAATGACCTTGCTGTCCTCCATCTTACACCTTCAACATTCTTAAATAAAATTACTGTACCACCTCAGAGTTTTAAAATTATCCATTTGAGGGGCTGGAGAGATGGCTCAGAGGTTAAGAGCACTGGCTGTTCTTCCAGAGGTCCTGAGTTCAATTCCCAGCAACCACATGGTGGCTCACAGCCATTTACAATGAGATCTGGTGCCCTCTTCTGGCCTGCAGGCTGAACACTCACTGTATACATGATAAATAAATAAATCTTTAAAATAAAAAATTATCCATTTGATTCATTGCAGTCACAGGAAAAGGATTTGCATGTGGAGCATGGCTTCTGCCTTCAGACCAGAATAGGAGGAACAGTTTATTTTGTACACTGCAGGGGGAAACAGGGCAGCTGCTCAAGTCACCATTATGAAAAAGGACCTGATTGTGGGAGGAGGAGTGGTTTTATAGTTACCCAGCATCTTTTAATGAATATTATGTGAATGAACACAAACCACATTGGTGGGGTATAGTTTGTGATTGTTAACTTGAACGAAAGAATATTGAATATCTCCAATGCAGATATGTTCAATCCTGCTTGACACACTTAAGTCAGCACAAAGAACTGAGAAACAGGCCATTTGACTGTAACTTTTCCTGTGTGTCTGATTACTGATCTTAGCAGCCAACATGTGCTTATGGGAAAGGTCAATCTGTCTCTTATTAATGGCATTCCCTCTACTATGGTAGGACCTAGTCTTTTCCAATGTCCATATAGTTAAGTTCTTTATCTTAAGAATAAATTACTTTTATCATTTTATAAAGTCAATTATTGGTATCATTTTTTACATTTCATTTTCTTTAAATGCATTGCTACTCTATTTTCTAGTTGTTTCTGTTCTCCAATGTTTCTCAGTCATTAATACTATCATTGCTTGTTTTCTCAAATGCTGTTGATTATTTATGTCTGTGTGATGTCTCCTGTAGCTTAGGCTTGCCTCGTGCTATGTAATTGAGACTTGCTTTGAACACCTAATCCTACCTCTGCTGCCCAGTGCTGGGAAGACAGTCCTGCAACTCCTTCCAGGCTGGGCCTTGACAAGTTAATGAGTGTCCTCCAACCTTTCTGGCTTTTATTGGGGACAAATAAGAGAAGAAGTGCTTTTGCAAAAATTGAGTTCATTGAACAACTTTGAATTTAGTGTAGTGTGACAGTGCAGAAATGGAGGGGCAGAAAGGAGGATGAAAGAATGCTTTACTGCTGGTCCTTGACTAGTGAGTGAGAAGGAAAATTAGATCAGTTTATGAGTGTCCTCCAATATTTCTGCCTTTTATTGAGCACTTACAAATGAAGAGGGACCTGTGTAAGGACTGAGTTCACTGACCAACTTTGAAGCTGGTTCAATGACAGTGCAGAAAGGGAGGGGCAGGCAGGAGGGTGAGTGTGGAACTCCTAGAGGTTTCCTAGTGAGAGCTGAGCTTGCTTTACACAGCAGGGCTGCATTAGGGGATGGCTTGGCCACGTGCATGGTTACCAGGTGTTTGGAAGGGTCTGCACTTGGCTATGCTAGGGGGAGGTCTTTTGCTCCACCCCTTTGCATTTCTATAAATAGTCCTTTAGCAGAGACAGAAGGGGCTGGTGGGTTTTGACCCAAGCCCTCCTGAGGCTATCCTATGATTTTATCTGTCTCTCTCCCTTCTATATTTCTTTTTTTTTTTTAGGTTTTTTTTGAGACAGGGTTTCTCTGTGTAGCTTTGCGCCTTTCCTGGATCTCGCTCTGTAGACCAGGCTGGCCTTGAACTTATAGAGATCCGCCTGCCTCTGCCTCCCGAGTGCTGGGATTAAAGGCGTGTGTCACCACCGCCCGGCCCCTTCTATATTTCTATCTAAATATTTCCTAGTCTCCCTGCTCCAGAGTAACCTGAAGGGAAAAGTGGGGGTGGGTCCCCCACAGGTGACGGCTTTCCTGATTTGACAGCAGTTGTGATTAGCAGTGTGGAGTTAGGTAATCAATTTTAGGTGATCCATAAATGTCCTGACTGGTCATGTGTTGGGAACCACAGACCAGGACAATAAAAAATCTGGATAAAGGACTGACCATATTGTGAAACTAAATTACTGCAGTTACACTAGTTCAACCAGAATTGAAGATCTGGGTGAAATGTTGTGGCCCTGCTTAGCAGGACTGTGATTTTTCTGGTTTAAGATGTCCAGCCTGAGAGAACAGGTGTGAGTAATCCTTGGTGTGCTCTCATACAAATCCCTAGTCTCTGAAGCACAGGGCCATGAAGCCTGTTTCAAGCTTTCAAAATAATTCTTTGAGGTTATAACTATATAATGTCCACAGTCTCTTTCCTGCCTGCAAACCCTCTTTTGATCCCTCATTGTTTTCCTAATTGATGGCCTGTTGTGGGATGGTCTGTATGTCAAATGTGTTGCTGATTGGTCAATAAATAAATCACTGATTGGTCAGTGGCCAGGCAGGAAGTATAGGCGGGACAAGGAGGAGAAAAAACTGGGAAGTGGAAGGCTGAGAGGGGGAGACACTGCCAGCCGCCATCAGGACAAGGAAGATGTAAAGTACCAGTAAGCCACAAGCCACGTGGCAAGGTATAGATTAATAGAAATGGATTAATTTAAGCTGTAAGAACAGTTAGCAAGAAGCCTGCCACGGCCATACAGTTTGTAACCAATATAAGTCTCTGTGTTTATTTGGTTGGGTCTGAATGGCTGTGGGACTGGCGGGTGTGAAAGAGTTTGTCCTGACTGTGGTCCAGGCAGGAAAACATTTAGCTACAATGGCGTCTTTTTGCTTTAACAAGGTACTGTTTGTGACCTATGTTTGGCTGCAGGACTTCCCAGCTGTGAGGCAACAGGTTGGCTGCAGTGGACAATGAGAGTGTAATGGGATGTTCACCCAAAGACTCTGTTCCTTGGAAGAGGAACAGAAAGTGCTCTGGGAGATTGGAACAATTTGTACTAAAAACAAATTCCTCAGATTAGGGCCTTGTCTGCCCCTAGCATGGAAGGGCAGAGCTGGGAAGGCCTATGCTGCCTGTGTCATTTGATCATCCTGTAGGGGAGCTGCTAATGTCCTGAGGTCCAGCTGGGTGAAGTTACATAATGTGGGACTCTGAAAAGGCTTAGCAATGAGGATTATCAGTGGGATGGAACTTGCAGGTTCTTTCCAGGATTCTCCTCCGGTTCTGCAGTAGGGAACTGTAAGGGAGAATACAAGCCATGTCATGGGGAATGTGGGGACCACTGACCCCAGACCAAGAGGAGCACTTCTGCTGAGCTGTCATTTCTGCTGGGACTGGGATGTATCATGAATTATACTGTGGTTCTCTTGGTCCATTTGGTGACCTGGGCAGTGACGCTTCTCTCTTGAGCCTCCCCAGATGTGGATTCCCTAGGGAGTAGGGGACTCTGTCACCCTGGCTATGGAAGGGCATAGTGCTTGTAGTATATGTGTCCAGTGTGCACACACAGGTATTTATTTTGGTGTGCAATGGGAAGACAGATTGGAAAACTGAAGGTCTGGTTTCTAGAAGTTCTGAACATTGCTTTCCACTTTCAGGTTGACTTATAAATGTTACAAATAGTTTAGAAACTGGTAGAAAGACAGTGATGGGGATCATCCTTCAGAAATATGTGATTAGAATGTTTTTAAATTTCTGATATAGGGTTGACCTGATTCAGGGAAGTTTAGTTCCAGGGGAGAAAAGAAGTTTCTGAGATATTTCAGGTGTGTGTAGTGTTTGGCAGGTGGATAGGGCAGATTCCACGTCTTGTCCCATAAACCATTTAGTAGAAAATAAATGTTAAATTCTTCTTCTACATTGTTTTGTTTGTGGGCATCAGTGGGGCTGTGTTTGCCTGCAACTACAACAGGATATGAGAGTTTGCAGAGCCAAAGGAGGAGATCATCTCCATTTTCAGTGAGAGCTCTAGAGCATGGTGCCTTTCTGTTTGAAAGAAATATCAGTAGCTGGAGTGTCAGAAACAACAATTTAAGGGTCACTTTGAGTTAATTCTTTTGGAATTGTAAAGTCTGTGTTTATTTAATTTCTATACACATAGAACTATAGGTAGTTGGATAACATTTGTCACGATCACACTTTTCCTAGGTGAGTTTCCATTGGTCTTTTGCTTAAAAGTTGACTATATTTTTCTGCTTTTGTTCTTAGCTTTTTCTCTCCATCCCCTTTATTCATTCACAAATATTGTACATAGTCTTGATGGTTGTAGCTTTTTGGTATATATAGAAGTCATATTGTGTCTATATGTATACTATCTTGTGACCATTCTGAGAGTTACCACTTTGCATCTAGCTTTGGAATCAGTTATCCTGTTATAAATTGTTTGGAAGTTTCTTGGGATTGTATTCAATTCATGCTACAGATTTATCATACTCAATATCTTAATATTGATGTATCATGTTCTCAAGGATCATTTCTTTATTTTTTTTATTTCTTTAGGCTTTGTGTTCTTGTTAATCTGTGAAAGACTTTTAGTTTATTGGACAAAAAGTACTATGGAACTTGCCAGCGTCTCAGCACAAATTCTTCTTGGGGACAACTTGAGTTCATACCAAGTTGGGAGGTCATAAGCACCTGGTACTACAGATCCAGGAGATCCAACACCCTCTTCTCTGGTGTGTCACCTGGCTGTACATGGATGACATTCTTTCTTTCACATATAAACATATACATAAAAATGATGATAAACTCGTTTTTTAAAGTTCCTGTGACTTATAAAGCAATTAGAGCAAAGTAAGTTGCTTTAGGTGTACAATATAAATCATACACTATTTAAAAACCTGTTATCTTGCATTTTAGTTTGGAAAAGTTTTCATTTCCTCACTGATTCAGACTCACATCTGATCATCAATCATAGGAAACAAACTGGTGTTTCCTAGGAAATATTCTTTTCTTTATCATAAGAGAATGAGATCTTTTTAGTAGTCAGAACTATTTTCTACAAAGTTAAAATATTAGAAGGAGTCAAACAAAACTCTCCAATTTTAGTGGAACAGCCCTCCTCACCCAACCCATTTTTTTGTTATTAGCAATGGAGAGAACTGGGCTACAAAGGATGAGTGATGGCCAGAGATTTCTTATAGTATGATTTAGATAATAACCTTGTAGTTCTTGTTAAAGGACCATGATATATATATATATATATATATATTTATTTATTTGTAGGTATGTCTTTCTGTCTTTTTTTTTTTTGGTTTTTCGAGACAGGGTTTCTCTGTGTAGCTTGGTGCCTTTCCTGGAACTCACTCTGTAGACCAGGCTGGCCTTGAACTCACAAAGATCCACCTGGCTCTGCCTCCCAAGTGCTGGGATTAAAGGCGTGCGCCACCACCGCCCGGCCTGTCTTTTTTTTTTTTAGTAGTGCCATCTTTGTTTTTAGTTTTATTGCCATCTAATTACATTGTTGTTTCTCTGGAAAATGATAGACCTTCACCAATTTTTTAATTCAGAAAATTTTCTATATTATGTTATGAGTTTCTTGAGGTTTTTTGTTTGTTTGTTTGTTTTCTTCTATGTGAACTTCCTGTGGAGAGACAGTTTTAGTTTTTTTTCATGATCTTAGAGGCTTGCCTAACCTCATCTCTAGGCATATCTGTTTTCCAGCAGTTGTTGCTGTCTTGATATTTTTTTTTTTCTGAGTGATATGTTGGTTTTGGGTTTCTAAAACCTTCTGAGATATTATTGTCTCTTTGTCTTAATTAGTTTAAGCTGTCAACATGATGTGATCTAGAGTCTTCTGAGGGAAAATCAGTTGAGGGTGTGCCTGGATCAGAATTGCTAGTTACTATGTCTGTGAGAGATTGTGTTGATTGATGATTAATGTAGGAAGGCTCTTCCACTGGGCATGGCAATACCCCTAAGCAAGTGGGCCTGGGTAGGATAGGCGAGCTAGCTGAGTGTGGGCCCTGGCCCCCCACTGTGAGTGGCAGCTGCCTTGCTTGCCGACCTTGACCAGATGTCCTCCCTATTCAGATTCCCTGCCGGTATCCACCCTCCTGAATGCTTTAGGGAAGTTCCTTGTTTGTGCATCCTGCATATTGGGCATTAACAGCTTAGATGCAAGAATGTAGAACATTCAGTAGCAAACTTCTGCCCTCCGGGGATCCGCCATTGTGCTGTAAGCCTGTATTTAAGGTTTCCTCCCTCTTTCAATAAACGGCATTCGGCCGGCACTCGGCATTCAGCTGTGGCTAATGACTCGCTGTCTCTTGTCTCTATTTTTTTTAATCCACAGCCCCTCGCTCTGACATGGTGAACGGGTGGTGGTAGCGCGGGTGTTATCCCTACAAATGGAGGTTCCTACCGAGATCCGAGAAAGAAGGGACAAGCTGATGGACACCCAAAAGGTAAGGCTGGCCAGCAATTTAAAGAAAAAAAGAAAAGATAAGGGTGAATTGAAATGGGTGCAGCTAGCTCACAGTCAGTTGATTGGACTGTTGAAGCAGGAAGGCACTGAAGTTAAGAAAGGGCAAGACAGCTAAAGATTTTAAATAAAGAAGGAAATCTTCCCAAAAGAGAAGAGGGAAGGAAAGGAAAGGAAATTTCCCGTTAGAAAAGGGAGAAAAAATTTTAATCAAGAAAAAAGGATTTTCCCGGTAAAAAGGGGAAAAATTTTTGAAACTGGGCCTAAAGATTGGGGCTCTGTAGAGGAAGGATGAACAAAAGAGAGAAGCCTCTTCCCAGTGTTAATGGAGGAAGAGAAGACTCTTTCCAATTGTAGAGTTTTCAGGATAGCTGAAACTCTGAGCTCTTTCTGCAGTGCAGCATCTGAATTACAAAGAATCGGCAGGTAGGCCTCATTGCTGCTGGCTGAACAGCAAGCGAGCCCAGAGGTTAGAAGTTTTGCTGTCTGTTTGCTTATTTTGGTTCAAATGTTTTTTATTTTTCCCTCGGAGTGGGAATAATTCAATATTTAGGATCCCTTCGTGGGAAATGTTTTTCTGTTTTTCCCGTTTTGGCGGGAATAACTCATTAGGTAGTCCCTTCATGGGAGTAGGAAGTTTAAACATGAGTTTGTATGTGCGGGGAGTGCGCCCAGCGGCAGCAGCGGCAGACAAAGGCGTGCAGGAGATAGCCCGCAGCGGAGCAGAGGGCGGACAGGTACGTGCCGATGGGAGGCAGAGCTGCGATGGAGCACAGCCCGGGCGGGCACCAGCATTAGAGCCCAGGCACGGGCACTAGAGCCTGAGCACTGGGCGGAGCCAAAGCTAAGCCGCAGCTTCAGCTCCAGCCAAGTGAGCAGAGGCCCCGGAAGGGACTAGCACCTAAAAGTTTAAATGGGCCTAACTTCTGATGAAAAATGGTTTCAGTCAAGACATACAATGCTAAGTCAATGCTGTGTGAATAAAAGATGTTTTGTTCTTTTGATTGTCTTAATAAATGTTTGGATGAATGTTTGATTCTCATGGTAGATAAACTAAAGGAACAAGATTCATAATTTTGAACTATATATTAGGTGTGCCCTTGTCTGTTGATCATTACTGAAAATTTGGTTCTGCAATTTAAATTGCTTTCTAGAAATTCTTGGTTTAATTCTATAGAAATATAACACCTGAAATGGATTGGGTTGTTAGCTTATTAAATAATGTTGCTAAGATAAACCCATAAATAATAATATCTTACTGATAAAGAGGTTACAAAGTTATTTTTCCAGTAAATAAAATACAGGTAAATTGTTCCACATTGTTAATAATTGGCTATTTGTGCTAATGTGTTACTTGAAATTTATAAAAAAGGATCCTCTTTTTAAGATTTTATAAAAATACTCCAGAGTATTGCCTAAAGTTACCTTTTCAAATCCTATAGAGATTGTATTTAATGCTTTTATAATTGAAAGTTACCTTTTCAAATCCTATAGAGATTGTATTTAATGCTTTTATAATTGGCATATGTAAAAAGGACCATAGAAATAGAAGCTGGTGATAGAATTGCTCAATTATTATTGCTTTCATATTTTAAAGGCAAAATGGCGCCTATATGTAGAACTGGAGGTTTTGAAAGTACAGGAAAAAAGGTGTTTTGACAAACAGTTATCAATGATAAACAGCCTAAATTAAAAACAAAATTATATGGGATTGAGATTGAAAGATAATTGGATTCTGGTGCTGGATTTATCTATAATTTCACAAGAATCCTGAGATCCCAATTGGCCCCTTAAGAATTTCATCTCTAACCTACAAGGTATCAGCACAGCTCAGACGCCATTGCAGAGCAGGCTACTCTTAAATTGGAAGGATGAGTAAGGTCATGCAGGAACTTTTCAACCCTTTGTGCTACCTGACATTCCAGTGAACTTGTGGGGACGAGATGTGTTAGACGGTATGGGAGCAGTGCTTACTACACAGCCTGTACAACAGATACTAAAAAGTCAGGGTTACTGCCCAGGCAGAGGCTTAGGAAAAATGTTGCAAGGAGACCCACTCCCTGTGGCAGACAAAAGCTGTGTCACTAGAGGTCCTGGGGATACAAGAGGATTAGGGTCTTTTCCATAGGGGTCACTGCACAGCAGCCTTCAATTATACAACTGATAAAAATCACTTGGAAAAGTGATGACCCTGTATGGGTGGAGCAGTGGCCCCTTACTAAAGAAAAATTGGAGGCTGCGAACACATTAGTTTAGGAACAGTTAGATGCTGGTCATATCATTCCTTCCACTTCACCTTAGCACTCACCTATATTTGTTATTAAAAAGAAGTTAGGAAAATGGAGGCTATTACAGGATCTTAGAGCTGTAAATAAAACCATGCTTCTCATGGGAGCAACACAGCCTGGTTTGCCTGCCCCTGTGGCAATTCCTAAACATTGGCATTTAATTGTGGTTGACTTGAGGGATTGTTTCTTCACCATTCCTTTGCATTCCGAGGACAGTCCTCACTTTGCTTTTAGTGTTCCTTCAGAAAATCTTAGAGAACCTTATCAGAGATATCAGTGGGTGGTATTGCCTCAAGGAATGGCCAATAGCCCTACAGCTGAGCAGAAGACAGTGACCAAACATGAAAGAAAGCCAGTAAAAAAGTTTCCCCATGGATTTTGCCTTCAGTTGCTAGCTTGAGTTTCTACCTTAAGCTCCCACAATGGTGGGTTGTAATCTGGCAATTTCAGCCAAATAAATGTGTTCATTACCTAAGATGCTTGGTTAGAAATTTAATCACAGCAAGAAGCAAGCAAGTTAGAACAAAACATGGGACACAGAAAGTGATTTTATTGCTGCATAGAACCTAGGATTGATGACTTTTGGAGGAATGTTGAAGATATTAGGACTTTAGAATGCAAAAGCCATAGAGAGCTGTACACAGAGCTTAATCAGCTGTTCTTACAGGACTGAGAAGATGGGAGTATTGAGAGCAATGCAGACAGTGGATATTGAGGTCATAGGATTTCAGTGAAAAACAGACACCATGTTAAATTTAGCCAGAAGTCATTTCTATAACATTTTGGCTCCTAATCATACTTTCTCCATTCCCTGAGAAATTGAGTAAGGCAGAATTAAAAATTAATGGGCTGATTTCTTTGATAAAATACTGATTTTGTTGGATGGTTATTACTGGTGACTCATTTAGGTCTCCAGTGAAAAAGAAACAAAGAAAGAAATGAAACATTTGTATTTTTTAGAGAAAAGTTTTAGGTAGTTTCAGGTAACATTGCAGTGGTGAAACAGGCAGGAACTTTTCAGGAGAGTGTCACTGTTAAACTGAAGGCACCTGCTCTACAGCAGAAGCCTATAAAGATGCCCCAAGGATAAAACTCTATCCAGCTGAACTTTCAATTTATGGAAGGAGTAAGCAAAACGATTTCTGATTCTAGGAATGAACTTCATGAAGAACCTGCTGCAACTGTGGTCCAAGTATAATAAGGTCCATCACAACTTAGAACATAGTAGCCAAATTTGGGGAGTTTGGGGGCAGTCACTCATGTTGTATTGGTTCTTGAAACAAGAAAGATGCAAAATGTAAAAGCCGTGGATTCTTCCTCTGTGGTTTCAGTTCAGCACTGTTGTTTGTCATGGGTCAGAAACCCAATGTGGAGACTCTAAGAATCCATTGCATGAAGCTATGAAGATGAAGCCTGTATTGAGACCATTTGATATTGAGTTATGCAAGCTATGAGATATCTGCCATGGAGAACTGGATACAGGGAGTGGAAGTAGCAGAGGAGAGACATGGATGAACATTTGCAGGCATATTGCTATCTAAGCTCTCTGAGAATGAAACCTCATGTGTCTGAGTCAGAGCTACAGGACTTGATGTTTGCCCTGCTGAGTTTCTTCTTGTCTTGGTCCAATCTTCCCTCCTTGCATCCACAGTCCTCTCTTTTCCTTTTTTTTTTAACATTTATTATTCTTTCATGCCCCGCCTGCAGGGCTTCACCGGGTTCGACCACCCTAAGGACGGAATGATAGGGACAGGAGATACAAGGAAACACAACAAGTCTAGATTCTGATCAAGGTGCAACTTTATTTTTCTCCAAGAGGGTTTATATAGTTTCTGCAGGGTGGGGGGAGCAAGAAGCTGTCATCTGCATAAGGTGGGGCAAGCTATCAGGATGTTTGTATAGGATGTTTACAGGGTGAAAGGGTCAAGGGCTCTGCCTCAATGTCCTGTTGCTAGGCAACCTGACTGTAAGATGATCTAGTTCCCTGTCTTATGGGGGTCTGTACTTTTCCACTAACTAGAGATTCTATCCTTGTCCCTGACACTTTCACACAATATATCCCCTCATGCAGTAAATTTTCCTCTCCCTCTACTCCCTGATATCCCTTGAACTGCTCCCCTGTGGTGATATATTGTTTAACCTAATAAACTTATCTGGGCATGAGAGGACAGAGCCAGCCACCAAATTAAACATAGAGGTCAGGCAGTAGTGCACACATCCTTAATCCTATCACTCGGGAGGTAGAGATCCATTTGGATCTCTGTGAGTTCACGGCCACACTGGGAACAGAGCCAGACATGATGACATACCTTTAATTCCAGGAAGTAACATGGCAGGACATAGAAAGATATAGAAGGCATGAGTAAACAGGAAGTCTCTCTGTTGAGGCTGAGGATTTCGTAGAGGTAAGAACATGGCTGGCTTGTTCTGTTTCTCTGATCTTTCAGCATTGACCCTAATATTTGGCTCTGAGTTTTTCATTATAAGACTTTTTAAGATTCGTATTACGCTCCCCTCTTCACCAGATCCACTATTCTTCCATTTCCCTTCAGAAAAGAGCAGATCTTCCAGGGATATGAAGCAAATGTGACATAACAACTTACAATAAGACTAGGCAGAGACCCTCATAATCAAGGCGGCATGAGGCAACCCAGTAGGAGGAAAAGGGTGCCAAGATCATACAAAAGAATCAGAGACACCCCTGCCCCCATACACACTGTTAGGAGTCCTATAAAAACATCAAAGCTACATAACCGTAACACATATGCAGAGGACCTGGCACAGACCCATGGAGGCTCCGTGATTGCTGCTTCAGGCTCTGAGAACCCCTATGATGTCTGCTTAGTTGATTCCTTGGTCTGTGTTTTCCTGGTGTCCTTTTTAGTCAGAAAAAATTTTGACTATGATTGTTTTGCAAATATTTTCTGGGCCAAAGGGCTAGGAGTCCTTTTCCTTCTAGTCATTATTCCTAGGTTTGGTCTTTTCATATTGTTCCAGATTTTCTGGATTTTATGTTTTAGGAACTTTTTAGATTTAACATTTTCTTTGACTAATACATTCATTTCTTCTAACATATATTCAATGCCTGAGAGTCTTTCTTGCATCTCTTCTATTCTTTTGGTGAAGCTTGCTTCTGTAGTTCTTGTTGACTTACCTGATTTTTATTTCCAGAATTCTTTCAGCTTGTGCTTTTTTATTGCTTCCATTTCCATTTTCAGATCTTGAACAGTTTTCTTCATGTCCTGCAACTGTTTGGTTTTTCTAAACTTTCTTTAAGGGATTTGTTTGCTTCCTCTTTAAGGACCTCTATTATTTTCATAAAGATGGTCTTTAGGTCTTTTGCTTGACCTTCAGCTGTGTTGGAATATTCAGGGCTTGCTGTAGTAGGATATCTGGGCTCTGGTGGTGACATGTTGCCTTGGCTGTTGTTATGTTCTGAAGCTGATGTCTAGGTATCAATCTGGGTTTGGGTTGATTATGGGTATAGGTCAAGCAAGAGAATGAGGGTGGGGCATATGCAGCTCAAAGACACAGCCCAAGGATGGGGTCCAACAGTGAGAATGACATGTCAGACCACAGTTGTGGGAAATGGCTAGGGATCAGAAAGGGACAACTCACCAACGGAAGCAGCCAGTGTTGTGCAAAGCTGTCCAGCAGCTGGAGAAATGGAAAAGTGGGCAGTCGTAGATAGAGTAAACCTTGGTACAGAGTCCCGGGTGCAGAGTGCTGGGAGGGCCTGCTTTGTCTCAGCATCAATATTATTTATTAAGTGGCACAATGTTATTCATTAAGCAGTGCTGTTTACCATGTGAGAAAAGCCATGAGGTACAACAAAACCCACTATGAGAATTTATTAAGGAAAGGGAAAAGAAGGGATGTGCTAAGGCCTATGGAAATGATTATGTAGGAAGAGAGAGGAGTTATAGGTGGAACCCGCTTTTTATAGACTCCCCCCCGGCACATGCACATATGAGCTTACATAGCTATACCACACATGCACATAGATTGTGTGATCATGCTGCATGCAAATTATGTGGTCACACAGTGCATGGATTACATTGGACGTAAGGCCCTGGGATGGCTAAGCATCTTGCCTGGCTACTGGACGGTGCATGTGCGGTCATGTAGCCGGAGGAGTGAGTAGAAATTCTAACAGTATGGGGAACAATTCTCCATTGTTTGTGAGAGTGCAAACTTGTACAACTTTGAAATCAATTTGTTAGTTCCTCAGATAATTGAGAATTTATCTGTCTCAAGACACAACTATACCACTCTTGGGCATATACCCAAAAGATGCTCCTCCATCCTACCACAAGAACACTTGCTCATCTATGTTCATAGCAGCTTTATTCATAATAGCCAAAAAACTGCTATGTCTTTGAGAGATTGTTCCTGGTTTTGGTTTTCATAATTTTACAAATTCCATTGAGATGTTTGCTATTCGGCCTGGCTTGGATATCTGTATTTAGTCAGGGATACATTTGAACTCATGATCCTTATGTGTCAGCCTCCTGAATACAAGTCCAAGGGTAGATGATGTACCCCCAATTTGTGCTGTTTTGTCAACATGTTTCAACAATGTTAGTGTTAAAATACTTAATAGAAGAAAATATAAGAAACATTAAATACCCCATGTGTGTATTCAAAGCATCATTTTCATCTGTCTGGTAGACATGTAATAATGTAGGATAACCAGCAATGAATTATATATTTTGTTGGATACCTGCTTGGGGGAGGGGGTTCAGGTCCCAAAGACAATGTGTGGAGTCACCAGGGATGAGAGAGGAGTAGATTGACATGATGTGAAGGTAAACTGAATGGCTGCCAGCAGCATTTAATTGGAAAAAGTTACCTTTTATATGCTATAGTTTCATGTAGGATTAAACAGGAGAAAAGAGGGCTTGTGAGCTTGTGTATGGCTTGAAATCATGGATTAAGGAAACTAGCTTTGGCCTTGACAATAGGCATCAGCCATATCTTTTTTTTTTTTTAAAGATTTATTTATTTATTATGTATACAGCATGTATGACCGCAGGTCAGAAGAGGGCGCCAGATCTCATTATAGATGGTTGTGAGCCACCATGTGGTTGCTGGGAATTGAACTCAGGACCTCTGGAAGAGCAGTCAGTGCTCTTAACCTCTAAGCCATCTCTCCAGCCCAGCCATATCTTAATGAAAGGACCACAAGTTCCTCCAGCAAAAGAAGAGGAGAATGACTGTTTTAGCAACTGAGAACTTTCCTTAAGCCCCTGAGGGAATGGAGACCCTTATCCAAATGCCTGACCTTGTGAAAGGACTTTTTATGGGGAGCAGACACTATACTACAATTTCTTAGTCTTACTATATGGGCCTCATAACGCTTACTATATTCCCTTTATAATGCTCCCTAAAGGGAAGGTTCTGGTGTCTTCCATTATATCATACCATTCTAATTTCTCTATATTTATTAACTGAACTCTTGCCCTTAATTGCCTTAGGCTCTAGATCTGAAAAATAGGCATTTTATCCATGGGATCAGGTGTGTCTAGTAAATCTCTAACTTTCCTGTTCTTGGTGTAATTAGGAGGGCACAATGGAATTACTGGTTCCATGGTACAGGGATTTTTTTTCTCCAAAGAATTATTTTGTTTAGAGAGTCTACCATTGTACACATTTTTATCCTTTACCAAAACCTGCACAAAATTTCCCAAAGGGAAAGACATTAATAGTGAGAATCATTAAAATGTACTGGAAAAGTGTGATTTGTCTGTAATATCAAAATGCTGGAAATTTGTCAAGCAGCAATAATTACCATGTCATCTACACCAATACTTCACAACATAGCTTAACATGCTATGGGTATGTATATATTATTTAAAGTTACATGCTTCTTCATGTCTGCATTAATATCTGATTAGAAATGTCATCTTGAAGTACTGCCTTTCAGGGGATTGTCCAGAAATGCAGATAATGTAATGGCAATGAGATTTATTAAAATCAAAACAAAACAGACAAAACACATTTCTGTTATGTATGTGTGTAATGTGATTATAGGTTTTTAGGCCATGACAGATATGTGGAAACTGGAAGACAACTTTGTGGGGTCTACTTTTGCCCCTCTTCATATGGTGATCAATGTCAGGTTCCAGTCTTGCACAGACTGTCTCAGTGGTCTTCAAATAAAATTAGTTAAAATATTACATCAGTGAAATATTGTCTTCTTTTTAGATTGTAAACATTATCATCTAATGATAGAGGAAGACAGGACAATTTGAATAATAGATCCTATTTGCAAATTGAAATGATATACTGCTATCTCTTTAGTTTTTTTGTTTGTTTGTTTGTTTTTTTTTGGTTTTTCGAGACAGGGTTTCTCTGTGTAGCTTTGCGTCTTTCCTGGAACTCACTTGGTAGTCCAGGCTGGCCTCGAACTCAGAGATCTGCCAGCCTCTGCCTCCCGAGTGCTGGGATTAAAGGTGTGCACCACCACCGCCTGGTTTTAGGTTTTTTTTTTTTTTTACCTTTTCTTTGGATTGTTAATTTATTCCAAGGATTAAACTTTTGTTCCTGACACTTTCTCAGAACCACAATCTAATGCCATAGAATTGTTTCAATGGGTTAAGTTGGTTGCTGCTAAGCCTATTGACCTGAGTTCAATCTCTGCAACACTCAAATTACTTCTACAAATTTTTCACTTATTTCTACACTCAGGCTGTGGCATATGCACACTCACTCTCACACTGACACATACATAAATAATTTTTAAACCCAAATAAGTGTCACTGAGGTCACTTGAAGCCAGATGACTCCCTTGGTTTCATCTCTGGAACTCAAATGAGAGAAGTAGATAATTGACGCCTTTAAGTTGTTCTTTCATTGCCATATACACATGATGGCATAGGTATATCCACACAAACATAGTTCAAACATTTTTAAATGGATGAAATTAACCAAATAAAAAACTCAGTTATATAGAATATATGAAATAATTTGCCAGTTTACATTTTTATTACAGAATTTCAAGAGGTATTACTGTTCATTAGAACATTGATGGTTTCTTTTAAAATCTTATTTTATTCTTTAATTCTCTGATTTAAAGACAGATCATTTCAAAAACATATTTCAGCTGGGCTTAGAGATGCATGCATGCCTTGTAATCCCAACACTTGCAAGACAGTAGCAGGCCAATCTCTCTGAGTTTGAGATTTGAGGTCAGGTTGGTTCAAATAGTGAGTTCCAGGATAGCCATGTCTTTATAGAGGTATCTTGTCTCAAAAGATTACAAAAAGAAAAGGCATATCTCAAATTGTGGAACTTTTCCTATATAATCTGACTGGACACTGACTGGTTTCTACAAATCAGGTTTGTTATTTTTACTCACATCAAGAGAATTATATTAATAATGAAAATAAGAAGCAAAGTAGAGTCCATTCATAGATGATAGAAAGCCATTGAATCCTTTGACAACCATCTAGAGGGGACTTTCATCACCTTCAAGTTATAGGAGACAGAAGGAGTAATCTGTCATCTTCGTCTACAATTTAATGTCATATTTGGGAGCTGGAGAGTTTACTGAATAGTCATACTCCTCTTGGACACCCAAGTTTGGTTCCTAGCACCCACATCATATGACTTAGAACTACCTGTATTTCTAGGTTCAGGAGATATGATGCATTCTTCCAACTTCCTGGAGTATCAGATACACAAATGGTGAAAAGACAGATCTATAAGTCATTACATACTTTTTTTTTTTTTTTTTTGGTTTTTCGAGACAGGGTTTCTCTGTTTACCTTTGCGCCTTTCCTGGAACTCACTTGGTAGTCCAGGCTGGCCTTGAAAGTCATTACATATTTTAAAAAAGGTTTTTTTAAATTTATATGTTATTTTCAAAAGGAATGAAATTTAATTTAGGTGTATGTTTTGCCAGTGTGTATATCAAGTGCATGCCAGCTACCAGTGGAAGTCATGAGAGTGTGATTCCCAGTGCCTTTAGTTACAGGCAGTTGTGAGATGTCTTTTGTGTGCTGGGAATCAAAGTCAGGCCCTGTGAATGAGCAGCCAGTGCTCTCAGGTTTGAACCACCTATTTAGCCCCATGAACATGTCATTATGGCAGTAAGATGTGAATAGATCATCCTGATTTCATCTTTACTTCAGCCCTGATCACTCAAAAGAAATAAAAGATTGACAGCATCCAAAACTAACTTAATTATGGTTCTTAAAGAAGTTTCTAAGCTCAAATCTCCACAAAATGAGGGAAAAGTACAAAAACTGATCAGGTGTGTAACTGACAATACAAGTCTTAAAAAGGGTCTGACTGATTGACCAAAGTCACAAGACTGAGTTTATTTCCAATGTCATAAATGAGCAGCAATGCAAGCCCACAAGGACATATGTCAGGTGTATCCCTGCTGGAGTATATACATCCTATAAGGAGAGAAGAGGAAGTTGCTGGCATTAAGACTGAATGGGATCATATTTTGCTTTTTTTTTTTTTTTTTTTCTTCCTGAGACAGGGTTTCTCTGTGTAGCTTTGCGCCTTTCCTGGAACTCACTTTGTAGCCCAGGCTGGCCTCGAACTCAGAGATCCGCCTGGCTCTGCCTCCCGAGTGCTGGGATTAAAGGTGTGCGCCACCACTGCCCGGCCATATTTTGCTTTTTTGATGCCTGTAAAACTTTCAGTTGGGGACCTGAATTGTGGTGACTTCAGATGACATCCAGGTTGTCAGGAGATCCTGATACTTAAGCACAAGTCACTCTAAGGCTAGGGCAATCAGGTATTTACAAAGAGCTGTAGAGTGTGGAGGAATTGAAGGGAGGGAGTTTTGGCTGTGAAAACCCAGGATTAAATGACCAGAAAGCAATGCTTGGAGTGTATCTGAGGACAAGTTGCCTCCTATTGTGCTCTCTGTCTCTTCTCAGCTGTGGATCACTGCCATCCAGGTCTTCCACTATTTCCTGTTTTTGACAGCTACATGTAGCTATCAGTGACAATTCTCTTCATGCACCAATTTGTGGTCCCAACTTGGGCCTTTCAGTTCCTTAGTCCCCACTCTGCCAATTCCTATAACCTACCTTCCTGGTCGGAATAAGGATATTCTAAAGAGATATTTATATTTCTCCCTTTGGCTAACAACTAGTAAAACAGTGGGCCACATGAAATTTCCCTGGAACTCTCATTGTGGGGAAAAGTCTAAGTCCTCCAATTGAAAGTGTTTTTACTGAAGAAACATTTACTGTTTAACTGACCACCATACAGGATAGACAGGATCTGAGAATGTGCGAGGGTTTTAGAGATGGGAAAAATGTATTATATGGCTTCATTAGATTACTTAGTTTTGCATATATTTGCCTTTTGTCTAAACCTGTTAGGACCCCCAAGGATGGATTATTTACCTTATATTTTTGTGGTAATATATTGTGTACCCCAATAAAACTTATCTGTGGAATCACAGGACAGAGCCAGCCACTAGATTAGACATAGACTCCAGATAGTGATGGCACACACCCTTAATCCTATCACTCGGGAGACAAAGATCCATCTTGATTTCTGTGAGTTCAAGGCGGTGTGGTGGCACACACCTTTAATCCCAACACTTGAGATCTCATGTCTTTGCTTGGGAAGCACACACACCTTTAATCCCAGGAAGTAAGATGGCAGGGTAGAGAAAGATATATAAGGCATGAGGAAACAGGAACTCACTCTCTTGAGGCTGAGGATTTTGAGGTAAGAACATGGCTGGCTTGTTCTGTTTCTCTGATCTTTCAGCTTTCACCTCAATATCTGGCTCCAGGTTCTTTTTATTGATAAAACCTTTTAAGATTCATGTTACATATTTTCATGATTGTTCCAAATTTGTCAAGTGGAATCAATATCATTTTTAAAATTTTCATTAGTAATTTTTCCCTTTTCTATTCATTTCTTTTTTCTTTTCTCCTTTTTTTAAAGGTAGTGTTATTATGACTCACTGTCTGGCCTGGAACACCCACTATAGACTAAGCTGTCCTAGGACATCAGAGAGATCTGTCTACCTTGCCTCCAGAGTTCCTGCAATATAGGTGGGCATGTCACTCACTGGATAATTTGGTTCATTTAATTGGCTTACAGAGCATGAGTGGCTGAGCCTGGCTGGTAGAGTAGCCAGGTCACAGGCTCTAGTCCTAACTCTAGTAATAGAAGAAAGTTCCCATCCAATGCAGCCTTCCTAGCTTAAAGTCCACTGTTTTCCAACTATGAGCAATATTATTTTTCTTTATCATTGAGTCTCTTATAACTCATCAAAGGACCTGGGAAGAGTTCTGTCCTTATTCGGCAGATGGTGAAGCCTAGGCTCACAGAGATAAGTAGTCTTTGAATGTAGTTAATTGTAACTCATGTTACTTATCCTATCAATCTAATGCCTCACTAAATGAAGTTGAAGCCGCCTAAGCCAGGCATGGTGGCACAGGCCTGTAACCATAATACTTAGAAAGTAGAAGTAGGAATTTAAGGATTTCAAAATCATTCAAGATGAGAATAGTCAATGGGGTATGGTGGGAGGGCCACAGAACCAAGGGAGACTGGCTCAGGACAGTATCCATAGTCTTCCCTGCAGCTCCAGAACTTCAGGGTCATGGCAGCAGCAATTGTAAGTTGAGATATTTACCACCCCAAGTTTTCTATTCATAACAATGTTTTCTATTCTTGATAATGTTCCCTGTCTAAGGCAGCATAGATCTTCATCTAAGTAGCTAGACTTGCAGTCTTTTGTCCCTCTTTAAATTGTTCAAAGTATAACTTGTGTCCTGATCTTAAAAGAGACTTAAGGATGATATCATATATGGAATGCAAAATTTGTTCTAGGCTGGCTCCTCTTTGAGCATTAGCCAGAGCTTGATGCATGCAGCTCTTAAGAAAGATTTTTGTTTAGTAATTATTTAAGTATGTGGAGTGAATTCTCCCTGGGAAGGCATATTAATTTTAAAATACTTGTACTTTCAGCATTTTAGAAAATGTTTCTGAGACTATGTTTACTCAGGTGTTCTTGATCCCAGCCTATTGCTCCCCAGGGCAGCGAATTTCCTTTCCTCTTGATTAAACCAACTGAATTCTTGAATTAATGGGCTGTACCACCACTGAGTTTGTTGTTTTGTTTTGTTTTTTTTTTTGTTTTTTGAGACAGGATTTCTCTGTGTAGTTTTGGTGCCTGCCCTGGATCTCGCTCTGTAGACCAGGCTGGCCTTGAACTCACAGAGATCTGCCTGGATCTGCCTCCTGAGTGCTGGGATTAAAGGCATGCACCATCACCACCCAGCCCACTACTGAGTTTTAAATTGTCCTTTTTGAGTTCTGTAGTCAACTATCCATTGCAGTCACAGGAAAAGAATTTGCATGTGAAGCATGGCATCCGCCTTCAGATGAAAATTGGAGGAATAGTTTATTGTGTAGAATGCAGGGGGAAACAGGGTAAGCAATTAGCTGCTGGAGTTACCATTAAGGAAAAGGACCAGATTGTGGCAGGGTTAGTGATTTTTTAATTTCATAGCATATATTAATTCATGTCATGTGAATGAAGGCAGACCAGATTTATGGGTGTACAATTTAGGGAGGTTAATGAACATCTAATTTCCAAGTAGATGTCTCTCCTTTGTGGATATGTGCAATCCTGGTTGGTACAGTTAAGTCAGCTCAGAGTGTTGAACACAGGCCATTGTCTGTAGCTGTGTGTCAGGTTACAGAGCTCCGTAACTAATATTGCACATAGGGACAAGCTCCAGCACTATTTTATTAGTGCAATTTTCTCTACCAGGGAATATCAATTATTGGTTTCATTTTTTAAATTTGATTTTGTTTAAATGCATCACTGCTCTAATCATTTATTTGTTTTATTCTCCAGTTTTTCCCAGACATTAAATTTTTTTTCCATTTTTCTTAGATTCTGTTGGTTATTTTTCTGTTTATAGCAGTTTCTCTTGTATTTTGGCATGCCTCATACTATGTAATTGGGAATTGCTTTGATCATTTAATCCTGCCTCTGCTTTCCAGGGCAGGGAGATAGTCTTGTCACTCCTAGTCTAGGCCTTGATTGGTCAGTGAAAAGGAAAAACAGACCAGTGAATGAGTGTCCTCCAATCTCTCTGGCTTTTATTGGGAATGTATAAATGAAGAGAGACCAGTGCAATAACTGAGTTCACCGTACAACTCTAAAGCAGGTGTAGTTAAATCACAGAAAGGAATGGTCAAGAAAGAGGGTGAAAGCTTTCCTGATGTGACAGTAGTTGATATTAGCAATGAGTACTGAGTTAATCAATCTTAAATGATCAATAATTGTCTTGAGTGTCCACAGAGCAGGCAATCAAGAATCTGGATAAAGAACTGAACTTTCATGAAACCAATTTACTATAGTTACTCTAGTTCAACTAAAATAGAAGATCTGGATAAAATGCTGTGACCCTGCCTAATAGGACTGTTGTTTTCCAGGTATAGCCTGAAAGAAATGGTTTGAGTATTCCTTAGTGTGCTCTAATACAAAAGCCTTAGTCTCTGAAGAATATGATCATAAAGCCTGTTTTAACTTTTGGGGGGGGGGTTGAGACAGGGTTTCTCTGTGTAGTTTTGGTGTTTGTCCTGGATTTCACTTTGTAGACCAGGCTGGCCTCGAACTCACAGAGATCTGCCTGGCTCTGCCTCCTGAGTGTTGGGATTAAAGGTGTGCGCCACCACTGCCCAGCTCTGTTTCAACTCTTTAACATCATTTTTTGGGGATTATAATTGCATCATTTTCACCTTCTCTTTCCTGCATCCAAGTCCAAGTGTGTCAGTCATTCCAGGCTGGGCCTTGATTGGTCCATCAAGAAAGAAAAAGAGACAGGTGAATGAATGTCCTAATGCAGCTCAGGCTTTTATTGGGGGAGTGGCTATGAAGAAGCTGTTGTGTAAGAATGTGAATTCATTGTCATATGCAATCAGGTAATCAGTTTAGGTGATCTATAAATGTCCCAAGTGGCCATTTCTTGAGTTCCATAGACCAGGTTCCTTGGCCAGAAGATTGACACATCCCCATTGAAATGTGAGGTTTGTGCCCAGGACAGAGATTCTATTCTCTTGACCAAGGGCCTTTTTCTATTAATGGGCCTTCTTTACTACATTTAATTTTCTTCCATTTACACCATCCACAAATTAACTCTCTGAGTTTTGCAATGTTCCTAGGCCTTGGAAGCCAGAGAGACTGGGAGACGCTCATTAACTGGTCCATTTTTCCTTCTCACTGGGCCTGGCATGGAAGGAGTTGCAGGACTGTCTTCCCAGCACTAGGTAGCAGAGGCAGGATTAGGTGTAATTACATAGCATGAGTCAAGCTTATGCTACAGGAGACATTGCTCTACACAGAAGTCAATAATCAGCAGCTCTTGAGAGAAAAGGAATGAAATAATGACCTAGAAACATTAGACAACAGAAACAAAGAGATACCAGCAGTTAGAAGAAAATGTTAAAAAAAAATACCTATACAAATGCAAAGGTACCTGTGCAAAAACTGAGTTCATTGAACAACTTTGAAGCTGATATAGTGAAAGTGCAGAAAGGTGGGGGCAGAAAGGAGGGTGAGAGCTTACCTGCTTCAACAGTATTTGAGATTAGCAATGTGGAGTCATGTAATCAATTTTAGATGATCCATAAATATTCTGACTGGCTAGTTCTTGGGGTCCATAAACTACAGCATTCAATAATCTGGATAAAGGACTGACCTTATTGTGAAATCAACTTACTGTAGTTATACTCGTTAAACTAATATAGAAGATCTGGGTAAAATGGTGTGTCCTTGTCTGACAAGACTGTTATTTTCCTTTTTTAAAGATATATAGCCTGGTGGGGGGGGGGGGATTTGAGTAATACTTGGTTTGCTGTCATACAAATCATTAGTCTGTGGAACACATGACCATAAATTCTGTTTCAACTAGGTAGAGGTCATTTGTATAATATTTTGTCCCCAAATCATTCCTATTTTCTCCATTCTCTCAGAAATTGAGTAAGGCAGAATTAAAAGTAATTGGCTGATTTCTTGTACAAAGTATTGATTCTTTTGTGTGTTTATTACTGATGACTCATTCAGGTTTACAGTGGAAAAGAAACAAGTGGTGCAGAAACAAATGAAGAGTCAGTGCCCACATCCCTTTCTTTCTTGTTTTAAAAATTTATTTGTCTCTCATACATTCCGTAAAGAAAAACAGCATGAGGTAGTTTCAAATGGCAGTTGTGTGGTGAAGCAGAGGAAGGAAATTTCAAGAAGTTTAGCACTATTAAAGAGGAGGCCCTTCTTAGCACTTGAACCCTAGGAAGGTTCCCTAAGAGTAAGACTCCATCAATGTAAGCCTTCAATTTATGGATGGAATAGGCAACTTGATTCCTAATCCACAGAAGCAACCTCATACAGAATGTGTTGTAACTCTAGTCTAAGCATGGTAGCATCCATCACAACTTAGAAGCCAAATTTGGGGGAATAACACATGTTGTACTGATTCTGGAAACAAAGATGTAAAACTTACAGGTCATAGATTCTTCCTCTGTGGTTTCAGTTCAGCACTGTTGCACCCATCTGTAGCTGTAAGTTTCTCCAGTCCCGCCCAGCTCCACAGTCCCACAGCCATTTATAAAATAATTACTCAGAGGCTTAATAGTAATTACCAACTGTATGACCTGTGGCAGGCTTCCTGCTAGCTAGCTCTTTCATCTTAAATTACCCATTTCTATTAATCTGTGTTTTGCTATGTGGCCACAGCAGTACTGGTCTGCTGGCATGTTGCTGCTCCTTGAGCAGTGGTTTGGCATCTCCTCCACTCCACCCTTCTTTGTCTCATCCTTCAGTTTGATTGTATCACCTAATCTTATCATGCCCTGCTATAGGCCATTGCAGTTTTAGTTGTGGACCAATCAGAGCAACACATATTCACATATTCTGTATAGAAAGACACCCACAGTACTCATTGCTATTTGGCAGAGTCAGAAACCCATTGAGGAGATTGTGAGAGTTCATTGCATGAAGCTGTGAGAATTGAAGCCCAGTGCTAGTTTTTTGTTTGTTTGTTTTTGTTTTTATTTTTTCCTCTTTACTCTTGGTGGGCCTGCTATCTAGCTATCAAATGAATCACACTCACGGACGTTTATTCTTTCTTATAGGTCCTAGCTTGTCTTGTGTCTAGCCAGCCTTTCTCAACTTAAATTATTCTGTCTACCTTTTGCCTCTGGGCTTTTATCTTTCTCTATTCTGTATACCTTTCTTTACTTCTTACTCCATGGCTTGCTGTGTAGCTGGGTGGCTGGCCCCTGGTGTCCTTTCATTTTCTTGCTCCTTCTTTCTTTTTTCCTCCCAGATTTCTCTTTCTATTTATTTTCTCTGCTTGCTTGCCCTGCCTATCCTTTCCTGTCAAGCTATTGGATGTTTAGCTCTTTATTAGACAAATCAGGTGTTTTAGACAGGCAGAGTAACACAGTTTTACAGAGTTAAAAAAATGCAACCTAAAAGAATGCAGCACATCTTTGCATCATTAAAACAAATGTTCCTCAGCATAAACAAATGTAACATCTTAAAATAATATTCCACAACAGCCTGGGTTGCATTTTGAGACCACAAGATATTGAGATACCTAAGCTATAAGACACCTTCCATGGAGACCTAGCTGCATATAGGGAGTGGAAGTAACCAAAGAGAGAGATGTATGAGAAATTGCAGGGATAGGGCTGTTTAAACCCTTTAAAACTGAAGCCCTATACATCTGAGACAGAGATACAGGATTTGATGTTTGTCCTGCTGTGTTTGTCTTGTCTTGGTCCAATCTTCCCTCACTATGTCTCCATAGTGTTTCTCTGTTTTGGAAGGTGAGTGATATTCTGTGCCATTGTATGTTGGTTATATATAACTCATTTTCTGATTTTACAAGATGTCATTGTCAAGAGATTTTCTTGAGTGACAGAAGAGACTGCACATTTGAATAGTGTGACGGTTGTTGCAGACTATGAGGATCATTGAAGTGACTAAATACATTTTCTTCAAGATGACCATGAGCCTATAGTGACCAGGGTCAGAATGTAGTTGATTGAATGACAAACCGTCCAGATAGATGATGTATTTGAACTTGTGTCTCTCCTTGGTGACTTTCTTTCAATTGATTGTGAAACCTTTAGTAAGAGGAGCCTTTCTGGATGAAATTCCTCATTGGGAGTGTGATATGAGTCTTTATAACCTCAACCCATTTCCTGGTCTTTGTATCTATTGTGTTGTGGTTGAAACTAATCAGCCAGCTTCCTTCTTATGTTGTCATATCTTCAACACCATTATAGACTCTATCTCTAAATCACATAAGATACAGTAGAAGCAATTGCTATTCAGTGCTAAGGCAGTTTGGTAGCCTGCTCTTTTAATTTTTTTGTTCATGTGTTTTTGAAGACAAGGTTTGTCTGTGTAGCATTGGCTGTCCTGAAAGGAGCTGTGTATACCATGCTGGCCCATACTCAGAGATCTCCCTGACTCTGGCTCCCAAGTCCTGGGATTAAAGGTGGACCAACATTCCTAGATTTTTTGTTTTTATATTATTGAGTGATGGGCCTAGGGTGTAGGTTTTTGTACATGTCAAGCATATGCTGTTTTACTGAGCTTCACCCATATCTTGCATTTTAAAATTTGGCAGAGGGTATCATTCTGCTTTTCTGAATGGCATGTGTTCATGATATTAATACTGTCTGAGCCTTCTGAGTCATTGGATTTCAGGTGCATGACCTTCTTCCTGCCTGTTGTTTTTGTTTTGAATTTTATAAATGAATATGAGTGTTTTACCTGTATGCACGGATATGCACCATGTGAGTACCTGGTTCTCACAGTAATCAAAACATGGTCTCAGAAACTCTGAATTTGGAATAACGGATAGTTGTAATCCCTCATATAAGTACTGGCAATTGAGCCCACCTATATGTAAGACCAGCAAGAGCTCTCTACTACTGTGCCATCTCTTCTGCCCTGTGTTGATTATTTATGATCAACATTTACATTGCTAATGTTTTCATCTGTCCATTTGTAACTGTTTACACATGCAGTGCCTTTTAGTAAAGTCTTATTGATGTTACAGTTTGAATTGGGGCACTTCAGGTTTCTGGAAGATGAATGCAGAACTGGAATGACTGCATAACTCTTTGTAGGAACTTCAGTAAAAACTTCTGAGTTCTATCTTTTTTGTTTGTTTGCCTGATTTTTTTTTTCATGGGAGACAGGGTCTTAATATGTACTTCTGGCTTTCCTGGACCTGATTGCGTTGACTAGGCTGGCATTCAACTCTGAGGCAGATATACTTGCCTCTGCTTTCTGAGTGCTGGAGTTAAAGGTGTTAAGCCAATGTACCCAGCTTGTCTATCTTATTTTTTTTATAGTTAGTAATTATTCATACCATTTCTCTCATGTGTACTCTGTACTGTTGACCTGTTTACTTGTCTCTTTATATTTGTTAATAGGCAGTTCTCTTACAAGGTGATATGTTATTCAAAGGGTACAGAAATGACAGAGGTTACTCTCCTATACAGTTTCCTTCTAAAGTGACTTGGTGATTGCATTATAATAGCTATGTCATGGAATTAGTGTGGGGTGCACCAGAATTATATGAATATACTGTCAAAGAAGTATACTTTTACAATGTTGTCAGTATCATGCTTTCTTTTGTACATATGTATGGGATGTTTTAGAATGCAGTGACTTATGATGATGTGCATGTTGACTTCACTTGGGAAGAGTGGACTTTGCTGGTTCCTTCCCAGAAGAATCTCTACAAAGATGTGATGTTGGAGACCTACAGGAACCTCAGTAGTATAGGTAAGATTGAATTTTCCCTTATCTTTTAAAATAAGAGGACAACTGTTGCTTGGTTATTAATGCTTTTCTGCAATTTGATAGAGATAAAACAAGAATGAGGTGAATAAACCAGCCATGTTTCTAAGATTCACTGAAGATAGTAACTTAAATTTTACAGTTTTCAATAATATAACATACATTTTTCTGGTACTATATTTTAGGATACAGCTGGGAAGACCATGATACTGAAGAACATTGTCAAAGTTCTGGAAGACATGAAAGGTACTTTTCATATGTGAGCTAATACAAATATGTCTCTAAAGAAATTGTAATGTGTCCTAGAAGTTTTAAACAAAAGCAACATTGTAAATAAGCATAGCTTAAAGTGCATTGATAATTATTAAATTCTCACAAAACCACATACCACAATTTCAGGTAGGTGTATTGCATTTGCAAGGCATTCGTTTAAGAAAGAAGACAAAGAAACAATGCCTTAACAGATATCACGATTTGAATCATAGCACCTTGAGAGTTATGCTGTAGAACTGTCGGTCCATTTATTTCATATCACTCATTTTACAAAAGTTATACACATTGAAGAGGTGATAAGTATATCTCCAAAACCTTCTAATAAGTAAATAGTACATAGTAAAGGTAGTGTATCTCATATACTTGTTGTGACTGTGGTAAGTTTAGTGAGAGGAGCAGTTAGAGTCAAGAGTCAAGGGTCAGTTGTGGAGAAACCTTAATCCCTATAAAAGTCCATGAAGACAGAAAGGCAAACTGTGAATTCAGTGTGGAAACCTTTTATTAGTTATTCTTCCTTTACTAGCTGTAATATATATCACTCTGGATACAAGTCATATGAGCATAGGGATCTGGAAAGACATAGCATACTTCTCACTTAGAACAATTGGAAGATATGTAGCAGTCCTGACATTGAATATACTTGTTGAATTTGATTCAAGTATACAAGTAATCAGTTTTCTAACTTTATTGTTAATGCATCAATAAATTCATGGTACAGAAAAGCCCTATGAGTTCTAGGACTGTGTAAATACAGCATGAGTATAAACACAGTGATAAAACCTTAAGATCTGATTCCTCTTTACCGCTGGACCAAATTGTAAAATTATTTCATACAGCTATAAAGAGTCAACAGTGTATTGAACGTGGTAAAGCTTTTACATGTGCCAATTATCCTTGCAGGCATGAAAGAAGTCAAACAGGCGAGAATCATTCTGTATATACTCAATGTGATAAATTCTTTGCATATGATAGTCATCTTCAAAGGCATAAAAGAACAAATACTGGAGAGAAACCCTATGAATGTAATCAGTGTGGTAAAGCCTTTGCATGTTACAATAATTTTCAAAGGCATAAAAGAACACATACTGGAGAGAAACTCTATGAATGTAATCAATGTGGCAAAACCTTTGTATGTTGCTAAAGTTTTCCTGCCTGACCCACAGTCAGGACAAACTCTCTCACCTGCCAGTCCCACACCCCCTCAGACCCGACCAAGTAAACACAGAGACTGATATTGGTTACAAACTGTATGGTCGTGGCAGGCTTTTTGCTAACTGTTCTTACAGTTTAAATTAATCCATCTCCATTAATCTATACCTTGCCACATGGCTCGTGGCTTACCGGCATCTTCACATGCTGTTTTTCATCGTGGTGGCTGGCAGTGTCTCTCTGACTCAGCCTTTCACTTCCCAGCTTTATTCTCCTCCTTGTCCCACCTATACTTCCTGCCTAGCCAATGGCCAATCAGTGTTTTATTTACCAACCAACCAGAGCAACACATTTGCCATACAGAACATCCCACAGCACTTCCCCCTTTCTTTTTTTCAAAAGGGAAGGTTTTAACCTTAACAAAGTAAAATTACATATAATTTGGGAATTTGGGCGTAGCTTCTCTTACTACTTCCTGCTGGAGGGGGTCACTGTATCTTATGGGGACACAAAGAAAATTTTAGGATTATGGAATAGTCCATGAGGCTGTATCGTCTGAGCCAGTTGCCTTTAAACCATTCTGGATGTTGGATCATCTGGGCCATGGTGTCATCAGAGACCTTTCAGGGGGTCTTGGCTGGTCAAACCTGATGTATCTTAATCTGCAACAAATCCATAGCCTCTGGCTTTCTGTGGGAACAAAAGCAAAGTCTCCTTTCCAAAGCAACATATCCTTATATCCAAATTTTGAAGTCATGGTATCTTTAAAATATACATATTGGTTTAACTCAACATCTTTTATGATCAAATGTTTTTCTGCAGTTAAAAATCCCAAAGACAACACAATGCAGATTCTCTGTGTAATATCCATTTTTACATGGCTTATTTTTTATACTACCTTTACTGTCTCTTTAAAGTCTTTATCTTTTAAAACTATGTATTTGTTTCTATAACTCTATATATCACCTTTTTTGTCTCTTTCAAGCCTACGTATCTTTTACACTCATTGTAAACTATTACATCTGAATCTGTCTTTTTGTGAATCTATTGCCTTAAACTGCAGCAGCTGTGGCTCCTGGCTCCGCCCACCTCACCTTCCCAACATGGCGGTGGTTTACCGCCAGCTCTGGGAGCTATCGTGGGTCTATGCTTTTATCCAAGCAGCGTGTAGCCCAGAAACCTCTTTTTTTTTGTTTTGTACTAGAAAAGGCTAAATCCACCATGCAGCTTAATGTGCCACTTGCAGAGGCCTCATTCCCGCCATACTGCAGGTTGAGCGGGCACATTAGGAACCCACCAGTAACTCAAACTGACAGCTGCTGCTCATTTGAGAGAGACAATTAAGAAGCTGTTTTTAGCTCCGTTTTAGAATCTTTTCTCAGGTTTTAGGTGGAAACTCTTGCCACCATGTTGGACGCCATTTGTTGCTAAAGTTTTCCTGCTTGGCCCACAGTCAGGACAAACTCTGTCACCTGCCAGTCCCACACCCCCTCAGACCTGACCAAGTAAACACAGAGACTTTATTGTTTACAAATTGTATGGCCGTGGCAGGCTTTTTGCTAACTGTTCTTACAGCTTAAATTAATCCATCTCCATTAATCTATACCTTGCTACATGGCTCGTGGCTTACTGGCATCTTCACATGCTGTTTTTCATTGTGGTGGCTGGCAGTGTCTCTCTGACTCAGCCTTTCAGTTCCCAGCTTTATTCTCCTCCTTGTCCTGCCTATATTTCCTGCCTAGCCAATGGCCAATCAGTGTTTTATTTACCAACCAATCAGAGCAACACATTTGCCATACAGAACATCCCACAGCATTTGTATGTCTTAGAAATCTTCAAAAGCATAAAGGAACAAATACCCGAGAGAAGTCCTATGAATGTAATCAGTGTGGTAAAGCCTTTGCTTATCACAGTCAGCTTCAAAGGCATAAAAGAACACATACTGTAGAGAAACCCTATGAATGCAATCAATGTGGTAAAGCTTTTGCACGTTACAGTAATCTTCAAAGGCATAAAAGAACACATACTGGAGAGAAACTCTATAAATGTAATCTGTGTGATAAAACCTTTGCACATCACAACAATCTTCAAAGGCACTAAAGAACACATACTGGAGAGAAACCCTATGAATGCAATCAATGTGGTAAAGCCTTTGCATGTCATAGTTATCTTCAAATGCATAAAAGAACTCATACTGGAGAGAAACCCTATGAATGCAATCAATGTGGTAAAGCCTTTACACATCGTAGTTATCTTCAAATGCATAAAAGAACACATACTGGAGAGAAACCCTATAAATGTAATCAGTGTGGTAAAGCCTTTTCACAACACAGTCATCTTAAAATGCACAAAAAAACCACATACTGGAGAGAAACTCTAACGAATGTAATCTGTGGTAAAGCTTTTGCATGTCTTAGTCATCTTCAAATGCATAAAAGCACACATACTGGAGAGAAACCCTATGAATGTAATCTGTGTGGTAAAGCCTTTGTATGTATCAGTAATTCAAATGCATAAAAGCACACATACTGGAGAGAAATCCTATGAATGTAATCTGTGTGATAAAGCCTTTGTATGTATCAGTAATTCAAAATCCTGAGGAAAAAGTCATACTGCAGTGGAACCCTATAAATGGAGTCAGTGTGGTAAAGTTTTCTCTTTATAGAGGAGTAAAACTTTGTGTGCAGTCAATCTGTTAAAGCCTTTGCATACTACAATAGTCTTTGAGTAACTGAAATTGATACTGAGTGCTATTTATTATAATGTATTTGGAAAGCTCTTTAGTCAACATGCTTACAACCAGTTGCACAACAGTATTCTGTAGAAAAAAAATCGACAGTGTCAATAATCTGTTCAAGCATTATGATGTCTTTTTTTTTTTTTTTTTTTTTTTTTTTTTTTTGGTTTGCACTATCTAACTCATGGAAAAAACAAATTTATGAAGCCCTATGCATAGGTTAAAAGGGCTAGCCTGAACCAGAAACTAGAGCCAAAGAAACATACTTTGGCCCTGAATCCAGAGCCAGTGAAAGAAATACCCTGACCCTATAACTAGAGTCCAAGGTTTAAGAAGGGCCAGTGAAAGAAGCACTTTGGCCCTGAAACCAGAGCCAAATAAGCATACTCTATCTTTGATCAACTGAGCATAAAACCAATTGGTAGCA